>NC_055990.1:138022995-139272995 GCF_018446385.1 Zingiber officinale | reverse complement strand
ACAAAGGTCAAAATAACTCGTATTGACATAAATTTTATTATAGGAGAAAGTGTCTTTTCAAAGTTAATACTTTCCATTTGGGTATATCCTTTTGCAACCAAACAAGTTTTGTATATGTTAATTGATCCATCAGTTTTCCTCTTTATCTTGAGAATCCACTTATTTCCAATAGTCTTTCGGCCCGGAGGAAGATCAACTAAGTCCCAAACATGATTATGATTGATAGACTCCATCTCTTCAACCATTGCAGCTTTCCACTTTTCTCTAACTCTATATCCTAATGCTTCCTCAATAGATTGAGGTTTATCATGATATACTGGGAGTATCATCAATGTCTCATTCTCAATATCAAACCTCTTTTTTAGGTTTGATTTGACAAACACTTCTTCTTAAGTTGGGCTGTTGAGAAGTCAACTCATGACTTGGCATATCACTCCCACTCGGTTGACTCGACTCAAACATCCCTTTTGACACCTCTCTTATCTCATCCTCCTCAAATAGAGGAACACTTTTATCAACATCACCTCTGGTTAGGAACTCTATTTCGAGAACAGTCGCATCTCTCGAATCTATTTCGGAGATGGTTCCATCTAGTTGCTCACCTATAAAAACATAACCTTTTGAGGTCTCATGATATCTAATAAAAATATATTTCTAACCCCTAGATCCTATTTTTCCATACTTGTGAGAACTATCATGAACATAAACAACTAATCCCCAGGGTTTCAGATTACTCAAATATGGTTTTCTACCTGTCCAACATTCATATAGGATAGATGGAATTGACTTTGAAGGTACTTTGTTAAATATTTAGGCCACAGTTAATAATGTATCTCCCCAATAGAAAATCAGTAAATTAGCCTACGCCATCATAGACCTAACCATTTTAAGAAATGTCTTATTTCTTTTTTCAGGTACCCCATTTTACTATGGTTTTCCAGGGATTGTTAGCTATTTTATAATCCCTCTATCATTACATATTGTTTTGAACATATCAAAAAAATATTTCCCTCCATAGTCTATGCGTAAAGTCTTAACCTTTCATTTCATTCGATTTCCAACTTCGTTCATATAACGAATGAAGCAATTTAATGTTTCATATTTATAAGAAATCAAATACACATAACCAAAATGAGAGAAATCATCTATAAATGTAATGAAATATTAAACTCCATGTCTAACCTTCACATTTATTGGACCACAAATATCCGAATAAATTAATTACAATGGTGATCCAGCTCTAATAGTCTTACCAAATGATTTCCTAGTTATTTTTTCAACAAGACAATGCTCACATATAGACAATTGAATCTTAGCCCGAGTGCCCAATAGACCCTCTCTAGCTAACCAATTCATACGTTCTTGTCCTATGTATCTTAATCTAGCATGTCAAACCTATCAGTTATACCTGCATCACTAGTTAAAGCAATGTTCGAAAAACAACCTTCAATTGTACAATTGGCATCTAGTTCTACATTAAGAACCATAAATCATTTGTTAAAATCTATATCCAATTGATACTGAGTCAATCTTAAGTTTAATATACCGGCTGTAAAAATTAATACAATACCCTAAATCGACATGTAATGGAAGCAAGATTCCGTAGAATTTCAGGAGTATATAGGATATCATGTAGAAACAAAATACTATCACCATGGGCGTTGAGTTTGCAAGTGCTAACTCCTTTGACTTCAACTCTTGCATTGTTTCCTACATAGATCCATTTGTTGATAATTGGTACCCGACGATACTCTGCAAATGTAACTTGCTCCCAAACTATAGGGTTGGTTGCTCCCGACTCTATAATCCACATATGATAAAACTCAGCTAATAACACTGAACTAGCAATAAAATGATCAAGAAAATAAGACACACTTGGATTTACCTTTTTCGGTTTAGTGCACTCCTGGGAAAACTGACCCTTCTTACAGCAATTAAAGCAAGTCAACTTACTTTTAAGTTTCACTCAAGTCTTCTTTCCTTTCTTCTTGATTGGGCCTTGTCCCATAGTAGCAGCTCCTTTCTTCTTTCCCTTCCCCTTCTTGAACCATTTCTTTTTCTTGGATCTAAATGATCCAACAGAACCGACAACCACATATGCCAGTCTAAAAATCCTTACGGATTCTATTCTCTCTACCTCCAATTCTACATGGTGTGAGACATCAGTGAAAGTCTTAATATTCTCACTTTAAGTTAGAGCCTAATTCATGATTTCATAAGAATCTGGAAGGAAACGAATAACTTCTTGAACCTATTGTTCATCAGTCAACTCATGACCAGTAGTTTTAAGCTCTCGAATCATATTCGACATCTCCTTGAGGTCTTGAACCATTGAAATATTTAGACATTTCTTATAGCTGTCAAATTTGATCGTCAGCTATCAAAGCTTGCTCAGACTTACGCCATTGTATTTATCCTTAAAGACTACCCAGACTGTATGAGCCTTAAGATACGACTCATACTCAAAAACTAAGTCATCTACCATTGAACTAATCAATATGCCCTTTGCAGTGGAGTTCTTTTTCTTCCACGTCTTATAGGCATCAAGATCTCGTCTGTTTTATATAGTGGGACCATCTACAAGTTCTACCATAACCTGATTTATAATTTTCAAAACTTCTTGTTCCTCAAGTACATACTGTATCCTAATGTGCCAGATTTTATAGTTTTCCCCATTAAATTTTTCTCCCTTGTTGAGTTTAGTTATAATGTTCTTAGTTTTCATAATCTACCATAAATAAATAAATTATTTAGATATTCAGTGTGTATTGTATGTATGTAATATCTTATCAACTCAATATAAATCTGATTTAGTTTATAAAACTAAGTGAACTATATTTTCACTCATCATTTGTATCTTTTAATCTGACCGACATTGATAGATTATATTACATACACGCCATCTAGTGAACTTCATCATTGTTTACCTTTTTTTAATTAAATAAACAAATCATTTATAATTATATTCATAATGAACTAATCAAAGAGTATATGTATTGAACATTTATCATGTAGAATAATTGACATAATAAACATATGAATGAATATATCATTAACATAAACATGCTGCATATTGTTAATATATAACAAACTCACACAACCACTTACATGAACTAAATGGATTTATTATCGTTCGTACATAACGACAGTAACAACAACAGAACTCTAATAAACTAGATAGGCTAACACCACTCCCATTAGGACAGATACTAGTGTAGTGACCAATATAATCCCTTTCAACTTGGAATCTGTTAGTACCATGGGGTAGTTTTGATATGGTCAACTAAGTTCAGGTAGGTCCTGTTATGTTTGATCCTTATGTCTAAGTGTGTAGGAGCTTAGGAATACAAGAAGTCAAGCGGAAGACGCAGCTAGCGAGAAGGATGACACGGGAAGGGAGTCGACGGGCTTGGTATATCCGAAGGACGAGATGCCGCGGAAGAGTACACTAGTGGATGAGAAGGGCGTGCACGACATTCAAGGGACGAGAAGCCAGGAACGAAGTCTGCTCAAAGAGAAGGTCGAAATTGGGTTCAGGTGAGCTCAACTCCGGTTAGCCGGAGAATCACCTACGCGAAGAACTACTCGAAGAGATCATCTTTGAGCTGAGTTGCCCTGTGGAAGGCGCCTTAGATGAACAGTATGAAGGCCCCTTCTAGCCTTTGAAGGAGTGTTCTGATAGTCGTTAGACGCAGATAGAGCTTTATCTGCAGTGGATAAAACTTATCTGATGGAAGGTGTCTTGGACCATCTTGGAGGCATCTTCAAGCTACGGATAGAGTTTTTTAGGAACTATAAAAAGACCCCCTGAACTTAGGAAATAATCAACAACTCCTGTATTCATTTCCTAGCTTACTTCTGAGCATTCAAAGAGTATAAGAGGCTTCTCCGCTTTTAACGAAGGCAACTTTTTAGTGCTTTTTTTTTTTTGCCTTGGATTACAACTACCTATGTTGTAACTAAGTAATTTCTTAGTCTCTTTTATTTTTAGTTGTTCATTTTCTTTTGTTATAATTGTGCTACTAATCTAAGTTGAAAGATCGGGAAAGGTTAATTTTTGTTATATAGGCAATTCATCCCCTCTTACCACCCCGCTGGCCAACAGAATCATTTAGGGCAATCTCAGGTAGGACAACTTCAAGATTTTCCAATGGATTGGCAATCGAATTCTCTTCTGGATCTTCCTCAAACTCTTTAGGGTCCTCTTCGGACTTTTCAAAATCCTCTTCATGTATATAGTGAAGCAATTCCTCACATAACTCTGAATATGTGACGCGTCCTTCATGGTGCCCCCATACATAGTCTGCTACCACCTTGGGATACACCAGCAATGAACGCATCAAAGCTTAGATCTTGTAATTGTCCAAGACTTGAAACTCTTCCCGCTCGAGTTTCTAGAATAATTTATCAAGCCGTCCAATGTGTCCACTGACTCCATAAACAAAATTATACTCTATCTCCTGAATTTCCTCCCTCAGCTGGTTCCGTCACACTTCGCGACGAGTCAAGGTGGTAATCGTCTGTGTCATCTATAAATTGAAATTAAATAAATCAGTATAAAACTAACTAACCAATACAAAATCGGTTTAATTCAATTTATATAAGCATAGAACCAACATTATTAATCAAGAAAAATAAATCTTCTCGATTTTCAAGAGTCTAAGTCGACTGACCTATTGGACCAGTTGATTGGGAATCCAAATCCTAAGCTTGGTCCATTGTCCCCGTTAGAACTAATTTAATTGGACAAGGATCTTCTGTACCAATATTTTATTATTATTTAATCTAAGTCTATTTAAGTCAATCTCAGACTTATTGATCAAACTCAGATCCGTTTGATCAAACCAATGCCTATTGGATTAAATCTGACCCATTAAAATAAATCTAATATATTTGATCAAATTTGATCCAATAGAACAAATTTGACCATTTGATCATATCTAATCTAAATCTAATTAATCAAATCAATCTAAATTGATTCTAATTTGGATCAAACTGGTTCGATTAAACCAACTAACTAACTAATAATTTAAAGAAGACTAAATCTAATTGAATTTAAATGATCTGGTTAAATTAACTAATGATCATTAAATCTTACTTGATTAACTAATCTAATCTAATTAAATTAACTAATAATTTAAACTAGCCCAGAGTGTAATTTGTGTTAAACTGATTCCAACTAATTTAGTTTGAAATCAGACAGATAAAAATTGAAGGAAAAAAACTCAACTTAGGGGGCGTTTGGTTTTTTCCTAGGAATAGGAATCGGAATGGGAATAATTGTATTGTGGAATGAGAATGGGTATGAGCATGAATATCACTCTTAAAAGCAATGTTTGGTTAGTTGCATATTTTCTATCGGAATAAATCAAAATTTTCTTTTTTACCCTTAAAGAAAAATAAGAGAAAAAATTAGATGTGAGAGAAAGATGAATGTGAGAGAAAAATATGATGAGAGAGAAAGTATGATGAGAAAGGATGAAGAGAGAGAAAGTGTGATGTGAAAGAATGAAAAGAGAGAAAGTGTGATGAGAGAAAATGAGAAAAGAGAGTGTGATAGGAGAGAGCATGATGAGAGTAGATGAGAGAGAAAATATGATGTGAGAGAAAGTACGATGGGAGAGGATGAAGAGAGAAAATGTAATGAGAAAAAATAAGGAGAGAGAGTGTGATGAGAGAAATTGAGGAGAGAGAATGTATGGTGAGAGATAAAGTAAGATAAGAGAGAAAGTGTGATGAAAAAAAGAGAACATTGAGTATGATGGGAGAGATTGAGGAGAGAGAAAGTATGATAAGAGAAAAAGTATGTTGAGGAAAAAAAAGGAGGGAGTGATAAGAGAGATTGAGGAGAGAGAAAGTGTGATGAGAGCGAAAGTGTAATGAGAAAAAAAGAGAAAATGGAGTGTGATGAGAGAGATTGAGGAGAGAAAGTATGATGAGAAAAAAGAAGGAAGAGAGTGCGATGGAAGAGATTGAGGAGAGAGAAAATATGATGAGAGAGAAAGTATAATGAGAAAAAAAGGAAAGAGAGTGTGATAGGAGAGAGAAAGTATGTGATAAAATGATGAGAGAGAAAATATGATGAAAGAGAACAAGGAGAGAGAAGTGATATGAAAGAAAAAATAAATAAACATATTTTGATATTTGATATTAAGGGAGAAAATTTTAGTTTTAGGTTAAGGGTATTTTTGGAATAAGAGAATATTTTGATTGATGAAAATAGAGTAATGACTCATTGAAGGGAAGGTACATGGGAATGAGTTATTACCCAATTTCAAGGATTCATTTCCTTATTTGCATTCCTATTCTATAATCCAAACATTAACAATGACAATCAATGATTCTCATTCCCATTCACCACTCCTATTCCCCTAAACCAAATGTCCCCTTAATTTTTCTTTCTATGTTTCAGGAGAGAGAAAAAAAATTAACTAGAATTTTTTGTTGTTTTTTTTATTTCTCTCATTCACGATAGAATATTTTCTTTCGTTTTTGTTTTTTTTTTAATTTTTGTTTGATTTATAAAAATTAAACTGTTTCTCAAACACTATATTCACGTTTTTTTTAGCTGCTTTCTTCGCCACGATCTCCGCCGCCTTTACCACATCAACCGCGACAGATGCGGTTGTCGGCTACGACGGCCAGCCGTGGATGCCTTCGTCGGCCACTGACACATCGCCGGCAGCCTCTGACGCATCGCGCCCCAGCCACGACGCATCGTCGGCCACTGCGAGAGGCGATTTTTAGCGCTTTTCAGCGCGCCCCGGCCACTGACGCATCGCCGGCCAGTCGGGATGCCTTCGCCGGCTCCGTCGCCGACATACCTCCATGACACGAGCCTGGCTCCGGTAGGAATTATGACGAGGAAATTCGACAATTACGGTATAATAGAGGAATTCGGAGAGGAGAGAATGTTGGAGGGAAGAGCAATCACATCTACAAAATCTGAAAGTTCTTGCTAGTTCATAAACTAAATCCCTGCAATTAGTTTATGGATGCTCTGTTTATGGATGCTCTCTTTCTTTGCCTAAATAATAGAAATCCCACGTCCCCAGTACCAACAGGTCTTACAAGTCTTAGTTTTTTACCAACTCAGTTCACAGCCTTTGCATAGGTTTAGGGCAATTGTAAGACAAGTGAAAGTTCATTGGATATGATTTTTGAGTGAACATAAAGTTTTTGCTCATGGATACAGAGCTATTGACATCCAACGACTATAGTTTGGAATGGTGATTCACTATAGGCATTAGAATTGAGTCGTTGGAGCCTTTTATAAAAACTCTTTGAGAGCTTTTGGGCATAAGACTTCAGAAAAAAATAGTCCTGAATCTCTTGTAATCAAAGTCCTCAAAAGATTTCAATGTTTGGCAAAAGGTTCAAGGCTTCAACTAAAGCTTTTAATAATTTGCTCTTCCCTAACCTTTTGTTTACATCGTCATAGAGAATGATGATTGCTTGGGAGAAAAAAATTCATATAATTGACCTAAAAATGTTGGCTGATGGGTTGTCCGCTTCAAGTGCTTCCTAATTTACTTTGATAATCGATGAAAAATTTTCATAGAATCAGATCCATTATCTCAAAATTAGTTGGGGTAAGTTAGGTACATGATGTCAACTACACCAAAAAAAAAAAAAAAAATCATGTGATACAAAAATTAAATGCAACATATTATTAATGAAATGCACCTCTTTATATATGCACCATGTGCCTGCCTGTTGCCATCAAATTTTCTTAGCACTTTTGTAGCTGGTACAGCAACAGTCATCTCTTTATCATCCAATTAACATTAGCACATTCTATTGTATACTCAGTCTAACAAACAAAATAGAAAAGGTATGCTAAAATAAAAGGAGCCTCACGTTAATAAGATTCTCTTGCACATGCATATGGCACCAAGAGAGAAAGAAAAAGAAAGAAAGAAAGAATGAAAGAAACACTATACACTATTCCTCACGCAAAGTACATAGCCACATGCACATCACTGTATGACCTACTACTATCTTCAATGCACTACTCAATTTGCAATTGTAAACTTTTACAAGGTCCTAATTCAGCAACACATTTAGGGTTAAGACATGGACTAGTTTTGCTGAAGAGGAGGATGAGAAATCATGGAATAGTGAGGCATGCAGTGATCATGTATCACATGGAGAAAAGAAATTATCCATTATAACAACTACACTTGCATCTGCTGTCCACCTTCACATGCCATGCTCCTCCTCCTTCACAAGAAGCAATTGGCTCATGCATTAATTCCTATCACTCCACAAACCACACACCCATATGCCTATCTATCTACACACAACCTTTAGCATTCTCCTCACAAATATATCTAGAGGATGTGACAGATATGATCAACTAAATTAGAGTATACTTATGGATCAGTTGGCAAAACGAGAGCAATGGAGGTGGCGAGGGCAGGAGATGGTGTGGTCGTTGGTCAGGCCAGCAGCCTGCATGAAGGAATGAACAATTGTCGAACCGACGAAGCGGAAGCCACGGCGAACCATGTCCTTGCTGATGGATTCCGACTTGGAGGTCTTGACTGGGATTTTTCTGCAGGACTTGTAGTTTGTTGAGATGGGCTTGTGGTTGACGAAGACCCACAGATACTTATCCAAGGAGCCAAAGTTTCTCTTGACCTGCCCCATTCCAATCAAATGTGTTGCATGATTAAAGTTAGCTCTCCTTTTCAGCTTTTAATGGAGTTAGGGTGAGAAAAACTAAAGCTATCTCTTCATTCAGCTATCAATTCATGATTATGATATAGTTGACTTCAGACATGATATCATATTTTTCTCATGCATATACTTTCTAACACATAATATCTGGAAGAGAAGAAGAAAGGAAAGCTGGATGTAGCACAGAAACTCTACCATGAAGAAATGTATATATATATCTACCTCTAAAATTCTCTTAGAATTTTCGATAATTCCTCGAACTCTTCCTAAATCCAGCTTCAGTTCCACACTGATGGAAACCATCTGCTTCTCTGTGAACTTGGAGACAGACTCTGCATCAAATTCAGCAAATGCCACCCTGCCACACAACATTTCTTTCAAGATTCTAAATTGTTTGAGACAAGTACTTTCCTCTGAATACAAACTGTTTGTAGCATTCATCTAACCTGAATTCATTCCTCTTCTTCAGTATAGTAGTCCAGTCCATCCCCACTTGAGCTCCTGCTAGAACAAGCAACTCAAACAACATCCTGCAAGTTTATCCATCTGAATCTTGTCAACATGTAAATTTAGTTGAAATTTGTGCAGATAAGATGAAGAAATTTGTGGAAGTAATCACCTGTCATCATGAACTGGAACTCCCCATTCCTCATCATGATAAGCAGCATACACAGGATCTGTGTATACATCAGTAAGAGGATGGAACAATTAGTAATTTGCCCTAATTTTTCTTTGAGTTTATTGTAATTTGTAAAAGCCCTCTTTTGGTACCTGAACTCGGTGTTATGAAGCTGCACTTCTTCTCTTCTTGGGAGGCGCTCATGGCAATGTCGGGACACTCAATAGAACCCGCCAACTCCTCGATCTTGGCCGGAGTCCTCCCGTAGTGGGCGATCCGAAGCTTCCTCTGGGCTTGCACGAGCGCGGCGTGCTCCCTCTGCGCAGCGGCGACACTTCCGGCAACCCTGTTGCGCAGCAGTCCCGAAGAGAAGTCCGCCAACCGGATTTCTCCACTCACCTTCTCTGGCTTCTTGTTCTTCTTCTCCTTCCTCGCCGCCGCCGGAGGTGACCAGGTCGAGGCCTTCGGCGTGCGGAGCTTCTCGGTGCTAGAGTCGAGGCCGATGGGCTCGCCCCTCCGCTTGAGAAGGGCCGTTGCCGTAATCTTCGTATACGGTATCGGCGGCGATGGGTGGTCAATGGAAAAGACGCCGGCGGCTGCAGCGTTGGCGAATGAGGTGGGGAGAGAAGTCGATTTCTGCAGAGTGTGCTTGACCGGGCGGGGAGATTCCAGAGGAGAGATGCGGTTGGAGGGCGGCTGAAGAACTTGCCTGCCGTCGATCGCCGGCGATGCGGCATCGGATGATCTAATCTTGGAGTGGCACATGTTCCGATCGTTTCGTGGAGTTCGGAAAGGAATAGAAAGCAGAGAAGCACAAAATTGTTTATATAGACACAAAATATTATAATATATTGAATTATTTGAATTCGAGTATATAAAAATAAAAAGATAATAAATAAAAAATATATATAATTATATATTTTGGTGCATAAAGATATACGAACTATTGAAAAGTTGTATATTTTAATCAAAACTTAATTGTGTACAATAAGGTATATATTGACTTGATAAAATATTATATATATATATATATACATATATTATTAGTTGAAGCATTTTTTTTTTTTTTTGACAAAAACTTAAGCTAAAGTGAGAGAATTGTATAAAGTCTTTATTTATTTATAGGCTTTGAAGAGGACACGAGGTAAACTATAATGACAATTGCTTTCGCCAACTAATAATTTGTCCTATTTTCATCACATTGATAGTCGAGGCAGTTAAAGGTTGTTAATTTTTTTCTTCTTCTTACTTTTGCATTAAAAATAAAATAATGAATCAGATAATAGTGATCAGGTGGCTGATTTATTCTTATAAAAAATTTTATAAATCGTAAAAATAAATTAAAAAGTATTCGTGATGAAAGATTCAGAAATTCAGTATTTTATTATTGCACATCTTATTAAAAAAATATCTACAAATAGATTGTAGTTAGGGATTAAATTACGAGTGCCCAGGTGATAACGTAGCACCCTTCTACTTCGACTTACTTTTACATGATAACACTTACAAATGTCAATTCGAATAGATCGAATCGGTTCAATCAGATCAAGTCGAAATAATATATTACAAAAAAATCTCAATTCAAATCTAACTCGAACTTGAATGCAATTTGAAATTCGAAATCTGAACTCGAATCCGAACAATCCGACCAACTCAAATAATCCGACCAACCCAATTAAATTTTTTTTTACTATTTTTTCTATAATTTTTTTACTTTTAGTTTAATATTTTATTATTATCATACTAACCTTCTACTATTATGCACTATCATGTTAATTTTTAAAATAAAATTTGATTTAATCTCAACAAAAAAAAATAAATTCTAAATTCAGATCAACCTGAACCCAACCTGATCCTAACACAATCCAAGAAATGAATCCAACTTGAACCCAAAAACCTCCAACTCTAATCCAATATTTTTGAATTGACTCAAGTCGGGTTGGTAGGTCAGATTTATTTTTGACACCCTTAATGACACTCATGCTAAGTGTCTCTCATCATCAGATCCATGGTTAAAATGAAGAGAGATAAATTAGATATTGAGCGGCCCCTAAATAAAAAGGTTATTTGCTGCATTCACAACTTACATTCTTATCCAATAACTAAAGTCTACTACTTAGATACCAATTCAACTATGTCTCTTCTAACTACTTTTACACTTCCATGGACAATGGATGGTTTAACTAATATATTAGTAACAGCTACAACATATAATTCACAAAGAAAATGAACTACCATTAGTCGATAAAATTGCTTAAAATGAGCTAGCATGCAGCTCGATTCAATTCACTTTTAGAAATTTCTGATAAGCATCTCCTTCTGCGCCCATAATCCTCATACATTTGATTTTTTTTATAATTTTTAAACAAGAATCAAACTAAATTGAGCTAGTCAGTTGGCATAACCCACCCACCCCACAAACTTCTGATAATTCAGATGCCTAAATTTTACTCAATTATTTTTTAAAAGTAGATGGTTTTTCCTACTGACCATTAAGATATTCATTCCATTTAATATTTAAATTTTGATTCTTTTATTCTTCTTCTGAGTACTCTAATACTACACCACACGCCTCTGCCCTTTTGTGTCAAAGTGCAGCTGAAGCTGTGAAGTGATGGACAAGGAAACTCATCATTCTTCCTCCTCTCTTTTTAGCTGGCAGGAATCTCTTCCATCAACCATTCCATTCTATTCCTTACCTTCCACCTTAGACAAACCCACATGTGCTTGCTCCAACATATGTATTTATGATAGTGTTTAGACGACATAGAACGCTAATTTATACATAATTAATTATACGAATTAAAGAACGTACGTCTCTTTATTTTATTTACGTCTGAATTTTAAAATGAAGAATTTATAGTATACGTACACAAACCAAACCTTGAAGTTCTTGATTGATTTCTTATGATTTAGTAGCTAGCATCTACATGTATGATTTTGGCAATTGAAAATGGTAGGATTCCTCTGTAAAAACTAATATTCGAGTTGATGAGCTGCTCATGCACACAGCCAAAGTTGAGGAACGTGATTGATGGATTGGTTAGGATATGGCCACAGCCTTTAGGGATGTCAATGGCATCTATGCATGCTTACAACTACTGTTTTATTAGGGCATTTGTTACACAGCTAGCTAGCTAGCTTTGCGTGTGGGAATTGATATTGATAATTGGGAGCTTAATATTTAGTAAAGCCATGTACGTACAGTTGGAGAGGTGCAAGTTGAGGGTCGTTGAGTGGCTGGCTATATATGAGCCACCCACTTCAATATATAATTAACCTCGATCGGTCTCCGAGTTAAGTACATGGCTATTGCTATGCCAAGATTATATATATTGAAGGCAACAAAACTTTAAGCGATTTAAGCAATTGTCTACAAGGTTGCGAAAGATATGAAATGCATATTGATCGATCATGCGATGAGATTGAATCGTGTGAGTGTGTACCATGAATTTGTTTTAGACCCCTAATTGATTACATGAGAGTTTTTAGTTTTGAAATGAGCATGATGAGGTTGAGAGTTAGTGAGGTCACAGCACAAGTAGTTGTCATGGGTAGCTATAGAGCTAACTTTAGACAAATTAAAGCGGTATAGGATAAGTCAATTCAAAGGACACTGGATATTTATGATCAAATTATTGGACTGCAAAGAATTCAAGCCTATTATGATTATGATAGGCAAGGTATTTCATCAAAACTTTCTTAATGATAGATTTTTTTTTTTTTGTCTTGTTTTTTAGCTGGTATGAGATATCTATTTTACGCCGATTAATCCTGCGGATGTCCAACTCAGTCCTACAAAAGTTTTATACATGTCACCAGGATAAATTAAAAAATACTCATAAAAAATGGCCCATCAATCCAACGTTTTTAGATCAACCGCTCATTAAAAGAAATTCATCTGATAATTTATCAAAATTAAAATTCAATCATTAAATACTTAAGAAATTAAGAAAATATCTTACCGTTGCACCGGGAGCATTTTTCATCAAGTTTGTAATAATCCTTGTTGGGGTGGAAGAAGTCCTGAGATCATGGCGAGAATCCATGAGGAGCTAGCTAATCATAAACGACATGTGACGTGGGTAACAAAGTTACTGGGAAAAGATTTTATGTTGGAGATTTGTGTTTGGTACACATGAATAAATTGCAGTAAAAACAAAGATTATGTTTGTGTGGCGGGTTTTCACTGTTGATGTGCAGATTATATAACAGAAGAAAAATTTATGGGATTAAATCATGATAATTGAACGGTCTATCTAGATGAGAGAGATTTTATTTCTTAAAAAATTATTTCCTCATGAGCTATGCTCTCATACAGCAATCAATCATATAAATATCAACTCAACTATGTCCGTGGAGGCATATAACTTTAATCATGTGATAAAAGGTGACTTGCTCACCACAAGCGTCCCTTATTGTTGACCACACAGTGAGACAAAAGGAGTAAATCATAGTGTGACTGAGTGACCTCTTTAGATGGGAGGAATTTTATTCCCCAAGAAATTGTTCTTAAGAATTCAATCCCTACTCTCATATGATAATCTACCACGTATGTACCACCAACTCGGTTTTGCCCAGGCCATATAATTTCAATCATTGGAGTAAAAATAATATCACTCACCCCAAGCAGTCAGTATCATCAACCTCACAACAAGATATAAACAGATAAATCATGGAAGATATTTTATCCTAGTGCAACGACCCTTTACATAGGGAGGTTATTCAATCTCTATTCTCATATGATAATCTACTACCTAAATATCAACTCAGTTATACCTAGATCATATAATTTCAGTCATTAAAGTAAAAGTGATATCATTCACCCCAACCAATAAGTTTCACTAGCTCCGTGATAAAATATAGATAGATAAATCATAAGAGGACATTTTATCCTAACGCACTGACCTTTTATATGAAAAGGTCAAGCACCCAATAAAATATTTTATACTTACTAAAAATTAACTCTAAAATCTATTAAAGTAAACCCTTATCCACACTTATCCATGATCATATTAATAGACAAGGATGCCTCCACCCGAAATCATGTCAACCCATACTCATGGTGGCAAAAGACAATTGCAATTGCCTCTAACGCCCCCACTAACTCATTACCAACACAAAAGAGATAAATCACAGATGATTACTAGCTTTTAGAATAATGATTGACGCATGAAAGAGACATTTATCTTGACTATACTAAAATTCGAACCTTAGACCTCATAATAAAAATAACTCGTGCACTAACCCTTAGACCATTCTAAGAGGGCACGTCAACCCACGCTCATGTTAATAGACAAGAGGCCTCCACCCGAAAGCAGTTGAAGAAGCCTACTGCCACAAGCAATTAATGAGCATATTGAGGCATTATTTAGGTAACCAAAACCACTTCCTAGATAGCTATCTTCTCCATTACAATTACGAATATTATATTTTCAGTGTTTTCCTTTACTCGGCCAAGCTTTTCTCACCAATTTGTAATTGTTAAATACAAGAAATATGTACAGTTATTATTTTGGTGTGACGTGTGAAATTATAGTACATTAAGAAAGAGTCAGTCTGCAATATAATTCAAGACTTGAGAGTTACAAGCTGTTTTCTTTCAAGCAATAGTGAAATTTTCCGGTCTAATGTTTAGAACAACGAAACCTGGCTTGTTCACTGCCTGTACAAAGCAACCATATGATAAAGAGCAAGGTCACGGTGATCTATGCTGGGGAAAGAGCACGCCTGCATGTCGGGCATTCCATCTTAATATCCATCCATCTCTGTAAGCATTCAGAGTGGAAGCAATGATCACAAGGTGTCACCTGCATGCCCAAAACATGATTGATATATATTCTCGATCAGCAAGGGAGTAGATAAGAATGATGCACAAAGCTAAATTCTTGTTGGAAGACTTATTTTACCATATAGCGATTTGAGTTTTCCGAGAAGTCAATGGTAGCCATGCAAATGACACAATCTGCTGCTTGAGATGCATAACTTTCAAACTTCCTGTAATAGCAGTACTTTTCAGGAAGCATCTGCCAATAACCACAACCGTTAAAACTTTAGATATGTAACCACCCATCTTGAGACTCATAATGTTCTTATGAAGATTAACATATTTGTATTTGTGCCATCATCCAACATGAATTCTAGGCATACTAGTTTATGTCATTCTCAAATCCTTGAACTCTAGGAGAATATCCAAACATCAAATTATGCACGAGGCATGTAACTTACTCATTCCCCAAGCGCTAGAGCAAAATATGAGCAAAAAGACAGGATAAGAAAAGCTTTTTAGATTACATTTAGAGATGAGCAAGAAGACAGTCAGTGCTGATTCCAGGAGGTTCCAGATTATACTGACTGATATCAACTGGCTAATAGTATCGAACATGATATTGGGATTTCTTTGGGCAGGAATAGACAAATTCAAATCGTCAGAATATCTACACTATTGTTGCAGAAAAAACACATGTGTTACCATGGTTTCCTGACTATATGAACAAAGAACTCAAACCTGATGAGGAATGAACCATCGGGATCCAAGATAATGCTGAAGTAAGAGAACCATTACTTGCAATCCCATAAATACTCCCAAATATATGCACCAATAGTTATCCACCTCTATACGCAAAAAGTTGCTTGGACAGCCAAATATGTAAAATGGTATGGCGAGGCGACTAACAGACATCCCGATTATATAATATGGGTGCAGGGGTTTTCTTGTATCCCAAATGACATTAGTCACTATCTGGGGTATCCAAAATGAGTACATAATGAAAATAACAGAGCGCAAGAAATTCTGTAGATGATATATTAGCAGGATACCACCTAACAAAATCCCATCTGCAAAGTAGCATAACTTGATTTAGTAAGATACAAAAGTTAAGTTGAGTAAATAGAAAATATCTGGAACAGTGGAAAACCTAGGGATCAAAATTACAAAATGTAATTAACTAAAAGAATGCAGCTAAAATTTTAGTTTAAGAATAAAGACACAAACTTTTAAATTTGTGTCAAAACCAAGTAATTGACATCTTCATATTAAAAATACACTAGATTGAGAAAAAAATAAGTTAAGACACTCTTGAAGCAACAAGGTTAGCCCAGGTGTACGTACAAGAAATGCATATGTCATACACTACTGTATCATTTAAGTAATCAATCTATCTAAAATATCACAATAATTGTTCAGGTGCCATCCAGGAGGAAGTAATTAGTGTCATAATATTTCCATGAAGTTCAAATTGAGTAGTCTGGATAATTTTGAAAGACAATCGGAATAAATGAGTTTAGTCCCTACAGTAGTAGTTTTTACCAAATTTTGAGTTTCAGATATTATATATACATTATCTCAATACTGATCAGTACAAGAAAATCCTACTTTTAGCTGGGACTCCAACTGAAGCTAATTCACCTCCATTGACTGCCACTGCTGTACCAGCAATTCCTTGCATCAAAAACTAATAGCCACAAAAGTCATCTGACCTAGTGTCAAAGTTCTAGGCTGCAAGAATGAAGAATTTCATGTGGCAAAATTTTTTTATTAATTGTGATGAATCTCAGTGATGCCTATGTGCAGATGTCATAATACCATCTTTCTCCAACGAAAGATTTGAATTTTGTGATTGTATTGTTCATGCAGCTACAGCCTCCACAACTCCATCTGAAATTATTGTTCATGTTAGTGGATGAGGTCTTGGAGGTTGTGGGTGTTGTCATAGTTCATCTGCATCATGGGTTCACTTTGACATCACCAACCATCCATCATAGCAAACTTGTATTGAAAGACTGTTTATACACCCTATTGATTTCATCATCCTAATTATGCTCCTGCATTTTCTACTATTACTGTTAGTTAACCTATTTAAATAGCTTAAGCTTTTACTACAGTATTCCATTAGCTGCTTCACTTCTGGTTTGTTTTAGGGTAAAGTCCAAGGCTCCATGATGGATTGATTTGTGTGTGTTTTCTTATATGGCAGGCTACCATGAGTTGTTCTACATTATTCATCTTTGTTATGTGCCTCCTATCTTCCATAATTGATGGATCACATATCTCCGTTAAATGAAAAGATTCTTCACACACAGTTAATCTTAGACAAAGTTTGTTATGTTCCATAGTTTCTTATTTCCCTAATTATAACAAGTTTCTGATATATCAGGCTTGGGTATTATAAACACATGGGTGGAATCTCATTGCTGATTAGTACAAGAAACGTTTAATTTCAACTCAAGTGATTGCAGGCATTCCCAATGAGTTACCGATCAAATTTTTCTATAATAAGATGAAGTGAAACCTTAGTACAAGCTAATTGAATTATTTCTCCAACAATCTTCAGTATGTACAAGAGAGAAATTAATATGAGGTGAAACAGTAGTACATGCTGATTAAATTAATCCTAACAAATTTTCGTGCGTACAACAAGAGGAGAAATTAATTGATATGCCTTTATAGGCAAGCATCTTGTGAACACAATGAAATCTGAAATATAGTTTCTTTAGCAGGAATAACTACTCACAGAAACAGCTATACAGAACAGATAATTCGCGCCTCATAGTTTCCCAGCTTTCACCATTTTGCAAAGGTCTTCTTGCTTTCCATATAGAAAGAAGATATCTCATCTCGAAAATTGAAAAAACAACAAACTTGAAGAAAGCTGCTGTTGCAAAAGCATTGAATAGGGACTCTGCAATCAAAAATCAACACAGTTTCCCAAATAAGTCTGTGGCATTATAGCAATAGCTTCAGAAAATTCAGGCATGCTATTGGTGGAAGGAAGAGAGTAATGAGAAAACCATAAATATCAATTAACTGAGAACATAATGGGCGGATAATTAATTCTCTACTACTCTGTTCTGAAGTCTTCAACTATTCAAATAATTAATAAGCATCCACTACCCATCCAGCTAAGCAAGTATCATCTAAATTTCAAAAATAAGCAAGTCTTATGTGTTCATGAGAAAACATTGTCTTTCTATTCTAGCATGGGACCAATACATAGGCACCGCTGATAAGAGTTTGTTGTATCACACTGTGAATGACACTCAATTCCATGTGGATCTTAAAATGCTTCCCAGTAGATGGGGGGTCCCTTAGCATTCAAGACCAGTAAACAAGAAAACTATAACATCTAAACGACCATTAAGACATAAATTCATCCCACTCTTTTCCTATGTGTCATTTACCTATTCTCCTATTGTGCGATCAATTGCTGTGCGATTCAACTTAGTTTGGCTTAACCATAAGGGTTGTTTAACAATAAGTCAACAAATAGGCCATTACATCTTTAGTTTTTTGAGGTAAGACTACCCTAAGCAAGTGAAAAAATCAACTAAGGCTTAGCGGCTCTTCCCCTCAACATCATCGATGTCAGATGGAAAAAGAAATTAACAGCATAGGGTTTTTAAAGAATTACAGAGAATGGTGCCGGTCATGATTCAATCTAACTTGAAGCATGAGAACTGTGCCACAGAAGTGCTGCCCCTTGGTCTTCCAAATAATAAATGAAAAACCAAATAATAAGAAGATCTACATACCTACTAAAATTCCAGAAGTCAAATTCAAGAGGCACACATATGCATCCATAAGAGCTTGTTGACCAATCATCAGAATAGAAACCTTAGCAGCACCCTATCAAGTAGAAGAAACCAAAATAACTAGAATAAAAACAAACGATTATATGAATTGTAGTTCGTATATCTATAGTTGCAATAAGACAGCTACAAAATATGGACAAAACAAATTACTCACAGATTGAGTATTGCTATGCTCCATTTGTCTAATCAACAGAAGAACTTGAAGAAAAGATATCTATAATAACAAATGAAGGATTCCAAACAGTGCAACAGAAGATTTAAAAGATGCGAGCTATTTGATGAAGGATACAAAAGTGACCATCAATGTATAGTTAACTGCTTTGTTGTAATAGGCTTCAGTATTCAAAGAAGTTGCATTCAACGAGATTGAGGAAAAGCACTCTCCATCGCTATCTATTGCTGGACCCTCCATTAACCCCTCTAAATGGTAAAGCTCATGATTTCCATCTATTAATAAAAAGATATATTAGAAAATGGAAGCCGGTATACCTCTTTAGTATTATTGGATGATAAGAGAAAAGAAAACATTGTCATTCAACTAATATAGTAGGAGGTAGAGTCCTAGTTGCAGTGGCAATGATTGGGAGAAGCACATGCTTCAGAAGGACATAGAAACTGTAGTTTCTTGAAAATCATAAATTGGTTATGATGAGAATACCATGCCTCAATTTTTTTTTAGTACATCAAAGGGAGTTTCTTAAAGGACATGGAAACAGTTAGTCTACTTCAAAAATTTGAAGTCACTGTTTATTATTGGATTGAGAGTCCTTAGGATGATATGATCTAGCAAATAAGCAAAATAAAAAATTTAAAATGACCCAACCACTAATTATTAGACAATGCCCATATTCTCTGTTAGTGCATTCTGCTTGAAATGTTTCAAGTGATTTTGCTCAATCAAGGTTGCATAGAAAAATTCAACTGAAATCATTAGGTGACTTCCTGATTACCAAGAGCATTTTTTTCATGAATGATTCGGATTCCTAACAATTTTTAGTTTCCCTTATGGTTAACTCTCCACTTCTAAGTATGCTCTGCACAATATGCTTCATCCATTCCAAAGACAAAAGAGGTACTAAAACATATGAATTATAATTTAGTGGATAAGCATTAGAAAATAACTTTATGCTCACAAATAAATCTGGAATATTAACTTCACAGGAAATAATTAGGCAAGACGTCATCAGCTACTATATAATTGCTAGTAAGAAGAAATCTACGAAGTCAAGTACCATTTTGTCTAGATGGAACTCGCAAAACTTGAGCAGCAATCTCTATGTGACAATGTTTATCGATGTCATAAGTCACAGCTGACAATATACATTAACAGAGTGAGAAAGAAACATGAATCCAAAATTAGAATCCAAACAGGAAAGAAGGTCCTACATTTTTTTCTTGGTAGTCGATCTTGAATTGATTCTTGAAGAACTTGGGAGGAGAAAAGTCTAATCTGTTAGGAAAAAAACAATAAATAGTCCAGTTTTTATCTCAGATAACTGGCATGTACAACTATCAACAATATTCAGTGATGCAAGAAAACACATTAAATTTAATTCGATTTCCATACTTTCAGCAAGAAAGTATACAATAATTATAATCTACGTTTCATTTCCACGCTCCTATGTTGTGGGCTAGAAGTCATCATCTCATGGAATAGTCACATTTTTCCTTTTCCAGACAGCATAAAGCGACAAAAAGAAAAACATTGATCATACAGAAAAAAGATAAATATTAAAAGAATTGCTACAACTACAATGCTAAGATTTACCCAGAAAAATAATCCAATTAATTATTTCGAAATGTGCAGAAATCCATTGTAGCAGACTGAGAATGGATAATGTGATCAAATTTTAAAGGTGAAGTTGATTAACTTATTGTTTAATAAAGATTAGTGTTAATTGAGAGAAAAAGTATCTATACTTTATTAAAGAGTAGACATATTTATTATACAAACTAGAATCTATCTTCGAATATTATAATTAGGCTAATTGACAAATTTACCTAATTGACTTATATATATTACCTAATATATAGAGATAATATGGTAACAAATATTGTATACAAATAGGGGTGACAATTTAGTCCAGATTCGGGTTGGCGGATTCAGATTAGCAGGTTGGCGAACGACAACCTGAACCCACCTGATTATTAATTCGAGTCAAATTATTCAACCTGAACCTGATATGTTTATTTGCAGTTGACCCAAACCCGACCTGTTTGACCCATTTGACCCAAACCCAACCTGACCTAAACCCAAACCCGACCCGAATTCCCACTGGTGGAGCGTCGGCCGCCGATTGGAAGATGAGGAGTTCCAATTTCCTAAGGACTTGATGTGAAAATTAGTAAAATACTATATATAGGGGTAGGGTTTTTAACTTTTTGATTTGCAATCTGGGTTTAAATTTATAATTATTTACAAACGGGTTCATAGATTGTAATTGGGTCGCTTCAAGTTGATCCGAAACTGACCTGTTTATTAATCGAGTCAATTGGATCGACTCGATTTTGACCCGAACCCAAAACTATCTGACCTTAACATGATTCTTTCGTGTTCGATTAGGGTCATGTTTTCATGTCGGGTAAAAAATTGGCATCCCTAGATACAAATATGGTAACTATTATATATAATACTCTCCTCAAGTTGCAGCATAGATATTAATCATACCCAACTTGTTACAAAGATAATCAACCCAAATCCCACTTAAAGCTTTTGCGAAGATGTCTCCGAGTTGTTCTTCAGTCTTCACATGTCCCGTAGAAATCAAATTTTGTTGAATTTTCTCACAAATAAAGTGATAATCAATTTCAATGTGCTTAGTTCGCTCATGATACACAGGATTCGATACAATATGAAGAGAAGCTTGGTTATCACACCACAATTTTACCGGCACTGATATATCCGCATTATCTCACACACAAAATATGTCATAGCCTTGTATTCTAACTCTGCACTAGATCGTAAAACGTTTTACCTCTTACTCTTCCATGAGATTAAATTTCCTCCCAAAAAAAAAAAAATACAATAACCTGAAGTAGATTTTCTATCCATTTTGGAACTTGCACAATCTACATCCGAAAAACATTCAATATCAGTGTGTCCATGATTTTTATATATGATACCTTGTTCGAGTGCTCCCTTCAGGTAATATAGAATTTGTTCTAACACTGTCCAATGATTAATGGTTGGAGATGACATAAATTGACTAACAACACTAACCAAATATGTAATATCCGGACAAGTTACGGTAAGATAATTCAACTTTCCAACCAACCTTCGATATCTCTCAAGATGTTCAAATAGTTCACCTTCTCCTGTGAGATGCATGTTCTGAGTCATTGGAGCACTACAAGACTTTGCTCCTAATTTTTCTATCTCAGTTAATACATTAAAAACATAATTCTCTGAGATAGGAATATACCTTTTTTACCTTTCATAACCTTAACACCTAAGAAATACTTCAGTACCCCTAGGTCTTTTGTATGAAACTGAGTATGAATGAAAGATTTAAGATATGAGATTCTCATAGTATCACTTCCAGTAATAACAATATCCTAACTAAATTGTTATAGAACACAGAATGGTTAGAGACTAAATTTTCCAAACCAAGCATGGACTTTGTTTCAAACCATACAAAGCTTTCCGAAGACGACAAACTCGCCCCGACTCCCCCTAGCAAAAAACCCAGGAGGTTGCTCCATGAAGAAAACCATTCTTGATATCAAGTTGATGTCTCGAACAAAACAAGTGCTACCAAATATCCTAGGGTTAACATGAAATGACTTATTGGGAAAAAAGATTTTGCAAGGGATTTCACCATGAATAACAGAGAATGGCATGTGGTTAATGAGAAAATATTAACCGAGGGCTCATGCAATTTCAAGAAGATGTCTATTTTTACATTCAGCCACACCATTTTGGGAAAGAGTATCAACACGAGATTTCATGAAGCATGTCATTTTGACTCATATAAGACTCGAATGAACCGGATGTATATTCCTTGGAATTATCACTTCGCAAAGATACAAAACAAAGAAAATAACTCAGAACGATTTTTCATTAAATTTAACCACGTTACACGAAAATAATCATCGACAAAAGTAACAAAATACCTAAAACCAAGTTTAGACAAAATAGAAGGATCCCAAATATCAAAATGAACTAATTCAAAAAGAATAGTTCGTTTATTTATTCTAGGACTCGAACTAAGATGGTGACGTTTTGCAAACAGACATGACTTACAATCTAATGAAGATACCTTATCATATTGTGGACAAAGCTTTTTGAGTAAAGGAAGAGATGGATGTCTTAACCTACAATGAGCCTCAAAAGGAGAAGTGACACTCAAGCAAGCAAAAGAATTTGGGAGCGATGTATCAATAATATAGAGGCTTCTAGCCTCATGTCCTTTACCAATAATCTTCTTCGTCAAAAGATCCTAAAATAAGCAATGATCAAGAAAAAATGAGATGCAACAATTGAGATTACGAGTTAGTTGACAGACAGAGAACAAATTAAAGGACAAATTTGGTAAATGTAAGACAAAGGACAGAAGAAGAAAAGGAGTAAGATTAATTGTGCCAGAGCCACGAACACAAGTTAGAGAACCATCAACTAAAGTAACCATAGAAGTGTTAGTTTTGGATTGAAAAGTACAAAAAATACTAGAAATTACCTATCATATGATCTGTGGCACCAAAATCAATTACCCATTTGGAGGATGAGAAAAGAAGACATGCATTTTATTTACCTGAATCAACAATAGCAGTAATAGAGGGAGATGAAAGCTTGAGTGATTCCTAATATTTTGAGAATTTGGCAAATTTATCTATAGAGATAAGGGTCATTTTATCAGACGCATCATTAGTGGATGTAATATGGGCCAAGTGTTTTTGTTAATTTTTATACTGAAGTTTTCTACATTCAAACTTCATATGGCCTGGCTTATGACGGTAGTTGAACATAATACCATCCGAATTCGATGTTCAAGTTCCAAAGTCTTGTGAGCTACCTCCTTTGTTTCCACTGTGACTAATTGATCTTCCAAACTCATAATTTGTCTTGCGACTTACCAAAGCACCACTAAGCGGAACAGATGTAGTATTTTCTAAACAGAGAATACGACTAAATAAATCATGTAAGAGGAGACCTTAGATCCAGAGGGAACTGTGACTTAGCAGACTCAAAGTCAAGAGATAGGCTAGCGAGGAAGCTCATGATAGTCATCTACTCTCGTTGGTGTTGTTGAACCTTCACATCAGGGCTAAAGGGCAACAACATATTAAGTTCCTCATATGTCTTCTTGAATGCCATAAAATAATTAATCAGAGGTTGATCTTATTTTTCTACATGGTAAAATGTTTTGCAAGCTTCATACATGCAAGAGAGATACCCTTTTCCAGTATAGAAATTCTAAGTAATCCATTAGTTCATTAACAACTTCACAGTGATTAATTAAATCAATTACCTCACTATCAATACACTTCTAAATTTGAAAGAACAAGTGAACATCCTCTCTAATCCATGTCTGCTTTGAATTATCTTGAGGGTCATCAGTCAAATGACCATCTCTGTCGATACTTCATAGATAAAGATGAACAGTCTTACTCTAATCCAAATAGTTTGAATCATTTAGCTTATAGTCCATGATTTTAGACATCATAGGCACAATATCCGTTACAATAGAACGCTTATTTTCAGCCATAAGATTTTATCCCAAAGTTTGTGAAATAAGAGCCAAAGGAAGGAGCTAAGGCCGAAGGAAGACCAAGATGTGGCTACAGCTAGCAAACCAAAGCAAACAGAGATAACACTGAAAATGAAATAAGATGCTGCTCAGACCACAAGATAACACAAAAAATGGAGAAATGAAGGATGGAGCTAGAACAGGCATTGTAAAATATCGAACAAAAGGATAATAAAATAATAAGGTTTAAGAGACGGTTAACCTTAACGGAATTTTTAAAAAATTTTAAAAAATTTCTGGGAATTTTTCGAAATTCATATGACGTACGTTAAGGGGATAAATTAGTAGGCTAGGGAAAAGCCTGTTTAGAAATACTCAAAAGTAGGAGTTGATTTAGGAAAGTACTTAGGGTTTGATTAAACTAAAACCTAAGTTTCCTAAATTAATTTATTTTCCTTTTATTTTTCTCCCGTGCCTTATTTTCTTCCCTCGTCGTTGCCTCTTCTCTTCTCCTCTCCCGAGCCCCACGCCGCCCCAATTCTTCCTCCTCAACTCATCGCTGCCCAATCTTCTCTTCTTCGTTGAGCTAGCGCCGCCGACCTTGCTGTCTCTCCATCGCTGGCACTTGCGCACCGCCGATCGCCACCACCATAACTCGGCGGTAGCATTGCCGGAGAGGAAGGAGCCAACGTAAGGGGGCGAGGCTACCACCAGTAAGGTCTCCACTCGTTTCCTCCTCCTTAGCCCTAGCGTCGGTTGTCTTTTTCCCCTTGCCCTAGCGCCGACCGCTTCCTCTGCCCTAGTTTCCGATCCACCGTCGATCGAGAGCTCATCTTCCCGGTCTGAGGCGCCATTCTCTGCACAATTAGGGCTTCAGCCAAGAGCAGGGATCCAAACTCATAGTGTTCTTTCCATGCCCTAGAATTCCACTATCGGTTTCCTCTTCTTGAAACCCAACAGCCGCTGGTTGTGGTTCTGTTAGGAGGGGAAGACCGACACTAAGGTAGGATAAGGTATTTTAGGCTTTTGGTGGTTTTATATATGTCTAGGTTTTGATTTTGATATGGGATGTTGTGCTAATTGGGGTAGTTGTCTCTGGCAGCAACTTCTCCTAAGGCCAGCTACTTTGCTCCAACAGCAGATCTTCTCCGGCAGTGAGTTATCGGTTGAGGCATTCAACTCAGGTGAGTTTTAGAGGTGATTCCATTCTTACATTGGATTGCATTAGTGGTAACGGATTGTACAAGTTGGTTAGTTTGTATTAAGTTGATTATATATACTCTTTATCAAATTGAACAGTGGAATGGTTAGGGATAATAGAGCTAACCCTAGTTGACCCGTGAATTAAATATAGTTAGGGTTAATGTCTACGATCGATTAGGATTTTCCCTAATTAGGTTTGGGTATTTTATTTAGTTATTTAATTCATATGAATTTAGCTAAATAAAATAAATGTATTGATTGATGCAGGACTCTGATTCGAGATGAGCGTCTCGACGTCGGATGGGTTGATACGATCTTCTTTTTGGAGGCAGGTATCTCTTGACTTATTTTTTATGATATTGTCACTTTGATATGCATAGTAATTTATAGCTAGTAGCAACGATCATGCTTAGATTTGCCCTTGATATGTCACTATTTGATGCCTATAATTTATTCTGTTTGTTGCCTGTTATGTATCCATGTTTATATCTCTTGACTATGGTCATGTGTACATTAGTTCCTAGAGTAAGTGATATACTAGGATTCACTGAGTATAGGACTAGTTTTCTGGATTTTATTATCTGTCATGTGTACTTAGATCTGTGATACCTAGGTCATGGTTTGACTTATCTTCCTGTTTGCTATATATTATGTGGAGGTGATTATGATTAGGATTTACATGCTTAGTGTCATGCACCATCTTGCATGATTGTATGTTGTGTGATTGTCGGCTCCGTTATTGTTGAGCACATCGCCAGTTACATGACCTGCGCACACACAACCACTCATGGGTTAGTGGTATTTCAAGCAGGGTGTGTGTTGTAGTTTTGTCTGTTAAAGCTCCGTTGGTACGCTCATAGGTAGCGATAACTGCAGCGTGTAGCGAGCAAGGATCCCTCCTCTGGTCTGACTCAAGGAGATGAGAGCATTGAGTTCCCCCACTCTGTTTAGGGTAGGAGGATAGGTGTACTCCGACAATATCCTGTCCACTCGGTCACTCAGGAGCAGTGATAGCAGAGTGCACAGCTGTCATAGCTCTACCCACTCGGTCTCACCATCGCGTGTAAGATGGCTGACTGGCGTCAGGGTGACACATGTCATTTTTGCATCATATGCATCAATTGCATTTATGGTTTGTGATTGTTGCAATTTGTTTGTTGCATTTTGGTAGTTGCATATGATTGACATGCATCTAGGAGACATGAGGTATTGGGTCTGATAATCGTATGTTCCAGATAGAAGGCCCTAGTGAGTACCGTTTCTTCAGCCTTTGCAGTGTGCATTTCCTACTTTGTTCAGGAAACTGTGCTACATGATTATTTCTGTTAGTTATATCTTACTAAGCATGTCAGCTTGATATCCGCTAAGTTCTTTGAACTCACACCGTTGAGCTATTTTTATTTCAGGTAGCAAGTAGATTTTTGGAGTCGCTTGGAGTATCCTGTCTGCCGGTTCCCACGTCACATCCGAAGACGCTTCGAGTTTTGTTTACGCTTTCCGTGTATTTGGTATTTAGTGTTGCTATTGTGTTTTGTGTTGTTGTGGTTGTTGTGTAAAGCCTAGCCGACTAGCAGTTGTTGTTTTTAGTTTGTATGGTTTTTCTTTATCGTTTTTCCGCTGTGTTGGTTTTTAGTACAGCCGAGTGGTTGTTAAATATATATATATATATATAACTGCGTGGTTGTTTTTATTTTGTTCCAACTGAGTTGGCTGATGATATAAATTGCGTGGTTGTGTATATATTTCAGCCGTGTGTGGCTAATGTATATTTTGTATGTAGTAATGCTTCAAATTGTCATTCGTGAGATGCTGTCAAAATTTCTTCTGGCAGAGACTACCTGGGGAGTGATAATTTATTTGGTATCAAAGCTACAAGTTTACGAGTCTTATTTCCTCTGTTTTGGATTGCATGTTTTGGTTTTCTCGATGTGACTTTTTCGGATTTTGGGACCTGGCAGCAGCAAGACATCTCCAAGCTATAGGAGGTATGTTGGTATATTGTTATCATACATGTCTGTTAGTATATGCATTGTTGACTATGATAGTTATGACATGTGTTAGTACTCTTTGTTAGTACCTGTCTAGTTGTTATAGCATATATTACATGTATTGGGTCAACCACCGATCATGGTCGACCTTAATAGAGATCAAGGATTACAGTCTCGGGTGATTTTTCATATCATACCATCGGTAGTTTTAGCTTCTTTTACTACTAGTTGGTTAGGAGTTGGAGTCACATACCAATCCCTGCTATTATTAGCTGAGTAATGGAAGTAGAGTACCGATTTAACTTAGTTAGTTTCGTCAGATAATTAATTTACTCTTGTTAGATCGGTCGGTAGAAGACTGATTTACACTTGTTGACTTGGGTAGTCGTGGATCGATTTACCTTAGTCGCTTTGTGGAGGATTAATGTATTTTTATTGGATTAGTTAAGTAGATGATCGATTTATTTTGTTGGTCCGATCAGTAAGGGATCGTCATACTCTATTTTTAGAGGTTCTGATCTTTGGGTTATTCGTGCTTAGTTAGATATCTTGAGCACATTTGAGTACATGGCTTGTACCGACGTGGAAAAGATTGAATTAGCCGTATACCATTGTCGGCTTGGTCAGTTTATAAAGGATCGATGTATCCTATTCCATGGAGACTTTGACCATGAACTGTCTGTACCTGGTCGGATGACTTAAATGGTATATTCGGATAGGTGACTCCACTGATGTGGAAGAGTGTAGAGCTACCTGCTTAACACTTATGAGAATAACTGCGAGAGTACATTCAGATACATGATTTATACTGGCATGAGAAAGTTGCAGATAGTTGCTTAACCTTTACGTGATCAGGTACCACGTGAAGGAAGCAGATGATGATACTAGAGATACAGGCATCATTTGGGATTACTTTGAGGTGTTTGGAGAGAGAGTAATCCTCTACCCCTTTTGGTAGCAAGATGGTTAATAAGACGATAACCAGTCGACTCACCTAAGGTTATTCCATGGGGGATCCTGACTCATGGACTGATCAGAGATGATTAGATATCCTCGATGTACCTTGGGATTAGTAGGGTTTTATACACATATCTCATGGATTGATTGTATCTCTACTATTTTGAATGTTATTGATTATCGATTCGAAAATCAAGAGATACCTTGGATTTCAGTTGTGATACACTTTTGGTAGGATGGTAATATATTTCTATATCTTGCTAGTACTCCATGATGAGAGTGAGTCACTAGGAGTTAAATATGTGAGAACATGGCTGGTTGTTTCACTAAAGGAATATGATAATAAACTTTCCTCATTAGGTATAGTCTCTGTAGTGGTACAACATGGGCGTGCAATGTTGAACCATGGCGGGTATTTCTTCTTTTCTCTATTAGTTCTTTTGAACTTAGAGCATGGTTAATACTGGATGGTTAGGCTGCTATATCTTAGATTGTCTATGATTGTTGTTTTCCTGTATGGTACTTATACTTGATTTTTTTTAGGTTTATGTTCTGTACAGTCTCGTGTCTTAATTCCTGAACTCTATTGTATATACCCTTGTAGAGTAGGTAGTATAGGGATTGTCTGGTTGATTGGGTTAAATATGCTGATTATGCATATCTCGGTTATGTATACATATGATGGGTATGTGTTGTAGGAGTCCTATGTTAGATTGTCCATTTGTAGGTGGTGTGTGTATACATGTCCAGTTAGGGTTATTGTAGGGTTCTTGTGAATTATACCTATGTGGTTAGGTGTACGTGTCTGATTGTTTTATTGGAGGTATCTTGTCGATTGAATCTAGGTAGTGATATGTGCACATGTATTTGGGTGTTATGATGGAGGTATCTTGTCGATTAAATCTGTGCCGTGGTAGGTGTACATGTGATTTAGTATATTATTCGAGATATCTTGTTGGTTATATCTGTTCTGTGTGTACACCCATGTTTATTATGATTTGTTGGAAGTATTACGTTGATTATACTCTTGGCGTATGTGTAAAAATGTTAGGTGAGTATTATCGATTATACCTACGTCGATATATGCACACGGGTTCAGTATATATTGTTGGAGGTATCATGCTGATCTATACATGTGTTATGAGTGTGTTTTTGTGTGTACTAATTGGAGGATTATGTCGATCATACCGATGTAGTGTATGCACGTATGTCGGGTGTATTATTGATAGTATCATGATGATTCTACCTATGTTGAGTGCCTACCATTATGTCTTTGGCTGTATACCTTGTCAATTAAATTCTTCTACTAGTGAGTGACCCACTATGATGTTGAGAGAGTTGACAATAGATTTGATATGTTTACTAGGTTGTTATACCCTTGGCTGCCCACAGTGACCTGTGGTAGAGCAATCTCGTGCATTCTCTAGCTAGATAGTTAGATGTCTTGATCACTTATGGATTGTTTGTGGTGGAGCGTAGCTCCCATATATTATAGATTGTTGTGATGGAGCATTGCTCCCACATATTATGTGGTGGAGCGTTGCTCCCACATATTGAGGATTACTTGTGGTAGAGCGTTGCTCCCACATATGTTTTTCTTATGATAGAGCGTTACTCTCACATTTGATGATCTATTCCTTGGAGTTTATTGTCGGGGATCTTATGGTTGAGGATGTATGATGTAGGAATTTCTGTTTTAGAAATTTCCTGCGCGGCGACCAAGCACCCCACTTGATTCAGCCTCCGAGATGCACCACCAATATGCTAGAGAATGCACAAGACAAGCACGAACAAGACAAGCCAACGTACAGGAAAACTCCCAACCTTTTTGTATTAACACTAAAAGGATTACAAGTGACTCTCTTGACAGAATGCTCATACAATTTCTCGTGTCTTGCCTTTGCCACACCCATGCCTATTTATAATCCATAGGCAGGGATGGTTTGGCAGTTTACAAGCAGTTGCATGGCAGTTGCCTCAACTGCCATGCCACATGTCCTAAACCGTCAGCCACCTCATTGCTGCCTTAGCGCCATGTCAAAGGCCAGCATGCACCCCTGTGCTTGGCCTATGGTTCTGCTTCATAGGCTTGGGCCGAAGTAGCCCCTTTGCTGCATCTTTCCTTATGCTGCATTGCATGCACCCGCTACATGCCATGGCTCACGAATTCTGCAAGCCATGCTTGGCCAAATGCTCGACTTGTGCTTGGACAGCGCCCGCGCACTGCCACAAATCCACCCGCTGCTTGGCATGTCTTGCGCACATGCCCACTATACTGGATCCAAGGAGCAACAAGCCAATCCTTGCGCCCAGCCATGCCGTCGAGTCTAAGGGGCTAACAAACCGCCCCCACCAAAAGAAGTTGACGCCCTCGTCGATTGCTTCTGTAAGTATGCTTGAATCTGCTTCTCGAATTGCCATAGAGTAACACCTCTTTCCCATGTAGCCTCAAATATGGGTTTTCCCTTCCACAGAACCAAGAATTCTGTTCTTCTGTTCTTTTTGCTCATGCCAAATGTTCTATGGTTCAGGATCTCCGCAACATCATCACTGAATTACTTTCTTACAACCGGCGGAGCTCTCTTGGCACAACTTCTTAATGGATCCATGTATCTGCATGATACTTCTTCAAGAAACTTACATGGAATGTAGGATGTATCTTTAGCCTTTCAGGCAAGTTCAGCCTGTAAGCCACATTCCCAACCTTCTCCACAATTTCGAAGGGTCCGTCATACTTGGCAATTAGCCCCCGGTGAGCATTCTTGCTGCTTATTCTCTTCCAAATTTGAGGAGTAAGTTTCAGTAATACCTCGTCCCCAACAGAGAATTCCAAAGGCCTTCGTTTCTTATCAACATACTTCTTCATCCTTCTAGCCACTTTTCTTAGACTGTCTTGGGCTTCCTCGAGCAACTCCTGTTTTTCCCTGGCATATCTATAGGCTGCAGGGCACTTTCCTCTAGATTTTTGCTTGGCTATCTCCATAGGAGTTGTTGGCTGCTCGCCCAGTACTATTTCAAAGGGGCTCTTTTCCGTGGCTAAGGACTTGTGCAAATTGTAGCAGAATTGTGTACTGTCCAGCAACCCCAACCAGTTATTTTGACTTGTTGTCACATAATGCCGCAAGTATTCTTCGAGTACATGGTTGATTCTTTCGGTTTGTCCGTCCGTCTGCGGATGATTTGCTGTAGAAAATTTTAGATCGATCCCCATCATATTGAACAAGGTTGTCCAAAATCTCCCCGTGAACTGAGTATCCCTATCACTCACAATGTCATTAGGCAAGCCAAAGAACTTTATCACATGACGATAGAACAATTCCGCAGCAACATCCGAGGGACAAGCCGAAAGAGCCGCAATGAATATAGCATACTTTGAGAATCTGTCCACCACCACCATTTCGGTTCAGGAACTCTTACCAATGGACGTTGAGGCACCGTTTCTACACTAGAAGTCATTGCTCTTCGCAGAACAATGATTTCGTAGCAAAGATCCTCATTATTCTTCCGCATTTGCTCCATCTCCTCTAGAAGAGATTCTTGGATCTGCTCCATATTTGCCTCCAAGTTGAGGATCCTTGCAACCAGATTGCAAACATCCTCCCCATCCGGTACCGCACCGAGCAAGGCTTCCACAGAAGAAAGTCTTTCTCTAATCTTGTGGTTGCCACCAGCCATGAATCTGTGCTCTGATACCAGTTGTCACAGGGGTAATTTCAATCTTAGAAATTTCCTGCGCGGCGACCAAGCACCCCACTTGATTCAGCCTCCGAGATGCACCACCAATGTGCTAGAGAATGCACAAGACAAGCATGAACAAGACAAGCCAACGTACAGGAAAACTCCCAACCTTTTTGTATTAACACTCAAAAGAATTACAAGTGACTCTCTTGGCAGAATGCTCATACAATCTCTCTTGTGTCTTGCCTTTGCCACACCCATGCCTATTTATAATCCATAGGCAGGGTTGGTTTGGCAGTTTACAAGCAGTTGCATGGCAGTTGACTCAACTGCCATGCCACATGTCCCAAACCGCCAGCCACCTCATTGCTGCCTTGGCGTCATGTCAAAGGTTGGCATACACCCCTATGCTTGGCCCATGGTTCTGCTTCATAGGCTTGGGTCGAAGTAGCCCCTTTGATGTATCTTTCCTCATGCTGCATTGCATGCATCCGCTGCATGTCATGGCTCACGAATTCTGCAAGCCATGCTTGGCCAAATGCTCCGATTCCGCGTGTCCGCTCTTCGCATCTGTTTACCACCGCCAAATCGACCTCCCGCTCGACTTGTGCTTGGACAACGCCCGCGCACTGCCACAAATCCACCCGCTGCTTGGCATGTCTTGCGCACATGCCCACTATGCTGGATCCAAGGAGCAACGAGCCAATCCTTGCGCCCAGCCATGCCGTCGAGTCTAAGGGGCTAACATACGAACATTATAAGTTCTTGGTTTATCATTTAGGCTTATAGTGCCTAGATGTTATCACAGACTCGATGATTTGTGTAACACCCCAATTTCCTCAATTAGAGTTCTAAAAGTAATTTAAAAATATTTAAAAATGCTATAGAAAAATTCTAGAGATTTTTAGAAATTTTTAGAGTATTTTTATGCAATTTTTGGAGGTCGTTTAGTATTTTACTAAACGAAAGAAGTTTCAACAAAAATAATGTTCAAGCCAAGATTCGAACCCGAGACCTCCGACCAAACCAAACCTTGATCGAATCCAGCTAGCCAACTGTTCTGCAAGCGTTTTGTGAACAAATATGGAACGAGATATATATAAGTTATAATTGAAACCAAAGATACCTAATTGAAATAAAAAGGGGGTTCGGCAGGATTCGAACCCGCGACTCCAACCACGAGCCAAGCCGCGGCTAACCAAGTGTTCAGGCCGTAGGTTCTGTTTAGAATAGGTAGCAAAATTATTTAACAAGTTAACAGAACACCTAGTTATAAAAAGGGGAACTTAGGTATTAACCCTAACTCCCGAATTCTTTCTCCCCTTCTTCGTGCGCCGTTTCTGCCCGAGCGAGAACCAAACGAAGCCGAGCTAGGGCACGGTTCCGGCGGCCGGCGGGAGTGTTCTCCGAGGGATTTTTCACGCGGGGGTGAACCTCTCGTCGAGGAGGGTTTGCGGGCGCGAGGAGAGGTCAAGAGCTCGAGTCTTCCCCAAGCCCTAGCTGCCTTCTTCCCGGCTGTGAGTGCAAGAACGCAAAGGTAAGTCACTTACTCACCTACGGTAAGAGTGGTTCCGAATTTGATTGATGTTCCCTTGTGTCTTTTGATTTTTGAAGCATGTTGTGAACTTGCTGCCATGTTGCTACCGTGAGTTCTTGTAGGAAGTTGAGATAGGGTTTGTTTGTTTGCTTGTTTAGCTTGTGGTTGCAGCAGAATTCGGATTTGATGCTTTTATTTCCCTTTCGTTTTCTTTGCTGCTGTACAAAACCCGAACTGCCTACCAACTTGTAATTATTAACACACGAAGTAGCTCAGGGTAACAGCCTTAGACAGTAACCCCTGGCGTGATGCTCTGATAGTGCCCTTTTAGTTGTGTTGAAATTTTAACTTAAAATACCTTTAGAGGTTTGGTATAGTTTAAGCTGGGCTCACTAACATCTGAGTAACGCTAATTTCTAACTCGCTTTCCACTTTTAGTTCTGAGTGATTGGTAAGTGTTTGATAGTGAACAAGAATTGGTATTACCTATAAGTTTAGAGACTAGTAAGCAAATATAATTTCAGTAAGCACTTAATTATTTAGAAGTAACGTTCTGATATTTAGAGACTAGTAAGCAAATATAATTTCTGATAGTGAACAAGTAAGGTTCGACCAATTGGTACCATCTGAACCAAGTCTCTGATAGCTTAAAATTGATAAGAACAATTTTATTAGATTTTGTTTTTTTGTTTAGAGTCTTAGTTACTGCTGTGAACTAATATTAACCCTTATGGATTCTGTTGGTTATTCCAGTAAGCACGAAGTTTCATTTTTCCCTTAGCTGCAGTTTGGTGTCCTTTCTTTTGTGGCTGCCGTGAGCAGGATAGTCCTTGTTCATGTTCCGGATTTTGATATAAATGCATATATGTGTCCATTTGCTTCTAATAGCTCTTTAAATAGGAGCATACAGTTAGTTTTCCTTGCTATTTTAATAAACATGAGTAGCCATGTATTTATAGTGCAGATTTTCTTTATAAGTATTGTACGCAGATTTTCATAAGTATTGCTTGTAGAATTTGATAAGTATTGCATGCAGATTTTTATTTGTTTAGCATTTCAGAATCTGTTTAGCACAGTATGCAGATTTATGTTAACTTAATATGCAGAATTTTGATTAGCATAGTATGCAGTTTTATTGAGCAATCCAGTACAGTTTTATTAAGTGTTTTCATACAATTCTGTTAAGCATTTCAGCGCAGTGTTAATAAGTATTTTAGTGCAGTTTTGTATGGGATATTCTTTTATTAGAAGTATTAACAAGTATAAGAAAGATAAAGAAAAGAAAGAAAATGTCAAGACCTTAAGTAGATTCCAAAGTCAAGACTTTAGGGATTTTGGCACACAAGGTGCTTATTAAAATGCCAAGGCATTTAAAGAAGAAGTAATTAAGATAATAAGATATTTTACTTTGAAGAGGCTAGTACCCGATTTCCGAGGTTGTCGTTACACAAATCCATGTGTCCAATTCCGAGGTCTTGGCCCTGGCAGACCGAGGTCTGCTCTTTTAGGATTGGTGGCTCGCTACCCCAAACTATTAGGGAACGCGCATAAGATGGTACTAAGCCTGGGCCCAAGAGAAGTTGATTATTATTTTGAAGTATTATAAGTATAAGCTTTTGAACAAGTAAAATTAAGTTTTTACATAAGTATAAAAGTATTAAAGGATAAGTTTTAAACAAGTGAGATAAGAGAATAAGTTTAGAACAAATGAATTAAGTTTCACTTTGGTTTAAAATCAGCAAGTTGAGTTTTTTTTTATGCTAGCATGTTATTTAGACTAGCTTACTGTTCTTTGCTATTAGAAGAGCATGAGTAGCTTTACATGTTTATCATTTCAGTATGTTTGTTTCTTTTACTAGTAGATGAGCATGAGTAGTTTTCCTTTTGAGCATTCAGTTTTAGTTTTCAGTATGTTCATGTGCATATCGAGTTTTTGTGAGTTAGATAGCGCTTACTAAGCATTCGCTTCTAGTTTGCATTTCCTCTTACTGCAGATAAAGGAAAGGAAAAGATTTAGCAAAGGAAGGCGACAAGGTGGCGCGGATGGTGTGTGATACCAGGACTATGGAAGTCTTGGGACTTAGTTTAAGAATTTGTTAGATTAATTCTGTATATAGGTTGATAAGAAAGTGTTGGAGTAAGAAGCTGTATTTTATTTTGTTTCCGCTATTCATTACTTGCATGATTTGATTTTATTAAATTGCATGGTGATGTTATTTCTTTTGTGTGTTTAATATATGTTCCAGCCACCTGTGGCTGATGTATATTATATTTGTATCTCAGTTTAAGGTCACCGGTACAGGGGAGACTCTGCCGAAATTTTTCGGTAGAGACTCCTTGTGATTTCGATCATACCGGTTAAGTAGAGTTAGTAGTTAAGTAACGGTCACCCTTAGAGAATAGTAGTAGTAGTAAAAAGGGTGGTCGTTACAATTTGGGTATCCCTAGGATATTGGATCAGTATCCGTTATCTTTATTGACTATGTGGTGATCTATTCCCGATCTGAGGTGTATCACGTACACCATCTTCGCATAGTTCTAAGGATGTTCAACGGGAACATTTATATGTGAAATTTAGTAGTACGTCTTTTGATTGTCTTCTGTGAGATGATTGAGACACATGGTCACTAGTAGGGGTATACCGTGGATCCACAGGAGATAGAGGTTGTTACCAGTTAGGAGTTGTCGTAGTCTATACAGGAGACTCGCAACTTCCTTAGTCGAACTAGTTATTACCAGAGGTTCGTTGAGGGTTTTCCTCACGCTGCTATGCTGACACGCTTAACCAAGAAGGGTGTGAAGTTCACGTGGCTAGAAGCCGGCAAGACCAGCTTCCAGGAACTGCATTGGAGATCAGTGTCGGCACCAGTTCTGATTTTGCCTCTGAAGAGGACGAGTTCGTACTCTATACCGACATTTCTCTACAAGGTTTGGGCTTTGTTTTGATGCAACACGGCAAGGCAGTCTTCTATGCTTCTCATCAGTAGAAGGAACATGAGAAGAAATACCCAGTACACGATTTAGTGTTGGTCGCTATTAACTTTGCTTTGAAAAAAAAAATGGTGACATCATCTATAGGGTATACATTTGGGATTCTGAAGGATCAAAAGAGTCTCAAATGTCTTTTCACCCAGAAGGAACTCAATCTCCGACAGAGGAGATGGATGGAGTGTCTGAAGGATTATGATTGTACCATTAGCTACTACCCGGAGAAAGCTAATGTTGTGGTTGACGATGTGCTTAGCCGAAAGCCCAGAGGGATTTTAGCTTGCCACCGAGTTTGAGTCACGAACTTGATTTAGGGTTTTCTCCGAATTGGGCCTTGAGGAGCAGGGACGAACAAAGCAGAGTATCCTTATTACCATGGTTGCTCAGTCGTCGATCAAGACAAGGATCCGAGAGGCCTAGGCCGGTGATCAACACTTACAGTCCGTTAGTAGCCAGATAGCTTCTGGACAGCAGACCGAGATCACTCGAGATGATGAGGGTATTACTTATTTCCGAGGTAGATTATGCGTACATCAAGCTCATCCGATCTTGAAGGAGTTACTTCAAGAGGCTCATCGCTCTCGATTTGCCATCCACCGAGGTGGAATCCGTATGTATCGAGATTTGAGGCGTTCCTATTGGTGGAACAACATGAAAGAAGATATAGCGGAGTTTGTAGCTAGATGTCTAGTTTGACTATGGATTTTGTGGTAGGATTGCCTAGGACACAACGAGGTCATGACGCAATTTAGGTGATCGTTAATCAATTAACCAAATTTGCACACTTCTTAGCGATTCGGAAGACCAATTCTCTGGATCGATTGGCAAAGTTGTATTGTCAAGAGGTTATCAGATTGCATGGTGTTCCTTTGAACATTATATCGGATAGAGACTCATGGTTCATCTCCCGGTTCTGGCAGAGTTTGCAGCAAGTTTGGGCACACAGCTTCGTTTTAGTACAACATTCCATCCACAGACAAATGGACAGTCAGAGCGGACCATCCGGACTTTAGAGAACTGCTGAGATCTTGCGTTAAAGATTTCCGAGGTAGCTGGGAGGACAACTTGCCATTAGTAGAGTTCGCCTACAACAACAGCTATCATTCGGCTATCCAGATGATACCGTTTGAAGAGTTGTACTGTAGACCTTGTCGGACACCCACCCTCTGGGAAGAGGTTGGGGAGGCCCAGCTGCTTGAACCTCAGAGAGCTCAGCAGGAGGCAGAGTTGGTCCGCATTATCAAACGGAGGATATTAGAGACGCAGGACCGTAAGAAGAGTTATGCTGATCGGAGACGGAGACCCTTGGAGTTCTCCACTAGCGACCATGTATTCCTGAGAGTTTCACCCACGAAAGGGGTGAAGAGATTTGGCCTCCGAGGTAAACTAGCTCCACGATATATTGAGCCTTTCCAGATCTTGGAGAGGATTGGAGCGGTAGTATATCGTCTGGCGCTACCACGGTCTCTAGCAAGCATTTATGATATATTTCATGTGTTCATGCTGAGGAGATATGTATCCGATCCAGCACATGGTCTGTCTGATATCTCAGTTCCAATTCAGCCTAACGTTACCTACGAGAAGACTACCTGGGAGCTCGAGGATACCATTCGAGCTCGATACCCCCATTTGTTTACTTGAGGTATATTGTTTATCTATTGCTACTTGCTGATAGTAAATAACCAAATTTGGGGACCAAATTTTTATTATTAGGAGAGAATGTAAAATATCGAACAAAAGGATAATAAAATAATAAGGTTTAAGAGACGGTTAACCTTAACGAAATTTTTAGAAAGTTTTAGAAATTTTCTGGGAATTTTTCGGAACTCGTATGACGTACGTTAAGGGAATAAATTATTGGGCTAGGGAAAAACCTGTTTAGAAATACTCAAAAGTAGGAGTTGATTTAGGAAAGTACTTAGGGTTTGATTAAACTAAAACCTAAGTTTCCTAAATTAATTTATTTTCCTTTTATTTTTCTCCCGTGCCTTATTTTCTTCCCTCGTCGTTGCCTCTTCTCTTCTCCTCTTCATCCCGCGATCTTCTTCTCTCTCGAGCCCCACGCCGCCCCAATTCTTCCTCCTCAACTCATCGCGGCCCGATCTTCTCTTCTTCTTCGTTGAGCTAGCGTCGCCGACCCCTGCTGTCTCTCCATCGCCGACACTTGCGCACTGCCGATTGCCACCACTGCACCACCATAGCTCGATGGCAGCATTGCCAGAGAGGAAGGAGCCAGCGCAAGGGGGCGAGGCTACCACCAGTAAGGTCTCCACTCGTTTCCTCCTCCTCAGCCCTAGCGTCGGTCGTCTTTTTCCCCTTGCCCTAGTGTCGACCACCTCCTCTGCCCTAGTTTCCGATCCATCGTCGATCGAGAGCTCATCTTCCCGGTCTGAGGCACCATTCTCTGCACAATTAGGGCTTCAGCCAGGAGCAGGGATCCAAGCTCATAATGGTCTTTCCGTGCCCTAGAATTCCACTGTCGGTTTCCTCTTCTCGAAACCCAACAGCCGCTGGTTGTGGTTCTATTGGGAGGGGGCGACCGACAGTAAGGTAGGAGGATAAGGTATTTTAGGCTTTTGGTGGTTTTATATATGTCTAGGTTTTGATTTTGATATGGGATGTTGTGCTAATTGGGTAGTTGTCTCTGGCAGCAACTTCTCCTAGGGCCAGCTACTTTGCTCCAATAGCAGATCTTCTCCGGCAGTGAGTTATCGGCTGAGGCATTCAACTCAGTTGAGTTTTAGAGGTGATTCCATTCTTACATTGGATTGCATTAGTGGTAACGGATTGTACAAGTTGGTTAGTTCGTATTAAGTTGATTATGTATAGATCTTTATCAAATTGAACAGTGGAATGGTTAGGGATAATAGAGCTAACCCTAGTTGACCCGTGGATTAAATATAGTTAGGGTTAATGTCTACGATCGATTAGGATTTTCCCTAATTAGGTTTGGGTATTTTATTTAGTTATTTAATTCATATGAATTTAGCTAAATAAAATAAATGTATTGATTGATGCAGGACTCTGATTCGAGACGAGCGTCTCGACGTCGGATGGGTTGATACGATCTTCTTTTTGGAGGCGGGTATCTCTTGACTTATCTTTTATGATATTGTCACTTTGATATGCATAGTAATTTATAGCTAGTAGCAATGATCATACTTAGATTTGTCCTTGGTATGTCAGTATTTGATACCTATAGTTTGTTTTGTTTGTTGCCTATTATATATCCATATTTATATCTCTTGACTATTGCCATGTGTACATTAGTTCCTAGAGTAAGTGACATACTAGACTTCACTGAGTATAACACTAGTTTTCTGGATTTTATTATCTGTCATGTGTACTTAAATCTATGATACCTAGGTCATGGTTTGATTTATTTTCCTGTTTGTTATATATTATGTGGAGGTGATTATGGTTAGGATTTACATGCTTAGTGTCATGCACCATCTTGCATGATTGCATGCTGTGTGATTGTCGGCTACGTTATTGTTGAGCACATCGCCAGTTACATGACCTGCGCACACACAACCACTCATGGGTTAGTGGTATTTCAGACAGGGTGTGTGTTGCAGTTTGCTCTATCAGGGCTTCGCTGGTCTGCTCATGGGTAGCGATGACTGCAGCGTGTAACGGGCAGGGATCTCTCCTCTGCTCTGACTTAGGGAGATGAGAACATTGAGCTCCCCCACTCTGTTTGGGGTAGGAGGATAGGTGTACTCCGACAGCATCCTCTTTACTCGGTCACTCAGGAGCAGAGTTCACAGCTGTCATAGCTCTACCCACTCGGTCTCACCATCGCGTGTGAGATGGCTGACTGGCGTCAGGGGTGACACATGTCATTTTTGCATCATATGTATTGATTGCATTTATGGTTTGTGATTGTTGCACTTTGTTTGCTGCATTTTGGTGGTTGCATATGATTGACATACATCCAAGAGACATGAGGTATTGGATCTGACGATTGTATATTCTGGATAGGAGGCCCTGGTGAGTACTGGGTCTGACGATTGTTGCACTTTGTTTGCTGCATTTCGCTTGAAATATCCTGTCTGTCGGTTCCCACGTCACATCCGAAGATCGCTTCGAGTTTTGTTTACGCTTTCCGTGTATTTGGTATTTAGTATTGTTATTGTGTTTTGTGTTGTTGTGGTTGTTGTGTAAAACCTAGCCGGCTAGCAGTTGTTGTTTTTAGTTTGTATGATTTTTTCTTTATCGTTTTTCTGTTGTGTTAGTTTTTAGTACAGCCGAGTGATTGTTATATATATATATATATATATATATATATATATATATATATATATATAAAACTGCGTGGTTGTGTTTATTTTGTTCTAGCCTAGTGGGCTGATATATAAACTGTATGGTTGTGTATATATTCCAGCCGTGTGTGGCTGATGTATATTTTGTATGTAGTAATGCTTCAGATTGTCACCCGTACAGAGGAGATGCTACCGAAATTTCTTCTGGCCGGGACTACCTGGGGCGTGACAGGCATTGCCTGCACAGAGGTCTCGCATGGGCTGGCAAAGCAAACAGCCACAAAGCAACGAAAACAAACTGAAGCTGGAGTTGGGCGTCGAAGCACCCAATCTAAAACCAAAAGTAGGGTTTGAGAAGCAAAGGGATGTTATGCTCGCCTTGTTCACAAACCCTAATCCACGGTATTGAGTTAGATCTATGTGCAAATTGCGATATGAGGGAAGAGATGAAGGGGCTAACCTAGATTGCAAGGGTGGAAGATGTGTCGCACTATTGTGTGCCTCGGAAGGCTCCTTCGGAGTTGTGCCAGTGAGGAACCGTGAGGACACGCGTGCTGGAGGAAGGTGTGCCCTACTGGAGGACCTTAGAGTCACACGCACGCTGCTGGAGGAAGGCAGTGGGACGAAGTCGTGGTTGAGAACACATGAGTGCGAAGTGCTGCTGGAGGAAGGCTATGCACGAACAGAGAGCGGCGGTGTTAAAAAGGAGAATAGCAAAAGATAACCCTAATTTTAAATTTCTAAGGGCTTTGATACCATGTTAATTGAGAGAATAAGTATCTATACTTTATTGAAGAGTAGACATATTTATATACAAACTAAAATCTATCTTAGAAAATTATAATTAGGTTAATTGACAAATTTGCCTAATTGACTTATATATATTACCTAATATATAGAGATAATATGATAACAAATATTATAATACTTAGCAAGGTAGTCCTAAAAATACATAGCTTGAAAAAAGTCTGTTCTAGTTGTAGAATTATTTTCTTTTCTACAGAGAATTATTTTTACCTTGCCTGTAGAGCGTACATATGCTACTGGGAAGCATGCAAGACTACAACTCATTAAAATGCAACGGTGTTCAGAAGTTGAAGAAAAACTCAAAAAAACAGATACAAAAGAAAAAAAATAATATGAGAAGCGTGTTGTATACTCCCACTACCAAGAATGCAAGTAATATGATTAAAAGAATCACCTTACTTTTTTCTATAGGATTTTCACGTCTTGTTGTTATTGGGATATATAGGTTTACATGTACTTCTCTAACCCTCTATTTGGATGGGGTGAGGGAAGGTTTATTGATGGAAAGCGAAGGAAAGGGAAGGGAAGGGAGGGTAACTTCCTTACACTCCAAATCGAGGTGTAAGGAAATAAGTCATTTGAGGGATAAAGGAGGGTAAAAGTTCCCCTTCCCTCCCCTCACCCTCCTTCCCAAACAAGGTTAAAAGTTACCTTCCCTCACCTCCTTCTGTCAAAGAGACCGTAAAAGAGAGTTATCCATTAACTTGTCAGACACATGTCAAACCACTATCAGCATATAAAACTCCATTAGATCACAACTCTCCATGTCAAATTAAAATAAGGTGTCCAACTCTCCCCATTTAAGATTTGATGCCCAATTGAGGCAGAAAGTCCAGCTAGAAACTGAGTCATTCATTCAATCGGCAACATATGAAGTCCAATCATCTCATCATGCTTAGGATTTCAACGAGGTCTAATAATTGTAACAGCCCATCCAATGAGAGATGTGGCCCATAAACTTTTTAGGACCAATCGCTTGCCAAAATGCTTAATCCAAAGTCACCAATAGCACACTCATTTAACCCTATTAAATATCTTCACTAACACAACTTTCCATGTGGAACTAAAGTAGGATGTCATATTATAGATTTAATAAATAACAAGATGCTCTTGCTATAATGTTACTAATTCCTAATTCCTGAGGGCGTAACAAGCCATACAGTCTATTTAATCTTGAATCATATACCATGGTTATTTAGACCTTTTAAATTATGTTAAGTGAAGCTTTCTTTAATCTCTAATTAATTTAACTTGCCTAAACTTAAACTGAATCTATCAATTAATGCTAGAAAAGAATGAAATTGTCATAATTACATGAATTATGACAATTACATAATTATCATAACTGTAAATAAATTAAAATTATGCAATAATTGCACATAAATTAGATTAATGTAAATTATTATATGAAATAAATCAAAATTATGTAATCTTTTAAACACTACAATCAAAGCACTGAAACTAATATTCTAGGAAAGAATAATCTTATACCTAAAATGGCTCAATCACAATGGGAAATAATCCAAATCGCAATCAAGAAATATACACATTAAATCAAATTTCCACCAGAATCATCCTACATTCCTGATAAGATAATTACTAATTTGAGAACTACCCACCTAAACTCCTAAACAAGTGTCTGCCAGATAAACATTTCTAAATTTCTAATATACATTAGACACGTAATCAGAAAGAGAAACCTACAGGTATATGAGGGATGCCAACACTTAGCAATTTTTTATTGAAAGGCCAGTATTACAATTCTAAATAGAGAGTATTGAGTAAGAACTAAGAAACATATCTCAGGTCTCCAAGTTATGCATATCATCACTCCATTAAACATCATGATAAGAGGTCATAATTTACATCGACATAAAGAATGTTAGATTGGTAGTTTCATACTTTTCATGGAAGGAATTTTTTACCTTGAACACAATTAGGCCATTGACAAGAGGAAATCAGTCTTTGATAAAGCATGGAATATACAAATGGAAATATAGAAATAATTTCAAGGAATACAAAACAACTTAATTAAAAGAAGTCAGACCAAGGTTACCTATTTACATTTCTAACCACTTACCAAATGATAAGGATTGGAGAAATACTCTTGTTGAAGTGGCTCATCATTCAGAACACTACAATTGGATAAGGTAAAACAGTGATCATCACTTACATTCACACAGGAATGGGAATAAAAACAAATATGAATTAACTAACATACACGTATGTTACCATGATAATCCATGAAACATACAGAAGAAAACAGGAAGTTAAAGCCTGGAACAACTTGACAGGGTATGTATCTAACTTAATATAACTGAATTATGCATACACAGACATAAGTCTGTTGAATAATTGCTGCTCGCGAATCACAAAATGACAAGTTGACAAAAAAAATCACATCATGTATCTTTTGGTTGGCAGCACTAATCTCATTTGTGAATCAAATTTTATGGTTTTATAAAGTTTATTTTCATTGGCAAGTTTGACAACCCTTGAATCCAAGAATCAACAAGTGGTAAAGTTCAAACAACTCAATATTAATCATATTCCATGTTAACCACAGCAAAGATTAGAGATATGAATAAATAAAAGAAGTTATTCTTGACATCCTTAACAAAATTTAAGACTGTTAATCATATATCCATGGAACTATATATGAAATCTGGTAATGTCAGCAGAGGTAATAGTAACATAAGGAAATGCGGCACTGGTATGTTTTGGATTTCTCTAAATGCAAACATCTTTCTGTATCTCTATAGCATTTACACATTGACTCAAGTGGAAGCCTGTGCCATTTAGTGGCACTCTAATCAGTTTGAATGAGATGGTTTGAAAATGCTCGGATAGCAAGTACCATCCCATTAGCACATCAGACCAAAACCAGCATTGAGACAACTGCACCAGTCAAACACACCATTGCTGCACCAGATAAGGACCCAAGAGTTTGGATCTCAGTGGGATCAAGAAAGCAACAAAAGAAGCTGGAAGGTCAGTCAAGTGACCTTCTCTAGACATAATAGAGTCATAAATTGCAATCTCTTCTTTCTCCTCTGCTTCTTCTTGTTATATTACCCCTCTTCTTCCACTCTCTCCCTCTCATCTTAATCAGTGACAAGAGGCACCACGTCGTGCCAATGCATTATGGTGGTAGTCGCTAGTATCATCTCATTTAGACCAGCCAATGAAACACCAACGCAAAATGAAATTTTAAACCTCCATCAATGCTAAAGGCAAATTAACACTATGTTGGCTAGTCGTTACCATGAAGTCATGAACATAATTCTTATAAATGCTAGCAGATTGTTATCACTTCATACATGATAACAAGGGAAAGAACCAAATTCCAATACTTTTGACAGAGTTTGTAACTCATGCAGTGTCAAGCACTATCTTTTATCATATTTGTTTTTGCTCTCTTTTTATCTTTCTAGTATTGATAGTGCATTATCCTGAGTTTGAGAAAAAATGAATAACCTGAAAGTGAAACCACCCAAGGTGAGGTTACAACCTTAGAAACAAGTGCGCATGAGGACAAAGATACTGAAACATAACAGTTCCAGAAACACATGTTTTAACAAATTTTCATCACAGAAGACTGTTCAGTTATTTCTATAAAAGTAAAATCAGCAAATAAAATAGACAATAACAACAACAATTGTGAATATACATATTTTTCTATTATCCTAATCCCTATGTCACACATACAGATCAAATATCATCATAAATAAACCAATATATTGAATGACATTAAAATATACAAAGAAAAATAACATGCTTGGATAAATAAAGTAAGGGAGCTAGTAAGAATTGTTACCTGTTTGCTACCATCCGAAGTTTTTGGAAAGGCCAAATATACACTCCTTCTAGTCTCATTTGAGCAATTTCATGATCATGTTCATTGTCAAAAACATCATGGAAAGTAATGGATCCCTGTCCAGACATAAGTTGTCAATATTTATTAAGAATCTGAAATAAGTCAGAAAATAGCATCAAGTGGTAACCTATCAATTTGAAGTTTGAACTTCCTCGCAGACTTATGCACTAAAACAGTGACAGTGGAAATAATTCCTCAAGCTTAACTAATAGCACAGCTTTAGAAATACAGACTTATTGCAGGCTTGTAATCAGATAATTGATATTTGCTATTGCTTGCAATAATTTAATTCTATCTACAAAATAAGAATAAGTTGTTAAAAAATGATCAAAATCATTCTCCCCAAAAAAGCCCATTTTCTAAATTTTACACCAGGTTTCTACAGCAATAATGTGATTGTTAAGTAGAACTACAAAATAAGACTAAGCTATTACAAAATGGTCAAAGTTATTCTCCAAAAAAAGTCGATTTTCTAAACTTTACACCAGGTTTCTAAAGCAACAATAGTTCTGGAACTGTCAAGTCTCAGACTTTATCCTAACCAAAAAGATCTTCTCAACCAATTTTCTAATTTTAAATGTCCTCTTTTTTTACCACTACCACATGTAAGGTGCACAGTAATCAAAATTTCATAAACATATGGAAGCTGAAAGTGGTAGAATTACCACATAGTATGGAGGCGATAAGTGGTAGAATCACCACACTGCTTCCTCATGTAGTAGAATCAGCACACAAGGCATGCAAAATACAGATGCAAAAGCAGTCCTTAAATATTATTAAGAAATCATCTAATATTAATTGTATCAAATTATCATAAAAGTACAAGTAAAAAATTGTCTGCAATCTGTAAAATCATAGTTTATTCCTACTGCAAAATAGATGACAGAACGCAAAAAAAAAAAAAAAATCTTAATTTATCAGACTGATCAGCAGGCAAAACAAGCAGTGCATATAAAAAGGCTTCAAAATTTGTGACACAATATTAGTAATATTATATATCGATGAAATTAATTATATGCCCAAAACTTTTCACATAATCATCATTTTCTTAACTCACCACATTCATCCTCTTTATTCTCTTATTGGGACCAAGTGATTTATTCATTCATACCAAGGTTCAAAATCTCAAGCCGTACCAAAGTTTTAATATTTGACAGGAACGATACTGTTTTAGTATCATGTCGATATTCTAATGCATGGTGTCAGTGGTGAATTGGAGGTTGAAGGGGGAAGGAGAAAAGGAGAACTTATCTATGTCGAATAGTTGAGTTTCAGTAACTTATTGGAACAATACGTTTGACCGTTTTGCCCGGCACGATATGAGATTTCAAACCATAGATCTTTCCAAGGTTTTAAATCCAATTTCAATTTGACCAATACAGTTGTTCTAAATAGCAGTCGAGGTGGTTGCCTAGGCACCGCCTAGGAGAGAGGCGGGCATCAACCGCACCGCCTTAGGATGAGGCAGTGCTTTAGGCGATAACTCACCTTCTTCAACCACCAGCACCGCAATGCCTCAAGTTGTCGCTGCTATCATTTTGCCATCGTGACACGTCTGGATGCATGGCTTGGGCCTAACGATGAGTTCGGATGCATCACGTGAGGTGTTTGGGCCTTGCAACGCGTCTAGACGCGTCGTGAAAGCCCGGACATGTCACCCGAGCTTGGCGACAAGCCCAAAATCGTCACTCGAGCCCAACGATAGGCCTTGACACGTTGCTCAGGCCAGTGATGCGTCCAAACTCGTCGCGCGGTCCACAACGTGTCAAACTCGTCGCTTACGCGAGTAAGTTGTAAGTTAGGGTTTAATTAACTTACTTTATATTAATAATTTTAATCAACCCCTATGATTGGGATAATTTAAATAGACTTAATTAAAACCTAATAAACTTATCCTATATATATATATATAATTGTATTTTTTATTTTAAAATATTTAGATTAAATATTTAATTTTAGTTAATATATTTGATTAAAAGTAAATATAATAAAGAATAATGATTATTTATAATATTATGTATAAAAAATAAAAAAATATTCAACCGCCTGAGGCGGTAAGTGGTCACTGACCACCCCGCCACCTCCTGCATACATAGATCGGAACCATAGTTGGAACCATGTTGGAAGGCATTTGATGGACAACAATCCAAATGAGCAAGCATCAAAGAAGATTTGCTGTGTGAGCTCAGAATGGGGGCAGGGTCGGTACCATCTACTTTGAAAATAATGGCTTAAGGTTTATTGGTCATAACAGATGACAGCACGTAAGTCATTCCTCTTATATCTTCTTCTATCCAGTACTGACACACACTGCACCAATCAGCATCAAATCAACTTTGTTATGGCTGGCCACTGAAATCCAACACCAGAACAAGATTAACTTTGATTATACTACAGCTATTAATGAATACAAAGTTCCCTATTTGATATAGCTCCTTAGATCTCAAAACTTTCCGACAAAATGTCAACAAATTGGGTCCATGTACAACCTGATTTATAGTAAAGTCAACCAGCACACAACATTCATTTATTCACAAAAGGAATCTCTTCGCTTATCATTTCTTTTAATTGATTATATTGTGTTGCCTTGAAAATAAACTACAAAATTCGTTGTTCTCATATCCAACCTATTCCTAAAGATATTAAGTTGGGTTGAACTCAAAAACTAGTTTGTCTTGGCTAAACCAATTGGAGATCAAAACATCGACAACGGACTAGGACCCGGTCAACGGACCAAGTACCCGGTCAATGGACATAGAAGGGATCTCTTCGCTTATCATTTCTTTTAATTGATTATATTGTGTTGCCTTAAAAATAAACTACAAAATTCGTTGTTCTCATATCCAACCTATTCCTAAAGATATTAAATTGGGTTGAACTAAAAAACTAGTTTGTCTTGGCTAAACCAATTGGAGATCAAAACATTGACAACGGACCGGGACCCGATCAACGGGCCGGGACCCGGTCAATGGACCGAGTACCCGTTGACCCGGTTCTGGTTCAAAAACCGTAATCGGCTTGATCAAGTGTCAGGCAAGTTACAGTTCCACCTCTCCAAAAACTGCCAACCGGTGGTTAATCGTTGGTTCAATTGTATTTTTTTTCTTTTTGTATTGGACCATTTCTGACTGTTGGAACTGCCAATTCTGGCCATCAGGATGAAAAAGAGGGTTTTTTTATTTTTTCAACGGTTAAGATCATTTGATCATTTTTTTATCAATGACTACGATTTATTGTTCGTTACTCTCCAAACTCTATAAATATATACCTCATTTTATTATTTTAACTCACATCTTCTCTATTTATTCTATTCTCGATTCCGTAATCTCTACACGCTTTTGACTCCAATTCTACACAACTTCCTCTTCCGAGTTCCGACTACAATGGAAGGAGGCCGAGCGAGAAGAGGTTCATCTTCATCATCTCGATCTCGGAGAGGCAAGGAAATAGTGAATCTAAACATTCAATCCACCGATGATGAGACCGAGCAAATTCCGAATCCGACTGCGACACTCAAAACACAAGTATCAATGCAATTACTTCTAAGGTTTAGGAAGTTCCTCCTTTAAAATCTTCTATTTTAACTAAACATTTTGATAAGGTCACTCTTCCGTCGGGAGAATTACATGCAAAATATAAGCACTGCAATGCTTCCTACAAATTCCAAACCAGCAGTGGGTCGTTGAAACGACATGTAGAAGTGAAGCAACCGACAGAATATGGAATTAACCATCCTCAAGCACAATTATATAGATTTTCCACTAGTGGAAGTAATGATTCTAGTTTATTTTTATATTCTGATAATAAATTAAAAGAATCATTAGATGGATTTGTTTTCATAGAATATCTTTCATTTAGTTTAAGATATAAATGCACTTTTGAAGATTTTTGTAAAGAATCTCTTAATTCATCTACTAAACGTATTTTTAGATCTACAATTACTCGTAAAATTAAAAAAATAAGTAAAACAAGAGAAAAAAAATTAATTGAAGAATTTAGTAAATTAAATAATAAAGTTTCTTCAGAACCATGTAGGTAAGTTTCCGAAATTACCAAATTGCGTAAGGTTGCTTCAAAATTACCAAATCACGTACTCATTTCCCATTTTACCCTTATATTGATTTTTTTTATCAATCGAATCGATTTTGCTCTATGCTAAAATGTCAAAATTTTGAACAAACCAGTCGACTAATTTTTTTAAATCAGTCGACTAATTAACTTTTTTTTATCAAAGTCGATTTTAGGTAAAATCGGTTGATAGACCAAATGACCTCGAATTGACATAAAACTAATTTTTATGTTTTCGGCTATCTCTCCTGATTATATTTATGCCCTCAAACGTCAATTTGACTAAATATATTAAGAGTAGTGATTTTTTGAACACGAATATGTTTGAAAAACGCAATTCTTGTTCAAAAAATCATTGCTCTCAATATATTAAGTCAAATTGGTATCTGAGGGCATGGATATAATCAGGAGAGATAGACGGACGCATAAGAACTAGTTTCATGTCAATCCGAGGTCATTTGGTCCATCAGCCGATTTTACCCAAAACTGGTTGATGGATCAAATTACCTCGGATTGACATGAAATTAGTTCTTATGTGTTCGGCTACTTCTCTTGATTATATTCATGCCCTCAAACGTCAATTTGACTCAATACATTAAGAGCAGTGATTTTTTGAATACGAATGCGTTTGAAAAATTCAATATGTGTATAAAAAATTATTGCTCTCAATATATTGAGTCAAATTGACATTTGAGGGATATTTGAGTGCATAGATATAATCAGGAGAGGTAGACGAACACATAGGACTAGTTTCCAGTCAATCCAAGGTCATTTGGTACATCAGCCGATTTTGCCTCTCTCCTGATTATATTTATGCCCTCAAATGTCAATTTGACTCAATATACTGAGAACAATGATTTTTGAACACAAATTGAATTTTTCAAACACATTCGTGTTCAAAAAATCATTGCTCTTAATATATTGGGTCAATTGACATTTGAAGGCATGGATATAATTAGAAGAGGTAGTCAAACATATAAAAATTAGTTTCATGTTAATCTGAAATCGTTTGGTCCATCAACCAATTTTATCTAAAATTGACTTTGATAAAAAAAAATCAATAAATCAATCGACTGATTTACTGATTTGCTCAAAATTTGACGTTGCAAAATCGATTCGATTGATCAAAAAAATCAATCAAGTGAATGGGGTAAAACGAGAAATGGATACATGATTTGATAATTTTAAAGCTACCCTATGCGATTTGGTAATTTCAGAGACTCACCTGCGTGGTTCGATAAAAAGCTAAAGTTTCTTTATGTTCCGATATTTGAAGTGATCATTAGCAGACACATTCATATATGGGTGTGACTTGTCATCGGATCAATAACTCCTGGAATATCCAAAAAAGATTGTTAGCTTATTGAACTTTTGATAAATAGCATAGTGCACAACATCTCACAATTATTATATTTAATTTTAAAAGAATATGGATTAATTCAAAATATTTTCAATATCTTTTTATAATGCTAGTTATAATATTGCTAGTATCGAAGAACTAAAATTTATATGTCAACCTATTATTGGTGATTTATTTATTCATATTCAGTGTGTTTGTCATATTTTAAATTTATGTATTGAATATGCATTAAGAACTTTAACAAATCATATTGAACAAATTAGAAATGTTATTTCCTATTTATGGTCGTATTCATCTATAATGAAAAAATGAGATAAATTTTATAAAAACAATGAAATGAGACCTAAAAAATTTCCACGTGATGTACCAACACGTTGAAATTCAACATACTAATTATTACAAGATTCATTTCAATATAGAGAATTATTATGTTTATTTTTTGCACAAAATATTAATAATGCTAATATATATTTATTTTCACGACAATGTAATATTTGTGGTAGTATTTGTGAAATTTTAAAAGTATTAATGATGTAACTGAATAACTTTCTAATTTTTATTATCCTACTTCAAGGAAATTTTTCTAATATAGTATTAGTTTTAAATGAAAATAGTACAAATGAATTTTTATCTTCTTGTGTATTAGTAATGAAAAAAAATGTGAAAAATATTTTTTCATATTCCTAAAATTTATTTAGTTGCATTTGCTTTAGACCCTAGATATAAATTAGAAGTTTTACAAAAAATGTTAGATTTGTAGTATGACGCTTTAATTCTATTTAAAAATTATTCTTCTCCTTATCCAAATAATATTATAATATTAGAAATTACTTATATGATATTTATAAAGAATATGGTATAAAATCTGGAATAAAACATAATATTTTTAAAACACAAAATACTAGTCGTAATTTAAAACTTACAAAAACATAAATTTTATTAAAAGAATGGATGAAACATCCACGAGAAACCTCAAGTTCTACACAGGAAGTTGAGAATTATTTTATGACTTCTTTTGATTTTAATGGAGCAGATAACGAAGTAGATTTCAATGAAATGAAGGTCACATAAGGCTCAAAATTTTCCCGTCCTCTCCATGATCGCCAAAGAAATTTTAGCATGTCCAGTGTCAATTGCTGTGGAACAGACGTTCAATGCCAGCGGTAACATATTAGATGAACAATAGTCGACTTTATCTCCGACTCACTGGAAGCCCAAGCATTACCTGATGATTGGACAAGAGCCAAAAACATAATCCAAGGAATGCAACTTTCAGATGACAAAGTCGAAAAATTTGATACCGAAAGAACAAATACTACCGGAAGTGAAAATGGAACTGAGTAACAACATGACTTTATCAGGTAAAAAGAGTAAAAAGGTAAAAGGGTAAAAAGGTAAGAAAACTACATGGGCTTTGATTCCCTATACCCGGGATACGTAGACAACTTAAATAAGTGCAAGCCTTTTTTATTATAAATTTACAATTTTAATTTTTTGGGAGCCTTGGCGCAACGGTAAAGTTGTTGTCATGTGACCAAAAGGTCACGGGTTCGAATCCTAGAAACAGCCTCTTGCAAAAAACAGGGTAAGGCTGCATACAATAGATCCTTCCCCAGGACCCCGCATGGCGGGAGCTTCGTGCACCGGGTTGCCCTTTTTTTTTTTACAATTTTAATTTTTTTAATATAATAATCTTGAATTGTGTCGAACCTTGAACAGTGGCAAATTGTGGCGAACCGTGAACCAACGATTCCAAACCATAACCGTCTTGACAGTTAAGGTTAAGGGTCAACCCCAGGAACCGTCGAATCCTCAGTTCCAAACTGGGGTCAGGTCTACGCGGCACCCCCATATGTTAAGTAAATAAATAAATAAAAATGTTATTATATATTTTTAGAATTAAAATTAATAAAATATATAATTAATAAGATATTTTTATTAGGGTTTAATTAAGCCTATTAAGATTATTCCTACTATAACAAGGAGTTAATTAAAATTATTAATATAAGTTTAATAAATTTAATAAATTAAACCTCCCCAGCATCGCGCAGGCGAATCGCGACCTCCCTTGAGTCGCGCAGGCGAATCGCAACTTCCCCCGCATCATGCAAGCGGATCACGACTTCCCCCATGTCTCACAAGCATATCTGACCTTCTCGCCCCCCCCCCCCCCCTCCGTGCACGTCGCTCTAGTGTCGTGGTCAGGCTCACGCAAAGCCTATCGGGCGTGTCGGTCGGCAAACAAAACGAAAAATTTCACCCGGTATAGCACAAGATTTTAATCCATGATTTGATGAATTACAAGTGGATTCTACATCGTCAATGGATAAGTTATGCACAGTGGGGATGGTTGGTTGTTCAAAAGTAGATTACTAGATAATGTAATTTGATTTCTGGATTGCATTATAATAATTTGTAGCTCTAAATCACATTCAACAACATTAAATTGTACTTATTCAACTTGTATAATTATATAGCTGACTATAGAATTTGTGGGTTATCTTTCAACATAATCAAATCATCTTTTCTTTATTTCCCATTATTTCATCATCTGTTAGAACTTCTCTCGAGTGCTAATACATTGTGTAGTGTGTACCACGTAAAGTAAAACAAAATGGGAAGTGGATTTTTCTTTTTGAACAACAACACAGATCTCATAATCGGTAAAATGGTTTTCCATGGTAAGTACTCTGATTTATTGTCTTGAAATCAATTCTTTGAAAATAACCAAAACAGTATCGCTTCCTTCTCTATGCAGCCCTATTCCTCAGAATATTAAAATGAAAAAAAATAGTAATATCTGTAGAATTTGTTCCAGGTTGTTCCCTGAATCCATGTATCCATTGTGTTGAAATTTTCACTATAAATCTACTGGACAAATACTAAAACCATATGCATGAAATAACACTGAGCACTTCAACAAAAAGTAAAATGAGCTTGAGAAATGCATATAAATTTACTTTGAATCTAATATTTGATTGAAAATGTTAATATTGTACAGAAATTAAAATAAAAACTTTATTAATGAAGAAAAAAATTGATTGTAATTTATGCAGGCTTGGAGAAGGAACTTCTTTCACACCTGAACATTGTGTACTCCACGAATCTTGGTTTGAGTAGTCACCAATTCTAGAACTGATACACCGCTAGATTTCCCAAAATCTAGGAACCTAGAAGAACCATTTGTTACATCTAAAAAGCTCCAGTGTCCTGCATCCCAAAAAGTTAAACACGTCACAAGAATGAAATATTTAGTCTGGTGCAACATATTTCAGTAAGGATTGTCTTGCATTATTTGTTCAATTAAAGCATATACTACAAAATTGCCTATGGTTACTTTCTTATCATGTCCAGCTAGAGTTTTGCATGATTTCAACGCAGAGTTGGCACATGGAGGGAGGAAGAGGAGCCAACACACGTGCTAGTGAGGTAGCAATTCCATAGATTGCAACACGATGCCGACAATATTCACATAACAAGGAACGTTTCAAAGGTGCATGCATGGAGAAGGAGGAAGACAATGAGTTGAAGTCAGTGTTCAAAGGAGGAGAAGAGGGAGTAGAGGAGTCACATGTCATGCGTGCGAAGGTTCTGACAATTCATGAATGTCAGATTGTTTTTTGTGTCAATTAGCAAGTGGAATGACATGTTTCGCCCGAAGACCGACATAGAAAGAACCTTTAAACCATGATGAAGGTATGACTAGCTAGCAAACACAGACTAAAAGATAATTCTAAGTCCATATTTTATTATACGTGTACTTAATCTATACCTTCACTCTTCTAAAAAAACCACATCTTAGTCTTCTTCACACATAAGTTACATAGTGAAAACTATTATGAGTAATAAACTATAGACCACCATATTCTTGTTAAAAAAAAAAAAGTAGGAAAGCCACCCTAAGAAATGGAGAAGGAATGCAAACTCAAGACATTGGCAACAACTTCAAAAGCCCCTATAGAACACTGTAGTAGTTCTAGAGAAAAAAAAATGACATCATCAGCATCGTCATCTAGAGAAAAAAAAACGACATCATCAGCATCGTCATCTAGAGAAAAAAAAACGACAAGCCGTGATTGTCTCAATTAGTAGGAGTCAACTACATGAATTTTATCCATCATTGAAAGCTATATCACCAGAGAGGAAACAAGATAAATAAAGAAAAATCACATATTCTGATTATTTATACTATTAAATATTTACCATTAAATTAATCCAAATAAGAGAATTCAGCAGAAAAATGACAATTGAAGATGTTGAGCTGAATACTCTACTGAGAAATAAAATTTGATATTTCAATATGATTTGGTACTTCTCCTTAAGACACCCAATCAGAAAGAAACTACAGAGTGAAAACTAAGAACATGAACTAACCTGTATATGTCCCTGTAATATTCCACTGAGAAAACGGACTGTAGCTGTCATCTCTCTTAAGGAAAAGCTGCTATATTGAAAAATCATAAATATAAAAAGGTTAAATGTTAATCCAAATGATAATAAAATAGGAATGTCAACAAAACCAAGTATGCAGAACACAGAAGTACATTAAGTGCTTGTTCAAAAATGATTCAGAAGACTCACATATCAATTTATTGACTAAGAGTTCCTCATCAAGGATAGACATTAAGTTTGCAGTAAGTGAAGTGACCTAATTCCAAGATGTTCCCTGTGAAAGTCATTTGGATGCAATGATGCACGTCATGATGTTATCTACAAGGCTCATGGACATGACTGAGCTTATGGAGAACCTTAGAAACATTATTGTCATTCACACGTCTGCAAAGGTATGCCATTAAAAGATAGTTACCCAAATTTGTAATTGTGTATCTTTCATTTAGAAATATGAGATGGGCTTGGGCATCAAATCCCTCTCTTGATTTAGTACTCTCTACATTGTCACTTCCTAACCACCCAAGATTCAAACTAAAGTGAATGGTTCTTCGTATTGCGATCTTATAAATCATCTTTTAACCTCAAATGGCGATACTTATTCCAAAAACTTTTAATTTTAACCACTCAACTTTTATCTCACGAATGTAATAACAACATTCTTGTTAATAATTGATGTTTTGCCTGTCACTTCAGGCAAGATCATATAAACACACAATGCAAATATGAACTTTACTATCACAAATAGGGAAAATCTTTGACCAATTGATTTTACTACCTTTTATGTGACTTTCTATATTCTAGTACAAAACAAACAAAAAATATCAGCATAATTGCTCCATTATCACGTAATGGCTTGACTACTAATCCACCTTCAAGCCACAGCATTTCGACACAAGTCTCAGCTCCCCATTCAAAAGACCTTCTCTTCCCGTTATCCCGCACACAAAACCCAATTTAAAGTTCCAACGTCAAGCAAAAAATTTAAAAAAAAAAAAGTCGAGAAAAAGCGAAATAAAAAAAAAACAAACCTCTTCGCCCCAATCTCCATCAGACACAAAACCCCTTTGTTTCAGAGGCCTCAGAGCCATCAAGGGTCTAACCAGACCAAGCAACACCACGAGCACCGCCACACTCCACAAACACCCTCTTTCCCCTCTCCTTCCTTCCATGGTCGCCGATGCGACTAATAGACAAGAATTCAACCGCCAAGGCAAGAAGGGCCCCAAAAGATGCAGATGATAACTTCAAGATTACGCCCTGAGACGGATCAATTGAAGACGAACTGGCGTCAATGCCGGAAGCCGGCTCCAGCGGAAGAGAAATCATTGAAAGCGAAGCATCTCCGGGGAAACCACATGAGAGGCAACGGGGGGAGGGAACGATGGGGACAGGGTCCGCGGTGGAGGTCCAGGAGGAGGAGCAGCGTGGAATAGAAAACGATGTCGAAACTCGGTTGAACCAGCGCAGCGGTTTCGGGTAAGTCTACCGCCTTTTTAAAGAGAGTACAATTGTTTGGGGCTAAAGAAATATTAAATATTATAAATAAATAAAATATGACAATTTTATACAAATATTTTTGTTTTTTTGTTCTTGACTATGGCAATTTCCTAAATGGTCATTCTTACGGGGAAATCCCATTAATCATCTTTTATTAAAAAAACCCTCTAATTTGAATCTATAAATCAACTTACAGTTGAAGTCTTATCATAATACGTTTTTTTAATTATACAAAATATTAAAATTTTATTTGCCATGTCTAAAAATTATATAATAATCAAATTTTTTAATTTTGAATGTGTAAATTTATATAAATCAACTTCTATAAATTTTCTTTATGGTCTAGATATTAACAATGGAAGACATCTTTGTTGGAAAGGGTTGAAAATAAAACTAATCAGTAGTCAAGATATTGATATAATCTTGGAATATTAATGGTACAAATATGTAGCTTTTAGATAAGTTTATTAATTGTAATTAGCTATTTTCCTTTTTAGTTCCTTTGTATATCTTTAAATACAAGACATATAAAATGATTTGAATAAATAAAAAGATACAATAATCTTTTTAGTATCATTTGTATATCTTTAAATACAAGACATATAAAATGATTTGAATAAATAAAAAGGTACAATAATCTTGTTAGTATCAGAGCTATTTCTCATCTTCTTTTAAAATCCTAGTAGTCAATTTATTTTCTTTCTTTCACCATGCTTGAAGTTCTCGATTCTTCTCTTATTATAACTTCTAAAATCACTGAAACCAAGAATTCCCATATTAAGTCTCATCATATTGAAATCATCACAATCCGACTCAATGAAGATAATTTTTTGAGGTGATCTCAATCAATTAGGATATACATTCAAGGGAGGGCAGTGGCGTAGTTAGGATTTTCAATTAGGGGGGCGAATTCAACAAATTTAAAAAAGTAATACAACACATAAAATGTATAATAAAAGTTATATATGAACTTCATATGTTTTTTACAATATCACTCTTCGAGATTTCATATTTTGAAAATGCTGAATAATAGCTTCATTATCAATGGTATCAAACACATCTCACTCAATATATGGTATCAAATAATCATTTACCATATCATCTCCCAACCGATTTCGAAGTGAGGTTTTGATTATTTTCATTGCTGAAAACACTCTCTCTACAGTTGCAGTTGCAACAGGTAATAGCAATGCTAACTTCAAAAGTAAATATACCAAAGGATACAGACGATGTTTTTTCAATTGAACCATCCTTTTAACAAGCTGGCTAATCCCCACAACCTCAGAGAATTGATTGCTACTCCGCATATCAAAAATAAAATTATCAAGTTGGGACTCAAGATGCATTAACTCCATTGGGGAAAAATCGGATGGATAAAACTGAGTAAACTGAAGTAATTTTCTCTTATCATAAGCAGAGAATGAATTTGATGGATCAAGGCAACTCATACACAACAACAACTCCGTTCACCTCGTTAAAGCGACTGTTCAACTCCTAAAGTTGCAAATCTATCACTTCATAAAATGTTTCAACACGATAATAGTGAAGATTTGTCCTTCCTACAATATTTTGTCGTGATCTCCCATGAAAGACGAACAAGTCTTCCATGTGCGGGGTGACTACCTCATACTTAACACAAAATAAAGAAACTTCATTCAGTAACAAATCCCAACCATCATCTCTCATAGTTTGCAGTTGATGTTTGCTTGATCTTACAAGAATCATGGCATTTACAATGTCTTGATCTTTTCTTTGTAAAGCTTGCGACAAATCATTCGTGACTCCCAAGATATTCTTCATTAAGTGCATCTGAAATATAAATTCATATTTTCCAATCAATTCCAACAGATTATTTGTTTGTGTCCTTTGCTTGTGATCTTTTCCCTCCTCTTCAACAAATAAAAGAACATCAATAATTGAAGGATACAAATGTATCAAACTTAACAATGTATTATAATGTGAACCCCAACGTGTGCTCCCAGCTCTTTTTAATGTCATCTCTTGATTCATACCTTGTCCAGTGAAGATATCACCATTGCAAATTCCTTTAATAACTTTTTCAAATTGTTTCTCACGAAGTATATCTCTTCGCTTGCATGACGCTCCAACAATATTGTTCAATTGTGCAACTACATCAAAAAAAGTAGAAATTCTTATATGATTTTCAGCAACAACTACAAGCGTAAGCTGCAGTTGATGAGCAAAACAATGAACATAATAAGCAGAAGGGCTCTCCATCATAATTAAGCTTTTTAAGTCATTGAATTCTCCTCTCATATTGCTAGCTCCATCGTATCCTTACCCCCGCAAATTAGATATAGATAATCCATATTGGCACAACAAAGAATCAATAGCAGTTTTAAGTGATAAGGCAGTAGTGTCGCTTACATGTACAAGGCCTAGAAAGCGCTCAACAATATTTCCCCTTTCATCTACAAACCGTAAAGCAACTGTCATTTGTTCTTTAACAGATATATCACGAGCCTCATCAACCAATATAGTAAATAATTCATCACCGAGATCTCCAAGAATAGAATTAGTGGTTAAATAAGCAATGGATCTGATAATATCTTTCTGAATATCAGGCGATATCAATTTGAGATTTAAGGGAGCATTGTCTAGTGCAACTCTATTGATATCCTCATTATGGTCAGCAAGAAATCTTAACAATTCAAGAACATTACCATGATTGAGTGAGTTTGTTGATTCATCATGACCACGAAATGCTAATCCTTGACGCACAAGAAATCTTATGCAATCAATTGATGTTGTCAAATGAACATGATAATCAATAGCTACTTGACTAGACTGATTGACCAAACAAGTTTCAATATGTTGTTTTTGATTCATTAAATCATAAGTCGCCATCATGTTGCTCTGATTTCCAACATGTTCATTAAATTTTTCTTTCTTTCTTTCTCCAATTTTTAAATCCCTCAGTAACAAAAGAATCACCACCACTTTGACCACCATGATCCGCTTTGAATAAATAGCAATAAAGACATAAAGCCGCATCTTTTGCAATGCTGTATTCTAGCCAATTAGGATGAAGACTAAACCATATAGCTCGAAATCTTCGTTTCTCTTTGGGACAAGAACGCCAAGGAAATTCATGATTTTTAGGTTGAAAAGGACCTTTTGCAAATAGTAACGTCGAACAATCTCCCTTTCATTAACATTATACTCAAGAATGTGCTTTCTTAGCCCAAGATCACTAGGATACTCATTTGAGTCAGCATCAAGAGGAGCTGGTGGAGGAGGCGGAGGAGGAGGAGGTGGTGGAGAGGGAGATGACTTGTTTGAAGTTGGTTCATCTCGTATTTTCTTAAAATACCTCAACATTGTTATTTCACCTAATTTATCATCAACATAATATTTCAGAAACATAATCATCTAATTAATGACTATTTGTTTTCAACAATTTATATTCAAAAACAAATAATAAACGAAATTGATAGAGAGTTAATGATCCCTTATTTTTCACACATATTGGTAGAGATATAAAGTCACATGTTTACATTATAAAAACATATTTTTCTAATTATATGACTATCTAATTTTAATTCTTATCATAAAGATGATTTGTTTTATATGCATATTGTTATTATAAAATATTGGTGCAAATTCTATGATAAGTCTATTCATGGAATAAATAATGTGATTCAATTGATCAAATTTTTGAATGATCATTAATGACATTCCTCACATTCATATAACAAATCAAACATCAAATGTACTTATCACCTCAATATGTGTAAACATTTAACATACTTAAATAACAAACAAAAACATGAATATATGCAAAATTAGCACTACATTTTTTTTTCAATACTTAAATTCGTAATCGAAAGAAATCAAGTAAGAAAATTTTACCTCAATCAAAAGACATTTATTGTGGAGCGTCGGTAGCGTTGTCAGCAAACGATAGTAGCAATAGCAGCAAAGCAATTATGGCAGTGTTGGCAGCAAACGATAACGGCGTTGGCAGCGGCGTGTGATGACAGGCCGACAATGACGTGGATGGCAACGACAATGTGCGATGGAGGATTTTGAGGGCAAAATTAAGATTAGGGAAAAATAAGATGAGAATTAGGGGAGGAAGAAGAACATGGGATAGAGGAAAAAGGAAAGGGTAATAGTGGAGGGAGAAGAAAATGGAAGAGGAAAAAAATAAGGTTGTGTGGGAAGAAGCTTCACCGATAGGGAAAAAATAGTGAAAAGGGAAAAATAAAAGCTTCGACGGCGGAGAGAAAAATCAAGAGAAATAGAGAGATAACTTTTTTGGACAAGAGAGAGAGAAATTAAAACACAATGCAAGGTTTTGACTTTTGATTGGAGTCTTACATAAAAGTCCACATACTTTTAGATTTATAAATAAATATTTTTTATTTTATTTTTAATCATATTAAAATTTTTTTCTCTAAATTTGAGGGGGTGCGATCGCACCACCCCCCCCCCCCCCCCCCCCCGCTCCCGCCCCACAGTAGTTACGCCCCTAAGGGAGGGGAAAGATTGGATATCTCATTGGTGAAACCAAAGCACCTACAAAAATAGGTTCAGCCTTTGCAACGTGGGATGCAGAGAATTTCATGGTGGCAAGGTAATGGCTTGGTTGGTCAATTCTATGGAGGAAGACATTAGTGTCAACTACATACATTACTTCACTGCTAAAAAGCTTTGGGATAATATATGTCAGATGTATTCAGATCTTAGCAATCAATCACAAGTTTATGAGTTGTAATTGTATCTTAGAGAGATTTGGCAAAGGAAGATAGTATGATGAGATACTTCAATATCCTAAAAGGCCTATGACAACACTTGGATCTGTTTATTGATGATTATGAATGAAAAAGTATTGAAAATTATATTCGTCATTGGAAAATGGTGAAGAATAATAAGATTTATAAAGTTTTGGTAAGATTGAATGTTGTCTTTGATGAAGGGGTAGAATATTTGCAGACAACCCCTTCCATCCATTGGAAAGGTATTTTCTGAAGTATAGCATGAGGAAAGTCGTCAGAATATCAAGTTGGGCAAAAAGGGGACTGGTAGTTCTAATTCTACCTCTATTTGTGAAAAAAGTACACTTTGGTATCATAGACTAGGACATCCAAGTTTCCGTATTTAAAACATTTGTTTCCTAAATTATTTAAGAAGTTAGTTTGCAATTCCTTTAATTGTGATGTTTGTCATTTATCAAAAAAGTCATCGAGTTTCATATAAGTCAAGGCCTTATCGTGCATCAAGACCAATTTATCTGATTCAAAGTGATGTTTGGGGTCCCTAAAAAATTACTATTTCAACTGGAAAAAAATAGTTTGTCACTTTTATTAACGATTATACTTGACTTTGTTAGATTTTGATAAGTGAAAAATCTGAAGTTGAAAAATTATTCAAAGATTTCCACACTATGGTTGAAAATAAGTTTCAAATCAAAATAAGCATTCTTCAAATTGATAATGGTACTAAATACTTTAACAAATGTTTTGGGACCTTTTTAAAAGGGAAAGACATTGAACACCAATCTACTTGTCAGGTTACTCCTCAACAAAATGAATTAGCTGAAAAAAATCAACATTTACTTGAAGTTGCCCGAGCAATAATATTTTCTATATATGTTCTAAAATATTTATGGAGGGATACAATTCTAATAGCAAGTTATCTAATTAATAAGATGCCAACACATATCTTAAATTATAAAACACCTCTACAGAGTCTAAAAAATATTTTTTCCTGAAAATATAATCATTTCTGATTTGTCATTAAAGGTATTTGGTTGTACTGTTTTTATCCATATACCAAATAACTTGCGTTCAAATCACTTCTAGAAAACAGGATATTAGAAACGAAATATTTTGTTTCTGAAACATGTTTGAAATAAAATATTTCATCTCAAAATTTCATTATTGAAAGTCCCGTTGCTAATTTTGAAATAGAACTATTCTGTCTCTAATTTCATAAATAGATTGGAAAATCATTTATAAATTTATTTTTAATTAGACCAAATGAAATTAATTTAGAATACAAATTTCATCTCTAATTTTATTTTAAATATGTTATTAGTCTGTCTTAAATTACATAATAAATATAATTTTAATCTATTTTCAATCTTGTTTATAAATTTGTATATAAATTTCGTCTCTAATTTTGTTTTAAATCTATCATAAGTTTGTCTCAAATTATATAATAAATATTGATCCTGTCTGAAAGCAATGAAGACAGTTAGTTGGGAAGGTGACTCTACTATTGACTTGACGAAGACTTTGCGTTGTCCTGCAACACAAGGAGCGTTAGTGCCAGGTTAAGGAAGGGGTTCGCGGGCGTTGGCCCTCCGACGCTCAAGTCAGTACACGATTTGGGAGAAGAAAATGGCAGAAGAACACTGTAGCAATGAACGAATGAAAAAATAGAGCATCACATACCTTCGCCTGTAAATGGAGACCCCTTTTATAGTGTTATTGTTGTGCTTAAGCATGAATCTCAAGGCATTATCACACTTCCCAAAGCATTCCTAAGAAAGGACAGATCATAAAGTGTCTCTGACATCTTTCATTAAACGAGCACACAAATCTCTGTGATTTGACAAACTGGAAGCTTCTAAATCATGATTTATCGGTGGGATATTCTCTATCCTTTATAGCAGAAAATTTCAAAAGAGTATGATATGATAGGTGTATAGGACTCGCTATGGGTCGGTTGGCGACCAGGGGATCACTAGCTTAGCCTTGTTGAACCCCATGGTTGTTTTGATGCCATCAATCAAGTTAAGTTAGATCTTGTTTTGGTTTGATCCTTATGTCTAAGTGTGTAGGAGCTTAGGAGTACAGGAAGTCGAGCGGAAGAGGTAGCTAGTGACAAGGATGACACGGAAAGGGAGCTGATGGGCTCAGTGCATTCGAAGGATGAGGTACTGCGGAAGAGTACACCGGTGGATGAGAAGAATGTACGCGATGTTCGAGGAATGAGAAGCCAGAGCGGAAGTCTGCTCGAGGAGAAGGCCAGAAATTGGATTCTAGTTAACTCTATTTGTAAAATGTCAAACAAAATGATAATAAAATAATAAGGTTTAAAGGACGGTTAACCTTAACGGAATTTTTAAAAAATTTTAGAAATTTTTTTGGGGGTTTTCGGAGCTCGTATGAGATAGTTTGCTGGGATGAAATAATAGGTATGAGAAAAGTCTGTTTAGAAATACCCAAAGATAGGAGTTGATTTAGGAAAATACTTAGGCTTTGATTAAACCAAATCTAAGTTTCGTAAATTTATTTATTTATTCTTTTTCTTTTTCCTCCCTGCGCCCTAAACCTCCCGACACCCTCTTCCTCTCCGCTACGCCGACCTCTCCTTCTCTTCATCTCCCGACGCCTTCCTCTTCCCCTACCATCACCCCAAGACAATTCGCCAACCCCCTCTCCCGATTCATTGTGTCTCTCGATTCCTTTCCTCTTCTCCTCTCTCGATCTAGCCATTGATCCACCGCCGCATCACCTCTTCTCCTCTTCTCGTTGCTGTCTCGATCCACCATCGCCAATGATCGAGGGCCACCCGAATGGTGCCTTTCCGGTGCTCTTCCCTCCGGTGCAGCCGTCGGCAAAAGGAGAGGTCGACGCCACCTCTCTGCGGGAGGCTTGGACAGCAATGTCATTGGCCAGGGGAGAACCGCTGTCATGTCTCCATTTGCTAGATCCATGGTCGCGCAACCACCCAACGCCTGCGATCGCCAGCCTTGGTTGATACCAGCATCACGAGGGCATTGTCGTTCCTCATCCGACCTCGGTTGGTCATACTTCCGTTGCAGTCAGTTGTGCTTTCGGCGAGACTTGTCCCACGGCGTTGCATCGCCACCCCATCTCTACCCTAGATCGGCATCACAGTAGTCGATCCTCCCTCTCCTCCCGCGACATTGGTCCGAGTAGAAGGCTTGTTGTGTGACCTCCCAGTTGTAGCAACCCTCTTTGGTCGTTGTTTCATCTGATGGGCCACTGTTGTCGGCTCTCTGTCGCCTGTCGATCTACTGCTGGAGCAATGATCGGCCACCGAGGAAGAGGAGCTCCACTTCGTCACAGATTTATCCGAGTTCTTCACCGAGCGCCTGGGATTCTGAACTTGGGTAAGTTGTGCTTTGAATTATGTTGATTCTAGGTTGGTTAGCAATTGATTGGGGCTATGATCAGTATGTGATTTACAGGACTTTGACTCGAGACGAGCGTCTCAACAAGAGATTATCTAGTATGATCGACAGATAAAGACGGATATATCTTGACTTATCTTTTATGATATTGTCACTTTGATATGCATAGTAATTTATAGCTAGTAGCAATGATCATGTTTAGAATTATCCTTGGTACGTCATTATTTGATACCTATAGTATGTTCTGTTTGTTGCCTGTTATGTATCCATGTTTATATCTCTTGATTATTACCATGTGTACTTTAGTTCCTAGAGGAAGTGACATACTAGGCTTCACTGAGTATAGGACTAGTTTTCTAGATTTTATTATCGGGCATGTGTACTTAGATCTGTGATACGTAGGTCATGGTATGATTTATTTTCCTGTTTGGTACATATTATGTGGAGGTGATTATGGTTAGGATTTACATGCTTAGTGTCATGCACCATCTTGCATGATTGCATGTTGTGCGATTGTCGGCTCCATTATTGTTGAGCACATCGCCAGTTACATGACCTGCGCACACACAACCACTCATGGGTTAGTGGTATATCAGGCAGGGTGTGTGGCAGTTTTGCTCTGTTAGGCTCCGCTGGTCTGCTCATGGGTGGTGGTGACGCAGCATGGTAGCCAGCAGGGATCCCTCCTCTGAATTGTCTTAGGGAGATGAGAGCATTGCGCTCCCCCACTCTATTTGGGGTAGGAGGATAGGTGTACTCCTACATCATCCTGTCCACTCGGTCACTTAGGAACAGTGATGGCAGAGTGCATAGTTGTCATAGCCCTACCCACTAGGTCTCACCATCGCGTGTGAGATGGCTGACTGGAGTTAGGGGTGACATATGTCATTTTGCATTATATTGCATGATTGCATTTATTGCTTGTGATTGCTGCATATTGGTTGCTGTATTTTGGTATTTATATATGATTGACATGCATACAGGAGACATGAGATATTTGGTCTAACGATCGTATGTTCCGAACAGGAGGCCATGGTGAGTACAATTTCTTCAGCCTTTTAAGTCTGTATTTCCTACTTTTGTTCAGGAAACTGTACCTCATGATTATTTCTGTTAGTTATATCTTACTAGGTGATCCTGCCCGAGTGCTGAGTCGATGGTCGCTGGGGACGTGGCACTCTCGTTGACTCCGTGTGGCCCTCTGAGTGACGCCGATCTTCGGCGAGAACCTGCAAGCACAAAACCGAGTCGGGAAGGGGATCCCGACGACAACCCTCTGATGCTCAAGTCAGCTCCCGGCGGCAAGAAATCGAAAGAGAGTGACGAGAACTATAGCTACAGTGGTGTATAGCGCATACATCCGTAGGAGTCCGGGGGTCCTTATATAGGGTTCCCTGAAGGCGTGTGCAAGCTTACCGAGATGTACACGCTTCTCAAAGCATACCTGTAATGAGTGTGTAAGAAAAGCATGTCTGACGTCATACCTCAATAGCGTGAGTATATCCCTGACGTGCTAGTGAAAACTTCCGTTGTACGATTCTCTGTCTGATCTGGCCACCTACCATACTACCTGTCAGCGACACTTGTCTCGAGGAAGATATAGTTACCTGCCCCTTTTGTCTCATGCCAAGCCGGATGGAAGAATCGCTCGGCTAACGTCATGGTTGGCCGAGCGGGACATCTGCTCAGCCAATCATACGGCGACCCTAGCGCTGCTCGTACGAACGGGAGAACCTCGGTGACCACGGTTCTCGTTCGGTCGAGATGAAAATCGCTCAGCCTTCGTCCCCTGCTGTTAAGCCGTGCTAGTCACTCGCTAGTCGTCAGGAGCTCGGACCCGAGTCGAGCCGAGCTGTCGGGATGCCGGGTTGGCTTTCCGCCGATCGGGGAGGTGATTCGCCTGGTCGGGCGCCTACAGGGTGTTGACCACCTTGACCTCCTGCCGGGCGGGCCCCCCTTTACCACCAGATCACATGTCTTCCCTTCAAGTCTAGTCGAAGGAGGCTGAAAGTCCGACTGACTAGACAAGTAGCCTGGTGAGAAATTGGCTGGTCGGGCAGCAGATGAGCTGGATCCCGTCGGTTCCTGTAGGATCAACCTTTTTCTCTCAGTCGGTGCTTCATGCCTTTATACTTGGTCATTTTTGGATACTTTTCCTCACCGCTGTTGAGGGGGCGCGGGTCGGTCAGCTACTGCTGACATCGTCCGAATCTCCTCGTGATACGTGTAGATCGCTTCCATTAAGGTCGAGCACGCGCCCATTAAATGTTGACCCGTGGGGGGATGCCACGTGTCGCTGGTGCAACCGCCACACGTCCGAGGTGATAGCTGCTGATGTGACGTTTGACGGTTTAAATTCAACGACCAGATGTGCACTTCGATCCTTGTGCCCTAGATCGGACGGCTCAGCTCAGCCGTGCCCATCTTTATAAAGCTTTGGCGTCGTTGCTTCCTTGGCACTCTATTTCCGCTTCTCCCCCGTTTGCTCCGGCGACTTTGCTTGCTTCTAGTGCTCCGCGACTCCCAGCTTTCTCCTTCGGCGCTTCATTTTCTTATAAGCTCTAACTTCCGTTTCTTTTCTTTTGGCCTTCATCGTCCTTCGACATTCCTTTATTCTGTTTAGTGAACCCCTTGTCGATCCTGCCTTATTCTTCCATCAACTCTCTTAGCAAATTCTTCCGCCTCTTTGTTTTCCGACTATGGCCAGTTCCTCCCAATCGGCCGACACGACCCCTGGTCCTTGGTACACAACCATGGAGACCAGGTTTGATGCCGGTGACGCGACACATCTCATAAATGCCTTTAACCTCCCGTTCGACCACGAGCTTGTCCTGGTCTGACCAACAGATCGACCACACAACCCCCTGACCGACACTATTTGTTTCTTTCGAGACCAGTTCGTGGCCGGTCTCCGGTTCCCTTTCCATCCATTTATAACTGAAGTTTGCAATTTTTTCTGAATCCCACTCACCCAGCTCGTCCCTAATTCTTTCCGCCTGCTGTGCGGCGTGGTGGTGTTGTTCCGAGTGCACAACATCCCACTGACCCCTCGGGTCTTCCACTACTTTTACTATCCCAAACAATCTGAGATGGCCACGTATCTCTTCCACTCCTGGATCGGCTTAGTGTTTTTCGATAGGATGCCTTCCTCCAACAAGCATTGGAAGGAGCATTTCTTCTACATCAGACTCCCCGAGCAGCCATACTTCCGCACTCGATGGCAGACCACTCTGCCACCTCCGCCCGAACTGAAGAGGTACAAGACCCAGCCAGATTATCTCCATGCCACTAACATGTTGGCCGGTCTGAAGTTCAATATCCACAAATTGCTTCCAGAGGGAGCAATGTACATCTTCGGGTTGAGTACGAGCCGAGTGAAGCTTCCGAGCAGCCTAGGTAAAAAATTCTTAAACCTTCTTCCTTTGAATTTAACTGATTCTGTTCTTCTTTTGCAGCTGACATTATGATGCGAGCCCGAGCTGCCAGTATAATGAAGGCCAAGCAGGCCGAGATTGAGGCAGCTGCAGCCAAGGAGTTGGAACGGCTTGGCTTGACCCCTGTCGGCTCATAGGAGGGCACAGCTGGAGAAACTACAGCTGTGGACGAGGGGACCGCCGAACAAACGCCAAGAGTGGGAGGGACTACTGACCCAGGAGTGGCACCAGAGGTGCCTCCAGTCATTCCCGCCGAGGGATCAGGATCCTCGGGCGATGAAGTTCCGCTCTCCCGCAAGAGGCACCGAGCCGACGTGCCCTCCCGGTCTGCCACGTCCGTTGTGCAAACTTCTGCGGGAGGTGTCCCATCTACAACCCCCACAACAGTGGAGGCTACCTCCTCCGATCGGACCCCATCTGTGGATGAGTAGTAGGAGCCACTTCCCGTGCAGCCACTTACCTCCCTTCCTCTGGCTGGGAGGAGGATAACTCGCTCAGCCATTCATCCCATTTGTCCTGCCCAGTCCTCCAGTCCGTCTGCCTCTGCCCAATCAATGCAGGCGGGAGACAATTCGTCACCGCCATCCTTCGTCTGTAGACCGAGGATCTTTGCTCGCCAGGCGATCAGGCTGAATCTCCCCAACAGCAAGTCTACATCCGGGGTCTGCTCGGCCGTGTATGGGAAGAGGCGAGGGCTCAAGCGGCCATGAAACCCCTGGGCGCGCTGGCCGACAGTCGCCTGGAGATGTCCACCGGGGTTAGTACTTTTGGTTATAACTTACCTCTGATTGGTACTAATATTCATTTTGCAGTACTGGGTGGAAAGCATCGCCATGTGCCAACGGCTTGCACAGGTGGAGGATGAGCTGAAGAAGCTCAAACTTTCAGGACAAGGCTCTTCCTCTCGGGGGCCATCACCCGCTCGGCTAAAGGCAGAGCTGGAGAAGGCCCAACAACTTCTGACGGAGGAGCAACAGAAGTCGGCTGAATAGGCCAATAGGCTGAGTCAGATCGAGGCTCAATTGAAGACCTACGATAGGATGTTGGAGTTGGCCTCCACGAGGAAGCAACAGGCCGCCGCCGACTTAGAAGAAAAGAACAAGGAAGCGAGGCGACTGGCCAAGAAGCTGAAGGCAGCGGAGAACTCCCTGATTGCTGAGCGGGAGAGCCACTCGGCCAAGGAGACTGAACTACAAGGCCACGTGAAGCGCCTTGAAGATGAGCTGCCGGCGTCGCGTGCTGCTTTGAAGACCTACCAGGAGGCTGAGCAGTTCGCTTTGCCGCCATGAAGCATTAATACCTTCGCTCGGAGCCCTTTCTGGAGAAGGCGACAGACCGTATCGTCCATTCATTCGAGCTGACCATTACCGCCACGCTCACCCAACTGAAGATGAACGACCACCTCTCTAAAGGTTTTTCTGACAGGGATGTCAACCGAGTCTAGCTCCTGGAGGGTATCCCTAACGAGGCATTTGAATATATCGAGTGAGCAAGGAGTCACTATTTTTTAAAAGCCTTGTTTTTTGTAAGCCCTAATGGCTTTCCTGTCGTTCGGTAATGTCTATGAATGAAATCTTATCTCTTTGATATGTTGTCAGTTTGCTGTGTATGTGGTCGCGTAGTCCCAATCGGCAATGACGCCCAGGATATTACTGAAAGATTCTCTTAGGATTATACCTCCGGGGTTTAGAATCGCTGTCTGACTTCAGCTTTAGTGTTTGTGTTAGGAGATTTTTCAAGACCGGGGTTTAACGTCGTCGCTAGACGATCTTCTAGGCGAGGTATTTATAGTCGCCGCGTTGACTCTAGGGTTTAACGTCGCCGCTCGATGGTCTTTCGAGCGGGGTTTTTATAGTCGCCGCGTCGACTCTGGGGTTTAACGTCGCTACACGACGGTCTTCAAGGCGGAGTATTTATGGTCGCCGCTCCAACCCTGAGGTTTATAGTCACCGCTTGACTATTGGGTTTAACGTCGCCGCTCAACGGTCTTCTGAGCGCGGTTTTTATAGTCGTTGCGTCGACTCTGGGGTTTAACATCACCGCTCGACGGTCTTCAAGGCGGAGTATTTATGGTCACCGCTCCGACCCTGGGGTTTAACGTTGCCGCTCGACGGTCTTCAAGGCGGAGTATTTATGGTCGCCGCTCCAACCCTGGGGTTTAACATCGCCGCTTGACGGTCTTCAAGGCGGAGTATTTATGGTCGCCGCTCGACGGTCTTCCGAGCGGAGTTTTTATAGTCGCCACGTCGACTCTTGGGTTTAACGTCGCCGCTCGACGGTCTTCAAGGCCGAGTATTTATGGTCGCCACTCCAACCGTGGAGTTTAACGTCGTCGCTTGACAGTTTTCAAGGCGGAGTATTTATGGTCGTCGCTCCGACCCTGAGGTTTAATGTCGCCGCTCGACGGTCTTCAAAGTGGAGTATTTATGGTCGCCGCTCCGACCCTGGGGTTTAACGTCGCCGCTCGACTCTTGGGTTTAATGTCGTCGCTCGACGGTATTCCGAGCGGGGTTTTTATAGTCGTCGCGTCGACTCTAGGGTTTAACGTCGCCGCTCGACGGTCTTCAAGGCGGAGTATTTATAGTCGCCACTCCGACCCTAGGGTTTAACGTTGCCGCTGACGGTCTTCAAGGCGGAGTATTTATGGTCGCCGCTCCGACCCTGGGGTTTAACGTCGCCGCTCGACGGTCTTCAAGGTGGAGTATTTATGGTCGCCGCTCCGACCCTGGGGTTTAACGTCGTCGCTCGACTCTTGAGTTTAATGTCATCGCTCGACGGTCTGGTGAGGTCTTGAGGACTGACCGTTTGGCGATAAATTCAACGAACACCGCTTTTGGTTTTCAGCCTATAATGAAAAGGCGAGGGGGAATGCAAAGGTACATAATATTAGTTACATTATCTCACCTTTCATCCACCTCGGTATGGCTGCAGGTGTTTGGCGCTCCACGGGCGCTCCAATCGTCGCCCGTTCTTGTCTTCCAGATAATATGCCCCCGAGCGGAGTTTTTCCACAACCTTGAATGGCCCAGCCCATGGGGCCTCCAGCTTGGTGATGTCGCCGACCGACTTGACTTTCTTCCAAACGAAGTCGTCGACCTGAAATGATCTGGGTACCACTCGCCTGTTGTAGTTCTGTTTCATTCTTTGTCAATACGCCATCAGCCGGATGCTGCCTTGGCTCGCGTCTCGTCCATCAGGTCTAGCTCCAATTGCCTCCGTTCGGCGTTGTCCTCGTTGTAGCATTGGATTCGGTCGGACTCTATTCCGACTTCGACCGGAACGACGGCTACTCCTCTGTATACCAAGTGGAACGGGGTGACCCCCGTTCCTTCCTTAGGCGTTGTGCGAATCACCCACAATACACCCAGCAGCTCGTCCACCCATCTTCCTCCTTCATGATCGAGCCGAGCTCGAAGAATCCGTAAGATTTCCCGATTCACTACCTCGGCTTGCCCGTTACTCTGCGGGTATGCCACAGAGATGAAGGCTTATTGGATGTCGTACCCTTCGCACCATTCCTTCAGTTGTTGACCTGAGAACTGCTTCCCGTTGTCTGAAATGAGCCGACGGGGAATGCCGAACCGACAGATGATATGCTGCTAGATGAACTTCATGACCATCTACTCCGTTATCTTCGCTAACGGCTCGGCCTTAACCCACTTGGAGAAATAGTTAACTGCCACCAATAAGAATTTTCGCTGCTCGAGTGCCATAGGAAATGACCCCACAATGTCCATCCCCCATTGGTCGAACGAGCAAGACACGGTGGAGGACTTCATCTCTTCCGTCAGGCGATGCGAGAAGCTATGGTATTTTGGCAGGATAGGCACATGCAGACTATCCGAGCGGCGTCTTCCTGGAGTGTCGGCCAAAAATACCCGGCTAAAAGGACATTTCTTGCTAATGAGCGGCCACCCAGATGTCCTCCGCAGGACCCTTAATGCACCTCTTGTAGTATATAGTCGATGTCTTCCGGACCGACACACTTAAGTAAAGGCCTAGAGAATGCTTTCTTATAAAGCTGTTCTCCGATCAGGACGAAATGACCAGCCCTTCTTTGAAGCAGATGCGCTTCCTACCGATCAGAGGGTGTGGCCCCGGACTTCAAGAATTCCGTTATGACCGTCCACCAGTAATGGGGAAAGTTGAGCCCTTCCATCCTATTCGACCGGTTGCTGAATGACGACTGGTGATATGGAACTGGCGAGCTTGGCTAAATCATCAGCAGCTTGATTTTCTGATCGGGGAATCTTCTGTATGATCACTTCCTCGAAATTGCCCTTTAGCCTCTCAAATGCCTCGGCGTAGAGTTTGAGCCTTGGGTTGCTTATCTCAAAGTTTCCGGCAAGTTGCTGAGCAGCTAGATGAGAATCTGAATAGATCAAAACCTTGACTGCTCCCACATGTCGAGCGGCCTGTAAGCCGGCTATGAGGGCCTCATACTCGGCCTTATTATTGGTGGCCTGATAGTCCAGCCGGACGGCCAGATGCATCCATTCATCCTAAGGAGAAACTAGCAGTACACCAATTCCACCACCTCACCGAGTGGATGATCCATCCACATATATCCGCCACGTGGCCTCAGGCTCGGGGTTCTGCACTTCGGTGACGAAATCTGCCAAAGATTACGCCTTAATAGCAGTTTGGGGTTGATACTGGATGTCGAATTCGCTAAGCTCTACTGTCCACTTGATCAACCATCCGAACGCTTCCGGATTGAGGAGGACTCGTCCTAGGGGGCGGTTGGTCCTCACAATGATAGTGTGCGCGAGGAAGTATGGGCGAAGCCTCTGAGCGGCCAGTATTAACGCGAATGCGAGCTTTTCGAGGCTGGTGTAGAGAGATTCAGTGTCTTTCAATATATGACTCAAGAAGTATACAGGCTGCTCCTCGCCGTTCGACCTTACAAGAGCCGAGTCGACCGCATGCTCGGTTGAGGATAGGTAGATCCTTAGGGGTTCACCAGCAACCGGCTTGGCAAGCACAGGCAAAGAATTGAGATAAGACTTGAGTTCTTCGAACGCCCGATCACATTGTTCGTCCCATTGAAACTCACCTTCTCCTGATCCTCCTGGGCGAGTGGCACCTGATGGTATCCCTGGTATGAATCCAGCATGCATATCAGCTCGCACCCAGCGGTTGAGTCTACCATCTTATCGATTCTGGGCAAGGGATAGAAGTCCTTCGGGCACGCTTTGTTCAAGTCTCGAAAGTCGATACAGACCGTCCACTTGTTGCTCGGCTTAGAGACGAGTACTACGTTCGCTAACCAGCTCGGGAATTGGACCTCCCGTATGTAGCCGGCCTCCAGGAACTTCTCGACTTCTGCCCGGATAATCTGATTCTGCTCGGCGCTGAATTCTCTTTTTCTTTGCTTTACTGGCCAAGCATCTGAGCGGACATGAAGCTCATGCTGCGCGACGCTGGGGGAGATGCTAGGCAGCTCGTGTGTTGACCACGCAAAGACATCATGGTTATGCTGGAGGCATATGATCGTCTCGACTTTCTGATCGACTCCTAGATCAGATGCTATGAAAGTCGTCGCCTCTGGTCGGCAAGGATGTATCTGCACTTCCTCCTTTTCTTCATAAACAAAAGTAGGGGGCTTCTCAGTTATGACGTTTACCTCAATTCGCGAGGTCTTCCGGGCAGACCTACCTTCCGTCCTGACCATCTCAACATAGCATCGCCGAGCCGTCAGCTGGTCCCCCTTCACTTCTCCTACTCGATCCTCGACCGAGAATTTGATCTTCTAGCAAAAAGTCGAGATGACCACGCGGAACTCATTGAGGGCCGGTTAGCCCAAAATGACATTGAATGCTGAGAGAGCCTCCACTACGATGAAGTTAGTTACTCTTGTCCTCCGAAAGGGATCCTCTCCGAGCGACACGACCAATTTGATCTGGCCGAGCGGCTGGACCTCGTTGCCCGTGAACCCGTACAGGGGGGGTTGTCATTGGCAGCAGCCCGGTGCAGTCGATCTGGAGTTGGTCGAACGCCTTCTTGAAGATGATGTTAACCGAACTCCCTGTGTCAATGAAGATGCGATAAATAGTATAATTCGCTATTACCGCTCAGATGATGAGGGCATCGTCGTGCGGCACTTCGACTCCCTTGAGATCCCTAGGGCCGAAACTGATCTCGGGCCCACTCGCCTTCTCCTTACTGCAACTGATGGCATGGATCTCCAGCCGCCGGGCATGTGACTTGCGGGCTCAATTGAAGTCCCCGCTGGTCGGCCCACCCACTATGATGTTAATCTCCCCTCGAGCGGCATTGCTCCTGTTTTCTTCTTCCTAAGTGGAGGGTCTAGCTCGCTTGTGCGAGGCCCGGGGTCAATCGTATTGAGACTTTCGAGCCGCAAAAATCGCTTTTTGCGTTGCGGAAACCTCGAAGTCTTGCCACGGATCCGTGCAACGATATAAAAATAAATCATGTACATGTTTCTCACCTAGATCTACCTTAGATCTACATGAATAAGAAGCGTTACCCTTATTGCGAAGCCCTTCGCTTATCCCGCTCATCCAAAAGGATGTCGGATCTCGAGAGTGTCAAGCGTACACTCCTCTATATGTATTCACACCGACAATAGGTAGAGAAGAACCACTTAGAGTGTGCTAGCACTCTTGGGTGGCTCGGCAATGGAGGAGAGGGAGAGAGCTAGAAGAGAGGAAGAATAATGATGATCTGCTCATCATGAAAAATAAGAGTAAAAATGACTTAAGTATTTTCATCTAATGAAAATACTTAATGCTCATTAACTCCATTAATGAGCCTCATTAATGAGTCTTAATAAGTATTTAATGAATATTCATTCTTCATTAAATGATCATTTTGAAACTCCTCTTCTCTTCATAATTTGAATCGAAATTTGAATCTAATATTCAAATTGAATTCATAATTCAATGAATGTCATCATTTATCATTGAATTCAAAATTCAATGAATATCATCATTAAGCCTCACTTGAGTCTAACTCAAGTCTAGCCTCACTTGAGTCTAACTCAAGTCTAACTCAATCGAGTCTTACTCAATTAATCTAATTTGGATTACTCTTAATCTAATTTGGTTCATCATATGAATTAATCCTCTTGGTTCATCATATGAACCTAATCTCCATCTAATTATCCTTTGTGTGTGACCCTATAGGTTCTTGTAACGTTGGCAATGCTCCTAAACTCATTTAGAAGCATAAGTAATGAGCGGTATCTAGCAACACATCATTACTACCCAAGTTACAAGAATGTTGAGATCCAACATCACCTTTGTGACTACTAATTGTGACTCTCACAATATGTGACAATGTCCTTCTATCCTTGACATCTAGATTAATCAATTGAGGCATAGGCCGTGTCATCCTCTAATCAATCTATGTCTTGAATTCCAAGTAGAGTCACTCTAATCAAATGAGCTCAATATCTCATATTGACTCATTTGGGCATGACCATGCACTTAGTGGTCTCACTCTATCAAGAATCATGATGTCACTCCCGTCATATAGGAGGGATAGATCTCATCTACATCACTCACATCCCTCCACATAATTTGTTACATACCCAGTAATCGCCTTTATAGTCCACCCAATTACGGGTGACGTTTGACGAAGCCAAAGTATGCAACTCCTTGTGTAGGGAACCATGGTGACTTCAGGTCAAAAGACTAATAGTCATACTAATAGTCACATGAGAAAGTATATGACACTCATATAACGATCCATGATACTTTCTCATGGCGGCACTACAACAAAATCGCTCATAGACATCGGTTTTCCACCGGTGTCTATTTGATTTTCGACCGATGTCTATGAAGCCGATGTTAAAAGTCTGTCATTTTAGACATCGGGTTAAAACCGGTGTAGTTTTTCGAATCGGTTATTAACCGGTGTAGTATCACTTAACGACACCATTTCATACACGGTGTAAAACCGATGTAATATTGTATGTTAATAACACCAGTTTTGGCAGCGGTAAATGACCGATGTAATATTACTTTATAACACCGGTTTTACATCGGTGGAAAACCGATGTAATATGTATTTTTTCTAACAGCACAGATTTGATTTTAAAACCGACAATAACAAAAAAAATACACAAATATTCACAAATTGTACAAATATTCTTCATTCAATAATATCAATAAAATACACAAATATTCACAAATTATATAAATAATCTTCTTACAACAATATCCATAAAATACCCAAACATTCTTTTTACATCAAAAGCTAGCTAATAAATATCAAAATCAAGGTAGAATATTCTTTTAACACATCAAGGTAGAACCGCACTTCAAATGTAATCTAGCATGCATTCAGCCCACTCGAACCGCACTTCATCAATTTCAACTCTGGAGTACTTGAGATTTGTAAACTGTAAAAACACATAAATCCACCATATGTCAAATAACTAAAACAAATGTGTACATGTATCAAATAAAATAGAATACTGAGTTTTTAAAGGCTGCTGTGCAAGATAACATAGAATCTAAAACTTTCATATATGACACTTAGTATATGCTGCTTAGAATATAACATAGATAATTTGCTCCTTCTAATTCAAGTGTACAGATTGATAAGAACCGACAGCATCATACAACAACTTACTAGGCATGATAATGGTTGAACAAAGAAATATGACTACACAACAAATCCAGTGAAGGAAGCATAGAAGAACAAAGCTACCTCTGATGAAGAGATATACTATTTATTGTACTACCTCTGATGCCATCTTGGTATCCTGAATATCCTGCACTAAGCCCCCTATTTTCTGTGATTTCTGCTACCAACCACAGCAGCAAGGAATGCGGCAAGAAGGCAGCTGCCTCCTTAGTTCAGCACCCAAAACAGCAAGTTAGAGCTTCCTTTTGGGTCCATTCAATCCTCTAGTAAGTAGAAACTATTTTCCCTTTGGTTTATGATGGATTTGGAGTGTCTTGACCTAAGATATAATCCTCTTGTAGCCCTCTATATTAAAGGCCAGCATACATGGAAAATTCAGCATGTTCTTCTGAAGTCATAACAAGGTAGGTAAACTTTACTTGTAGTTTTTATTCATTTGCTTCATGTAGGAGTAGATTCTAGTAAATTCCCACACATTTAATGTTTAATGATCGGCTAGGGATAAGATTAGGGATCAACATGATCATTTCCTCCCTATAGCCATGTGGTAGAGGTCGAGCTTGTAGCCTAAATAATGTAGTTAGGGGTCTCTATCTGATTAATGAAAAACATGAATATAGGTAAAAATAAAAGAGGTGAGTAAAATAATGAAGAGGGGTTAAATCATAAAAACAAAGAGTTCCCTATTCTTGAGGTACCCACAGGCATATTGACACTCACTCTTACTTCTAGTTGAACTTGAAATTCATTGGTATAGCTAAATATGGTAATGGGTACCCTTTAAGTTTGATTACCCATTTATCTTAATAGGTTAGGTTAAATTCGAGTATCAATGTGTTAGATATTTAGAGGAAGTTGAGCAGGTTAAAAATGTAATCAATACTTTAATCCTAAGGTTACCATTTAAGATAGCTTATCCAGCCACTCTACTCACTGCAGCTCCTAATCTCTAATTCCTTTCTTCTTAGGCAATCATTTAGTCTCCAACTAGTATCTGGTTTGTAACAAAAGCATAGCATCCGGTTTGTAACTTATTTTAGGCAAATAAAGCAACCATATAAGCTTATGAAATGAGAGAATGCTACACTCATTAATGGTTGCATAAGGATTGCTTAAGTCAACATATAAATTTTCTTTAATGGGATGTAGGTCAATTAATATGGGTTGTTTAATTCATGTGTTTTATGTTGTGTGAATTGCTTAAGGTCATCCCTAAGCTACTGTACATGCTATGTCAGAGCTAAATTCGTCCCAATTTGTGTGGGTTCTTTTCTCCTTTTCACCTAAGCCATATGCATAAACCATGTACATATTAAGTAGAAGCAACTAGTTTTCACTCTTGTGAAACAAAACATCTAATGCTTTTTGTAAACGTTTACATGCTATCAAATTAAGAGTGTCAAGTTTTGATTGGAAGTGTGGATGTTTCCAGCGGTATACAGCTTTCTGAAGAATCAAACATAATCAGATACACCGCTACAATGTGATAGTGTACATAAGCATATCACGCATAACAAGCCACAAGTCCTATCAATCTACCATTAATTATGTACTTACATTCATAGTATTGGTTCAAGTCATATCTAAGTTCATGTCGATCTCTTCACATTTATAAATTTTTCAAATAATTAATATTAGCTTCTGCAAATGATGTTGCCCCTACAGATAAAAACATTCATTGGACAATAAAGGTTGAGAAAAATAACCACCTCAAAGTTTCCTTTCAGTTCTGATTCGAGCTTTTTGGTGAGACTCTCGTTGTACAATTCCTCGTAAGCCAACTGAATCTGCTTTCTTTGGGTGGCATTTCTATGCGCTAAAATGTTGATCAGTGTCTTCTCATTAGTTCCCCATCCTGACACATGTAGATGTCGCGGTAAGGCTATTTAGCTTATACAAATTTTGCTTCACTATTTCTTCATAAATTTATATATGCTATTCAAAACTAGTGTATCTGAGCAAGGTATCGAAATACACTGTAGAAGAACTTGCATCTCTCTTATGCACAATGACATTATATGAGGCCTTGATGAACCCATTGCTAGACATTAGGCTTCAAAGGGACAAGGCTTCAGGGATGGACAAACAGAACACTTTTGCAAACTCTTACAAGGAGATTTCCAAAGAACATAACAATACTAGGAAACATAAATAACACATGGAAATGAAGACTATAATCTCTGAGCTCCTCTTTTATGAGTTTCATTATGGAATATCACATTATCAAAGGTTTGAAAAATCAATCTTCTATCAATTATTAAAAGAAGAAAAAATCTATGTAAATCAATTGGACAAGAAGAAAATAATTTCAGATATCAAAACAATTATTTGCATGATCCATTAAATAAAAGAAAAACTCATTTCTTGAAGATTTCTTCCTTGGTCTATGTTATGATCACAAAAACTATCAGAGATAACAAGTTCATATCACTTAGAAAGATGAAACCTCTCTATTTTCTGGGAAATATGTAGATTTATTTCTGATCGGTGTTAAAAAAAAAGTAATCTTGAACTCATAGAGGAATGATCTAAGCATCACTGTCCATGTCTTGAGCTTGACTATGTATACCCTCATGCACAGCAGCATGGCAAAATAAGCTCACAAAGTAACAGAGAATTGCATGTATTGTTTCTTAATATCATAAAGACAATCCTAATTCTAGAATTGAAAGTATATAGACATGCATGTGCATCAGAACTTTATGAAGGGCTCATCGCCACCATAAACTGGTGCCTAAAAAGACTGACACCAACCTCATAATTCAAGCAGAGACCTTCACGAAGAGATGACTCCGCTTCTTCAATGTTTCCAATGTCAACCCTTTGTTCAATCTCACTATTTTGTTGAGTATATTGGTCTACCGAGACATCCTTTGTGGACAAGAACTCAGTTGATTGGGTCATTTCGTTGACTTGCATTTGTTCACCAGAACACAAGCAGTTCATTGTGTTCCTCATAAGGACAGAGAAGGAACCTCTCCTCTTCATTCATTTCTAATCATTCACGCAGCTTGAAGAAGACTCTGTACCATCTACTTTTGAGAGATACCTAGCATATACAGAAAAGGAAGGAGTGTTAAAGAACCACTGATGAGTGGTATCCCAACTGACAGCAAGCAAATCAATTCGAACTCCATTGAACTGTTGTGAAATTCCTCATAAACAGACAAAATAAAAGATGGAATATCACACACAAACAGACACTCAAAACGCATGATGAATCCAGTGTTAGGGACCTATCCAAGAATTCAACTTTTGGCTTAATTTACCATAGAAAACTTTGCAACCTTGACAATCTGCGAAGGGTATGAGACAAGAAAACAAAAGACTAAAGCACTGATGAAACTTAGAAAAGCTGAGAGATCGAACAATACAAAACAAAAGTTTATAACGCAGACTTACTATCTATCTCAGGGAAAAAGGAAAATATGAAACCAAGAAAGAAGATTAACAATCAAACACCTCAAAAGCCCGGATCCCAACACAAAGAGCAATTCGAACAACCACAAAACTGCCCCGGATGAACCAAAACCACACCTTTCGCGCCCTCCGTCCTCTCGAAACCCTAATTACCAATTGTGAAAACACAACACAAAGAAGATCCTACCAGAGATTTCTTCAATCTTGCTCAAGGCGATGGAAGATTGCAGTGATGCTTATTTCACCAAAAAAAAATGCCTTTAGTGTTGGGCATGAATGGCATCATCACATGGACAGAAGACGAGTGTGGTCCTCTATTGTCTTTAAAGACTCGCTTCAAAAAAATATATGGGAAAATGACTTTCCATAACCTTCATTATAGATAAACAAATACCTTCATAATCCCATATATTGAGGAAGCCATCCTCAGCAGCTCTTCTAAAAATTGATGCTTTGTCAAGAAACCACTGGAATAAAGTTAAAAGGACAGTAAGTTATAGCAGCACTTAACAGAAGTATTCCAATGCTAATAATATAGTAATATAGCATGCCTGAACATAGAGAACAACAACCTTGTGACCATCAAGTTTGTGTACTGGTGCACCAACACCACCAGAAGTTAGGTTACGTTGATCAAACATATGCACAGACTTATCAACAAACCTGAGAAAAAATATGATCATAGATAAAGAAATGCTAAGGCTGCATATAATCACTGACTCACAAACTCAAGACATCATGTTTATAGGAGAAAGTAACAAAATACTGCCTAAGAACCAGCAGAGGTTATAGAATGGGAACAAATAAACATCAAGAATATACGTAGTCACCAGCTCTCCTCATTGCAGCAATAACTCGTTGATAAAGATCAATTTTTAGCATAGAAAGGTCTTCCACCCACCAGTCCTGACAATGCATCATTAATTTTCCTGATCTGCTATCACATTCTAAGTGAGCTAAACCAGAAACCAAATCAAAAGAAATCCGTAAACGATGCTGCAGGGGAAAATTCATTGAGTGGAAATTACCCAAAGATTTCAAATCAACTTCTCACGAAGACACAAATTCGACTCTAAATCATTCCGAAACCCTCCAATTAGGAACCAAAACTTCAAGGAAAGCTCGAATCACTTCTGACCTCTCTGTGACCCATTCTAACAAACAGGTAACGTGCAACTCTCTACAACTTGTTCATCATGGAAAACACAACACAACTCAACCTCAAATCATCGAACACCAGCCAAAATCTCTAGGAAAACCTACTGTGAACACATCAGAAATCACTGTCAAACAATTTTGGGTAACATATGCAAACCAAGCAGTAACCTTCAACCGAAACCTCCAACAAGAACACATCCCACCGAGAAGAATCCAACCCGAATCGTATACAAAGAAAAACCAATCAAACACATCCACAGAAGAGGAAAACATATCGAAAGCGTCTACAAAAGAAGTAAATCAAAACATCTCCAGGAAGAACAATCAAAGCCTTTACCAGAAGAAAACCAGTCGAAATCCATACCAAATCCTCACTTTCTATAGGTTTTCCACCCCACTATACCTCATGGATTTCGAGTTATCACAGGTAGATACACTTGCCTCTTTCTTCTTCGTCTCGCCTCCACTCGTCCTCGCGTTGTGCCCCGTCAGCTGTGGCGCCGCCTGCGAAGCTCAGCTAGGCAGCGAAATGGCTCTGTCGACTCGGGAAAAATGGAAAGAAGAGAAGGGTCGGCGGAATCGGGCGGGGAGATGTGACGAGGAAATGAACCCACTGTTCAAAGGGGACGACAACGGCGAGAAATTGAGGGAGCGGAAGTTGAGGCGGCGCCAGTAGCTAGGGTCGAGGGAGGCGCAGTACCAGGACTTGCAGACGAAGGGGACGGCGACGGCGAGATCTCCGAGGGCGAGACGGCGGAAGGGGAAGAGGGAGATGAGGCTGAGGTTTAGGTTTAGGTTTATGTTGAGAGAAGGGGCACGATATTGGTTTAGGTTTGGAGGGAATTTTGTGAAGTCTTGTAAATTTTGGCCGGTGAAAAAATTAAATTATTTAAGAAGGGGTTTATTAATATCGGATTTTAAAAACCGATGTTAAAATTGGTGTCTATTAACCAAAAAAGGGGCACTCATAGACATCGCCTAAAAAACCGATGTCTATGAGCTAAAATCTGCGCTCATAGACACCGGTTTTTAGAAAAACCGGTATAAAATACTCAAAGACTTCGGTTTTAGCCTAAAACCGATGTTGTTCCACTGATGTCTATGAGCGATTTTGTTGTAGTGCGGGTCATTCAGTATACATTCTCCAATGCATACCCATGTGTCAACTTGATATCTCTATATCCATGACTTGTGAGATCAAGTCATCGAGTCGACCTACATGCTAGTCTCAACGCATTAACATTGACCCTGAATGTTAATACTTGACTAGGAATGATTAAGAGTAGTGTTCTCTATATCATTTCACTATCAATTCAACCAATTGATTGATATAGATAAGAACCTTCTACTCAAGGACGCTATTATACTTAGTTATTTGGCACCAATACAAGCAAGTATAATAACCATAAAGAAATTACTTTATTAATATATAGGAATATGATACAACGAGTCCATACAACAATCATCATATGATTGGCTCTAGGGCTCTAACTAACAATCTCCCATTAGCACTAGTGCCAATCAGTGTAGGCTCTAAGCCCAATGACCTAGTGTGACCATCATGCTTTCTCTGTGCCAAAGCCTTGGTCAAGGGATCAGTGACGTTAGCCTCTGTGAACTCTTCCAGCTCACAGCACCACCATTTAAGCAAAACACGAACCCAAACTGCGATCTATAATCATCCTAGTTAGTTTGGAAGCTGGCATCATTGTAACCCTTTACAGCTAGCTCGTCATCGCCTCTAAATATCAAGAAATAGTCTTTAGTCCTTCTCAGGTACTTAAGAATATTCTTGACCGCTATCCAGTGACGCTCACCTGGATCTGATTGGTATCTGCTCGTCATGCTCAAAGCATACGAAACATCAGGACGAGTACATAGCATGGCGTACATGATAGATCCTATGACTGAAGCATAAGAGATCTTATCCATGCGGTCTCTCTCCTCTATAGAAGAAGGACTTTGAGTCTTCGAAAGACTCACACCACATGACATTGGCAGAAATCCTTTCTTGGAATTCTGCATAGCAAACCGTAGTAAAACCGTGCAATATATGTACTTTGACTTAGGCCAAGCAATCTCTTAGATCTATCTCTATAGATCTTTATGCCTAGAATACAGGCTGCTTCACCTAAGTCCTTCATTGAGAAACAATTCTCTAGCCAAGTCTTTACAGACTGCAACAAAGGGATGTCGTTCTCAATGAGTAGTATGTCATCCACATACAATACAAGAAAGACAACTGTGTTCCCAACAACCTTTTTGTAGACACAAGGTTCATCTTCATTCTTCATGAAACCAAACTGTTTGATCGCATCATCGAATCGAAGATTCCATCTCCGAGAAGTTTGCTTTAGTCCATAAATGGACTTATGCAGCTTGCATACTCTGCCAGTATGCAGTGGATCTACAAAACCCTCAGGTTGTGTCATGCACACATCCTCGAGCAAGTTTCCATTCAGAAACGCGGTTTTGACATCCATTTGCCAGATCTCATAATCGTGGTATGCTGCAATAGCAAGCATGATCCGAATGAACTTAAACATCGCTACTGGAGAAAAAGTTTCATCATAGTCAATACCATGAATTTACTTGAAACCTTTAGCTACAAGCGACCCATATAGGTAATAAGTCCATCCATGTTAGTCTTTTTCTTAAAGATCCACTTACACCCAATGGGTTTTACCCCTTCAGGTGGATCAACCAAAGTCCATACTTGGTTGGTGTACATGGATTCCATCTCGGATCTCATGGCCTCTAGCCATGACTCAGAATCTAGTCTTATCACAGCTTCCTGATAGGAGGCAGGCTCATTCTTAATGAGCATAACGTCATCATGGTCAGACAAGAGAAATGAGTATCTCTCAGGCTGACGACGTACCCTATCAGACCTACGAAGAGGTAGGTCTACTTGAACTGGTTGTTGTTCCTTAACTCCTTGTGGAACAATCTCATCATCCACAACAATTTGTAGTTCCAGTTCAACTTCCATCAAGGCTTCAGTGCTATGGTCCATATCTTGAACTTCTTCAAGATCGAACGTACTCCCACTAGTTTTTCTAGAAACAAAGTCCCTTTCTAGAAATACCCCAGTCTTAGCCACAAACACTTTGTGTTGACTGGGAATGTAGAACTAATATCCCTTCGTTTCCTTGGGATATCCTATAAAATAGCACTTATCAAATTTGGGTCCCAGTTTGTCCGAGACTTGACGTCAAACGTAAGCCTCACAACCCCAAATCCTCATAAAAGACACCTGGGCATCTCTCCCAGTCCATATCCTATATGGTGTCTTTATCACAGTCTTAGATGGAACACGGTTAAGTGTGAAGGTTGCTGTGTCTAGAGCATATCCCCAAAAGGATATAGGAAGATCTGCGTGACTCATCATAGATCGTACCATATCTAATAGGGTACGATTCCTCCTTTCGGATACACCATTCAACTGTGGTGTTCCAGGAGGTGTGAGTTGGGATAGAATCCCACACTCAGCTAGATAGTCATGAAACTCATGGCTAAGGTATTCACCACCTCGATCTGATCGAAGTATCTTAATACTCTTGCCAAGCTGGTTTTGTACTTCATTCTTGAATTCTTTGAACTTTTCAAAGGATTGTGACTTATGTGTCATCAGATACACATAACCATATCTATTGAAGTCATCAGTAAATGTAATGAAGTACCTATAACCACCTCTGGCAGCGACATTGAAAGGGCCACATACATCACTATGTATAAGTCCTAACAAGTCAGTCGCTCTTTCGTCGTGTCCACTAAAGGGAGTCTTGGTCATCTTGCCAAGTAGGCATGACTCGCATGTCTCATATGATTCAAAATCAAATGAGTCCAGCAAACCATCTTTATGGAGCTGGGATAAGCGATTCTCATTTATATGACCTAAGCGACAATGTCAGAGATAAGTTTAGTTTATTTCATTTGACTTGAACCTTTTGGTACTTATGTTATAGATGAGGTTCTCTAAGTCTAGAATATAGAGTCCGTTCATCAGAGGTGCACTACAATAGAACATATCTTTTAAATAAACAGAACAATATTTGTTCTTTATTACAAAAGAAAAGCCTTTCTTGTCCAAACAAGAGACTGAAATGATGTTCTTTGTAAGAGCAGACACATAACAACATTCATCTAATTCTAGTACAAGCCCAAAGGCAGAGATAGAAAGCAAGTTCCTACAGCAACAACAGCAACCCATGCTCCATTGCCTACTCGTAGGTCTATCTCGCCCTTCGTCAATGCCCTGCTATTTCTCAGCGCCTGTACATTAGTACAAATGTGAGAAGCACATCCGGTATCTAATACCCACGATGAAGAAATAGAGAGATTGACTTCTATAACATGTATACCTGAAGTAGAAATCTTATTTCTCTTCTTCTTAAGATCTTCTAGGTATCTTTTACAGTTCCTCTTCCAGTGCCCTGCTTGTCCTTGATATAGTTGATGAAGATGTTCAACCATGTCATAAGCAGTCATCAACTCGTGTTGCTTTTGAAGCTCAGAGTTCATGGTTGCGAGCATGAGGCATGCCACATCTAATACATTATCTTGATGCTTCTTATAAGCATCTCGGTCAGCTCGCGTGGCTGTGGCAGGAGGTGCCTTCGGAATGGGTTACTCCAGGATATACAATTTTCTTTCTTGTGTGAGAATAATTCTCAAATTCCTGTACCAGTCCAGGAAATTAGCTACATTGAGCTTGTCCTTGTCAAGGACAGAACGTAGGGAGAAGGTGTTCGTGTTTGTCGACATGACAATCTACAACAGAAATAATGCAGAAAGTAAATATCATATTCCTTTAATCATTTAATTAGGCCTTTAACTAAATGATGCTCCCACTGAATTATAGAGCTTTTGTAGAATCAAGTCATGGATGTGGTCAAACTACACTACTAGATTCTTACCAATTAGCTATAATTTTCGTGGGACAAGATCCATATCATACTATGACTTGAGTTAGCTTTGGCTAAAACACCCAAGACTTAGTATGATGGGTAGATAACTAATTATCAATTACATCTCTATGCAACTCTTGTTTATAGGATCAAAAATCTCATTTATATTAAAACTTGAGTTAGCTTTAGCTAAATCACCCAAAATTTAGTATAAATGTGATTTTTATCCTATCGTCCAACCGTTGGAAAATGCCTATAGTTTTACCCAATCCAATTGAGTTAACTAGTTATGCTCAATCTAATGTTTGTACTCACCCAAGCTTTGATAGGCGGGACCAAGGTTGTGCCTCCGCACCCTACCAAGATAATATGTGTTGCTCTACTTTGGCAGATTCAACAACAACAAATGATTGAGGTAGTGATGGGTATCAAAACTTGGTAGGCATATCGAGTTGACTTGATTAAGATCTAATCTAATTGTGGATTCGTATCTTATACGCATCAAGGCACTAATTATCCTACATTATCATGCATCACATACACAAGCAATGATAGATAACTAATTATTTTGTGATGAGGTCATGACCCTACTACGATCTTTTCAAGCCAATGAAAAGATCGGATGGTCAACCTAGGTTCAACGACTTCTTCAAGCGCCTCCCTTTGACCGCTATGCGTTGAAATCACCCTTCTCGTAACTCCTTCTTGAGTGGACTTTCCACCGTTTCATTTTTATACATTACAAATTTGAAACTCGAGTTACATTCGAGTCTAAATTCTATTTACAACAAGAATATAAAAGAGAAGGTACAACGTGCAGGTCGCATATCAATACAACACGCACAACACAAAAATGACGCGTAGGCCATATTATGAATTACAACACATTTTAATCAATCATACTGGGGTTTTGGGCCATGACCATCAAAAAATCATATATAATTCTAAATTATGTATTTTATATAAATTTCTATAATTTTACTACTGATTTTATTGATTTTATGAGTCACAAATTGCCGGCAGTCCCGTTTAGCCGTTTTCGGGCGCGATCGTGGGACAATGGCCCTTGCGGGGTTAGGGACAACACCCCTTCTTGCGAAATGAATATCGCGAGTGCCCCATCTTGATCTAATAGCGCCTTAAGTCACTGTCCCAAAATGATTTGGGTGAGATCTTACCGTTTCGGAAGGTTTTTCTCGGTAGTCGAAGCCTATAAGTGTCCAAGCACTTGTTGCTTCGCTTCTACGAGAAAAATACTTAAAAAATCTATAAAAATAGAAAACTTACAGAAACTTACAGATCTGAAATATTTTCATAAAAATAAAATACAAACTTGTACATGCTTCGCACGTGGCTCTGATACCACTGTTGGGACTTTCGAGCCGCAAAAATCACTTTTTGCGTTGCGAAAATCTCGAAGTCTTGCCACGGATCCGTGCGACGATATAAAAATAAATCATGTACATGTTTCTGACCTAGATCTACCTTAGATCTACATGAATAAGAAGTGTTACCCTTGTTGAGAAGCCCTTCACTTATCCCGCTCGTCCAAAAGGATGCCGGATCTCGAGAGTGTCAAGCGTACACTCCTCTATATGTATTCACACCGACAATAGGTAGAGAAGAACCACTTAGAGTGTGCTAGCACTCTTGGGTGGCTCGGCAATAGAGGAGAGGGAGAGAGAGCTAGAAGAGAGGAAGAATAATGATGATCCGTTCATCATGAAAAATAAGAGTAAAAATGGCTTAAGTATTTTCATCTAATGAAAATACTTAATGCTCATTAACTCCATTAATGAGCCTCATTAATGAGTCTTAATGAGTATTTAATGAATATTCATTCTTCATTAAATGACCATTTTGAAACTCCTCTTCTCTTCATAATTTGAATCGAAATTTGAATCTAATATTCAAATTGAATTCATAATTCAATGAATGTCATCATTTATCATTGAATTCAAAATTCAATGAATATCATCATTAAGCCTCACTTGAGTCTAACTCAAGTCTAGCCTCACTTGAGTCTAACTCAAGTCTAACTTAATCGAGTCTTACTCAATTAATCTAATTTGGATTACTCTTAATCCAATTTGGTTCATTATATGAACTAATCCTCTTGGTTCATCATATGAACCTAATCTCCATCTAATTGTCCTTTGTGTGTGACCCTATAGGTTCTTGCAACGTTGGCAATGCTCCTAAATTCATTTAGAAGCATAAGTAATGAGCGGTATCTAGCAACACATCATTACTACCCAGTTACAAGAATATTGAGATCCAACATCACCTTTGTGACTACTAATTGTGACTCTCACAATATGTGACAATGTCCTTCTATCATTGACATCTAGATTAATCAATTGAGGCATAGACCGTGTCATCCTCTAATCAATCTATGTCTTGAACTCCAAGTAGACTCACTCTAATCAAATGAGCTCAATATCTCATATTGACTCATTTGGGCATGGTCATGCACTTAGTGGTCTCACTTTATCAAGAATCATGATGTCACTCCCGTCATATAGGAGGGATAGATCCCATCTCCATCACTCACATCCATTCGCATAATTTGTTACATACCCAGTAATTGCCTTTATAGTCCACCCAGTTACGGGTGACGTTTGACGAAGCCAAAGTATGCAACTCCTTATGTAGGGAACCATGGTGACTTCAGGTCCAAGGACTGATAGTTATACTAATAGTCACATGAGAAAGTATATGACACTCATATAACGATCCATGATACTTTCTCATGGCGGGTCATTCAGTATACATTCTCCAATGCATACCCATGTGTCAACTTGATATCTCTATATCCATGACTTGTGAGATCAAGTCATCGAGTCGACCTACATGCTAGTCTCAACGCATTAACATTGCCCCTGAATGTTAATACTTGACTAGGAATGATTAAGAGTAGTGTTCTCTATATCATCTCACTATCAATTCAACCAATTGATTGATATAGATAAGAACCTTCTACTCAAGGACGCTATTATACTTAGTTATTTGGCACCAATACAAGTAAGTATAATAATCATAAAGAAATACCTTTATTAATATATAGGAATATGATACAACGAGTCTAAACAACAATTATCATATGATTGGCTCTAGGTCTCTAACTAACAAATCACCACTCCTGGGCGAACGATGGTGCTTCCGATCGGGCGACCGTCTAACCGATCGCCGCCCGATATCTGGATGTCGCTGCTCGGGCGAGGGTGATCAGCGACGATAGTTCCTCGGGGCTGGCTGGACGCCCGTGGCGAACCCCCGACAGTCTCGTGTATTGTGGCTAGCAGACTGGTGGAAAGAACAAAACATGGGAGTCCATACCTTTCCCCTTGGCTTTGGTCGCTCAGAAGTCACCTGTTGAATGACGTGTGGCCTGGCTTCTTGATGGGGCCTTATCCCTTCAGTTCGGGGTCCTCTGGGTGGTTGATGATTAATCGGCGACCTTCGCTCGGTCGGCGCAGCAGGCTCGGTCGGAACCTCCTTCCTTCGGGCCACCTGGGCCTCCTCCACATTGATATACTTGCTCGCCTTCTTCAGCATATGATCATAATCGCGAGGTGGTTTCCAGATGAGCGAACGGAAGAAGTCACCATCGGTAAGCCCTTGGGTGAAGGTATGCATCATGGTTTCGGAGGAGGCCGTGGGGATGCCCATTGCAACCTAGTTGAAGCGCTGAATGTAGGCTCGAAGGGTCTCTCTCGGCCCTTGCTTCATAGAAAATAGGCTAACACTTGTCTTCTGATAACGTCAGCTGCTAGCGAAGTGGTGGAGGAAGGCCGGTCGGAAGTCCTTGAAGCTTTTGATAGATCTGTCCGGCAGCCTTCGGAACCAGCATTGTGCCGAGCCCGATAACGTTGTGAGGAAGACCCTGCATTTGACTCTATCCGTGTATTGATGAAGAGTTGCCGCATTATTGAACTTGCCCAAGTGGTCGTCCGGGTCCGTCGATCCATTATACTCCCCGATCGCCAGAGGAGCATAATGCCTGGGTAGCGGATCTTGCAAAATTATTTCAAAGAATTGGCGGTTGATCCGCTCGGGTGACAAGTCAGCTTGGGGAGCTTTCCCCTTCCTTGTATCCCGAGCTAAAGCTTCATCTAACGAAGATCTTTGGTCTTGATGGGCTTGTGCAATTTCTGAGGGCGTCTGGAACAGAGCCCTATAGAACGGTATCGGGGCGGGCGACGCTTTTGCCTGAGTGTCGGTCGGGCCTTTGTTTTGCCCCCCATATGGAGAGTTGCTCTGGCCGGTCCTCGTGCGCCGCTCGGCCTCCCGACACTGAAGTCGCTTGTTGCGCCATTCGTTCGGCTAATGCCCTTTGTTGCTACTTCTTTATGATTTTTACCGCATGTGCTTGGATGAGCGCATCGAGCTCTTCTTAAGAGAGCATCATGGTGTGAGGTCTTCTAGCTTCCTCTATCTTCTACTAGACTTGGATTCAGGTGCGTTCCCACAGACGGTGCCAATTTGATTCTGTCCGAGTGCTGAGTCGATGGTCGCTGGGGACGTGGCGCTCTCATTGACTCTGTGTGGCCCTCTGAGTGACGCCGATCTCCGGCGAGAACTTGCAAGCACAAAATCGAGCAGGGAAGGGGATCTCGGCGACGACCCTCCGGCGCTCAAATCAGCTCCCAGCGGCAAGAAATCGAAAGAGAGTGACGAGAACTATAGCTATAGTGGTGAATAGCGCATACCTCCATTGGAGTCTGGGGCTCCTTATATAGGGCTCCTTGAAGGTGTGTGGATGCTTACCAAGACATGCACGCTTCTCAAAGCATACCTGTAATGAGTGTGTCAGAAAAGCATGCCTAGCACCATACCTCAATAGCGCAAGCATATCCCTGACGTGCCAGTGGAAACTTCTGTCGTACGATTCTCTGTCTGATCCGACCGCCTACCATGCTGCCTGTCAGCGACACTTGTCTCGAGGAAGATATAGTTACCTGCCCCTTTTATCTCATGCCAAGCCGGACGGAAGAACAGTTCGGCTAACGTCGCGGTTGGCCGAGCGGGGCATCTGCTCAGCCAATCATATGGCGGCCCTGGCGCTGCTCGTACGAACGGGAGAACCTCGGTGGACATGGTTCTCATTCGGGTGAGACGAAAACCGCTTAGCCTTCGTCCCCCTGCTGTTAAGCCATGCTAGTCACTCACTGGTCATCAGGAGCTCGAACCCGAGTCGATCCGAGCTGTCGGGCTAGGTCGTCTTTCCACCGATCGGGGAGGTGATTTGCCCGGTCGGGCACCTACAGGGTGTTGACCACCTTGACCTCCTGTCGAACGGGCCCCCCCCTTTGCCACTGGATCACTAGGCATGCCAGCTTGATATTCGCTAAGTTCTTTAAACTCACACCGTTGAGCTATTTCTATTTCAGGTAGCAGGTAGATTTTTGGAGTCATTTGGAGTATCCTGTCTGCCGGTTCCCACGTCACATCCGAAGACCTGTTTCTGATTTTCATTTGTACTTTATTTGGTCTATGTTTTTGGTTTACTTATCAATGTAAATTTATGTTTTGGTTTCGAAGTATTGTTATGTGGTATTTTGTGTTGTTTGTTGTGTTGTGTAAGCCTAGCCGGCTAGCAATCCTTATTTTTTTGTTTGTGATGGTTTCTATCATATTTCCGTTGTGTTTCTTCTTTTTAGTACAACCGAGTGGGTTGTTAGATATATATATAACTACATGGTTGTATTTTAGTTATTATAGCAGAGTGGGCTGAATATAAACTACGTGGTTGTGTATATATTTCAGCCATGTATGGCTGATGTATATCTGTGGGTGTAAAAATGATTCAGATTGTCACTAATACAGGGGAGATGCTGCTGGATTTTCATCTGGTTGAGACTCCTCGGGGCGTGATACTATTTCGGTTGGCTGTAATCACCCAGGCGATCGGAGCAGCAGAAGAGCGAAAGAAGCTAATGAAGACTGCTGGAGGTGCCCTAAACAAGAGTTGAAGGCGCCTCTAAGGCGCCCGTGCGCCTCTATCACCTTAAGGCGGAAGGCGCCTCCCATGAGCATGGAAGGCGCCCTCCGTAAGCATGAAAAGCGCCCTCCGTAAGCATGGAAGGCACCCTCCATGAGAATGGAATGTGCCTTCGACCAAGAAAACTGGCCATTGCCAAGGGATAAAACTCTATCCCTTAGTGCCTCGCTGGAGGCGCCCTCTAAGTCCTTTGGAGGCGCCCTCAAGATATGGATAAGATTTCCAGGAGCTATAAAAAGGCCCCTGAAGCTAGGAAATAGTACAACAACTTATGTAATCACTTGTTTAGTTATTTATGAGCTTTCAATGTGTGTAAAAGGCTTCTCCACCTTCAGCGAAGGAGATTCTTAGTGAACTTTTCAACCTCCTTGGATTAACAACCAACTAGGTTGTAACCAAGTAAATAATATTTTTTTACTTATTTCTTTAAGTCGTTAATTCTATTTTAAATTGTTTTTCTAGTCAAGTCCAAGGATCGAGAAGGGGTTTTATTTTCTATTTCAGACAATTCACCCCCCCTCTTGCGGCCCACCGCGCCAACAAGTGGTATCAGAGTTCAACCGCCTTAGAAGGACTAACCGCCGATTGAAGCATCAAGATCAAGATGATGGCCTGACCAACAATCTATCCACTAAAATTCGAAGGAGAATTTGCGTCATGGAAGAAACACATGGAGGTATTCTTCAAAACTGACTTCAAAATTCTACTAATAATTAAATACAGTTTTGTAGCTCCAAAAACCCCCCAAGGAGAAGAAAAAGAAGAATATCAGTAGACCAAGGAGGGGCAAGCAGAATTCGGAGCAAACAGACGAGCTGAGTTCCACCTACTCAGCGTACTTCTACCCCAAGAAGTAAATCGAATCGGAGATTACGACTCAACAAAGGAACTTTGGGAGAAGTTCATGGAACTGCACGAAGGAACTTCCGAAACAAAGCTTGCAAGACGGGACGTGCTCCGGAATTAACTAACAAACCTCCGGATGGAAGAAGAAGAGTCAGTAGCAAAATTACATGGAAGACTTAAGGAGCTAATCATCATATTATCAAACCTCGGAGAAACGGTAACGAATCGAGATGTACAAAGGTATGCATTAAATGCATTCTCAAGAACACTGGAATGGACATCTATAGTAGACTCCTACTATATCTCAAAGGATCTCGAGGTAAGTATACTAGACAATCTCTTTTTCATTTTCGAATTACACGAATCTCGATGTGCAAGACAAAAGAGACCGAGCCAGAACATTGCCCTAAATGCAAAAAAGAACGATTCCGACTCTGAAAAATTAATTGATGAAGACGAAGCTACCCTAATGGTAAGAAAGTTTAATAAGTTTATTCGATATAATAAATTTAAATCGCAGACGAATAAGGATTATCGAAGTAAAAGGAAGGTTCGCTGTTACAACTACACTGAAGAAGGGCACATCAAGGATGAATGCCCTAAACTAAAAAAGAAGGAAAAGAAAAAGTACAAACGACCAACATCCTCCAAACACAAGAACCTGAAGGTCACATTGGATGAATCATCATCCTCTGAGTCTAAGGTTGAGGTCTTCTCAGGACTAGCCCTAATGGTCAACCATCAAGTAGAAGATGAAACCAGCTCAGAGATAAACATCGATGAAGGGGGAGGGTCATAAGAAGAAAGCAGTGATGAATGAGGAGCATCAGAAATTGAGGTAAGTAAGGTATATGCTCTATCTCTTAAGCAGTCTTTTAACTTTATCAAAATTCTTTCTAAAGATTTAGTGAAGTTAGAAAAGAAAAATGCTGAGTTAAAATTGAACTTAGATAAGACATGCCCCTTAGAATTATTTAACAATTTAAAGTTAGAAAATGATAAATTGAAAATGCAAATCGAAAGTTTAAAAAAAGGTGCATGCTTAAAACCAAATAACTTTCAAAAATCAAAACTTAGAATTTATGGAAGGTTAAATTGGTACATTAAAAAACATTAGGGACAACTTAGAAGAATTTCCAAATGATATGTACCCCCTAGATTCTTAGCTAACCAAGTAGGAAGGAACCTATATTGGGTTCCAAAATTATACTTAGATTAATATTTTTTCTTTAAATCTAAGACTTTCAGAAAAGTTAAATGTTTAAATTCTTTAAGAGGCTTTGTCTAGAAGTAGTTGATGATCCAATAACCAAGAAGACTTAGTGTCTCGCCACAGCTTGGAAGCCAATTACTGAATTGAATATTTAATTGACAAACTGATAATCTTGTGAAATTAATGAAATATTTGCAATCTTTGTCAATTATTTGAAAACTTCATAACTTAGAAATTATTTTAAATTTTAGTTATTTTCTTATTGTATCCTATTTTTTTATGTGATCAAAGGGGGAGGAATAGGTACAAGTTTAGGAGGAGTTAGAATTTTTTGAATTTTGCTAACTCTATTATGTTTTTTTGGACCCCGTGTTTTTTTTATGTGATCAAAGGAGGAGGAATAGGTACAAGTTTAGGGAGAGTTAGAATTTTTAAGTTTAGAGGAAGTTAGAATTTTTTGAATTCTACTAACTCTATTTTATCAGATGTTGACATTTCTTTTATTTGCAACTTTATGCTTAAAATGTTTGTTTTGCAAATTCTTTTATTGCATCTTGTTCGTTATTACCCTAACTTGAACTTGAGTTGATGCACATCAAAAAGAGAGAGATTGTTGGACCCCGTGATTATTTTGGTGTGATTAACTAAGTTAAAGTTAGACCCTGTTATGATTTGATCCTTATGTCTAAGTGTGCAGGAGCTTAGGAGCATAGGAAGTCAAGCGAAAGACGCAGCTAGCAAGAAGTATGGCACAGGAAGGGAGTTGACGGGCTCGGTGCATCCGACGGATGAGGTGCTGCGGAAGAGTGCACCGATGGACGAGAAGAACGTACACAACGTTCGAGCAATGAGAAGCTGGAGCGGAAGCCTGCTCAAGAAGAAGGTCGGAAATTGGGTTCGGGTGAGCCTTATTTCGGTTGACCGCAATAACCCAGGCGATCGGAGCAGCAGAAAAGTGAAAAAAGCTGATGAAGACTGCTGGAGGTGCCCTCAACAGGAGTTGAAGGCACCTCCAAGGTGCCCGCGTGCCTCTGCCACCTTTAGGCGGAAGGCGCCTCCCATGAGCATGGAAGACACCCTCCGTATGCATGGAAGGCGTCCTCCATGAGCATGGAAGGTGCCTTCGACCAAGAAAATTGATCGTTGCCAAGGGATAAAACTCTATCCCTTGGCACCTCGCTGGAGGCGCCTCTAAGTCCTTTGGAGGTGCCCTCAAGCTACGGATAGGATTTCCAGAAGCTATTAAAAGGCCCCTGAAGCTAGGAAATAGTACAACAACTTATGTAATCACTTTCCTAGTTATTTTTGAGCTTTTAGTGTGTGTAAAAGGCTTCTCCGTCTTCAGAGAAGGAGATTCTTAGTGAGCTTTTCAACCACCTTGGATTAACAACCAACTAGGTTGTAACCAAGTAAATATTATCCTTTTACTTATTTCTTTAAGTTGTTAATTCTGTTTTTAATTACATTTCTAGTCTAAGTCCAAGGATCGTGAAAGGGTTTTATTTTTCTATTTCAGGCAATTCACCCCCCTCTTGTTTGCCCTGGTGCGCCAACAGGCCTCACGGAATGCAGTCAGCAACTTGTTCTTTATTCGGCCCTTCATTTTATCAAGGAGGCACAATATATCCGATTGGCCCTTAGGTTTGATTGGATAGAGCGGTGGACCAGGTAAATTATTACTTAGTTTCAAAACCCTATCTGTAAGTTGCAAAGGATGGCCACCTGAAAGGGCCTCTCGGAAGGGCCGCCCGGAAGGTCTGGTCGGTCTCTCATGTCCGACTGGCGAGGTGAGGTCCACTCGGCCAACCTATCTTGGTTAGCAGTTCCAAGTCCGCCCGTCTAACCATGTGACTTTGACTTCCACGTTAGCTGGTCCTCCTTACTTTGACATGCTTTTAGGGGGGGGGGCATCTTTATCACCATATCATAAGTTTCCCCTTCAAGTCTATTCAAAGGAGGCTACAAGCCTGACCGACTGGACACTTAGTATTATCTTCAGCTCTCATTTTCAATGGGGGCTTTGCTTACTTGGCAACCGCTTAGATACAATGAACGCTGCCCTTAGTGGTAGTTGCTCTGTGAATGTTTGTCTACCTAACTAGAGAATTCATAGTACATGGCCATTCGGCCTCTTTTCCCCAAGAAGACATCAACTCTCTTAGTGTACGACCATTCGACCCATCTTTCCCGAGCGGACCTTAACTCTACCTAATACCTTGGGCTTACAGCTAATGCTATCTTAATTTCTTGGAAATCAACTAAATGTCTAAATCCCTTGCCATTAATGCAAAGCATGCCGAGCATGTTTTTTCATCATGAGCCTATTGATTACCTCCATTCATCATAAATGCGTCTGTGATTGACTGCCATGTGTCACACTTTCCTGCTGCCGAATGTTCAATGTGACAGATGACTGTTAGGATTCGATGTGATAGCTGCCTTTTCAAATTTTACAGACTAAATCACATCCCATTTCCCTAAACCATTGATCGGACGACCATGGACAACCGGTGATAGAGTTTTTACGACCTTTGTTTTTATCGACACTGTATTACTTTCAAGTTTGCCTTCGTCTTCTTCCTTCTTGCTTTTTCTTCTTCCTCTTCATCCTCTGCTCACTGCCGCCAACGATCCGAGTTCTAGTAAATTTAATCTTCCTTCTTGGCTTTCAAACGTCTTTTTCCATGGTTGTTTCCCCTTCTCCTCCTCCGCCTGTCCTTGGACTGTGGTATACCTCCACCTTGTCAGATTTCAACGGTAATAAGGTGGATCAAATGAAACTTACCTACCATATCCCCTCCAATCACCAACTTGTCATACCTTCTACCTACGATCATCTCCACACCCCTCCTTAGGGCTTTCTGACTTTTTTTAAGGACCAAGTCTATGTTGACCTTCGCTTTTCGATACATCATTTTTCTCAGAGGTCTGTAGATATTTTCATATTCCTATACAACAACTAGTACCAAACTCATTTAGGTTACTGTGTAGAGTCATAGTGCTCCTCAAATTGTACAAAATCCTTTTGCATCTGCATATTTCCCATTACTTTTTTATCCTAAATTATCCAAGCTGGTAATCTTCCTCTTTCAAGCCCGAGTGGGCGCTATATATTTTGACAAGACGCCCTCATCCAATAAGCATTGGAAGTCACACTATTTCTATCTCAGACTTCCCGATTAGGCATTCTTCTCAATCGGCTAGTAGATGGAACTACCCCACTCTCCGGAGCTGGGCAAATATAGGTTGGACCTAGTTTACCTTCAAGCCGTTGCACAACTGACCGACCTGAAATACCACATCCACAAGTTGCTGCTAGAAGACGTTTTGTACATATTCGAGTTGAGTCCTATCTGCACCCAACTACTCGGCCCTTTTGGTGAGCCATTTTTCCTTCTGTCATTTTTGAATCTAATTGATTTCATTTTCTTTTTTACAGCTACAGTGGTGTTTAAGGCCCTGCTCAATGGATCCACCAAATTAATTGATGAAGAAGTGGAGGCTCGTGGAGCTGCCGAGCTAGAAAGTCATGGGCTCCTGCAGGTTAGGCCCTCTGAAGAGCAGACCGGTGAAGAAGAAGCAAGCCAGGTGGTGGGGAGAGATGTTGCTGCTAACACAGGGGAGCTGCTACCCGAGCGTCACTACAAAAAAAACACCCATATAGAAGCGGTTTATTAGGAGTGGTTGTAACACCGCTCTTGGAAATCCAACAACAGAATCAATTTGAACTAAACTGTTTCTACTGTCTTACATTTTCAGAACGGTTTTGCAATCACTCTTGTTGAATAACTTTAGCACTAATTTGATTAAACCACCGCTATAAACCACTCTTAATGATATAACTTTTAGAAGCAATCTTGAAGCTACTGATATTGGGTATCTTTAACAATGGTTTTATGTCAAACACTGCTAGTAACCGTTTCTATTGCTCTAACTTCTAAGAACAATCATCAAACTATTCCTACTAAATACTTTTAACATCATTTTGTGTAAAGTGCCATTATAAAAGGCTTCTATTGCTCCATTGTTTTAGAATTAATTTTCAAAGTTCTCCTATTATATAGTTTTAACATCAATTTGAATAAACCATCATTGTAAACCGCTCTTAATGATATAAATATTATAAATAATCTTGAAACTACTTATATTGGATAATTTTACTAATGGTTCTATGTCAAATGTTGCTACTAATCATTTTTATTGCTCTAACTTCTAAGAACAATTATCAAATCATTCATACTGAATACTTTTAATATCGTTTTGTGTAAAATGTTGCTATAAACCGCTATTAAATCATTTAAACTTTGGTCGGTAATATTTAATTTATTTTTATAATCAAAGTTAGATTTAACATGTAATATATAATTTTTTACTAACCAAATTTATTTTTTTGGTAATATTTAATTTATTGTTTATCAAAATTAGATTTGAACGGTAATATTCAATTTTTTTTACTAGTGTAAGTTAGGTTTCACTAATAAATTAAAATATTTATTGGTTATACTTATTATTAATTTTTTATAATTTTTTTAAAAATTTGGACATAGCATTTTTATGTTTAATTTTTTTAATAAAAATATATTTAATATTAAAATAGATTATTTCTCTTTAAATTTTATTTCTTTCACAATTTCTATCTTTTGTTACCAATTTTTATACTATTATTTTCATATTCTCATTTATCCACTAATTGTTATAAATATTTTTTTTATCTGGATGCTAAAAATGAATTAATTACTAATTAAATATTTTTACCAGATAAATTTAGTTAATAATTTATCGAAGTTAATATTGATCAATAATATTTTTAAAAAATAACAATTAAAGTGTATCAATCCGACGAACCCAACTTAACGGACCTAACTTAAATTGATAGCTCTATCCCGAGGAAATGGTGCAGTGGATCACAAAACATTGAAATTATCTACGTAGTAACGGTTTTGTGTCAAATACTGCTACTCACCGTTTTTATTGCTTAACTTCTAGGAATAATTTTCAAATCACTAACAACATTTTATATAAAGTGCTGCTATAAATCATTCTCTCTTCTAATGGATAAGAATTAGTGCGGCAATAAACCACTTATATTCTCTCCTCTAATGGGTAATGCTCCTATGGCATAACATAGATGGTGGACGCATGACATCTCTAGTGTAATGATCAGGAGTTGATTACCAGGAACTGATGACCTATGGTCACCCACCATACGTTTAATACCTGTGTATCTACATTTACCTTCTTTTATATTCATGGGGCCGACACGAGGGACTTAGCGGATCTATTTTTTTCTAATGGATAAGAATTGATTTGCAAATTATACATGTTTCAAACTGCACTCGTCTAAATTATAGTAGTGCATAAATAAATAATATAAAAAAACTTGTAAAAAATTAAAAAGGAAAAACGTGTAAATTTTTTTTTTAAAAAAGAAAAACGTGTAAAAAATTTAAAATAAAAATCGTGTAAATAATAAAAAATAAAATATATTTAAAAATATAAAAGGAAAAACGTGTAAAAATTTAAAATAGGAAAAATGCGTAAAAAATTTTAAAAAAAGGAATAGCGTGTAAAAAAATAAAAAAGGAAAACCGTGTAAATAATAAAAAAGGGAATACGTGTAAAAAATATTAAAAAAATAAAAACATTTAAAAAATAAAAAAATAAAAAAATCAATGATTGATTACATCGTACTATTGTCATTTATTGCATTATTGATAATGGAAGATTTGTGGAGCATGTTTTACTTAATTAGAAAGGGGATTATCATTATGTGAAAGCTAATCGTGACAGTCATATCTAAATTTCTCACATCATCTAACACCTTTAGTTGTTCCACGCTGGCAATCCGAGTGACGATCCATTCAATAAAATCATGTGCAAATCCTACCCATCTAGCATCCATCGTTACTGCTATTTTTGTTCCCGTCGAATAGCTTCGATCTCTTGTGATGAGTTTGACGATAGTGGGGGCGACGACGACTAAGAGTGGCCATAGCAAGGCCAAGGGGACGAAGGTTGTTTCTTGGTTGCAGAAGGCTGGCCTCTAGTTTCCGATGGGGTGCATCACTCACTACCTTGGGGTCGATCGATACTCTTAGCACGTTGGTTCCGGTGCACCGGTCTCTCTCTATAGTCCTCGAGTACATAGATGTTGGCGTAAGCTTCGTTGTTTTGTTCTTTCACTAGGGATCCCCTTCTCTACCTAAATTTACATTTCTTTATTGTTCAAGGTGTTAGAGTTGGTCAAAAATGGCGCGTCATCCCAAAGCACATTCAATTGCTCATGAAAAACAATGAGGAGTTTGGCAGGCTTCTAGCGTGTGCGACGATTTCCAATGATGGGTCATGCCCAACATCCATCGGGCTTTACTGTCCAAGAAGCAAGGCAGAGGGAAGAGTAAACCAAAGATCAGATCACCCTCACAAGAATTCTAGGCTTTTTTTTTTTGTTCATCTTCATGTTTTGATTGTAAAAGAATCTTTAGAGTTGTAATTAAAAACATCTTTTAATTGTAGTATTCGCAAGTATCTAATCTTAAATCATATTGATTTATTCATCATTAGGCACGATTAATATGATAATTTTGATTTATATAATTAATAAGGTAGCTTAATCCGTAAAATTATTTAGATCACTTTTAATCAATCAATAGGTTGTACTTTTAAGCATAGTTTAAAACAAATCTAAAATTTCTAACATCAATTTTGAAATTACTCTTATTTTCATAACATGTAAGAGCACGGGTTCAAGAGTGGTTTGTAGTGCTCTTAAAGAATTTAATAATACTCCTTTATCCATGACATTTAGAAGTGGTTTGAAATCACTCATATATTGTGAAAACTGTTATTAAACCTTATGAGTTCTAGAGCAATTTGAACCACTCCTATATTTCTAGCTTTAATAACGTTTTGAAGTGCTCCTATACCCATGGCATTTAGAAGTGGTTTGAACCGCTCCTAAATTTCTAGTATCAATAGTATTTGGAAATTGCTCTTATATTCATGGCGTGTAGGAGCGGTTTAAAATTGTTCTTACACCTAAAGGGTTGTAGAGCAGTTTAAACCGCTCCTGGATTTATACCTATAGAAGTGGTTTGAAACCATTGTTATATGCACAATGTGTAAGATTGGTTTCAAACCGTACCTACATAGAATAATAGGAGCGGTTTTTCACCTTGTACCAACGGTTACAAAAACCGCTACTATAGGATATAGGGACGACAACAAGAGGAGTGGTTTTACAACCGTTGGTAAAAGTGTAGGAGCGCTTGAAAACCGCTTTTAAAAGTAAAAAAAAAATGCTCCTATATGGGTGTTTTTTTTGTAGTGCGTCCTTCCTTGGCACCCAAAGCGGTTCCCTCGGAGTCCACTTCAGTCGAACCACTAGCCCAGCGTCAGTGCCGCAAAAGACACTAACTAGAAGCCTCTACCTACTCGACAAGTTCTATTCCTCAAACCTCTACAGCTACATTGGCCCCACGACCACCATCCAAGCAGGGTGAAAGCTCTACGTCGGTGGTTCTAGAGAGGAAGACCGGTCTACCGACCCTCTCTTCATCCGACCAGACGCCATCCTTGTCCAACCTGCAGGCTGGCACTATTATTGCTCAACCAATATCTTCCATGCCGCCTCCACCGATCGACCCAACACCTCCTCTTTCTATAATCTATTCCACACCAATGTCCAAGTCCAAGAGCAAATCCAGCTCGGAGCCCACTAGTACGGGCTCGCACAAGCACATTATGGCCATACTCAGATTGCCCATCAATGAATCGTGTTAACCTAACCTGGACGAGGCACATGCCCCTAAGCACAAAATTAGGATCCAGGGACCCTTGGCCCAGACCTGGTCGGATGCCAAGGCCAGAGCGGTGACTATTCCACCCGAAGAACTGGTCGATCGCTTTATTTTAAATTCCACAGGGGTAAGCGTGTTTGCTTTTTACCTTTCCCGATCGAACCTACTTAACTTCTCACTTATTTTAATAGTTTTGGATTGAGGACCTAGCCATGTGCCAATGGTTGGCTCAGCTAAATCATGATCTTAAACAGACAAAAGCCCCGATCAGAGGAGCGGGCACATCCCAAGTCTTGGTCGATCGATTAACTGTTGAGGTAACTTAATTAAAGGAAGACTTGGAGAAGCAGTCGAAGCAACTTCTTGGGTTCGAGCATGCACAGATGTTGGAGAAAGACATAAATCATGATTAAGTCGTTCAACTCGAATAGTTAAAGAAGTAGGCCCAAAACTTCGAGTTGAAGATCAACTCGAAGAATGCTCAGAAGCTCAAATCCATTGAAGATTTGGACCTCTAGAACAAAGAAGCTTGGGTTCTAACCAAGAAGCTGGAGAAAGTGGAAGCATCACTGGTCACAGAGCAGGCGAGTCATGAACTTTAGCTCGAGGAGCGTCAAATATTAGTAGCTGAAAAAGACGCTGAGCTGTAAACCCTAAGGGCCGAGCTGGAGGCCTCAAAGGCCCAACTTGTTAAATTCAAGGAGGAGGAGCCTGTTCAGTTAGAAGCTCACAAAGTCGAGTATCTTCACTTGAGAGACTTTAACCAGATGCTAACCGATCGGACTATCAAAATGTTCGGCTATGGCATTGAGGGAACCCTCATGCTGCTGAAGGAGGGCGGTTATCTCTCGTCTGAGGTTCCCCCAACTTTTATCAGGAAGTAGAAAATCTTAGAGGTGATCTCAGATGATGTTGTAGTTAACTTTGCATAGCGTTCCTTTTAAGTTTGTAAAAGTTGAACAACTTTTTTCAAGTTTTAATGCTATGTATGTCTACTCTCTGGCTAAAAAACTTTCTTCCTTTTAATGACTTACCCTTTAGTGTTATTTCATTTCTTAGACCTTTCTTTCTTGGTTTACTTGAGCAATACTATAAAGAACCTTTATAGTCTTGGTTTCCCTAAATTCAAGGAGAATAAACACTTAGTGGTGAGAGCAAATTTACTTGTAAGCCAGCCATTCGACTGAATCTTTAAGACTTAGTCATGAAACAAGCCTTATTATAAGATGGTTGATCAACTCGCTTATTAGGATTTCAAGCATAAGAGCATGCTCACTTATAACTTGGCTGATCAACATGAGATTCTAGAGGCATGAGAGTAAGCTCAATTATAAATCGGCCAAATGGCGCGAGAATTTGGAGGAGTGAGACTAAGCTCACTTATAACTCAGTTAAACAACTTGAGAGTCTGGAGGCATAAGAGCAAGCTCACTTATAACTCGGCCAAATGGCACAAGAGTCTGGATACTTAGGCATGAGAGCAAACTCATTTATAACTCGGTCGAATGACAACCAGAGTCTAGATACTTAGGTGTGAGAGCAAGCTCACTTATAACTCAGTCGAACGGCATGAGAGTCTGGAGGCATGAGAGCAAGCTCACTTATAACTCGATCGAACAGTGCAAGAGTCTGAAGGCATGAGAGCAAGCTCACTTATAACATCGTCAAATTGTACGAGAGTCTGGAGGCATGAGAGCAAGATCACTTATAACTAAGCTAAATGGTGCATATAACTAGGTCGAGCAGCGCGAGAGTCTAGAGGCGTGAGAGCAAGCTCACTTATAACTTGACCGAATGACATAAGAGTCTAGATGCATGAGAGCAAACTCACTTATTACTCGGTTGAACGACATAAAAGTTTGGATACTTAGGCGTGAGGGCAAGCTCACTTATAACTCAATCTAATTACATGAGAGTCTAGATACTTAGACGTGAGAATAAGCTCACTTATAACTTGGCTGATGGCATGAGAGTTTGGATACTTAGACATGAGAGCAAGCTCACTTATAAGTCAGTCGAATGACATAAGAGTCTGGAGGTGTGAGAGCAAGCTCACTTATAACTCGACTGAACAACGTGAGAGTCTAGAGGCATAAGAGCAAGCTCACTTATAACTCGGTCGAATGGTGTGAGAGTTTGGAGCCATGAAAGCAAACTCACTTATAACTAGGTCAAGTGATGCGAGAGTCTGGATACTTAAGCATGAGAGCAAGCTTACTTATAACTCAGTCAAATAGCACGAGAATCTGGAGGCATGAGAGCAAGCTCACTTATAACTCGACCGAGCGACATGAGAATCCGGATATGTGAGAGCAAGCTTACTTATTATTGGCGCAGCGGGACCGGCAAGAGGGGGTGAATTGTTTGTGAAAAAATAAAAATAAAAACCCTTCTCGATCTTTGAACTCAAATTAGTAGCACACTTATAAACAGAAAATTAAGCAACTAATAAGTAAAAGATACAAAGGAGTTACTTGGTTGCAATTTAGGCAATTGTTAATCCAAGACAAAAGAAAGCGCTAAAAAGATCTCCTTCGTGTAGGCGGAGAAGCCTATTACAATCATTGAACACTAAAAAATGTGCTAGGAAAAGAATACAGGAGTTGATTTCTATTTCTTAGGTCCAGGGGTTTTTTTATAGTCCATGGGAAATCTTATTTGGGGCTGGAAGGTGCCTTCAACATGGTGGAAGGCGCCTCCAGCAAAGCACCATTGAATAAAAATATAAAATATGACACTCAAATAATAATAAAATAATAAGGTTATTTGAGGAATAACTTTAATGGAATTTTTTGGAATTTTCTGGGATTTAATTAGAGCTTGCATGATGTATTTAGAGGGGATGCATTTTGGAATAGCAATAAGTAGGAGTTCATTGAGGAATGTACTTAGGGTTTGATTAAGCAAAACCTAAGTATATATTTATATAAGTATTTTCTTTTCTCTCCCGAGCCGATCCCTCTCCTCCTCCCCTCTCGCGACGCCGACTCTCCTTCTCTTCCCCAACTGATGTGTCGTCGCCGCAGTCGCTCGCGATGCCTCTCCTCCCCCTCCCGCGCATAAAAAACCGTCGGCCAAGGGAAACCCGAGCCATCCTCTCCCGAAGCTCTCGATTTCTTCTCACCTCTGTTCCTGTTTTCCCTTCCTCTCACGCAGACGACTCGACACCGACGATTGCCGAGGTTCTCCTCACCAACACCGATGATCCATGCCCTAACGATGAGCGGATGTTCTTGATTGGGTAATCTTTCTCACTGTGGTCAACCCCTAGTTTCTTTCCCCGTGCCCTAGATCTGATCCTTGTGCGCCACCACCCCTGTCAACGTCGTGTGATAACCATGATTTTACTACACTATTTTCATTCATATAATCATGGTTTGATATAGTTTTTATAGATAGAACCCATATTTACATCATATTTTATGCAATGTGTCGATTTTGGGCTTAATTATAAATTATTATATTATGACTTTATTTGATGCTAATATTTGTTTCTTATTTTGTAGGCATCAAAGGTTCTTGGATTAGGATGAATTTGAACAAAATTTGTGCTCGGATCGGAGTTTTAACGAGACGATCAAGCTCTAGAACAATCGTAATCGTTCATTCAAGATTAAAGCAGATCAACACCATCCATTGAAGATCTGGCTCATCCAACCTAATGAGGAGTAGATCTAGACCGTAGATGAAGATCCAGAGGTTTTGATCCAGATCTAAGTTCATCCAGCCGTTGATCCAGCCCGAAACATTTTGGACCATTGGATCAAATTTGAAAGGGATATAAAAGCTTTGAGAAGCTACAGTGCTTCCTGGGCTCGGCTTCGTGATTTCTTCTACAGTAGCTTCTTCTTCTTCACAGTGACGACCGAGTTCCCATTCCACCTTCAGATACGAGAGCTTACCTTCTTCATCGTCGGCGATCATTGAGCTACCAGCGTTCATCGTTCGAGGTCAGATCGCGGCGGAGGGCGTTTCCCCAATCCGTGAGTTCGATTCTGATTCCCGTCTGCGATCCAGGCAGAGGGTGTTTCCCCAAGATCTGCGATCTCCATTAGCCAACGAAGCTCGAAGGGCATTTCCCAGAAGCTGTGATTGAAAGGTTGCACTAGTTGGAAGCTTGATTCATTGCCAGTGGTTACCCGAAGGGCATTCTCAAAGGTGACTCTGTTTTTCTGGCAGAATGAAGAAGATCTGATCCGGATTTGGTTTGTGGAATATTTAGGGTTTAGTTTTCTTCATTTTTGTCCTTGATTTGTTCTTGAATATGCTTAGATCCTATGATCTGATTTTTACTTTTGCAATTCAGTTTTTATTTGAATTTCTGAAATCCAAATCTTGTTTCTACATCTTATTAATTTGCAATTTATGTTCACTTTGGAATTGTAGATTAGTTACTGCTAACTTGTTAGTTTGGTTACTTAGTTTGGCAATTTCTTGCTCAATACAATCGATCTTGTGATGGTTAACTTGCTTGTATGTTGGATATTAAACTTGAGCTCTTGAGTGTTGTCTTTGTTTAACATTTTTGTGGTTGAGCTCTTGAGATTAATTGTTGCTGTAATTTAGTTTACTGGTTGAAAGCTTAACCTGATGATTTGATTGTTTATCTTTGTACAATGTTATTGTGAATGAACAATTGAGTTTAATTGTTGACTTTGATTACAAATGAGAATGGAATGTAAATTTGGTATCTACAAGTTGATTGGTGATTGCATATGCTGTGATTGAATTGTGAATGGGATAATTTCATTTGAATCGCTTCTAGAGAACTCACACATTTATTAGTTACCCTTGGGAAAAAAATATGACTTGGGACTCGTTACTACAACACTTGTCTTAATTTTAATGAGTTTCAATCTTTATCAATTTAGGGTGCCACGTGACATGCAAAAAGGACGACACCATCGTGCCCTAGCTTGGATCCACTGCCCCTCTTCCGATTGCATCACCAGACCCCTTACTTTGTGATTCATCCCTGCCATCTCCTTCGACAGTGAATCAACAGGGGAGTATCTATATTTGGTGGCTTCGTAGTAATTCTAGCCACAGAGCTCCGGCAGCAGGCGCCTTCTGTTAGCATTTTCTGGCAGCTACTCTTCCTTGCCCGGGCTATGGATCGATCAAGAGTGGCTGTGAGATTTAGGTAAGGTGTAGAGAATTGGATCTCTACTGTAGATTATGGATTGAGTTGGATATTGTAATTGGTTGTTCATGTGTGGAAAGGTTTATATGGATTGAGGATTAGTAGAGTGGTTACATGATTATATCGATTAGGGTTTTCCCTAATTTGTTTTGGGAATTTTATTTAGCTATTTAATTCATTTGAATTTAGCTAAATAATATATATATATATATATATATATATATATATATATATATATATATATATATATATATATATATATATATATATATATATATATATATATATATATATATATATTGATGCAGGACTCTGATTCGAGACAAACGTCTTGACGTCAGATTGGTTTGATTCGATCTTCTTTTTGCGGCGGGTACCTTGACTTATCTCTTTTGATAATGTCATTTTGATATGCGTAGTAGGTTATAGCCACTAGTAATAATTATGTTTATCTTTATTTTGGTATGTCACTACTTGATACATATAGCATGCCTTTGTTTGTTATTATCTGTATGCATTTAGACTTATATTCTTTTGTCCTTGCCATGTGTACTTATAAGCATATAAGTAGTGACACGCATTGCCTTATTGTGTATAAGACTAGTTACTAGACATATCTGACATATGTACCTAGGTTCATAATGCTTAGATCCTTGTTGGATTTCTTTACCTTTTGGTATATATTATGGAGGTGTCATGATTTACATGCTTAGTAACATGCATCATTTTGCATGATTGCATACTGAGCGATTGTCGGTTCCATTATTGTTGAGCACATCACTTTAATTTTATGGATCTGCACACACAACCACTCATGGGTTAGTGGTATATCAGGCAGGGTGTGTTGCAACAGGTTGCTTTATCAAGAGCTCCGCTGGCCCACTCATGGGTAGTGGTGATGCAACGTGGTAGCAGGACAGGGATCCCTCCTCTAGATTGTCTCAGGGAGATGAGAGCATTGAGCTCCCCCACTTATGATTTGAGATAGGAGGATAGGTGTACTCTGACAACATCATATTCACTCGGTCACTCAGGAGTAGTGATGGCAGAGTGTACAGTTGTCATAGCCCTATCCACTCGGTCTCACCATCGCATGTGAGATGGCTGACTGGCGTCAGGAGTGACCAGGACATTTTGCATCATATGCATGGATTGCATTTATTGCTTGTGATTGCTGCAAATTGGATGCTGCATTTCTGGGGTTGCATATGATTGACATGCATACAGGAGACATGATGAGTTGGGTCTGATGACCTTTATGTCAGGATAGGAGGCACAGGTGAGTATAGTTTTCTCCTGTCTTTTCAGTTTTGCATTTCCAACTATTGTCCAGGAGACTGTACGACATAATTACTATTATTGGATATATTGTACTATGTATGTCAGCTTGATACCCGCTGAGTGTTGGACTCACACCGTTGATATATTTTCTATTTCAGGTTGAAGCTATCAGGAGGTTCCAGTCGCTAGTCCACCACTAGGTGTCGAGATGACTTTCTGGTTTCGGACTTTCGTTGTTTCCTTGTTTTGTTATGTCTACATACTTATGATGTATAGTTCTTGTACTTATGGATTCTATGTTGTGCGTCGGGTATGATGCCCATATTTTTCGCTGCGAAGGTTTTTCATTGGATTGTGTTTTTCCTTGTTGTAGTGGAGTAGGTTTTTACCATTATAACTGCGTGGTTGTGTCAGCCGGACGCTGAAGTATATAAACTGCGTAGAATTCTTATAATATTTTATTGTATATGTTCTGGCCGTGTTGGCCATGGATTGAGGGGCCCTGAGGGCTTTGTAGATAAGATTCAGATTGTCACCCGTACAGGGGAGATGCTGTCGAAATTTCCTCTGGTAGGGACTCCCTCGAGGCATGATAGAAAATTTATCCACTGCCAGTGACAAAATTTACCTGGTTGAAGGCGCCTTCAAGTGCTTAAAGGCGCCTTCTATGAAAGCTTGAAGGTGCCTTCAAGCGCCCCTAGGACGTAGCACAGACGGTGGGCGCATGACATCTCCAGCGTAATGGTTAGGGGTCGATTCTCAGGAACTGATGACTTGGGGTTTACCCCACCATGTGCCTGACGCATGTGCACCTGCATGCACCTCCCTCCATATACATGGGATCGGCACTAGGGGGGTCGTTAATGTAGCAGATCTACATTTGAAGGCGCCTTCCGGTAGAAGGCTTCAGCAGCTGCCAAGCTCCAAGCTTCTTCTCTTGCTCTTTCACCCGAACCCATTTTCTGTCATTCTCCTTGAGTAGACTTCCACTCCGACTTCTTGTCCCTCGGAACGTCATGCATGTTCTTCTCGTCCACCGGTGTACTCTTCCACATCATCTCATCCATCGGATGCACCGAGCCCGTTGGCTCCCTTCTCGTGCCATCATTCTCGCTAGCTGCATCTTCCGCTCGACTTCTTATGTTCCTAAGCTCTTGCACAGTTAGACACAAGAATCAAACACAACAGGACCTAACCTGACTTGGTTGATCACATCAAAACTACCACGGGGTTCCAATAATCTCTCCCTTTTTGATGTGATCAAACCCAAGTTAAGTTAGGGTAAACCACAAAAAGAAATAGTTTTAATTTTTGTAAAAAAAATTTTACAAGTAAAAATTTGCAAGTAAAAAATTTACAAGTAAAAAAAAAATCTGAGCAAAAAACTTTGCAAGTACCCTCCCGCTAGACTTGTTCTTCACTTCTCCCCTTTTTGATCACGTTAAAAAAATAGGGGTCATTAAAAAGTCTAAGGAAAAAATTTCAGATAGATATTGATATGGGTTAGGTTTAGTAGGTCCCCGATGAAAAGGGGAAAAGAGATAGCAGAATTAAGCAAGTATGAATATCGACTGGGATAACATGCTTAAGAAAATATAGGCCAATATCGGCCGGGGTAACATGCTTAAGAAAATATAGGCCAATATCGGCCGGGGTAACATGCTTAAGAAAATATAGGTCAATATCAACCGGGGTAACGGGCTTAAGAAAATATAGGTCAATATCGGTCGGGGTAACGGGCTTAAGAAAATATAGGTTAATATCGGCCGGGGTAACAGGCTTAAGAAAATATAGGTCAATATCGGCCGGGATAACATGCTTAAGAAAATATAGGTCAATATCGGCTAGGGTAACATGCTTAAGAAAATATAGGCCAATATCGGCCGGGGTAACATGCTTAAGAAAATATAGGCCAATATCGGCCGAGGTAACAAACTTAAGAAAATATAGGTCAATATCGACCAGGGTAACATGCTTAAGAAAATATAGGTCAATATCGACCGAGATAATACGCTTAAGGAAAATAGGTCAATATCGGCCAGTATAAGACCTTAAGAAAGATGGGTCAAGTATCGACCGGGTTTACACGTTTAAGATAGATAAACTAAGATTGTTTGAACTAGTACATCTGGATGTATATTGGCATTGGGCGGACTTATATGATCACCTGGATGTGAAAAGATACAAGGCCTTACAAGATCTATAGTAGATTATTGGATGATTAGGACGTATGTTGAACAATAGTAGTAACACGCCCGGACATAACTTAGGTTCAATTCCGTCCGATACAAATCATAGTATAAGATCGGACTGTCTGTAACATAATAAAAACAGGGTAAGTAAGTATGGACAATAAATATATCTCCATATAGCTTATAAGACAGGGCAAGAACAAATATTTCAAGAATATTTATAAATAGCTTAATGAAGATATCTGTAGTATGTGATTGTATAACAGGTTTTCTAATTTGGTGGGAAGAATGTTTCTAGACTCTTCTGCAGGTACTAGGCAACAAAGAAGGTACATCTAGAGTACAGAAAAGATTCCTTAAAAGTTATTTTATGTAAGTATATGGCTTACGTCATCTCATAATAAACTCTAACAAACCGGGGTCCACTTCATGACTACGAAGGTTATATGAAGTGGTATAAAAAGGGGAATCATCTTCGTTGGCCAGGTATGCTCACGCTCACCACACTTACAACCATCCATTACAAACCCTAATTTCAATCACTGTTCATCTTCTTCATCTTCTTCCTTCCACACTAAGAGAGATTACTGACTTGAGCGTCAGAGGGCCTAGCCAGGGATTCCCACCCCGGTCCTAGGTCACTGACGATAGTGTTGGTTGATCTCTTGTGCACAGGAAGTCATCGGAGCTCTAGATCTTGGTATTTTTCACAGGATCCTTCCTTCTGTCCTTGGGTCTTTACACAAGGAGGTGTTCTGTGACTTTATTCTTTCTGATCCACTTTGGTTTTCTCGGATCAAGCGTCCTCAGGTATTCTTCTTCATCAGGAGTAAGTTCTCTCCCCAACTTTCCATTTTGTCAAGCTTCTTAGACAGGATCAGATATTAAGGTGTAAGCCCAAAAAATTGAGTTAAAAGAAAACACTTTGAAAATTTTTCTAACTATTAAAAAAATATAAGTGATGAAATTTCTAAATAATTTCTGATAGAATTTTTAACAAACATTGAAAGCATTAGTTAATTTAAATATTTAACAGTTAGTCAATAAAACATTCATTTCATTAATTAGCTTCCAGGTTATGGAGAGGTACTAGGCCTTCTTGGTTATTGGAGCAACAACCACTTTCTAGACAAAGTCTCTTAAAGAAATTAAACATTTAATTTTCTCTCTGAAAACTCAAAAGAAAATTCAATCCAAATATGATTTTGGAACCCAATATAGGTTGCTTCCTACTGGGTTAATTAAAAATTTGGGGGTATATAACTTCTGTGGTTTTTTTTAAGTTGACTCCTATGAAATTGTAAATACCAGTTTAGGCCACTGATAGGTCTAACATTTGAATGATTATAGGTATTTGTGCATGCAGAATTTTGTTTGAATACTTTTATTTTTTCTTTTAATTTTTCATTTTCTAACTTTAAACTATCAAATAATCTAATGGGCATGCCTTGGCTAATTATTTTTTCAAATCAGTATTCTCACTTTCTAATTTGCATAAATTTTTAGAAAGTATTTTGATAAATTAGAAAGATTGTTCGGGTGAAAGAGCACGTACCTCATTTATCTCGTGAACTGATGTTCCCCCTTCATCGGAGCTTTCCTCTGATGATCCTCCCCTTCATCGATGCTCATTTCTTAGCTACTTTCGTCTTCTTCTTAGTGGTGAGCCAGTAGAGCTAGTCCAGTGTAAGCTTTGATCTCAGACTCGGAGGATGACAATTCATCTAATGTGGCCTTCAAATTCTTGTGCTTTGGTCTGTTGCCCTTGCCATTCTCCTTTTTCTTTAGTTTGGGGCAGTCATCCTTGATGTGTCCTTCTTCATTGCAGTTGTAGCATCGGACTTTCCTTTTATTCTGATAGTCCCTTTTTATCTGCGACTTAAATTTATTAGATCGAATAAATTTATTAAAATTCCTTACTAATAGTGTCGCTTCATTTGCGTCGATGGATGTTTCAGAGTCTGAATCTGGTTCGTCATTTTGGTTGATTTTTAGTGCTATGTTGTGAGCTGTCTTTTCTCCTTTGTTTCACAAGTCTGCACATCTTGATTCATAAAGTTCAAAAGTGGAAAAAAAGACTTTCTAATGAACTAACTTCGAGGTCTTTAGATATGTAAAATGAATCGACTAAAGATGTTCACTTAGGTGTCCTAGGAAATGTGTTGAAAGCATACCTTAATGAATCTCGGTTCGTTACCTTTTCTCCGAGATTCATGAGTCTGGTGATGAGTTCTTTAATCCTCAAGTGTAGATGTGAAACTGTTTCGCTTTCTTCCATTCGGAGGTTTGTCAGTTGGTTCCGGAGTAGGTCCTGTCTCACGAGCTTTGCTTCATAAGTTCCTTCGTGTAGCTCCAGGAACTTCTCCCAAAGTTCCTTTACGGATTCATAATCTCCAATCTGATTTACTTCCTGAGGTGAAAGTATGCTGAGTAGATGGAACTCAGCTCATCCGTTTGCTACGAAATTTGGTTACTCCTTCTTGGTCCATTGGTACTATTCTTTTTCATTTCCTTGGGGGTCTTTAGGAGCTACAAAATCATATTTAATTATTAATAAAATTTCAAAATCAGTTTTAAAAAATACCTCCATGCATTTCTTCTATGATGCAAATTCTCTCTCAAACTTCGATGGAAAGATTGTCGGTCCAGCCATCGTTTCAATGCTTCAGTTGGCGATTAATCCTTATGAGGTAATTGGGCTTTGATACCACTTGTTGGCGCAGTGGGACCAGCAAGAGGGGGTGAATTGTCTGTGAAAAAGTATAAACAAAAACCCTTTTCGATCTTTGAACTCAAATTAGTATCACACTTATAAATAGAAAATTAAGTAACTAATAAGTAAAAGATATAAAGGAGTTACTTGGTTATAACCTACGTGGTTGTTAATCTAAGATAGAAGAAAGCACTTAAAAGATCTCCTTCGTGTAGGTAGAGAAGCATATTATAGTCGTTGAACGCTCAGAAATGCGCAAGGAAAAGAATACATGAGTTGACTTCTATTCCCTAGGCCTAGAGGTCTTTTTATAGCCCTTGAGAAACCTTATCTGGGGTTGGAAGGTGCCTTCAACATGGTGAAAGGCGCCTCCAGCAAAGCACCATTGGATAAAATTTTATCCATTTTCAATGGCAAAATTTGCCTTGTCGAAGGCGCCTTCCATGCACATTGAAGGTGCCTTCTATGAAGGGTTTGAAGGCGCCTTCAAGTGCTTGAAGGCACCTTCCATGAAAACTTGAAGGCGCTTTCAAGTGCTTGAAGGCGCCTTCCAGTAGAAGGTTTTAGTAGCTGCTGAGCTCCAAGCTTCTTCTCTTGCTCTTTTGCTGCTCCTCTCACTCGGGTGATTTAGGCCAACCGGAATAGGGCTCACCTGAACCCATTTTCCAGCCTTCTCCTCGAGAAGACTTCCACTCCGACTTCTCCGCACATGCCCTTCTCGTCCACCGGTGTACTCTTCCATAGCATCTCGTCCTTCGGATGCACCGAGCCCGTCGGCTCCCTTCCCGTGCCATCCTTCTCACTAGCTACATCTTCCGCTTGACTTCTTGTGTTCCTGAGTTCCTGCACACTTAGACACAAGGATCAAACACAACAGGACATAACCTGACTTGGTTGATCACATCAAAACTACCATGAGATTCCAACACTTATAACTCTGTAGAATGGTGCAAGAGTCTAGAGACATGAGAGCAAGCTCACTTATAACTCAACTGAGCAACACAAGAGTCTAGATGCTTAAGAGTGAGAGCAAGCTCAATTATAACTCAGCCGAATGACACGAGAGTCTGGAGGCATGAGAGCAAGCTCACTTATAACTCAACTGAATGGTACGAGATTCTGGAGGCATGAGAGCAAGCTCACTTATAACTCGGTCGAACGACACAAGATTTTGGAGGCGTGAGAGCAAGTCCACTTATAACTTGGCTGAATGACACGAGAGTTTGAATACTTAGGTGTTTTATACTTGAATCGACCTACATTCATTGAATGTATATTTTTACAAATTATATGAATTCAACACAAACTTACTATCAAGCCTGATAGGGTTGTAGATGATTTGTGCTTCAAAGTTGATCTAAGTCCTTCCCATTTTATCTTGTAGGTAGTAAGATCTCGAGATGAGCCTTTTTGCCACTTTATACGATCCACCCAACTATGGCTCTAGCTTGCTGACATCGTTAACTGACTTAACTCTTTTTCACACTAGGTTACTGACCTGAAAATATCTTGGGATAACCCTCTTGTTATAATTCTACTTCATCCTTTGTCGGTACGCCATCATCCGAGCAGTTGCTTTATCTATGATTTCTTCTACTAAGTCCAATCGAATTTCTTCTACTAAGTCCAATTGAAATTCTTGCTAATCATATAATTGTCTCTAATCGGAGTCAACACTGACCTTGATCGGCGCCATAGCTTCTTCCCCATACACTAAGTGTAATGGGGTCAAGCCAGTGACTTCTCGGGGTATGGTGCGATAAGCCCATAGCACACTCAGTAGCTCATCGTGTAAGGAACTAGATGTGCTAAACACGCAAACGCGCAGCGGAAACCACTAGTTCCTCTAGAAGATCCATGCGAAGGGAAAGAGAAATTCCAACATATACTAAGTTTTCTAACATAGCATGAGAGATTATACCTTTGGTGCGTGCTCACTGACTCCCGACAGCTCGGATCACAGCACGATCTCATGTTCGCGCCCCTACGGTATCCACATGAACAAGCGTTCGTTTGTCTCACAAACTCACAAAATGGAGAAAGGTTGTGCTAGCAACCTATGGAGTGGATTTCAACCAAGAGAGGAGAGGAGCAATGAGAATGAAGATCTACCCAAAATGAAGAGAAAATTGCTTAAGTATTTTCATCCAATGAAAACACTTAATTAGCATTAATGACCTTAATGAATATTTACACTCCATTAAGGATCACACTTGTAACTCCTCATTTCAAATGAGTGTAACTCCTCATTTCAAATTCAATTTCGAAAATTGAATGAAATGAATAGTTAAATTTCAAAATTCAATAATTATCTCCATTAATCCTCACTTGAGTCTAACTCAAGTCTCCTCACTTGAGTCTAACTCAAGCCTCCTCACTTGAGTCTAACTCAAGTCTAATTCACTTGAGTCTAACTCAAGTCTAATTCAATCGAGTCTTACTCAATTAATCCTCATGCAATTCAAATTCAATGAATCACTATTTCATTAATTCAAATTGACTCCTTGAGTCTAATTTGAATTGGACTTAATTCAATAATTAGATCCAATTGAGTCCAACTCAATAAGTCCAATTAGGATTAGACTTAATCCAATGATTCATCATATGAACTCATCTCCAAATATACTTGTTCTTTGTATGAGACTCAATAAGTTCTCGTAACATTGGCAATGTACCCAAATCAACATTTAGATACATAAGCAATGAGTGGCATCTAGCAAGGCATCATTGCTACCCAAGTGACGAAAAGGTCAAGATCCAACCTAACATGTCCGTGGCTATTATCTTGTATGACTTGGTCCCTCTATCCTTGATATCTAGGTTGATCAATGAGGTATAGACCATGTCATCTTCTTATTAACCTTTATGTTTCTTGATCTCTAAGTAGACACACTCAATCAAATAAGCTCAATATCTCATATTGACTCAGTTGCGCATGACCATGGTTTCTTGTGTCCTATTAATCAAGGGGCCCACAGATATCGCTTTCGTCATATAGAAGGGATATACCCCATCTATATCCCTCACATCCCTCCACATAATTCATTGCATACCCAGTGATTGACTTTATTGTCCACCTTGTTACATGTGACGTTTGCTGATACCAAAGTACACAACTCCTTATGTAGGGAACCATAGCGACTTTAGGTCTAAGGACTATTCATACCAATAGTCACATGAGAATGTTTATGACACTCATATAACGATCCATGAAACATTCTCATGGCGGGCCATTCAGTATATATTCTCTAATATATACCAATGTGTCAACCTGATATCTCATATCCATGACTTGTGAGATCAAGTCATGCGTTGACCTATATGCTAATCTCAACGCATTAATATTATCCTTGTATATTAATGCTCGACTAGGAACAGTTAAGAGTAGTGTTCTCTATAATATCTCACTATCAATTCAGCCAATTGATATACTATAGATAAGAACCTACTATCCAAGGACATTATTATACTTATTCAATTGGCACTGAACTGAAATAAATATAATAACCAACTTTGCTTTTTATTAATAATGATATATGATACAAAATGAGCCCTTTACAATCATCTCATAATTGGTACTAGGGCTAATACTAACACATCGACCTAGCTTCCTCTAAGGTGGTTGAGCTGAGTCCTGAGTCCTCTGATAATTTCTCTATTGGTGACTTCCACTTGGCCGTTGCTTTGAGGATAAGGCATAGAAGTGAAGGGTTGTAGGATGCCTTAGCTTACGCATCACTCTTTAATCATCTTCCCTTGAAATTGTCTCTCATTATTAGAAAAAGCTTGTGAGGGATGCCAAATTGGCATACATATTTTACCATAGAAATTTAATACCATATATTTCGTTATTTTGGCGAGCAGCTTGTCTTCCACACATTTAGAGAAGTAGTACTCTACCACCACGAGTAAGAATTTTCTCTGACCAGTCGCCATGGGGAAATGTCTTACGATATCCATACCCCATAGGTCGAACAGACATGAAACAATCGATGTCTTCAATTCTTCTGTGGGTTGGTGCAGTATATTTTGGTGTCTCTGGCATAACAGGCAAGTAGCAATGATCCGGGCTGCTTCTTCCTATAGAGTAGGCAAAAAATATCTAGCGAGTAGGATTTTCCGGGCGAGCGATTGGCTGCACGGGTGACTTCCACATGAACCTTGTTGCACTTCTTGTAAAATGTATTTAATGTCCTCCGCCCTGATGTATTTAAGCAAGGGGCCTTGAAAAGGTTGTCTTGTATAGATGATCTCCGATTAATGTGAATCAACCGACTCTCTTCTTTATCAAGCAAGCTTGCTCTCGGTCGATGGGTATGGTTCCTGATAAGAGAAACTCTGTCATTAGCGTTCTCCAATCACTCAGCAATGCTTCTTCAACTGGTCTTTCAATGTGGGCCACTAATAATGTCTGCTCAATCGACTTGTCTAGTGCCAACAGACTTAAAGAACTAGTTAACTTGGTCATCTTTGTTGGTTGCTACTCGGAAAACCTATAGGTTCCACTGTACAAAAATTTTGTACAAAGGTCTGAACCTTTTCCTAGCTACCATGTGTTCTTTTAAATTAAATTTTGGATCGCCTGCGGAACTTAACACGTTTGATCCAAAACTTAATCTATTTGTTCTTTTAGGTTTTGACTTGGATCTCCTGCGGAACTTTACACGTTCGACCCAAGTCTCCTTAAGTTATTAATTCCATTAAATATTAATTTCCATAATTGGTTCCCAGTACTGACGTGGCCAGGCACATGGCCTTCTTGGATATGGGAGCAACCACCACCGACTAGACAAAACCTTTTATAGAAAGTTAATATTTAATTTCCTAAAATAACTTTAGGTTAACCAAAGAGAACAATCAAATCATAAGGAAAAGAAAAAATAAAAGAACACAGCATTGAAAAAACATATTCGAAATTCTAGAACGTAAGCCTCTTGTATTTGGTATTATTTCCATAAATAATTAGCATGATGCGGAAATAAAAATTACTAATTATACCTTGTAGAAAAACCTCTTGATCTTCTACCGTATTCCTCTTCTAACCTCGGACGTTGTGTGGGCAACGATCTACCGAGATGAAAAACCACCAACCACCTTCTTCTCCTCCAAGCAAGGTTCGGCCACAAAAGGAAAACTTCACCAAGGAGAAAAACCAAAATACTAACCAAGCTCCAAGAGATGCTAGCTTTCTCTCCTTCTTCTTCTTCTTCTCCAAGTAGTATCCGGCCACCACAAGAGCTCCAAGGAAGGGAGAGAGGTTCGGCCACCACAAGAGGAAGAGAGGGAGAGGATGGCCGGCCACACCAAGGAACAAAAGAGGGAGAGGAATAATAGATGTTGTGTCTCATGAAGACACCCTCACCCCTTCTTTTATATTCCTTGGCCTAGGCAAATTAGGAAATTTAATTACAATAAAATTTCCTCAATTTCCTTGACATGATTTTATTGAGAAAAATAAAATAAAATTTCCCAAATTAAAACCAATGGCCGGCCACATCAATGAAGGAAAAAATTAGACAAGTTTTAATCAACAATTAAAACTTCCTAATTTGTTTCCGGAAATTTTAAAAAATAAAATTTCTCTTTAAAATCTCTTCATGGTTGATAAAAGGAAATTTCTATAATTTTAATTTTATCAACATGTGAATAATTTTAAAAGAGAAAATAAAACATCTCTCCAATCTACAAATAAGGAAAGAGATCTAATCTCTTTCTTTAATCTTTTGTAGATCTTTTACAAGAGAGATATTTTAATTTTAATTCTCTTTAAATTATATCTTCCACATAATAATAAAAATTAAAATTAAATTTCTTTTTTAATTTAATTTGGCCGGCCCTACTAGCTTGGGTTCAAGCTAGGCCAATATTATACCTAGGCCGGCCCTAGCTTGTTCCCAAGCTAGCTTGGCGGCCCCTATTAGGTTGGTATACAAGGTGGGCATAGGTTGGTATAGAACTCTATACATATGAGGCTACGATAGGGACCGAGAGGAGGAATTGGTTTTGCTCTCCCGATAAAATTAAGCATCCCGTGTTCGCCCCGAACACACAACTTAATTTTATCAATGATAATTCATTCCACTAGAGAACTATCATTGAACTACCGCACCAATCCTAAATTATATTTTTGGGCTCCTTCTTATTATGAGTGTGTTAGTCTCCCTGTGTTTAAGATATCGAATGTCCACTAATTAAGTGAGTTACTGACAACTCATTTAATTAATATCTAAGTCCAAGAGTAGTACCACTCAACCTTATTATCATGTCGGACTAAGTCCACCTGCAGGGTTTAACATGACAATCTTTTTGAGCTCCTCTTGAGGACATTATCAACCTAGTATCTCTAGGACACAGTTTCCTTCTATAATCAACAACACACACTATAAGTGATACCATTTCCCAACTTATCGGGCTTATTGATTCATCGAACTAAATCTCACCCATTGATAAATTAAAGAAATAAATATCAAATATATGTGCTTGTTATTATATCAGGATTAAGAGCACACACTTCCATAATAACCGAGGTCTTTGTTTCTTTATAAAGTCAGTATAAAAGAAACGACCTCAAATGGTCCTACTCAATACACTCTAAGTGTACTAGTGTAATTATACAGTCAAGATAAACTGATATCTAATTACACTACGACCTTCTAATGGTTTGTTCCTTTCCATTTTGGTCGTGAGCTACTATTTATAATTTATAAGGTACTGATAACATTATCTTCTGTATGTGACACCACATACTATGTTATCTACAGTATAAATTAATTGAACAACTACAACTAAATGTAGACAATTTGACCAAATGTGGTTCTTTATTCAAAATGAATGTTTACAAAGCTTAGGCTTTCAGTATACACTCCAACAATCTTGTCTGCATATCGATTGTCCACTTGAGAGATTTTTTGCACTGTTACTTCTTGGAATCCCACCTTTAATTTTTCAAAAGCCTCAACATATAATTTCAACCTAGCATTATTTATTTCAAAATTGTCTGAGAGTTGTTGGGCCGCCAGTTGTGAATTCAAATAAATAAAAACTTATACGTCTCTCACGTGCTTGGCTGCCTGCAAACCAATGATCAAAACTTCATACTCTGCTTCATTATTGGTAGCCCTATAATCTAGCCGAACGAATAATTGTATTTTATATTCGAGTGGCGATATTAAGAAGATCCCCACTTCACTGCCCAGCTGAGTAGATGATCCATCCACATAGACTTTCTAGGTTTCCTCTAGCTTAGGATTATGTATTTCTGTCATAAAATCGACTAAGACTTAGGCTTTGATGGCCGATTTGGTTAGTATTGTATATCAAATTCGCTTAACTCCGTGGTCCACTTGATTAGCCGTCTCGACGCCTCTGGGTTGAGGAGAACTCGGACTAACATACTATTAGTTAACATAATTATAGGATGTAAATAGAAAATAAGGACTTGACCTCCAAGCGGCCAAAACTAGTTCGTACGCCAACTTCTCGAGACAGTTATAACGACATTTAATATCTTTCAATAAATGGCTCAAGAAGTAAACGTGTTGTTGTTCATTGTCGTCCTATGACACCAACACCGATCCGACTACCCGCTCTGTAGGAGACAAGTAGATCCAGAGCGATTCGTTGGTGATGGGCGTTGCAAGTACAGGTAAAGAAGATAAATAATTTTTGAGTTTCTCCAGTGCCTTGTCGGATTCAGTGCCCCATTGAAACTTGGTGGCTCAGTGTAAAATTTTGAAAAACGAAAGGGTCCGATCGGACGACTTTGAGATGAATCTTGATAGGCTATAATTCTTTTGGTCAGACATTGAACCTCCTTTAAATTGTGTGGCGGGGGCATGTCTTAGAGCGCTTTCATCTTGCTGGAGTTAGCTTCAATCCCCCACTCGGTCACGATGTAGCCGAGGAAGCGCCCGCTTCTATCCCCAAATAATCATTTGCTAGGGTTGAGCTTGACTCCATACTTCCTCAAGGTTCAGCACATCTCTTCTATAACTACACAAATATCAGTAGCTCGGAGGGATTTTATCAGTATGTCATCTGTTGGGATATGCCCGATAAAAGTGCATGCTAGAACACGTTTTGTAAACATGCGCAGCGGAAAATAAAAACAATAACAATTCCTAATTATTACATCACACACACCACACGCATACAAGGATACAACATGCCAGACATGATCACATAATAAAAATTTTACGGGAAGTAAATTTACGCTAGGTATACCTGTCGGATGATGCGTAGAAGATTTTATCCGATGATTCGGAGTGGGAAGGAGATCAACCAAGCGATACTTTAAAATCTTGCCTCTATTTGTATTCACGCCGAGCTATCTTCGAGACAACTTCAGTAAGTCCAAATCAATCGTGTCTCCACTTCGGTACTAGCTAAAGGCGGAAGATGGTTTGATCCGAAAGAAGGATCATAATCTGATTTATATCCGGCAATAATTACAACCAAGTGACATAAATCAATAGGTAACAACAACTTTTGTTGCCACTGTTTGGAGATCGGAAAGCTCCCTATTTTGAACATATATTGCTTGAGTTGCCGTTCATGTGAGATCAACTCACAAACGCACGGCCAACGTGAGTTGCTTCTCATGTTGACAACAAAGCAACATGAGTTGCTTCTCACGTTGAGTTGCTGACTCAAAGCAACACGTTACTTACAGCAACGCGTGTTGCTTGACACGCCGGCAACTCAACAACCGGTAGCACATAGAGCAAAGCAATTGGGAACAACTGTTCACATGGAGTACTCACCGAAGGGAGCAACTTCTTGGTCGGCGGCGTTGGCATCCACCCACGGCGAATTCTTCTTGGGCAGCGCTTCTCGTTGGTGTCGGCACACACGAAGAAGGGCGAGAATGCTCTCTTGGTCGGCTACGCGAGAGGAAGAGAGAAAACCGAGAGAGAAAGAGGAGAAGAAAGAAAAACTCTCGTTTTTTTTCTCTATTTCTTTCCTTTTTATATATATATAAACACTCTCCTGCCGTGCGTTTGCTGTGATTTGGTGTAGTGCAGCTGAGTTGGATTCCACAACATCGTGAGAATAAGCTTCAAAGTCTTAAAAAACAAGTGCATCCACTTTCTCTCTCCTTCCTGCCTCTACTTCAACCCTAGCGCCGCTCTCCCAAAAATCCCTAGCCGCAATCAGCCAGCCGCACTTCCTTCTCTCGTCGCCTCTCTCGCCGCAGTTCCTTGCTACAGCTTAGTTCCTCTCCATCACCTCCCTCTGGCCGCGATATATCAGCCAGCTGCACCTCCCTCTCTCACATACGAACGTCGTGACCTCCTTCCCTCGTCACCTCTCTCGTCGCAGCTCAATTCCCCTCCTTCTCTCTCCCCGTGCCTCGGTTCTTGGCCGCCACGAAGCCTCACAGGTGTGCCCTTCCCTCCTTGATCGGTTGTCGGTACTTTGTTTGCTCTAATTTTGTGTTTATCAATATGAAAATTAAATTATACATTATAATTCATGGTTTCTCTTACTAAATTGTCGAACTTTATGACTATCTCTTTTTCCTGAACAATACTACATTTTTCTGCTCCAATATTGATATATCCTTATTTATATGAGATTGTGCTCTGGAAATTGAAATAATAAGAAAATTCTAAGTTGAAAGTCCTATAGAAACAATGCAAGGTGTATAACTTGAGAAATTTTGTGTATATTCAAGTTCATGCTTAACTTAGCTGATGTTTTGTTAAGACAAGATATATGTGTGCCCAACATCCAAAAGTAGAAATTGGTATCTACTAATTTTTTTTTAAAAAGAAAAGATTTCATCTAAGAAATGGAAAATCTGAATGGAAGATGAAAAAAATCCTATTGTTTTCTCCTAACTCTAAGCTAACTCATGTAGCGATTTGCGTAGATGTTGTTTCTGAGATGGAAAATTGTAATTCATCACAACTGACTGTTTGTAAGATTCTGAAGTATATAGTTGACTTTTTTTCTTCGTGTGATGCATAGTTCAAATTGAATATTTAGGATTGCTAATGTGAACTTCAAGTTCATGCCGATGATTGTTAATCATGTGACCTAGGTTTTTTATGGATTGAAAATTTCATTTGAATTCTTAATTTAATTAGGAAATAAATGGTGAGGATAGATATATTATATGAGTCTTATGGGTCATGCTTAATGTATCTATATCATATCTATGACTTGATGTTGTATTTTTTTTATGGAGAGACATAGAAGAGGAGAGTAGGGTATCATTTTTTGTCCCCTCCTGTCTTTGATAGTTTGATTGCATCATATTCCTATTGAAACTTTCTATAAAAAAACACAAATTAACAATCAAACATGCACTAGGAATTCAGATGACAACATTATATGCAAGACTTGTGGATAGGTTGCTGAATGTGATGTTTACATTCGTTGCATATATTGTCTCAGAGAAAAAGTAATTTAGCATGTTTCTCGAACTTCTATGGAAATAATAGTTAGAGTAACTATTGGAAGGCTTGCTAGTGTGAAATCATTGTTATGTTTCTTAATTTTGTGTCATTTTCATTTACTTTCAGTATTCCTTCGGTATAATTTTATATATTTTTTTTAAATCTAAGTAATGAAAATTTGATTGTTAGGTTGCTATTTCATGACATCATCAAGTTATAACAGCATTGATAATACGAGATTTCAAGCTATAACATATAGGGACTGCGGACAAAAAATAATGGTTTGTATTTCTAGATCAACCAAGAATCCTGGAATACGGTATTATATATATGGGCAACATGGATGACAAAAGTGGGTGACGTCGATACTAGTTCATCTGGCAATATTGAAAGTGAATACAATACTTCTCATGGACATAATCTAGGAATAATTCATGTACCAAAATTCATTTGGATATCAGTGATGGTGAACTTGATTCTCTTAGCTGTAATCCTGATTGTGTTGTTAGTTCATCTTGTTAGTTAGTGTTAAGTAATGTTGGTGGTGTAATATAACAGGCTAAATATTTGTAATTCTGGACGCAAAATTGATTTGTTAGTTGGTGTTGGAAACGTTAATCACTATTGAATAATGTTTATGTTGTAATTGTGGTATGATAATGATGTTGTTTGTGTTAAAGATAAAATTTATCTGAGTTGGAACATATTGATTATTGTTATGCTATTTAGTCAAATTCTTATTTGTAGTCAATTATCATGGAGTTGACTAATTTTGTTTTGGTATTGAAGGAAATGAAATTGTTGGTATTTAAGTGAATCCTGTAACGTTTGAGATCTTTTTTTTTCCACTATGTACTATGTAATTCATGGTTTGAGATCTATTAAATTTACAACAACACCAAGCACCACCATTTTACTGTGAACCCTATGTTGCTGCTCCCTGTGTAGGTTTAATTTTTGAACCCTGCGTAGCTCCTCCCTGCGTAGGGTCTGAAATATCAGGCCCTGCACACGTAAGGCCTGATATTTCAAGCCCTGCATAGGGCATGATATATCAAGCCCTACATAGGGGCCCTACGCAGGGCCTGACTCAAATATCACGCCTTGCGTACGTAGGGCATGATATTTTAGGCCCTATGCACGTAGGTCTTGATATATCAGGCCCTACGTAGGGGCCCTATGCAGGGCTTGATATTTCAGGCTCTACGCAATGACTAATATTTCAGGCCCTATGCAAGGAGGAGCTACGCAGGGTTCAGTTCGTGTTTTTTCCCCACGTAGGAATGGGATGACTCACTCCTTGAGCCTTTTCATGCTTTTCATTCCCATAGCATATCATTTCTCGGTTGGAGTAATCTTTTCAACTAAACAAGAGCTATTGCAAAAGGTAAATACAGATGGCACATTGAATCCATTCGACAAGTCTGCTACAAGTAATAAAGAACAAGTCAGACATGCCAACATTGTACATCTTTCTTACACCAAGTAAAATACAATTTTATGCCTTAAATAAGAACAAAATCAGTATCCCATTACAACATAGCTGAAAACGTCTCCAGATTTGACATCACCAATAAGATCAATTGTTGACCTATCTTTCAGCGACTTCAGAAACACTATCACCCAAGTCTAGTAGTAAATGCACGGCCTATGCTTGCCTATTTAGTGCTGCCATATGCAGAGCTATGATGCCAACTTAGCTAATTTGATAATATATCCTATTTTTATTTGGGGCAATATTTCTTTGCCCCTGACTGTATATCTGCAAAATGAGAATCGTAGAATAATTTCAGGAAGTTTCAATCATGAAAGACCAAGTAAATCTGATTCTGATTGGCGCACACTGCATCATTTAAAAGTTATTTCTAAATGTTTATTAGTTGAAGAATTAAGAATTACCCAAAATCTAAAAATTGGCCTTCATCGAAAGACAACCCTCCTAAGCCAGACTGCAAAAGGAGGATTAGCACTTGGCAATTGAAGTTAGATGAATGAACTAGACCAGAAAGCACTAAACCAAATAACAAACACCTCAATACAAGAAATGCACTAAATCAATCAAACATACAAAAAATAAAATAGATGAATACTATCCATAGATAATTATAGCATCCTAGCACATGATGTTAATATGAAAATGGAGATTAGATAACAACTAAGGTAAACAACTGTTCCAATCACTTGTTCCAATCACCTGTTCCAATTTTTAACTATAAGATTAACTAGTAAACAACTACAACCAAGAATCAGGAACAAGTGTCAAAAACAACTTGTTGGCACTGAACCCTAATTTTCATATCGATGAACACAAAATCAGAGCAAACAAAGTACTGGTAACCAATCAAGGAGGGAAGGGCGCACTTATGAGGATTCGTGGCGCCCAGGAATCGAGGCACAGGGAGAGAGAAGAAGGGGAACTGAGCTACCGCGAGAGAGGCGATGAGAGAAGGAGGTCGCGAGGTTCATATGTGAGAGGGGGAGGTACAACTAGCTGATCGCGGCTAGAGGGAGGTGACGGAGAGGAACTGTGCCACGACGAGGAACTGCGGCGAGAGAGGTGATGAGAGAAGGAGGTGTGGCTGGCTGATCGTGGCTAGGGATTCTCGGGAGAGCGGCACTAGGGTTGGCATAGAGGCAGGAAGGAGAAGAGAAAGGGGGAGTGTTTTTTTTAAGGCTTTGAAGCTTATTCTTACGATGATGTGGAACCAACTCACTTGCACAGCACCAAACCGCAGCAAACGCACCGCAAGAGAGTGTTTCTGTATATATATATATATCCAAATCCATATCCTTTAATCCGCAATCTATACCAATAGCCTTAAGTTTGGTTCAAGACCAAACTATCTTGGTTCAAAATCAAGAACCCCTTTTAATTAAACCAAACTAATTTGGTTCATAATTAAACCAAAGAGAGTCGATTCATCTTCAAAAGACGTGAGTTAACCGCGCTTCCGTTGCACCATTCTGATTCCATATTTGCCCTTTGTCTGGTTTAACCAGACTTAATCTCTCTCGATCTGAGAATCCAATTCTCAAACTCATTTTATGTCTCTTAGATAAACTCGTAGTGTGTGTGACCTTATAGATTCCTGGTTATGTTGGTCGTCCATAATTAATCATTAATTATGGAATGATCATGAGTGACACCTAGTAGTATATCATGATCCCCAATTAACCAGAAAATCATAGGTTGATCTTGGAACCACTTTCAAACCCTTCAACAGCTACAATAAGTCGTGTCATGTTCCTTTCACTCATCTTATACCCACTTGGTTCAGAACATGGTCTATGTGTCAGCCCCAACTAGGCTGACTATATCACACCTAGCCCAAGTAATACTTGCTCGTTCTACGGATTCATATTACTTTGCCCAAGTTAAAATAATTTTTTTAAAAAAACTTAAGTTAAAATAATTTTTAAAATGATTTTTAAAATGATTTTTTAAGTTAAAATAAATTTTAAAATAAATTTTTAAGTTAAAATAAAATTTTAAGTTAAAATAATTTTTAAAATAAAATTTTTAAGTTAAAATAAAATTTTTAGGTTAAAATAAAATTTTTAAGTTAAAATAAAATTTTAAGTTAAAATAATTTTTAAAATAAAATTTTAAGTTAAAATAAAATTTTTAAGTTAAAATAAATTTAGAGATACTCATAAGTTGTGATCCAATCACAAGTTCTCTCATGCTATGAATTGTATCGCGGACATCCAGTACGTGAGTTTAAGATCAAATCATACATATAGAGAATGTGCACCCAAATAGTGAATCTATCAAATAAATAGTAAAAACCATAAGACAATTATCTTAGGACATCCCTCAAAATCCAACATCATCGACATATGCCTCTATATTCCTGTTGATCTATCGTCGAAACACCTTCCTCATCAACCTTTGGTAAGTAGCCTCGGCGTTCTTCAGTCTGAATGGCATAACATTGTAGCAGTAAGTTCAGTCCGCCATGATGAAGCTAACTTTCTCTTTATACTCCTTGGCAAACGGGATATGGTGGTATCCTTGATATGCATCCAGCATGCATACCAATTCGCAACCCACCGTCGAATACACCACCTGATTAATGTGCGGTAAGAGATAGTAGTCCTTCAGGCACGCCTTGCTCAAATCCCTGAAATCGATGCAGATCCACCCTTTATTCCCTGGTTTATACACCAGTACCATATTGGCAAGCTAGCTCGGGAATTGTACTTCCTAGATGTGCCTAGCCTCAAGTAGACTTTCAACCTCCACTCGAATGAACTAATTTTGGTTTGAGCTAAAATCTCTTTTCTTTTACTTCATCGGTCGGGCATCCGGTCGAACATGTAACTCATGTTGCATTATTGCTAGGGAGATACCCAGGAGCTCATAGGATGTCCATGTAAACACATCATGATTTTGCTTTAAGCATGCAACTAGCTCAGCCTTCTTCTCGAGGCTCAGATCAACTACAATGAATGTGGCAGCCTTTGGTTAGCTGAGTGACCTTGTACCTCCTCTTTATCTTCATAAACCTAAGCGAGAAGCGCACCCTGAATTGTATTAACCTCCAATCGTTGAGCCTTCCGAGCGGCTTGAAACTCCTCTCTTACAACCTCCACTTAGCATCTGCGTGCCACAAGCTGATCACCCTTAACCTCGCCGACGGAGTCATCCACAGTATATTTAATCTTTTGGCAGAACGTAGAGACGATGACCCATAATTTGTTAAGCATCGGTCGACCAAGTATCACGTTGTAGGTCGAGGGTGCGTCCACCATGATGAAATTCGTACAACGAGTCCTCATGAGCGGCTCCTCTCCAAGAGATATTGCTAATTAAACTTGGTTGATCAACAACACCTCATTACCAATGAAGTCATACAATAGAGTTGTCATGAGCTGGAGTTCACTTTTCTCTATTTGAAACTGATCTAATGCCTTCTTGAATATTATATTAACTGAGCTACCTGTATCAACAAAGGTTTGGTGAATATTATAGTTAGCAATCATCACCTTAATAATTAAGGCATTGTTATAAGAGATCTCCACTCTCTCCAAATCTCGGGGATCTAAACTAACTTAAGGTCTTTGTGCCTTCTCCTTGCTATATATGACTACATAGATCTCTAATCGCTGAGCATGTGTTTTTCGGGCTTGGTTGGAGTCACTGTCGGTCGATCCTCCTGCTATCATACTAATATCAACTCGAGAGGCATTATCATGATTTTCTTCCTCCTGGTCTAACCGACAGTAGGCCTTTGGTTATCTCTAGGTTGCAATGGTTGCTGGCACTGCTCTACGTGTGTGTCGTTTCGACCTGAGAGGCTTTTCGGTCGGCGATAACCTTAGCAGTTGGGGGAAGGGGATCATCTACGAAATTCTTGAGGGGTCAATGGCGGGGCCCTTGGCTGAAGTGGTAGTAGTCCTTGGTGTTATGACTTCTCGAGCGATGGTAGGTACAATACTTAGGAGTCCACTGGCAAGGCTTGGTGGGTCCTGATGTTGCTGTTCAGGACCCGCTCGAGGGCCTTTTGGAGGCAAGTTGCTATTGGCCGATCTGCGCTCAAGGGTGGTGACTGGTTCAGGGATGACTTCTTTCTTTCATGCAGACTGAACTTCTTCAACATTGATGTATTTCATGACTCATCCGAGTAGCGGGTTCATCTAAAGGACCCGCTCAAGGGTCCTTTAGAGGTTTCATGATGAGGGATCGAAAAAACTCATTATCCGTAAGTCCTTGTGAAAAGATACTTACCAAAATTTCTTCAGTCGCTGATAGAACATCCATAACAACTTGATTAAATCTCTTGATGTACGCTCACAATGTCTCCTTGGGTCCCTACGTGAGCGAGAACAGGTTTATTGTTGTCTTCTGATACCGATGACTATTGGCAAAATGATATAGTAAGGTCATTCGGAAGTCTTTGAAACAACAGATTGAGCCGGTTGGTAGCCGCTTGAACCACCTCTGCGTCAAGCCAGAATAAGTGGTAAAAAACACTAGGCATTTGACTCCATTAGTGTACTGGTGGAGCATAGCTATATTCTCAAATTTAAGTAAGTGATCCTCAGGATTAGTTGTTCCTCTGTATTCTCCAATCGAAGTCGGCCTGAAATGGGCGGGCAGTTGGTCTTCAAGTACCTCTTGGGAGAAAGGCATGTTAACTCGCTCGAGAGAATCTTCCACTCGAGGGGCTTTGGCCTTACGAGGGTCCCGGGCGAGTGCATTTTCGGAAGATGACCCGTGCGTCTTCTCTGCTTGGCCATGCTCTTCTAAGGGTGTTCGGAATAACGGCCTATGGTAGGAGACTGATGTGTTTGGCACTGGTGGCAAGTGAGTCGATGGAATAGGTGCTTGTTGGGAGGCGCTGATCGGTTGGTGGTTCGGCTTGCTGATAATGATGTCTGTCACACTCGTAAATCAAATTAACAATGTATTTTCCACTGAACCCCTTAACTACACAATCATGTTGTAATAACGAGCCCAGGATCGAACCTCGAGGAACTAGCGGTTGGATGATAACCTAGGTTTGTACGTTATTCTCATTTTTTGGGGTTTTTAATATGAAAATGAGAGTTTAAACTTTGAATCAAAATCTAACAAATGAAAAGCACAGAAATTAAGAACTAATCTAATGCATAAAGAAAACCTAATTAGGTACCAATGATCAAACTATAACGCATTGTCACCTTACGTTGTGATTAAACCATCAACACCCACTTAAACTAGTAATGAAATAACGAGACACAATTAAAATCTAATCTAAGCATTGAATTAAATCGGGAATGAAATAACAAGAAGCATTTAAATTTGATTTAAACAGAAATTAAACCCTAGCTTAAAACTTAAACACTAAACAATTAACCTAACATCAAATAAAACTTAAACTAAGCTTCAACAAGGTAATGAAATGCTAAACTACTTGCTGAAAACAAAACAAACATAAGTGAAATCTATTTAAGCTATAAAACAATAACAAAATGAACTAAAAAGTAAACCAATACATTCTCATAATCGATCTAACAAGCAACACACTCTTGCCATCACACAAGAATGCTGAAGTCGAGAACACCCAACTCCGGTCCTCAATGGAGAATCTCAGCTGCGTCTCAGTTCGAGGTATGCTCAACAATGCCAGCGGACCACCTCCGGTGAGCTAGAACAACCTGAAACCCACTCAAGTGCCGAAAATCTTGAAATCTTCAAGACTTGACCTCTGAATCTGGAATGGAAGCTACGGGTTGCGGTCGGATGAAGCTCAGTAACGCCGGAGGAACACTGCCGAACGTCGCTGACGGGAATCGGAGCTCAGATATGAGGAAACACCCACAAATCTGGTGAAAACAGAGGATTGTCGGAAGAAGAATAACGCCGGAAGGAACACCCGCTGATGGCTCCAGATGATCGAGATGACGCCGCCGAGAAGCTCTGCACCAAGGTTGAAGCTCGAAAGATGGATTGGAGAAGGAAAGTGATCGGAATCCTGGCAAAAGCTCGCCGTAAGATGTAGCTGTGCAGAGGACTCGACGAAGAGGAATGCTACTGTAGCTTCTCTTTTGAATTTGATCCAGATCTGAATGGATGGCTGTGATTGATTTGGCTCCTGATCAACGGTGAAAAGTCGCCTAAAATCCGATCCGAAGGTGTTGATCTTGATCTAGGGTCTGGATCTACTCTTCCTTAGATCGGATTGACCAGATCTTCACTGGATGATTCAGATATGTCCAATCTTTGATGAATGGTCCATAATGCTCCGCAGCTTGATCTTCTCGTTTAAACTCTGATTCAAGTACAAATTCAGTTCGAATAGATCCAAATCCAAGATCCTTTGATGCCTACAAAATAATAATCAAATATTAGCATCAAATAACACCAAAAATAAGATAATTTATAATTAGGTCCAAAATCTATACAATGCATAAAATTTGATGTAACCATGATTTAAACCTATAAAATCAACATCAAACCATGCATATATGAATTAAAATAATACAGTAAAATCATGGCTATCACTTGCGCCCCGCGGGATCCTCCACTCGGGTCCCTTGTTCAGCTTGTTGTCCGGTTGTAGATATGCCTGGTTCGTTTAGTGCTTGGCCTTCAACGGTTATTTGTTGTTGCACCATCCTTGCAGTCCAGGCATTTATCAGCATTTCTAGTTCTTCCTGCGTCAAAGTTACCATGGTTAGTTGTCTAGCGTCCTCCATCTTCATGTTTCGGATGTAGGTGAGATCCCCACAACGACATTAAATATGATCTTGTCCAAAAGCAATGAAGGTGATTAGCTGGGAAGGTGACTCTGTTATTGACTTAACGAAGACTCCACGCTGTTTCGTAACACAAGGAGCATTAGTGCTAGGTCAGGGAAGGGGTCCCTGACGTTGGCCCTCTGATGCTCAAGTCACTACACGATTTGGGAGAAGAAAATGGCAGAAGAAGACTATAGCAATGAACATGTGAAAAAATAGAGCATCGCATACTTGCCTATAAATGGAAACCTCTTTTATAGTGTCACTGTTTTGCTTAAGCACAAATCTCAAGGCATTGACACACTTTCCAAAGCATTCCTAAGAAAGGATAGGCCATAAAGTGCCTCTGACACATTTCCTTAAATGAGCACATAATTCTCTATGATTTGACAGGCTGAAAATGTTGTTGCAATCGACCTCTAGGGTTTCGATGTTTGACAATATACCTAAGCCTGGTCAGTTTGACCAAGGGTATCCAAAAAGGACTTGATATATGGAAAAAAATAGTCTAGTCAGGACTAGATGACTAGCAAGGAGAAGTCCTAACTGGAGGTTAGGCAAAGTAGAAGTCTTAGTTAGTGAAGCTAGACCCTAGTGAGTGAAGCTAGGTAATGGATGGAAGTCCTGGTGAGTGAAGTCAGACCCTAGTGAGTGAAGCTAGGTAGTGAAAGTCCTGGTAAGTGAAGCTAGGCTCTAGTGAGTGAAGCTAGGTAGTGGAAGTCCTAGTGAGTGAAGACGGGCCCTAGTAAGTGAAGCTAAGTGATGGAAGTCCTGGTGAGTGAAGTCGGGCCCTAGCGAGTGAAGCTAGGTGGAGGAAGTCCTGGTGAGTGAAGCTAGGTGGAGGAAGTCCTGGTGAGTGAAGCCGGGCCCTAGCGAGTGAAGCTAGGAGTAGGATGTCCTGGTGAGTGAAGCTAGGCAATGGAAGTCCTAGTGAGTGAAGCTAGGAAACCTTAGGGGGAGATAACCCTAGGTTATACTTGAATTCTATTAACACTATTTTACCTTACTATTTTATCTATTGTGTTAACTCAGTATTGTAGGAAAGTTCAGCTAGGTCGATATGCTGACCGGATAGCTGGCACAAAGTCCAGACAGGTCGATGGGCTGACCGGATGTCTGGCAGGTAAGTTAAGGTAAGTCACTGGAGGGGGGTGACTTGGTGAGGACGCGTTCCCCATTCGAGGGAACAGTAGGCGTCGATCAGACATAGAACTTGTTGGATCATGAAAGTCGATAGAGGGGAGGGGGTGAATATCAATCGAAAAATTCGTAGTGAGTACGTAGCGAAAAAGAAAGAGAACAATGCTAACAAGAATTGATTTACTTGGTTCAGAGCCTTGGTCGACTCCTACTTTAAGGCCCACACTCGTTGAGTGCTTTCGTTGGGCAATCATTAATAGTTCATAAAAATATTACAAATAAAAGTACAAGAACTTTAAAGAAGAAATACCGACAACAATAAAGGAAAGAAAAAGCAGCACGTTGTCAGAGAGGCTTCGCAGCGTCGCAGGGGCACAACGTAGTAAAGCAGATGTCATTGTTGTTTTTTGCTCCAGGGCTCACCCTCCTTATATAGGAAGCTCCGGGCGCTCGGACCCCTTCTGGGTGCCTAGAGTATGACGTAGCCCAACCAACCAAATCGCTCCATGTTGCGACGGGTGCGATGGATAAAATTTGCCTTCCGGGCGCCCAGACCAACTCCGGGCGCTCAGATCCCTTCCGAGCGCCTGGATCACCTTTCTCCAGAAGGTTCTTTTCCTGCAAGAGAGTGTAAGTCCGAGGTAAAATAAAAGTTATACTACCCTACAAAGTAAAAGTTAGCATAGCTAAAGAAAAAGAATAGTAATTAAATTTCGTTTCACCAAGACCGGAATCTAGTCAAGATCTCAACTTAGATTTCTGAAATGATTCTAAGTTGGATCGGCGTCTAAGTTCCCTAACCGGGAACGCATCCTCACCAAGTCACTCCCCTCTACTGACTTACCTTAACTTACCTTCCAAACGTCCGGTCAGCCCGTCGACCCTTCTGGACTTCGTGCCAGCTACCTAGTCAGCCCGTCGACCTAGCAACACTGAGTTAGCACAATAGATAAAAATAGTACAGTAAACCTTGGGTTGCCTAGCTTCACTCACTAGGACTTCCATTGCCCGGCTTCACTCACCAGGACTTCCTCCACCTGGCTTCACTCACTAGGCCCCGGCTTCACTCACCAAGACTTCCACCACTTAGCTTCACTCACTAGGGTCCGGCTTCACTCACTGGGACTTTCACTTTTCCTAAGCTTTGGTTAGAACTTACCTTTGCTAGTTATCTAGTCCTGACTAGACTTCTCTCTCCCAAACATCAAGTCCTATTTGTGTCAACCCTTGGTCATATTGTCAAACATCGAAATCCTAGAGGTTGATTGCACCAACAATCTCCCCCTTTTTAATGTTTGACAATTTTCTTAAGTTAGGCTTAGGTCTTTAAGGGTTAATTCTCAAGAGTTGAGATATTCGAAAAAGTTTGAGAGGTTTTAGATAATTTTTTCTAACTTAAGACATCACTCTCCCCCTTTGGTATACATCACAAGGATATGAACTTACGGTTAGTTTCTATTAGGTTTTGCACCAACAATGTGCGAAAAACTTTCCAAAGTATTTGTAAAAACGTCTTTCAACGTATATTTTAAAATGGTTGAGGAAAGAAAATTTTCTAAGTAAACATCAAAGAGAACTTAAGTAAAGAGAATTTTTGAATTAAAGCTTTAAAAGAAACTTTTTGAATTTCTAAGTAAGCATTAAAGGGAGTTTTCACAATTAATAGCTTTTGAAAGTTTAAGTAACTTTTTGATAGTGCATTTTCAAAATATTTTTCAAGGTGCTTTCACAAACAATTTTTAAAGCAATGAAAAATTTTGTAAAAGATTATGGAAATAATTTTTCAAACTTAGATTCAAAGATTTGCAAAAGTAATTTTTAAAAATTACTTTTAGTCTTTCAATCAGGGCTCCCCCTTAACTTGACATATTTTAGGATTTTTTGTTAGCCACAAGTAAAACTTCCTATGTGTCTAGGGGTTGATCCAAATTGAAAGAACACAAAGTTTGAAGGAGAGTTTTCAAAACATTTTCCCATACAAAAAAAAAATAAAATGAAGAATCTTTTAAGAAGAGCTTGTCAACTTAAGTTTTAAAATATTTACTAAGTAACAAAATAATTTTTCAAAATATGTTAAAAAAACACGATTCAAAATAATTTGTAAGCCATAGAGTATTTTTTTGTATAAAACAAGTTTGGAAAGTAATTTGTAAAATAGTTTTTAAAATGATTAAAACAATTTTGAAAATATTTTAAGAATATTTTTCAAATAAAGTGTGAGAAGGTTTTTCAAAATATTTTCGTATTTATAGATTTTTAAAAATATTTTTACAAAAAGTAATTTTTCAAAAGATTTTGCAAACATATTTCTCAAAAATACCTCCCCTTGAAGTCAACACTCCCCTTGAAATTGACACTCCTCCTGAGATTAACACTCCCCTTGAAGTTAACACTGGGATTTGAGTGTGTTAATTTTCAAAACCTTAGCATATTTTCCTACCTAAATGTTTTAGGGGATTTAGAGTTAGTAATATTTTCCTACATAATTATCTCTATATACTTGGTATAATTGTTCATTTATTAATCAATTAGTCTAAAAATAATTAACTTTAGATTTAGGTGTATTAAGTTAAATTTTAGGTTAAGGTTAAATAAAATAATTTATTACTAATTCAATCATTATCAATAGTTTATTAATTAACTTTTACTTAATTCAATAATTTAATATTTATTTGATTAAAACAACATAAATTTTGTATTAATTGATTGAGTTAATTTAATGACATTCTTAGTTATAATATTTATTTCATTTTTTTATTTTAAATTTAATTTAATTAGGATTAATTAAGTTCGAAGTCAGTATTAATTCGAAGTTAAATTTATTTAGGTTATTTTAAAAACAAAGTTAACAAATTAGTAGATTAATTAATCTGTTAAATAAGTTAGGTTATTTTTTTTAAATTAAGGTTAAGAATTAAGTAGATTTAAATTAAATAAGTTGTCAATTTCAAGGTGTTAAATTAAGTTGAAAGCTAAGTTAAGTTAAATTAATTTAAGTTAAGTTAAAATAAAATTTTTAAGTTAAAATAAATTTTTAAGTTAAAATAATTTTGAAAATAAATTTTTAAGTTACAATAAATTTTTAAGTTAACGAAATTTCTAAGTTAAAATAATTTTCAAAATAATTTTTTAAGTTAAAATAAAATTTTAAGTTAAAATAAATTTTTAAATGAATTTTAAATTTAAAATAATTTTTAAAATAAAATTTTAAGTTAAAATAATTTTTAAAAGAAATTTTAATTTAAAATAATTTTTAAAAGAATTTTTAATTTAAAATAATTTTTAAGTTAAAATAATTTTTAAAAGGATTTTAAAGTTAAAATAATTTTTTAAAATAATTTTAAAGTTAAAATAATTTCTAAAATAATTTTAAAGTTAAAATAATTTTTAAAATAATTTTGGTGTTAAAATAATTTTTACAAGAATTTTTAAGTTAAAATTTTTTTTTAAAGTAAATAAAATAAATTTTTTTAGTTAAAATAATGTTTAAAATAAATTTTTAAGTTAAAATAAATTTTTACGTTAAAATAATTTTAAAAGAATTTTTAAGTTAAAATATTTTTTAAGTTATAATAATTTTAAAAAGAATTTTTAAGTTAAAATAATTTTTAAAATAAAATTTTAAATTAAAATAAAATTTTTAAGTTAAAATAATTTTTTAAGTTAAAATAAATTTTTAAGTTAAAATATTTTTAAAAGAATTTTTAAGTTAAAATAATTTTAAAAATAATTTTTAAGTTAAAATAAATTTTTAAGTTAAAATAAAATTTTGAAGTTAAAATAATTTTGAAAATAAAATATTTAGTTAAAATTAATTTTTAAAACTAATCTTTAAATTAATTTTTAAGTTAAATTAATTTTTAAAAATAACTTTTTACTTAAATTTATTTTAAAAATAATTTTTAAGTTAAATTAATTTTAAAAAAATAATCTTTAAGTTAAATTAATTTTTAAAAATAATTTTCAAGTTAAATTTATTTTTAAAAATAATTTTTAAATAATTTGAAATGGAATTTTCAATTGAATTTAATTTGATTTGGTTTAATTTAATTTAATTTAATTAGATTTGATTTAATTTAATAAAATTTAATTTGATTTAATTAGATTTAATTTAACTTAGTTCGATTTGATTTGAAGTCTTTAGTCATCTCATCCGATTTACGTTTTCAATCAGAGAAACCTTTAATGTTTTGTAAGATGAAGTTAAGTTCAATTTTTATGGTTTGGTTTAACTTTGTGTTATATTCAGATTTAGCTTTGGGCTCAACAAATAGACATTCTCTGGATAAACTTCTGGGTTATGGTGAGTCACTTGAACATCATTAGAGTAACCATGTCTTTGAGGTTTTCCAAATAGTTCTATCCACTAAACTTAGTACAAAACCTTGGTCTAACTAGTTAGAATCCGTAAGAGGTAGATTCGATTTGTTCCACTAAGTCAAATGCATCAGGTCGAAGCCATATCTTCCTAGACATGCATAGATAAAGTTTCCCTAACGTACTATCATCCAAAACTTCACTAGTACCGTTGGTCAAGTTAAACTGTTGTCCCTTTTTAAACTAGTCCTAATTACCCTACCGGGTAGGTTAGTTTTTGATTACCCTGTCGGATAGGTTAGTTTTGGAGGTACCAACTATTCTGGAGCCTCCCCCTGAATTATTGGTCTGATTTAGGTTTTTGTTTTGGGCTTATGTCAATTACTTTTATAATTATATTTAACTTGATGATAGTCTGATTTTTGGTAGGTTCTAAAATAGTTTATTTTTGGTTTGGTTGGTCTAGGTTTGTATTTTAACTTTTGATTTGGTTTATTTGATTTTACATAATATATTTTATCTTTGCGTATATAATATTGGTTAATTTCTACTTGCATGGTTAAGCATGCTTTCGGAACTCAAGCTTTAGTTTATTGTTTATGTTGAGTTATTAGTGATATAAACATTTTATTTGAACTTGACTTGTAGCCAAGTTCGGATTTATTGTAAGCGACTTTTTACTATTTAAAATAAGATCTAAATTTTTAGATCTTGTTGTAAATTTTTCTAAAAGACCTTTTAATTTATTAATTTCTATTTTTAGCGTTGAATTTTCCTCCTCAAGTGTTAAATCTTGAGTTGGATTAGAATTTATGATTTGTTTCTTGAGGTTTTGGTTTTCCTCAAGAAGCAATTTATTTTCATTTTCAATTGCAGTTAATTTTTTTATCTAAACATAAAATAACTTTAAAAAATTTCTTATTTAAGCTATGACATACCTCTTCAGGATCTTCAGAAACGAGTATAGACTCGTGGCTCGATTCGGGTTTGGACCCGTCTTCCAATTCTTCCTCCGATTCTGACTCGCGGGTCATCAACGCAAGGTGGCTTCGGTGCTTCTGCTCCTCAACTTCCGATTCTTCTGAAGATGAGTCATCCCATGTTGCTTTGAGAGCCTTCTTCCTGATTGTCTTCGACTTGTCGCTCTTCATCTTCGGACACTTGTTCTTGTAGTGACCTTTCTTGTTGCACCCGAAGCAAGTCACGTTCCTTGGTTCAATTGGGGAGTTGATCTTCTGCAGGTCTTTTTTGCTGAACTTCTTCTTCCTCTTGGTGAACATCTTCCTTACCAGGTTCACCAGGTACTCTTCGTCTTCTAAATCTTGGTCAGACTCATCTTCAGATTTAGGCTTGGTCTTTGTCTTTTCTTTGGAGGAACCTGTAAACAAAGCAATAACTTTCTCGGTTCTGGCGTTAGTCTGCTCGTGTAACTCAAGTTCGCAAAATAACTCATCTAATTTTAACTTAGAGAGATTCTTCGAAATCTTGTAGGCATCCACGATGGATGCCCACAATGCATTTCAAGGAAACGCGTTTAGAGTGTACCTAATTAAGTCGTGATTCTCCATTTGGTAGCCTATCGCGTGAAGTCCGTTGAGGATGTCTTTGATCCTCGCATAGCTGACTTGCCGTTTCTTCTTCCTGCATTTTAATATTAAAGAGTTTATTAAAAGAATGTCACGTTTAGTTACCTTGGCGTCGCTTGTTCATTCGTGTAGTTCGACCAGCTTGTCCCATAATTCCTTCACATTTTGGTGTGGGCCCACTCGGTTCATCTCTTGTAACGACCCGGCCCTTTTGCCTCTTGGGCGCTTGGAGGTTTAGAGTTCGAATTCTGGGGGAGGCAAAAATCCACTGCCAGGGGTGGAAAGTCCTAGTATGTAACGACACAGCCAAAGGGTCGTCGGTCGACGACATGAGAGGTCGCCAAATGGGCCGACAACATAAGGGCCGCCAGTTGGGCCGCCACAAGGGCGCCCAAGAGGCCAAAGGGCCGGGTCGTTACAATAAAAGGCGCCTTTTTATTGTAACGACCCGACCCTCTTGGCCCATTTGGCGACCTCTCATGTTGTCGACCGTCGGCTCTTATGTCGTCGGCCCATTTGGCGACCTCTCATGTCGTCGACCGACGACCCTTTGGCTGGCAGTGGATTTTTGCCTCCCCCAGGATTCGAACTCTAAACCTCCAGGCTTAAGTTTATGATCTCACTTGGTTACCAGGATTCATAAACTCTAATACTTAAGCCTGGAGGTTTAGAGTTCGAATCCTGGGGGAGGCAAAAATCCATTGACCAGGGGTGGAAAGTCCTAGTGAGTAACGGCACGACCAAGGGTCGTCGGTCGATGACATTAGAGGTCACCAAATGGGCCGACGACATAAGGGCCGCCACAAGGGCGCCCAAGAGGCCAAAGGGCCTGTTCGTTACAATAAAAGGCCTTTTTGTTGACCGTCGGCCCTTATGTTGTCGGCCCATTTGGCGACCTCTCATGTCGTCGACCGACGATCCTTTGGCCGTGCCGTTACTCACTAGGACTTTCCACCCCTGGCAATGGATTTTTGCCTCCCCCAGGATTCGAACTCTAAACCTCCAGGCTTAAGTATTAGAGTTTATGAATCCTGGTAACCAAGTGAGATGATCTCACTTGGTTACCAGGATTCATAAACTCTAATACTTAAGCCTGGAGGTTTAGAGTTCGAATCCTGGGGGAGGCAAAAATCCATTGCCAGGGGTGGAAAGTCCTAGTGAGTAACGGCACGGCCAAAGGGTCGTCGGTCGACGACATGAGAGGTCGCCAAATGGGCCGACGACATAAGGGCCGCCACAAGGGCGCCCAAGAGGCCAAAGGGACGGGTCGTTACATCTCTTCCCTCGTCAGTCCACATTGTAGCGTGTTGAGGGCTTTGAAGTCCGTTGAGGCTTTCTTTTTCATGTCCGGAATCCACTATTCCAGATCTAGTGGATTTCTAGAGTTGTCGACTACCGCCTTGTATACTCTGGTGATGCTGAACCACTGGTCGAAATCGGTCTTTAGATAGACCTCCATTTGCTTCTTCCAGTACAAGAATCATCACCGTTGAATAGAGGGGGACGAACTGTGCTGAAGCCTTCAATTTGAGACATTTTTTCTTGTACAAAAAAAAAACAAAAGAAATCCCAAGACTTGGTCTTGGATTAGTAGTGTGGGAGAAAAAAAGAAACTTGAACTTGCTATGAGAGAAAAAAAAAATCCAAAAAGGCAACAATACCAGTTTGGATTGTTCCAAAAAACTTAAAGCCGGAAAGAAAAAGAAAAGGAAAAAAAAATCACCCCTTTTGTCTGATTGGTTGTTGCACCAAATCAGAGCGGTACCTGCTCTGATACCACTTGTTGGATCGTGAATGTCGATAGAGGGGGTGAATATCGATCGAAAAATTTGTAGTGAGTACGCAATGGAAAAGAAAGAGAACAATGCTAACAAGAAATTATTTACTTGGTTCGGAGCCTTGGTAGACTCCTACTCCAATGCCCGCACTCGTCGAGTGCTTTCGTTGGGCAATCACTAATAGTTCGTAAAAATATTACAAATAAAAGTACAAGAACTTTAAAGAAGAAATACCGACAACAATAAAGGAAAGAAAAAGCAGCACATTGTCGGAGAGGCTTCGCAGCGTCGTAGGGGCACAGCGCAGTAGAGTAGATGTTGTTGTTGTTCTTTTCTCTAGGGCTCACCCTCCTTATATAGGAAGCTCTGGGCGCCCAGATCCCTTCCGAGTGCCTGGAGTGTGATGTAGCTCCGCCAACCAGAGTGCTCCATGTTGGGATGAGTGTGATGGATAAAATTTACCTTCCGGGCGCCCGGACTAGTTCCAAGCGCTCGGACCAATTCCGGGCGCCTGGATCCCTTCCGGGCACCCGAACCACCTTTCTCCAGAAAGTCCTTTTCCTGCAAGAAAGTGTTAGTCCGAGGCAAAATAAAAGGTATACTACCCTGCAAAACAAAAGTTAGCACAGTTAAAGAAAAAGAGTATTAATTAGATTCCGTCTTACCAAGACCAAAATCTAGTCAAGATCTTAACTTAGATTTCCGAAATGGTTCTAAGTTGGATCGGCGCCTAAGTTCCCTAACCGGTAACCCACCCTCACCAAGTCACTCCCCCAGTGACTTACCTTAACTTACCTGCCAGATGTCCGGTCATCCCGTCAATCCGTCTGGACTTCGTGCCAGCTACCCGGTCAGCCCGTCGACCTAACAACACTAAGTTAGCACAATAGATAAAAATAGTACAGTAAACCTAGGGTTATCTCCCTAGGGTTGCCTACCTTCACTCACTAGGGCTTCCATTGTTCGGCTTCACTCGCCAGGACTTCCTCCACCTAGCTTCACTCATTAGGGCCCAACTTCACTCACCGGGACTTCCACCACCTAGCTTCACTCACTAGGGCCCGACTTCACTCATCGGGACTTCCACCACCTAACTTCACACAGTAGGGTCCGACTTCACTCACCGAGACTTCCACCACCTAGCTTCACTCACTAGGGCCCGACTTCACTCACCGGGGCTTCCACTTTTCCTAACCTTTGGTTAGAACTTACCTTTGTTAGTCATCTAGTCCTGACTAGACTTCTCTCTCCCAAACATCAAGTCTTGTTTGGGTCAACCCTTGATCATATTATCAAATATCGAAACCCTAGAGGTAAATTGCACCAACAGAACCATTTCGAGAATCTAAGTTGAGATTGTGACTAAATTCTGGTATCGATGAGACAGAATCTAATTACTACCCTTTTTACTATAATTGTGCTAACACTTTGTTTTGCATGGTAGTATAATTTGTATTTGCCTCGGACTAATATTTTCTTGCAGGAAATTGATGTGCTAGAAAATAGTGGTCCGAGCGCCCGAAGTACAAAAAACTTATCTCGTCGCTACGTGGAGCACGATGATAGGTAGGGCCAACGTCACGGTCCAAGCGCCCGGAAGGGATCCGGGCGCCCAGAGCACTCCTATAAAAGGAGCCTTCCTCCAAAGCTACGAATAACAACTTCTGCTACGATTGCTCTCATGCGTGCTGATTCCAAGATGCTCGTGCTACGGTGAGAAGCTTCTCCAACAACCAACGATTTAGTCTTTATTTTCTTGTTGTCGGTAATTTCATTTTGCAAGTTCCTATATTCATTTTGTAAACATCTTTTCGAATTATTATTAATTGCCCAACGAAAGCACTCAACGAGTATGAGTGTAAAATATCGAAAAGGACGAATAATCATAAGGGAATTTTCAGAAATTTTTAGGAATTTTCTAGGAATTTTTCGGAGCTCGTATGACGAATTTAAGGGGATGAATTTATAGGCTTGGGAAAAACTTGTTTGGAATACCATTCAAGTGGGTGTTGATTGAGGAATTAACTTAGGTTTTAATTAATTAAACCTAAGTTATATTATATATATATATATATATATATATATATATATATATATATATATATATATATATATTTATATTTATATAAAAAAACCTAATCTTATCCTTTCCCTTCCCCTCCTGATCCTCACACGCTCGATCCCCTCCTCTCCCTTCTCCCCTCTCGCGACGCCGAGCCACCGCCGCCCCAACCTGATCATCTTCCTCAACCCGACGACGCCGCCTCGCGATGCCTCGTCTCCCACGAGTACAAAACCCCTCGGCCAAGTAAAGCCTCAAGCCTTCTCTTCCTTGTGTCGATCCCCTCTTCTCTCTTGTCTCTGTCCGTGCACCGCCGACCTCGACGCCGAAGTGCACGACCGACCAGCCACCGCCAGTGAAGCCTTCGTCGCCAGCAATAGCAACGATAGCCGACTCTCTTCCTCTCATCCGCCCGTGCAGTGCCAACTCCTCTCTCTGCGCCAACACACCGATTTCCCCTCTCCCGAGCGTCGCCCAAGCATTGCCCTATCGCTCCGACACCGTTTGATCCATCGCCGACCGAGTAGTGGGATTCAGCCAGGGCTCGAGATCACCTACGAATCTTCCCTTCTCCGCTTGATCCGAGTTGTGTGAGCTCTCATCTCCATCGCCGATCTAGGGCTTTCGGCAGTTAGATTTGAGGTATGCACTAAACTTAGACATGGATTTAGGAATTTGGGTGCTGGTTTACTGAATGGGACAACCAAACTGATTTGGACAGTGGTCTCGTCACTTCCAGCCAGATCCGAGGAAAACTGTAGCTCCATTTGATAATCTCTTCTTAGTTGCCAAAATCTGAGGTAAGTACTAACCCTAGCCTCTAATTTAGGAGATACAATGATAGATTGCTAAGTTTCAGGCATCTACTCATGTTGGGCAGCGATATCACACTAGTTCGGTCACCATTACGGCGGTGAACGCGCTCCGACAATGAACAAGCAGGTAACTTTCCAGAATTAATAAGTTATTGGAGGTCAAGTCATTGTTCTATCTTGACGCTGTAAATTGAATCAAAGGATAGTTGGGTTTGGACCGAATGGTGGAATGATTAGAGTTAATGGAGCTAACCCTAGTTGATCGATGGATTAGATTTAGTTGGGGATTTGATTTAGATAATTAATTTATGTAATTACCTAAATCTGTATATTATGTATTGCAGGACGTTGATTCAAGACGAGTGTCTCGACGTGGGATCTATCTGATACGATCTATATTTTTTGAGGTGGGTACCTTGACTTATCTCTTTTGATATTGCTATTTTGATATGCGTAGTTGGGTATAGCTAATAGTAATAGTTATGTTTATATTTGTTTGGTATGTCACTACTTGATACCCGTAGTATGCCCATATTGATATCTGTTATGCATTTATGCTTATGTCCTCTTGATTCTTATCATGTGTACTTATGTAGTGACATACAATACATTACCAGATACAGGTCTAGCTACTAGATATACTTGTCATGTGTACCTAGTTTATTACCTCACATGTGTACCTTGGTTTATTACTTGGCATGTGTACCTAGATTTATGGTACCTAGGTCATTGTTATGGACTTAGTTTTCCTTTTGGTACACATTATGTGGAGGTTGAAATTTTTAGGAGTTACATGGTTAGTGTCATGCACCATATGCATGATTGTATGCTGACCGATTATAGACTCCATTGTTGTTGAATGCATCGCCAGTTACATGATATGCACATACAACCACTCATGGGTTAGTGGTATATCAGGCAGGGTATGTGTAGTTTGCTTTGTCAAGGCTCAGCTGGTCCGCTCATGAGTAGCGATGACTGTAGCATGGTAGCGGACATGGATCCTTCCTCTTGACTATGACACAGGGAGATGAGAGCTTAGGCTCCCCCACTATGTCTGGGGTAGGAGGATAGGTGTACTCTGACATCATCCTATTCATTCAGTCACTTAGGAGTAGTGATGGCAGAGTGCACAGTTGTCATAGTCCTACCCACTCAATCTCACCATCGCGTGTGAGGTGGCTGACTAGAGTCAGGGGTGAACATGTCATTTGCATCATATGAATGGATTGCAATTATTGCTTGTGATTGCTGCATTTTGGATGCTGCATTTTTTGTGGTTGTATATGATTGACATGGATACAAGAGACATGAGGTATTTGGTCTGATGACCCTTATATCCGGATAGGAGGTCCTGGTTAGTACAACTTCTCCCCTTGTTCAGTTTTCGCATTTCCTGTTATAGATCAGGAGACTGTACTGCATGATTGTTACTGATAGATATATCTTGCTATGCATGTCTGTTCGATACCCGCTGAGTTCTTGAACTCACTCCGTTGACTTATTTCTATTTTAGGTTGAAGCCGTCAGGAGGTTCGAGTTTCTAGTCTCCACTCTGTGTCAAGATGATTTTCTATTTCGGACTTGTGTTTCCTTGTTTTGTCACTACAGACTTGTGATGTGTAGTTATTGGACTCATGTATTTTATTTCGAGTTTTTGGTACTCTGCACATGTTTTCCGCTGCGATTGTTTTTCATTGTGGGTGGTGTTTGTTAAAGTAGGTGCCCTGCAAAGCCAACTGTTGGCTAGGACTTTATGGACTCTTGTAAATAAATAACCTTTATTTTAATATAATTTAATTCAGTTTGACATTACTTTATTTTTATACCTATGCTATATGCATAGATATAATCCTTGAATATACTATAGTGAGATGTTGTGGTACATATGATGGTCATCATGAAATACATCAATATTCACTGTATATTCTAAATTTGTTCCTAGTCAATTGGGTCGCCTAATAAACAAGGATAAAAGGCTGCTTGAGCTAGAACTATCATCTGTGATGTAGTGTACCATGTTTCATTGGTAAGGATATAGAGATGTTCAAACATACAAATGGGTGATCATATGATGAGTTCATCGAACATCCCTTACACAGACTTTCCAAGTGGTTATCATTTATCGAGTGGATAAGTCTTTGGTTGTGGTTGTACACTAGTAGTCCTTATGACCCAGGACAACACTGAGACCTATATGCTGGGGTTGCACTTTGACTCATTTATTGACTCTAATAGGGTCATCAGGTGGTGAGATTGGGTGTAGTAACGAAATATATAAGAATCAGTGTATTGTAGTTGGGGATTCACCGCACACCTACAGGTGTGGATATCCTATGTAATATATTGTTTTATAGTGAATGAAGTCTCTGATCAGAGTTGTAAGATGTACTTTAGGAAAGGAGTTTCCTAATTACACATACGATATCACTATAAGATATATCACATGGTTGTTGAATCAATATACAATCCTCGATGTACCAATGGTTGTAGATTCGACCGGGATATACGGGATGAAGGGACAGGGCTGTACGTTAACAATAATCGATTGGTTCTTGCAGGCACTATTCAGTGATACCTAGGGAATCATGGGGCGGTGCTGCTAGACGCTCTTACCATGATTCGTTGGGTGTTAATCAGAATTAGTTCTGACATCCTATAATTAAGGAGTTAATCATATGATGGGGCTATTAAGGGTATGCCTGAATAAAGGACAAGTATAGTCCTGAATCACAAAGAGTTGTGAACCCACATCTAGCTGTATCCCTGAACCATTGAGGGTCACACAAATATTGGTTTCTCTATTTCCCGTTGAGAAAGTTAAATTCAAGGAGTTGAATTTGACGAATAAAGTTTGATGAGATCAAACAATGTATTGGCAAATAAAGTTTGATATAATCAAATGTTAGATTGATTTTCAATCAATGGAAACAAGTAGAGTGGAAGAGTTCCACACAAAGTATATAAATTTGATTTATATTATTGTAATAATGAGCAAATGTGTTTGCCGTGTTAATGATATTGAATCGTTGATATAATTACAATAGACTTTTATTATTGAATTCTAGAAAAATTTTAAAAATTTAATAAATCAAGATGGAAGAGATAATGGACCTTGAAAGTTCAAGATTAAGAAGATATGCAATTAAAAAAAAAAGGAAAAAGGAAACTTGTTTCAACGTGAGAATGAGAAGAAAAAAACAAAAACAAAAAATTCTTTTACAGCTTAACTCCACGTTTTGGAAATAATGGAGCATATTTCCTTCACTCCTCCACTAACCCACTTCCACCACTCACCCATGAAATCACGTTTTTCTTTTTTCCTTGCTTTTTAAAAATGATTAGAGAAATAGTGAGTTTTTCTTTCTTAGTGTGAAATACAGCAGCAACATCTTGAGAACTTCTCCTTGGAGATTTTTTTTAGCTAGCTCTTCTTGAAGTTATGGCTGTCGGCTACCATTTTGAAGCTTGCAAAATTTGGACAGCAAGTTTTCCAAGAAGAGAAAGAAAACTTCGGCAGCCACATTTTCTTCCTCTACTTGGAATTTAGGCGGCCACTTCCAGAGAAGGAGATCGATCTCCTTCACTCTCTTCCATTGAAAAATCCTATCTCCTTGTTTGTTACTTCTCTTCGAGAAGCATTGCCGGCGCCCCACCTTCTTACAGAATTTTGGAAGGCATAGTTCTTTGTTGAAGGCTATTAGACAACCCCTTGTGAAGGGTAATTGGGTAGCCCCTTCCTCATCTTCGAGGAAGTTGTTTTGATCATCTCGATGAAAAATGACACTTGATCTCTAGTGCGATTAAGTGTTGGAAAGAGGACTCCAATCGTGGACCGGATTAGACGAAGGAAGTACGAGCTTGTGACAACAACGAGGAGCTATTTCGCTACAACCGGAATAGTTGGAGTCATACTCAAACACAGGTTGTTTGGAAGGTATGTTTATGCTTGTACTATAATTCATATGTGTATGTTAATGCATGTTAATAGTTTTATTTATGTTATGCTTAAATGATCTAATATGTTTATTTTAGATAGTTTAGCATGTATAAATAAAATGATTAAATTAGCATTATATGAATCAATCACATGATAGTGTGTCTTTGTTATGCTTTTAGGATCTTACTTATACGGTTAGATTGTAATGCATGCTTAGATAAAGATCATGCTTATGTTTGTTTTAAAATCATACGAACACTCCTTTGATTTAATTGTTAAATTATATAGAAAATTTTAAATTTCCGCTATGCATAGGAGTGTAGAAACACGATCATCGAATTTCAAATTCGGTTCCAACAAGGTGGTGTTTTCCTTGTTGTAGTAGAGTAGGTTTTATATTAAATTGTGTGGTTGTGATTTGTTGTGTAGTCAGCCGGAAGCTGATTATTTATAAACTACGTGGAATGTTTACATATTTTATTGTATATGTTCCGGTCGTGTTGGCCGAGGATTGAGAGGCCCTGAGGGCTATGTATTCAAGTTTCAGATTGTCACCGGTACAGGGAAGATGCTGAGACTATTCTGGGGCATGATAATTTATTTGGTATCAAAGCTCGATTTTGCGAGTTAATCTGGGTATTTTCGGATTTATACGGATTTCTGTCAATTTTTATGTTTCAGAGAATTCCGAGGTATTCTTAAACGAGGTCACATGTGGGGACTTGGCGGCGACGGAACATCTTCAGACGACAAATAGGTATGATGATTAATTTTATAATTTTGGTACCCGTAGTAATACCTGTGTAATAATTTAACAAATATGAAGCGAGCTACACGTGTTCCCGTGTTGAGACATGGCACAGGACGACCACGCAAGAGGGCGTTGGAATCCCTGGCGACGGAGTCGCCAGAGAGGTCTGCTGGGATCGAGCCTGTCGGGCAGGGATAGACTCCTCATGGTACTACAGGCGCATCGGGCTCTCAGTTTCCGACGGTTTCTTCTCTAGAGGTATTCACCTCGACCGTACCTGTCGAACCCACCCCCACAGTATTCATTGTACCACCAGCGGTACCACCTTCGGTATATTCGACACCTCCTCCAGCCGTGCCTACTGCGTATCTGACACCACCACCACTTGTGTCTGTTACTGCATACTCGACACCCGCACCAGCAATACCAGTTGCTCCTTATCCGGTACCACCACCTACCGTACCTCCAGTCGCTCCTACCTATATTGACCCTGCAGTGCCACCAGCAGTACCTACCCCGGCTTATGCAGCAACACCAGGGGTACCTTCCCCGACCTATCTAGTGGTACCACTTGTAGTACCAACTCCAGTGGTTCCGCCAGTTCTTGCGGCAATCTCTACCCACCCTACTGATATAATTGTGACACGAGCTCGGATTCCAGCTTTGGCAGAGTCGGTGAAAAGCTGATTCACGCTATTCTGCGGAGAGACCGATCCGAGCATGGCTCAGTCTTGGATAGAGATGTTAGAATGCACTTTCTTTTATATGGCTTGCTCAGAGTGGGAGAAAGAAGAGCTGACTTCTTTCCATTTATGGGACGAGGTCGATATCTGGTGGGATACGTAGCACTCGATCATAGGCGAGCAATACATCATCTGGGTGAGATTTAGAGAGACTTTTGAGAGCCAATACTTTCCACGGTTATATCAGATGATCCGCCGCCAGGATTTTCTGAGTCTTCGGCAGAACAACCGCATAGTGATGGAATATAATGTTGAATTTAATCGGTTAGCCATATTTTGTCCAGAGTTAGTTGCTGAGGGCAGGTCACGTATGGTTCAGTTTATCCAGGGGATGGATGGACATCTTCAAGTAAAGATTGCAAGTTTTGGTAATTCATCTTACATAGAGGCATTGGATAGAGCACTTATGATCGAGTCGGCTCAGCAGAGAACTAATACGGACAAGAAAAGGAAGCAGACATATCAGACTTCAGGACAGACCCAGCAACCACAGGCTACCGGACAGCAGCAGAGTGGTCGCAGTCAATCAAGTCAGGGTACTTCTGGGGCATCTGGCCGACCTCAGAAGTCAGGGTGGACCTCATCAGTACGTTCCCGGTCTTCTCTAAACCGGAAACAGTCCGCCAGTGACATGCACTGCACCTGATGTGGGTTCAGAGATCACATCACATTAGCCTGCTCTTTGGGATAGTCAGTTTGCTATTATTGTAAACTGCCTGGGCACATGAGCTAAGATTGTTCGCTGTAGGCTCAGAATGTAGCTTCTGGGGTTTCTGTTAAGGGAGGACAGTTCAGTCAGACAGGGACTCAGTGAGGGGGACAGAAAGCCCAATCTTCGCATCGCCAACAGAGGGCATCCCCTCCTGCAGTAGCTGCATATGACATGCTCGGACAGGAGCACTCCAGTACCCATACGGTATCACAAAGTTCTGTTTCAGGACCTCAGTATCTGACGCAGGGGCAGTATCAGTCGCGGCTTAGCCACTGGTGCAATATCAGGTGCAACCCCAACCACTGGTCCAGTACCAGTTGCAGCCTCAGCCACTAGTCCAGTATCAGTTGCAGCCACAGTCACTAGTTTAGTACCAATCGCAGCCCCAGCCACCAATTCAGTATCAGACGCAGTCCTTATATCCATCTATGGCTCAGTATCCAGTACTGCCTCAGTGGCAGGCTCAGGCTCAAGCTCAGGCGCAGCAGCCTTTGGTAGTGCTACCACCTCCACCCCCCAGAGACTGGACGAATTCACGCGGTTACCAGAGAGGATGCACAACGGGCCGACGGATCCATTTTCTACGGTACAGTTTTACTTTATGCATTTATTGCTGATATGCTAATTGATACTAGTAGTTCACATTCTTTATTTCTCGTGCATTTATGAGGGAGATTGGTAGACTACCTATCCTTAGATCACGGTGACTAACCGTCGTCCTACTGTCCAGTGATGTATTGGACGCCACTCAGGAGGTCAGAGGATGCCCATTGGACTTCGGCAACCATATACTCATTGTAGATTTATTAGTACTAGAAATGATCGAGTTTGACATTATCCTTGGAATAGATTAGCTGTCAGCATACTATGCCATAGTTGATTGCCAGACGAGGGTGGTCATATTCCGACCTCCGAACCAATGCTCGTGGGATTTCACTAGCATCAGGGACGACGGTATATCGACCATTTTTGTGATTCAGGCTCAGAAGTTGCTGTCATATGGCTGTCAGGGATTTATATTATCGTTGATTAATGCTGAAGACAACAGTAGTTCTCACCTCTCAGATGTTCTAATGGTCCGAGAGTATCCGGATGTATTTCCAGATGAGCTATCAGGCTTGCCTCCCCGAAGGCAAGTGGAGTTTGCTATTGGGCTAATTCTGAGGACCATGCCGACATCGAAAGCTCCTTACCATATGCCACCGAAAGAGTTGGACGAGCAAAAGGTGCAACTCTAGGAGTTATTAGACAGGGGATTTATTCGCCCTAGTGTATCTCCATGGGGTTCTCCGATATTGTTTGTCAATAAAAAGGATGGTACGTTGAGATTGTGCATCGATTATAGACAGCTCAATGCAATGACCGTCAGAAATAAGTATCCCTTACCACGAATCAAGAATTTGTTTGATCAGCTCAGAAGTACATCAGTGTATTCTAGGATTGATCTGCGATCTGGATATCATCAGTTGAGAGTTAAAGACTCTGATGTTTAGAAGACAACATTCCACACCAGATACGGACATTATGAGGTTTTGGTAATATCATTTGGGCTTACCAATGCTCCAGCGGTATTTATGGATTTGATGAATCACGTCTTTCTGGAGTATCTAGATCAGTTCATTATCATTTTTATTGATGACATTTTAATCTACTCGCGTTTCGAAGAGAAACATGCACAACATCTTTGCATAGTCTTGGAGACTCTTCGACAACATGGTCTATATGCGAAGTTCAGCAAGTGTGTTTTTTGGCTATCCTCAGTCGGTTTTCTGGGACACGTTATTTCTAGCCGAGGTATTTCCGTAGACCCTCAGAAGAAAGAGTACGCATGATTGCTGAAGAGTACACCAGTGGACGAGAAGAATGTGAGCGACGTTCAAGGGACGAGAAGCTGGGGCGGAAGCCTGCTTGAGGAGAAGGCCAGAAATTGGGTTCGGGTGAGCCCTATTTCGGTTGGCCGCAATCACCCAATCAAACAAAACTTCATAAGCTAAAAAGGAGAGGAAGAAGTGCTGGAAAAATAGCTGGAGGCGCCCTCAACGCCTTTGAGGGCACCCTCGACTTGACCAACTTGGTCGTTGACGAGCGAATAAAGTTTTATCCGCTCATCCCCTTGGAGGCATCCTCAACTCCTTTGAAAGCGCCCTCAAGACTCGAGATAGGATTTCCAAGAGCTATATAAAGGCCCCTGGAGCTAGGAATTAATCATTCAACTCAGTATTCAATTTTCTAGCAACTCTTGAGCTCTTTAAGTGTGTAAAAGGCTTCTCCGCCTTCAGAGAAGGAGATTCTTGGTGCGTTGTTCAACCGCCTTGGATTAACAACCATTTAGGTTGTAACCAAGTCAAATTACTGAGTCTTCTTTCTTTCTTCTATTTTATTTTATTTTATTTTACTGTTGCTATTTTAAGAGTTGAAAGCACGAGGAGGGTATATTTTATTTTGCAGGCAATTCACCCCTCCCCTCTTACCGGCCTCGCTGCACTAACAGGGCCTTAAGGAGTAGAAACAGATAGAGCAGGGTATTCTTGTTACCATGGTTGCTCAGTCATCAATCAAGACGAGGATCCGAGAGGCCCAGGTCGGTGATCAGCGCCTATAGTCCATTGGTAGCCAGATAGCTTCCGAGCAGCAAACAGAGTTCATCCGAGATGATGAGGGTATTATTTATTTTTGAGGAAGATTATGCGTACCACAATCTCACCCGGTTATGGAGGAGTTACTTCAGGAGGTTCATCACTCCCGATCTACTATCCAACCAGGCAGAACCCGCATGTATTGAGATTTGAGGCGTTCTTATTGGTGGAACGGTATAAAGAAAGACATCGCGGAGTTTATAGCTAGATGTCTAGTTTGTCAGTAGGTGAAGGCTGAGCACCAAAGACCTGCCGATTTACTTCATAGGATTTCTATTTCAGAGTGGAAATGGGAGCACATCACCATGGATTTTGTGGTGGAATTGCCTAGGACATGACGAGGTCATGACGCTATTTGGGTAATCGTTGACTAATTAACCAAGTTCGCACACTTCTTAGCGATTCAGAAGACCGATTCTCTAGATCGATTGGAAGATCTGTATTATCAGGAAATAATCAGATTGCATAGTGTTCCTTTGAGTATTATATTGAATAGGGACCCATGGTTCACGTCCCTGTTCTAGCAGAGTCTGTAGTAGGTCTTGGGCACACAACTCCGTTTCAGTACAACCTTCCATCCACAGATAGATGGATAGTCAGAGCGGACCATCCAGACATTAGAGGACTTGCTGAGGTATTGTATTATAGATTTTGGAGGCAGCTGGGAGGACCACCTGCCATTGGTAGAGTTCGCCTACAACAATAGCTATCATTCGACTATCCAGATGACACCGTTTGAAGCGTTGTATGGTAGGCCTTGTCGAACACCCACCCTCTGGGAGGAGGTTGGGGAGGCCCAGCTGCTATGACCTCAGAGAGCTCAGCAGGAGGCGGAGTTGGTCCGCACTATCATACGGAGGATGTCAAAGGCGTAGGACCGCCAGAAGAGTTATGCTGATCAGAGATGGAGACCCCTAAAGTTCTCTACAGGCGACCATGTATTTTTGAGAGTCTCACCCACGAAAGGGGTGAAGAGATTTGGTCTCCGAGGTAAACTAACTCCACGACACATTGGGCCTTTCCAGATCTTGGAGAGGATTGGAGCAGTAGCTTACGTCTGGCGCTACCACCAGCTCTGGCAGGCATTTACGATGTATTTCATGTGTCCATGCTGAGGAGATACATACCCGACCCAACACATGTTCTGTCAGATATATCATTTCACATTCACCCTGACGTTACCTGCGAGGAGGTTCCGATATGGATTCTGGACCACAAGGAGCGTCAACTACGGAACAAGACTATCCGGCTTGTTAAAGTCGGAAGACCGTATCATTCAAACGAGGAGGCTACCTGGGAGCTTGAGGATACGATCCAAGCTCGATACTCCCATCCTTTTACTTCAGGTATGTGGGTTAAAGTTCCGTTCAACATTTATTTGATTGTCTATTGCACTTGTTGTTGGTAAATAATAAAATTTGGGGATCAAATTTTTATTAGTGTGGGAGAATATAAAATACCGAAAAGGAAGAATAATTATAAGGGAATTTTTATAAATTTTTAGGAACTTTCTAGAAATTTTTCGGAGCTCGTATGACAAGTTTAAGGGGATGAATTTATAGGCTTGGGAAAAGTCTGTTTGGAATACCATTCAAGTGGAAGTTGATTGAGGAATTAACTTAAGTTTTAATTAATTAAACCTAAGTTATATATATATATATATATATAAACCTAATCTCATCCTTTCCCTTCCCCTCCCGATCCTCACACGCCTGATCCCCTCCTCTCCCTTCTCCCCTCTCGCGACGCCGAGCCACCACCGCCCCAACCCGATCATCTTCCTCAACCCGACGGCGCCGCCTCACGACGCCTCGTATCCCATGAGTACAAAACCCCTCGGCCAAGGAAAACCTCAAGCCTTCTCTTCCTTGCGTCGATCCCCTCTTCTCTCCCGTCTCTGTCCATGCGCTACCGAGCCAGTGAAGCCTTCGTCACCAGCGATAGCAACGATAGCCAGCTCTCTTCCTCTCATCTGCCCGTGCAGCGCCGACTCCTCTCTCTGCACCGACATGTCGATTTCCCCTCTCCCGAGCGTCACCCTATCACGTCGGCAGCGTTTGATCCATCATCGGCCGAGCGGCGGGATTTGGTCAGGGCTCGAGGTCACCTATGAATCTTCCCTTCTTCGCTTGATCTGAGTCGTGTGAGCTCTCATCTCCATCACCGATCTAGGGCTTTCGGCAGTCAGATTTGAGGATGCACTAAACTTAGACTTGGATTTAGGAATTTGAGTGTTGGTTTGCTGAACGGGACAACCAAACTGATTTGGACAGTGGTCTCGTCACTTCCGGCCAGATCCGAGGAAAATCGTAGCTCCATTTGCTAATCTCTTCTTAGCTGCCAAAATCTGAGGTAAGTGCTAACCCTAGCCTCTAATTTAGGAGATGCAATGATAGATTGCTAAGTTTCAGGCATCTATTCATGTTGGACAGCGATATCGCACTAGTTCGGTCACCATTACGACTGTGAACACGCTCCGACAGTGAACAAGCAGGTAACCTTCCAGAATTAATGAGTTATTGGAGGTCAATTCATTGTTCTATCTTAACACTGCAAATTGAATCAAAGGATAGTTGGGTTTGGACCGAATGGTGGAATTATTAGAGTTAATGGAGCTAACCCTACTTGATCGATGGATTAGATTTAGTTAGGGATTTGATTTAGCTAATTAATTTATGTAATTAACTCAATCTGTATATCATGTATTGCAGGACGTTGATTCGAAACGAGCGTCTCGACGTGAGATCTATCTGATACGATCTCCATCTTTTAAGGCAGGTACCTTGACTTATCTCTTTTGATATTGTCATTTTGATACGCGTAGTTGAGTATAACTAGTAGTAATAGTTATGTTTATATTTGTTTGGTATGTCACTACTTAATACCCGTAGTATGTCCATATTGATATCTGTTATGCATTTATGCTTATGTCCTCTTGATTCTTGCCATGTGTACTTATGTAGTGACATACAATACATTATCAGATACAGGTCTAGCTACTAGATATACTTGGCATGTGTACCTAGTTTATTACCTCACATGTGTACCTTGGTTTATTACTTGGCATGTGTACCTAGATTTATGGTTCCTAGGTCATTGTTATGGACTTGATTTTCCTTTTGATACACATTATGTGGAGGTTGATATTTTCAGGAGTTACATGTTTAGTGGCATGCGCCATATTGCATGATTGCATGCTGAGCGATTGTCGACTCTATTGTTGTTGAGCACATCGCCAGTTACATGATCTTCACACATAACCACTCATGGGTTAGTGGTATATCAGGCAGGGTGTGTTGGTGCGGGAAGCATCCGACGATCGAACTCGTGTTTTGATAATGGCAAAGGATTCAAAGTTAAGATGTTTTGTCTTCTAACAAGTCTACTTAAGGATTTCAGGAAAGTCCTAGCTGCAGTTAGGAAAAGGAAAAAACCCTAGGGGGTGGTAACCCTAGGTCATAGGGGGTGGTAACCCTATGCGGAAAGTCTTGGCAGGTCGATAACTTCAGGCAAAAGTCCTAGGGGGTGGTAACCCTAGGTGAAAAGTCCTGGTGTCGCGAACCAGGTGAAAGACTGGACTAGCCGGGAAGCGGATGTCCAGCAGAAAGTCCGGAAGCATCGAGTGCTGAGCAAAAGTCCAGTCGATCTGGAGGATCGATTGGCAACAGGTAAATCTCCTGAGTGGAGTAGGTGAGGATGCATTCCCCGTAGAGGGAACAGTAGGCGTTAGGTCGACCTAGGATTTTCGGTTGGAAATCCGAAGTCAGACCCAGACAGTCCGGAGACTGTCATAAACATTCTTTATTATTCATACTGTTATTTTGTGTTAACTTTGTGTTGCAGGATGTTGTTTGGGACTAACATGTCTTGCAGGTACAAAATAACGAAGATTTGTCTCGGATGAACAGTATCCGAGGCGCCTCCATGGAGCTTGGAGGCGCCTCGGGTGCAAAAGCTGACCTGGCTGCGAAGCTTCAATGGAGGCGCCTTGGTGAGGGTATAAGGCACCTTGGAAGGCGCCTTGAGTAGGGCATAAGGCGCCTTAAAGGGATGAAGTTCGACCAGATCAGATTTGATCCACGCGGAAGACTCGGCAGCATGGAGGCGCCTTGAACAACCTTCAAGGCGCCTTGAACACCCTTTATAAAGGGGTTTCGACCAGCACTTCAAGACATCAAGTTCTAGGCTTTCCTTCTTCAACTTGCTGCTAACAAAGTCATTCCGAAGTGCTGCTGCGACATTTCGACGACCCGGAGCTCCAATCTTCTTCTTTCTTAAGTTGTCGGTACAAAGTTATTTCAATGCTTTCATTGTAATTTGTAATTTCTATCGAGCTTATAGTTGTTGCCCATCGGAAGCGATCAAGGATCGCGGGCCTTCGAGTAGGAGTCGCCTTAGGCTCCGAACGAAGTAAATTCTCTGTGTCCTTCTGTTTGTGTTTCTTTGTTTTAATTCCGCTGCTTTAACTCCGATAGTTTCACGATTCCGATAAACGTACAAAATAGCCACGAGCGCTATTCACCCCCCCTCTAGCACGGTCTCGATCCAACAATTGGTATCAGAGCGGGGTTGTTTTGAATTGGTGCAACCACCATTCAAAACAGTTTTTGTTCGTGGTATTTTGTTTCGGAGTCAATTAGAAATTAGCTAATTAGCTAAAATTCTAATTCTTTTCAAATCGGTGTTGCTCAAAGTTGGTCAATACCACTTGGGCTCGTTATTTTTTCTTCTTCTTCCCGCACTACTAATCCAAGACTCAGACTTGGAATAGATCTTCTTGTTTGTGTTTTTTTTAGATCTAAATGGCCCAACAAGAAGGATATAGCACTGTTCGTCCCCCACTATTTTCTGGAGAAGACTTCGGATATTGGAAGGGGCGAATGAAGATATATCTGAAGATCTAGTTCGACACCTAGATGATAGTCAAGACAGGACTGCAACTACCAACTGATACAGACGGTAAGCCTACATCCTGTGAGAACTGGGAGCCAGCCTTTATCAAAAAGGTGGAAGCCGACGCCAAAGCTACCTGTACCTTCCAGTGCGGTCTTACCAAAGAAGAGCTCAACAGAGTCGGTTCGTTCTCCTCCGCAAAGGAGCTGTGGGAGAAACTGATCGAACTTCACGAGGGCACCTCGGAAACCAAGGTAAGTAAGCATGATTTGTTACTTAATAAACTATACAATTTAAAAATGCAGGAAGGCGAGACGGCAAGTTCGTTACACGCTCGAATTCAAGATATTCTGAATTCCCTTCATGGAATTGGGCAGAAGGTAGAAAACAGAGACATAATAAGGTATGCTCTTAACTCATTTCCTAGGAGTACATTGTGTGCATCAATGGTAGATGCCTACAAAGTCTCTAAGGATTTGTCTTCCTTAAAATTAGATGAATTATTTAGTGAATTTGAACTCCATGAACAAACTAATGCACAGCCATCCGAGAAGGGTTTTGCTTTGGTTGCAGGTACGAGTCGAACACGGGAATCAAGAGTACGGCGAAAAATTGAATCAGAATTAGAAGACGAACCCGACTCAGAAGATGAACTGACCAGCGAACTAGTGAATCTCGTGAAAAATCTCTACAAAAAGAAGAAGGGCTTCAACAAGAAAGATCTGAAGAAGGCAGTTCAATCCAAGGAGGCCTAACAGAACTCAAAGGTAAAGTTCGAAGTCACTTGCTACAGGTGCAACCAGAAGGGGCATATCAAAGCCAACTGCCCCAACCAAAAGGAAGCCAAGAAGCAAAGAAGAAAGAAGGCCCTGAAGGCAACCTGGGATGAATCTTCTTCGGAGGACGACGACGACGAACTCGATCAAACGAGTTTACTCGCACTGATGGCCCGGGACCAGATCATCGAATCCGAGAGCGAGAGTGAGTCAGAGGCCGACTCCGAGCAAAGCCACGGATCCGCATCCGTTTCCGAAGGGCCAGACTCCGCTGTAAGTATTCCGAGGCTTAATAATTTAGTCAATTATTTACTTCGCAAATTAGCCAAGTCAAACATTAAGATAAAGTCACTTCTAAAGGAAGTAGCTATCCTTAAAGAAGTAACTAACTCAAAATCCTTACCTGATCAAGTTCAGACTGAAGATTCAACTCAAGTTCAACAACTTGAGGAAGAAAATTCAAGTTTGAAAAATCAGGTAAAAGATTTTAAAAATACCTTAGAACGGTTTTCTTTGGGCTCCAAGAATCTGGACCTAATTCTTGGGACATAAAGAGCCGTCTACAATAGAACTGGGCTAAGATATAAAAGTAAAAAGAAATATAAATCTTATTTATCCCTAAAAAACAAACAAAGTAGTAAATCAGTCCAAGCATAGGTCCCCAAGTCTAAATTGATCAATCAAGTTGGACTTGGCCAATACTGGGTTCCGAAGGATCAAATACACTACCTTGATAGACCATATCGAGGCGATGATCCAGGGAGAGCTAAAAGAAAAACGATCTTAAAAATTTAAAATTCAAAAATTCAAAATCAAATTAAAAATTTGAAATTAAATTATAAATTCAAAATTCAGAATTCAAAATCAAATTAAAAATTCAAAATTAAATTATAAATTCTAAATTCTAAATTCAAAATCAAATTAAAAATTTGAAATTAAATTATAAATTCTAAATTCAAAATTCAAAATAAAATTAAAAATTCGAAATTAAATTATAAATCCTAAATTCAAAATCAAATTAAAAAATTCGAAATTAAATTATAAATCATAAATTCAAAATCAAATTAAAAAATTCTAAATTAAATTATACATTCTAAATTTAAAATTCAAAATCAAATTAAAAATTCGAAATTAAATTATAAATTCAAAATTCAAAAATAGATGGAGGATCCAAACTAGCTGACACCTCCAACTGAACTACCTGACAGGGTAACTGAACCTAATTTATCCGAAATGGGTAAAACAAGAGTAGATTACCCGGTAGGGTAATTAAGGTTAGATTAAAACGGGCTAAGTTTAACTTGAACAACAGTACCGGTAAAGTTTTTGGATGATAGTACGTTAGGGAAACTTGGGCATCGCATGTCTAGGAAGATATGACTTCGACCTGGTGCATTTGGCCAAGTGGAACTGACCGAAGCTACCCTTAAATGGATCCTAACTAGTTAGACCAAGGATTAGTATTAAGTTCAATGGGTAGGACTATTTGGGAAACCTCGAAGGCATGGTTATTTTAATGAGCTCCTTGTGACTCACCATAGCCCAGAAGTTTATCCAAAGAATGCTTACTTGTTGAACCCAAAGCAAAACCTGAATCTAACACAAAGTTAAACCAGATCCTTAAACTCAACAATAATTCATCTCACAACAATAATAGGGTTCCCTGATTGACAATTTAGATCGGGTGAGATGACTAAGAAATTAAATCATGAAAATTGACTTGAACTTAAATCAAGTTAATTAACAATTAACTTATCTTTAATTAACTTGAATTATTACTAAATTTCAAAATTATTTTAAAAACTAAATTTCAAAATTATTTTTAAAAACCTTAATTTCAAAATTATTTTAAAAACTTAAATTTCAAAATTATTTTAAAAACTTAAATTTCAAAATTATTTTAAAAACTAAATTTCAAAATTATTTTAAAAACTAAATTTCAAAATTATTTTAAAAAACTTAAATTTCAAAATTATTTTTAAAAACCTTAATTTCAAAATTATTTTAAAAACCTTAATTTCAAAATTATTTTAAAAACTTAAATTTCAAAATTATTTTAAAAACTAAATTTCAAAATTATTTTAAAAACTTAAATTTCAAAATTATTTTTAAAAACCTTAATTTCAAAATTATTTTAAAAACTTAAATTTCAAAATTATTTTAAAAACTTAAATTTCAAAATTATTTTTAAAAACCTTAATTTCAAAATTATTTTAAAAACTTAAATTTCAAAATTATTTTAAAAAACTTAAATTTCAAAATTATTTTAAAAACTTAAATTTCAAAATTATTTTAAAAACTAAATTTCAAAATTATTTTAAAAACTTAAATTTCAAAATTATTTTAAAACTCAATTTCAAAATTATTTTAAAACTTAAATTTCAAAATTATTTTTAAAAACTTAAATTTCAAAATTATTTTTAAAAACCTTAATTTCAAAATTATTTTAAAAATTAAATTTCAAAATTAATTAACTTTAAAACTATATTTAAAATTATTCAACTTTAAGATTATCTTTAATTTAACTAATTTTTAAATTATCTTTGTCAAAATTAACCTATAAGACATGTGTTGATTAATTCAACCAAAAAAAAATTTGGACACGTAGCACATGAAGGCGCCTCCATCAAAGAGGAGGCGCCCTCAAGCAGCGACAGGAAATTTTCCGCCGCCCACTTAAGGCGCCTTAAGGAGCCCTTAAGGCGCCTCCAAAGGCACCCTAAAGAGACCTTAAGACGCCTTAAACCTTTCTTTTAAACCTTTCTTTTTGTCACGAACAGAAGCATTTTTTCGTTTCTGTTCGTGTTCTGCTGCAAGCCGATTTCTTCGGATTCTTCCCAACCAAGGCGCCTTCTACCTATCTCCTTCCCTTTAATTCCTAGCTATGCCTCCTAGGTATAATCTAAACCCTCTTTCAATCGTTTATTTCCTACATTCTTTGCTAGTTTTGCAAATTTTTCTTGTATAAAGTCAACAATAGGAAGCGTCGTATTGTTGATACCACACCAGCTAGGGCCCCTTCCACGGACCCGAGATTCCCCTCGGAACAGCATAGGATAGATTTCTCTAAGTTTACCTTTGAGTCAATTAAACCTAGATATATTGGTCGAGAATTTTTGTCCCAATACTGTCAACCCACTATCGAGATGATAAATCACTATCATCTAGATAAACTGGTTTACTGTGCCACTACAGTCAACCAAGATCTGTGTGCCCAGTTCTATCACAACCTTCAAAAGGTTGATGATAGAACCTATTCCACCAGAGTTGGTGGTACTGATCTTCAGCTTACACCCTCCCTACTTCGCACCAGCCTAGAGCTTAGGGAGTCCGAGTGTACATTCTTATGTTACCCGAGTAGGACCCTACCCTTTGGTGATCCCTATTCACACATTACATTAGACGACATCTACATGCATTTCTTTGGGGAGGAGAGACCCTTGGGCCTGACCGAGTTCAGATCCACTCTTCTTCGAGTTCAGGATTATGCTATATACAGAGTCCTGACAGCTTGTATACTACCCTTATTATCTCGAGACGTCTCGAAGATGCGACCGTCCCACTCGTTCTTTTTGTACGCCCTCACCCAGCGCCTTGGCATAGACATAGCCCTCCATATGTTTCATATGTTTCACCAATAATTATAATTAATGTAATTTAATAAATACATTATCAAGATAAAATTTACATACCTTTATTTCATTTGGTATGTTGCCAAGTTCATACATTGTATAATGTTGCCTACATATATCATAATTAAAGTAAATATTATGTAACTCAATATTTTCTTCAAATTGCATATCATTAATAAGAATTTAATATGCATACTCATCTTGTATTGTAAGAGATCTTCCTTTATTGGAACCATCATCTTTCGTCCCTCTATTTGACATCTTGCATCACATAAATAAAAAATTCAGCAAAAGGCTTTAGCAAAAGAGAATACAAGAAAAAAATTAGCAAAAAAGAATTGTCATAAACAACAAACAAAAATTCACACAGGACTTATGTAGTAAACAAAAAATAATTCCTATAGTAAACAACAAATAAAATTTAGCAAAAGATAATTGCAATAAATAATAAATTCGGTCATAAATAGCAAACAAAAAATTTCTACTGCTAATAATGAATAAAATTCAAAAATTATAATGTTATTATTATCTAATCATTCACATATATTAAAAGGACTATTTGTATTAATTCAGCGCCTTCAATATTTTTAAAATTAATAATAACATGTGAATTTTAAGGTTCGACATATATATCCAAATATAAATATTAAAAAAATAATAAAATTTGAATGTTGAATATTAGAACTTGATATGCATTGCTAGAATAATATTCATAATAAGCAAATAATTCTATTAATAAAATATTAAGTATTAAAAAAATATTAAATTAACAACTCAGGATGTAATATGAGTGTTTTGCACATTTATCAATTATCAGTGATCTTGAGTTACATGTTGAGTTATTGAAGAAAAAACTTCAGAAGAACTTCAGAAACAAACTAGAGTGATTGAAGCAGATCTAACAACCATCACATTAGCTAAAGCTGAACAAGTAAAATGAGCCATGGTAGCAAAAGAGACATTAAGAAATACTAAATGAAACATTTCCAAGAATGTCAAGTGGCTTCTAAAGGAACTCAGGAATCTTTCTGTACATATGTTATCTATATTTCAAGCTACTGAGAAGATAGTCATGCAAGCACTTTAAGAAAATGCCAAGTTGCAATCACAAAAAGACAACTTGGGAAGAATTTTGGAGAAATTTAATAAATATATAGTGTTATTATAGGGGAAATACCAAATGAAACTCAAGTAGCTAATAGGTCTAATAGGTATCAATTCAAGAGATGTAGAAAGGTTGAGCTTGGAACTAAAATATAAAGAGCAAAGAACTAGATAACCATAAGTTATCTAAGGAAGCATTGCAAAAAGACTTCATAAGAGAAGTGCAGTAACTCAAATACGAAGTGTCAACCCTCCAAGTGAAGAAATCTTTTTGTCTTCGAACAGAATGGAGAAAAGAAAAAGTTGTTAGTTGACATAGAACTATGAAGAATAAAATTCATAGAAAGTGAGTTATCTTTGCAAGACAAAATTCTGGAAATTGATTTTCTTAAGAAAGATATTATAGCTTTAAAAGAGGAAGTCTATAAATTATTGGTGAACATAAATGATCTCAGGCATACAAAACATGAAGATGCTATTTTGGATACTATGAAATCCGAGACACCAAACCAAATACTAAAGTAGAATTTGTTGAAGCATGCCTCTGAATTTGTTGAAGTATGCCTCACAAATTAATTTCTAATAAGTATTAACAACCTTATCGTGTCAAGGATAGCAATCTCATAAATTAATTTCTACATTTGGTCGCTCGAGCATCCAACGTGGCTGCCGCCTCAAATGATTATATGGTGGCACACACGTCTGCAGCAGTGGCCACCGACAAAAACAAGGACGTGCGACGTGGCAGTCACATAGAAAGAGGAAGAAGAAATTAGGGATAACCTTTTGAGAGAGAGAGCAACAGACGAAATTGACGAGATACACGAAGCCCGCAAGATACACCTTTTGAGAGCAGCAGACGAAATCGATGGGATACACGTACAAAGTTGGTGAGAGAGATGAACAAAAATGCAAATGCAAATGAAGGATTTAGCATAGGGTTTTATTAAAATAAAAAAAAATAATTTAATAAATTTCTTTGAAATTTATATAAATTAAAACATAATTTATTTCTATTTAAAAGTTTTTAAACAGATTTTTTACAAATAAAAATTTGTATAAAATTTTATTTCGAAACTATATTTATTTTTTTTATAAAAATTTATTTTATAAATTCATTTTTAGTTCATTTTAAATTCTGTTTCAAATATTTTTTTGTATATTATATTTTATTAAAGTATACTAGATATGTAATTCCGTGGTAAATCCGTTATTGATTTACTAAAATTTGAAACGGATTTTAATTCTGTTTTAAAAATGAATTTCTGAAGCCCTATTTTCTTGTAGTGAATCTTGATCCTAGGGCTAAAAGGTACATTTTTCTTGGCTATGCTCATAATAAAAAAGGATACAAATGTTAGAATCCAAAGACAAAAAAAAGTTTTAGTTAGTATGGATGTCATTTTTTGGGAAAAAATAATTCCTCTTTAAATAAAATGATCTTCCAAGGGAGATAAAAAATAGTGAAGATCAATTTTGACACATTTGTACTTATGCCAAATGTATTTTTTCCAGAATTCAACCAAAATTCTAAAATAAACCAAGAAATATCCAGGAAGCTCTAGATCACCCTGATTGGAAGTTAACAATTTTAGAAGAGATGAATGCTCCTCGATGAAATGACAGTTGAGAGGTTGTTGACTTACCAATTGGAAAGAAAATAATAGGCTGCAAATGAGTGTTTACCATTAAGTGCAAAGCTGATGGTAGTATAGAAAGGTACAAAGTTTGACTCATAGCAAAGGAATTTACATAGACACAGAATCGACTATCAAAAAGCTTTTGCACCAGTTACAAAAATAAATCCAATCCGAGTTCTTATCTTACTTGCATTATATTTTGATTGACCTTTATGTTGGATCGAGAAGCGCTAGAGAGGGGGGGTTAATAGCGCTCGTGGCTATTTCGTTCGATTAAAACGTATCGAGTAAAACACAACGGAAATTAAACACAAACACACGCTAACACAAGTTGGTTACTTGGTTCGGAACCTGTGGCGACTCCTACTCCAAGGTCCGCGATCGTTGATCGCTTCCGCTTGGCAACAACTATAATCATGAAAAGTATTACAAACTAAGTACAATTATGAACTGAAATAAACTTTATACCGACAACAGCTAGATTGAAATTGAAGCTCCGGGTTGTCGGGATGTTGCTATAGCACTTCGGGGTCGTCTCGTTAACAGCTTGTGGCGTAAGGATTGCTCAGAAGGTGTGTCTTCAAGCTGCTGGTCGAGTCCCTCTTTTAAACAGTGCTGGAGGCGCCTCCAAGCCTGTAACGACCCGACCCATTTGGCGGCACATTTGGCGACCCTCGGGTCGTCCACCGTCGACCGTCGGCCGTGCCGTTACTCTCTAGGACTTTCCACCCCTGGAAGTGGATTTTTGCCTCCCCCAGGATTCGAACTCTAAACCTCCAGGCTTAAGTATTAGAGTTTATGAATTCTGGTAACCAAGTGAGATCATCTCACTTGGTTACCAGAATTCATAAACTCTAATACTTAAGCCTGGAGGTTTAGAGTTCAAATCCTGGGGGAGGCAAAAATCCACTTCCAGGGGTGGAAAGTCCTAAAGAGTAACGACACGGTCGACGGTCGACGGTCGACGACTGGAGGGTCACCAAATGGGCTGCCAAATGGGTCGGGTCGTTACAAAGCCTGTCCGAGGTGCCTCTAACGAGCCAATTCAGCCGCGTAGATCAGCGCAGACTCCTTCTGCGCTTACCCATCTCAAGGCGCCTTAAAGGCCAGTCCAAGGCGCCTTGAACCCCAGCTCCAAGGCGCCTTGATCAAATCCATCTAAGGCGCCTTCAGCTTCTCTTCGCAGACTCCTTCTGGCTCGCACCCAAGACGCCTCCAAGCTCCATGGAGGTGCCTCGGACATTGTTCATCCGAGCCTAACTTGTATTTTTGGTACCTGCAAAATGTATTAGTCCCAAAATACCTGCAACACAGAGTTAGTACAGAAACAATATGATAGATATAATTGACAGTCATCGGACTGTCCGGGTCTGACTTCGGATTTCCAACCGGAAACCCTAGGTCGACCCGACGCCTACTGTTCCCTCTACGGGGAACGCGTCCTCACCTACTCCACTCAGGAGATTTACCTGTTGCCAGTGCGATCCTCCAGATCGACTGGACTTTTGCTCAGCGTTCAAAGCTTCCGAACTTTCTGCTGGACTTTCGCTTCCCGGCTGGTCCAGTCTTTCACCTGGTTCGTGACACTAGGACTTTCCACCTAGGGTTACCCCCCCTGCTAGGACTTTTGCCTAAAGCTCTCGACCCGCCAAGACTTCCCGCATAGGGTTACCACCCCCTAGGATTTTCCACCTGCCTAACCGCAGCAAGGACTTTTGCCTAAGTACATTTAGGACTTTTCCTACAAGCTCATTCAACATGTTAGAAAACAAAACACCCTAACTTTGAACCCTTTGACATAATCAAAATATAGGTTCGATCGTCGGATGCTTCCTGCACCAACAATCTCTCCCTTTTTGATTATGGCAACACGGTTCAAAGTTAAATAGAAAAATATGACAGTAAGTACAGAAACTTAAACATGAGCATAAATAACAAAGAAAAATTTATGCTTCCCCTTTGATTATGTTTAAGTTTACTCTTAATTTACTTAACTTTTCTCTCTCCCCCTTTAGCATAAATCAAAAAGAATACTAGGAAAAGAGAAAAAACAAATATTCGATTTTAAACTCCCCCTGAAAGGTTGCACATATTTTTCAAAAAAATCAACTTAGCTATATTTTTAGCTTTTAAAATGATTGCGTTGAAAAAACACTTTGCCAGTTAGCTAAGTTTAGAACATAATTTTAGTTTAACGAAAACTTGATTAAGCTTGAAAAATACTAAATTTAAGGATAGATAACATAGTCAAAATATTTTCAAAAGTATTTTAACTTGATTTTTCAAAGAAAACTTAGTCAAATTTGAAATAGTTTTGAAGAAAACTTAGTTAAAGTTGTTCGAAAGATACTTAATTAAATTTGAAAAAGCTTTCGAAGAAAAAAAATATTTAGTTAACTTTAAAAAACTTCTTGAAAGAAATATTTAGTTAACTTTAAAAAACTAGAAAACGATTTTAACAAAAGTATAACCAAATTTGAGATAATTTTGAAAGACCATATAAAATACTAAGTTAAATTTGAAAAGTTTTTCGAAAGATATTTAATTAAATTTGAAAAGCTAAGTTTGAGAAAAAAACTTAGCTAAATTGGAAAAGTTTTTCAAAAGTTACTTGATAATTAGCTTGACTCTGTTTACTCTCCCTTAATTAATGCAACCATAGGGTCCTAGAGTCTAAACTATAATAGGTCTTTTATATTTTTCCTAATTTTTCATCTCACCTATTCTAAGTTTTCAAACATGTTTAGCTTATGAGTGAGTGTAAGATAAAGTTAACTTTGTCAAAAAAAAATATTGAAAATATAAGTTTGAATTTCAAATGAGTAAATGTTAAACTTTTGAGAATATATTAAAAATTAATTGGAGTTAACATTTGCAACCATAATTTAATAATATGATTTGAGAATTAAAGATATTTTAAACCCCATTAAACTGATTAAGATTTTGAAATTAATTGAATAATATTTTGAAATTAATTAACTGTTTTAAGTAATTTTGAAGTTAACTTTCTAAAGGTTTTGAAATTAAATTGAAATGATTTTTAAATGGTTTTCAAAGAATTTTTTTTTTCAACGAATTTTGAATTTTTAAAGGATTTTTGAAATGATTTTTCAAAAAAATAATTTTTTTAAAAAATTTACAAAATATTTTTTAAAATGATTTTTAAAGAATTTAAAAAAAATTCAAAATGATTTTTAAAGAAGTTATAAAAGAATTTCAAAAGATTTTTTAAAATGATTTTTAAATAATTTTTAAAAGATTTTCAAAATGATTTTAAAAGAAATTTTAAAAGACTTTCAAAAGATTTTTAAAATGACCTTTAAAGAATTTATAAAAGATTTTCAAAAGATTTTTAAAATGATTTCTAAAGAATATTTAAAAGATTTTCAAAAGATTTTAAAAATGATTTTTAAAGAATTTTTAAAAGATTTTTAAAATGATTTTTAGAGAATTTTTAAAAGATTTTTAAAATGATTTTTTAAGAATCTTTAAAATATTTTCAAAAGATTTTTAAAATGATTTTAAAAGAATTTTTAAAAGATTTTCAAAATGATTTTTAAAGAATTTTTAAAAGATAAAAAAATATTTTCAAAAGATTTTTAAAATGATTTTTAAAGAATTTTTAAAGAATTTTTAAAAGATTTTTAAATAATTTTTAAAAGATTTTTAAAGAATTTTTAAAAAGATTTTCAAAATGATTTTTAAAGAATTTTTAAAAGATTTTCAAAATATTTTTAAAATGATTTTTAAAGAATTTTTAATGGATTTTCAAAAGATTTTTAAAATGATTTTTAAAGAATTTTTAAAAAGATGTTCAAAAGATTTTTATAGAATTTTTAAAAGATTTTCAAAAGATTTTTAAAATAATTTTTAAAGAATTTTTAAAAAAGATTTTCAAAAGATTTTTAAAATGATTTTTAAAAAATTTTTAAATGATTTTAAAAAGATTTTTAAAATGATTTTTAAAGAATTTTTAAAAAGATTTTTCAAATGATTTTTAAAGAATTAAAAAAAAAATTCAAAATATTTCAAAAATGATTTTAAAATAATTTTTAAAAGATTTTCAAAATGATTTTTAAAATAATTTTTAAATAATTTTTAAATAATTTTTAAAAGATTTTCAAAAGATTTTTAAAATGATTTTTAATGAATTTTTTAAAAATATTTTCAAAAGATTTTTAGAATGATTTTTAACGAATTTTTAAAAAGGTTTTCAAAATATTTTTAAAATAATTTTTAAAGAATTTTTAAAAATATTTTCAAGAGATTTTTAAAATGATTTTAAAATAATTTTTAAAATATTTTCAAAATGATTTTTAAAATGATTTTTAAAGGATTTTTAAAAAGATTTTCAAAAGATTTTTAAAATGATTTTTAAAGAATTTTAAAAAGATTTTTAAAATGATTTTTAAAGAATTTTTAAAATGATTTTTAAAGAATTTTTAAAACATTTTCAAAATATTTTTAAAATGATTTTTAAAGAATTTTTAAAAAGATTTTCAAAAGATTTTTAAAATAGTTTTTAAAGAATTTTTAAAAGATTTTTAAAGAATTTTTAAAAATATTTTCAAAAGATTTTTAAAATGTTTTTTAAAGAATTTTTAAAATATTTTTAAAATGATTTTTAAAGAATTTTTAAAAGATTTTTAAATAATTTTTCAAAGAATTTTTAAATTTTTTTAACTAATTTTGAAATTGATTTTCAAAAGATTTTTAAATAATTTTGAAATTGATTTTCAAAAGATTTGTAAAGAATTTTAAAATAAATGTTGATTTGGTTTAGTTGATTTTAATTAAATTTTCTTAAATTTTGAACAATTTGAACTTAGTTGAACCTAGATCCATCTCACCCGATTCTAAATTATCAATTAGGTAATCTTAAGTAATTTTGTGAGATGATTATTTTTAATTTAGGTTATTTCTAAGGATTAATTTACATTTGAGTTAAACTTAGGTTTTCCAATTAGTCAATTAAATATGTCTTTCCATGATTGATTTCCAGGTCAGGGCGAGACTCTAGGCCTTCTTGGGTATGAGATCATCTACCCCTTCCTAGACAGAATCGCTCAAAGAAATATATATTTAATTTTCTTTTTGAAACTCCTAGATTTAACTAGCAAGTGTAAATTACACTTAGATCCTTAAGCAATCCTAATCTAAGCATGTATATTGCAAGGAAAATAAATAAAAAAGCATTAATCAATTTTATCTATTTATTGAGATAGTTTTTCTATTAGCTCCCCCTGGATCATAGCTTTGATATGGTCTATCAAGGAAATGAATATGATCCTTGGAGACCCAATAGTGACCAGGTCCAACTTGATAGTTCGGATCCTCTGTCCCGAATTTTCTCTATCCCCATGTCCCACTGCCTATCGGATGGTCCAGATTGCATCTCAAGGCATCATGACATCTTTAAGATGTGTGCAATATTCTTGTGATATGCAATGCATCCTTGAGATGCAATCTGACCGTCCGATCGGCAGTGGGACTGTCACGCCCCCAGAAGAACTCTGACCTGACTGTCTGCGACTACTCTGAGGCTGTCCTGTCGCCTGAGTCTGCTGGACCTGCCCCGATGTCTGACCCGTATGCTTCCTTTTCCTGTCCGGATATGCTATCTGCTGAGCTAACTCTATCATCAAAGCTCAATTCAATGCATCAGAGTAAGATGTAATCCCTAATCCGGCAAGCTGTACATGCAGATAACCATCCAATCCCTGTATAAACTGCATCATGCGAGTTCTGTCCTCCGCAACTAACTCTGGACAAAACTGAGCCAACCGGAGGAATTCAGTATTATACTCGGTCACAGAGCGATTATTCTGCCTCAGACTCATAAAATCCTGTCGGCGAGCCATCTGATAGGACAGTGGAAAGAAACGGCTCTCAAAAGCCTCTCTGAACCTGGTCCATGTGACGTTGCGCTCACCAATAATAGAACGCTGAGTAACCCACCAGGCATTAGCTTCATCCCGTAAATGGTAAGCAGCCAGCTCTGCTTTCTCCCACTCGGAGCAAGCCATATAGAAGAAAGTCTGCTCCATAGTCTCTATCCATGACAGAGCCATACTCGGATCGAGATCTCCGCGGAAAAGAGTGAAACGAGTCTTCATCGACTCAGCCAGTGCTGGAATCCTAGCTCGTGCAGCGACAATATCAGTGAGCTGTGTCGGGCGGAAACACTGGAGCTGATACTACAGGTGGTACCGCGGAATAAACCGGAGGAAGAACTCCCGGTGCTGCTGTATATACCGGAGCATAAGCCGTCGGTGGTACTGCCTGGGGAATAAAAGTGGTGGCAACTGGAGGTACGGTAGGAAAAGGTACCGGATGTGGAGCAGCTGCTGCTACTGTAGGCACTGGGGGTACAGGTGCCACTGGTATAGGATACACTGTAGATCCAAGTGGTGGTGGCACTGAATACGCCGTAGGCTGCGCTGGAGCAGATGTCGGGTACACCAATGGTACCCCTGATGGTACTGTAAACAGGGTAGGCGTGGATACCGTCGGTGTGGCCAAAGTAGGTATCTCTACAGGAGCTATCGGGATTTGAGAGCCCGATGCTCCCGCTGCATCCTGAGTCTGTCCCTGACTGACAGGCTCACTAACAGTGGGCATCTCTGGCATATCCAGAGATCCCGTGGTCCTCGCACGTGGTCGTCCAGCACCACGTCTCGCAGCAATACGAGTAGATCGTCTCATATCTGTTAAATTAAATTACAGATATCAATACCAATATAACCAACATAAAATAACAACATACCTATTTGCCGTCAGAAGATGTTCCGTCGCTGTCCAGTCCCCAATTTGACCTCAAAATTCTGAAACGGAATCCGAAACATAACCATATCGAAAATCCGATAATGCCCAGTTTGACTCGCAAACCTGGCTAACCCAAATATCTAGAATACCAGCATCAGGTATCCGATAAATCTCCAGAACACCAAAAGCATGTATCATAACCCGCTCTGATACCAAATAAATTGGTATCAGATAAATCCCGAAAATCCAAAATACGAAACAAAAGATCGTAAAACTGTGCTCTGATACCACTAAATTGTCACGCCCCCAGAAGAACTCTAACCTGACTGTCTGCGACTACTCTGAGGCTGTCCTGTCGCCTGAGTCTGCTGGACCTGCCCCGATGTCTGACCCGTATGCTTCCTTTTCCTGTCCGGATATGCTGTCTGCCGAGCTAACTCTATCATCAAAGCTCGATTCAATGCATCAGAGTAAGATGTAATCCCTAATCCGGCAAGCTGTACATGCAGATAACCATCCAATCCCTGTATAAACTGCATCATGCGAGTTCTGTCCTCCGCAACTAACTCTGGACAAAACTGAGCCAACCGGAGGAATTCAGTATTATACTCGGTCACTGAGCGATTATTCTGCCTCAGACTCATAAAATCCTGTCGGCGAGCCATCTGATAGGACAGTGGAAAGAAACGGCTCTCAAAAGCCTCTCTGAACCTGGTCCATGTGACGTTGCGCTCACCAATAATAGAACGCTGAGTAACCCACCAGGCATTAGCTTCATCCCGTAAATGGTAAGCAGCCAGCTCTGCTTTCTCCCTCTCGGAGCAAGCCATATAGAAGAAAGTCTGCTCCATAGTCTCTATCCATGACAGAGCCATACTCGGATCGAGATCCCCGCGGAAAAGAGTGAAACGAGTCTTCATCGACTCAGCCAGTGCTGGAATCCTAGCTCGTGCAGCGACAATATCAGTGATCTGTGTCGGGACGGCTGCAGGGACTGGTGGAAACACTGGACTGGAGGAAGAACTCCCGGTGCTGCTGTATATACCGGAGCATAAGCCGTCGGTGGTACTGCCTGGGGAATAAAAGTGGTGGCAACTGGAGGTACGGTAGGAAAAGGTACCGGATGTGGAGCAGCTGCTGCTACTGTAGGCACTGGGGGTACTGAATACGCCGTAGGCTGCGCTGGAGCATTTGTCGGGTACACCAATGGTACCCCTGATGGTACTGTAAACAGGGTAGGCGTGGATACCGTCGGTGTGGCCAAAGTAGGTATCTCTACAGGAGCTATCGGGATTTGAGAGCTCGATGCTCCCGCTGCATCCTGAGTCTGTCCCTGACTGACAGGCTCACTAACAGTGGGCATCTCTGGCATATCCAGAGATCCCGTGGTCCTCGCACGTGGTCGTCCAACACCACGTCTCGTAGCAATACGAGTAGATCGTCTCATATCTGTTAAATTAAATTACAGATATCAATACCAATATAACCAACATAAAATAACAACATACCTATTTGCCGTCAGAAGATGTTCCGTCGCTGTCCAGTCCCCAATTTGACCTCAAAATTCCGAAAAGGAAGGTGCACCTTGGTGATATGGATAGTACCATCTAACCTTTTAAGTCATACTTAACCAGAATCTCAGAACCGGGGTATTACAATCACCCCCACTTAAAGACACAACGTCCTCGTTGTGTAATCACAAATCACACCACAAACAAATCCCAGAATCTCCCTCGCTAGGTGGTGCCCTGGGTGCTCCTACCACAGGCGCACTCACGGTCGCAAGGTTGCTCTGATACCATCTGTAACGCCCCGGCCCGGCCGGGCCCCACCCGGACCAAACCAGGAACGGCACCAGAATTACCTATCGGTTTGATGACTAGCTCCACAGACCACCGGAGGTCCTTTCAGCGTGCTTTGTCCTCACTCGCACACACCCTGGGAAACTTCCCAGGAGGTCACCCATCCTAAGATTTCTCCAAGCCAAGCACGCTTAACTTTGGAGTTCTTAAGTTTGGGCTTCCGAAAAGGAAGGTGCACCTTGGTGATATGGATAGTACCATCTAACCTTTTAAGTCATACTTAACCAGAATCTCAGAACCGGGGTATTACAGGGACATGGGGACAGAGAAAGTTCGGGACAGAGGATCCGAACACCCAACTTGATTAACCAAGTTTGACTTGGGGACCCATGCTTGAATTATGTTTCTATTATTTCTATTTACTAGAGATAGGTATGATTTATATTTTCTTTTGGTTTTAAATCCAAGTCCGGATTTGTTGTAAACGGCTCGTTGTTTTCTAAGAATTAGATCCAGATTCTTGGAACCTAAGGTAAACCGTTCCAATGTGTCCTTGAGTTCTTTAATTTGAGTTTTCAAATTGGAATTTTCTTTCTCAAGTTGTTGGACTTGAGTTGAACTTCCAATTTGAACTGGCTCAATTAAAGAACTCGAGTCAATCGCTTCCTTAAGGGCTATTACCTCCTTTTGGAGCGACTTGACCCGAACGTTGGATTTAGCCAACTTTTTTAGCAAGTATGGAACTAAATTCTTTAATTCATCTATTTGAGTTTCGGCGAGTAAAGAACTTACAGTGGGGTTCGGCCCTTCGGAAACGGATGCGGATCCGTGGCTTCGCTCAAACTCGGTTTCTGATTCGCTTTCGATCTCGGATTCGGTCTCGGCTTCGACAATATTTGCTAGTATTGGTAGAGCTAGGAAGCTTGTTTGTTCAAGCTCTTCATCAGAATCTTCGGAGGAGGACTCATCCCACGTCGCCTGCAACACCTTCTTCTTTCTAGCTTCCTTAGTTTTGATTGTACCTGCAACCAACACAACACCTTCCTCGGCCAGAGTAATATTAGTCTGTTTAAATGATTTATCTATTAAATTGTGCTTACTTACTTTCGTATTGGAGTTATCTTCATGTAGCTCAATCAGTTTTTGCCACAACTCTTTTGCACTTGCGAAGGGGCCGATGCGGTTCAGTTCTTCATTGGTTAGGCCGCATTGTAGCATGCAGGTCGCTTTGGCATCGGTTTCAACTTTTTTCATTGTGCTAGAATCCCAGTTGATGCATGAGATAAGTTTTCCGGTGCCGTCACAAGGAAGCTCGAGCCCGGTCTGGATAATGATCCACATCTCGACTTGCGTCTTGAGGTGGTATTCCATCCGATTCTTCCAATATCCAAAGTTCTCGCCAGAAAAGAGTGACGGACGGACGGTGCAAAATCCTTCTTGGAATGCCATTTAAGATCTAGCACACAAATAAATAAAAAAAAACTTGTCCCAGGACTTAATCCTGGATTAGTAGTGCGAGAGAAGGATAAAAATATGAATTCACGAATTTCAAAAAAAAATAATAAAATAATAAAATATTATTAAAAAAATTTTAAAAAAATATTATTTCAAATTTTGCTAAATGTGATATTTTATCAATACTAATGAGTGATGAAGAGATGAGAATGAATTTTTCGAAAATAATTTTGGAGGGAAAAAACGAAAGGCGTAAGGTTTTATTTTTACCCTATAAGAACGAAAAAGTGACGAAAAAAATGCTCGAACGGTAGTTGTACCAACTTTATACCGACAACAACTAGATTGAAACTGAAGCTCCGGGTCGTCGGGATGTCGCTATAGCACTTCGAGGTCGTCTCGTTAGCAGCTTGTGGCGTAAGAATTGCTCGGAAGGTGTGTCTTCAAGCTGCTGGTCGAGTCCCTCTTTTAAACAGTGCTGGAGGCGCCTCCAAGACTGTCCGAGGCTTCTCCAACGAGTAGATTCAGCCGCGTAGATCAGCGCAGACTCCTTCTGCGCTTATCCTCCTCAACGCACCTTAAAGGCCAGTCCAAGACGCATTGAACCCCAGCTCCAAGGTGCCTTCAAGTCCATCTAAGGCGCCTTCAGCTTCTCTTCGCGGACTCCTTCTGGCTCGCACCCGAGATGCCTCCAAGCTCCATGGAGGCGCCTCAGACACTGTTCATCCGAGCCTAACTTGTGTTTTTGGTACCTGCAAAATGTGATAGTCCCAAAATACCTGCAACACAGAGTTAGTACAGAAACAATATGATAGATATAATTGACAGTCATCAGATTGTCCGGGTCTGACTTCGGATTTCCAACCGGAAACCCTAGGTCGACCCGACGCCTACTGTTCCCTCTACGGGGAACGCGTCCTCACCTACTCCACTCAGGAGATTTACCTGTTGCCAGTGCGATCCTCCAGATCGACTGGACTTTTGCTCAGCATTCGAAGCTTCCGGACTTTCTGCTGGACTTCCGCTTCTCGGCTGGTCCAGCCTTTCACCTGGTTCGCGACACCAGGACTTTCAACCTAGGGTTACCCCCCCCCTTAAGACTTTTGCCTGAAGCTCTCGACCCGTCAAGACTTTCTGCATAGGATTACCACCCCCTATGACCTAGGGTTACCACCCCCTAGGGTTTTCCACCTGCCTAACCGCAGCTAGGACTTTTGCCTAAATACACTTAGGGCTTTTCCTACAAGCTCATTCAACATGTTAGAAAACAAACACCTTAACTTTGAACCCTTTAACATAATCAAAATATAGGTTCGATCGTCAGATGCTTCCCGCACCAATACTTTACACCAATTAGATGTGAAGAATACCTTCCTAAATGGAGACTTAGAAAAGGAAGTGTTCATGGAGTTGCCACCGAGATTCAAGGAAAAATATGACAAAAATAAAATATATTGCTTAAAGAAATATCTTTATGGAATTAAGCAATCGTTAAGATCTTGGTTTGAGCGATTTATGAAGGTTGTTAAAAGTCAGGGGTATTGCCAAAGTGAAACAGATCACAGCGTGTTTTTCAGACTGATTAAAGGAGGGAAGATTACCATCATGATCGTCTACGTGGATGACATAATCTTAACTAGAGTTGATCACGTTGAACTTAAAAGATTGAAAGAAGTGCTTGCTAATGAATTCGAGATCAAGGAACTAGGAGTATTGAAATATTTTCTTGGTATGGAGTTTACACAATCCAAAGAGTGTATATTTGTTACACAAAGGAAATATGTTCTAGACCTTCTCAAAGAAACATGTCTACTAGGTTGCAGGGCTTCTAAGACACCCATGGGGTATAATATTAAGTTTTAACTAGCCAAAGCTAAAGAAGTTTGTAGTCAGTACCAACGGCTAATTGGGAGGCTTATCTACCTTTCACATACTTGCTCTAATATAGCTTTTGCAGTTAGCACTGTAAGTCAGTTTATGCACTCTCCATTTCTAACACACTTTGATGAATCTTATAGAATTTTAAGGTATTTAAATAGAACTCTAAAAAAAGGTCTATTGTTTAGAAAACATGGATGTCTTCAAGTTGAAACTTACAGTGATGCAGATTAGGCTGGAAGTGTCACTGATAGAAGATAAACTTCTGACTATTGTACATTTGTTAGGGGTAATTTGGTTACATGGCATAGCAAGAAGCAATCTGTGGTGGCTAAATGTAGCGTCGATTCTGAGTTTCATTGTGTCAAAAGTCGAATACGCTCGCCCCCAGCGCCCCCGCCAACCCATCCCAAGGTCAACACGGAGGAGGTAAATCATGGACGGCTATTAGCGTCGATTCTGAGTTTCAAGCTCTTACTCTTGGTGTTTATGAGACAATATGGATCAAGAGATTATTGAAAGAATTTGGAGTCTTATATTCATTGCCTATGAAAGTTTACTGTGAAAATAATATCCATTGCACACAATCCAATTCTTTATGACAAAATGAAGCATGTTGAGATTAATAAACACTTCATCAAGGAAAAACGGGATAAATGTCTAATTTGTATGCCCTACATTCCAACTACCGAACAAATTGTAGATATACTCACTAAAGGAGTGTCATCCAAATAATTCAAGTATTTGATTGGCAAACTGACTATGGAAGATATCTTCAAACCAACTTGATAGAGAGTGTTAAAAAGTGTTGAAAATAAAATCAATTGGTCAAGATAATGACATGATCTTGAGAATATTCAAGTTGTACAAATATGTAACTTTTAAGAAAATTAATTAATTATAATTAATTATTTTCTTTTTTAATTCCTTTGTATATCTTTAAATCCAAGGCATGTAAACTGATTTGAATAAATAAAAAAATACAACAATCTTTTATGTTACAATTGGATTATAACAAAATAAAAACACATAAATTAATCATGATGCTTTTCAATGTATTTACTGTCTGATAATGACATTATGATCCCCAAACAAAAAAAAAAAAAATTTAACGAGCATTGTACAAGTGTTAAAACTTGTGCTTGTGGTCGGAAAAAGTTCCATTGCTATTGTGGGATTGTTACTTCCACCCCAAAAGATATGTATTAACTTATGCGATAACGGTTAGGCCTTCTGAGCATATAATTAAGGATTGAATTTCAGTTGTGATGCATCATAGAAAATTCCTCCAGTAGGCCGACGGACTTTTTGATTTACCTGATAGTCGGAAGAAAATTTTCATAGGATTAGATTGGTCATCTCTAAAATTAACCGGTTCAAAAAGCTAGGTACCTGAGTTATCCAAAATAAAAAAACATATGCACACTAGAGAAGACCTATCAAATATTCATCCCATTTCAAATTCGAAACCTAATTCTCTTATTACTCTTCTAGTGTTTTATCGTTGCAGCGGACAATGAGGGTACATCAACTACTTTCTAATAAGGAATGAGATGACCTCATTGCTATCTTTATCGCAATCCACCCATTGTAATCCAACTTCAGCGTTGGTTTCTCCAATTTTTCCATCTTCAATTACAGACTGAACAAAACATCATCAAACACCAAAGTGATCTTCAACATGAACTCATCACTAAATACAGAATCCCTGCACAATTTCATCGAAATACAGAATTCTCTGGTTAATGCATTGGATGCTCATTGCCATTCCCACAGTAAATAAAATAAACTGAAGAAAAGACACTCCATTTTTCAAAGATACAATGCATGATAAATTAGTATAATAAGAAAAGGCTGAAACTGGGAGAAAGTGAACATTCCTAGCATGAATCAGTTTAAAGTCCACGTAGACATTTGTTTGTGCCATGTGGTATGTGACATGTAAGGTTGAAAGTAGCATGCCATTTATAGGGAGTCCATTTCTGTTTGATCATTCACCAATCCTAGTATTAAATTTGCTTTGATACACATTTATAACCCTACTTAATTGAACAAATGACCAATCTAAACTTATCTCTATGGTTGTTACTATGGAAGTTGTAATGCGATTTGTATCAGATGCAAACCGATTGGCTGTTGAGACCCTTGCAACTTACCAGTCATAAAGTTATGTGGAGAAATATTGAAGTATTTGGACAAAGTAAATCTTTCATCTCATTGATGTCCTAATCCTACAACAAAATCAAAATGAGAAAACTATATTAATAGTAGCATTTTGTTTTGTATCAACCAAATTACTAGAAGTCAGAGAAAGTATAGATGTTTGACATATTACCACTGTCTGGTGCCACATTTTATGAACTTGATGACAAATCAGCAAACCGCTGTTAATGTAGCTGCAATTGCAATGGCATTCATTCTGAGGATATCCCGGTTATCCGAATGATTACACAAATCGTGCAATAACCTGCAGTGCCTGATGCTACTGCAAACGTTGTATGGTTTGAGTTATACGGTGCATCATGTCTAAATGCAATTTCCCGCAGAAAATCATTGGTAAAATGTTTTCTTCGTTGAGTGCTTTAATCTAATCATGCAGATTTAGTTGTCCAAGATCAAAGTTGTAATCAACCATCTCTAATCCCAACAGCTCTAACATTTGATATATGCCTTCTGATTGTTGGTGTGAAGTATCTTCTGCTATGAAAGAATGTACATCTCCCTTCAGCTTAATCCAACTCTTACCAGGCAATTTCTTAACGCTGTTGCTTTTCATCACCTTCCTTAACCTTGCAACGTCATCCCAACTTCCAGACGAAGAATAGATGCTGCATAATAAGGCATAAGCTCCAGAATTTTGTGGATCAATCCTCAATATGCTTTCTGCAGCATTTCTTCCAATTTCTGCATTACCATGTATCCTACAAGCAGCTAGGATAGTCTTCCACATAATGACATCTGGTTTAAAAGGCATTTGATTGATGAACTTTTCTGCATCATTTAATCTTCCAGCGCGAGCAAGCATATCGATGACACATGAACAATGTTCTTTTGTAGGCTCAATTCCATGTACAATTTCCATCATATTAAAGTAACGTAGTCCTTGATCTATTAGACCGACATGACTACAAGCTGTAAGGACACTGACATAGGTAACGTGATTTGGTTTGAGACCCAAACTTTGCATATGCCAAAACAACTCAAGAGATTCTTTTGCATGCCCATATTGAGCATACCCAAGAATCAAACTACTCCAAGAGAATACATCATTTCTATCACCTACCAAATCAAATAACTTTCTTGCATCTTCTAAGCTACCACATTTTGCATAGGTATCAATTATAGCATTGCGTACCATTGTGTCAAATTCCAGTCCAACTTTCAGCGCATAGGCATGAACCTGACTGCCCATATCTAAATAAGCCAAGTCGGCGCAAGCATTGAGTATAGCGTTCAACGTAATCTGGTCAAATTTGAACTCTGAATTTTGCATGAGATTTATAAATGAGAAGACTTCTTTTGATTGCTGGTGTTGCAAGCATGCAGAAAGAATTGTATTCCAAGAAACACGATCTCGATCCTTCATCTCTTCAAAAAGTTTGATTGCTGTTGACAAACCTGAACACTTTGAGTGCATCATAAGGAGAGAATTGAAAACAGCAATATTTTCATCCCAACCCAATTTCACTGCATGAGAATGGATCATTTCTCCTTTCAGTAAAGAATCACAGTCTGTACAAGCACAAAGCAAACATCGAATGGTGATATCATCGGGTTCTACACCAATATCTCTCATCTCGGAGAACAACTGAAATGCTTCATCAGATAGACCTAGAGAAGAGCATGCACTCAGTATAGAATTCCATGAAACTAGATCAGGCATTTTTATCTCATTAAACACCTTCTTTGTGCGATCTAACAATCCACATTGAGCATACATTTCACTCAGTGAAGATCCAGCAAATTCATTCCTTTCATACCCAAACTTGTAGCAAATGCCATGCATTTGCTCACCATACTGCAAATTTTTGATATTTCCGCAAGCACTAAATGCACTGCCAAAATGGAATTCATTGGGGTAATGAATACCTGAACAGATCATCTCTCTGAAAAGATGCAGAGCTTCCATCTCATAACCCTGCTGAGCAAAGGCAGCAATCATCGACCCCCATGAAACTGGATCTTTCTCTTTAATTGATTCAAACACTAAAGCTGCATCATCGATCCTATCCAACCTCGCATACATGGTGACAAGAGCATTCTGTACGAGCTTATCTCCACCGCAGTTCGATTTCACTGCGTGGCAGTGGAGCTGCCTTCCCAGTTGGACGTCGGCCAGGCCGGAGCATGCTCTGACGACGTTTCCCAGCGCGAAGTGATCGGGGTGCAACCCCGAGCGGAGCATGCCGAGATAGAGCACCACGGCGTCGAGGTCGCGGCTGTTCTGCGAGCAACCAGAGATGATGGAGGTCCAAGAGACGCGATTCCTGTTCGGCATTTCGTCGAACAGGCGGCGGGCATCGTCGGGAGCGCCGCATTTACCGTAGGCGTTGAGGATGTGATTGTGGAGGATGGTGTCGGGGAGGCAGGGGGAGGCGACGAGGTGGCGATGGAGGCGTCGGACATCGGCGAGGGAGCGGAGGTCCGAGCATGCGAGGAAGAGGGTGGCGTAGGTCGAGGGGAAGAGGTGGAGGTGAGGAGGGAGAGAGTAGAAGGCGCCGAGGGCGTCGCGGAAGCGATACTGCTTGCAGAGGCTGCTGATGAGATCGTTGACGTACTGTTGATTGTGATGTTGGATTTGGGTGAAAAACGGCGGACGAAGGGAAGAAGCAGATGCGACAGCAGCGGCGGCTGCGGAAGCAGCAGAGCGTTTGATCATTTGCCACTTCTTAAAGTGTTTGAATGTTTCTGAATCTAAATTTATTAATTTTTTTATTAATAATTTTGACCAATTGTCAACTTTAATATTGGGCCGTGATTGTGGGAGCTCAAGTTATGTTCTGCTATATCCCTCTAAATTCTATGAGCTCATTATCTACTGAGATAGACAAATTTAAGAGATGAACAATCCTTTCGTAAAAGTCAGCACTAAGCTACTTCATTGCGTAACTGATAATGCATCTTCAACTTTTGATAAGAACAATAATTATACACATCTTTAAGGCAATAATAGCTTTGAAAAATAAGACACAAGTTTTGACTAGATTTGCAATAACTTAAAGAACAAGCATATCTTTAATTTCTTGGGGAAAAAAGGCAACAAAATGTCTTCTCCAGTCAATAAGACGATATAACAATGGGGATGCAAATGACTAAGTTATCATAATCTCATCTTGAACTGGCAGTTTTCTTCCTGCCTCTTCTCCTCTTTGCCTTCACATTCGCTTGTAGATTCGCGCCTTGTTTCATCTCTCCTCCCTGAATGACTTCCTCCTCTTCCTCAGCCGTTTCCTCCTCTGTTTCCTTCTCTGTTTCTGAAGCGACTGGCTCAAAATTCTTGCTCATCAGCCCAGGAATAACGAAATTGGCGAACCAATAGATCGACAGCAGCAGCACACTGCAAGTTTCATGTACAGATTTAACGCAAATAATACCCATGCTTAATTGCCGCTACTGCATATTAACGATATCGCCAATTACCCGTTCTGAATGAGGCCTGTCAAGTCACCGCCTGCTGGTGCTGCTTCTGCTACTGCACTGAGAGTGTTCTTGGGAGGTCGATGAAGTGGAGACGCAGCATGGAAGAGGAATTTGTAGCGATTGTAATTGGGAAATTTTATTGGAAAATGCAGCGGCGGAGTTGTTCTTGGCTGGGTGAAGCAGGGGGCGAGGAAGGGATGATGAGATGGGAGAGCGCGGGAAGGAGAAGAGAGGGACTCCATGGCTTTGTGCTCGCTGCTCAGCCTTCGCAGTGGATAATATTTGTACAAGAGATTTTGAGTGGTTAGAAGGCAAGATGGATAAAATATGTGCGAATTTTCATTTCATTTCAATTGTTTTAAAACAAAGTCATGATTCAACTCGAAGTGATTCATTTCATTTCGCCCTCAAATGCTAATATATAAACTAGTACAGAATCTAAGTGACGCTGCATGCATGAGATAATAAGAGTGCTAGATTACGGTTCGGGTTTCAACCAAAGAACCCGGTCCGACTCCAAACCGCGTCGCGAACCCGGATCACGTCGCGACCCTTCAGCGTCCGTCCCGCCCCCTCGAGCACCGACGTGGATCCACTCCGCCCCTTCTCCCTCGCCAAGTACTCGTGAGGCGGCACCCACCCGCCGCCCTCCTCCTCCCCCTCCACCGCCACCGCCGCCGCCATCTTGATGAACCCGGGCCAAACTGGGACCTTCACCGGCGTCGACGCCGCCGCACGACGGTCCGGCGAGCTCCCGTCGCCGAAGGCGAACGACAGCGCCCCTGCAGCTAACTTGAAGCGCCGGTGATCGGCCCCTCTGCGACAGACGTCCTCCTCGGACCATAGCACCTCGTCCTCGTCGAGGTCGGGGAGGTCCTCCTCCCCGGCCGAGCGTCCGGTCCCGAAGAGGCGGTCGGCGGCGTGCCGGCGAGGCTTGGCCGTCATCGTGCACGACCTTCGGAGCAGAGCGCGCTCGCTTTCACGGCGAAGGCGATTTATAACACGATGAGCGCGAGCTTACAGCAGGAAGCAATCATGCACGCGTCGTAAAGGGAGGGCCCGAGCCACGTAGAGTGGCACAGTGCGTCTTCATCCGGCGGCCAGTGGCGGATCGACAACTATACGGTTGCTGTCCTCTGTGAACCCAACAATTACGAGGCGCGTCTGCGTTCAATAATGGTGGCATTAATGGAGGTCCCCCATGGATGATCACTAGCCGCTGCTCTTCGGCGATGGTGGAGACGGGAGAAGGTAAATGGAAAGGAGAGGAAACGGATTCGCGCGTTTGGGCGACTGCGAGTGTAAATGCACTGGTGCAGGTCCCGAGGGGATGTGGGCGCCCGCGGCGGGTAGGCTCGTACGGCATGTCATGAAGGTGGGCGCTCGGCTGTCCCCCTGTTCGACGAAATGTCTCTGTAATTCTCACATGATATGAGCTGCTCCTCGCACGTACCTCCTCTTGTTTGATCCACCTTTACAGGGAAAGGAAATAAAACAATTTCACACAAAAGAAATCCTACCAAGAACATAAAGGAAATTACAATATTTGCATTTTTTTTTTCAACCTTGTTCCAATATTTTGTTTTGTTTTATTTTTTAAACATAGTGTTTGCAGAGTGTGTGTTAAAATTGATGTTAAAGAGTTGACATGAAATAGAAAAAAAAAATGTACAAATTAAAAGTTTTTTTTTTTGTAATTTATGTATTAACTCAAAAAAAAAAAAATTTGATTACCATATGAAATGAAATTCAATAAGACATGATAGGAGAGCTAAATGGCAGAGACAGTTACCCTACGAAAACTCATCCCGTCCACACCCAAAATCCAACCTAGCCCACCCCTTGTTAAATTCAAGCTCCTCCCAATTTTTAATTTCTAAATCAGTCCCTGGATAAGGTTATCAAGTAAATTATGTTTGATAAGGTTATCAGAAAAAAATCATTTCAATTAAATTCACCTAATATACTATTTAGCATCATGTCTACTATTCAAAAGTTTGATCATAATAGTCGGCCTCTGACTAGATATAAAATTATCAATTTGTACCTAGAAGAACAAGTGGAGGAGATAAATAATTGGATCTTATCATGCAAAAAAAATAAAATAAAAATGTATATATATATATGATAGTTGAATATGAATGAGCATTATCAATTATCCATTTGATGTAATTATAGAATATTATGATATATTTTCCGTATATCACCTAATGAATAGTGTAGTGCGTGGAGATAAGGACATATAAGTATGTGGTTATAAATAATGGTGTCAATTTTAATAGGACTAAGAGGTGTCAGAGCAAGAATATTCAATATTGTTCTAAATAGTTTGTGAAACACATTGCATTAATTTAATGATGTTTTAACATCAATAAATTCGATATAACCCACTGAGGTAACATTGAATATGAGATGATGAATTTAGTATTTTTTTATTGCAAATTTTATTGGGGGTAAAAAAATTTATAATTTAGATGATTTACTAGGTTAGATAATATTGAACTAGGACGATTGATCTGACTCCATAGAAATTTATTATCGGCCGTTAAAATAAATCAGGAAGCGCTTGCGGTGAGTAGCCCAAAAGTCAAGTATCTCTAATTACACGTCCCATTTGAAGAAAAAAAATATCTATAAACACGTCATACATAAAAATTAAACCATGAATATCTGGATGACAACTGGATACTCTTCCATTGTACTATAGCCCTAGGGTATCAATAAACTCGACATACTGTAAAAAAGATAAAATCCATCACTTTAACGTCCTCCCTCCAACTGCTTCACACCATTAGGAAAGTATAAATCATAAAAATCAAAACTAACCATTATATAAGAGAATAATTCCTCGGTCTTGCTCAATTAATTCTATAAATTTATCATATAATAACTAATTATGTCAGATACCAACAAACTCCATATAGAAGCTAGGGAAAAGAACTATCATTAATAAAAATCTTTTAAAATCATCATTAGCTCACTCGGTTCCACTAAAGTCATCTTAGAAAAAAAGTTAAATTGAAGAACATGTTCAGTGTTCAGAATTAGCAAGTCTCTCAAGACTTTACACTACTTATGGTAGGGAGATAAAAAATTATTATATGTGCTAATTTTAAAACTACATTATTAAGCTTATTTTCACAATAGGGCCTTTATATATACGTTGTTCTATACAAGAACCCAGAGACAAATACAACTAGATAACATCTACCATTTAATTTATAAAATAATAGATAAAATAGAAAGATGTCTAGAGTCACTAATCATCAATTAAGTATCAATATTATATTTATATAATTCATTTGACACCTATATAATTTTTCAACAATAAGAATTTTAATATCACTTAATAATAACAATATATATTTGAAAACTTTAAGTTATTAGCATATCAATATACATATAGTTTAGCCATAAATGATGAACTTTTGATGACCATATATAATATCTAAACTACAATTACTATATTTTATCATAGGATTGATATTGAGTCACTCAAGATGAACGATATTACCTCTCCAATAAACTATAATTAAATAGAGAATTAGGAGGCGTTTGGTTCATTCATAGGAATAGGAATCGGAATGAGAATCATTGTATTGTGGAATGAGAATGGGTATGAGCATGAATATCACTCTTAAAAGCAATGTTTGGTTAGTTGCATATTTTCTATCGGAATAAATCAAAATTTCCTTTTTTACCCTTAAAGAAAAATAAGAGAAAAAATTATATATGAGAGAAAGATGAATGTGAGAGAAAAATATGATGCAAGAGAATGATGAGAGAGAAAGTATGATGAGAGAGAAAGTATGAAGAGAGAAAAAGTGTGATGGAAAAAAATGAGAAAAGAGAGTGTGATAGTAGAGAACATGATGAGAGAGAAAATATGATGTGAGAGAAAGTATGATGGGTGAGGATGAAGAGAGAGAAAATATAATGAGAAAAAATGAGGAGAGAGAGTGTGATGAGAAAGATTGAGGAGAGAGAAAGTACGGTGAGAGAGAAAGTAAGATGAGAGAGAAAGTGTGATGAGAAAAAAAGAGAACAGTGAGTGTGATGGGAGAGATTGAGGAGAGAGAAAGTATGATGAGAGAGAAAGTGTGTTGAGGAAAAAAAGGAGGAAGTGTGACAAGAGAGATTGAGGAGAGAGAAAATGTGATGAGAGTGAAAGTGTGATAACAAAAAAAGAGAAAAGAGAGTGTGATGGGAGAGATTGAGGAGTGAGAAAGTATGATGAGAGAAAAAGTATGATGAGAAAAAAAAAGGAAGAGAGTGCGATGGAAGAGATTGAGAAGAGAGAAAGTATGATGAGAGAGAAAGTGTAATGAGAAAAAAAGAGTATGATAGGAGAAATTAAGGAGAGAGAAAGTGTGTGATAAAATGACGAGAGAGAAAACATGATGAGAGAGAAAATATGATGAGAGAGAACAAGGAGAGAAAAGTGATACGAAAGAAAAAAAATAAATATATTTTGATATTTGATATTAAGGGAGAAAATTTTAATTTTAGGTCAAGGGTATTTTTGGAATAAGGGAATATTTTGATTGATGAAAATGGGGTAATGACTCATTGAAGGGGAGGTACATGGGAATGAGCTATTACCCAATTTCAATGATTCATTCCCTTATTTGTATTCCTATTCCCATAATCCAAACATTAACAATAGTAATCAATGATTCTCATTCTCATTCCCCACTCCTATTTCCCTAAACCAAACGCCCCCTTAGTTGTTGAAATTATTACGAGAATTAAATATTTCAAGAGGCATACGACTGTTTTAGCTATCCATAAATATAAATTAGATATTAGTTAATATAAAATAATTTATGTTCGTTATAATATTCATCTTCAATTCATAGAGAAGAGAGAAAGGAATGAATCTAGTAATAATGTATACTCATTTGATATTAAATTTGTCTAAAATGAAGATGTTCTACTTTTTTTTTTATATAATCTAGGTATTTTTAGCTTTTATGGTCCGATTAATCCTAGAGATGACTAATTCGACTCCACGGGAGTTTCCCATTTCTTACGAGGATAAATCGAGAAGGGCAGATAGGCATGTGCGGGCAGTCCGACATCATAAGTTTTTTAAACTTTCCAAGTGTAATGTGCCTTGGGTGAGATTTAAACCCTTGTGACATATGGAGTTCATCCCACTTCTTATTAGGACATGTAGAGAGTTAGAAGGGGTGAATAGCTTCGTTCGCTTCTTTGAAGATGATTTATAGTAGAAAATTGAAACGAAGACTCCACAAAGTTAACGTCTTTGATTTACTTAGTCACCTTCTTGAGGTAACTAATTGAATGATCCGGCTCTCTCTCACAATATTTACTATGAAAATCTCTTTATCGGAATTCCTCCGGAGGTGGAGAAACCTCATACAATCTTGAGCACAAGAAATATAAGAAATGAAAGAGAATACAATGAATATACAACTTTACATGAATTTTGCTTTGGACGCTTTCTTATTCCTTGAGTTGTCTTTTGTTTAGTTGAAAATGCAACAACACTTCTTTCTTAACCCTTCAAGAATTGGGGTGTGGAAATCTGTATGAACTCCCTTTATATGGATTCTCCTCGAGCTAATTTTCACCTCCTAATCGATTAGCCTTTTTTTCCAATTGATTGCCACGTCATAATTTGACTGTTCTACCTATATAATGACTTTTCTTGAATGTATAATCAATTGGTAAGTCATACTAATTAATTAGCTAACCTCTAATCGATTGTTGAATTGATTCCATAGCATTATGTGCTCTCATAAAAAAAAGACCCCAATAGATTGGCCTTAAGGTAATTGATTTACCAATCGATTCCAAACTCTATTATTTTTCGTGAAAACAACTCCCAATCAATTAGGTAATCAACGTAATCGATTAAAACATGTCTCAATCCATTAGTTAATTTTCCTAATTGATTCGAACATCTTCTGTTTGAATTGCATCTCCTGACTCCTGCCAATTGATCACTCTGATTAATTGGCACTGCTCAATTGATTAAGTCAATCCACTCTTTGGCAATCGATTACTAACCCTAATTTCAACCTTTTAGAGGTTGAAATAGCATCTTGCCTGGTATCTGATTGACTTCAACCTACTAGGACTTCTATTGCCCAACATTCAGTTAGTCATCTGTGACCTGTTGGAACTTTCCGCTGTCTAGTATCCAGTCAACCTTGACCAACTAATGATTCTCGCATGGGAGCTGAACACAGGGCTCACTTTTGATTCTCGCATGGGAGCTGACCTGAAAGGTCATTGGTCGTGAGAGCAAATCTCACTTATAACTCGCACTGGGGCGAGAGTCTGGGACAACCGACCTGAAAGGTCATTGGGCGTGAACACAGGGCTCAGTTTTGATTATCGCATGGGAGCTGACCTGAAAGGTCGTTGGGCGTGAGAGCAGAGCTCACTTATAACTCGCACTGAGGCGAGAGTTTGGGACAACTGACCTGAAAGGTCATTAGGCGTGAGCACAGGGCTCACTTTTGATTCTCGAATGGGAGCCGACCTGAAAGGTCGTTGGGCGTGAGGGCAGAGCTCACTTATAACTCACACTGCGGCGAGAGTCTGGGGCAACCGACCTGAAAGGTCGTTGGGCGTGAGCACAGGGCTCACTTTTGATTCTCGCATGGGAGCCGACTTGAAAGGTAGTTGGGCGTGAGAACAGAGCTCACTTATAACTTGCACTGAGGCGAGAGTCTGGGATAACCGACCTGAAAGGTCGTTGGGCGTAAGCATAGGGCTCACTTTTGATTCTCGCATGGGAGTCGACCTGAAAGGTCGTTGGGCGTGAGGGCAGAGCTCACTTATAACTCGCACTGAGGCGAGAGTCTGGGACAACCGACCTGAAAGATCGTTGGGCATGAGCATAGGGCTCACTTTTGATTCTCGCATGGGAGCCGACCTGAAAGGTCGTTGGGCGTGAGAGCAAAGCTCACTTATAACTCGTACTGGGGCGAGAGTCTGGGACAACCGACCTGAAAGGTCGTTGGGCGTGAGAGCAAAGCTCACTTATAACTCGTACTGGGGCGAGAGTCTGGGACAACCGACCTGAAAGGTCGTTGGGCGTGAACACAGGGCTCACTTTTGATTCTCGCATGGGAGCTGACCTGAAAGGTTGTTGGTCGTAAGAGCAAAGCTCACTTATAACTCGCACTGGGGCAAGAGTCTGGGACAACCAACCTGAAAGGTCGTTGGGCGTGAACACAGGGCTCACTTTTGATTCTCGCATGGGAGCCGACCTGAAAGGTCGTTGGGCGTTAGAGCAGAGCTCACTTATAACTCGCACTGAGGTGAGAGTCTGGGACAACCGACCTGAAAGGTCGTTGGGCGTGAGCACAGGGCTCACTTTTGATTCTTGCATGGGAGCCGACCTGGAAGTGGTTGTGAGGGCGAGCTCACTTATAACTTGCACCGAGGCGAGAGGTCGGGACAACCGACCGAAGGTCGTTGGGCGTGAGCAGAGCTCACTTTGATTCTCGCATGGGAGCCAACCTGAAAGGTCGTTGGGCGTGAGAGCAGAGCTCACTTATAACTCGCACCGAGGCGAGAGGTCGGGACAAAATGGTCGTTGGGCGTGAGCATAGGGCTCACTTTTGATTCTCGCATGGGAGCCGACCTGAAAGGTCGTTGGGCGTGAGGGCAGAGCTCACTTATAACTCGCACTTAGGCGAGAGTCTGGGACAACCGACCTGAAAGGTCGTTGGGCGTGAGCATAGGGCTCACTTTTGATTCTTGCATGGGAGCCGACCTGAAAGGTCGTTGGGCGTGAGGGCAGAGCTCACTTTTAACTCGCACTGAGGCGAGAGTCTGGGACAACCGACCTGAAAGATCGTTGGGCGTGAGCACAGGGCTCACTTTTGATTCTCGCATGGGAGCCGACCTGAAAGGTCGTTGGGCGTGAGAGCAGAGCTCACTTATAACTCGCACTGAAGTGAGAGTCTGGGACAACCGACCTGAAAGGTCGTTGGGCGTGAGCATAGGGCTCACTTTTGATTCTCGCATGGGAGGCGACCTGAAAGGTCGTTGGGCGTGAAAGTAGAGCTCAGTTATAACTCGCACTGAGGCGAGAGTCTGGAAAACTCCGGTCCAAGACCAGTGGCGATGGCGTTGGTCCGAGACCTGAGACCAGTAATAATACTCCGATCCGAGACCGGTGGCGATGGCGCTGGTCCGAGACCAGTAATAAAACTCCAGTCCGAGACCGATGGCGATGGCTTGGCCCCAAATGGGGGAGGTATAGCAATAGGTAAGCTGGTCTTTCCCGGCTTCGTCCGTCCTGCCTCATGTTGACCTAGTCGTTATTACTAGCCTTGGGCTAACTCGCACCAACCGCCCTCTCCCTGTACTCACGGTATGTATGGTATAGGGCTAATAATAAAGCAAGAAGTACGTAAACCTTACTTGACCCTTGAGCTACGGCGACCCAGCGGCTCTTGTGGTAAGCTTGGTTAGATAGTCTGAGCAAGGAACACCTGCACAGGCCTACTCACTATTTCCTGACCTGCGAACCGCTCCTGCTGACTTGATCATGCCTTCCCAACCTCTTTAAAGTCACATAGGCTTGGCAGCTCTACGAAGCTTCCCGCTTATTCTTGGCTCTTCCCTACGAAACATCTGCTTTCTTTTGTCTTTGGGCGGGCTTTTCTGTGAATAAAGACCTTCCATGCGCCTATCCTACTTCATGATTTCCTTGTCATGTCAATCATTAATGCACTTCCTCTCGTAATGACACCTGTCCAACGCCTTTACTGCTTACGCCTCTTGACACCAGCTTTTTGACCCTTTTCTGTACACACCTTCTATCGGGCGGCGCTTGGGTGTATACCCAAAAAGATACTCGGCTCAGCTTTCGATATTTCCTAAGAATGAATGAGCTTTATAAACCCTAAAGGTAGTCCGCCGCTTTCACTTTGGTGCTTCGCTATCCCCTTCTCTTCGTTCTTGGCCGTCTCTGGCAGTGCGACCTTCTGGCTTCCTACTTACTCCCGACCTGTGACCTCCCTTGTTTCTGGCCCCTTCGCTTGCTTGCTCCCCCTAAACATGGATAGTAAGGAAATCTTCTGGTACTCATACTACATTTCTGACTTAGACCATCATGACTTGTCTTCGCTTCAATCCAACTTGGAGCTGGGTTCGGAATACGAGTTTCGTCTCCCTGGGCTGGACGAACATCCTTCTTCTCCCCCTGAAGGCTTTATCATTATCTTCAGGGATCAAATCTTAGGAGGTCTTCATTTTCCTTTACACCCTTTTCTTTCTGAGTTGAGTCAGTACTTCGGTATTAGTATCTCTCAGTTTGCCTCTAACGTATTCTGAGCCGTATGCGGCACTGTCATCTTATGTCGCATATATCAAATTCCCTTAACCGTTCAGCTGTTCCACCATTTCTACTCTTTCAGGCGCGCCGAGCCAGGGGTATTCAACGTTCAAGCCAAACCGGGCTATAAATTTTTTAATGACCTGCCCTCCTCTAATAAGGGCTGGAAATCTCGCTTTTTCTTCCTTAAGCTTCCTTTCCCCTTAGTCGGGTTTTCCCAATGGCGCTCCAGTCTTCCTCCTAACTTCCCTTCACATGCTCATGAACCTGTCTGCTCTGAGGCCTCGGCCAAGCTCACCGGCGTTATTGTTCGCTTGTCTGTGTTAATGATGGAAGACATTCTATACTCTTTTGGTCTCAGCCCTATTTTTGCAGAAATCGGTGCTCCCTTTGGTAAGCTACTGCTTCTTCTTTGAAGTTCTTCACTAATTGAGGTGCTTTTTCCCTTTTAATTCTGTAGTGGCCGCCATACTTTGCTCCTTTTCCAGCCAGGAACAACCATCGATTGCCGTTCTGCAGGCTCTTAATGAAGAGTTGACGCAAGGCCTATCTTCTGACCCCTCTGCTTCCACCGGTCTACTACCAACCCAACCTTAAACCTCCGATCCTGCAACCACCCCAACACCTGCTGCGCCGCTCGCCCATGGACCTACAGAGCCAACCCAGATCCCCTCCTCTGATCGACCTTCGACTGAGCCACCTCCGACAGAACGAGCGCCTACTCCCCCTCCCTCTATGAAATTGCGCCTGGTGCGCAAGAGCAAAAGGGTGACACCTGCCACTCCAACATCTCCACCTCCCCCGTCGCCGTCAGCGGGTGGCTGTTATCTCTTCTCATTCTCGGTCCTTGGATATAAGTTTTCCCCAGGAGAGGGACTCCGAACTGGAAATCGCAGCTCAGCCACTGGACGTAATAGTTCCAGCGTCGATCCATAGTCTATTACCTGACCAGCCTTCGGCCGCTTCTGAAGACCAGTCAAGGGGCTCGATGACTCCCTTAGCTTCCCCTCCTGCTATGCCTACATGCTCTGCTGCACCGACCCAAGAATTGCCTCCCCCGGAACTCGCCTTCGAAGCCTCCTGGAGACTTCCTTCAGAGATCGATCTTGCCCATGTATCTACTACTGCCACATCTTCCATCCTTGGTAGGGTTGACTTACACGGAGACTTGGCCATCTCCTGGCGATCTGCCAACTGCCAACTTTGGAGGAGCAGCCCTCCTGTAGAGGGTCTTGACCAGGTTGCCCGTTGCCTAGTATCGATAAGCTCCTTTTCTCCTCTTAATTGTTAATATGTATTTGTGACCTTTTTCCCTTCCTATGGTTGTTTGCAGACCTGTTCCGTGGGCTTGAGTGTCGTTCAACATGCAGCCGAGCTACAGCGAGAAAATGTGGCACTTAAGGCCCGCCTCAAAGAACTAGAGCCTCCGATAGCTTCCTTAGTTCCTCATGAGCCCCTACTCGGGGATCTGGATGCTTACCTGTGGGCCGTTAGGGAGTCTGCCACTTCTGCCCCAGCCATCTCCCATGCTGCCTTTGACAAGATACAAAAATTGGAGGCGGCCTTAAAGACAAGTGAGTCCCTGTTGGCCTCTGAAACTGAACGCCGTCGCGCGGCAGTTGCTGAGTTAGAAAGCAGAGAGGCAGAGTTGATCTCCCAGTCAGCTGAGTTGAAATCATTGCAACAAAGCCAGGAGCTTCTGCAAATGAGATTAGCCGACGCTTAGGCTCAGGCTCGTGCCTCCGCTGCCCAGGAAGCGACCATGAAATCCCAATGGGAAACCTGCCAGGCTACTCTTCAGTCTTTACAGGCAGATCTCATGAAGGCCCAGGAAACAATAACTCAGGGCCAGAATGACTTATCTGCAGTCCGCGCTGAGGCTACCACCCATAAGAGCAACTTGGATATGTACCGAGCTGGCGAACCAGAGCGGCTGAGAATATACAGGCTGTCCTATGTCTATTCTTCCTTCTTCCTTCGAAAGTTGGGAAGTTGGATGACCTTGTTGCTGTGCTATGGGGCTGCTGGTGTGGTCAGACAGGCATTTGAGCAAGGTTTTCTACGCTCGGCGCCCCCTGCAACTTTATTAGACACAGCTCGCCTGTCAAGGGAATTGCCCCCTGAAACTTTTCCTTCCTTCGAGGCAGATGATGGACTTTTTCTTCTAGAGGCTCCCCCCACTGCTACAGACCAGACTTCCCTTGATGCTTCAGCCCAAACCCTTCCTGCTGCTGCTTCTGATGTACCGACTGGTCCCGCTCCTCCTTCCACTGTGCTTACCAAACCCGTAGTCCCTCCACTTGTTCCTACCGAACCAGTGCTCCTTCTCCACGATGCTGCTTAATGGGACATATGCTGTAGTGTTGAAGATGAATAGACTTATCTGTTTCTCTTTATCTGGATGGATGTACTGTGTTATTTGCGTGTTTCGTCCATGTCCATAACTTGCCCTTTTTCGCAGTGAGTTTTTACAGCCTTAGCAAATCTCCTTATTGTTTTTTAGATGGCCTTTGTTAATCTGCTTATCATTGTTTGTTCTGATATGCCCTATTGCCCTTCTGCCCAATGACTGTTTTTATACTAAGCCCGCTTCTTCTTTATGAGCCTCTACCCGAGCTACCTTTGCGGGGAGCTTGAACCTGACGAAAGATGGGCTCTGCTTTTTGCCCATGCTATACTTGTGAAACGCAGACCCTATTTCATAAGACTTGATAATTTGATCTGCACGCCATCCCGCTGACTGCTTTGACTCCTCTTGTCCTGCTGTTAGCGAAAAGTTGCACTGAATGCGCCTTTTTGCCTCCTTCCAGGTGCCCTATGAAGCGCCTCGTATCTCGAGCCACTGCTTTTCCTGTAATACCCTACGGCTCTATTTTCGAGGAAAATCAAACGGCCTTCCCCTTTTCTCTGCCCCTGTATTAGCCGTTCGCTATCGATTGACGAAAATATCCTCCCTCTTCAATGCCTATAAGTATCTTCCTTCTTCCTTCCTTCTCGTATGATTTGCCATCGCCGCCTATCGACTGACTCCCCCTGAGACTTTGTCGCGATTCCTTTCTTTCCCCGCTTTCACCTTTCCCCTTACTCTTTCTCCTTCCGGGGGTAATCCTCCTCATCATGACTTCTTCCCCTTCCTTGTCTTCCCTATTAGCAAACCATTTCCCTGGCGCTTCAACTTTTGCTGAATTGGATTGGGATGACCTAAGATATACTTACGAAATCCCTACCAACATTCGTCCCCTCATCCCTACTGGTGTAAACTTGTATTTCGATCCTCCGACTGGCTATTGTACCTTCTTCACAGAACAATTTGTGGCCGACCTTCGTCTGCATCCTTTTTATCCGGAGTGTGCCGCTACTTCAAGATCCCTTTAGGTCAACTAACACCCAATTATATAAGGACTTTGTGTGGCTTTGTAATACTTTGCGAAGTCTGTGAAGTCTCCTGGTCGGCTCCCCTTTTTCACTGCTTCTTCACCCTTACTCGGCTTGCTGACGGCCTCTTTCATTTCCAAGCTCGTAGTCATGCTGCTTTCTTCTCCCCTCTTCCTCCTTCGAGTGTCAACTGGAGGAAAAAATTCTTCTTTCTCCAATTTCCCGATGAAGTAAACTGGCCCATACAATGACAACCTGAGCTGCCCCTGACTCCAGCCCTGGAAGAATTTCATATGGACCTCTCATTTAGTGTGGTTGCGACCGAATGGAGGATTGGCGCTTGAATTTGACGAGACTGATATTCGAGGACCTACTTTCTTATTTCAGGCTGAGCCCCCCTTCTCCTGAAACACCGCACTCCTTAGGTAAGTTTGTGCTTGCATTTGCTATGACTTCTCACTTTCTTTTTCCTCTGTTGAAATGACCCTCCTCGCTTTTGCGTATACAGCTGAAGTTTTGAATCGTGCATCAGAGATCCTGCCTTTTCCCATCAGTGATCTGGAAATACTGCGACGAGGTCAGACAATCTTGGAGAGGCGATTACTTCCCCATCCCGGATCCACCTCCGTCAGAGCGGCTACTCATCCTACTTCCCGTCCTGCCTTCCCGACTTCTGTTCCCCGATCTGTCTCTAGTACTATTCTCCGACCGGCCGCTCCTTCTCAATCGACTGCCACTCCGAGCCGGGGTCGTGGTTATGATCAAGTTAGTAGCTCGGCCAGACCCGCCTTCCAAGGAGCCCCACGGGGATCTAGACGCGCCCGCTCAGCCCTCAACCGCGTAGGTCGAGGTTCTTCTGGCCGGGGCACTATGGGCAGCAGTGCTCCAGCTTCTTCCCGGAGTCACCCTTGCTCTGATAGTTCTGACTCTGACAGCCAACCCTTGCTCCACAGACTGCGTCGCGGACCTGGTCCGACTACCCAGGCTTTCAATCCTGTTCCTCCTACTACCGAAGTCCCCCCCCCCCTCTACAACTGTGGTCGGCCCTGGCACCACTTCCACCTCCACTCCTCCTGTTCCTCCAGCGGTCTCCTCCGACCCCTATAAGTGAAGACCAGCAACGTCCCGCTCTGTCCCTACCCCTGATGTAAAAACTAGTTCTCCAAGGGACCCTCCTTCTAATACGGCGCCAACTGAACATGTTCCTATGTCGCCTCCTGCTCCTCCTGGCCCGGTCGTCGGTCCTTCTCAATCTTCTTCTTATGCCCGCTATCGTTACAAGACTACTATCCCTTCTAAAGCTACCTTAGCTTTAAGACATGATACCCCCACGCGCACTCTGGTGAGGAAAGGCCATCTTGGCAGTTATGAATGGCTTGTCGCTGTTAGCCCAGATGGAAAGATTTTCTAAGTCCTGGGCCAAAGTAAGTACCCCCTACATCACGCCTATTATTTACTTCGCGTCTATTATTAGTTTGTCTTAGCTAAAGGTTATATCTTCTGATCCAGACTCATGTAGAATCCTTATCCCTGAACCAATCTTTCCACAACCTCCATCATCAAAATAAAGAACTCCAAGAGAAGGTCTCTGAATTGGAGCTCCAACTGAATGACCCGGCCCAGGCTAGTCAGGCACTACGAGCGGAAATCCAAGCCTTAACCAACCAAACCAAGCGACAGGAAACATCCCTGGTGCGAGTCAAAGATGAGCTTAAAGTTCTGAGAGAGGAGAAAAACACAGCTGAGGCAGGGTACCGGCAACAACTAGCCGAACGGACTCAGGAAATACAGTCCAAAGAAACCCTTCTGTAGGAGAGGAACAAGAAATTGGAGGTTCAGGCGGCTCAACTAGAGACTCAGGAAGCTGAACTGAGGGCTCTGAGAGCAGAGCTATCCCAATCCCGGGCGGCTCTAACGGGAATATCCACTGCCCTGGCGGTCTATCAAGAAGGAGAGAGTGATCGCTGCCTTCGAAGTCAAGAATTGTATCTGAGATCTCCTGAGTTTTTATCTCAGGCTGGAGCACGCTTTTCTGCATCTGTCCCTTACACAGCGGCTGGAGTTATACGGCAGCTTTATGCACAGAATTTCTTAAACTCCATTCCTCCTGCAGATTTTTTTGATCATGACAAAATTATTCAAGGATTCCCAGATGAAATTTTTGCTCCCTTTAAATGATTTGTACCAACTGTTTGTATGAACGAGCAACTGGACTCTTTTCTCATTCCTTTGAATGTACATATATATCTTTAAGTTTTTACTTGGCTGTCTTGCTATTCCTGTGTCACTTGTCTGACCTAACTTACACTTTCTAGGTCAGCTCTTCTAAACTCGGTAGGGCTGTAAGTAATTAACACTCAAGGTCGGTCTAGCCTCCTTCCTTGAGCGTCCTGCAAATAATAGGCCCCTGATGCTAATTTCTTGATGACCTTATACGGTCTGTCCGATTGAAGCGCCAACTTTGTTACATCCCCTGCGGGCTTCACTTGCTTCCAGACTAGGTCTCCTTCCCAGAAGAACCGCGGGATTACTCTTCTGTTATAGTTCTGTCTCATCCTCTGTCTGTAAGCTTCCAATCGAGCAGTTGTTTGTTCACGAACTTCACTGATGAAATCCAGCTCGGCCAATCGTCGCTCGGTGTTCCCTTCGTCATATAGCATTCTTCTAGCGGACGACACCATGACCTCTAGAGGCACCACTGCTTCGTTACCATAAACTAAGTGGAAAGACGTCAAACCTGTACTTTCTCGGGGTGTCGTACGATAAGCCCACAGAATGTTCGGCAGCTCGTCCACCCAACTGCCTCCTATATGGTCCAGCTTGACTTTAAGCTCGCGCACTATTTCTCAATTGACTACTTCTGTCTGACCATTGCTCTGAGGATGAGCTACCGAAGTAAAGGCTTGAGTTATACTGAACCCCCTACACTAAGTCTATATCTCGTGTCCTTGAAATTGCCTTCCATTATCTGACACTAATTTATGAGGTAGGCCAAACCTGCAAAAAATATTCTTCCACAGGAACTGAATCACAGCCTCCTTTGTAATTCTGGCCAGAGCTTCAGCTTCTACCCACTTGGAGAAGTAATCTACTGCTACCAATAAGAAGCGTCTTTGACCCGTGGCCATTGGGAAATGCCCTACTATATCCATACCCCATTGATCAAACGGAAAAGAAATTATAGAAGTTTTCAGCAGCTCAGTGGGTCGGTGCGTCAAGTTCTGATGCTTTTAACATGATAAACAAGTATTCACCAACTTCTGGGCATCTCTTTGTAGGGTAGGCCAGAAATACCTAGCCAGCAGCACTTTCCGTGCCAGCGTTCTTCCGCCTGCATGATTGCCACAACATCCCAAATGTATCTCGCGCAGTGTGTGATCTGCTTCTTCCGTATTCAGACACTTGAGCAGGGGTCTGGAAAATGACCTCTTGTACAGTTGATCTCCAATCATAACATAAGCGTGGGCCTGTCTCTTGAGCAGACGTGCTTCTTCAGGGTTGGTTGGTGTAATTCCTTGTTGGAGAAAACTTATCATTGGCGCTCTCCAATCGATTACTCCTCCCAAATTATTCTGTAGATCTATCTGAGCTATAAGGAGGGTCTGTGCCATAGATCTGTCAAGTACCCAAGTGGTCAGGGAGCTGACCATTTTGGCTAATTCATCAGCTCTTTCATTTTCAGCCCTAGGAACCTTAGTGACTATGATTTCCTTAAATTCCTCCTTCATCTTCTCATATGCTTCCCTGTAAACTTGCATCTTGTCACTGTTTACTTCAAAATGTCCGGTCACCAGCTGGGTTACTAACTGAGAATCCGAATATACTATGACTCGGCTTGCCCCCACATGTCGAGCTGCTTACAAACCTGTCAGTAAGGCTTCATATTCTGCCTCATTGTTAGTGGCTCTGAAGCTCAACCGGACAGCCAACTGCATTATTTCCCCCTGTGGAGATATTAGAAGTACACCCACGCCGCTTCCATGATGGGTGGTCGGCCCATCTACATAAACCTTCCAGATCTCCTCCGAATCTATCTAATAAATCTCTGTAAAAAAATCTGCCAGAGCCTGTGCCTTAATCGCTGTTCGAGGCTGATATTGTATATCATATTCCCCTAGCTCGGTTGCCCATTTGATAAGTCGACCTGCTACCTCCACTTTGGTGAGAGCTCGACCCATAGTGTTGTTTGTCCAGACGGTAATAGGATGTGCCAAGAAATACGGCCGGAGGCGCCGAGCCATGAGAACGAGTCCGTAAACCAACTTCTCCAGGGTTGCGTACCGAGACTCAGCCCCCTTCAATAGATGACTAAAAAAGTACACTGACCGCTGTATATTGTCTTACTCTTTAGCTACCACTGCCCCCACGGCCTCAGGGGTAGCTGATAAATAAACCCAAAGGGGCTTTCCAAAAACAGGTTTGAACAATGATGGTAAAGATTCCAGGTACTGTTTCAGCTCCTCAAAGGTCTGTGTGCACTCTTCTGTCCATTGAAACTTGGCAGCTTTCCTGAGCACTTTGAAGAATGGCGCAGCTCGATAAACAGATCTGGAGATGAATCGGGACAACGCCGTTATCATGCCTACTAGCTTCTGTGTTTCCTTCAAATTCTGAGGGACCTGCATGTTTCGGAGCGCTTGAACCTTCTCAGGATTGGCCTCTATCCCCCGCTCGATCACCAAGTATCCCAGAAACTTTCCTCCTTTGGCTCCGAACAGACATTTCAAAGGATTCAGCTTTAAACTATACTGTCTCAGAGCCCCACAGGTTTCCTCTACATCTACTATTAGATTGGGCGCTAGGGGGGATTTGATTAAGATGTCATCAACATAGACTTCGACGTTCCGCCCGATCTGCCCTCGGAAGATTTTGTCCATCATTCTTTGGTAGGTGGCTCCAGCATTTCTGAGTCCAAACGGCATGACAGTATAGCAGAAAGTACCATCAGCTGTTATGAAACTAACCTTTTCCTGATCTTCCTGAGCCAAGGGTATCTGATGATATCCCTGGTAAGCATCCATCATGCATATCCTTTCACAGCCAGCGGTCGAATCCACCATCTGATCAATGCGAGGCAGAGGATAGCAGTCTTTGGGGGTAGCTTTGTTGAGATCACGGAAGTCTATGCAAACCCTCCACTTATTGTTAGGCTTCTTTACTAACACGACATTAGAAAGCCAGGATGAGAATTGCACCTACCGAACATGTCCCACTTTCTTGAGCTGATCCACTTCAGCTCGGATAATTTTATTCTGATCGGCAGAAAAATTCCTCTTCTTCTGCTTAACTGGCCTAGCTTCAGGTATTAAATGCAGCTTGTGTTCAGCTATCTCTGGTTTGACCCCAGGCAGTTCTTCTAGGGACCAAGCAAAAACATCTCTATTGCGGGTCAGGCATCATATCAGCTCCAACTTGAGATCCGAGGGTAGGTCACTGCCAATGTGAGTGAGACTCTCCGCTTTGTCAAGATATAGCTGAATCTCTTCCCAAGGGATGGGCTCCTCTGCAATAGGTAAAGGTTCCTCTTGAATAGCGTGTACACTACCATCCTGAGTTCTTCAATTCTTGCGGGGTTCTACCCGGACTATGTCAATGTAGCAGCTACGGGATACCTTCTGCTCTCCCCTGACTTCCCCGACCTGCTCGCCGACCGGGAACTTAATCTTCTGATGAAAAGTAGAGACAGCAGCCCTGAACTCGTGCAGAGCTGGCCTTCCCAGGATGACGTTGTAGGAGGAAGGAGAATCCACCACTATAAAGGTGCTCCTCCTAGTGCGCACCAGTGGCTCGGTGCCTATAGATATGGCAAGCTTAATCTGACCCATGGGCTTGACTTTGTTACCTGTAAATCTATATAGAGAGGTAGTTACAGGCTGAAGTTCGGCGACATCTATCTGTATTTCCTCGAACGCAGCTCTGAATAAAATATTAACCGAGCTCTCAGTATCCACAAAGACCCGAGCCACTCGGCTATTAGCAATAATGACCTTGATAATGAGGGCGTCTTCGTGAGGTAATTCTAGACCCTCCAAATCTTGCGGCCCAAAGCTGATAACAGGGCATGACACCTGCTCCTGGCTGCACCCAACAGCTCCCACATATAACCGCCGACCATGTGACTTGCGGGCTCAGCCAGAATCCCCATCAGTGAGTCCTCCTGAAATCATGCTGATCTCTCAGACAGCAACGTTGCCCCGGTTCTCCACCTCCCTAGCATCTTCCACGGGACTAGCTTGATTAGAAGGGCCTGCCAGGTCGGGCCGAGTCTGACGAGCACGCCCGGCTGCGGCCCGCTCTTCTTCCATTCTTTGTATTTGGGGCGCCAGCTCGGGAGGAGGCAAGCCCTGCTCTACAACTCGCCTAAAATCACGGGCGAATTGGAAGCAATTACTGATATCATGCGTCCTGGACCGATGATATGTACAATACGGTAATCCCCTCGGTCCAGGCTTAGGCGCGTGTATGGCAGCAACTCGAGGAGCTGGTATGGCTCCTTGGCCGGGCTGAAAGGCAGGCCTGGGTTGAACGCGTTGAAGAGGCTAAGCCGACGGCTGGGGCACTCTTCTTTCAGGTCGGCTGCCCGGGGTAGCTATCTTCTCAGCCTTCCTCCTGGCCGCTTGCGCTTCCTCCACTTTGATGTAGCAAGAAGCTTTTTCCACCATATCATCGAAATTCTGGGCAGGATTTTTGATGAGGTCCCTGAAGAATTCCCCCTCTAGCAATCCATGGGAGAAGACGTTCATCAGTATTTCCGAGGTGGCAGAAGGGACGTCATTGGCCACCTAGCTGAACCGATTGATATAGCTTCGCAGGGGCTCGATTAGACACTGCTTCAGAGCGAAAAGACAGTGGTCAGTCTTCTGATACTTACGACTACTGGCAAAACGGCGCAAGAAAGCCGTTTTGAAATCCAAAAAGCGATTGATGGACCCTGGGGGCAATCCATCAAACCACTTCTGTGCTGAACTCGACAAGGTATGTAGAAATACTCGGCATTTGATAGCATCGCTATACTGATACAATATAGCCGCATTTTTGAATTTCCGCAAATGCTCTTCTGGATATTTGCTTCCATCATATTCTCCTATGTTTGGAGCTCGATAACCCCTAGGTAGGTTCTCCCTCAATATCTGAGCCGAGAAGGGTACCTTGTCATCCAAATCTTCAGGCAGATCCTCGACGGGGACAATAGCTTTTCCTTTTCTTGAGTCCCGAGGCGGAGGTAGAGAGCTTTCCGCCATCGACGCCTGCGGTTCTTCTCTCTTCGGACTATGTTCTCGAGGCCCAGATTGATGATAGTTGCGACGAGGCTCTCGGAATAAAGTGCGAGGAAGCTCTTCTGGCTGCTTCCTCTTCGAGCCCTTGTCGGAAACAGGAGCTGGCTCTCTGGATGCTTCAGGCGCCTGGCGAGGTCGAGAAACTGTTCCCTGCTTTTCAGAGGCGGCTTGCTTCTTGGCCTCCTTGAAGAGCTCGTACTCCCCGGCGGTCATGGTAACATTAATCCTCCGGTTGGAACTTCGACCAGATTCCTCCATCTTCACGCTCCGGCTCAAGCTCTTGTGTTTCCCACAGACGGCGCTAAATTTGATCCTGTCCGGAGGCTGAGTCGGATGAAGGCCGGTCGCGATGTACTAGTTGTTGACGGAGAGTCGCGGTGGCTCAAGGATGACCTAGACGTGTGTAGGAACAAGCTCCCACGGGCGGCTAACGAGGCTGCAGGTCCTGCACACACGCAGACGATCCCACCTCACGTTAGAGGCCAGAAACCAGGGAAAAGGTCCCCGGGTCAGGCCCTCCGACGCTCAAGTCAAGTATTTTTTTCCCCAGAAAGTGTAAGAGAAGAATCCGAAAAAAGTGAAAGATTGGTGAGGAATGACGAGTGAGCGTATCCGCGTACGAGGAATCCTCCCCCTTTTATGCACCAGCAAGGGCTTCTAGAACCTGCAAGCATGTCAGAAAACGTTAGACGCTGGGCTTTGTCATGTAGTGAATGACACCTGTCTGGCTATTATTGGCTATAAAGGCATCTTCTTGTTTAAGAACCTTCGCCTTTGCGCATATCCCCTGGTGTGTGATAATTACCCCCTGACAGGTAGTTATGATTCCCTGACTCCTTTGTCGTTTAGCTCCCCCGGTCTATTATAGTCTGTATCTGTTTCACATCCCCCTGTCAGACCTGCTCCACTCTGTTAGCTTTGCCACCTAAATCAGGCCTTCGAACGTGTGTCTATGGCTTCGCGCCGTATCCTCGCAGATCTGCCGAGCCCTATCTGTGGAACCTGCCCTGTGACCTACTCCCCAGCTTTCGAACGCAAGCCTGCAGACTGAGCTGTCTCTGATCAATTCTGCTGCTCCCGACCTGTACCCTGTGACTTGTGCTCCGGGCCTTCGAACGCAGGCCTGTAGATCGATCTGTCTCTGAACAGCTCTGCTGATCTCAACCTGTATTCCTTGACTCGCATTTTCAGCAAACCCATTCTCCTGAGCTGCTGTCCCCTGCAACGCCTGCCCCTGAGCTTCACCTGTCGTCGTCCTTTGTCTTTCCGCTACCTTGACCCCTTGATTGACAGGTCTGCTCGACCTTTGACTACCACATATACCTGACTCTTGACCGCCTCCTATGCTTGATTTTTGACCGCCAAGTCACCTCGACTATTGACTGCCGCATCATCTTGACTCTTGACTACTGCATCACCTTGTCTTTTGACCGCTACATAGCCTTGACTCTTCTCCTCCCTTCTTCTAGGCCCCGCCACTACGCGTCGTATCAATTACCATATATATGTGATGTATACATGGATATATATAATTAGTATATGGATATAAATATATATACAAAATTAATGCAATAACTTAGTATTAAGAAACTATAACATGAATTATATGTTACCATGTATAGTTAATATAAACATGGATATATATAAATATAAAATTAGTATATGGATATAGGCTTCTATTTATACTTTAAGTTTTATAAAAATAAAAATTATCTAGTATTTATAAAACCTATAACTTACATATTTTTATATATGTGGATATATATGGAATTATATAAATAATAATAATAATAATAATAATAATAATAATAATAATAATAATATACCAATATATAAATATTTAGTATTTATATATATATATATATATATATATAATATAAATTATATAGTATAAAAATAAATGTATGAACATGTAAATAAGAAATATTATGTATAATATAAAATATATAATGTAAATTATTAAGAAATTGTAATATCGAAATATACAAATTATATATATTACCATATATATGTGATGTATACATGGATATATATATAATTAGTATATGGATATAAATATATATACAAAATTAATGTAATAACTTAGTATTAAGAAACTATAACATGAATTATATGTTACCATGTATAGTTAATATAAACATGGATATATATAAATATAAAATTAGTATATGGATATAGGCTTCTATTTATACTTAGTATTAAGTTAATATATGTGGATATATATGGAATTATATAAATAATAATAATAATAATAATAATATACCAATATATAAATATTTAGTGTATATATATATATATATATATATATATATATATATATATATATATATATATATATATAATATAAATTATATAGTATAAAAATAAATGTATGAACATGTAAATAAGAAATATTATGTATAATATAAAATATATAATGTAAATTATTAAGAAATTGTAATATCGAAATATACAAATTATATATATTACCATATATATGTGATGTATACATGGATATATATATAATTAGTATATGGATATAAATATATATACAAAATTAATGTAATAACTTAGTATTAAGAAACTATAACATGAATTATATGTTACCATGTATAGTTAATATAAACATGGATATATATAAATATAAAATTAGTATATGGATATAGGCTTCTATTTATACTTAGTATTAAGTTTTATAAAAATAAAAAATGATTTAGTATTTATAAAACCTATAACTTACGAATTTTTATATATGTGGATATATATGGAATTATATAAATAATAATAATAATAATAATAATAATAATAATAATAATAATAATAATAATATACCAATATATATATATATATATATATATATATATATAATATAATATAAATTATATAGTATAAAAATAAATGTATGAACATGTAAATAAGAAATTTTATGTATAATATAAAATATATAATGTAAATTATATAGTATTAAAAAATGTAAGAACGTGTAACAAAGAAATATTATATATAATATATAATATATAATATATAATATATTATATAAATTATATAGTGTAAATAAAGATTAAACAAGTATGAAATTAAAACATGTGGATAAAACTTAGTAGATAGGAATTAATGGACTTAGCATTTAGGGATAAAATTTAGTATCTATAAATTTATAGAGATTATTCATCTAATTAATATAGAAATAAGATATATATACTATATTATATAAAATGTATAATATAAATTATAAAGCATAAATAAAATTAAATAAGAAAAAATACATAAGAAACACGTGTAACATACTATTTCTATAAATAATATATTATATATAATATAAAATATATAATTAAATAAGAATAAGAAAAAAATAAGATTTAATATATTATGTAACATATATGAAAATAAAGTATATATATATATATATATATATATAAAAGGAGATAAATAAATTATATGACTTGAAGGATAAAATTTAGACAAAGTCTTAATCTCCATCTCTTTAAAAACCCTACCTCCAAAAGCCCCATCCATCCTCTGGATGTGTCGCCGGCCCTAAGGGGCTCCTCTCCTTCCCATTGTTCTCCACTAGTTCTAGAGCCCCAAAGGAAGACAAGAAGTGGGAGTTGGTAGAAGGCATGTTCCTAACCTTGTTATTGTGGTAGTTAGCCTCTATAGTCTTGTATAGTTTTGGGTGTTTCCTTTTTATGATATCATGTTTTGATTCCAATGAATGGTGTATGTTTCTACAATGTTAATGCTCTTAATTAGTTTCTATAATAATTTGAAGTTTCGGATTAGGTAGCTTGTAAGGTTAGGTTTGTTTCCTTTTTATAATATCATGTTTTGGCTTCATATGGATGGTGCATGTTTTCAATTATGTTAATGCTGTTAATTAGTTTCTATAATCTTGTGAATGTTGGAATTTTTATAGCTTGTTTCCTGGTTATGATATCATGTTTAAGTTAAATGAATTGTGCATGTTTTTAATTATGTTAATGCTCTTAATTAGTGTCTATAATTTTGTGAAGTTATTAATTTTATAGCTTGTAAGGTTGGCTTGTTTTCTTATCATGATATCATGTTTTGGTTCTATATAAATTGTGCATATTCTAAACCAATTTATGCAATATTCAGTTCATATAATGATGCTTAGGAATAGTAAACCCAACCATGTTTAAGAGATAATTTAGTATGTTATGTTAATTTTGGTTTTATGCTTTTGCATGCTACAAAAATCAATGCATGTTTTATTGGTAATGATTATGCTTTTCTCTTCTTGTTCATGATTCGATGAAGTTCTAATGACTTTTTGGTAGGGACCATGTGGTTTAATTAATTAAAATTATGATTTATTTCTTCAATTAACTATAAGATTTATTCTATTTATTTGATTCTCATTGTTAGTTAAATTTAATATCTTAACTAATAGATGAATAGGTCTACTATGTAATTTATATATGATATGATAATCTAATCTTGATTAGAGATTTAATGAATTGAATTGTTTATAATTTATTATTCATAGATTGATTAAATGGTTGGTGATTTAATAGGTATTCATTAATTGGTTGAGATTGATTAGTATGTGATTAACTTCATTAACTATTAATCTGATTGAAGACATATTTAATGGGTCGATCAAGTAATATTAACCGAGCTATTAGTGTAGTTTGATTATTGAAGCAATAGTTAATTAATTAACTCATTTGATTAATACGATTAATTAATGTAATCAGAAAATTAATTAGAGGGGTTGCATAATTAAGATTATTAATTAAAAAGTTGGTTAAGTAATTTAATCAACTTAATTGATTAATTTAGTTTGATAGATTAACTAATTAATAAGGATGATTGAGGGATTAATTAAGGAATTAATTAAGGTAAGTTAATTAATCTATGATTTAGTTAATGGAATTGGTTAAGCAATTTTATAACGGTTTAATTGATAATCTGAACTTTAATTCTAGTTTTAGTAAAATAGTATTAACGCATTAATTAACAAGTGGTTAATGAGATTCAATGAAGATATCGTGAGGGAAAAGACCCCAGAGGGAACCTGTTTATGGGAGAAGGCCCCAGAGGGAGCCCGTTTATGGGAGAAGACCCCAGAGGGAGCCCGTTGACAGGAGAAGACCCCAGAGGGAGCCCAATATCAGGTAAATTAATTAATAAAAAATTAATGAGGATACCGTGAGGGAGAAGGCTCGAGAGGGAACTTGTTTACGGGAGAAGGCCCCAGAGGGAGCCCGTCTATAGGAGAAGGCCCCAGAGGGAGCCCAATATCGGTAAGTCTACTACGACAACATGATGAAGTTTGATGGGAATACTGTGAGGGAAAAGGCCCCCGAGGGAGCCCGTTTACGGGGAAAGGCCTCAGAGGGAGCCCGTTTATGGGACAAAGCCCCAAAGGGAGCCCAATATCAATTTCCATAATATGTTATGAATAAGTTAGGTTCAGGATAAGCTAAATTCAGATCCATGTTATGCTATGAATACGTTAAGTCCATAATATGTTATAAAAATGTTAAGTTCATGATATGTTATGTTCATTCCTACGATTAAGTCTATTCATATGCTTATATTATGCCTATGTTCATGCTCATGATTATGGTTGTTAATATGCATGCTCATGTTTATTCTCTCTTGCTTATATCGGTGTCTATGCTTACGTTCATAGTATGCTAGTAGAGAGAGCCCAAGTTACCTTGTATGTGATTCCCCTTAGTACACTAGATTATATTCGCTAATTAATACATAATACTGTTTCGAACATGCTGAGTCTTTTGACTCACAAATTATACTTTTTTCAGATAATGAGACAAATGAGACAAGAGGCATTGACCAGTGAGCTAGCTCGGAACAAGAGCAGTACAATCCGAAAATCATCCAGATTAAATTTTGTATTTTGTTATGTTTATTTTTGAACCGTCTATGTAATTTGAACTAAGAAACCTTTATGTAAGTAAGAATAGGTGACGCCTGTAGTTTACATTTTATTATGTGTTTAAAAAAAAACTAGGGGCGTTACACAAATTTGATGAGGAATATATTTTATAAGCTGTTAACATTTAAATTGGTATTCTATGCATCAGTTTAATGATGTAATAGATCTTGTGACTCTAAGAGGAAGAAATAGACTTGTTTCTTTAAATAGTGAAACTTAAACTAAAGATTAGAAAGTCAACTGATGTAACATGTCACTCCACTTCTCTTCTTAAGATTTAGCTCATGATCAATGTAAACTTAAAGGATTAATCCAGAGCCTATGATAACTTTCTGGATTCATTTTATTTAAAGCATTCTTTCCTTTAATGGTCCCTTTTATAATTTAATGTATGACTTATTCCTTAGCATCACACGGAGTGTATGGGAACATTTGCATTAGATTGTCCCTCTTAGAATTTAATGCTTCTTGATCACTAGGAAAAAATAACATTTGCATGGTTTATAATAGAAGCTTTGTATGTAGTGACATAGAATGAAAATTCTATTTCATAAGTACGAATGACAATAGGGCGGGGCGGGGATGGGTTTGCCATCCCCATCCCCGGCCCTGAATTTCATCCTCGTCCCCATCTCCGCCCCTATCCTTACTTTTTTTGGTTCAGGAAATCCCTGAACTCGAACCATTGGTGTGCCTGGTCCAATCGAGCGGTGTGCCTGGTGTCTGGTAAGACTTTTTTGGGTTATGAAGAAGACTCATCCCATGTCATCTACAGTGATTTCTTCTTCCTTTGCTTCTTTGTTTCCCTTCTTGTTGCAGCCATAGTAGGTTGCCTCAGACTTCACTTTTGGACTCGCTTACACTGTCTTGGACTGAATCACCTTCTCGATGTCCTTCTTGGTGAATCCTTTCTTCTTCTTGTAGAGTTTTCGTACCAGATTTACCAGCTCGGTTGTGATTTTATCGTTGTCGTCATCTGAGTCCGGTTCTTCTTCGGACTCGGGTTCAATTATGTGCTTTGCTTTTGCTTCCCGTGTTCTGCTCGTACCTGCAATCAAAGCAATACCTTTCTCGGCTATAGGTGTATTAGTATATTCATGTAATTCAAACTCTGAAAATAATTCATTTAATCTAATTAAGGAAAGGTCCTTAGAAACCTTGTAAGCATCTACCATTGATGCCCACAAGGTGTTCCTAGGAAATGCATTTAATGCATACCTGATGATGTTGCGATTTTCTATCTTTTGTCTGATTATGTGGAGACCGTTGAGAAGTTCTTGGATGTGTGCATGTTGTTGACTCGCAGATTTGTCATCCTACATTTTTATGTTATACAACTTATTTAAAATTAAATCTCTTTTACTTACCTTAGTATCGGAGGTCCCTTCATGCAACTCAATTAGCTTCTCCCATAAGTCTTTGGCGCTTGAGAACGAGCCTACTCGATTTAGGTTCTCCTTTGTTAAACCACATTGAAGAGTACATGTCGCTTTGGCATTGACCTCGACCTTCTTCATCAGACTTGCGTCCTAGTTCTCGCATGATATTGGTTTTCCAGTACCGTCAAGTGGGAGTGAGATGCCGATTTTGATGATCATCCACATCTCGAGTTGGGTTTGGAGGTAGTACTCCATTCGACCCTTCTAGTAGCCAAAATCTTCACTGGAAAAAAGAGGCAGACGAGCTGTGTTGTAGTCTTCTTGGTGGGCCATTAAAACAAAAATCTTGCACACAAAGGAATAACAACAAATGTTCCAAGACTTGGTCTTGGATTAATAGTGCGGTAGAAAAGTAAAACTAGCAATTCACTAATTTTAAAAAATTGATAAAATAAAAAAACTATTAATTTTTAAAAAGAGTATCCTATGCTCGATTGGTGGTTTCACCAATTCAGAGGGGTCTGGATCTAATAACAATTGTAGGATCGAAAAGCATTAGGGGGGGGGGGGTGAATAGCGCTCGTGGCTAATTCGTTTGTTTCAAATAAACTCAAAGTAAATACGTAGCGGAAATAAGAGAGAGACAAATAAAACACAAACACCAAGGATTTGTTGGGACCGTGATGTCCACTAGAGGGGGGTAAATAGCAGTTCGTCGCGCTTGAGTTGGTTTGTTTCTTCTGGATGATGTGCAGCGGAAAATACAAGAATCAAACACCAACAACGCTAACTCTAGGGATTTACTTGGTATCCACCTCAAGCAGAGGTGACTAGTCCAAGGATCCACACACTCATGCATCCTCCACTATAAAACCACTCCTTTGCGGTAACTACCAAAGGCGGAGAAGCCTTACAAGCTCACAATACAACAAGAATATAAAGAGAAACAAATACAAGGGAAATCTTACAAGATTTGTACAATAAACCCTAACCCTAGCTTCTTCTTCTTGTTGCAACTCGCCTCTTGACTTGGACGTGCCTCCAAGAACCTACAAGACTGGCAGAGAGAGTTGTGGAGAAGTCGCTGTGAAAGTCACAGAAGAATCGCAGGAAAGAACGCAAAGTTCTGATGAAGAAAACGCTCCGCCCAAGCTTTATGCAGTGCTCCCAATCGATCAAAATTAGTCCCAATCGATTGCCACATCACATCTGCATAATCCCAGCCATCCATTGCTCGTTTCCTGCTCAACGATCACTTCCCAATAGATCGACCGATCGATTGGGACCATCTGAATCGATCGGGCTATCGATTCAAACCCATTCTATGCTCTCGCGTCCGCGCGAGAGCTTCTCCTCCCCAATCGATCGACCGATAGATTGGTAGATCCCAATCGATCACTCGATCGATTAGGAAAGCTTCTATGCTTGCGAGTAATACTCCCAATCGATCGGCCGATCGATTGGAGTCATCCCACACTCGCAGCACACTCCAATCGATCGATCGATCGATTGGACACTGGTTCAATCGATCGACCGATCGATTGGACACTGGCTCAATTGATCGACCGATTAATTGAACACCCTGAACTTGCCTCAAACTCAAATTCAAGGTCCCAAACCCAACTCCCGGTCAACCATGACATGTTGGATATCCATGCCTAGCATTTGGCCAACACCCGACCGACCTCGAACTAGCCTTCTAGCCTCCTCCATCAGCCTTACGTCCCTCGGATATCTCTCATCCTTCACGCCTTGCCTTCAGGAGCTTCCTTCGGCCTCATCCTAGTTGTCGGATTATACACCACACTCGATCAACCTCGAACTAGCCTTCTAGCCTCCTCCATCAACCTCGCGTCCCTCAGATATCTCCCATCCTTCACGCCTTGTCTTCAGGAGCTTCCTTCGGCCTCATCCTAGTTATTGAGTTCTCCTTACCAAGTCACACTAGGACTTACCTTGCCAAGACCACATGCTTGGACTTTCAACTTTTGCCAAGATCACACTTGGACTTTCCCAATTGCCTGGCTCACTTATCAGGACTTTCACCACCAAGTCTAGTCAACATTGACCTACTTGGATTTTCACTCTTGCCAACCTTCCTGTTGGACTTACCTTTGCCTAGTCTCCAATTAGGACTTTCCCAGTCAAGTGTCTTGTCAACCTTGACCTACTTGACTTCTCTCTTGCCTAACCTCCAGTTAGGACTTTCCCAGATGCCTAAACTCCAGTTAAGACTTTTCCATTGCCTAAACTCCAGTTAGGACTTCTCTACTGCCTAACCTCCAGTTAGGACTTCTCCACTGCCTAACCTCCAGTTCGGACTTTCAGACACCTAACCTCCAGTTAGGACTTACCCAGTCAAGTCTCTTGTCATCCCTGACCTACTTGACTTGTCTTCTTCTCAACCTGGTCAACCCTTTGACCATCTCCACAATCGGACGATTGCCCTAGCAATCTCCATATATTGTCAAACATCAAAACTCAAATTTCGACTCAAGCTTGACTCAACTCAAGCTTAGTCAAACTGGTCAAACTTGACCTAGAAAAATTACCCCAACAATCTCCCCTTTTTGATGTTTGACAATCCTTCTTAGTTAATACCTCTAAGTTAGGCTAAATCCCATAGCCTTAATTTCTTTTTTATCACAAGGCTAAATCCCATAGCCTTAACCTTTTCATGACAAAGTATGAATGAAGACCTAACTTAACATTCAATTCTCCCCCTTTGTCACACATAAAAAATAGAAAACAACTCTTCCCCATAAGAGTTAACCTCACAATGAAGATCACATACCCTTCATTATCTCCAAAGCTCCCCCTTGAGCTCTACTTGACTCCACAATGCTCAACCTAAAGCATTCACCATTTGACCAATGAAAATCTTATTCATTGTATCCAATGCTCCCCTTTGAGCAGTAATCTTCTTCTCAATGCTCATCCAAGAGCATTTTTTACTTTACCAATGAAGGTCCGATCCCCTTCATTGAACCCAATGCTCCCCCTTGAGCAAACATCTACTCCAAAATGCTCATCCAAGAGCATTTAACATCCTAGCAATGAAGATAACCAACCTTCCATTGCTCTCCAATACTCGACCCTAAGTATTAATTCATCACGAAGGTTTAACCCACCTTCCCAGGTCTTTGAAAATATTTTAATGTTTTCAAAGAGTAACTCCCCCTAAAAACATGGTCAAACTTCTATCATTGCGCCAACAATGACTTGGGGTTCCTAAATAATTAGGAAAACCAAAACTCAAAGTTTTGAGGTTCAAAATTCAATAATGAAACTAACCTCAACCTAAACTTCACCTAAGTCGACATTAACCAAACCATGCTTGTTTTCATCATGAAAACTCCCGCTTAATGTATACAAATGTATTCCAAAGGGTTAGGAATGGTTAATGACCCTTGAAAACCAAAACTTGAAGTTTTGAGGCTCAAAGATTCGAAATTGAAACTAAACTCCATCCTAAACTTCACTTTGATTTATATTAACCAATCCATACCTGTTTTCATCAAGAAAACTCCCCCTAAATGTATACAAATGTATTCCAAGGGGTTTGGAATGGTTATTGGGACTCGAAGTGACTTGAAGTGCTAAAATCAGGCCTTTCCAGCCAAAATCAGACTTCCCAATCGATTGAAGTTGGGACTCAATCGTTGAAATCACTTCAATCGATCCATTGATTGATTTTGCAAGCTACTGCTCGTAGAAATTTCCTCTGAATTGATCGACTGATCGATCCAGATTGGGTCAATCGATCGGCTGATCGATTCACTACCCTTCTATTCGCGGGAATTTGTTTCCCAATCAATCGACTAATCGATCAAAACCATCCCAATTGATCGATCGATCGATTGGATTTCTGATTTCCTGAAATTCAATTTCAGCGAAATTCAGAAACTCCCCAAAAATTTTACAAAATTCTAAAAATCATAAAAATTCATGTAGACATTATTTAGAGTATACTTTATCAAGGAAAAATAATTTTCTATAAAAATACTTCCTATTTTCAAATATTGACACAAGTTCAAAAACTCTTGAAAACTTCAATGTTTTCTCCTAGTTTGTGTCTAACTTTCCAATAATGATTACTATCAAAAGATAGTCTTCACCAAGGTTTTCCAAAAGCATTTTAAAATAATTTTCAAAACCAATATCCAACCATGTTCTTTGGGCTCAATGCACATGACTTGTACATTAGCTCTCCCAATGATTGGAAGACACATAAGTATGTGTTTTGATGAACCTAAAACTCAACAAGATGCACTAAATCAACATCTTGAGTTTTGTTCACCATCCTAACATCTCACTTGTATCTAATGTGTATTAAAACACATACAAGTCACCTTATGATTCTTTGTGAGATGTACATTTAGTTTTGCCCTAATTTAAGGGATCATGCATATCTATCTAGGCATTGTGAGAACCATGATCATCCACCAAGGATGTCACTTGGTATAAGCCCACAATTATTGACATTTGTCCTTAATTACAAGGAAATTATCATAATGAATGATATGTTATGTATGACATACATCAAAAAGAAAGAATTTTCAAAAGAAAATTTCCTATAGCTACATGATGTATGCATGACATGACATGATATTTTTGATATTTTTCATAATAATCATGAATGCAAAAATAAATATGATGTCATGACATATGATGGGCAAACAATCATGGCATTTTAGTATAAACAAAATATACCTAGATAATCTATCTAAGCATCCTTAATTCTTAGCTAAACTTTAAAATTAAATCCTAGATTGCCCAATTTCATCAAGAAGGTGCCAAACCCAATTTTGACATTTCTTTTTCCCTTTCTAATTTGTGTCATTTTAAATTAAACAAATTCCTCAAAGCATGACACATTTAACTCTTTTAAAGAGTAAATGAAATCAAATTAAGGCTTAGATTCGCCTTTAACCTTCTAAGAAAATGCCAAAACCCCCAACTTAGCATTTCTTATCCTTTCCTAAATGTGTCAACTTAAATCAAGTTCAAATCCTCAAAATTTGACACAAATTACTTCTCTTAAGGATTAACCTTTGAGACTTAAGATTTAGATTTGCTCTTAGTTCCTTAAGAACATACTAAGATCTCAACTAGCCATTTCGTATCCTTTTTCCAAGTGTACCAACGTACATTAAGTGTGATTCCTCAAAGTTTGGCACAACTTACTCTTCCAAGGAGTAATTATCTTACATTAGGACCTAGATTTTCCTTTAATTGCCCTAAGAAAATACCAAAACCCCAATTTGGTGTTTCTTATGTTTTTTCAAATTGTGCCAATTTAATTCAAACATAATTTCTTAAGATTTGACATATGTTACTCTTTCAAAGAGTAATAGCATAATCCTTTTCATTTTCAAAGGTTAACAATAACCTTGAAAATGCTCTCAAGTGTCAACTTTTATCAAGGTTGGGTTAACCACCCTTCCAATTGGAGTTGACACTCTCTAAACCCATCTAGGGTGGAGAGAATATGCTCCTAGGAACCCAAAACCTATTGGTGCTCCTTGGATGCTCTAGGTACTCACTAGGGATGACTTCCCTAGTCACCTTCCTAAGGACCTTTCTAGGCTTCTTAGAAGCCTTGGTCACTTCTACTAGGTCACTCCTAGGAATAACTTCCCTTGTAACCTTCTTTGTGACTTTATTAGGCCTTTTTAGAGCCTTAGTCACCTTGGTCTTGACAAATGTACTCTTAGGGATGACTTCCCTAGTATTTTTTGACTTGACCACTAGACCTAGGTTTGGTTTCATAGCTATATGAAACCCTATGATAGGAAGTCACATCCTTCTTGGTTTTAGGTTTGTATCCCAAACCTCTATAGCCATTGGATGACTCTTATCTAGCTCTCCCTAGGTGATGCTCACTTTGCCCCTTAAGAAAGTTTTCCATTCTTGCTAAGGTTCTCTCTAAGTTATCAAGTCTTGACCTTAAGACTTGGGTTTCCCTTACTAAGTCCATAGATTTGGATTTTTGTTGATTCCTATGAGCATTGCTAGCCTTAGGCTTATATCTAAAATCCTTAGAATTGTTGCCTAAGTAGTTATCTACCTTCCTAACCTTAGGTATGGTAGATCTAGCATGAGGAGGTATATATTTTCCCTTAAAGCTACCATGCTTTCTATTGTCATGATAATTTGCATTAAAATGATAAGAATTATTTCTAATATGCATTTTATCATGACTCAAAGGAATTGCACTATTAAAAGTTACCTTGGGTTTGCTCTAAGAAGCTCCCCCTTGATTTGTACTTCCTCTTTTGACTTTAACCGACTTCTTCCCCTTTGGACATTGACTTCGATAATGTCCATTTTGGTTGCACAAGAAACACACAATGTGTTCCTTGCTTCTCTTTATTGTGGGGATTGTCTCCTTGAGCTTTTCTTTGTCCTTTATTGCTACTTGGCCCTTCTTCTTGGCCAATTTGGGGCATTTGCTCTTGTAGTGCTCATGCTCCCTACACTCAAAGCAAATGATATGATTTTTATCTTTAATAATTGAAATCTTTATACCTTTGCTTGTAGGGTTGATGCTTGATCCTCCATTTGATTTTTCTTGCAATGTAGAGATGACATCATCTTCTATTTCTTCCTCTTCACTTGAGGATATGGACTCTTCCACTACTTCATCTCTTGAGGATGTGGAAGAACTCTCCTCTTCCACCTCTTCCTTCTCTTCCTTTTCCTCCTCGAATGTTGACCTCTCGTCAACATCGGATTGCATCTTTTCTTCCTCCTCTTCTTCGGATGTTGACCTCGTGTCAACATCGGATTGATCCTTCTCTTCTTGGACCAATGAGCCCTTCTCCTTGGGCTCTTCCACTCCTTGGACTTGTGTAGGGTCTTCATGATAGGCAATGATCTTTTTCCAAAGATCACTTGCATTTGTGGTTTCACCTACACTCAACAAAATATTTGAAGATAGTAAATTATGCAAAATTCTCATTACCTCCTTGTCCGCCTCTGATTGCTCTCGTTGCTCTTTGGTCCAATGCCGAGGTCGGAGGCGTTTACCCTTCTTGTCCGTAGGAGCTTCAAATGGGTCACTCAAGACAACCCGTTGGTTCCATTCCATTTGGAACTATGTCTCCAGCTGATTCCTCCAAAAGGCGAAGTCTTCCTTGTCATATGGCGGAGGAATCCGGATGTCTCATCCAAGTGGACCTCCCAAGTCCATCTTCTTCTTCCTCTAGCTTCTTGCTCTCTTGGCCGGTTAGTCCATAGAAGAGCGACCTCGCCCTGATACTAATTGATGGGACCATGATGTCCGCTAGAGGGGAGGGGGTGAATAGCGGTTCATCGTGCTTGAATTGGTTTGTTTCTTCTGGATGATGTGCAGCAGAAAATACAAGAACCAAACACCAACAACGCTAACTCTAGGGATTTACTTGGTATCCACCTCAAACAGAGGTGACTAGTCTAAGGATCCACACACTCACACACCCTCCACTATAAAATCACTCCTTTGTGATAACTACCGAAGGCGGAGAAGCCTTACAAGCTCACAATACAACAAGAATATAAAAAGAAGCAAATACAAGGGAAATCTTACAAGATTTGTACAATAAACCCCTAACCCTAGCTTCTTCTTCTTGTTACAACTCACCTCTTGACTTGGACGTGCCTCCAAGAACCTTCAAGACTGGTGGAGAGTTTTTTGGAGAAGTCGCTGTGAAAGTCACAGAAGAATCGCAGGAAAGAACGCAAAGTTCTGGCGAAGAAAACGCTCCGCCCAGGCTTTATACAGTGCTCCCAATTGATCAAAATTAGTCCCAATCGATTGTCACGTCACATCTGCACAATCCCAGTCGTCCATTACTCGTTTCCTGCTCAACGGTCACTTCCCAATCGATCGACCGATCGATTGGGACCATCTGAATCGATCGGCCGATTGATTCAAACCCATTTTATGCTCTCGCGTTCGCGCGAGAGCTTCTCCTCCCCAATCGATCGACTGATAGATTGGAGATCCCAATCGATCGCTCGATCGATTGGGAAAGCTTGTGTGCTTGCGAGTAATACTCCCAATTGATCGGTTGATCGATTAGAGTCATCCCACACTCGCAGCACACTCCAATCGATCGACCGATCGATTGGACACTGGTTCAATCGATCGACCTATCGATTGGACACTGGTTCAATTGATCGACCGATTAATTGAACACCCTGAACTTGCCTCAAACTCAAGTTCAAGGTCGCAAACTCAACTCCCGGTCAACCATGACCTGTTGGGTATCCATGCCTAGCATTTGGCTAACACCCGACCGACCTCGAATTAGCCTTCTAGCCTCCTCCATCAGCCTTACGCTCCTCGGATATCTCCCATCTTTCACGCCTTGCCTTCAGGAGCTTCCTTCAGCCTCATCCTAGTTGTCAGATTATACACCACACTCGATCAACCTCGAACTAGCCTTCTAGCCTCCTCCATCAGCCTCGCGTCCCTCGGATATCTCTCATCCTTCACGCCTTGCCTTCAAGAGCTTCCTTCAGCCTCATCCTAGTTATCGAGTTCTCCTTACCAAGTCACACTAGGACTTACCTTGCTAAGACCACATGCTTGGACTTTCAACCTTTACCAAGATCACACTTGGACTTTCCCAATTGCCTGGCTCACTTATCAGTACTTTCACCACCAAGTCTAGTCAATACTGACCTACTTGGATTTTCACTCTTGCCAACCTTCCTGTTGGACTTACCTTTGCCTAATCTCCAATTTGGACTTTCTCAGTCAAGTCTCCTAGCAACCTTGACCTACTTGACTTCTCTCTTGCCTAACCTCCAGTTAGGACTTTCCCAGATGCCTAAACTCCAGTTAGGACTTTTTCATTGCCTAAACTCCAGTTAGGACTTCTCCACTACCTAACCTCTAGTTAGGACTTCACCACTGCCTAACATCCACTTAGGACTTCTCCACTGCCTAACCTCCAGTTAGGACTTCCAGACACCTAACCTCCAGTTAGGACTTCCAGACACCTAACCTCCAGTTAGGACTTACCCAGTCAAGTCTCCTGTCATCCCTGACCTACTTGACTTGTCTTCTTCTCAACCTAGTCAACCCTTTGACCATCTCCACAACTGGATGATTGCCCTAGCAATCTCCATATATTTTTAAACATCAAAACTCAAATCTCGATTCAAGCTTGACTCAACTCAAGCTTAGTCAAATTGGTCAAACTTGACCTAGGAAAATTGTCCCAACAGGATTTACTTGGTTCAGAGTATGTGGCGACTCCTACTCCCAGGCTCGCACGTGAGAGTACTTTCGATGGACAATCACTATAAATTCGAGAAATTACAAGTACTGAAGTACAATGATTTATATTTTAAGTGCAATAATTAAAGTATATCGATGACTTTCTGTTACGAACCGCAAGTACACAGATTCATCGTCAGTAATAAAAATATCGATCCCACAGAGACTGGTTATAAGAAATAACAATTATTCACTTAGTTTTAGCTAGACTACCAATGGTTGGGAATAATCTAAAGAAGAAAGATCGGGAAGAAGAGTCTAGAGCTAGTAAGTCGAAGTGTAAAACTTGGTTATGGGGAGTTCTAGGAGGTCGGTTTCGTTGTGGCGGTATTGATGTGTCACGTTCTATCCTACACTCACTGTCCTTTGACACGCATTTGTTGGAAGCTAAAGCGACTATTCTTATGTACCAGAATAAAGAGGGATCCTAAGAAGTCCTGTTACAGTTTACCCCTGTCACTAGGGCGCCTTGGAAAATCTTGAGGACACAATTTTAATTGGTAATATTAAGAATAAAGAATAAGAGCTAAGTTTGGTCTCTCACTTCCTTGAGGAGAATTTGTCTCTCCTTTCAAGGAAGTATCCTAGATGTCCGTGAACGGATTACCCCTGTCACTAGGGCCCCTCGAGTGTACGATCTAGAGATAATCCCTCTACGAGGCTGACAAATTTCTATACAATCAACCGACATGCAATTAAGACAAAGCATAAGAGATCATCCAACAAGTATAAGCATAAATACGAGTTTTACATCAAATCGAGCCACAACTACTCCCTAGTCCTAGAACAAGGAATCTACTCCATAAGTGCCAGAAAGATCACCGAAGACATAATGTAGATAGACATACAATCTTCAAACACGAAGAAAGAAAGAAGAGATGTGCTTATCCAATGACGACGAGTGGCCTTCGGATCCAATTCTCTGCTTCTGGAGTCGATGTGGTGAAGGAAGATCACTGGAAGGAGGTCCAAGACGGCGTGGGATGGCACCAAGATGTTTCTCCAACCGACGACTTGCTTCCCCGGCTCCTCCCCCGGAGACAAAGGGTTAAAACCCTTATATAGGGTAGGGCATGGCTGCGGCAACACGACCGTGCCAATTTGGCACGGTCGTGCCCTTTCCCTTCTCTGATCGCGCTGCACGACCTGTTGGTTGGTCCTAGGAAGATCGTACCGGTTCCACTGTACAAAAATTTTGTACAAGTGTCGAACTTTTCCTAACAACCTATTATGTTCTTTAGAAATTAAATTCGGAATCGCAAACGGAACTTAACATTATTAATTCCAAATTTAACTTATCTGTTCTTAGTGGTTTAGATTTGGATCGTAAACGATACTTAACATTACAGATCCAAATCCACCTAGGTTACAAATTTAATTAAATATTTATTTCGAAAATCGGCTCCCAGGTCAAACATGGCGAGACACTTGGCCTTCTTGGGTATGGGAACATCCACCACTGCCTCGACAAAGCCTCTTAACGAAATTCAATATTTAATTTCCTTATATAACCTTAGGTTTAACCAAAAAGAACAATTGAATTACAAGATCGATAAATAAAATAAAAGAAACACAACTTCGAATTACAAATCCGAAAATCTAGAATCTCTAGCCTCTTGTGTTTGGAATTCATACAAAGAAAACTAGTATGATGTGGAAAATAATTACTAGTTATACCTTTCTTTGTAAGCAATAACCTCTTGATTTTCTACCGTATTCCTCTTCTTATCTCGGACGTTGTGTGGGCAACGATCTACCGATATGAGAACCACCAACACCTTCCTTCTAGCAAGATTCGGCTACAAAACCTTCAAGCTCCAAGGAATGCAAGAGCAAAGCCTCCTTTCTCTCCTCCTTCTCCTAGCAAGAACCGGCCACCAACAAGAGCTCCAAGAGAGGGATGAACCGGCCACTAAAGAAGAAGAGAAGAGAAGAGGAGATGAATAGGGCTGGCCACACCAAGGAAGAGGAGAGGGAATACTAGATGATATGTTGTGTGAGGTGAGACACCTCTACCCCCTCTTTTATATTCCTTGGTCTTGGCAAATAAGGAAATTTAATTATAATTAAAATTCCCTTATTCTCCTTGCCATTAGTTAATAAGGAAAATTTAATTAAACTTTCCTTTTAACCCTTATCATGGCCGGCCACATCACAAGCTCCTAAATAAGGCAAGTTTTAAAAACAAAATTAAAACTTCCTTATTTGGTTCCGGAAATTTTTAAAATAAAAATTTCTCTAATAATTTTTTCCTTCATGGTTGGTTATAAAAGGAAATTTTATAAATTAAAATATCTCTTTTAAAACATGTGGATGATTTCCAAAAAGGAAAGTTTTCTCTAAAATTAAAATCTTCCTTTCAATTTACAAATAAGAAAAGATATCAAATCTTTTCTTAATCTTTTGTAGAAACTTATAAAAGGAAATATTTAATTTTAAAACTCTCTTTTTAAATCATGAACATGGTTACAAAAAGGAAAGTTTTATCAAAAAAATTAAAATATTCCTTTTAACTACAAATAAGGAAAGATATCAAATCTTTCACTTAATCTTTTGTAGAAACCTATAAAAGGAAAGATTTAAATTTTAAGCTCTCTTTTAAAATCATGATATCCACATAAGAAAATATTTTAAAATAAAATCCTTTTAATTTTATTAGGGTCGACCACAACAAGCCTGGGCTCCAAGTTATGGTCGGCCCCCTTAACTTGGCTCAACCCACCCTTGCCTTGGCCAGCCCAAGCTTGGACTCCAAGTTTGCTTGGTCAGCCACCTAAGGGTGGGTAGGAAGTGAGTATGTGGTGGGTATAATTCTCTATATACAAGAGGCTACGATAGAGACCGAGAGAAGGAATTGATTTTGGTCTCCTGATGAAATTAAGCTTCCTGTGTTCGCCCTGAACACCCAACTTAATTTCATCAATAATAATTCATAACACTAAAGAATTATTATTAAATTACAGCACCAATTTCAAATTACATTTTGGGTTCCTTCTTATTATGAGTGTGTTAGTCTCCCTGTGTTTAAGATGTCGAATGGTCACTAATTAAATGAGTTACTGACAACTCTCTTTAATTAATATCTTAGTCCAAGAGTAGTACCACTCAACCTTATCGTCATGTCGGGCTAAGTCCACCTGCAGGGTTTAACATGACAATCCTTATGAGCTCCTCTTAGGGACATTATCAACCTAGATTACTAGGACACAGTTTTCCTTCTATAATCAACAACACACACTATAAATAATATCACTTCCCAACTTATCGGGCCTTTTGATTTATCGAGCTAAATCTCACCCTTTGATAAGTTAAAGAAATAAATACTAAATATATGTGCTTGTTATTATATTAGGATTAAGAGCACATACTTCCATAATAACTAAGGTCTTGTTCTTTTATTAAGTCAGTAAAAAAGAACTTACCTTAAATGGTCCTGCTCAATACAAACAGAGTGTACTAGTGTAATATATTAGTCAAGATAAACTAATACCTAATTATATTACGACTATTCCAATGGTTTGTTCCTTTCCATCTTAGTCGTGAGCTACTGTTTATAATTTATAAAGAACCGATAACATGATCTTCTGTGTGTGATACCACACACCATGTTATTTACAATATAAATTAATTGAACAACTACACTTAGCATATAAATATAGACATTTTTGACCAATGTGATTCTTTATTTCAAAATAAATGTTTACAAAAGCTAGGCTTTTAGTATACACTCTAACACGACCGTGCCAATTGACACGACCGTGTGGTGTCCGGGCTCGGCTCCTGGGGCACGGTCGTGCGAGGATGCACAGTCGTGCACTTCTTTGTCTTGGTCATGGGGTGGCACGACCGTGCAGGGTTGCACGGTCGTGTGCTGATCTGCTTCGATCTTGGTCGCACGACCGTGCAGGTTTGCATGACCGTGCACTTCTCCTCTTCGGTATGGTCACATGGTCGTGCGAGATTGCACGACCATGTTCTTTATCTTGTTCCGGTACGTCGATAATCGCTGCTTTTGCTCCGAAAGTTGTCCCTGTCAACACAAAACCAAACAAAGAGCAGATATCCGAACAAAAGAGTATACACTACAACAAAAACATTAAAAGACAACGGTTAAAAACCGTTGTCGTAGGTCCTTTAAAACCGTTGTAATTGGCAGTGTTGTTAAAAGTGGGAGGCTACGACAACGATTTTAAACCATTGTTTTTGAGTGAAAAGATAACAATTTTGCAACGATTTTAAATCGTTGTCTTTCAATGAAACGACAAGAGTTTAAAACTGTTGTTATTTAGAGCATTTTTCTACCAGTTACAACCATTTTTGGGGCTACGACAACGATTTTTAACAATTGTCTTTGAGGGTGATAGACAACAATAACGGTTTTAAACCGTTGTCTTTTAAATTATTATCTTTTAATACCAATATATCATATTTCAATTTAAAATATAATAAAGAATCATAATCAAGAAAGAATATTCCCCACATCAATATCATTCAAAATGTTAGTTATACAAGAATTACAATCACAAAAGAAGAAACATATCTCATGTTCAAATAAAATTTATCCCAATACAAATAAATAAACTCTATTTACAACTAATGAACAATAGCCAAAAGACTAGAAACTTTTAATGGTGGTTCATGCCATGTAGGATTGCACTTAATATTATCAACTCAAGTCCCATCACAATCTTCAACTTGTAGGATTTCATTGGACTCCTCTTTCTCACTTGCTTATTTTTTCATACCAACCTTTTCCAATATGAAGTTGGTGTCGAAGACTTAATAAGGTGCTTGGATGAGAATGAGAAGGGAGACGAGGAGGTAAGCCAAGTCAACCTTGAGGGAAAAGGTCACCCTGTCTATGTCCTCTCTAGCAAACTCCCACACTTCCATCATCAATTTCCTCATTGGTATCGTGGCTTTGCCATTATATGATCCTTGGTAGACTTCTTCATGCTTTCTGATTCCTTGGAACCAGTCCATCTATATTTGGATTCATGAATCAGTTCCAGCCACATTCCTCCAAACTTAGCTTTTGTCATTGCCTATTTCATGATCTGAACCGCTGCGGCAAAGTTCTTCTAGTTGAGCTGGATCTCTACCCTGTTGGCTGTTGCAGCTACAGGATGTTGATCCCCTATCAAGTGCTACCTCAGTTTGAGTACGACTCATGGTGGCCTGGCTGGAAGATTCTTCTAATCCTAGAGTCTGCATGGGGTGGATGACTGAATCATCATGGTTCAATGTCAAGTGAGGTGTGGAACCATGACCATTTGGATTTTCCATCGAGGGCAGTAACCATCTCATCCAATCCTCTCGCCTTCTAATTTTCTCTGCCTATAGATGATTGCAGGAACAAGTTTTGAAGAAAAATACCAAGATGGATTATTTAAGAAACATAGCTGATAAGAGTAGAATCAAGGGGGGAAAAGATGGGGGTGAAGTACCTGTATTTCAAGTTCTGTCGAATCTCTTAGAGCATTCAATATCACCGCTGTGCTCGTGGTCACCCTTTTGACCTGCATATATTGTGATGTGTTAGGAAGTAGAGGCAGTTAAATTTTTTGAACATGGAATTACTCCTCATATCCATAATCACAAGGATTACTCACCATGTTGAAGGTAGCAATCAATGAGACTGGAACCCAACCTTGATCATCCATCTTGCCATGAAGAAAAAATGTCCTTACAGAGATTATCCACGCTGCAGCAGAAACAATTTAAATTATTAACTGTCTGAAAAAATACCTTATAGATATTAAGGTACCTAAAATAGTATTCAATCTGCTGCTTCAATCTCAGTTTCTGATTGTCAACCAGAGAATGAATCCTGATTGTGGAAGGATAAAATCCGTTGTCTTTTAACAGTGGGGAAATTAATAATACCTTAATCCAATGATAGGCTTGTTGAACTAGTTTTTCACTTTGTTCTAAACACCAAGCAAAGCTGGAGACTATAAATGTAAGAAGAATGAAGTTTTAAAATGAAAGATTTCATTTTGGTATTTTGTTTCTCTTCTTCCAAAACCATCGGATAGCATGAGCTACTCCAACAGAAAAATCAAGCAGAAAACATTATGTCATGCGAGAGAAATCAAAAATAAAAACAAGAAATAAATTTCAGACTTAAAACTAGAAGGCATTATTTCCTTTATTTATTTATGTTATGGAGAAAAGGAAGTCACATAATATATATTACTTGTCCGGTTCTTGATCAGCCAACCATTCCCCTGCAAGAAAAATGTCCATTACACATCTAATGGGAAACTATATCCATCACATTTGGCTGCAAATTATTACCTTTAACTTATAATAATCGAGCTTGATTTGATCCATCAAAGGGGAGATACATCAAACACAAACTAATTACCTGACAGGGATATTGGCTCTCGTGCCAGGGGAATGATCCTTTCTCTGCCCAGTGATCCATGTACGGAGGCCTTTCAGCATTCTCCTTAGAGGTCTCACTTTCCTCATTTGGCAACATTCTTGGTGCCCATCTTCGAAAAAGGAGAAGAGGCCTTTGCTTCTAATAAGGGCGTGTACTTCCCCTACATCAGGAAACATGTGCTCGATGTTGATCCCGTAGTGTTTCTCTACAGTATCAAAGAACCTATATGTCTCAGGATTTAGCCTCCCAGTATCAAGGTTGAAGGCTCTAAATGGCCAACCAATTAATTTTGCATATTCTATCAAAGCTACATCCTCTGCTCCGTTGTTCCAAAAAACTCCCATGTCAGTTACAATCTTCTGTCTAAAGGCTTCCAAAGATGAGAATAATCTATGCTTCACACAAGAGCATAACAATCAAAAGCATAGGATTAACCTTCTTATGCTTATCCAACAAATTGTTATCTTGAATCACCTTAAATCATAAATAAACAAATCATACTCTTTTACCGTGACAAATCTTAAATCATAAATATATGCATCAAACTTTAAAACTTTCATACTATAGTCTTCAACAAGACAATTGAGGAAGGGGACTGATTGAAAAATCGCCTCTATGCATTCTCTTAATCAAGAATCTAAGAGTTCTTCTATACTGCCTATTTATCTCTCAAGGTGTTTGATTTGTGGGTTTATAGACATTCTCACCCTTGCCTTAAAACTTAAATTGCAGTATCATAGTTTATCAAAAAAAAAAAATTAGAAGGGAAAATAATGTTGTACTAGACAGAAATGACATATTTTGGTGCAAACTACAAACAATCAAACAAACACTTGTGTTGTATTGAATTTCATAAATAGTACTATTTGTGTAATTTGTGGTATATTCAAACACAATCAATATCCAAAACAAAACAAAATCAACAGATGCCAAAACAGAGAGGAGAAAATCTGGCCAAAATAATAATAGATAAAAAATAACGCCTTTTAACCTGAAAGTAATGGCGATTTCATTGCCGAACATCTCCAGAGCCCGATCTATGATCTCCAGCGGTGAAGTGATCTCGAGCTCCTTACCCAGCTTCTCATAATCGACGATGTCTTCCTCTCCCACCGCGGTGTCGGACGCTTCCACCGCCGCTGCGGTGTGGACGGCCGAATCATCTCTCTTGGTAGGCTCCAAGGCACGGCACGACCGTGCCAGCATCAGCCGCCCCGGGGACAGACGGGAGCTGCCGCTGCAGCCGCCACAACCGGTGCATCCTGTCGCTTGACGGATCCAACTACATAGATCCGACAAAAAAAAATTCAAGAGTTTGAGAAGAAAAGAGGGAATCCACAAAAGCAGAGAGGTGCTTGTACCTAACGATTCTCATCCATACAAATTTATTATCATTTCATTTCCTTGATGGTTTAGAAATTTACTTGAAGCAAAACAATAAAAATATCATATATATTTTCATAATGCACATGGAACTTACCTCTAGTTGTTCTTGAAGTTGTTTTTGCACCTCCATCTGTATTTTGAATGTTTCGGTAATTTGTATTCCACTGAAATAAGAATATGATAGTCAAAGAGAAGAATTTTTATTTTTTTAAAAAATAGATAAAATGAGATTTTGCACAAGTTGTCATTAATCTGTTGACATGAGTTAGATGTGTAACAAAATAAAACATGTTAATAACACAACAATAAGAATATTCACTCAAAAAAGAGTGAAGGTAAAAAAGGAGAAGAAGAAAAAAAGATGAAGGCATAAACTACGTAGATATGAAGGGCATAAGAAAAAAAATATGAAAGAAAAATACTCTTTTTTCATATTTTCCCATTCTCAAGTTATGAAGGACTAGTTCTCATATCATATATTCAACCAATGGTTTAGAATATAAGAAGAAATATCAAGATGGCTTCCTCACACACTGCAAAAGATCAAATGGTCACAATTAATTTTCATGAGAACAACAAATTAATATACAACAAAGATCTATTTTTTTCTCCTTTGTCACTAACATGTTTTTGGAGGTTCTTACATTGGAGTAAGCAACAGATTGGAACTTATTGATTCCTCAACATGGTAGAAAGTCTTTAATGCTATAGCCGAGGGGGAGGGGAGCTTTGTAATGTAACAAACTACTACTACTGGACTTTTTCCCACCTTTTGACTCCATTAATTCATGAAAAATATCTAAAAAAAGAAGAGACTAAACCACAAGTAGATTAAATCAAATGGGAACACAAAAAATGAAGATACAAAATAAAAAAAAAAATTATAAGCAAACATAAATGTTAATCAATTACTACGTCCTCGGAAAAAACAGCCACATCAAACGACGATCCAAGATGAAGGATAATACATCGACGCAAGTTTACAAAACTAAACAAACGAATATATTTAACAAATAACAAAAGCAGTAACGTAGAAGGAAACTATAGAAATCCCCAAAATAAATAAAATCCTACATGCTGCAATGCACTCGAAATAAACCATTGCACAAGAAAAAAAGATAACCACAAATTCAGATTAACCAATAACACATCAAATGAAGAAAAAAAAAACTCAGAAAATAATAAGTTGAGGATTCGTGATGTTAATCGAAGAACAAAAGAATGGGTTAGAAAACAATAGAAGAAGATTGGAAGACGAACAAAAGAGCATTGCTTAACTCAAATTTATCACAAGTAAACGTACGAGGCCTTATGAGTCTGATGTTGCTTCGCCTATATGTTTATGATCCTCTCGCCTCTAAAGCCATGGAAGAGCCTTTTTGGTAGAAGACTCTTGCAAAAAGAACACAGATAGAATGAGGACCATGAAGAACAAGGAAACCCTAGAGGCGGATGGATGTGGTGGGAGAAGAGGCCACGAGGCCCGTTGTTGTAGTAGGAAACGTCGAGGAAGGTGACGTCGTAGATAGAGGAAGAGGTTGACGGGGGTGATTGTGTCATGGATGATGGACCAGGAGAAGGCAATGAGGAGCCCATCCTTGATGACACCGGCAACGTTCATAGTGAGAGCAGTGGTCTTCACGACTAGCAAGAAGATGGTGAGGTTGAGGGTGAAGGTGTAGAAGGATTTTGTGCCAAAGATGAGAAGATCGGGGTGGAAGTTAGTCTGACCGTGGAGGAGGGGCAACTCGATCAGAGACCAAGGAAGGAGGAGGAAGAAAAAACAGCAAGGGTTCATTGTGTGAAGAGATTGTATAAGGAGAGGGAAAGAAAAATAGGTTAGGGTTCGAGAAGGCTAAGAGGGGCAAACATGGCGCTAAAAATTTTTGGCAGAAAGGGAAAGTAAAACACGGTTGCAATAAAAAATGTGAAGGGGAAAACAATGAAAGAATAAAGTCAAAGACAACGGTTTATTAAAACTGTTGTCTTTGACTATATAAAACAATATAAAAACACAACGGTTTATAAAACTATTGTCTTAACCCCTAAAAAGTATTTAAAGACAACGATTTTAGATAACCGTTGTAAAATGTGTCGTTGATTTAAAATAAAATCGCTCAACAACAATAATTTTAACAAAACTGTTGTCTTTTATATTTTATGGGAGATCAAAGACAACGGTTTTGTCAAAAATCGTTGTCTTTTATCAAATTCACAACAGTTTCTTCCAAAATCGTTGTCTTTGTGGTGTTGTCTTTTGACATTTTTGTTGTAGTGATATATAATGAGTATAAGATGAAAGAGGCGATTATGCAACGAATATGTATGCATAAAGTAAGTAAATGTGTGCTAAAACATGCATAAATGGTCATAATATTTGCGCACATCACACCCCCAAACTCGAACCTTTGCTTGTCCTTAAGCAAAACACTACAAACTATGTTCATAAGTTCCTGCAGTGCTTCATAATCCCTAGTGCATTCGCCTAACTCTATCAACTAGTTTCATTGATAAGCATGACTGTGGAGTAACCTAAGTATGGCCTAAGCATAAGTCCTTTGTTCTCGATGCAATAAGTAGCTCAAACTCTTCAAGTTTCAATTCTCTATCCTAGATAAGTCGTCATACAATTGAGTTTCTAATGTTCTCGGTGATAGGCACTTACCTGCCACACACTTGGTTCGTTTTCTTTAAATTACACAAAGTCTCAAATGATACTACTCGGAATCAAGAGAAACATAGCATTCATTTCCCCAGTAACCTAACTCGGTCTCAAAGGGGTAAATTGTTAGTTTCCACTCACGATAACTATTTTTTTTATCCCTTATTCATCATCATTTTTTTTGTTTTATTTTTTTTTCTTTTGCACACATGCGAGTTGCATATGTTGGGATTTAGATTTTTTTCAAATGAGCTTCCATGATCCGAGGTCATCCAGTAACCAAAATGAAAATAAGGAATCACCATGGGAATAAAAGTACTAAACAATTTGGATGAATTATAACTATTTCAAAAGTATATCTACCATGCAAGCTTAAGTACTTAAGTGTAGAGAAAAATAAGGTCCTTAAGGTTAGGCCAAAACTTACACCAAACTCCGTACAATACTTAGCTTATTTCATGCTACTAAAGATAGAGAAAGGAGATACACCAAACATACTGACACTATTTGGATAACTCATGAACTAAGAAAATGCTAGCCATTTTGCTATCGGGCAAGTAGCAGAAAAAGTAGACGGTTGATGTTCTCAATTATGCCACAAAATGAAAGGAAAATACAAATGAGATGCAAAATAAAAACATGAAACAAGAAAAATGCAAAAAAACATGAAATATGCAAAGCAGAAAAGAAAACACGAAGAACCGACTCAGGTTGTGCAGACGGACACAACACGCCCCCCCCCCCCCCGACTTAGACTTTTCATTGTCTCGATGCAATCAATACGTTGGCGAGGGTGGGGGATAAGGGGGCCCCCGATGTGTATCAGGGGGAAATCTAGGCATACCAGGAAGATGGCCAAGGTGTTGATGATATTGATATAGGCATCTACTTATTGTCTAGTGATATCCATATCATCCATAAAATTTCTCATTCTTTCATGGTCAACATCATAGTCCTGAACAAACCCTGTCACCTAACTATAGAAGTCCCTAGTGAACTGAAAATGATCCTGTACCTTCCTAAACTGGTCGTCAGATAATTTAAAGCGACCCTCCAACAATCATTGTTGGGTATTTTACTTCTCGTGAAGGGAATCTAAAGAGGTACGGAAGTCAGAAAAATGAAACATAGAGGGTCCCATGCCATATGCAAAAGAGTGTCTAGGAGGTTCAGGATGTCCGGAAGGCAGTGGGACTCCTGATGACGAGGGTTCTTGGTGGTATTTGGGTTCTTCTACAATGGAGGGTACAGTCTCGGGGTGTAAATCAGTAATCACCCAATTCGCGGGGTCGCGAACCGAAGTGCGCTTGAGGCAAGGAAGGGGTAATGGAAAACCATTGGTTCTTGGGAAAGCAAACTCATTCTCATCCCGGCAAATCATTTTCATGGCAAGACAAGAATCGATGCCGATCTTGTCATTACCATGAATCACCTCTAATCTATCAAGTGCACAACCTAAATTGAATGCTACTTGGGTGATCAATCCTCCAAACACTATCATCCCCGAAGATGCCTTAACTGCCTTCCACAGAGTTTGCAAGAAATGAAATCTCGAATCAAAATCAACTTTATTTAACACCACTCAAAGAGAATACAGTTCTATCTTTCTAACTACCCATCACTCTCTCATTGACCAAAGATCGTTTTGCTCATCACTCGGTGAACGTATCTAAAGGTCGGGTTTTGCATGTGTGATGCTTTGGCTCTAGAGGGCTCATAAGGGTCTTTTGATCCGCTTATCAACGTCCAAAATTCATTCCACCTAATTTCATTATCGAATCCTTGGGCACCACCAATGAGTAAACCAAAACAGTTATTGAAATCACTAAAATTCCACCGAACTTCTTTATTCATCATCCTAAAAGTTATAACCCCTACATAGTCATCTTCAGAAGAAAATTTGCATCAAGTGAGCTCAAAAATTCAAGGACTAGGCGGGGGTAGGTCGGTGCATGAGCGTATATGATATCATTCCAATCTAAAGAGCTTATCATCCAGTCTACATCATCTCTAATTCCTAACATGCTTATAGTAATAGTATCCATATATTTAGTGCATGTAATCTTCCTAGCGACAAGTATATCATATCTAGCTTTTTGTTCATGATTTCTAAAAATGATATTGAATTCGTTTTCGTTACCTTCATCGCGTGCCACCGTTTTTCCTTTGCCTTTTGAAGTAGAAGCCTTCCCTTTGTCTTTGTCGCCTCCCGGTGCGTCTCCTTCGCCAGATCCACTGCTTCCTCGACCAAGTCTCTTCAAGATCTGCGACATGGTGCAAGACTTTGAGGAGTTTCTTGTGGAAATGGGTCTTGAGGATGGAAAGGGAGGAGAAGGAAGGGAAAATAGGGAAGTTTCTTCTCTCTTTTTGGATTTGTGACTTGAAGAAGTTTTAGATCTAGATGTAGATCTAAACAAAAGTGGGCTCTAGAGGTGGGAAAACAGGGTTTTATGAGGTATAGTAGAGAGGAGAAGGCTTTTGGGAGAGAGGGAGATGGAAATAGGGTTTTTTTTTGGAGGGGGAGGCGACGCGCACGGGTTGAGACACGGTCGTGTCTTATAGACACGGCCAAGTCAAGTCTGATGCTGCACGGCCGTGCTGATTGGCACGGCCTCCTCCTTTCTCCCCTCGGCCGAAGTGGCATGACCGTGCCAATTGGCACGACCCCTGTCTCCTTCTCTTCTGCATGGGTCGCATGCCCGTGCCGATAGGCACGGCCTGGATCTTCTTCCTCTCTTGCAGTATAGCACGTCCATGCTAATTGGCACGACCCGTGACCCTTTCTTCTCCGCACAAGCCACACGGTCGTGCAGGGTTGCACGACCCGTGGCTTATTTTCTCTGTTGGCTCCGTACGGCTGTGTAGAGTCACACGGCTAGCTCCTTTAAGCTCAAAGTGATTCGCCCTTCGTCATTTTAGCTCCTCCGATGCTTTCACGCCCATGAAATACTCACAGCCAGCTCGTGGAGGCTATGCACATCCTGAAAATGAAATACCCAAAATAAAATACTCAACTAAACTAACTAAAGGATGAAACGAATAACAGGACAATAAATCGAAATAAAAAAAATCCTTGGGTTGCCTCCCAAGAAGCGCTTGTTTTAGGTCTTTAGCTCGACCCCATTCAGTTAGTGTGGACTAAGCCCATGGAAGCACGACTCTCCTCCTAGGATTAGTGCTCTAGCCTACGCCTTTAGTTTTGCTCTGCGGGACATATATACTTCTTACTGTTCGCTGGAGGTGAACTCTGATAGGAACTACATGCTTCAGCTCTGTGTATGTTCATCCTGCTAGAGCTTTCCTTAGAAAAGGAGACGCGGGTAAAAGAGTCGGATAAATCAAATTCAATCATTTCCTTGCCGATCTCCAAGGATAACTTGTGACTCTTCACATCAATGAGGGCTCCAGCGGTGGCAAGGAATGGTCTTTCAAGGATGATCGGTATCTTGGGGTCCTCCTCCATATCCAGAATGATGAAATCGGTAGGAATGAGACATCCACCCGCTTCTACTAGCACATCTTCTACTATTCCCATTGGATATCTACATGAGTGGTCAGCTAATTGCAGTGCCATGGTAGTCAGTTTAATGTTCTGGAGTCTCAGCTTCTTGCATAAAGAGTACGGGAGTAAGCTAACACTAGCTCCCAAGTCGCAGAAAGCCTTCTATATGATTTCAGAGCCGATTTTGCAAGGTATGGAAAATCTCCCTGGGTCCTGAAGCTTTGGTGGAGTGTTCGCTATGAGCATAGTGTTGCAACTCTCTGTCAATGTCACGGTCTCGAAGTCGCCTTTTTACCTCCTGTTAGATAAAATTCCCTTTAAAAATTTTGCGAACTTCGGCATCTAGTGCAATGCATCTATCAGTGGTACTTCTATGCATATCTCTTTAATATTCTTCAGGAATCGGTCGAACTCTTCGTCTTTCTGGGATGCTATCAGCTTCTGAGGGAAAGGAATTGTCTTACTCTATAGAGGTATTTGAAAAGTTCCTTGTGTCTTCTCGGTGATTTCCTCTCCACCCTTGTTCTGGATCTGATTGGGCTCTCCCTCTGAGTCAAGTTCTTTCTGGGAGGTAATCTGGGGGATCTCCCAAAGTCCGTCCGCTCCTTAGCTCGATGCAGTTGCAATGTTCTACTGGATTTATATCAGGCTTTTCTGGGAACATTCCTTGTGCTCTTGAGAAAGACTGAGCTATATGTGCTATCTAGCTGTCTTGCATCTTTTGATGTTTTTAAAAATTTTCCAGCCTCTGAGTCAGTTGCTTGATCTCATTCTTCATCTCCTTTTGTTCTGAGAGAGCTTCCTCAAGCATCTTTTCAATCATGGACAGTTGTGAAGGTTGCTGTTGTTGATAAATCTGTTATCCAGATTGGTAGCTCTGTTGCCCAGGCTGATGACTTTGATGTACTGGTCCTTGGTCCTGATTATTCCGGTATGAGAAATTGGGTGGTTCCTCCACCTAGGGTTGTATATGTTGGAGTACAGATTATTTTACCTCTGATTGTAGCTGGCTATTGCATTGCATTGCATTGCTCAAGTTGTTTTATCTGTGCCTGAATCGGCCCAAAGGGGCAAGTGTCTTGAGCGTGATCCGTACTTCCACAAGCGTCGCAGACACATGCTATTTGTATTAGCTGTGTTGCTTCCCATGGCTTCAAATGTCTTGGTCAAAGTGTCCAGCTTTGCAGACATGAGTGTGACTGCGTCCACGTCGAATTTCCCTGACGCTTTAATTGGATTCCCTGTGAAGGAGCCACTAGATCTTTCATATGCCCACTGATGGTGGTTCTGTGCCACATTCTCTATGATTTCTTCAGCTTCATCAAGGCTTTTGTTCATCAATACTCCTCCTACTGCAGAATCAAGAGATACCTTCATGTGTCCCCCATGTCTTGGCCATTTGCACTAATGGCTAGTAGTCACCCATGATTTACCTCCTCCGTGTTGGCCTAGGGACGGGTTGGTGGGGGCGCTGGGGGAGAGCAAATTGCCTTTTGCCACAAGAGATACCTTCATGCGATAATTGATTCCATTGTAGAAGGTGTGTAGAACCAACCATTTTTGAAGACCATGATGGGGGCACTGTCTCAGCATGCTCTTGAATCTGTCCCAAGTTTCAAATAATGATTTTGAGTCTATCTATTTGAAGCTAGCAATCAGGTTCCTCATGTGAGCAGTTTTGCTGGGTGGGTAGAACTTATCCAGAAATTTCTATTCACACTGCTCCCAGGATGATATGCTATTTGCTGGAAGGGAGATCAGCCACTGCTTGGCTCTGTCTTTCAGGGAAAACCTGAAGAGAAGTAGTCTAACTGAATCTGGAGGGACTCCGTTCACCTTCATAGTGCCACAGATCTTGTAGAACAACTCTAGGTGGTGGTTTGCGTCCCCATGCGGTCCTCCTCCGAATTGATTTTGTTGGACCATGTGGATTACTGTAGGCTTGATTTTGAAGTTGTTGGCTTCAATGGGTCGTCGGGTGATGCTGGACCGAACCCCTCGTGTATATGGTGCCGCATAATCTTTCAACAGTTTGTCGGCCATTTCTGAGGATTCTTGTGCTACTTGGAATGCTTTCTGTAGATTTCTTCTTCTCAGAAAAGTCCTGTCAATCTCTGGATCGAATGGTAGTAGCTGTCCTGAAAGGTTAGCTCTTTGCATGCAATAATAAGATGCTGCTTGGAATATAGTAGCAGAATATAAAATAAAAAAATGAAGAAAATGAAGAAAAAAAACAAAGCCTAGTCTAATCAAATATGATTTTGCTAATGTTATAGACGCAGCCCCCGGCAACGACGCCAAAAACTTATTACAAATCGCAAGCACACGGATTCATCGTTAGTAATAAAAATATCGATCCCACAGGGACTGGTTATAAGCAATAGCAATTATTCACTTAGGTTTAGCTAGACTACCAATGGTTGGGAATAATCTAAAGAAGAAAGATCGAGAAGAAGAATCAAGAGCTAGTAAGTCGAAGTGCAAAACTGTTGGTTGCTACTCGAAAAACCTAATGGTTCCACTGTACAAAAATTTTGTACAAAGGTCTGAACCTTTCCCTAGCTACCATGTGTTCTTTTAAATTAAACTTGGATCGCTTGCGGAACTTAACACGTTTGATCCAAAGTTTAATCTATTTGTTCTTTTAGGTTTAGACTCGGATCTCCTGCGGAACTTAACACGTTCGATCCAAATCACCTAGGTTATTAATTTCATTAAATATTAATTTCCAAAATTGGCTTCCAGTACTGACGTGGCGAGGCACATGGCCTTCTTGGATATGGGAACAACCACCACCGACTAGACAAAGCCTTTTAAGGAAAGTTAATATTTAATTTCCTTAAATAACTTTAGGTCAACCGAAAAGAACAATCAAATCACAAGGAAAAAAAATAAAACAAAAGAACACAACATCGAAAACAAATTCGAAATACTAGAATCGCATGCCTCTTGTATTTGGTATTATTTCCAAAAATAACTAGTATGATGCAGAAAGGAAAAATACTAGTTATACCTTTTAGAAAAACCTCTTGATCTTCTACTGTATTCCTCTTCTAACCTCGGACGTTGTGTAGGCAACGATCTTCTGAGATGAGAACCATCAAGCACCTTCTTCTTCCTTACAAGTTTCGGCCATCAAAACTTCTCCTAGGATGAAGAGGTTCGGCCACCACCACCATGCTCCAAGGGATGCTAGAAACAAAACTTTCTTTCTCTCCTTCTTCTTCTTCTTCTCTAAACTTGATCCGGCCACCATATGAATCTCCACAAGAAAGATGAGGTTCGGCCATCAAAGAGAAGAGAGGAGGAGAGGATGGCCGGCCACACCAAGGAAGAAAAAGAGGGAGAAAATAGAATAGAGTTGTTCACCATGAAGCCTTCTCTACCCCCTCTTTTATAATCCTTGGTCTTGGCAAATAAGGAAATTTTAATAAAAACTTTCTTAATTCTTTTTCCATTGAAAAGAAAATTTTATTTAATTACAAACAATTTTTCTTTTCAATTTACAATGGTCGGCCACACCATTCCACAAATCAAAAATTTTAAACACAAAATTAAAACTTCCTACAATAATTTTTCCCTTCATGATTGGTTAATAAAAAGGAAATTTTATAAATTAAAATCTTTCTTTTAACATGTGGATAAAAAGAAAGTTATATCTAAAAATTAAAATCTCTTTTAATCTACAAATAAGGAAAGATATTAAATTTTTTCTTAATCTTTTGTAGAAACTAATAAAAGAGAATTTTTTAATTTTTAAACTTTCTTTTAAATAATAAACATGATTAATAGGAAAGTTTTTATCAAAATTAAAATCAACCTTTTAGTCTACAAATAAGGAAAGAGATTTAGCTCTTCTCTTAATCTTTTGTAGAATCTTATAAAAGGAAAGATTTAAATTTTTAAACTCTCTTTTAAATCATGTTATCCACATAATAAAAATTTAAAAAATAAAAATCCTTTTATTTAAATTTGGGCCGGCCACACCAAGCTTGAACCCAAGCTAGGGCCGGCCACCTTGAAGCACCCATGAACCAAACTTTGGCCGGCCCTAGCTTGGTCTCCAAGTTAGCTTGGTCGGCCCCTATGGGATGGGTAAGAAGGTGGGTATAGGTGGGTATAGTACTCTATAATTAAGAGGCTACGATAGGGATCGAGAGGAGGAATTGATTTTGGTCTCCCGATAAAATTAAGCATCCCGTGTTCGCCCCGAACACACAACTTAATTTTATCAATAATAATTCATTCCACTAGAGAACTATTATTGAACTACCGCACCAATCCCAAATTACATTTTGTGCTCCTTCTTATTATGAGTGTGTTAGTCTCCCTGTGTTTAAGATGTCGAATGTCCACTAATTAAGTAAATTACTGACAATTCACTTAATTAATATCTAGTTCCAAGAGTAGTACCACTCAACTTCATCGTCATGTCGGACTAAGTCCACCTGCAGGGTTTAACATGACAATCCTTATGAGCTCCTCTTGGGGACATTCTCAACCTAGATCACTAGGACACAGTTTCCTTCTATAATCAACAACACACACTATAAGTGATATCATTTTTCAACTTATCGGGCTTATTGATTTATCGAACTAAATCTCACCCATTGATAAATTAAAGAAATAAATATCAAATATATGTGCTTGTTATTATATTAGGATTAAGAGCACACACTTCCATAATAACTGAGGTCTTTGTTCCTTTATAAAGTTAGTATAAAAGAAACGACCTCAAATGGTCCTACTCAATACACTCTAAGTGTACTAGTGTAATTATATAGTTAAGATAAACTAATACCTAATTACATTACGACCTTCCAATGGTTTGTTCCTTTCCATCTTGGTCGTGAGCTACTGTTTATAATTTATAAGGAACCGATAACATGATCTTCTGTGTGTGACACCACACACCATGTTATCTACAATATAAATTAATTGAACAATTACATTTATCATAAATGTAGACATTTGACCAATGTGATTCTTATTTCTAGATAAATATTTATACCAAAAGCTAGGCTTTTAGTATACATCCTAACAAAAACTTGGTTATGGGGAGTTCTAGGAGGCCAGTTTCGTTGTAGTGGTATTGATGTGTAACGTTCTATCCTACACTCACTGTCCTTCGACACGTATTTGTTGGAAGCTAAAGTGACTATTCTTATGTACCAGAATAAAGAGGGATCCTAAGAAGTCCTGTTACGGTTTACCCCTGTCACTAGGGCGCCTCGGCAAATCTTGAGGACACAACTTTTATTGGTAATATTAAGAATAGAGAATAAGAGCTAAGTTTGGTCTCTCACTTCCTTGAGGAGAATTTATCTCTCCTTTCAAGGAAGTATCCTAGATGTCCATGAACGAGTTACCTCTATCACTAGGGCCCCTCGAGTGTACGATCTAGAGATAATCCCTCTACGAGGCTGACAAATTTCTACACAATTAACCAACATGCAATTAAGACAAAGCATAAGAGATCATCCAACGAGTATAAGCATAAATACGAGTTTTACATCAAACCGAGCCACAACTACTCCTTAGTCCTAGAATAAGGAATCTACTCCATAAGTGCCAGAAAGATCCCCGAAGACATAATGTAGATAGACATACAATCTTCAAACACGAAGAAAGAAAGAAGAGATGTGCTTATCCAATGATGACGAGTGGCCTTCGGATCCAATTCTCTGCTTCTGGAGTCGATATGGTGATGGAAGATCGCTGGACGAAGGTCCAAGATGGCGTGGGATGGCACCAAGATGTTTCTCCAACCGATGGCTTACTTCCCCGGCCCCTCCCCCGGAGACAAAGGGGTAAAACCCTTATATAGGATAGGGCACGGCTGCGGCGGCACGACCGTGCCAATTTAGCAAGCACGGCCATGCCCTTTCCCTTCTCTGATCTCCTGGGGCACGGCCGTGCGAGGATGCCCGACCGTGCACTTCTTGGTCTCGGTCATGGGGTGGCACGGTCGTGCAGGGTTGCACGGTCGTGTGCTGATGTGCCTCGGTCTTGGCTACACGGGCTTGCAGGGTTGCACGGTCGTGCAATTCTCCTCTTTGGTCTGGTCACACGGCCGTGCGAGATTGCACGACCATGTTCTTTGGGTTGTTCCGATGTGTCGATAATCTCTGCTTTTGCTTCGAAAGTTGTCTCTGTCAACACAAAACCAAACAAAGAGTGGATATCTGAACAAAAGAGTATATATAATGAGTACAAGATGAAAGAGGCGATTATACAATGAATATGTATGCATAAAGTAAGTAAATGTACGCTAAAATATGCGTAAATAGTCATAATATTTGCACACATTACTTTCCATATCTGGATGGTCGTGCTTTTGGTCATCGGAGTTGTGTTGCTCAGTAGCCAGATTCGCATCGCTCGATCGTCAGAGTCACGTCGCCCGATTGTCAGAGTTGCATTGCTGAGTAGTAGGGTCGTCTTGTAGAGCAGTGCATAGTAGAAGGATCGCAATCGGAAGTGTTGATGTGCATCAATTTGTGACCTACTTATATAGGGTCGTTGAAGGCGCCTTCAAGCTCCTTGGAAGGCACCTTCAGCGAACTCTTATCCCCCAAATCTCGGTCGTTGATAAGCTCCGCTGTGGTCGCTGATTATCCACCTGAATGCACCTTCAACATCCTTGAAAGGCGCCTTCCATCAGCTGTCCAAGGTGCCTTTAGCGTCCTTGGAAGGCACCTTCTTCCCTACTTCTAGCGCAGCTATAGCCAAGGCGCCTGAGGCGCCTCCAGCAACCTGGAGGCACCTCGGACACTGTTCATCCGAGTCAAACATGCTCAATTCGCTTCCTGCAAAATATGTTAGTCCAAGAAATCAATCATACCCTGCAAAACAAAGTTAGCACAATATAGATATGAAAAATAAAGCATTTGACAGTCTTCGGACTATCAGGTTTTGACTTCGGTTTTCCTCCGGAAACCCTAGGTCGAATCGATACCTACTATTCCCTCTTCGGGGAACGCATCCTCACCTACTCCACTCAGGAGAGTTTACCTGTTGCCAGATTGATCATCCAGAACAACTGGACTTTTGCTCAGCGTTCGAAGCTTCCAGTCTTCATGCTGGACGTCCGCTCTACAACCCGTCTAGACTTCCACCCGGCTCGCGGTACCAGGATTTCATCCTAGAGTCCCCGACTCTAGGATTTTGCCTGAAGCTCTCGACACGCCAAGACTTTCCGCCTAGGATCACCATCCCCTAGGACCTAGGGTCACCATCCCCTAGGATTTTCCACCTGCTTAACCGCAGCTAGGACTTTTGCCTAAGAACCCTTAGGACTTTCCTGCAATCTCATTCAAACTTGTTAGACCACAAATAACCTTAACTTTGAACCCTTTGTCATTATCAAAATTTAGCACTACAAGAAAACAGGGCTTTAGAGATGAAAAAATCTGTCTCTGAAAATCATTTTTCCGTCTCTAAAGAAAGTTTGAGACGGAATATTCCGTCTCATAAATCCGTTAGTGAAAGCCCCGTAGCTAATTTTGAAACGGAAATATTTCGTCTCTAATTTTAGAAACGGATGAACAAACTGTTTATAAATCTGTTTTCAAATTAACAAAATAAAATTAATTTCAAATGTAAATTTTGTCTCTAATTTTGTTTTAAATCTGTTATTAATCTTGTTTATAAATCAGTTTACAATTCTATTTATAAATCTGTATATAATTTTATTTTTAAATTTATCATTAAATATTATTATATTATATTTTTATATTTTTCATCAATATATTTAATAATTCTTCAATTCAAATAAATTAAAAATTATTAAAAAGAAATAACTTCTAATTCCAAAAGTATTATACAATTAACATTAAAATAAATAAATATTTACATTATCCAAACAAATTTGACCAATAATCAAACTATAAAAACTAAATTTTCCTAGATATAAATGATTTGTACATTCCATTTCTTGAATCATTTTCGAATCATCTCCTGAGATTTTCTTCCCTTTGCCTACTTTTTGTAATAACAAGTTTTTTTTTCCTTTTCAATATTTTGTTCCTCCATCCTCGAGCTAATAGCATCCATGCCTTCATTGCTCTCCCTGTCTTCGAATTTCATGAGATAAATTGCTTCTCTTGTACAGATTAATGAACCAACCAATTTTATTGAGAAAATCTAACAAATCAAAATATGAAACGAGTAAGTCTTACAATATCAGAATTTTTAATAAAAAATAAATTAAAATTATACAAAAGTCATAATCAGTATCAATGATCACCCACTAATTAGTCCATAGTTGTTAATGCTAAAGAATTAACAAGGGAGTTTGGATTTTGGATTCTAAGACTAAGATTTGAAATAGCAAAGCAAGTATAAAATCAAACCTAATGAATAAAATACAATGTAAGAATTGAGAGTTAAGTCTAACCTAACTACAATTGCAGAAAATAAAAGTCAACATAAAGTAATTAATGAAACTAAGCATGGAATAAAACCTAGAGCATTAAAGAAACCTAATCTAACTTAACCTAATTGAATTTAAATGAAGACATAAAACTTAACAATTGAAAGAGCAATACAAAGCAAGAGTTAAGTAAACTAAGATGTATCGGATTGAAACTAATTATTGAAAGAGACATTTCACCGAACACACAACATGCAGGAATTAGAACCTAACTACGGAACATTTTATCAAACAAGTTGGGTGCATGAAACAATTAAAGTCAAGTGTGTGCAATCTAATTAAGGGAGATCAAGTTTGATATAAGCATTCAATAAGAAACATAACACACATCCAACATGATAAAAGAAACAACCCAATAAATCTAATCAGGTTCAGATTATTACCCTTATTAGCAGTTTGTGGCTCTTCCGACGATGGTAAATCTGTCCAACAACCCTCACTGCCTCAGAATTCACTGATACACAACATTGGCACAAATCTAGGCACAAATGGGGTCACCGCAGCAATGGATCTGCAATCCAGAAGATGTCAATCTATTGATAAGCTGTGACGGCTGTCAAACAGGGAATAGGAATAGAGATGACAACATCTCATACCTCCTTGTGGCTGACCAGATGGCCACGGCACAATTGAAGGGGGCAACGCGTGGTAACCCCTTGCAACTGCTGATACACGGAAGAACAACCCTACTCTCCTGTGTACTTAGCTCTCTGACGGTGGCAGATGGAAGAGGAAGAAGTGGCAGCCGGTGAAAGAGATGGCGGCGACGCTAGCCACCCAAATTGCAGGTATTGTGGTTGGATGCGATGACGCCGGTTGCATCTAGGGCAGAGATGCAAGGGGAAAATGTAGAAGAGGATCGGGCCGCCTGATAGCCCAGAGAGCTTGGTGTTGGTGAGGGTCGTGGAGAGAAGGACTGCTGTCGGCGGTGCTCTCGTGACAATCGGCGCTGTGAGGACCTCCGCGACGAGGAGACGATGGCAGAGGAGGGAAGATGACGCAGAAGAAGAAAAAGGGGTGCCGGTTGGAGAAGATGAGGAGAAGAAGAAGAGCAGAGAGTAAACGACGCGAGAGATGAGGAATAATCGGGGCGGCGACGAGATAAGGTGAGCAAGGGTTCGGCGATTAGGGAGGAGTAGGGCACGGTGAGGAATTATAACCAAAATTGATTAATTAAATTAGAAAAATTAGGTTTATTTTAATTAAAGCCTAAGTAATTTCTTTTATCAACTCCTACTAAATTGGATATTCTAAATATGCATTTCTCAAGCCCGCAAATACATCCCCTCTAATTACACCTTACGAGTTTCAAAAAAAAAATCTTAAAAATTTCTAAAATTCTGTTAAGATTATTCCCCAATTAAATCTTATTATTTAATTATTATTATTATTATTTTATTACCGTAATTTACAATAAAAGTGCACAATTATTAATAAAAATCAATAAAAATAACAAGAATTCAGGGACTGTAGGATGGACGACCTCACGGTCGCATGAGGGGGCTAATTGAAAAGGTCGCGAATCTTGCGACCTTGAGAAGCAACTGTAGACAACCTCAAGTTGTTGCGACCGACCTCACAACTACGTCCGACCTCGCAGCTGCGAACGACCTTGCAGCCGTATGAGATGGCCACCAAGCACGAGAAAAAAAAATCAAAGGAGGGGGAAAACGAATTTGTACATGCTCTGATAAAGCCAAAGCCAAATTAGGATGAGGAGAAAGGGTTAGAAAATCTAATTCATATCTATTTTTATTTATAAAAAGTTATATGTAATTTCATATTAAATTTGGTTTAAATTCTTTCTTAAAGTTTTTTCATATATTATATTTTGTCAAAGTGAATATATTTATAAGTTCATGTCTCTGATTTATATAAATATAAAACAGATTTTATTTTCATTTAAAATTTTCATTAAATATAAAACAGATTTTATTTTTATTTAAAATTTTCATTAAATGTTTAAACGGTCACAAATTCCGTTTATAATCCATATTTATTTTTTAAATAAAATTTATACATAGCTTCGTATCAAAATTTGTTTTAAATTTCTTTTCAAATATTATATTTCATTAAAGTTAAACAAATTAATTATTATGTAATAAATCTATATCTGATTTATATAAATTCGAAATAGATTTTATTTTCGTTTTAACTTTTAATTAATTTATAAACCAAATTTGTCACAGAAATTATACCGTCTCAAATTTTATAATTCATATTTATTTTTGTTTATAAAAATTTATATGTAATTTCGTTTTAAATTTGTTTTAGATTCTGTCTTATTTTTTAAAAAATATATATATAATTTACTAAAATGAAACGAATTAATAATTCCGTATTAAATCTGTCTCTGATTTATATAAATCTAAAACAGATTTTATTTCTGTTTTAACTTTTAATTAATTTATAAACAAAATTTGTCACGGAAATTATACTGTCTCAAATTCTGTTTATAATTCATATTTATTTTTGTTTATAAAAATTTATATGTAATTTTGTTTCAAATTTGTTTTAAATTCTGTCTTAAATTTTTTAAAAATATATATTATTTACTAAAATGAAACGGATTAATAATTCTGTATTAAATCTGTCTCTGATTTATATAAATCTAAAACAGATTTTATTTTCGTTTTAAAAATCCGTTTCTGAAGCCCTGTTTTTTTGTAGTGTAGGTTCGATCGTTGGATGCTTCCTGTACCAACAATACACAAGCGGGGAGGGTGGTACAAGCAACAAGCTACTCAGCTGCACAGGCGCTTGCACTAAGCCTGCCAGAGGAGGAGGAATTAGTTGGAACCTCATTGGGCCTTCCACTCGAGTCCCTCGTTCAATGTGAGGGCCCAATATTGACACAGTAAGGTTGTTCTGTAAAGGACATCCAGTTACTGCCTGCTATTGTTGCACTAACTTCTGCGCTTAGGTAGCTATTAGCAGCTCCAAGTCTTCTTGTGATAAGGTGACGGTGGTGAGTCTCCTAACTTCTTTCATCTTCGTGTTTCAGATTCAGATGAAATTTCTACAGATGGCACCAAATTTGATCTTGTCTGAAAGTGAGGGAAATGGCACATTGACTAGGGGGAGCATCGAGATGGCTCATATGTTGACTGAGAGGACTCTTAGCTGGAAGGAGAGGACGCAAAGCGATCCGGGAACTAAGAGTTGTGGACTTACACACACCATAAACAAAGCCAATGGGAGCGTTAAAGAGAGAACTAGGGAAGGAGTCCCTAGCGCAGGCCCTCCGACGCTCATGTTAGAATAATGGCCGAATGAAATGGAGAAGGCGATAAATAGCAAAACAATAATGGTGTGCAAATACGTATGCATTCATGCGCCTAGGTGGGCGTACCTAGCCAATGGAGAAGACCCTCCCTTTTTATTTAGTCTTTCATAACCTCCGTAATTAATGAGGCGACAGGGAATATCTGGTGTCACAGTATGTCGGGAGATAGAGTATGTACGACAACCTTCCTATAGGTAAATGAAGGCTCCATTGTATGTATGTCTCAGATTAATGACATATTCCCTGACAGGTTGTTACGATTCTTTAACAATATATTGTTGTTTCCAAGAGAGAGTTCGACAAATTTTGGGCCGACCGACTGTAGACTAGGCGTCATGCTCATATGAGGAACTAGGCCCCAGATGTCCAACCGGTGCTGGGGCCGGATGAATATAAGCTCAGAGCCTTGTATTTGGAGAAGTGGGGAGATAAGCTCCTAAGATCCCACCAGCCTTTAGCCATTCGGGTTTATGCTTGGAGATTCGAAGTCTGCTCAGACAATATGTCCGATCGAATTTTATGTTGGGGGTTCATTTTGCACTCAGCCACTATACTTGCATATAAAGTTCTGTCCAACCGAGCGATGTGCCTAGTGTGTCCAATCGATCTTTTGATCCAATCAGCCAGAGCACTCGGCAGTGAAACTATACCTATTTTGGCGTGACACTGATATGACCCGAAAGTTAACCCCTTCTTGATTTTGATAATCACATTAGCTGACTTTCTTGATGTTGAACTCCACTTTGAGGGTCCCATCGGTCCCACCTTACTCACCATATTAGTTATCAAAATACGAGGAAAAGTTTAACTTTGATTTTAATTAATTGAGGTTCATCGTGCTCTTAACTTTTTTGTCATACCAGGTATTCAACTTATACTGACTAATTTTGGAGGTGACCGATTCAGTCTAAATCAGGAAGTGCTCGTAGTGAGCAGTCCATCAACCTAAAGTTCTTAGATCAACTGTCTATTAAAAAAATTATTTATTAATTCATTAAAACTAGGACTCAATTTTTAAATGCCTGACAAACTAGGAAGACACTCAACTTTTAAGCATAGGTCTAATATGTTTTGTGTGATGATGATCATATTCAAGCTTTGAGGCACATATATATCCTTATCGTGTGGTTACTAAAGGTGAACCAGGCATTAATGTAGCTGAGCGGTAGCCTGAGGACTCCACCAGATACCATTTTAAGTTTTCAATTATTTACTTCATCATCGCTAAATTTTTAAGCCAATCTCCCAAATTATCCGGGATTAAATTCTACCATTAGCCCACTATTGGTCTCATTCTTTTTTAGCTTGGATAAAGTTCAACTTCTGGCTACGACACGAGTGGTTACTCCATTTCCTGATTCCGATGGTGCAATCCGTCCCAAGATCAATACGGAGGAGGTCTATTAACCTTTGAAATAGTGACTAGCACATAAGGGAGATATTTACTTCGATTTTACCGAGATCGAACCTCAGATCTCATTATGTTAATACTTCATACGCTAGCCACTAGACCTATCTGAGGGGACATGAAATTTATCTTATAAGAATATTACAAAAGTTGATGCTCCCGTATGGTTTTTAAATTAGTGTACACTTTTATTTGAAAAATACTAAAACCATCTATATCGACATAATACCGTATTCAAATTGAATTATTCCAATTAAAGACTAAAATTTTAACTCAGCAATTGGTATCCCCTCGCATTAAGACAAAGTTGTTTGTGTGCCATTGTTCACTTTTCTACAGTCGAGCCTGATCTCTCCCTCTTCTCCTGTTAACACCCCCACATAACCAAGCTTGATCATTGACTTCGAGAATTGGTGAACAAACCTCTTTGGCCTCCTCACATATCTTGCAGCCAACTTGCTGGTGACATCCGTGAAGGCCAATCCTTGATCTAGTTCAAGCACTGCCTTCTCGCTGAACAAACCTTGATAGAATGAGGTATCAAGGAAGAAGGGTTTAGACGTTGCTTGGTTCAAGAAAATCCTGGTGTCTCTGGTTATGTTGCTGGGCAGCACGACTTCAGGTGGGCATTTTTGTTTGAGACTAGAAAGCATGGCAGGGTCCATTATCGGATCCGATAGGCCGGTGCCTTGGTAGTTGTAGAGCCTGGTGGTAACCAGTGAACAATGGCAGAATCCAACACCATGAGCACCTGAAACGAGATGTTCAGAAGAAGCTATACACCAATTAATGCTGCATCCAATTGCATTCGAGAGAATGGTGAATACTCACCGAGTAGCGTAGTGAGATCCACCAAATCCAGATTGATGCTCCTGAAGTCAGCTTCGGCTGTCTCAACAGAGGAAGATGGACTTGGCAGTTGCACATCTGCGGCCCTTGAAATGGTGCCATCTCGCCTGCCCGTGGGCAGGGCATAAGCTGCACCTCCTGATAGTGCTACCGCATCTCTCGTCGCGAGCGCCAAAATATCTGCACAAGACACTACTCCGCTGCATTCCTTCTCCAGCTCGGCCTTGATATCGTCGATCACATCGAACGTTCGCAGGGTCAGGTTAGGGGGAGACTCTTTCTCAGCAACATTGCCTGGGGTGCTGTCAACAAGAACGGAAGCATCACATCCCTGCGCGAATAGAACAGATTAGTCTTCTCTAGCAAACATCTGTTAATCTAATTAAACTTACTCGAACGAAGCAGTCATGGAAGTGCAGGCGAAGTAGGCCAGCAGGAACAGATGGATCTTGTTGAAAATGCTTCTCGACTACTCGCTTTACAATTATCTCTGCTCTGGGACATGAATACCTGTAATAGCGGATTTCCAAAGAGAGCGCAGTGGCTGGAGGAAGAGCTAACAGAAGGAGAACAAAAGGCAGAGCTGCCATTTTTCTGATACAGGTGAGTGCGGTTTTCCTCGCTCTCAGGCTCTCACTGATCTGCTATCGATGGCAAATTTAAAAGGGACCATGAAAGCTGAAACGAAGATGAATCCAATGTTTCTATTAGATTCTTAATTGCCTAATTGCTATTGATTTCTTGGGATCCCCCTGCCAGTTCACTGTGATGAGTGTGCATGTGGACTTAATTACTCTTCAATTGCTTGAAGTTGTTAATGTGTTATATACATACACTTCACAAAAATTTGCTTTTCTTTCTTGTTCCTAAATACTCGAAGCTTGCCTTGTCCAGATGGTGGTGTTGACTGAGGGAGGAGACGGTGGCTAACTTTACTGTAACCGAACTCTTTGTTAAGTTTTTCAAGGCTGCCTTTTCTTAAAGTGCGGTTTTCAGTTTTTGACCAGTTTAGTCTTGGAAGATGTTTAAGGGAATTAATTATAGGGCTTCTACTTGACTTCATTTTGTTGATTGTTTGTTTAAGTTAATGGATGTTAAATACTTTATAGGTGTACTTAAAAATGGAGTTTGAAGCATCTCTAGAGTTCACTAAAGTCTTGTATATTTGAAGGGTTTCATAGTGGTAAAAGTCCATAATAGCCATATGGTGTGGATTTCCTTTGTGTGGCCAACCAACCTCTCTTCCATGGATAACTCAATGGCCTCAGCCAGGCACCACTCGACTCATCCACGCCGCCATGGCCGCTCCCCTCTCCAACCTCAACGCCACATCGACTCCGCCGAACCTCCACAACCCGAGCAAAAGATCGCCGGCCGGAGTCACCACTTTCTCCCCCTCCAATTTCAAATCTCCCCCTCCATTAATATCAAGAAGAGCTTCTCTAGGCCTCTCCACGGCGGTCACTCTGTTTCAGCAGCTGGGGATCCGGCCATCGACGGCCGCCGAGCAGGTGGACACGCCAGGTGACAACGGCCTGTGGCTGACCGGCCCCATTCCCTCTCCGACCGTCACCAACAGTGAGTACTCTGGATTTTGATTTGCTGCGGTTCGATCGAAAAGATTGGATTTTGAATTCGGTTTGATGGAATTGGGCACGGCGATTCAGAGATCGAGAACAAGGAGACGGGAACGAGGTCGTTCCTGAGGAATGGGATCTTCATGGCGGAGATCGGGGAGATGACTGCGTACCGGCTGAAGCACTACGCCTTCGATCTGCTGGCTCTGGCCGACCTGATCGAGCAAATGGACGCGTGGAACTACGTGAGGATGTACCTGTGCCTGCGCTCCACCGTCATGTACTACGACTTCGACAAGGTTATCTCCGCCGCCGCCGACGACCAGAAGCCGCTTCTCACCGACCTCGCCAATCGACTCTTCGACAGCGTCGAGAAGGTGGTAGCGTTTTGGCAATAAACCCCACTAATTTCATCCCTGGTTTCCAGTCAATACGAATTTTTCACTTTACTCCAGATTTTTTAAAAACAATTATTTTACCCTCCCAATAAAGTGAAATTCTTTTTTCTTAATTAATTAATATTTGTGGGGGTTTAATGAATTAGTGTGTGGTGTTGGTCGGCAGCTTGAAGCGGCAGTGAAGCAGAAGAGCGAGCCGTTGACGAGGTCGTGCTACGCTGAGACAGAAGTGATTCTCAAGGAAGTAATGAGCCGAATGGCTTGATTTGAACACAAGCTGCTGTAGTTTTGCTTTTGATTTATTACTCGAAAATCTTTTGGTAATAATCTTCTTTGAATCAGAGGCAAATGCTGTTCAAAAACTTATCCATGAAGGCAATGACATCATTAAATAGCCCTACATTCCAATGAGCTAAACACATGTCAACCTCACGCTAAGTTGGTTGATATGCCTTTCAATTCTTATTTTTATATCAGCTATATGAGCCATCGGTCCAATTAGATGGTAGATCGACTACCAAGTAAGTGGATCCGGCCAAGACACCCCGGCATTATTAATGGTTCAAATTCCACAAAAAATGTCCTTTGAATTTTGATTGGAATGAGTCTTGCCTCTTACCGTACCAAGCCCCGTGAGGCGTTGATATGCCTTTCAAGCTAATTGTGAAGGCCAATGTATTTAAGAATGAGGATTAATTAATGACAGTCCAGTCTTTGTCTGAAAACTCCATTTCTGTTCTCATTTCTGACTTTCTTTTGCTCAATTTGATGAGAGTTCCATTAATTATCACTGACAAACCATCAAAAACACATCATTTGCAAATAACTGACTAGTAGCTATGGGTTTGTTTTCACACCATCGTTTGCACTAGTAACTGAATTTCTTTTTCTTTTTCTTCTACCGTTGCTCTCGAATCTCTTCTCATGAGAGTTTTCAGTAAACAAACGGGACAAATTCGTAGAGAAAAATGTGGAGTTTTAGGAGGCAGTAATTGTCATCTCTGCTTCCGGGATCCATCTCTCTTCGTGCAATGGGTTTCTGCAATGTGAAGGAATAAACGAATGGAAAGTCGAGACTAATGTTGGAGAACACAGGACAAACAGTTTCAGGACAGAGAAGAATTGGAGAAGTGGATTGGGAACTTGTTATTGATTGATAAAATCGAGTTCATAGATGGTATTTACAGAGACTTATTCGACCATTGAAGGGGGGAACAAAATCTAATCTAAGCTGAAATTTTGGCAGAAAATGGTAAATTCTGATAGAAAGAAAGAGTTTTTATAGAAAACCCATCAAGATCCGATTTCTATCAGCGCCTTCACCTTCTGCGACGCCGGCGTCCGGGCGGCACTCCGGCGGTTCCTCGAACACCGAAGCCGCCAGCTCCTTGTGCGCGAGGGCGATGTCGACGAGGACGACGCCGGAGGAGGGATCGGAGACGAGGATGCCCTTGACGGGGAGCCAAAGGAAGAGCTCCTCCTCTGACCACCCGACGACGTTGGTGAGCTCGCCGTAGCTGAGCTTGCCCCTCACGACGCGTTCGAAGTAGGTGAGGTTGTCGTCGTAGCGGGCGTAGCAGGGGCCGCGGAGGCGGACCTCGAGGAGGCCGGAGGAGAGGTCGAGGGAGAAGTACTCGACGCCCCTGGGGAAGAGGCCGCCGGGGAGGCCCTCGCTGCGGAGGAGCTCCCGGAAGGAGCGGCCGCCACCGACGAGGACGTCCCCGGAGGTGACGGGGCGGGCGGAAAGAGATGGCAACAGGGCCGAGAGGGAGAGGAAGGCCAAAAGGAGGAGGAAAGGCGGCGCCTTTGACATTGGAGAGAACAAAAAAGCTTTAATGGTGGGTTTAAGGAAGGTTTTTGCTTATTGAAGTGTGCAGTGGCTTATAAGAAGAAGAAGACGACGACGAAGAAGAAAGGAGAGGTTTTCAAGGAAGGTTTTCATGAACTAAATTAAAGTATATAACTCTGACTTTGAGTTGCATTTTTTTTTTTTGTCATTGAATCGGTCGGCAATGTTATTCAACAGAAGCAATTTCGTTGACGCAATAATCTTGCTTCAGCTAGTTGAATTGATTGATCTAATCTGATACTATTATTTGATTCATCAAATCTAAAATAAAATAAAATAAAATGGAGACAGCGATTTTTTTTATATAATAAGTATTTAATTTTTAATTTTGAAAGTCTTTTTTACTGATGATCAACTTAAATCGAAAATTTCAAGTTAATTCGAAAAATACGAACGACTCGTTACTTCATAGTTAATAGTTAACACTTAACGTTCTAATAGTTAATAGTTAACGGTTTGACTCGACTAGCTCTAGATTTGATAAAGTTGGAGGGGGAATTTACTAAGCTTTGGGCAAACAAATTGGAAGGTCAGCAGTGCAAATACGGGAAGTTGTTGGGGGCAAGTAAAAAAAGCGAATCTTGGGAAATAGGAATTTAACGACTCCTTTGTCACAGCTCCGAACAGAATCTATGTTTATCATAAAATGGGTGAGAATTTTTCATTTTCACCCTCAATTATTTCTGTTCCTTTGGGTTTCTTTGAACACCGAAAGTTAAGGAAAATATTTCTCTACATAATTAATAAGATCTTCAGTAATTTTTCAGTTAATTAAATGAGCTGAACAATTATTTGCAAACACTACTTGATGAATCAAGATTTTGTACATCGATTTGCTAGAGTTCTAATATTGCATTTTTTGTTTGAAAAAAAAAAGATTTGATTGAGTATGGATCGGAGAAGCCATCTATCTTATCACTCGTATGTTGATGGATTTCCAATGTGTTTTTAAGAAAAATTGAACGTGTCATTGCATTTTATTAAAGTTGACAATATTACATAATGTTTATATATCAAGTTGGCACCATATGAGATATTAAATTAATCATTCATCTCTCAATAAATTAGAAGATATGATAAGGATGAAGTCACTCTTGTTTATGTATTTAATCCATGATAAGGAATAAAATAGTTATTTATAGAGAATAAAATATATTTTTAAAATAGTTATACCTATCATCAGATTCCTAGATAAAATTCTAATGATCAAAAGTTTTATTATTTTTAGATAAATATAAAAAATATAATGTACAAAATAATTAAGAAAAAAATCTTTTAAAATTAAACCAACAGACAAGTGTTACTTTCACAATCTACTCAATCAATTTATGTATCGCTATTGCCCCACTTGATCTATCTGGATCGTCAATTAGTTGATCACTTGGCTAGATATATCGGTTGGTCCAAATTGTTTAGCAAACCATATTAGCTCATTTGATTGTCTAACCAATTTGATCAAACTATTCGGCCTAATAAGGTCAATCAACTTGATTAGAAAGATAATTATTTTGTCCATCCAATCTAATCGAACTGTCCAGATTAACTAACTAAATAACATGCATATTCAATCCATCTAGCTCAATTAGCTTATAGTTGGGCAAATCAAAATTGTGATAAAATTATAAATTATAATTCTTTATACAATAAGCAAGAATTTGAAATTACAAGAATAGCTATTTCATTAATTATTTTTAAATTTAAATATAGAAATAGATTTTTTTCAAATATATTTAAATACACGGGCTTTTTAGCCTAGGCCGTCACCGTGGGCGGAAGCTATGAAGGATAAATAGCTTTTTATGTCAATAGATTTTTACCTTAGGCCATATTTGGTAAATAGCTTTTTATGTCAATAGCTTTCCATATTTTAGCCTTTAATTTATCGGTAAAGCCCACAAGATATTTTTTATCATTTTAAAATAATATAGATTACATTCTTAAAAAAAATAATGGACATAAAATAAAATAAAAATTTAAATGAAAAAAATAGATGTGTGATGTACTTATAAAGTAGACAGGATATTAAATATATATAAATAACGAATAAAACAATATTCTCATGAACTAATTAAACATAAAATGAATAAATGAGGTAATCAATCTCATTCAAATTTTCAATTAGGATTTTACATTCGTCAATCAAAAATAATAATAAACTTAATTAGCATCATTAACTAGACCCCATGATTTTTTTTACCTTCATCAATCAAGCAGCTCTTTGTATGTTTTCAATCAAATAATAATAATAATAATAATAATAATAATAATAATGAAATTGAAATACATTTCAATAATTTTAGAAGAAATTAGGACCAAATTTGAACGCAATTAAAGGCAAATAAGGCAGAATGAAGCAAAATATTTTGTAATATTTGATCCGCAAGGTAAAGATGTGAATTGACAATAATTATCCAGAGTTATAGATTAATCAGCAACAATTAATCATTATTTATAAAGTAATCCCTTCTTATTTTTCTGAAGTATCAGTACGGCCGCTCTCCGACATAGTTGCCCGGCGGGTAGTAACTACAGATGATGAAGACGCCGCCGCTTTTGCACCGTGCGCGCGCGCAACCGATCTGTGTCGACGACCGCCACACCACCTGCGTGTAGTGCCCGCACTCCTTCCCGGCGGCGCAGCTGTTGCTCGCGTAGTTGTAGTACTGCTTCTCGTCCGCCCACGCGCGCACCGCGAAAGCCGCCGTGAAGCCGTCGCCGGACCCCCAGAAGAGGTTCTCCCCGTAGGGCCCGTTCGAGTGCACCAGCTTGCAGTCCCCGATTCGCTGGTTCGCGTAGGTCTGCGCGTAGGCCGCCACCGTGTTGTTCCACGTCACCGGCCCCACGCCGACGGCCGCACGTGGGGAGTTGTGGCCGGCCACGAAGTCGCCGGGGGAGTTTTGAGCCAGCGTGGGGATGGTCGTGTAGGCCACCGCGATAGCCACGGCGACACAAATTATGGAACCCAACGACCTCATAATTATTCACTCAATTAATTAATCTTTTCGCTAATTAACTTGATTCAATAATTGTGATACAATATGGCCTTTTATACACCGTGAGTGGCCGTGCCTCATATAGCAAATATAAATTTTCATTGTAAATTAGGAAAATAATAAGAGAGGAGTAGAAATAATATGATGCGAATAAAATACGAGTCTAGAAAAAAATATATGGAAATTTAATTAATTTAAAATAATTAAAATATAAGACTTTTATAAATCTATTAGTAAACATAAAATAATTTTTTTGAATAAAAATATGACCATTTTGGTAGGAATTATAATTAATTCCTTATTTATTATTTTAATGGAGTATATTAATTATCAAGTAAGAAATAATTTAAATATCTAATTATTATAGTCATTTTTTTTATATTCTTTAATTGTTCCCTTTTATTATTGAAGTGTCAATTTAAAATTATCTTTATTTTTTAATTTTTTTTACTAAAAATATGACCATTTTGGTAGGAATTATAATTAATTCCTTATTTATTATTTTAATGGAGTATATTAATTATCAAGTAAGACATAATTTAAATATCTAATTATTATAGTCATTTTTTTTATATTCTTTAATTGTTCCCTTTTATTATTGAAGTGTCAATTTAAAATTATCTTTATTTTTTAATTTTTTTTAATAAATTTTGGTAGGAATTATAATTAATTCCTTATTTATTATTTTAATAGAGTATATTAATTATCAAGTAAGAAATAATTTAAATCTCTAATTATTATAGCCATTTTTTAATATTCTTTAATTGTTCCCTTTTATTATTGAAGTGTCAATTTAAAATTATCTTTATTTTTTATTTTTTTTAATAAAAATATGACCATTTTGGTAGGAATTATAATTAATTCCTTATTTATTATTTTAATAGAGTATATTAATTATCAAGTAAGAAATCATTTAAATTTCTAATTATTATAGTCATTTTTTAATATTCGTTAATCCCTTTTATTAATGAAGTGTCAATTTAAAATTATCTTTATTTTTTTTAAAATTAATATATATATTTTTAAAATTTTAAATTATCTTCAATTAATTTTTAATATTCATTATTTTTTTTCGACCAAGAAGAACTTGACTCTGTCTAGTGAGAAGATGGAACTTGCAAATTATTCGCACTGTATATTGGCGTGAGGTGGTGACATCTCTTTAACTGAATGAGGTAGTTGCCGATGTATTTTTTCTAGAAATTTAGAAGAGAGGTGTTTAGTTCATCTTTAGTTCAGATTTTAATATTTGATTAATATATTAATTGATCAACTGACACATCAAGTGTGTCAATATTGACATGATACTTGATAGTCAATTAATTAGTCCCCGGGGCCATAGTTTGAACCCCAGCTACGGCGTATTTGTAGGAATTTTTCCTCCAAATGGGGGGCGTAATCAAAGGATGCTGGGCTTCTGGGCTGGCCGCCGCGTGCGCTTCCCGATTTACCCTGGTGGCCGGTGGGAAACTTCCGTGGGACCGGACCAGTCACCCCCAGAGATAGTCAATGAGGCTAACCGGGATTATCATTTTTTTTATAGTCAATTAATTAATTATCTCCTCGGATAAGTCGAGTGGCTAACGCATGAGATGTTGCCATCATAAGGTCTGAGGTTCGAATCTCGACAAAGTCGAGGTAAATACCTCGCTTATGTGCTAATCACTATTCCAAATGCTAGTAGCCGTCCGTGATTTACCTTCTCCATGTTGGCCCTGAGATTGGTTGGCGGGGGTGCTGAGGGAGATTGACTTGATAATTGACAATCAATCAATATGTTAAGTTTAAGTGAAGAGACAAGTAAGTCAAGGTTGATTTCATATTTAATAGTCAATCAATATATTAAGTTGGTTGAGCGAAGAGATAAATAGATCAAGAGTAACCTAATACTTGACAATCAATTAATATGTTAAGTTGGTTGAGTAAAGAGACAAGTAAGTCAAGGTTAATCGAATATTTGGTGGCAAAAGGTGATTCGCTCACCCCAATGCCTTTGTTAGGTAGTCCCTAGGCCAACATGGAAGAGGTAAATTACTAATGACTACTAGGCTTGGGTAGTTGAATAGTGCATGGAGGAGGGTAAGTACCCTACTACTAGCCGAGACTTGACCCCCAGATCTCATTGTGGCAAACTACCATGTGCTAGCCAACTATCCGTCCTGAGAGGGCAAAGTTGACTCGATACTTGATAAGATAAGGGAATTCCAAGTGAGTCCGAAAGTCGATGAGACGAAAAGCTGGGGATGTAGCGCTCCCGCTCACCGCATGTAAACTCCGCTCCGACATGCAACACAGATTACTGTTAGAGTGTATACTAAAAGTCTACCTTTTGTAAACATTTATTTAGAAATAAAGAATCATATTGGTCAAAAATATTTACATTTATATGCTAAGTGTAGTTGTTCAATTAATTTATATTGTAGATAATATGGTGTATGGTGTCATACACAGAAGATTATGTTATCAGTTCTATATAAATTATAAACAGTAGCTCATAACTAAGATGGAAAGGAACAAACCATTGGAATAGTTATAGTGTAATTAGGTATTAGTTTATCTTGACTAATAAATTACACTAGTACACTCTGAGTGTATTGAGCATGACCATTTAAGGTAAGTTCTTTTTATACTAACTTAATAAAAGAACAAGACCTTAGTTATTATGGAAGTGTGTGCTCTTAATCCTAATATAATAACAAGCACATATATTTAGTATTTATTTCTTTAACTTATCAAAGGGTGAGATTTAGCTTGATAAATCAAAAGGTCCGATAAGTTGGGAAATGATATTACTTATAGTGTGTGTTGTTGATTATAGAAGGAAACTGTGTCCTAGTAATCTAGGTTGATAATGTCCCCAAAAGGAGCTCATAAGGATTGTTATGTTAAACCCTACAGGTAGACTTAGTCCGACATGACAATAAGGTTAAGTTGTACTACTCTTGGACTGAGATATTAATTAAAATGAGTTGTCAGTAACTCAATTAATTAGTGGACTTCCGATATCTTAAACACAGAGAGTCTAACACACTCATGATAAGTAGGAGCTCATAATGTAATTTGAGATTGGTGCGGTAGTGCAATAATAACTCTCTAGTGGAATGAGTTATTATTGATGAACTTGAGTTGTATGTTCGGGGCGAACACGGGATACTCGAGCTCGTCGGGAGGCCAAAACCAATTTCTTCTCTAGGTCCCTGTCATAGTCTCAATGAAGCCTCAAATCCACTCATGAAAAGTCCATCTTGGTGTCCAAGAGGGGGTCGACCTATGGCTTGGTGACCAAGTCATAGGGCTGGCCACTTCCTTCTCAAAGGGGACGACCCCTTGCTTGGTGTCCAAGCAAGAGGGGGGTCGGCCACTATAATTCAAAGTATGAGGGATGTTTTGAATTTTTAAAATCTTCTTTTTGTAGATATCTACAAGTTTTAAAAGAGAAATTTTAAAATTACAAAACTTTTCTTATTTGAATTAGGCCACATGGTTTAAAAGAAAATTTTAAAACTTTCATTTTTTAACCATCCACATGGTTTTTAAAAAAGAGAGTTTTAAATTTAAAACTTTCTTTTTTTGTAACCATGTTAAAAAAGGAAATTTTAAATGAGAAGTTTTAAATCTTAAAACTTGTTTTAAAATTTTCCTTTTTAAACATCCACGTTAGGAAATTAGAAAAGAGCTTATAAAATTTTATAAGAACTTTCTTTTTTTGCTTATAAAATTTTTACAAAATATTTCTTTCTTCTTTTAAGGGCCGGCCACCCTTGCTTGGTGCCCAAGCAAGGGGGTCGGTCATTCAATCAATTAGAAGGTGAAAAGGAAATTAAAAAGGAGAAAAGGGAAACAAGAGGAAGATTTTAATTTTTGTAAAAAAATATTTCTTTATTTGCCTTGGGCAAGCATTATAAAAGAAGGGGAGGAGAGGCCTCATAAGGTATCAATTCTTATTCTATTGCTTGTGCTCTCTCTTGTGGTCGTCCCTCTCCCTTTTCCTTTCCCCTTGCTCTCTTTTTCCTTGGTGGTGGTGGTGGCCGAATATTAGAGAAGAAGGAGGAGCTTTTGGGTGGTGTTCATCTTGGAGGATTGTTGCCCATAAATTTTTCAAGTGGAACAACCAACATTTTACCACGTAAACCTTTTTGTTGATTGTTTAACAAATGCATTAAAGTAAGATTAATGTAGAATCAAAATGGTCAAGTGAAACGTTGCCATTTCACAGCTCGGCGAGTAATGATCATTAATCGATCATTAACGTTACCGTTGATCTGAGCTCCTATATAAGGAGGCTGCAATCATAGGTAAAGAGGTACACATAGAAAAGCAGTAGAAGCTCTCCACCTACATTCCCTCTTCCTCTGTCGTGCAAACTCTAGCTCAGCGGAGTGCCCGTGGTAGCAGTCGGGTGCCACTCAGTTTGTCGTGACAACCAGTACTTGGTGTGCGCTACAGTTAACTGTAGTTGTTGGAACCCCAAGGTGTTTTGATGTGATCAAACAAGCTAAGTTAGGTCCTGCGTTTGTTTAACCCTTGTGTTTAAGTGTGCAGGAGCTTAGGAACACAGGAAGTCGAGCGGAAGACGCGACTAGCTTGTTTGAGGGCCGACGGGGAGAGAGCCGACGGGCTCGGTGCGTCCGAGGGACGAGGTGACCGCGGAAGAGTGCACCGGTGGACGAGAAGAACGTGCGCGGCGTTCGAGGGACGAGAAACCGGGAAGGAAGGCTGCTCGAGGAGAAGGCCGGAACTTGGGTTCGGGTGAGCCCTATTCCGGATGGCCGAGATCACCCAAGCTAGCAGAGCCAGAGCGAACAAGACCCGGACCGAGACGAGCTGAACCGGAGGCGAAAAAGTCAACATTGTTGACTTTGGGCTCCAGGGCGCCCGGAGCAGTCCGGGGCGCCCGGAGCCCTCCAGGGCGCCCGGAACCCTCCGGGGCGCCTTGAGCAGTAAAGTTGACCAGATTGAGTTTTGACTCGATCTGAACGTTGGGGGATAAGTTTTATCCCCCCAGGGCGCCCGGAACCCTTCGAGGCGCCCCGACCAAGGCTATAAATATAGCCTTGGTCCAGAAGCTTAAGAACAACTCACTCGTAATCAATTCTTTCTGTTCTTTTCATTTGTGCTGTCAACGTTGTAAAGAGGCTACTCCGCCCAGAGGAAAATCAGATAGTGCGCTTACTTTCCTTGGATTAGCAATCCCCTGATTGCAAACCAAGTAAAACTCTGGTGTCTGCTTTTCTTTACTTAGTCTCTTTTATTTATTTATTACAAGTGTTCATTATATAGTTGAAATCCGAGAAAGGTTCGAGTTTTATTTTGTAGGGCAATTCACCCCTCCCCTCTTGCCGGCCTCCAAAGGGACCAACAAGTGGTATCAGAGCAAGGCGCTTCAGGAGGACTAACCGCCGATCGAAGCAACAAGATGGTCGGACCAAGTATCGTCCCACCAAAATTTGAGGGGAACTTCGCAGACTGGAAGCATCGTATGGAGGTATTCCTAAAAACAGATTTTGAAATTCGGTTTATTATGAAATATGGTTTTGTAGCTCCAATAGATAAAGATGAAAAAGAAAAAGAAGAGAGCGATTGGACAAAGAAGGAGCAGAATGAGTCGGTAGCAAACAGCCGTGCGGAACATCACCTGCTGAGCGTGTTACCGCCTCAAGAGGTCAACCGCATCGGAAACTATTTATCTGCTGAAGAACTTTGGGAGAAGTTCTTGGAACTCCATGAAGGCACGTCCGAAGCAAAGCTCGCTAGAAGGGACATCCTCCGCAACAAACTGATGAATATCCGTCTGGAGAAAGGTGAGAAAGTAGCCGGTCTACATGCAAAGGTAAAAGAACTAGTTACTGGTCTCGAAAATCTTGGTGAAACGGTAACAAACCGGGACACTATACGCTACGTGCTCAACGCGTTTCCAAGAACTCCGGAGTGGACATCAATCATCGATGCTTACTACATCTCAAAAGACCTGGAGGTAAGTACTTTAGAAGAGTTGTTTTCTACCCTTGAATTACACGAAACTAGATATGCAGAGATATCAAAGGACACAACCCAGACTATGGCGCTGAACGCAACCAACAAGGATGAACCCGAGTCAGACTCCGAAGACGATCAAGAAGCGTACATGGTAAGAAACTTGAAAAAGTTTTTTAGATCTAATAAATTTAAAATGCATAATAAAAAGAATCAAAAAGGTAGAAGAAAGGTACGGTGCTACCAGTGTCAGAAGGAGAGACACCTAAGGGAAGACTGCCCAGAACTCAAGAAGGTCAAAATGAATACACCCAAGAAACACAACCTAAAAGCAACTTGGGATGACACTTCTTCATCTGAATCAGAAGCTCAAGAATATGCGGGGATTGCACTGATGGCAAGCCACGAAGGACAAAGTACATCAGAACCCAGCATCGATGAAGGGGGAGCGACCTCAGATGGAAGTAGCGAAGCAGGGGGAGATTCAGGCTTCAAGTCTGATATGGTAAGTGAGGTATGCTTCTTACCCCCTGATGAACTTTACTTTGGTATCAAAGCTATGACTAAATCCATGTATAAATTAGAAAATAAAAATGCCAAATTAGAAAATGAAATTTTAGAAACAAAGAGAATTTTGGCAAAATCATGTCTTATAGAGGATTTTGAAAAATTAAAAATTGAAAATGAAAAACTAAAAGAAGAAATAGAAAGATTGAAAAAATCTAATGGTTCAAATATTTCTACTTTTAGAAATTATAAATGTTTAAATTGGTATTATAGATTTCATCAAAGTCAAATTAGAAATATATCAAAAATCTATATACCTAGGAAATACTTGGTTAATCCTGTAGGTAGAAACCTCTATTGGGTTCCAAAAACCTATTTAATTTAAAATTAAAATTAGACTTAGCATTTTCAGCAAGGAAATTAAACAACTAATTTCTTTATGAGGCTTTGTCTAAGGAAGTGGTTGTTGCTCCAATAACCAAGAAGGCCTAGTGTCTCGCCACGACCTGGAAGCCAAGTATCGAAATGAAAAGTTTAATTGACTAACTGAAAAAGCATTAATTTAAATTACTTAATGCTTTAAAAGAGTTATTCAATTTGTGTTAGAAAATATTTAAAAAAAAATTTAACTTAACTTAGAAATTTTTTTATCTTAGAAATTTTTATGAAAATTGACTTAGATTTTTTTATATAAAAGTTAACTTAGAGTTTTTTTTAATAATATTGCCTTATCATTTTTTTAAAAATTGACTTAGAATTGTTTCTTATGAATATTCACTTAGAATTTTTTTAATTAGAATTTTTTTTAATCTGAAAATGTTTTACTTAAATTTTTCTCGAAAGAAAAATTCTGAAGAGAGTCTTTACTTAGACATTTTTAAATATTTTACACTCAATGTTTTTTTTGAGTTTACCTTAGACTTGTTTATAACCCCAATTTTTATGTGATCAAAGGGGGAGAAGTATGTTAAGTTTAGGGGGAGGCAATATAATTTTTCATTTGGAAAATATTTGGACTTATTTGGATATAAATTGTTTTTATTGCATATGGTTACCCTAACTTAACTTGGGTTGCTCACATCAAAAAGGGGGAGATTGTTGGAACCCCAAGGTGTTTTGATGTGATCAAACAAGCTAAGTTAGGTCCTGCGTTTGTTTAACCCTTGTGTCTAAGTGTGCAAGAGCTTAGGAACACAGGAAGTTGAGCGGAAGATGCGGCTAGCGAGAAGGACGGCACGGGGAGAGAGCCGACGGGCTCGATGCGTCCGAGGGACGAGGTGACCGCGAAAGAGTACACCGGTGGACGAGAAGAACGTGTGCAGCGTTTGAGGGACAAGAAACCGGGAAGGAAGGCTGCTCGAGGAGAAGGCCAGAACTTGGGTTCGGGTGAGCCCTATTCCGGATGGCCGAGATCACTCAAGCTAGCGGAGCCGGAGCGAACAAGACCCGGACCGAGACAAGCTGAACCGGAAGCGAAAAAGTCAACATTGTTGACTTTGGGCTCCAGGGCGCCCGGAGCAGTCCGGGGCGCCCGGAGCCCTCCAGGGCGCCCGGAACCCTCCGGGGCGCCCTGAGCAGTAAAGTTGACCAAATTGAGTTTTGACTCGATCTGAACGTTGGGGGATAAGTTTTTTCCCCCCCAGGGCGACCGGAACCCTTCCAGGCGCCCCGACCAAGGCTATAAATATAGCCTTGGTCCAGAAGCTTAAGAACAACTCACTTGTAATCAATTATTTCTGTGCTTTCAATTCTGTTCTTTTCATTTGTGCTGTCAACGTTGTAAAGAGGCTACTCCGCCCAGAGGAGAATCAGATAGTGCGCTTACTTTCCTTGGATTAGCAATCCCCTGATTGCAAACCAAGTAAAACTCTGGTGTCTGCTTTTCTTTACTTAGTCTCTTTTATTTATTTATTACAAGTGTTCATTATATAGTTGAAATCCGAGAAAGGTTCGAGTTTTATTTTGTAGGGCAATTCACCCCTCCCCTCTTGCCGGCCTCCAAAGGGACCAACAGTTGTATCCTAGGAAACAGACGGCCCGAGAAAACCTCGAAACACAGCCTGAGGTGGGGCAAATATGTTTCAAGAAATCTGCGACTCTCGCAGGCCTCGATCCACTCACCTAGTTGGCCTCTTCGCTTGCCAGGTTGGCCTCTCCGTTCGCACGGTCGGCCTCTCTGTTCGCCCAGTCGACCTCTTTGTCCTCCCAGTCGACCACTCTGTCCTCCCGGTCGGCCTCTCTGTCCTCCCAATCACACTGCTCGATTGACCTCTCTGATTGGAGGGTTGCTCTACCTGATCATACTCTATGCTTTATATGCGACTCGATCGCATTGCTCACTCGACCGCTTGGCTCCACGCTAGATCAATCGTATTGTTTGGTCGCTGCTCAGCTTGTCCGATGGCTCCGTTGCTTTACCCGACCAATCACCTGGTTGCTCGGTCGGTCTACCCGCCCGACTGATCTGCCTGCACGATCTTCCTTCTTGGCCGACATGCCCGCTCGACCTCTTTACCCGCTCTGCTGCCACTGTGCAAACTACATTCAGCACTTGGCAGAAACCAACCCCCGTTGGCATCCTGAGATTATCTACTCAGGTCATCTTAACAAATAAGTGAATTTAATCTAGTGTAATTTAAATTTAGTTAATACCCTGTAAATCTCCGACAATATATTGTTGGTCCCTTTGGAGGCCGGCAAGAGGGAAGGGGTGAATTACCCTACAAAAAATAAAACTGACATTTCTCGGATTTTCAACTACTAATCGAACATATATAAATAGAAGAGACTAATTAAACAGAATCTAAACAGACACAGAGGAATTACTTGGTTTGTAATCAGGGGATTGCTAATCCAAGACAAAGATGGCGCACTATCTGATTCTCCTCTGGGCGGAGTAGCCTCTTAAAGCGTTGAAAGCACAGACAAAAAAAGTAAAGCACACAGAAGTTGATTACAAGTTGGTTGTTCTGAATTAATTAATTAGCTTCTGGACCAAGGCTATATTTATAGCCTTGGTCGGGGCGCCTGGAAGGGTTCCGAGCGCCTGGAAGGGTTCCGGGCGCCCTGGGGGATAAATTTTATCCCCCAACGTTCAGATCGAGTCAAACCTTGATCCTAGTCAAAATCCACTTCCAGGCGCCCCGAGTTGCTCCGAGCGCCCGGAATGGTTCCGGGCGCCCCAAGCCCTGAAGTCAACAGAAGTTGACTTTTTCGTCTCCGGTTCAGCTCGTCTCGGTCCGGGTCTTGTTCGCTCCGGCTCCGCTAGTTTGGGTGATCTCGGCCATCCGAAATATGGTTCACCCGAACCCAAGTTCTGGCCTTCTCCTCGAGCAGCCTTCCTTCCTAGTTTCTCGTCCCTCGAACGCCGCGCACGTTCTTCTCGTCCACCGGTGTACTCTTCCGTGGTCACCTCGTCCCTCGGACGCACCGAGCTCATCGGCTCTCTCCCCGTGCCATCCTTCTCGCTAGCCACATCTTCCGCTCGACTTCCTGTGTTCCTAAGCTCCTGCACACTTAGACACAAGGGTTAGACAAAGTAGGACCTAACTTAGCTTGTTTGATCACATCAAAACACCTTGGGGTTCCAACAATCTCCCCCTTTTTAATGTGAGCAACCCAAGTTAAGTTAGGGTAAAACAGATGCAATAAAAACAGTTAATTTGCAATTAAGTTGCAAATAAGTCTAAAGATTTTTCAATTAAAAAAAAATTATATTACCTTCCCCTAGACTTAACATCCTTCTCCCCCTTTGATCACATAAAAAATGGGGGTTCTTAAACAAGTATAAGGTAAAAAAAAATTCTATGGCAAATCTTAAAAACAGTTTCTAAAAAAAATTTCTAAGTCAATTTTCATAAAAAAATTTCTAAGGTTAAAAAAAAAATTCTAAGGTAATTTTCATAAGAGAAATTTCTAAGTAAAAAAAAAAAATTAATTCCCGTTTTAAAAATTTCTAAGGTAATAAAAAAAATTCTAAATCAATTTTAAATATTTTCTAACACAAATTGAATAACTCTTTTAAAGCATTAAGTAAATTAAATTAATGATTTTCAGTTTGTCAATTAAAATTTTCATTTCGATACTTGGCTTCCAAGTCATGGCGAGACACTAGGCCTTCTTGGTTATTGGAGCAACAACCACTTCCTTAGACAAAGTCTCATAAAGAAATTAGTTGTTTAATTTCCTTGCTGAAAATGATAAGTCTAATTTTAATTTTAAATTAAACAGGTTTTTGGAACTCAATTGAGGTTCCTTCCTACAGGGTTAATTAAATATTTTCTAGGTACATAGGCCTTTGATATTTTTCTAATTTGATTTTGGTGAAACCTATAATACCAATTTAAACCTCTATAATTTATAAAAATAGAAATATTTGAACTATTAGACTTTTTCAATCTTTCTATTTCTTCTTTTAGTTTTTCATTTTCAATTTTCAATTTATCAAAATCCTCTATAAGACATGATTTTGCCAAAATTCTTTTTGTTTCTAAAATTTCATTTGCTAATTTGGTATTTTTATTTTCTAATTTATACATAGATTTAGCCATTGCCTTAATACCAAAGTAAAGTTGATCAAGGGGTAAGAGGCATATCTCACTTACCATATCAGACTTGAAGCCTGAATCTCCCCCTGCTTTACTGCTTTCATCTAAGGTCGCTCTCCCTTCATCGATGCTAGGTTCTGATGTGTTTTGCCCTTCGTAGCTTGCCATCAGCGCTAGCTCGGCATATTCTTGAATCTCAGACTCAGATGATGAAGTGTCATCCCAAGTAGCTTTTAGGTTCTTGTGCTTCTTGGGAATTTTGCCTTTGTCCTTCTTTAGTTCTGGGCAATCCTCTTTTAGGTGTCCTTCCTTTTGACACTGGTAGCAACGCATCCTTCTTCTATTTCTTGGATTCTTTTTATTCTGCATTTCTTTGAATTTATTAGATCTAAAAAACTTTTTAAAGTTTTTTACCATGTATGCTTCCTGATCGTCTTCTGAATCTGACTCGGGTTCATCCTTCTTGGTTGTGTTTAGTGTCATTATCTGACTTGAGTCTTTTGTTGTAGCTGCACACCTGGTTTCATGTAACTCAAGAGTAGAAAACAACTCTTCTAAAGTACTTACCTCCAGGTCTTTTGAAATATAGTAGGCGTCGACGATTGATGTCCACTCCGGAGTTCGAGGAAATGCGTTGAGTGCGTAGTGTATGATGTCTCGGTTTGTTACCGTTTCACCGAGGTTCTCGAGACCAGTAATTAATTATTTTACCTTCGCATGTAGACCGGCTACCTTCTCACCTTTTTCTAGACGGATGTTCATCAGTTTGTTCCGGAGGATGTCTCTTCTAGCGAGCTTCGATTCGGACGTGCCTTCGTGGAGTTCCAGAAACTTCTCCCAAAGTTCTTTAGCCGACGAGTAGCTTCCGATGTGGTTGACTTCCTGAGGCGGTAGTACACTCAGCAGGTGATATTCCACACGGCTGTTTGCTACAGACTCATTCTGCTCCTTCTTTGTCCAATGACTCTCTTCTTTTTCTTCTCCATCTTGATTCGTCAGAGCTACAAAATCATATTTCATAATAAACCGAATTTCGAAATCAGTTCTTAGGAATACCTCCATACGTCGCTTCCAGTCTGCGAAGTCCCCCTCGAATTTTGGTGGAACGATGCTTGGTCCGGCCATCTTGTTGCTTCGATCGACGGTTAGTCCTCCTGAAGCGTCTTGCTTTGATACCACTTGTTGGTCCCTTTGGAGACCGGCAAGAGGGGAGGGGTGAATTACCCTACAAAAATAAAACTGACCTTTCTCGGATTTTTAACTACTAATCGAACTTATAAAAATAGAAGAGACTAATTAAATAGAATCTAAACAGACACAGATGAATTACTTGGTTTGCAATCAGGGGATTGCTAATACAAGGCAAAGATGACGCACTATCTGATTCTCCTCTGGGCGGAGTAGTCTCTTACAACATTGAAAGCACAGACAAAAAAGTAAAGCACACATAAATTGATTACAAGTTGGTTGTTCTGAATAAATTCATTAGCTTTTGGACCAAGGCTATATGTATAGCCTTGGTCGGGGCGCCTGGAAGGTTTCCGAGCACCCTAGGGGGATAAATTTTATCCCCCAACGTTCAGATCGAGTCAAACCTCGATCCTGGTCAAAATCCACTTCCGAGTGCCCGAAAGGTTTCCGGGCACCCCGGGCTGCTCCGGGCGCCCCGGGCGCCCCAAGCCCTGAAGTCAACAGAAGTTGACTTTTTTGTCTCCGGTTCAGCTCGTCTCGGTCCGGGTCTTGTTCGCTCCGGCTCCGCTAGCTTGAGTGATCTCGACCATCAGGAATAGGGCTCATCCGAACCCAAGTTCCGGTCTTCTCCTCGAGCAGCCTTCCTTCCCGGTTTCTCGTCCCTCGAACGCCGTGCACGTTCTTCTCGTCCATAGGTGTACTCTTCCGCGGTCACCTCGTCCCTCGGACGCACTGAGCCGTCGGCTCTCACCCCATGTCGTCCTTCTCGCTAGCCGCGTCTTTCGCTCGACATCCTGTGTTCCTAAGCTCCTCCACACTTAGACACAAGGGTTAGACAAAACAGAACATAACTTAACTTGTTTGATCACACCAAAACACCTTGGGATTCCAACATATATTATTTGTCCAACATAATCTTCCTCTCGGACAAATTAACTCTCCCTATACTTGTCTTCTCACTCTCGTTAAAAAACCATATTAATAAAATATCGAAACTCAAATCAATTCAAGTGAACTTGAGCCCGATCAATTTTAACTATTGAACACTGTACCGATAACAACTACATTGTCATCGGGTTTTAATAATAGCATAAACTTATGTGGAATACAATTGTTGAGTCTCATTGAGCATAAATTATTAAATTATTATTAAATTATTAAAAAATCTCTTTCCTTGAATATAATTAGTGAGAGAAATGATATGCTATCCGACGATTTTTGTATATAATAATTTTTTTTTAAAATTAAAATAAAATTATATCTTCTCTCACCTATTATTATATATAATAATCATTAATATAGTAATAATAATACGATACAATAACTGTTACAAAATATAATAATTACTATAATCACACAGTAATTATTTCAAAAGAAATTATTTTCCTTAACTTTACCAATGCAGTCAAATAAGACAAAGAAACAAAGCTGTGGAGAAAGAACGTATGACTTTTAATTAATAAAAATATATGGATTAAAGAGTCACTTATTAAATAAACGGGGGTAACATGGATTAATTATATCATTGAAATAGAAGATCAATAAAAGCCTGCTAAAGGGGCTGAATCTTTTATCGAAATAGATTATGTCCTATATCATTTTCTATAATTCTAAAGAAGTTGTTTGTTCAATTCTCACACCGGGTATATATACGAATTACTGATGTTATTAGGTGGTTACGCATGCATGCAATCCCTAATTAGAAATAAAATTTTGTACGTAGTATAAAATTTTTTGTTTTCACTCCCTAGTTAAAATATGATGAAGACTGATTTATCTAATTGTCTTTGATATTTTTAGATATAAAAAGTTTAAAAATTAGCATAATTTTTCTTAAATTCAGTATATTAAACTAAAATCTAGTATATTTTCTATCAAATTGAGCACGACTCTTAATTTTTCACCTTAATTGGGAAGAAAATATACTAGATTTTCTTTAAATGATGCTCAATTAGATGGAAAATATATACTAAATTTTGGAGGAATTATATTAAGTATGAAAAAAGTCGCTCAAGTTAATATAAAATATACTCAATTCTAGTTTAAAATACTGAATTTAATGGAAATTATACTTATTTTTAAACTTTTTGTATCTAAAAAATATGAGGAGTAATTTTGATAAAAAAAAAAATATACTCGATTATAGTTTAAAGTGCTGAATTTAAGAGGAATTATATTAATTTTTGGACTTTTTATACCTAAAAAATTTGAGCAGTAATTAGAAAGTCGTGCGCAATTTGATAGAAAATACACTTGATTCTAATTTAAAGTGTTGAATTAACAGGAATTATATCTATTTTTAGACTTTTTGTACCTAAAAAGATGAGAGGCAATTTTGATTAAAATATATTTGATTCTAGTTTAAAGTATTGAATTTAAGAGAATTGTACTCATTTTTAGACTTTTTGTACTTAAAAATTCTTAGGAGCAATTAGGTAACGATATTTGCATGAGGGAGTTGAAGCAAATAAAACTTTATATATAGGGAGTGGAAACAAAGTTTTTTAGATATGAGGATTACTTGCAAAGTTAAAATTATAATTGAGGATTTTTCTCTAATTTATCGTTAAAATAAATAAATAAAGACATGTTTGTACATACAATTTTACGCAACAAAAAATAGTATTCATATAATTTTACCTATGAATTCAAGCACCTCGATTCATGTCGTAGTTTTTTATTTTTTATTTTTTTATCCGGAGTTAAATCAATTAAATTTTATCTTTAGAATTTAGAAGTTGGATTATAGTAGTAGGGGAGCCTTGGCGCAACGGTAAAGTTGTTGCTTTGTGACCAAAAGGTTACGGATTTGAATCCTGAAAACAACCTCTTGCAAAAAGTATGGTAAGGTTGCGTACAATGTATCCTTCCCTGGGACTCTACATAGCGGGAACTTCATGCACCGAGCTGCCCTTTTTTTTTAATAGTAGTTATTTATTTATTTTTTTTAGCTCCGGGGTTAAGCCAATTAGAATTTATCTTAGAGTTTAAAGGTTGGATTATAATGTTCAAACTAAAAAAAATTAAAACTAAAAAATTTTAGGTACTCACGGGTATAGCCGTATAGTATATGTATTTAGGATTTATGATTCAAAAAAATGTTGATTTTTCAAAAATAATAAAAAAAAAATTGAATTGAGGCGCTTAGAATCCAGGTACCTCAATCATTGTGGCATAGACGGTTTTGCGGTGCACCATCCGCAACATATCATTGCACATCCTTACCTTGTACATCCGTGGGTGACTGAGTGCAACTCGGGCACCCAGAAGCCTTTCCGAGCGCTCCGATCCTCAAATGTGAATTGAGGCGCTTGAAAGGGCTTCCAGGCATCCGAATTGCACTCAATCTCCCATGAATATGTAGGGTAAGGATGTGCAAAGTAAATTCCTCTGTATGACTGCCACACCACCTGCGTATTATGTCTGCTCACGCGCTCAGCGTTGCATCTATTGCTAGAGTAATCATAGGACTGCTTCTCCGACTCCTAGTTGCTAACAACATCGTCCACGGTGAAGTGGCGCCCGTACCCCCAGAAGAGATTCTCGTTGGAGGTCACTAGCTAGCAATTGACCACGTGATGGTTTGCGTAGTCCTGCGTGTAGGGCACCAACATGTCATTCCATGTCACTGGCTCCACATCGACTTCGGCGCGGATGGGGTTATGCTGTCTAGGCAGGAAGTCACTAGCAAAGTCCTAGCACTGCAAAAAAAAAAAAAAAAAAGATATTTTGGGATAAATTTTTAGAAAAAAAAATGTCGTAAAATTTTTTTTAACGAAAATAAATTCATCATCAATCTGTCGTCACAAAATTATAAAAATTTGTTACAAATTTTGTGATGAATTTAATTTTCCTAGTATATTTCGTTGTAAATATGCGATGAAAATTAATTCATCACAAATTTCATGAGCTCAAATATGTGACAAACATATATTTTCGTTGTCAATTTGCAATAAATTATTTTTCATCGCAAAAAATATTGTATATTTGTAAAGAACCTGCGGTGGAAAAAATTCCTTTTTTCGTTGTAAATTTGTGATAAAAACATATTTTCGTGCCAAATCCGCGACAAATCTAGATTCATCACAGATTTAGGATGAATCCAAATTCGTCACAGATATATGATGAATCCAGATTCATCATAGATTTGGAATGGAAATATGTTTTTATTGCAAATTTAGGATGAAAATATGTTTTCGTCTCAAATCTGCGATGAAAAAAGGAATTTTTTTGTCACGGCTTCTTCACAAATTGGCGAGTAATTATTTTTCATTGCAAAAAATATTGCATATTTACGATGAAGCCGCGACAAAAAAATTCCTTTTTTTCATCTTAGATTTGCGATGTAAATAAATTTTCACTCCAAATCTTTGATGATCATGAAACCAGATTTGTCGCAAATTTCATCATAAAAATCAAAATTTTTTCACAACATTTCTGCATTTATCATGTTTACATATCACATATCAAACATATAACATATCTTACAATTAATTAACATATCCAACACATTATTCAATTAATAAACAGACATCATCTAAAATGAAATACGTCATATTCATATACAGACATCATACAACATTAACATTCAACATCCTACAATTTAACATTTACAACACATTCAACAATTTAACATTTTAGCATTTAAAGAAGTCATCCAAAATGAAGTTCAACTTGAAACTATTATATCCATAACAATTTGGACTAGAAGTCATGTAGCATATCAAAATTCAACAACAAGTCATAATATCTAAACAACAAGTCTAACAAGTCATCCAAAGGACAAAAAAATACAAATCGTGCTGCCCAGCAGCTTTCTTGGCGTTCTTCTATTCTTCTTCTTTTCTTGTGTCAAATTATAAACAAATAATAAGTAACATTTATAATAAAACAAAATGTGTCTAACTATCAATGATATTCGTGCCTAATATTTATAACAAACAAAACTTAATTCATTATCATAACATATCAAGGCCCTAGATGACAAAAGTGATAAGACTAAAAAGTTTTATCATTTGTCCGAGTCTTTTGGTTTTGTCCGAATCTTTTGCTTATCGATTAGTTTTAGTGTGATCCTATTAATTAGGAGATAGTGGATGAAATATTCTACTGTAAAAGCCTATAAATAGGCTCTGATTTTCCTTTCTGAATAAGAAAATTTTTATGCAAAGAAGAAGCCTTTGTTTAGTGTCTTTCGTTTTCTTGCCTCGTTAACATTGGTATCAGAGCCAAGTTGAAGAACTGGTCCGCCATTAAAAAGGTTGAGTTGTGTGAATGTTTTTGTGAGAAAAAAAAGGGTTGAGTTTGAGTTCTTTCTGCAGCAGCAGTATATTATCATGATGTCTGACAACTTTGTTCAACCAGCAATTCCTCGCTTTGATGGTCACTATGGCCATTGGAGCATGTTAATGGAGAACTTTTTTGAGATCCAAGGAGTATTGGCAGGTTGTTGAATCGGGAGTAGCAGAGCCAACAACTGGAGAAGTACTAACGAGTGCACAAAAAATTGAATTAGATGCATTGAAGCTGAAGGATCTCAAGGCAAAGAACTATTTTTTCCAAGCCATAGATCGAGCAACCTTGGAGACAATTCTTAGCAAAGAAACATCCAAGGATATTTGGGATTGCATGAAGAAGAAGTATCAAGGAATGCCAAGGCTAAGAGGGTGCAGCTTCAAGGTCTTCGGATAGAATTCGAGACTTTACGCATGAAGTCTAGGGAATCTGTTTCAGATTTTTTTTGCAGGAACCATGACAATTGCCAACAAAATGAGGATATATGGTGAAAAAAATGCAAGACGTCACCATTGTTGAGAAGATTCTTCGATCAATGACACCAAAATTTAATTTTGTTGTTTGTTTAATAGAAGAGTCAAAAGATATTGATAAACTTACAATTGAGGAGTTGCAGAGTTCTTTATTGGTTCATGAACAAAAACTCAACCAACAAGACAAAGAGGAGCAAGCATTGAAAGTTTCAACAGAAAATCATTCAACACAAAGAGGAGATAGAAGGTAAGGAAGAGGAAAATTCAAAGCAAGAGGAAGTAATTATCGTGATAGCCAACAACAACGTCACCATCACCAAGAAAATCAATCTCGTGGAAGAGGAAGAGGAGGTAATCACTCAACAACTTATAAACATAAATCAGCAGATAAGTCCAATATTGAATGTTATAGATGTCATAAGTATGGTCATTATCAATCAGAATGTCATACTAATCTGAGTTAGCAAGATGAAGAAAGACCTAACATTGTTGAAAAGGAAGAAGAGGTCTCTCTCCTAATGGTGTGCCATGTAAATGAAGAAACCTAGCAAAATATGTGGTATCTGGATACTGGTTGCAGCAATCACATGTGTGGAGATAAGATGACATTTTCTGAACTGGATGAATCATTCCGCAACACAGTCAAGTTTGGTGATAACTCTACCATTTCTATTATGGGAAAAGGAATGGTAACTATCCAAACCAAAAGAAATTCTTCTAATACAATATCTAATGTTATTTTTTTCCTAGATCTAAAGACCAATCTCCTTAGTATTGGTCAGCTGCAAGAAAAAGGGTATGAGATTTCTATTAAAGATGGAGTATGCCAAATTCAAGATGCAAAGATGGGTTTAATTGCTCAAGTTAACATGACAGCAAATCGCATGTTCCCACTCTACTTGAACAATACTACTCATTCATGTTTTTTTAGCAAAAGTGAATGATGTTTCATGGCTATGGCATTTTCGTTATGGCCACCTAAACTTTAGTGGATTGAAGACTTTGTAGCAAAAAAATATGGTAACTGGACTTCCTCAAATTATTGCTCCTTTTGAAGTTTGTGAAGAATGTGTTGTTAGCAAACAACATAGAAACTATTTTCCAAAGGAAAATCATGAAGAGCAAAAAAAGCTTTGGAGTTGGTGCATTCCGACTTGTGTGGCCCAATTAATCCATATTCTAATGGAGGTAAGAGATATATAATCACCTTCATTGATGATTTTAGTAGGAAATCATGGGTATATTTTTTGCAAGAAAAATCTAAAGCATTTACAGATTTTAAGAGCTATAAAGCGCTAGTTGAGAAAGAAACAGACAGTCCAATCAAAGTTCTACACACAGATCGTGGTGGAGAATATCTCTCACAAGAATTTTCAAATTTTTGTGAAATCATGGAATCAAAAGGCAACTAACTGCGGCTTATACTCCTCAACAGAATGGTGTTTGTGAGCAGAAAAATCGTACTATTTTGAATATGGTGCGAAGTCTTTTGGCAAAATGCGGCATTTCAAAAGCTTTTTGGCCTGAAGCAGTCAACTGGAGTATCCATATATTAAACAAAAGCCCTACACTTGCAGTTCAGAATATGACACCAGAAGAAGCATGGAGCAATCAAAAACCAAAGGTAGATCATCTCAGAATTTTTGGATGTATCGCTTATGCTTATATTCCAGATCAGAAGAGGATCAAACTTGATGACAAGGGAGAAAAATGTATATTTCTTAGTGTTAGTGATCAATCAAGAGCTTATAAGCTTTATAATCCTATCACCAAGAAAATTATCATCAGCCGTGATGTGGTTTTTGAAGAAGGAAAATTTTGACAATGGAACAACAACTCTACTGAAGAATGAATACCTACTAGCTTTGATGGAGTTGATGAAGAGTAGCAATCAACAACAGAAAATAATTAACAACTTTCATCAAAAAATGAAGTAGATGCTCCAAGCTCGCCAACAATAGTAGAAAGTGAAGAACTACCTCAACACACTAGAAGAAGACCTACTTGGATGACAGACTATGAGGTAACTGGAATTAGTCAATCTGATGATCCACTTACATACTTTGCCCTATTTTTCGATTGTGATCCTACAGTTTTTGAAGAAGCTATCAAGGAATCAAAATGACGAAAGGCCATGGATGAAGAAATTAAATCCATTGAATGAAACAATACATGGGAGTTAACTGATCTTCCAAAAGGGCATAAAACAATTGGGGTCAAGTGGATATACAAGACAAAATTGAAAGAAAATGGTGAAATTGACAAGCACAAGGTACGCTTAATTGAAAAAGGCTACAAGCAAGAATTTGGTGTGGATTACAAAGAAGTCTTTGCACCAGTTGCAAGACTTGACACAATTAGATTGGTGATAGCATTGGCAGTACAAAGATCATGGCCTATCTTCCAGTTGGATGTTAAATCAACATTCCTACATGGTGAACTTTAAGAAAAGGTATTTATTGATCAACCGCCTGGTTATATAAAATCTGGTTGTGAAAATAAAATTTATAGACTCAAAAAGGCATTATATGGATTGAAACAAGCTCCACGTGCTTGGTATATTTGCATAGATGCATATTTTTCAAAGGAGGGGTTTAAAAAATGTCTATATGAACATACACTTTTTACAAAGATTGAAGATGGAAGAAAACTGCTTATAGTTTGCTTATATGTGGATGACCTTATTTTTACTGGAAATGATATTGCCATGATTGCAAAATTTAAAAGATCTATGATGGTTGAATTTGATATGTCTGATCTTAGAAAGATGCATTATTTTTTGGGCATTGAAGTAGTTCAATTAGCAGCTGGAATTTTCATTTCCCAAAAGAAGTATGCACAAGAAATTCTGGACAGGTTTCAAATGAAAAATTGTAACTCTGTTAACACTCTTGCTGAAGCAGGATTGAAGTTGATTCGAAATCCTGAAGGCAGGAAGATTGATAACACAATTTATAAGCAAATTGTTGGGAGTTTGATGTACTTAACAGCTACAAGACCTGATATTATGCATGTTGTAAGTCTTATCAGCAAATACATGGAAAGTCCAAAGGAGATACATCTTCAAGCCGCAAAGAGAATTTTTAGATACTTAAAAGGAACCATTGAATATGGTTTGTTCTACAAGAAGAATGAAAAATCAGACTTAATTGATTTTACTGATAGCGATTATGCAGGTGATCTCGATGATAGAAAAAGTACTTCTGGATATATTTTTATGATGAGTTCAGCAGCTATTTTATGGTGTTCAAAGAAGCAACCAATTGTGACTTTATCCACAACAAAAGTAGAATTTGTAGCTACAACAGTTTGTGCTTCTTAAGCAATTTGCCTAAAGAACATACTTGAAGAGTTATATTTCAAGCAAGAAGGTGTTGTTAAAATTTATTGTGATAATAGTTCAGCTATTAAACTCTCTAAAAATCCCGTCATGCATGGAAGAAGCAATCACATAGATGTGAGGTTTTATTTTTTAATGGACTTGACGAAGGATGGAGTAATTGATCTTTACTTCTGCACACGTGAAGATCAAGTTGCTGATATTATGACCAAGCCATTGAAGTTATCTACATTTCAAAGGCTAAGGGGGCTGATTGGAGTATGCCCATTTGATAATTCTTAAACCAAATGTTTTTTTAAAAACATTTAGTTTAAGGGAGGGTGATAAGACTAAAAAGTTTTATCATTTGCCCAAGTCTTTTGGTTTTGTCCAAGTCTTTTGCTTATCGATTAGTTTTAGTGTGATCCTATTAATTAGGAGATAGTGGGTGAAATATTCTACTGTAAAAGCCTATAAATAGGCTCTGGTTTTCTTTTCTGAATAAGAAAATTTTTATGCAAAGAAGAAGCCTTTGTTTAGTGTCTTTTGTTTCTCTTGCCTCGTTAACAAAAAGATGAAGGGTCAAAACTCGGCGCGTTTGAGTATGCCCTCCCCCATGCCTTAGCTACTTACACTAATAGCTAGTACTCACTCGTGATTAACTTCTCTGTGTTGGCTTAGGGATGTGCTAGCGAGGGGGCACGGGGGCATTGTGGGCAAGCGAATCATCTTTTTGCCACATGAAATATATAAATACATGAAACTTGTAACTAAGCGTAATATATATATATATATATATATATATATATATATATATATATATATATATATATATATATATATTAAAAGTATATCAAAACATATAAATAATCAAAAATATATAGTAGGTAAGTTAAAAAAAAGTATCGAAAAGTATAATCAAAAGTATTTGTCATGTAATCAAAAATACATATATCAAATGTTTCATGACATAATAAAAGTATCGAAACATAATAACTAATTTTGCATGGATTAATAATAGGTAAGTTAAAAATATATAAAACATAGCATAACATATAAAGTATTAAGGAAAAATAAAAATATAGAAGCAACTAGTTATAACATGAAAAAAAAAAAAAAAATCTCAATATAAAACTTAATAGATAAAAACTTCCTCCAACATGGATTTACCATTCCTGTTTAAAATAAATTAATATTATTAAAAAATATATATAACAAACAAACTCAATCAAATAACAAATATTTATACAAAAGAAAGAATCTAATACTCGATTAGAATATAATAATATTAATCTCAAATCCACTACACTGAATCTTGGATCATTAAAAATTCTATACCATTCTGAACTACTAAAAAAAAGAATCAATGGTTAACATTATTAACCTGTTTTCGTCAATTCCATTGTCAATTAGCGATGAATTTTATTTTCATCTCAAAATTTATCATAAATTTACAATGAATATTTTTTGTCATAAAATTTTATCCTTAATATTTTTTTTATTTTTTATTTATTTTTTTTTTTGTAGTGTGGGCTGGATCAGGCCATGGCCAGGGCCACCGAAGCACAAATCACGGAAGCAGAAGTTGATGGATTCTTTGAGGATCTCATATATAATAAGTTAGTTAATTAACTTTGAGACGGTACGTTAAGGAGAGGCGTACATTTGGGTTCTTTAGGGGAAGAATGGTGCACTTACGTAGAAAAAAAATATCATTTAATAATTACGTGTGAGCCTGGATCATTTTTTTTTTTTATGTAATCAAACTTTGCATTTATTATATATAGATTTAGATTTGAGATGAATTATATATACTAACGATTGTGTACATGTGTTGCATGTCCCTTATATCACTGCAAAAAAACATAACTTTGGGGACAAAATTTTGGAACGAAAATAATTCGTCCCAAAATTGGGACAAATTTAGGGTCGAAAATAAATTTCAACCCAAATAACCAACAAAACTTGCAACAAACAAAATTCGTTTCAAGTTTGCAACATAAAAAAAATTCGTTGCTAAATTCGTCCCCAAATCTGGAACGAATTAAAAATTTGTCCCAAATTTAGGGACAAATCCTGGATTCGTCTCAGATTTGGGAACGAATCGAGAATTCGTCCCAAATTTTGGAACGAATCCAGGATTTGTCCCAAATTCTGGGACGAATCTTAAAACTGAAAATATTTTTAGATAAATAAAATCAAACCCATAAGGATTAAATATGGACCTAGAGACATCGGAATTTGATAAAACAAGTTTCTATGCGTCCGTATCGTTGAGCTGATCGTAAATACGTCATCATCCATAATTTTTAATTAATATTTTCAATGATTTGAATTTTTAACACCCAATTAGGTCAAATTGGGATTAAAAAATTTCAAAAATATATATATTTGATAAAAAATATTTTTATTGATAGATTTAAAATAAGGATAATGATACAAGCACATGGAAACTTGTTTCATCAAATTCCGATGTCTCTAGGTCCGTATTTAAGGCGTCCAATTTTGTTTTTTTATTTTTTAATAAATAAATTTTTGGGACGAATCTTTGGATTCGTCCCAAAATTTGGGACGAATCCAGGATTCGTCCCAAAAATGAAAATAATTTTAAATAAATAAAATCAAACACCTAAGGCCTAAATATGGACATAGAGACATCGGAATTTCATGAAACAAGTTTCTATACGTCCGTTTCATTGAGCTGATCCTAAATACGTCATCATCCATAATTTTTAATTAATATTTTCAGTGATTTGAATTTTTAACACCCAATTAGGTCAAATTAGGATTAAAAAAATTCCAAAAATATATATATTTGGTAAAAAATATGGGCAACGATACGAACGTATAGACACTTGTTTCATCAAATTCCGATGTCTCTAGGTATATATTTTTTTAAAACATATATAGGTTGATATTAACAAAAAAGGTGTTGTGTAGTGAACGGTTGTAAATTAGTGTCCGAAAGCTTAAATATGGACCTAGAGACATCGGAATTTGATGAAACAAGTTTCTATGCATCCGTATCGTTGAGCTGATCGTAAATACGTCATCATCCATAATTTTTAATTAATATTTACAGTGATTTGAATTTTTAACACACAATTAGGTCAAATTGGGATTAAAAAATTCCAAAAATATATATATTTGGTAAAAAATATTTTTATTGATAGATTTACGATCAGGATAATGATACGAGCACATAGAAACTTGTTTCATCAAATTCCGATGTCTCTAGGTCCGTATTTAAGGCGTTTAATTTTGTTTTTTATTTTTTAATAAATAAATTTTTGGGACGAATTCCTAGATTCGTCCCAAAATTTGGGACGAATCCAGGATTCGTCCCAAAACTGAAAATAATTTTAAATAAATAAAATCAAACACCTAAGGCCTAAATATGGACCTAGAGACATCGGAATTTGATGAAACAAGTTTCTATACGTCCGTATCGTTGAACTGATCCTAAATACGTCATCATCCATTATTTTTAATTAATATTTTCAGTGATTTGAATTTTTAACACCCAATTAGGTCAAATTGAGATTAAAAAATTCCAAAAATATATATATTTGGTAAAAAATATTTTTATTGATAGATTTACGATCAGGATAATGATATGAACACATAGAAACTTATTTCATAAAATTCCGATGTCTCTAGGTCCGTATTTAAGGCGTCCAATTTTGTTTTTTTTAATAAATAAATATTTGGGACGAATTCATGGATTCGTCCCAAATTTTGGGACGAATCCAAGATTCGTCCCAAAAATGAAAATAATTTTAAATAAATAAAATCAAACACCTAAGGCCTAAATATGGACCTAGAGACATCGGAATTTGATGAAACAAGTTTCTATACGTCCATATCATTGAGCTGATCCTAAATACGTCATCATCCATAATTTTTAATTAATATTTTCAGTGATTTGAATTTTTAACACCCAATTAGGTCAAATTAGGATTAAAAAAATTCCAAAAATATATATATTTGGTAAAAAATATGGGCAACGATACGAACGTATAGACACTTGTTTCATCAAATTCCGATGTCTCTAGGTATATATTTTTTTAAAACATATATAGGTTGATATTAACAAAAAAGGTGTTGTGTAGTGAACGGTTGTAAATTAGTGTCCGAAAGCTTAAATATGGACCTAGAGACATCGGAATTTGATGAAACAAGTTTCTATGCATCCGTATCGTTGAGCTGATCGTAAATACGTCATCATCCAATTTTTAATTAATATTTACAGTGATTTGAATTTTTAACACACAATTAGGTCAAATTGGGATTAAAAAATTCCAAAAATATATATATTTGGTAAAAAATATTTTTATTGATAGATTTACGATCAGGATAATGATACGAGCATATAGAAACTTGTTTCATCAAATTCCGATGTCTCTAGGTCCGTATTTAAGGCGTTTAATTTTGTTTTTTATTTTTTAATAAATAAATTTTTGGGACGAATTCCTAGATTCGTCCCAAAATTTGGGACGAATCCAGGATTCGTCCCAAAACTGAAAATAATTTTAAATAAATAAAATCAAACACCTAAGGCCTAAATATGGACCTAGAGACATCGGAATTTGATGAAACAAGTTTCTATACGTCCGTATCGTTGAACTGATCCTAAATACGTCATCATCCATTATTTTTAATTAATATTTTCAGTGATTTGAATTTTTAACACCCAATTAGGTCAAATTGAGATTAAAAAATTCCAAAAATATATATATTTGGTAAAAAATATTTTTATTGATAGATTTACGATCAGGATAATGATATGAACACATAGAAACTTATTTCATAAAATTCCGATGTCTCTAGGTCCGTATTTAAGGCGTCCAATTTTGTTTTTTTTAATAAATAAATATTTGGGACGAATTCATGGATTCGTCCCAAATTTTGGGACGAATCCAAGATTCGTCCCAAAAATGAAAATAATTTTAAATAAATAAAATCAAACACCTAAGGCCTAAATATGGACCTAGAGACATCGGAATTTGATGAAACAAGTTTCTATACGTCCGTATCATTGAGCTGATCCTAAATACGTCATCATCCATAATTTTTAATTAATATTTTCAGTGATTTGAATTTTTAACACCCAATTAGGTCAAATTAGGATTAAAAAAATTCCAAAAAATATATATATTTGGTAAAAAATATTTTTATTGATACATTTACGATCAGGATAATGATACGAGCACATAGAAACTTGTTTCATCAAATTCCGATGTCTCTAGGTCTGTATTTAAGGCGTCCAATTTTGTTTTTTTATTTTTTAATAAATAAATTTTTGGGACGAATCTTTGGATTCGTCCCAAAATTTGGGATGAATCCAGAGATTCGTCCCAAACTTTGGGACGAATTCCTAGATTCGTCCCAAAATTTGGGACGAATCCAGGATTCGTCCCAAAAATGAAAATAATTTTAAATAAATAAAATCAAACACCTAAGGCCTAAATATGGACCTAGATACATCGGAATTTGATGAAACAAGTTTCTATACGTCCGTATCGTTGAGCTGATCCTAAATACGTCATCATCCATAATTTTTAATTAATATTTTCAGTGATTTGAATTTTTAACACCCAATTAGGTCAAATTAGGATTAAAAAAATTCTAAAAATATATATATTTGGTAAAAAATATTTTTATTGATAGATTTACAATCAGGGCAACAATACGAACGTATAGACACTTGTTTCATCAAATTTCGATGCCTCTAGGTATATATTTTTTAAAACATATATAGGTTGATACTAACAAAAAAGGTGTTGTGTAGTGAACGGTTGTAAATTAGTGTCCGAAAGCTTAAATATGGACCTAGAGACATCGGAATTTGATGAAATAAGTTTCTATGCATCCGTATCGTTGAGATGATCGTAAATACGTCATCATCCATAATTTTTAATTAATATTTTCAGTGATTTGAATTTTTAACACCCAATTAGGTCAAATTGGGATTAAAAAATTCCAAAAATATATATATTTGGTAAAAAAATATTTTTATTGATAGATTTACGATCAGGATAATGATACGAGCATATAGAAACTTGTTTCATCAAATTCTGTTGTCTCTAGGTCCGTATTTAAGGCGTTTAATTTTGTTTTTTTATTTTTTAATAAATAAATTTTTGGGACGAATCTTTGGAATCGTCCCAAAATTTGGGACGAATCCAGGATTCGTCCCAAAACTGAAGAAAACTTTAAATAAATAAAATCAAACACCTAAGGCCTAAATATGGACCTAGAGACATCAAAATTTGATGAAACAAGTTTCTATACGTCCGTATCATTGAGCTGATCCTAAATACGTCATCATCCATAATTTTTAATTAATATTTTCAGTGATTTGAATTTTTAACACCCAATTAGGTCAAATTAGGATTAAAAAAATTCCAAAAAAATATATATTTGGTAAAAAATATTTTTATTGATAGATTTACGATCAGGATAATGATACGAGCACATAGAAACTTGTTTCATCAAATTCCGATGTCTCTAGGCCCGTATTTAAGCCGTCTAATTTTGTTTTTTTTTATTTTTTAATAAATAAAATTTTGGGACGAATCTTTGGATTCGTCCCAAAATTTGGGATGAATCCAGGATTCATTCCAAAACTGAAGATAATTTTAAATAAATAAAATCAAACACCTAAGGCCTAAATATGGACCTAGAGACATCGAAATTTGATGAAACAAGTTTCTATACGTCCGTATCGTTGAGCTGATCCTAAATACGTCATCATCCATATTTTTTAATTAATATTTTCAGTGATTTGAATTTTTAACACCCAATTAGGTCAAATTAGGATTAAAAAATTCCAAAAAAATATATATTTGGTAAAAAAATACTTTTATTGATAGATTTACGATCAGAATAATGATACGAGCACATAGAAACTTGTTTCATCGATTTCCGATGTCTTCAGGTCCGTATTTATTCCTTTTGATTTTGTTCCTCTTTTATTTTAAAAAAATTAAATTCTGGGACAAATTTCTGAATTCGTCCCAGATTTTGGGACGAATCCAGTATTTGTCCCAAAATTTGGGACGAATCCATGGATTCATCCCAAATTTAGGGACGAAATTGGGAACAAAAAAATGTTTGTTCCTAAAAACCCTAGATCTAAACATCTACCCGATTACTTTTCCCTTCCCTCATTTCTTTCCTCTCTCCCCCGTTCCCCTTCCCAGCTGCGATTTCCAGGATTTCGGCCGCATCTCCGACCGACGACGGCGTGATCTCCGACGATCGGCGGTGGAAGGTTTTCGTTTGGTAAGCCCTTTGCTCTCTGATCTCTCTCTGTCGGCGTCGCGGGGCTGCTCGCCGGCGGAATAGGCGCCGGCGGCCGGCGGCAGCGCCGCCATGAAAGCAGCAAGCGCAAAGGAATTTGTAGCTAAAGCTGCAGTCGCATCGAAGGCGAAAAACGGCTTGGGCGAAGTCCTTGTCTGGCCGTCGGCAGGCCGCTGCCTGGCCGGCGTGTGGCTGCTCGCTGCCTTGCAATGGCTGGACGACGTATGGTCGCCGCCGTGCACGCACCTTATGAAATTTAAGTTAATTTTCGAAATTTACTGTCTTAATTGATAATGTTGTTTGTGCAGGTCTTATTTTGGCGTGATCTCAGTGTAGTTGAAGGCAGCTGTATTTGTTGACCTCTTTTCGGTATTCTTAAGTTCATTATTATGCATTTACTAATTTGTATATAAAGTTAGCTTTAAATAATTAATTATATTATAGTTGATTAATTGCGTTCCTTCTTTTTGATTAGCTGTTGTTTTTGTTTTGTCTTCAATGATAAGATTTATCTATAGTAACTTTTAATAATATTTAACTGAATAGTTGAATTCAGGTAAAATGCAGAATGAGCGAAGTTGGATGTATAACAAAAATTTGCTTAATCATCAGGGGTTAACTCCTGAGTTTATCACTGGACTGAGGCAATTTTTAAATTTTACATCTACTCAAATTATGTATATGGATGGCAAGAAGATAAGGTGCGCGTGTAGAAAATGTCACAATATGGAAAATTTTTACCCACCGATAAAGTTGAAGAACATCTTTGTAGATTTGGTTTTACTCTGAATTATTATAATTGGACAAGTCATGGCGAATCGTTCATATCTGATGAGGATTATGGACGGAATTTTCAAGCCTCTGCTAGTGGGGATCAGAGTTATTATGAACAATTCAATCCATATCAGAGGATGATAATTGATGCAAGTTGTCAGAATTATATTCCCGAGACGCTTGGTGCAAGTTCTAGTTTTTCTCCAACAAGTGAACAAATGTTTGCCACTAATACATTGCCGTTGGAGGAGCCTGATATACCAGGTCTGGATGAAATATATTACAAATTTCAAGAAGTATTGAGTGCTACAAATGAACCATTATATTCCGGTTGTGACAGTCAGACTAAATTATCTCTCACATCCAGATTATTAAATATAAAGGCAGATCATAATATGTCGCAAGATTGTTTTAATGATATTGTTCAAGCGTTTGACGATACATTGCCACGTGATCACAATTTGCCTCTTGATTTTTACAGTATGAAAAAACTGGTGAAAGATTCAGGTCTTCCAATTGAAAGAATTGATGTTTGCAGAGATGGTTGTATGTTATATTGGGGAGATGATGCAGATGTAGAGGTTTGTAAATTCTGTAATCAAGATAGGTATAAGACAACCAGAAGGAGTCAACAACGACGTGTTGGTGCGGGAAGCATCCGACGATCGAACCTGAGTTTTGATAATGGCAAAGGATTCAAAGTTAAGGTTCATGGTGATCTAACATGTTGAATAAGTGTTTCAGGAAAGTCCTAACTACGGTTAGGTAAGGGAAAATCCTAAGGGGGGGTAACCTTAGGTCCTAGGGGGTGGTAACCCTAGGTGAAGGAAAATCCTAAGGGGGGGTAACCTTAGGTCCTAGGGGGTGGTAACCCTAGGTGAAGGAAAATCCTAAGGGGGGGTAACCTTAGGTCCTAGGGGGCGGTAACCCTAGGTGGAGGAAAATCCTAAGGGGCGGCAACCTTAGGTCCTAGGGGGTGGTAACCCTAGGTGGAGAAAAACCCTAGGGGGCGGTAACCCTAGGTCCTAGGGGGTGGTAACCCTAGGCGGAAAGTCCAGTCGGTCTGGAGGACCAGACTGGCATCAGGTAATCTCTCCTGAGGGGAGTAGGTGAGGACGCGTTCCCCGTAGAGGGAACAGTAGGCGTCGGGTCGACCTAGGATTTCCGGTTGGAAATCCGAAGTCAGACTCGGACAGTCTGAAGACTGTCAATTCTTCTTTACGATGTTTTGTCTTATTCTAACACTGTCTTGCAGGGGATTTTGCTCGGACTAACCTTTGTTTGCAGGTGAGGAACCTGCTGGAAAAAGGCTGTCCGGGCGCCCGGAGGTCCGGGCGCCCGGGACCAAAGTTTATCCCCTGCGCGAAGTTGACACGTGGAGCATCCTGGTTGGTTGGCCACGTCACACTCCAGGCGCCCGGAAGGGATCCAGGCGCCCGGAACCTCATATAAAAGAAGGGTCGAGGTGCAGCACAAAGAATAACAATCATCTAAGCAATCTCCTTGCAACAAGCTGCTAACAACTCAATCCAGAAGTACTGCAACGACACCCCGACAACCCGGAGCTTCGGATTTAATCTTTTTGTTGTCGGTATAATCCTTTTACAGCTTTGAATTGTAATTAGTTTGTAATACTCTTAACGAACTTATAGTTGTTGCCCACCGAAAGCGATCAAGGATCGCGGGCCTTCGAGTAGGAGTCGTCACAGGCTCCGAACGAAGTAAATCCACTGTGTTCATCTGCTTGTGTTTCTTTCATTTCCGCTGCGTTTTTTACTCGAGTGTTTTACGATTTCGATAATCGAACGAAATAGCCACGAGCGCTATTCACCCCCCCCCCCTCTAGCGCTTCTCGATCCAACAGGACGTAAAGCACATAGCCAGTTGCTTTATTTACCTTTAACTCCTAGGTTACAAAGATTGTATGCATCAAAGGCAACTGCGAAACACATGACTTGGCAGGCAACTCATCAAACAGAAGAGGATTTAATGTGTCATCCATCAGATGCAGATGCGTGGAAAAATTTTGATAGAACATATCCAGCTTTTGCAAAGGAGACTAGAAATATTAGATTATATCTTTGTGCTGATGGATTTGCTCCGTTTGGTAAATCAGGAAGAAATTATTCTTGTTGGCCAGTTATCTTAACGCCGTATAATCTTCCACCTGGGATGTGCATGAAAACACCTTATATGTTTTTAACATTGGTTGTACCAGGTCCGCAAAATCCAAAGAAGTTAATAGATATTTATATGCAACCTCTGATAGCAGAACTTAAACAACTATGGGATGAAGGTGTTCCTACATACGATGTTCATTCTAACCAGATGTTTATACTGAAGGCTGCTCTTCTTTGGACCATAAATGACTTTCCAGCTTATGGTATGCTATCAGGTTGGAGTACTGCTGGGATCTTAGGATACCCAATATGTATGGAGAGATCAAAGTCATTCAGATTGAAACACGGAAAGAAACCAAGTTATTTTGATTGTCATAGGCAATTCTTACCCACAAATCATAAGTTCGGAAAGAATAAAGATGAATTCACTAAAAATAGGATCGAAAGAACACTTCCGCCATTGAGATTGACAGGTCAAGATATTTGGTACAGAGTGCATCACTTTCCCTCTGTTATTGAACAACCATATGGTACAACATATGAATATGGGAGTACACATAAATGGACTAAACGAAGTATATTTTGGGATTTACCGTATTGGTTTAGTCATTTGATACATCATAATCTCGATGTAATGCATATTGAGAAGAATGTTTTTGATAATCTGATAAATACTGTGATGGATATCACCGGAAAAACAAAAGACAATTTCAATGTAAGAAAAGATATGCGACTCATATGTAAAAGACCCACTCTTGATGTCGATGAAAATAGTAGAGGACCAAAGCCAAAGGCAATTTATACATTAAATAAGGATCAAAGACGTGTCCTATGTGAATGGTTGAAATCTTTGAAATTTCCAGATGGGTATGTCTCTAATCTTGGAAGATGTGTCGATATGAAAGAATGGAAGTTAATCGGTATGAAAAGTCATGATTGTCATATCATAATGCAAAGACTGATTCCTATTGCTTTTAAGGAACTCTTACCACAATTTGTATGGGGAGCGATTACGGAGTTAAGTATTTTCCTACATGATATTTGCTCAACAGTTTTGAGACGTTCACACATGGAGAAGTTAGAGAGAGATATTCCAATCATTTTGTGCAATTTGGAAAGGATATTTTCACCCTCTTTTTTTGACTCCATGGAGCATCTTTTGATTCACTTGCCATATGAGGCCAAAGTTGGAGGACCCGTCCATTCTCGGTGGATGTATCCATTTGAAAGGTAGAGTGTCTTATTTGTATATTTTGACTGTTTGAATGCAAAAAAAAAAATACTTCTACTCCTGGATCATTTATATATATATATTTAATATAATTTTATATATCTTCAACAGATTCTTATATCATTTGAAGAAAAAGGTGAAAAATAAAGCACGAGTTGAAGCCTCTATTGTTAATGCATACATTGTGGAGGAAGTCACCACTTTTGCATCATATTATTTTGAACCTCATGTTCAATGCAAAAGGCGAAGAGCGGGCAGAAATGATGAGGGTCCTATTGATCCAAATGTTACCTCATTTTCAATTTTTAACTACCTTGGTCGACCAAGTGGACCATGTAAACAAAGATACTTAACTGGTAAAGAATGGCGGGCAGCCCAAACATATATTTTACTAAATTATCCAGAAGTATCATCATATTACGAGTAAGTATATATTTTTATTTTTATTTTTATTTTCAATTGTTTGTGTAACAATATGTTTTTTTGAGTAGGATATTTATCAACTTATATTCTGAATTATCGACACAAGAGTTTGATCGATTTTGTGAAGAAGAATTTGCTGCATGATTCAAATCATATGTAAGTAAAAAATCTATATTTTGTTGATACATATGCATACTTTTAACAATTTGTGTTTTGACCTTAGGTTCAAGCTAATCAAGCTCACCTTGAGCAAGAATGGCTAATCCATCTGTCATGGGGTCCAAATTCATGCGTACGCACTTGGCCAGCATATTTCATAAATGGATATAATTTTCATACTCAAGACTATGGAATGAGTAAGAATACCATGAATAGTGGGGTGTGCGTATCGTCATCCAATGAAGGAGATGCAAGCAATGATTTTTATGGTTTGTTGGATGAAATTATAGAAGTAGAATACCCAGGACCACAAATGCAAGTTATATTATTTATGTGTTGCTGGTTTGACCCTGTTAGAGGGATGAAAGTGCATCCACATTATAATTTAGTTGAAATAAATCATAAGAGATTTTATAAGAGATATGAACCATTTGTGTTGGCACAACAAGCAATTCAAGTATTCTATTCTTCATATCCGAGTTTGAAACGCGATAAGATTGATTGGTGGGCTGTTTGTAAAACTAAAACACGAAAAAAAATTGAGGCACGTTGGGAAAACATTGCATATCAACAAGAGGAAGTTTCAAACACCTTTCAGACTGAGGAATATATTATTCCAACTTTACGAGATCCCAACGGTGTAGTAATCAACGTAGATAGAAGTGAAATTGATGATGATGATGAGGAGGAGGAGGAGGAGGAAGGAGAGGAGGAGGAAGAGGAGGAGGAGGAGGAGGAGGAAGAGGAAGAGGAAGAGGAGGAGGAAGAGGAAGAGGAGGAGGAGGATGATAATGACAATGATGACTTTGATTTTTGATGATGGGTAAGTTTTGTTAGCTTATTTAAAGAAATTTCTCATATTTTATTGTATATACTGTCTCTTTTATAATTTGGTTTACTTTATCTGTTAACACATTGTATTTGTTCCTACAGTTTATCAGAGGTCACATTTCATAAATTTCCCCTCCACCCTTTTCCATAATATTTACATAAAAATGGTAAGTTTTTAATTATCCTTTGTTATGTATCAGATCTGTAATTAACTTTATTAAATTATTGAAATTTCCAGCATATATTTCGACGTGGTGGACGTAGACGGCGACCACAGGACCAGACACATCCATCACCTGCCAGTGAACCTATGCCACCCCCTACTCAGGCAGGCCCATCCCATGTGTCTTCTCCACCGGCATCATATTCCCCTGCCAGTGTACCTATGCCACCCCTTCATCAGCCGGGCCCATCTCATGTACCTTCTGCACCGATTTCATATTCGCCGCCACAAGTACCTTACCCAGAGCAGTTACCTGCCCACTCAGATCCTCCCGACTCAGCAAGAAACTCATTTGCTGAGTTTAGGAATGATAGAGCTCCTTTAGTCTCCATCGGTGATTCGTAAGTACTATAAAATATTTTATTTGTTAGACTTATCTTAATTATTTAACATCGTTATTTTGTAATTTAATGCAGCTTTGAAAATCCGGTACAAGTTGTTCGAGAAATAAATAGAATCGTGAACAACCATTGGGGAGGGGATTTTTTGTCATATTCAAGCACTCCACCAGCCACAAAACAACTTTGGTGGAGCGAGTTCAAAGTATATTTTCTTGAGTTTACTTCAATTTTACAGTGATTATATAATAAAATAAATTTCTATTTCAGCGCTTAAATAATTGGGACCCGAATGACGAAATGGAGATACGAAGAATATTTAAAAAGAAATGTGGCGATCACATTAGACATGTATTAAGCCACGCAAAGAGTCAGCGGAAAAAGTCAAACTTCATCACTGAAGAAAATTGGGAGAGGATCACTATATTTTGGGCAAAGGAGGAAAGTAAACAAAGGAGTGACCTGAATAGAATGAATCAATCTCACAATTCTGGTGACTCAAGTGTTATATATGCGGGAGGCTCCATTAACATAGATGAGCATAGACGGAGAATGGTAATTGTTTCACTCTTTCACAAATTTTTAATATATATCAAATTATTTCATTATTTGAAATAATATTTTTTTAGACCAAGGAGACAGGGAAGGAGCCTTCTTTCATTGATACTTTCACTCGCACTTTAAAAAAAAAAAAGATAACACATGGAGTGGGGCGAGAGCAAAAGCAGTCAAGGTAATATTTATTTTACCTTAATATATTGTTTAAATTTAATTAGTTACCTACCATTATTGTCTTAATATTATATGTGTTTCTATTATATCTAATCAATATCGTATGTGTTTTACAAAACAGGAAAAATATGATCAACTCGAGCTAGCTCAAACATGCTCACAAGCTGGTATCGATAGTCAGGGGTCTGAGGAGTCTGTTGGCAATAATTTGAGTTTATGGTTAGAGGCCAGTGGAGGACCAAAAGGGGGAAGAATATTGGGGATGGGTTCCTTGAGTAGAACCCAAAGATTAGTTGGAACTTCTTCCTCCACATCAGCACTTACGACCCAAATAAATACCTTGACTGATGAGGTTAGCCATCTGAAGGAAATAATATCGCAAAGAGACCAAGAAAGGGTGCAAAGAGACCTAGAACGGGCTAATTTGGAGAAAGATATTAGAGATATGCGCCGACAACAAGAATTAATCATGAAACACCTTCAGTTGAGCTCCGCTCAAAGTCAAAATCCTCCCAATGACGACGATGATGATGCCTACGATGATAATGATGATGGCGGTGATGATTTTTGATGATTTTAATAATGTATGATGATTTTTTTTTCTCATGTTTACTGCTTTACACATTAATCAATGGTTTTTTAACTTTTCAACTATGCCATTTGTAGGTTAAGGCTGTTGTCTTCTTGCACTGTTCCACTGTCAATGTATGAGATCTATCTTTGACGTAGACTAATCTATATGATTATTAGTTGTGTACCAGTAACAAAATTAAAGCATAACTAGGCAATATGAATGGAGTCTCTAATACTCTGACTTTATTTTTGTCCTGATTTGATAATGTTGTTTGTGCAGGTCTCAATTTGGTGTGATCTCACTATAGTTGAAGACAGCTGTATTTGTTCACATCTTTTCGGTATTCCTAAGTTCATTAATATGCATTTACTGATCTATATATACAGTTAGCTTTAAATAATTATGTTATAGTTGTTTAATTATATAAAGTTAACTTTAAATAATTATGTTAAAGTTAGCTTTAAATAGTTGTTTAATTGTGTTCCTTCTTTTTGATAAGCTGCTCTTTCTTGTTTTGTCTTCAATGATAATGATGCATAAAAGTTCTGAATTTGATCTATGTACAGTCTCAAAACTATATAGATACATAAAAGTTTTATATTTCATCTAGAATTACATCACACTATTCTAAAATTATTTATTAGATAACGATGCATCCTCCTACCTTAATATTTTGCAAAGAGTTGTTAAAAATGTGCTAAAGTTATTCATATGAAATTGTCAACTAGTTAACACAATGAAAGGAACAATTATTTTAAACATCCTTTAGTTTACATTAAATACCAACCAAAGATAAAACTATAAATTCAGCAAATTAAAATGAAAATTAAAGTTAACTAAGTGAGAAAATTTGAACCCTAATACCATACTTCACAAGATCTCTCTCTCTTTCTCTCTATATGATGTGTCAATTATATTAGGTTGTATCATAGTTACAATACATGTACTTAGTTTCAAAATAATTCTTATAATTTTATTTACCGTTGCTATGACATGGATGATTCATATCGTTGTTAAATATGACTTTTATTAGAATTAGGGCTTTTATTAAAATGTTTAAGGAATTTCAAATTTATGTTTTGTTTTCAATTATTCTTTTTACATGGTCATATCGTATAATATTTACAATCTTTCTTGTTACACATAATCTAGTTTATTTATTTGTTGTTATGTAGGCAAAGGAGATTTGATGGGGATCAAAGATTTTGTACTTGTAAACTTGTAAACTTGGGTTGTTGAACTTGTAAGATTTGATGGACTTGGGTGGTTGAACTTGTAAACTTTGTTAAACAAGATGGATCTTGTAAACTTTGTTAAAATCTTTATATTTCTTGAATTATGAGTTGATGTGTTGAATGTTAAATTAGGATGTGTTGATGTTAAATTAGGATGTGTTGAATGTATATTGTTTTTATGTATTTGGATTGTATTGCAGAAATAAATTGAAGCTGGAAAAAAATATTTGATATAGGGACGAATTTGGCAACAAAAATGATTTGTGCCAATTCTATCGTAATTTGGGACAAAATTATTTTCGTCCCAGAATTCGTCCCAGATTTTGGGACGAATTTTGGGACAAATCCACAAAATTCGTCCCAAAATTCGTCCCAGAATCTGGGACGAAACTACAAAATTCGTCCCAAAATTCGTCCCAGATTCTGGGACGAATTCTGGGACGAATCACAAAATTCGTCCCACAATTCGTCCCAAATTTCATCCCAGATTTTGGGACGAATTTTGGGACGAAAATTTATCTTACGATTATCAAAGAATTTGGCAAGTTTTTGTTGCCAAATTCGTTGCCAATTTTGCAACAAATTTATTATTCGTTGCAAACTTAGGAAAAAAAATGGAAACAAAAAAAATTTTGTCACAGAATTTGTCCCCAAAGTCGTTGCAATATTAGGGACAAACTTGGCAACAAAATATAATTTGTCACCGAATTCGTCCCCAAATTTGTTGCAAAAATAGAGACAAATTTGGCGGAAAATTTATGTGAATTCGTCCCCAAATTCGTTCCTAAGTTTGCAACAAAAATAATTTTCGTTACAAATTTGTATACTTTTTTGCAACGAATTTGGGGACGAAAATTTTATTCGTCGCCAAATTCGTCCCCAAATTCGTTCCCAAATTTGCAACAATCCATAATTCGTTCCAAAAGTTGGCATCAACCATTTTGGGACGAAAAAATTTTCGTCCCAATTTTTGTCCCTAAAATTTTTGCAATGAATTTTTTTTTTAAAATTCGTCCCCAATTTTGTCTCAAAATGTCTGTTTTTTTGTAGTGTATTAGGTGGGTCAATATAGGGAGAGATTTGAGAAAAGAAGAATTGACCTATAAAAACTAGTTTTAATTTTTGAGGATTGTTCCTACTTTTAATTTAATATCATACTTGATTTAAGCCAAAGTGCTAATAAAAGTATGCTTTAATATGACCGACCCAAGGTATTTATAGAAATTTTTTTACTTGCAGTGTTCTAAGATGTGAGACTAAAGAGAACTCTAGATTTCTAGTCTCGAACTCTAGATTATTGATAGATATATTTATGGAAATTATTAATAAATTTTAGAATTATTTTTGATATGAATAGTAAAAAGGACATATTTTTATTTTGGGTTTAATCAAATCTGGTTAGTACAGGAGAGATTCTTAATAAAATAGTAATATATATATATATATATATAATTTATGTGATTTAATTAGTAGGACTTTATTTGATTTGATAGGATTTATGTACTTGAATAAGATGATTTTCTTCTCATCATCCTGATCCTCAATGAGTTATTGTCCTAATATTCAAATAATGGTGCTAATGTGTGAGTTTAATAATAATTTCATAAAGGAGTTCAAGTGCGTTTCATGATATGTTAATGTCCTTCGATGCAAGAAATTCTATGATGAAGTTGCCTTAGGGCATGTGAACATGTGGACTTTTATGGTGAAATGGACTTTACTCCTTCGTTCCTCATGGACGTAAACTTCCAAGTCAAGCCACTTAAATTACATTATACGTTTCATTATTGGTGTTGAATTTATTATTTTAATTCTTTACGGAAAACAAATTTCAAACTCTTATAAACTATACTAGTTTTCCCCCTTGATCACAACTTAACTACATAACATTCATGTAATTATTGTCATTAATTGACAACGAATTGTTAACTAAGTTAATGGTAAAAAGACGAATACGTTTGTCAGAAGGTAACTATATTGATTAATTATGAGATGCTCAAATAATCCATCAACTTTAGCCTCCGTATATAATTTGTGGTGCCGTAGCCCTCCCCATGGTCTGCACCACCACCCTCACCCCTGCCCAGAACTCCGCCGGCGGCTTCTTGGCCGGCCATAAAAATTACATTCCACTTGATTTCAAAATCAGAAGAACTAACAACCAGTAAATCTACTGATAACCTAGTAATATTATTTTCAAAGAAATTTCTTTGATTTAAATAGTTATAACAAAACTTAATTATAGTTTCTATACTATATTTTTTTTGTTTTACCACTACATATCACACTTTAAAAAAAAAAAATTTAATGCCCTAGCTACAAATTAAAATCAAAGATTAGAAAAAAAATATTAATTTAATTATGTAAGTATCGTTTGAAAAAATGCCTATGTTCCTAATTTTACATGGAAAATTTGGGATGATTTATGGGATTAATCAAGGAGGATAATTATTTTCCACATGGAGAAGGAAATTGACTTGCCTGTTTGCATATAAACAAAAAAATTCCAATACGTTAGAGAAATTGACACGCCATGACAAAATATTTGATATGAGATATTCTTATTGTTTTGTTTTTACTATAAAATAGTGGACACGTGTCACAATTCTATTTTATCAGAATCATAATTTTATTTTAGTAGACGCCATAGGATTGTCACATATATATATGCGATTGAACTGTCGCACCTAACTAAATAGAATTGTGGTATCTAACTAACAAACGGAACTATGACTTATATTTTGTAATAATAACAAAATTAAATAATATGAATGATTAAAGAGGGCATACGCTTATCCACACAAATTAAATATAGCCACATATAAAAATATAGTTGGGAAACACTAAAGAATATGCTTACATAGATGATTAAGGTGATAAAAGAAACAACACAGAAAAATTGTAATCAAAGTGATATTTGAAATCTTAATAATTTCAATGACCATGATGATCCATAAAACCTAGTTCTATGTATATAAAACAATATTGCCCCCGAGGCTACGGTACAACGGAAGGATGTCAAGTTGTCATCTAAATATTCTCAGTTTGATCTCTAACTATGACATATTTGTAGAAACTTTTCTTTTAAATGAGGCATACAACTACAGAAGTCTGACAATTGATGATAAATTTCTATGGGACCGGACTGATCATCTAGATTTAACGTTACTAGTCCAACCTGTATATAAAATAACATTTATTATTTCTCTATAAAATAATAATTGAAAAGGGTTTGTAAAACATAAAGCATATTTTAATTTATCTATAAAACAACATTAATAATTTTATTTTAATAATTAATATTTATAATTTGTATAAAAATAATAAAACAATAAACTTTGAAATTTAAAGTAAAACGTTAGATCAGCTCTAGCCATACATGTTTTTAATTTGATCAGTTATAGTATTGAAAACTCCGTAATTTGATGTTCTTCTCATTTCTCAAGTATTATTAATCTCTGTCTATGGGTGAATCTATATATATTACTATTGAGGTTCAATCAACATTTCACATTGTAAAGATTTGATAAAAATTATGGAATTAAAAGGAAATAAGATATCTTCATTGACATAAGACATTTTGAGGAGAACCCAAGAGTAAAATTACGAAGGTCTAAATCTAAAGTGAATAATATCATACCATTATAGAAATATATAGACATCTTTTAGGCACAACAATTACCATACCAAACCAGATGAAAATTGATTATAAAGTATAAACTGATTGTCCACGACTGTGTCACGAGTCATATGCGCATTGTTTTATTTGATCAAATGTATATAGCATTTGACGGCCAGAAAATATCATAATTTCTAGGCCTTATAAACTCTTATTTTCTTAATTAATTATTATATATTGTGATTACTTGGTGATTAATAGGGTCTTTCGCCGACGATGTTGCCTGGGGGATTGTAGTTGCAGATGATGAAGATGGCTCCGTTGTTGCACGTCACGCGCGCGCACCCGATCGCCGTCGACGACCGCCACACCACCTGAGTGTAGTGCCCGCACACCTGCCCGGCGGCGCAGCTGTTGCTGTCGTAGTCGTAGTACTGCTGCTCGCCCACCCACAAGCCCACAGCATCCGCCGCCGTCCAGTCGGCGCCCGACCCCCCGAAGAGGTTCTCGCCGTAGGGCCCGCCGGAGTGCACCAGTTGGCAGTCGCCGATCCGCTGCTCCGCGTAGCTCTGCGCGTACGCCGCCACCGTGTCGTCCCACGACACCGGCCCCACCCCCACCGCAGAGCGCGCCGAGTTGTGGGCGTCCACGAAGTCCTGCGGCGAGTTCTGCGCCACCGTCGTCGTCGGCGCCGTAGCCAGAGCCAAGGCGGCGGCGCAGAGCAACGCCAGCATCAACGATGACCTCATAATTAATTCCAATTAATTGGTTATCGATAATTCACTGGTGATCGATTCAAGATAGCCAGGGTTGGTATTTATAGAACTTCAGTGGCGTAAAATTCCTAATTTTTCACGTGGATTATAAGTTGATAAAAATTATCGAGTCTATGAAAATTCCACCACGAAAAATAATGAGGAAGATGCTCTTTAGATTTGTCAACGTCAATTGCCAAATTTATCACTACGTGGACACAGTTCACTAGTCTAATGTTTGTATGGAAGCAGAGAGTCGAGCGGTGAATAACTTCAATTACTTTTTATTTTTAAAATTTTTTTAGTTGATTTATGACACAAAATTTAAAGCCATGTTATTTTTAGTTAGTCCCCACCTTAGCTAATTTAAGGATCCAACTTTTATGATTTCATCCATTATAAAATCTTTTTTTCTTGACACCTTTTTCAGGATGGAGAAACCTCAAATAAATTCAAAAATAAAAATACAACAAAAATAAGAAAGTAAACATACAATATAATGAAAACCTTATTTACTTGATATCTTACAATATGAAAATACCTTTTCTTGACTCAAAAATATAACACTTCGCTTCAGAATCCTTAAAAATTGGCGTAACCAAGTCTATCTTCAAATCATCATAAAATCCCTTTTTTAGGATTACTTTGACGCCTTTGAAATCTGAATCGATTATTTTGACAACTCTTAATCGATTAGGTTTATCCCTAATCGATTGTCATGTAAAACGACCATTCAAAAACCTACAGAATTATTCTTTTTCCATCTAATCAATTGGTGAGTCATATCAATCGATGCGGTAGCTTCTAATCGATTACTCCAATCAATTCAGAAACTTTCTTCTATATATTATTACGAAAATACTGTCTAATCGATTGCCCTAATCGATTGGCATGTGCCTTAATTAATTGTCCCAATCAATTTAAGGTCTTTTGTTCATGAGAAAAACACAACCTAAATTGACCCTTGTACGTCTGCTTTAATAATTATCTACCTATTACTTCAGATAATATCCGAAGTTTATTGTTGATTTTTACATAGTGTCTGCTAAGGTTTGTTCACCAAGTGTCTGGTAAACACTTGACCTACTTAGACTTTCCATCATATGCCAACTCCTGTTAGACTTCTGATCACTAAGTGTCCGATCAACTTTTAATCAACTTAGACTTTTTTCTTGCCTAACTTAGCTAAGACTTCCATTGTCGAGTTCCCAACTAGGTTTTCACTACTTACTCCCGTTAGGACTTCTACTTTCTAAATTCACTCATTAGTTTTTTTTTTATTGTCTAACCCTTTGTTAGGACTTTTTGTTGCCTAATTTCCAATTATGACTTCATGTTGTTTAACATTTAGTTAAGACTTCTCATTATCTAGCTTTTAGGTAGAACTTTCTGTTGAATAAGTGTGAATGGAGAAGAGGTGGAAGAGAAGAAACTCCATTGTGAATGAGACTTTAGTCCTACATTGGAAGTTTCAAGGTAAGTTTGTTGGTTTATATTGATTCACATACATTGAGAATGTGAACAAATGCATGGGGAGAGACTCTCTCTCATGAGTGGGTGCGTAAGGGGTCCAAATCCAGGGCCCGGATTGCACTGAATCAAGTTGACTCGAGCACGACTGCACACGAATGCCGGATCGGTCGGGGCTAAATTTGCCCAAGCGGAACAACCAACATTTTGCCACATAAAGCTTTTTGCTGCTTGTGTAACGGATGCATTAAAGAAAGATTAATGCAGAATCAAAACGGCCAAGTGAAACGCTAGCATTGAGTAATGATCATTAGTTGATCATTAATGTTGTCCTTTGGTCTTGAGCTCCTATATAAGGAGGTTGCGACCACAGACAAAAGGTTACGAAGAGAACACAGTGAAGCAAGCAGAGGCTCTCCGCCTTATTCCCCCCCCCCTCTGTCGCGCAATTCCTGCTCACCGGAGTGCCCGTGATAGCATTCGGGTGCCACTCAGTTCGCCGTGACCACCAGTGCTTGATGGAGTTCACGGTCGATCGTTGTATCCTGGGAAACAGACGACCCGAGTAAACCTCGAAGCACAGCCGGAGGTGGGCGAATCTGTTTCAAGGAAACTGCTACTCGTAGACCTCGGTCAGATTGCCCCGTCAGAATTTTCGCCCGACCTTACTGTCTGGTCTGCTCTACCTCTCTGTCTTCCATTCTGCAGATCTGCTCAAACAGACCTGGTCATTCTGCTCTACAGACCTGGTCTTCCATTCTGCACATCTGCTCAAATAGACCTGGTCATTCTACTCTGCAGACCTGGTCTTCCTTTCTGCAAACCTGTTCAAACATACCTGGTCATTCTGCTCTGTAGACCTGACCTTCCTTTATGCAGACCTGCTGCTCTGGTCTGCCGCTCTGCAGATCTGTTTGCTGCTCTGGTCTGCCGCTCTGCATATCTGTTCTGTTGCTCTGGTCTGCCGCTCTGCAGACCTGCTCTGCCACTCTGGTCTTCCACACTGCAACGCTGGTCTGCTGCTCTGCCCTGCCGCTCTGCAGACCTGCTCTGCCACTCTGGTCTTCCGCACTACAACGTTGGTCTGCTGCTCTGCAGACCTACTCTGCCACTCTGGTCTTCCGCACTGCAGCGCTGGTCTACTGCTCTGCTATGCCCTACCGCTCTGCAGAATTGCCTTGTTGCTCTGGTCTGCTGCTCTGTAGATCTGTCTTGGTCTTCCGCTCTGGTCTGCCGCTCTGCAGACTTGCTCTTCCGCTCTGCAGACTTAGTCTTCCGCTCTGGTCTGCCGCTTTGTAGACCTGATCTATCGCTCTGCAGACCTGCCCTGTCGCTCAGCTCTGCTGCGTTACGGAAACCAACCCCTGCTGGCAGCCTGAGATTATCTGCTAAGGTCATTTCGACTGTAAGTTGAATTTAAATTCTGTGTAAGTTTTAAATTCAATTAAGTACCCATAAATCTCCGACATTAGATTGTTTGTGTCTAACACTTTTCCAGTCAAGTATCTGGTTCTTTCTTGACCTACTTAACTTCTCTCTTATATAAGCTAATTTGAATTTAGTTAAATTAGTCAACTTTGATTCGAGAACAATTGCACCAACAATGTTAACGAATATGATTTTTTTGAAAAATATTATTAATAAATAATATTAAAGGTATTGGTATATGTCTAATTATTAACAGATATATAAAATTCATATATATATATATATATTGTCAGAAGCTATTATTTCCATAAGATTGTTGATCTTTTTTACATGTTCTTATTCTTCTGTTATCTATTCTATTTTATCATATTGTTAGCCGTCTTTGTACGTGTTATATACTTGACGTTTGCACCAATTCTACAAATCACAAAATCTAATTAGCGATTTGATTAGCATCACCTTAAAATGAATTAAGTAAAGTTTTGGCAAAGTGTTAAGAAAATAGAGTAGTGTGGGGGACAATTTTATCAATTTGATACATTTTCCCTTACTTGCCTCCATATCTCCTAATATATTTGTGAAACCAATAACTAAAAGATTTTAGTGCATGGTCTAAGTGACAACATTTAATCTATCTAATTTATAACATTGCTCGGTTCGGCCCAGCCCGCTGCTCTTTCTCAAGTTCTGCTACTTTGTCATTAATTAATTTTGAATTATTTTTAAAATAAATATTGTTAATTGCTTCTATATCTACTAATATATTTGTGCAGCCAGTATATACAAGATTTTAGTGGGCAAGTTAATTACAACATTTAAACTACTTGAGGTGATTAATGACACTTAATTTTCTAGTCCAACTTCTAACAATGCCAAGTGGTTATGGAAGGAGTCAATTAAGTGATATGATTGAGACTTCCAGGCCCCCTTCCCACTCAATTTTCCTTAATTATAGCTAGAGTTGCAATACCTTCTCCGTGATCACGGCCTCAAGGGACGTGTGCAGGAGGATGAAGCGCGCTAGGGGACTCATATTGGGCTCTGCATTCTACTTTCTACATGAGTCGAGTGATTGTCTTATCGTCCTTCTTAAATAGTTGAGATTGCTCTGTTTTAATGTACTTTTCAATCCATTCCAATAGATCATCATACGTAATTGGGAGCCGTTTTAGGAGGGATTGGAAGACGTCTCCCTCTCATAAGGCTTAGGAGAAACTAGAAAGCACTAGTAAGCACCTCGCGCGCGAGGCAGAGATACCTCCAAAGCAGCCTAAGTGCACCCCTAGATGTACTCCTTCAACGACTCTGCCCTTATTACTTCAGATTGGAAATAGAGTACTGAAGGTCAAATTCTAATACTTAGTGTCACTAGCTAACAAAGCGAAGCAAGAACGTCGAGCTAAAGTTGTGGAAGGATTGAATCCTGTCGGACTTCAGCGTATCGAACTATTGTTGAACCGACCCGATTAGAGTGGGAATATGGCAAAGAGCGGTGGAGTACATTTGGCTAGCCAATTTGTTCTGACTTAAGGTTTCACATAAAATATTATATTTGTACAAGAAAGTCAGAAAGGGCTGCGGAAGATAGTGAAAAAGTAAACAAATTCAACTTTGGGATCATAAAGGGTCAGTGGGATGTCATCTCAGATGTGCTAGTTCGTCTGGATGGACCAGAAGATTCCACAATAAATACTTTTTTATTTGACTGTTGACCCTGAAGTCGTCTCTTGGAGTCAACCTCCTCGACTTTTCGGCGTTTTTCACGCACTATCCCAAATTTTCTACATTTTTAAGAATCTATAAAATACCAATGAACTCAGTTTATACCTGATACGATTAGTGATGGAGGGGCCCAAGAGAAAAGGATTAGAAAAGTCCAGACTATGTGGCGGTCAAAAGTCACGAGGAGATGGCGGTCAATAGTCATGGCGACTTGGTGGTCAAAAAGACAGGCTGACAGGGCAGTCAGGGCTCAGCATAGGCAGAAGCGGGTTGGGAGCGGCAGAGCTGAGAGGAGTCAGCTCGATCCACGGGCTGCGGAGAGGCGGAAACCACAGTACATAGGTCGGTCGGAGGCGGCTGAGAGAGTCGGCTCGATCCACTGCGAGAGGCAGGAAACCAGAGTACATAGGTCGGTCGAGGCGGCGAGTGAGGAGTCGGCTCGATCCACGAGCTGCGATGGGGCCGGAAACACAGTACATAGGTCGGTCGGTCGGCGGTGAGGAGGTCAGTTCGATCCACAGCTGCGGTGAGGGGAAACACAGTACATAGGTCGGTCGGGCGGCGGAGGCTGAGGAGGTCGGCTCGATCCACGAGCTGCGATGGGGCCGGAAACCACAGTACATAGGTCGGTCGGGGCAGGCTGAGAGGAGTCGGCTCGATCCACGAGCCTGCGATGGGGCTCGGAAACCACAGTACATAGGTCGGTCGGGAGGCGGCTGAGAGTCGGCTCGATCCACGAACTGCGATGGGGCCGAAACACAGTACATAGGTCGGTCGGTGGCGGTGAGGCGGAGTCGGCCGAGCTCTGAGACTGTTGAGGGCCAGGAAGTACAAAGTGCGGGATGCAAGTCAGTATCAACAGAGCTAAGCAGAGGCCAAGAACTGGAAGTATAGGCCAATGGGTCGGAAGCGGCAGAGCTGCTCAGAAGCAGCCCGAGCTACAGACCTGCGGTTGAGGGCCAGGAAGTACAAAGCGCAGGATGCAGGTTGAAGATCAGCGTAGCTATGTCTAGACAGTTATGGCTGCAGGTCTGCGAGTGGGAGGCCTGGAAATGCGAACCACAGGTGCAGGCTGGTGCGGGGGCACAATGAATCGGAGGAGCTAAGTAATACGGGAGCGGAGAATCTCAACGGTCCGTCAGGGGTAATCATTACATACCAACAATGCGAGCGAAGGCGAAGGTTCTTGAAACGAAAAGATGCCCTTGTAGCCAGTAGTAGCCTGCCAGCTGTCTCTCACTACAGGACAAAACCCAAGTGCAGGACAAAACCCAAGTGCGAAGGCGGAGGTTCCTAAACAGAAAGATGCTTTCACAACAAATAGAAGCGCGACAGGTGTCCAGGACTAGAGGACAAAGCCGGGCGTCCAACGTTTTTCTGACAGGAGGGCATGTTCTAGCAGGAGGACGGATAAAAGGGGAGAAATCCCTCGTACGCAGGTACGCGCACACACTCTCTGGTCACTTCTTTCCACAACTGTTTTTCCTTCTGCTTCTCTCTGTTCTTTCTGGGGAAAGAGGACCTGACTTGAGCGTCGGAGGGCCTGATCCGGGGACTTTTTCCCTAGGTTTCGGTCCCTAACGTGAGAGGGGAGATCGTCTGAGTGTGCGCAGGGTCCTGTAGCGGCGTCAGCCACCCGTGGGGGCGGATGACGGGCTCTTCTTCCGAGCTGCTCCTCCTCCCGCTGCCGCTCCAATTCCCGTAGAGGTGTCTCCCCAGGATCTTCCTGCCGCCATCCCCGAAGCTTCTGAAGCCCTTGCCCCTCCTCCTGATGAACCAGCCAGCCCGGCTTCTTCTCAGTCGGTTCCTGACAACCTGTCTCCTCCTTCTCCGAATGTAATGTAACTAGAACCATGTTATGCCGCTTGCTTTTTGATGCGTTGCTACCGGCCCTTCCTTGGTGGTATTTGTGTAATCATACTAACCTCGGCTTGTTTATCTCCGATTTCCTCTGCAATTCAACAATTGTGCCGCGCCCCCTTCGCGTACTTGTAGCTTATTTTCTGTGGCCAATTAATTGTTGGTTTCGACCGTGCTCCGCTGATCAGACTTCCCTTGTCTACTTCCCTTCGCTACGTGGCTTCTCCCCCCATCGCTGCCCTTCTACTGTGCCGGTCTGGGCTAAAGGCCACCTCCCGTGTCCGTGCCATTCGCTGATTTGACTTATCCGCCTTCTGGGGACCCTTCTGTACACTTTTGTCCTGTTTGAAACAATTTTCTAGGGAAGCGCTTCGTATATCGAGCCCTTGCCTTTCCCTTAATGCCCCCTGGCTATCTTCTCGAAGCTCATCGCCGAGCGTTCCTTGTCTACTCCAAACCCTGCATCTACCGTCCGTTGCGGACTTACGAAAATGTCCCGCACCCACCATACCTATAAGTATCATCTGACTCTTTCTTTCACCATCACAGTAGAGCACTCAAACGCCGCCGCCGCCGACTAATTTCCTCCGAGACCTTGCTGTGATCCGTCCCTTCTCCCTTGGCTTTCCTTTGCGATTGGCTTCTCCATCCTCTAAGGTGTTATCTTCCTCCATGGCCTCTCCTTCCTGGGCTTCTCTGTTGGCTGAGCATTTCCCAGGCGTTTCAAACTTTGCCGAGTTAGATTGGGATGACCTACGGTACACTTATGAAATCCCTGTAGGCTTCCTCCCTATCATCCCCACTGTTGCAAATGTGTACTTCGATCCTCCGCCGGGTTCGTGTACTTTCTTCACTGAGCAATTTGTGTCTGGCCTTCGTCTACCTCCACATCCTTTCCTATCTGGAGTGTGCCGCTACTTCCACATCCCCTTAGGTCAGTTAGCTCCCGACTCCATAAAGATTCTATGTGGCTTCGTGATACTCTGTGAGGTTTGCGAAGTTTCCTGGTCTGCTCCCCTCTTTCACTGCTTCTTCTCCCTCGCTCGGCGCGCCGATGGTCTTTTTGAATTTCAAGCTCGCAGTCAAACTGCCTTTTTCTCCCGTCTTCCCCCTCCTCGCGCCAACTGGAGGAAAAAATACTTTTTTCTCCGGTTTCCTGAAGAGACAGGCTGGCCTATGTGTTGGCAACCTGGACTTCCTCCGCCCCCGGAGTTGGAAGAGTATCATATGGACCTTTCCTATGCTGCAGCGGCGACAAGAATGGAACTTTGGCGCCTAGATCTGACGAGACTGCTGTCTGGAGATATGCTTTCTTTTTTCCGTCTGAATCCCTCCTTCTCTGGGGCACCGCGCTCATTGGGTAAATCTGCACTTGGCTCTTCTCTCCTGTTTACACTTGTTTTATCTGCAAAGATAACCTTCCGTGTCGACGCCTACAGCGGAGGCCCTGTATCGTGCCTCCGAGGTTCTGCCCCTGCCCCTAGACGATCTGGAGATACTGCGGCGTGGCCGAGTAATCTTGGAGAGGAGGCTACTCCCCTACCTCGGTCCCGTTTTTCCCGGGGCAGCAGTCCGACCCATTTCCGCCCCCACTGCGCAAGAAACTCCTCCTCCACCTGTCGCTTCGAGCGGGGATCGGGATCACGCTCAGACTAGCCATCGAGCTAGGCGGGTCTTCCGAGGAGCCCCCCGGGCCTCTCGACGGGGTCGCGCAGATCTTCGTCGCGCGGGTCGAAACTTGTCTGGTCGAGGCGTTGCGGGTGAAAATGCCACAACCTCCCCTCAGGGCTTACCGCGTTCTGACGACTCCAGCTCTGATGGTCAGCCCCAACTTCAAAGACGGCGTCGAAGACCAGGTCTGACTTCTCGCGGACTCGCTGTTGTTCCCTTATCACTGCGGCGTTCCCTGCCGTCATCATGGCTGATTCTAACATCATTTCCTCTTGTTATTGCTGCGCTATTTCCGTGGCAGCCTCCCCCAACCCCTACAGGGGAAGACCCTCTGCATCTCGTTCCACCCCCATTCCTCAGGAGGAGGACAACGCCGGTGAGCGACGTAGCCCGGCACCAGGCGAGCCCACTCCCGAGTCGCCTCCTGCTCCTCCCGGCTCGGACGCAGGCCCTTCTCAACCCGCCGGCCCTTCTCCACCTGCCCGCCATTGTTATAGGACCACTATCCCCTCTGAAGCAGCTCAGGCTCGACGACATGATGTCCCTACTAGCGACTTGGCGATGAAAGGCGGCCTTGGCAAATTGTGGGCAGAGAGCATGCATCAAATGGGTAGTTTGTTGCCCTTAGCTCAAATGGATAGGTTCTCGAAGTCTTGGGCTAAAGTAAGTACCTTGTTCCTTTTCCTGAACACGAGTTTGTTTTAATTGAGGGTCCTTATTCGTGGTCCAGACTCACGCAGAGTCCCTGGTGTTGAATCAATCCTTCCACACCCTCCATCATGAGAGCAAAGACCTCCGGGACAAAATCTCTGAACTAGAGCTACAACTGAATGATCCTGATCAAGCCAGCCACGCCCTACGTGCCGAGATTCGAGCTCTAACCAACCAGACTGAGCGGCAAAAAGGTTCTCTGATGCAGGTCAGAGCTGAACTCCGAGCTGCATGTGAAGAAAAAGCTGCACAAGAGGCGGGATATCAGCAACAGCTCGCCCACCAGGTTGGGGAGATTCAGTCCAGAGATACCCTGCTTCGGGAGAAGGACAATAAGCTGGAGGCTCAGGCAGCTAAGTTGACAGCCCAGGAAGCAGAGCTGCGGGCCCTAAGGGAGGAACTGTCCCAGTCTCGGGCGACTCTAGCGGGAGTGTCTACCGCTTTGTCAACCTATCAGGAGGGAGAAGAAGTTCGTTGCCTGCGAAGTCGAACGTCGTATCTGACTTCCCCCGAATTTCTATCCCAGGCTGGGGCACGCTTTGCCATGACCGTGCCATACACGGCGGCGGGAGTTATCAGGCAACTGAACGCTCAGGGCTTCTTGAGCTCCATCCCCGCGGCAGATTTCTTGAATCATAACCTAATTATTCAAGGCCTTCCAGATGAGATTTTTGCTCTTTTCAAATGATCTGTACTAGCCACTTAAACTGGGAACTCGTTACATGTACATATGTCTTTTCGAGTTTTCACTTGACTATCTTATTGCTTCTACGCCCCTCGTTTGATCCAGCCTACGTCCACAAAGACAGCCCCTTCAAACTTGATAGGGCCGCAGGTAATTAGCACTCCAAGGTCGATCCAACTTCCTTCCTTGAGTATCTTGTAAATAATAGGCTCCTGATGCCAATTTCTTGGTAATCTTGTATGGTCCATCCCATTGAGGAGCCAACTTCGTTACTTCCCCTAAGGGCTTTATCTGCTTCCAGACCAGATCACCTTCTCCGAAGAATCGAGGGATCACCTTCCTATTATAGTTCTGTCCCATCCTCTGTCTGTAGGCTTCCAACTTGGCAGCTGCTTGCTCACAAATTTCGCTGATGAAATCCAGTTGAGCCAGCCGCCGCTCGGTGTTTTCTCCATCGTACATCATCCTTCTTACAGAAGGTATTCCGACCTCCAGAGGAACCACCGCTTCATTACCGTAGACCAGATGGAAGGGGGTCAGACCTGTGCTCTCTCGGGGCGTCGTACGGTAGGCCCACAAAATGCCTGGGAGCTCATCTACCCAGCTGCCTCCCATGTGATCCAGCTTGACTTTAAGCCCGCGCACTATCTCCCGATTGACCACCTCGGTCTGACCATTACTTTGAGGATGAGCCACTGAGGTGAAGGCCTGAGTTATGCCGAACCCCTTGCACCAATTCTGTATCCTGTGTCCCTGGAATTGCCGGCCATTATCCGATACCAACTTGTGAGGTAAGCCAAATCTGCAAAAGATATTTTTCCATAGGAACTGGATCACCGCATCTTCAGTGATTCTGGCTAAAGCTTCTGCTTCTACCCACTTAGAGAAGTAGTCTACTGCTACCAACAAGAAGCGCCTCTGCCCGGTAGCCATCGGGAAAGGCCCCACGATATCCATACCCCATTGGTCGAAAGGCAAGGATACTGTGGAAGTTCTCAACAGCTCTGTAGGTCTGTGCGTCAGGTTCTGGTACTTTTGGCATGATAGACAAGTATTCACCAACCTCTGTGCGTCCTTCTGCAAGGTAGGCCAGAAATAACCAGCCAGCAGTACCTTCCGAGCCAGCGTTCTTCCCCCAGCATGATTACCACAGCACCCCGAATGTATCTCTCGCAAGGCCTGGTCTGCTTCCTCCATATTCAGGCACTTGAGTAGAGGCCTGGAGAAAGACCTTTTGTACAGCTGATCCCCAATCATCGCATAAGAGTGGGCTTGCCTCTTGATCATACGCGCTTCTTCAGGGCTGGTGGGTAGGGTTCCTTGCTGAAGAAAGCTCATTATGGGCGCTCTCCAATCAATTACTTCTCCCACGTTATTCTGTAAATCTATCTGGGCTACAAGGAAGGTCTGCGCTATAGATCGGTCAATCGTCCATGTACTCAGGGAACTAGTCATTTTAGCCAACTCATCCGCTCTTTCATTTTCAGTTCTAAGAATCTTCGTGACTGTGATCTCCTTGAATTCTCCCTTCATCTTTTCATAAGCCTCCTTATAAACTTGCATCCTCTCGCTATTCACCCCAAATTGCCCGGTTGTCTGCTGAGTTACTAGCTGGGAATCGGAATGTATGATGACTCGACTCGCCCCCACATGCCGAGCTGCTTGCAGGCCTATTAGTAGAGCTTCATATTCTGCCTCATTGTTGGTAGCTCTGAAACTTAACCGCACGACCAACTGCATGATATCTCCCTGTGGGGATATGAGCAGTGCTCCTACACCACTCCCACGATGGTTAGCCGACCCGTCCACGTAGATTTTCCAGACCTCTTCTGAGTCCGCTGGGTATACTTCTGTCAGGAAATCCGCCAGAGCCTGTGCTTTGATTGCGGTTCGAGGCTGATATTGTATGTCATACTCCCCTAGCTCAGTTGCCCACTTGATAAGCCGGCCCGCCACTTCTACCTTGGTGAGAGCTCGGCCCATTGTACTGTTCGTCAAGACGGTAATGGGGTGCGCCAAGAAATACGGTCGGAGGCGCCGAGCCATGAGAACAAGTCCATAGACCAGGCTTCTCCGGGGCCGTATCACGAGACTCAACCCCTTCAATAGATGATGAAAAAATACATTGGTGTTGTACATTGTCTGCTCTTTAACCACATTACGGCCTCGGGGTGGTGACAAGTAGACCAAAGAGGTTCTCCCACAATAGGCTTAAACAGCGATGGCAAAGACTCCAGTCTTGCTTCAGCTCTTCAAAGGCATGTGTGCATTCTTCCGTCCACTGAAATTTGGCCGCTTTCCTGAGCACTTTGAAAAAGGGCGCCGCTCTATCTGTGGATTTGGAGATAAATCGGGACAGGGCTGTTATCCTGCCGACCAGCTTCTGCGTCTCCTTCAGATTTTGAGGGACCTGCATGTTTCGAAGGGCTTGCACTTTCTCAGGGTTGGCCTCTATCCCTCGTTCGGTCACCAGATAACCCAGGAACTTCCCTCCTTTGGCCCCGAACAGACATTTCAAGGGATTCAGCTTCACCCCATATTGCCTCAAAGTCCCACAGGTTTCTTCTATATCCGTTATCAGACTAGACGCCAGAGGGGACTTGATCAGGATGTCATCCACATAAACCTCTACATTCCGCCCGATCTGAGCCCGAAAGACTTTGTCCATCATCCTTTGGTAGGTAGCCCCAGCGTTCTGGAGTCCGAATGGCATGACGGTATAGCAGAAAGTACCGTCAGCCGTTATGAAGTTGACCTTCTCCTGGTCTTCCGGGGCTAAGGGTATTTGATGATATCCCTGAAAAGCGTCCATCATGCATATCCTTTCACAACCAGCTGTTGAGTCCACTACCTGATCGATATGCGGGAGCGGATAACAGTCTTTTGGAGTGACCTTGTTGAGGTCACGGAAGTCTATGCACACCCTCCACTTGTTGTTTGGCTTCTTGACCAACACGACGTTAGAGAGCCAGGACGGGAACTGCACCTCTCGGACGTGCCCCGCCTTCAGGAGCTGCTCTACTTCAGCTCGGATAATTTTATTCTGCTCAGCAGGGAAGTTTCTCTTCTTCTGCTTGACTGGCTTAGCCTCGGGCATAATATGCAATTTGTGCTCGGCTACTTCTGGTCTGACCCCGGGCAACTCCTCTGGCGACCAAGCAAAGACGTCTCGGTTGCGACGCAGACACTGTATTAGCTCCGCCTTAAGCTCTGGAGGTAAGTCACTGGCGATGCGAGTGATGCTCTCCGATCTGTCGGGTGTAGCTGAACCTCCTCCCAAGAAATCGGTTCTTCAGCGATAGGTAGCGATTCCTCTTGGATAGCGTGTACTCCCCCATCTTGCGTCCTCCGGCTTTTGCGCGCCTCTACTCGGACCATGTCTATGTAGCAGCTACGAGACGCTTTCTGCTCCCCCTTGACCTCCCCGACCTGCTCGCCGACCGGGAACTTGATCTTCTGGTGAAACGTGGAAACGGCAACCCGGAACTCATGCAGGGCTGGCCTTCCCAGGATAACGTTGTAGGAGGAAGGCGAATCCACCACAATGAAAGTGCTCCTCCGCGTGCGCACCAATGACTCAGTGCCCATGGAAATGGCCAGCTTGATCTGACCCATGTGCTTGACTTCATTACCTGTGAACCCGTACAAGGAAGTGGTTACAGGTTGGAGGTCAGCGGCGTCGATCTGCATCTCCTCAAATGCAGCCTGAATAAAATGTTGACCGAGCTCCCGGTATCCACAAAGATCCGAGCCACTCGGCTATTAGCAATAACGGCCCTGATTATGAGGGTGTCATCATGGGGCAGCTCTAAACCCTCCAAGTCTTGAGGCCCGAAGCTGAGGACAGGACCAGATGCCTGCTCGTAGCTGCATCCCACGGCCCCCACATATAGTCGCCGGCTATGTGCTTTACGAGCCCGGCCTGAGTCCCCGTCAGTGGGCCCTCCTGAGATCATACCGATCTCTCGCACAGCCACGTTGCCCCGATTATCAAGTTCTCCGGCTTCTCTTCGGTCTTCGCCGGGGCCAGCTTGGTTAGATGGGCCAGCTAGGTCGGGCCGGGCCTGCCGAGCACGTCCAGCTGCAGCCCGTTCTTCCTCCATTCTCTGTATCTGAGGCGCCAGCGCCGGGGGAGGCAAGCCTTGCTCCGCAGCTCGCCTGGAATCCCGGGCGAATTGGAAGCAGTTGCTGAGATCGTGCGTCCTGGACCGATGATATGTGCAATATGGTGCTCCCCTCGGTCCAGGCCTGGGCGCTTGTATGGCGGCGACTCGCGGAGCTGGTCTGGCTCCCTGCGCGGGCTGGGGGGCAGGCCTTGGCTGAATGCGTTGGAAGGGCTGGGGTGGCTGGGGTGCTCTTCTTTCAGTTCGGTTGCCTGATGCCATCGTCTTCTCGGCTTTCCGCCTGGCGGCCTACGCTTCCTCCACTTTGATGTAGCACGAGGCTTTCTCTACCATGTCGTCAAAACTCTGGGCGGGGCTTTTGATGAGATCTCTGAAGAATTCCTCTTCTCGCAATCCGTGGGAGAAGGCGCTCATCAGTATCTCAAAGGTGGCAGAGGGGACGTCGTTGGCTACCTGACTGAATCGATTGATGTAGCTTCGCAGGGGCTCAGTTGACTCCTGCTTGAGAGCAAAAAGACAATGGTCGGTTTTCTGGTACTTACGACTGCTGGCGAAACGGCGTAGGAAGGCCGTTTTGAAGTCCATGAAACAGCGATGGATTCGGGGGCAATCCATCGAACCACTTTTGCGCCGATCCAGACAGAGTGTGCAGGAAGACTCGGCATTTGACGACATCACTATATTGATACAATATAGCCGCGTTCTTGAACTTTCTCAGATGCTCTTCTGGGTCCTTGCTCCCATCATATTCTCCAATGTTTGGGGCTCGGTAACCCCTCGGCAAGCTTTCTTTTAAGATCTGGTCAGAGAAAGGTACCTTATCGTCAGGATCTTCAGGCAGGTCTTCAGCCAGGATCACGGTCTTCCCCTTTCCTGAATCCCGGGGCGGGTGTAGAGAGCTTTCCGCTACTGAGGCCGGCGGCTCCTCCTTCTTTGGATTGCGCCCGCGAGGTCCAGCCCGATGATAATCGCGACGGGGCTCTCGGAATGAAGCACGTGGAAGTTCTTCCGGCTGCTTCCTCTTTGAGCTCCTGTCGGAAGCAGGAGCTAGTTCTTTGGATGCCTCAGGGGCTAAGGCGGGGTCGTGAAACTGTGCCTTGTCTTTCGGAGGCGGCTTGCTTCCTAACCTCCTTGAAAAGCTCGTATTCCCCCGCAGTCATAGTCACGTTGATCCTCCGGCTAGAGCTTCGACCGGAGTCCTCCATCTTCACGCTCCGGAACAGGCTCCTGTTTTCCCACAGACGGCGCCAAATTTGATCCCGTCCGGAGGCTGAGTCGGACAGAGGCCGGTCGCGGTGGACTGGGCGTTGACGGGAAGTCGCGGGCGATACAGGCTCCCAACGGGTGGCTGACGCCGCTACAGGACCCTGCGCACACTCAGACGATCTCCCCTCTCACGTTAGGGACCGAAACCCAGGGAAAAAGTCCCCGGATCAGGCCCTCCGACGCTCAAGTCAGGTCCTCTTTCCCCAGAAAGAACAGAGAGAAGCAGAAGGAAAAACAGTTGTGGAAAGAAGTGACCAGAGAGTGTGTGCGCGTACCTGCGTACGAGGGATTTCTCCCCTTTTATCCGTCCTCCTGCTAGAACCTGCCCTCCTGTCAGAAAAACGTTGGACGCCCGGCTTTGTCCTCTAGTCCTGGACACCTGTCGCGCTTCTATTTGTTGTGAAAGCATCTTTCTGTTTAGGAACCTCCGCCTTCGCACTTGGGTTTTGTCCTGCACTTGGGTTTTGTCCTGTAGTGAGAGACAGCTGGCAGGCTACTACTGGCTACAAGAGCATCTTTTCGTTTCAAGAACCTTCGCCTTCGCTCGCATTGTTGGTATGTAATGATTACCCCTGACGGACCGTTGAGATTCTCCGCTCCCGTATTACTTAGCTCCTCCGATTCATTGTGCCCCCGCACCAGCCTGCACCTGTGGTTCTCATTTCCAGGCCTCCCACTCGCAGACCTGCAGCCATAACTGTCTAGACATAGCTACGCTGATCTTTAACCTGCATCCTGCGCTTTGTACTTCCTGACCCTCAACCGCAGGTCTGTAGCTCGGGCTGCTTCTGCTCCGACCCATTGGCCTATACTTCCAGTTCTTGGCCTCTGCTTAGCTCTGCCAATACCGACGTGCATCCTACACTTTGTACTTCCTGGCCCTCAACAGCAGGTCTGTAGCTCGGGCTGACTCCGCTCAGCTCTGCCGACCCTGACCGACCTATGTACTCTGTGTTTCTGGGCCCTCTACTGCAGGCCTGTGGATCGAGCTGACTCCTCTCAGCTCTGCCGCTCCTGACCGACCTATGTACTCTGTGTTTCCGGGCCCTCTACAGCAGGCCTGTGGATCGAGCTGACTCCTCTCAGCTCTGCCGCTCCTGACCGACCTATGTACTCTGTGTTTCCGGGCCCTCTACTGCAGGCCTGTGGATCGAGCTGACTCCTCTCAGCTCTGCCGCTCCTGACCGACCTATGTACTCTGTGTTTCCGGGCCCTCTACTGCAGGCCTGTGGATCGAACTGACTCCTCTCAGCTCTGCCGACCCTGACCGACCTATGTACTCTGTGTTTCCGGGCCCTCTACTGCAGGCCTGTGGATCGAGCTGACTCCTCTCAGCTCTGCCGCTCCTGACCGACCTATGTACTCTGTGTTTCCGGGCCCTCTACTGCAGGCCTGTGGATCGAGCTGACTCCTCTCAGCTCTGCCGCTCCTCACCGACCTATGTACTCTGTGTTTTCGGGCCCTCTACTGCAGGCCTGTGGATCGAGCTGACTCCTCTCAGCTATGCCGCTCCTGACCGACCTATGTACTCTGTGTTTCCGGGCCCTCTACTGCAGGCCTGTGGATCGAGCTGACTCCTCTCAGCTCTGCCGCTCCCAACCCGCTTCTGCCTATGCTGAGCCCTGACTGCCCTGTCAGCCTGCCTTTTTGACCGCCAAGTTGCCATGATTATTGACCGCCACCTCCTCGTGACTTTTGACCGCCACATAGCCTGGACTTTTCTAATCATTTCCTCTTGGGCCCCTCCATCACTAACCGTATCAATACCCTTTATCCTTAGAGTGTGTTTGGTTCAGAGTTATCGCTAATAATCTTAGTTGGTTATCAACGATAATCTTATTTGGTTTAAGTAATTGGTGATTCTGGGTAATACAACATTACCGCCACATCAACAATTAGGGAATAGAACCAGAAATCAAAAAACCTTGAAAACCTTAGGGGGCGTTTGGTACGCGCGTTTTTCATTTTCATTTTCTGGAAAATGCGCGTTTTCTGAAAAACGGTGTTTGGTTTGCGTTTTTCTCGCGCGTTTTCTAAAAAATTGACTATCGTTTTCTAGAAAAACAGAGAATGACAAAATGTCGTTTTCTGTTTTCTAGAAAACGCGCGTTTTCTAGAAAATGAAAATGAAAACAGTGCAAACCAAACGCACCCTTAGATTTTCTACGATTCCGGGATTATCAATATTTTTTCCCAAAATTGCCAAAAAAGGAAAGCTTTGTTTCCACGGTAGAGGAAAGAAAGCGCGAAGTCTCCGGGGATGATGCCGTGGAGGCAGTTGTAGGAGAGGTCGAGGAACTAGAGCTGTGTGGCAGCGGAAGAGAGGTTGGCCGGGACAAGGCCGGCGAATGCATTAGAGGAGAGGTCCAGGTAGCGGATACCTGGAGGAAAGGCGGCGGGCACAAAGCCAATGAGGAGGTTTCCGACAAAGCTGAGAACTTGGAGGGAGGAGAGGTTGGAGAGATGAGGCCGGAGAGGCGAAGGTCAGCAAGCCGAGGAGAGATGAGGCCGGAGAGGCGAAGGCAAGGGAGTCGGAGCTCGACGACGCGGACGGCGTTCGCGCGACGCCGCGCCAGTCGCAAGGTGCGGAGAGAGACGCCAGCCGTCGAGCGCGCCAAGAGGGTCACGGAGCGCGAGCCTGAACGCTGTAAGCGCGTCGATCTCCCCCTGGGTTTCCCGGCTGCGCCCCGTCGGCGTAAGAGGCGGCAGAGACGGAGGCGGGGTGGCGGAAACAAGTAAGGGAAACAGTAGCAAAAGCGTGAAGAAGTGCATTGTGGCCACGGAATAGCAACATGGGCTGATGGAGGAAGATGAACACAACAACGAGAGTCTCTCTCTCTTTTTTGACTGCTTTCCTTTCTTGTTTTTCCTTCCTTCCGCTCTCGTTTTGAAAAGCAGACAGATAGGAGGAGGAGGAGAGGAGGAGGAAGGTTTTCATTCAATTAAATTAATTCAAGAAGTTAATGGATAAATTAGTAAATATAAAATTAAATAATTGAATAATTGTGTAATCTTAGTTGAACCAAATACCTAATAAGTTATGTTGTATTTCTCATAACCTTTGTTATGTGATTACCTGGTAATCACATAACCAAGGTTATAGATAATGACTTGAACCAAACGTACCCTTAGAGTAAGATACGTCTCCGTGGATATTTATATTCATAATTTAATTTTCAATTATGAAGAATTTTTAAAAATAATTCTTTTAAATAGGATGCGTAATTAAAAAATACTAAATTTTTGTCCGCCCATCGCAAGTCACTTTAAAACTAATCAATAAAGTTAATTAAATTTATCACAAATAGATTATATTAATCATGAGGTTCTTAATGCTACCTTTGATCTACGCTGCTGCCACCACGACCACCCTTGCTCATAACTCACCACAAGACTTCCTGAACACTCGTAACTCGGTGCACGTGGCGGTGGGAGTGGGACTGGTGCCCCCCTCGGCGCAACTTGATTGGCCAAAGACCATGTGATTCCCTCGATAACGTCGGCGACCTTAGGCCTACCTCATTAATGATTAAAATAATAATTAAGAATAATAATAAATATGAAATTTATCCAAATACCCTTATCCAGGATTCTTTTGTGAGGATGATCCGTAATATAATTAAGATTGGATTATGATTATAATTTGATCATAATTGATTGTGATTTGTTCATAGATTAATCTTTTTATCCATGTTATAATTTAGATTAGAATGAGAGGTCGGAGGTTGCTCGGAGGTAGTCGACGATGGGCGGATGGCCAAGTGCCGAGTGAGGGCGGTCTCCAGCCACTCAACCCAATCCAAAATCTGGATGGGAAGATGAACTCAGAGAAGGATAGCGACTAATTACGGTTGAATCATAGTCATGATTCGATCATAATCACATTATAGATCATCTCCGGATTCACAAAATATGGACTAAAGGATCCGATCTCAAATACCCCCAAGGAGTAAGGTTTAATAATATTTTCAAAATGCCTCATAAGATTTTATTATAAAAGACCCTCTAATAATTCAATTTTAGTGTTAAAATGAATAGAGCAAATGCATACACAACCTCTTTCATAGAAATAGGGACAGGAGGAATCAACCATGTGAACTAATCAAGAAGAAAAAAGTCATATCGACTACATGTGAAGCCATCTAAAGATTAATGATCTAGTTTAATTTATTTGGTTTTAAAAAAGTGCATTCGATATAGCTTTTAAATACTTTTTTAAAATTAATTTTTTATATAAAAAATTATTTTAAAAATAATATACAGAAATTAATTTATCATATTATAAAACTTTCATGAATTCGGGTGTAGTGCTAAACGCGTTGTAGGGTCCGACTATAACATCTCGGTAAGGATCGCTATATCTCCAGAACTCGGATGTAGTGATAAATATGCAAGAGTTCGTGTTACAGGGTCCGACTGTAACATCTCAGCAAGGACCGCTACATCTCCATGAGAACTTGGGTGTAGTGTTAAATAGGCAAGAGTTCTCACACCATAGGTTAGATAGAACAAATATGATAGGAAAACTAATAATCTAAGATTTGGAACATAGAACATAGGAACTCTCACTGGTAAATCAATAGAGGTAGTAGATATAATGATTAGGAGAAAAATTAATATTTTGTGTGTACAAGAGACAAAATGGACAGGTGAGAAGGCAAAGATGATAGAGAACACGGGTTTTAAGTTATGATACACTGGAAAGAGTAAAACAAGAAATGGAGTGGGTATTATTGTAGATAGTTTGTTAAAAGATGAAGTTGTAGGAGTAGTTAGAAAAGGGGATAGAATTATAGCCCTTAAGATAATAGTGGCGAAAGAAACTATGAACATAATTAGTGTATATGCACCACAAGTAGGATTTGATGAAGCTACCAAATTAAGGTTTTGGGAGGACTTAGATGAAATATTACAAAATATTTCACCAAATGAAAGGATTTTAATAGGAGGTGATCTAAATGGGCATGTCGGAGTGAAAAATGAGGAATATGAGAGAGTACATGGGAGCTATGGGTTTGGAACGAGGAATGAGGAAGGGAAAACTATATTAGATTTTGCGATAGCATATGACCTTATATTAGCTAATACGTTTTTTAAGAAAAGAGAAGAACACTTAGTCACATTCAAAAGTGGGAATAATAAATCGCAAATTGACTTTCTTATGGTTAGGAAGAAGGATAGAAAGATTTGTAAAGATTGCAAAGTCATCCCTGGAGAAAGTTTAACTACCCAACATATGGTAGTAGTGTTGGATATACGCCTTAAACATAGTATCAATAGAAAGAAAATCTATACAATTCCTAGAATTAAGTGGTGGAAGTTAAAGGATGGGAAGCAACATATATTTAAGGAGAGGATAGAAGTACAAGCATTAGGTGAAATATATGATGACTCTAATACAACATGGGATAAGATGGTATCAAAGTTAAAAATAGTAGCTAAGAGTGTCCTCGGTGAGTCAAAGGGGCATGCACCGCTAAGTAAAGAATCTTGGTGGTGGAATGAAAAAGTACAAGAGAAAGTGAAGGAAAAACGAATAGCTTATAAGGAATTATATATTTGTAAGAATGAGGAAAACTTAAAAAAATATACAATAGCCAAGAAAGAAGCTAAGAAAGTGGTGAGTGAAGCAAAAATGAAACTTTTGAACGGTTATATTAAAAATTGGATACAAAAGAAGGAAAAGAGACATTTATAGAATAACTAAAGTGAGAGAAAGAAAAACAAGAGATCTTAGTCAAATAAAATGTATTAAAGATGAATGTAATAGGGTATTAGTAAGCGATGGAGAAATAAAAGAGTGGAGGAAGAGGTATTTTCATCAACTTTTTAATGAAGGTTTAGGAGACCAACTTAACTTGGGTAATTTAATTAGGTCAAATGAGCATCGAAATTTTAATTTTTATCGTAGAATTCAAACTTCAGAAGTAAAACAAACTTTAAATGAGATGCACAATGGAAAAGCCGTTGGACCAGATGATATTCCGATAGAGGTGTGGAAGTGCTTAGGGAAACAAGGTATTGAATGACTTACAAAATTATTTAACATGATATTGAAAACGAAAAAAATGCCTGATCAATGGAGGATAAGTACTCTAGTTCCCTTATATAAGAATAAGGGAGACGTACAAAATTGTGCAAACTATAGGGGTATTAAACTAATGAGTCATACTATGAAACTTTGGGAAAAAGTAATAGAAAAAAGATTAAGGAAGGAGACCATAATGACAGAAAATCAATTTGGGTTTATGCCTGGAAGGTCGACAATAGAAGCTATACATCTTCTTAGAAAATTAATTGAAAAATATCGTGAGCAAAAACAAGATCTACACATGATATTCATTGATTTAGAAAAAGCGTATGATAGAGTCCCAAGAGAAATTATATGACGAATTTTAGAAAAGGGAGGTGTTAGAGTAACATATATTGAACTAATTAAGGATATGTACGAGGATGTAACGACCAGAGTAAAGACTTCAGGCGGAGTAACTGAAGCATTTCCAATAAAGATAGGGTTACATCAAGGATCAGCTCTAAGTCCCTATCTTTTTACACTAATTATGGATGAACTCAATGCACACATTCAAGACACAGTACCGTGGTGCGTGTTGTTTGCAGATGATATTATTTTGGTAGATGAGACACGTGAAGAAGTAAATGTTAAGCTAGAATCTTGGAGGGAAACACTAGAAGGGAAAGGTTTTAAGCTTAGTAGATTAAAGACAGAATATATGAAATTTAAGTTTAGCAATATTAGAAGTAATGAAACAATTGTTAAGATAAGAAAGGACGAGTTGCCTGGAACCGAGCGATTTAAATATTTAGGATCATTTTTACAAAATGATGGAGGGATTGAGAGAGATGTCTTACATAGAATACAAGCAGGATGGGTGAAATGGAGGGGAGTGTCGAGTGTTTTATGTGACCGTAAAGTACCTCTTAAACTTAAATGTAAGTTCTATAAAACCGCAGTTAGACCTGCTATGTTATATGGAGCTGAATGTTGGGCTATGACTCGAGCACACGAGCAGAAGATGAGAGTTGCAGAGATGAGAATGTTAAGGTGGATGTGTGGACATACGAAGATGGAAAAAATAAGAAATGAGAGCATTAGAGAGAAAGTCGGAGTTGCATCTATTGAGGGAAAACTCCGAGAGACACGTTTAAGATGGTACGGACATGTACTTAGACGACCAATAAATGCTCCAATTAGGCGATGTGAAACTATGATAAATATGCATATCAAACGAGGTAGAGGAAGACTAAAAAAGACTTGGTTAGTAACAATAAAACAAGATAAAATTTATTTAAATATAGATGATGATATAATTGGAGATAGAGCTCAATGGCGTAAAAAGATTTATACAGCCGACCCCACTTAGTGGGAAAAGGCTTGGATGTTGTTGTTAAACTTTCATATGAATATTATAAACTTTCGGTTGTTCAAAATAAAGTTTTACGACAAATATAAATTTCATTATTAAAAGGGTAAATTTTATGGGCTTTGAATTATAATTAACCCAAATGAAATCAAGCTGAAGTTTTATCATTATTTGTTAACTCTGACTCAATTGAATTAATATGATAGGAAATATTTTTAACAGTAAATAATATATTTTTTAGATTGGTGTTTCAGCTATTCGTTTACTCATCCAAAATGACTGTTTTCACCAATTAATATTATATTATAAAATTATTTTAATGTTCAAGATTAATTTTAAAATTTTTAAATGATTATTAAATAAAATTTTATAATGCATTAATTAATTTTTATTTTTTTAAAATAAATATTGTTATTGCTTCTTTATCCCCTAATATATTTGTAAAGCCAGTAATTACAAGATTTAGTGGGCTAAGTTACAACATTTAATCTACTTCTTAATGCTATCGCCCGGGCCAGCCCAGCCCGGCCTGCTCGTTCCCGCCATTCTCCCCTAGTTGCCGCCGTTCTCCGTGTGATCAGCTCTCTTTAGACTGAGGATAGATCCTCTGGACCGCAAAAGTGCGGTCTAGAGGATGAACCATTCTATTTATTGGTGAGATATACAGGTGGAATTTATAAGATCCCACTAATGAGCGACTTCTTTTCCAGGAGCGGATTAGAAGTAGGGGTCTAGAGGATCCCGTCCCCTCTGTACCGCGGTTCTCCATTCAACCCATTCAGGCAAGTGAGCTTTCCCTTTCCCTATCTTGCGATCTGAGCTCTGTGATCTGATGCTCTTTCTCTTTATCATGATGATCTGCGCTACAGATCTCTAACTATCTGCCATCTGCTGTAAATTGAACAGGGATAAGCAGAGTTCATCATCCTAGATTCCACAGTATGTGATCCCCTCGCACCAGATGATGAAGGCTTATGTGCTGGTTCAGGAATCTACATTCTAGACAATTGCAGCATCCTTACAACTGCCACTCAAGTTTCGTTCTCCACTGCCATGAGATCATCAGAATATCATATTATAAAATTATTTTAATATTCAAGACTAATTTTTCCTACCTTGATTTGAGTTGTTTTCCGATATGATGAAAAAAAAAAGTGTTTTGATTGATGGTTTTCTGTCCCAATACAATCCTGTTCCATGATATTGGGAAGTAACTAAAAGGCGGTGTAAAATTTCATTGGTTTGTTAGATTGCATCGGTTCAGAGTCCCAGGGCTTCCTATTGAAGCTGATGCTTTTATTTTGATCAATGGCTTTGATTAATGTTTGCTTCCTGCTAATATTCAGGAGATTTTATTTGGACGATTAATCTGACATCATGTAAAAGACTTAGGGTACGTTTGATTTAAGAGAATAAGAGTGGAGAATGAGAATAACAATCATTGATTGTCATTGTTAATGCTTGGATTACATGAATGAAAATAAATACAAATGAGGGAATGCATCCTTATAATTGGGTAATGATTTATTTCCATGTCCCCCATTCAATGAGTTATTATTTTATTTTCAACAATCAAAATATTCCCTTATTCCAAAAATACCCTTGACCTAAAGTTAAAATTTCTCCCATTAGTATCAAATATCAAAATATATTTATTTAATTTTTCTTTCATATCACTTTCTCTTTCCTTATTCTCTCTCATCATATTTTCTCTCTCCTTATTTTATCAAACACTTTCTCTCTCCTCAATCTTTTCCATCACACTCTCTTCCTTTTTTTTTTCTCATCATATTTTCTCCCATCTAAATATCTCCCATCACACTCTCTTTTCTCTTTTTTTCTCATCGCACTTTATCTCTCATCATGCTTTCTCTCTTATCACATTTTCTCTCTCCTCAATCTCTCCTATCACACTTTCTCCCTTTTTTCCCCTAACGCACTTTCTCTCTGATCATACTTTCTCTCTCATCAATCTCTCCCATCACACTCGCTTTCTCTTTTTTTCTCATCATATTTTCTTTCTCATCACACTTTCGCTCTCAACATGTTTTTTCTCTCATCATACTTTCTCTCTCCTCAATCTTTCCCATCACACTCTCTCCTCATTTTTTCTCATTACACTTTCTCTCTCTTCATCCTCTCTCATCATACTTTTCTCTCATCATATTTTCTTTCTTATCTTCCCTCAGCATGCTCTCTCCCATTACACTCTCTTTCCTCATTTTCTCTCATCACATTTTTCCTCTCTTTATTCTTTCCTATCACACTTTCTCTCTCATCATATTTTCTCTCTCATCATTCTCTCTCATCATATTTTTGCTCTCACATCTAATTTTTTCTCTTATTTTCCTTTAAGGGTAAAAAAAGAAATTTTGATTTATTTCGATAGAAAATATTCAACTAACCAAATATTATTTTTAAGAGTGATATCCATGCTCATACCCATTCCCATTCCACAATACTATGATTCTCATTCCAATTCCTATTCCTAAGAAAGAACCAAACACCCCCTTAGATTATCAAATTCATATACACATTGATCCTGTCTGAAAGTTGGAGATGACGCGCTAGATAGGTGGCTATGATGTTGGTTGGATGAAAACCTCGGGATTAATTTGAAGACTCCGGGTTGATATGCTAGGATCCCTACACACACTCAGACAAGTCAATAGAACGTCAAAGCCAAAAAGTAGGGAAGAGGTCTCTGGTGAAGACCTTCAGATGCTCAAGTCAGTGTATGCCAGGGCGGGAAGTGATGAGCGACAGGATGTCTGATTAGTCTAACAAAGTGTGCGTACCTTACCATCGGTCTGTTTATATATTAGCTCTATAACCTCTGCAATCATGATATGACAGAGAATATCGGATATTAGAAGTTGTTGAGTAGCGGAGTATATGTATCCTGGAAGACATATAACCGGTTCGAGGAATCTTCCACTACTCGTGTACACTATTTTTATAACTGACGTCATAAATGAGCCAATTGAAGGAATATACGAGCATAATGTGTTGGCTGGGTGGAAGCATAATTGTCTCTGAGGAAGGTTCCCTGAACCTGTATTATCTTAGAAGAATATTCTTTGACAGACGGTTATTATTCTCTGACAAGTTAGTAGGATTCTCTGACAAAGTTGTTCCTTAAGCATACTTCGGCCGAGCGTTGGCCTGCCCGAGTGAATAATAAATAGAACCTTGAGTTTTATAAGGTTGGCTTGTACTCCGCACTATATACATGTGTGATAATGTCAAAGATTTGAGTGGAATACTATCCGATTCTTAGGGTCGCTTGAATATATTCTGAGAGTCTAGATCTGTGTAGAATACTATCTGGTTCTTAGGGTTGTTCGAATATATGCTAAGAGTTTGAAGGTCTGAGTATAATACCGTCTGGTTCTTATGGTCGCTCATTTTCTAGAGAATGGAGGACTAAGACTCTCGGGACTAGACCAACCTTTTGGTTGGGCGTCCTCATGACCGGGGGTTGGTCTTTAATCACTGAAGTAATATCTACGGATGCTTAGATCCTGTCGGGTTATTGACTGTACTTAGGACTGGGATGTTCGTTCCTCAAGTAGCACTGACCGTCCTTGAATCGGAAGGTCTTAGTACTGGATGAGACGTTGAGCTCTATTCGAGGGTGACCTTTTGACAGCCACCTTTCCTTGACTTAGACTTTCACCTCATCTTAACTTCGCCTTCCACATAAGCCTAAGGTTCTCATTTAACACCTCACATCACACGTCATAAATTATCATGAGAAGAATAGGTGACATGTTATCTAATTTTCCTAATTATCTAGTGATGCTTTTATTCAGACTTTTTGAATATTTTTAGAACTAATTCAATTTATCATTCACGTTCTGCACTTTACTTTGACCAAACATCTTATCTATCGGCCACTTAAAACCTTTGTTCTTCTTTCCAATTAAGTTGTAAATATGGGGTAAAATGCATAAGATATAATCTTAACTCATATTTTTAATCTTCCTTTTCTAACTATCACTGAGCAAGGATTAATGGAAGGTTCAACCTCATACTGTACTTGTTCTCTCTTTAAGCTATAATATTTATTTTGACCAAATACTATAGCTGTTTTGCTTGACAATTTTGCTGCCATTTTCAGTTGTTCTTGTTAAAGACAGCTTCACTAAATCCTAGAAATATTCAGCATTTTTGCCTCAAATTGACAGTTGCATGCCAAAGATGTTGAACAGATAGTGGAGGAAGATCCATGAGGAAGATATTAGCAATATTGGAGAGTTAGAAAGTAAAGAATCTGATCAGCTTAATTCTGAAAAATGACACCAAAGTGATAGAACTGATGGAAGCTGGAGATTTACAAGTACACAAGAAGAGTAGAGTGAATTGTCACTCACTAAAAGTCACTCTTCTGTTGGTGGCTGGTTTATCATCAACGGATGTTATTGTAGAGTCTTCTGCATCCCATTTTGGGTTTGCGAGAAATGATCTTTAGCAAGGTAATTGATGTGTTTTAGTTGTTTCCACCTATCTTTAGTATGTGATAAATCAAATTAGTATAACTATTATATAGTCAAAATAATAAAATGAGTTTCTTATGCCTACTTTATTATCTTAAAATCTTTTTACATTTATTTTCTATCCAACATGAAATACACCGAAATATATGTTTAAGAACCTTAAAAACTATAAAAGTCAAGCTAATATGAATTTAACACTAAACATTGATTTCAATAAATAAATAAATCTTCTAAAATTAATTTATTTCAGGTTAAAATTAATTTTAGAAGTGGTCAGAAGAAGGCACGTAGTGCATTGGCTGTGGTTGCGATGGAGCTAGCGGACCATCATCCATTGTGTAGCACTAAGCGGACAATACCTGCAGCATACATCAATTCAGTGAGTGTAAAGAAGGCTTAGCTTGTGAGGTGGCGGGTGTCGATATCAGTGTGGGTTTATCAGCGGTGGAGGCTGCGGAGCAGCCCTGCCGAACCCATTGAGTTGTTTAATTTGGAATGCACGTGGGCTTGGGAACCTACGTGCAATCCGGGATTTGAGGCGGTTCGTCGCCGAAAGAAGTCCATGGTTATTTTTTCTTTGTGAGACGAAGGTTATTGAAACTGTGTCAGGGATAGATCAGTAGTCTAGCCTTTTAAGGACAGGTTTGTGGTTGATAGTGAGAAGCGGAATCGGGGACTAATTTTGTAATGGCGAGAACCTTTCGACGTAAGTATCCAGTCTTATTGGCCATATAGATTGTATTATCCAGCATGACCTTTAGCTATGGAGATTCTCTGGACTGTATGGCAATTCTGTGGTGGCGCTCTGAGGTCAATCATGGCAGCTTATTAGACGATTGACAGGCCCTACCGTGGGTTGTGGGCGGTGATTTCAGTGAGATTATGTTTGAATTGAAAAAGCAAGGAGGAGCTACGAGGTCTTACCATCTCCAACCCACAAATTTAGTGTAATTTTCAATACAATTTTAACATCAAATACTATTTCAACTCTAACCCATCCATACCATATCACACCAAAAAAAAATATTCTTTAGAATATTCTATTATTCTTATTAATTTTTATATGATAATTATTATATTTAAAATTAATACTTCTTAATATTTGATATTTTAAATTTTTTAAAATTCAGTATCCAACTATAATATATATATATATATATATATATATATATATATATATATATATATATATATATATATATATATATATATATATATATTATATAATTACTCAGACATAAATATATTTTAAAAATATTATAAAATCACACACAATTAGGACAAACAAGAATACTTAATTGAAAATACAATATTACAAGACTTTAACTTTCAAAATTACTATATTGCTCCCATAAATGCTCAATTAATGCATTTCGAAGCACAATATGAGCTTCTTTGTCTTTGATTTGTCTGTATCGAACTAGAAACTCTTCAAATCGAGGAAGCATTTCATACACCTTCATCTCCTTGTGTGTCTACTTTTGATCTTAATATCACTGATTTAGATAGCGGTGCTACTTCTAATAAACGACCTCCAGGGGTGAAAAAATAAAAATGAAGAAAAAGAATGATGAACAAATTTCAAAGGTAATTAATATTAATGCTCAACTTGTTGAGGCAATGAATGCAAGTACTGCTGCTACTACAAAAATGACAGATACTATGCTTTACAAGGAAGAAACCAAAATTTTATTCAAAGATTTAAACTCGATCTCTAACCCGATGATGCATGAATATATTCGTAATGAGCAAATTAGAATTATGCAAAAAAGAATGCAAGTACAAGGATCTCATTCAGTTGCATATCAAGGAGAAGGATCTCAAACATCTCTAATACAGGGAGAAGGATCACAACTCAATCAATATCAAGGTGAAAATTAAGAATCTCAAAATCCTACGAATATTTTCAGACAATTTCATAATTATTTTAGCGGAATGGGGAGTGATCTTTCTGAATATTAGTATTATAATATTATTAAAGTAATTTTATGTTTATGTGTGCTTTATTAGTATTGTTTGTACCATGTACTTGTTTGTTAAGCTTAATTATTCATGTTTTTAAGTTTGTATTAGTAATATTTTAATATTATTACTATCTTCGTTTTGCATGTCAATGTAACGGGTAATGTATTTTACATTTATGTATATCAACAATTTTAATATTTTATTGTATTATGTTTATAAAATTAACATAATTTATAAATATAATTATAATTAATATATATTAGATAAAATTAAATAATAATTTTAATAAAATAAATATTTACAAATATACATAATAAAATTTAAATATGCTATTAAATACACTTAATTTAAATTTATAATAAATAATAATTACATTTAATTATATTATAAATAAAGATAAAGAAAATAATAATTATTAATTAATTACATTTGATTTTATAATAATATAATAAAATTAAAAAAAATCTTTCCATCATCAAATATGGACCTATGGTGATGTGAATAGTGCAACACTATATTCACATCACCATATTTAAGGTGAGATTTGGTGTATGAGTTGGAATAATTTGATGTTAAATTTATACCAAATTTAATGTTTTAGTGATGGGTTGGAATGCCCTTAGCGCAGATGAAGGCATTCTCTGAGGTTTTGGAGGATTGCGGTCTTCGAGATTTAGGCTATGTTTACTTGGGAGAGTGGAAAGTAAAATTAAGGAAAAGTTTCCACAGTGGAAAAGTTTCCGTCGTTTACTTCATTACAATTTTCCGAAGGAAAAGTAACGCAATCCATCCGCGGATAATTTTTGAGCCAAAATCGATCACCTCAAAATCGGACGGAAAGCAGCGGATGGAAAAAAAAATGACGCATGTACCCCTTTTGCATTCACAAAATTACACCATATACAAAAAAAAATGACGCATGTAGCCTTTTTAACTCATAAAATTACACTATGTACCCAAAAAAAATGACGCATGCACCCTTTTTGATTTACAAAATTACATCATAAGTATTCACCTTCCTCTATCAAGGTAAACAAGTGTGCAAAGGAAAAGATTTCTTCACCATTTCTTTTCTCTTCCTCCAAAGATAATTTTCCATAGTTGATTCATTTCCTTTCCTCATCCACAATCTTGAGTAAACATAGCTTTAATGTTTAGGGGTGACCACTATACTTGGTGCAAAAAAAAGGAAAGCGGCCAATGTGGTCGTGCCCGGCTTGACCGTTATATATGCAGCTCAGAATGGTGTAGATCGTTCCGGACAACTGAGGTGGTAAATTTGGAGTATCGGGGGTTTGATCCGTTCGATCTTTTTAGTTACAAATCCAGTTGTACCTGGGTATTCAGAGGAGGAAGCCGATGAGATTCACTTTCGAACATAAGTGGCTGATGGAAGAGGGCTTTATGGGTGGAAGGGTCTTTAGGGGGAGGGGGCCGGGTCTTCCTACCAAACTTAGTAGGTGCAATGGTTTTCTTCAAGAGTGGGCCGGTACTCTGTTTGACCAGTTATATAGGAAGATCCTTTTGTTGCGTAAGGAGCTGAACAACATTATGAGCTTGCATGAGGAGAAGGAGAATTACTCAAGAATGCCAGAGGTAGAAAAGGAGTTAGGGACTTTGTTGGCGCAGGAAGAAATTCATTAGAAGCAGAAATCGAGAGTTAATTGGTTGAAAAATGGTGATTTCTATGGCTTCCCCTAGGCGACAAACAAATCTCATTAGGGTCTCCTAAATTCGAGAGGGGAAATGGTACACAGATTCAACAAGTTTGGAAAGGGCCATTTCAGAATATTTAGAGTCATTATTTGCTACTTCTAATCCATCTCCGCAGGATATTGAGGCGATGCTTAAGTTTGTTGAGCCGATGGTTGGGGATAATTTGAATACTTTATTATGCGCCCCATTTACAGTGGAGGAGATAAGTAGAACAGTGTTCGATATGCACCCATCAAAGGCGCCAAGTCCAAATGGATTTACAACACTATTTTATGAGAAATTGTGGTCGACCATTGGTCCGAATATTACGGTGGTGGTGTTATCGATTTTGAATAATCAGACGGATATTTCAGAATGGAATTCCTCTACCATCACTCTTATTTCGAAAGTCCGAGAGCCAGTGCCTGTCAAAGACTTTCGGCATATCAGTTTATGCAATACTTGTTACAAGATTGTACCTCGGGCTATTACCAGCAGATCACGACCAATTATGGATTCAGTGGTGGAACCTTTCAGAGCGTTTTTATTCCTGGGAGATCTATTATGGATAATTTGATTATCATCTTTGAATGCATGCACTGGATAAGGAACTACGGCAAGGCTCAGACGAGGTATGCTGCGCTGAAGCTTGACATGAGTAAGGCTTATGATCGGGTCGAGTGGAGTTTTCTTGTAGGCAATGATGATCAAAATAGACTTTGCCAAGTCTTAAGTCAATTTGGTAATAAGATGTGTTAAATCTGTTACACTTTCATTCCATCTCAATAATTCAGTTTTTGGAGCTTTGCATCCTCAGAGGGACTGCACCAAGGTGATCCGCAATCGCTGTACCTATTTGTTATCCGCGCTCAAGGGTTGTCTTCCATCTTGTCGAAGGCAGTTGACAGTCATCCTTGAACGGTCATCTTTTCAAGGGCATTAAGCCCAATTATATCCCACTTGTTTTTTTGCCAACGTCAATTTGATATTTTTTCGGACAACAAGGGAGGATGTTTGCAAGTTCGAGAATGTTTGCGCATCTAGATCAATTATGAAAAGTCAATGCTTACTTTCAGCCCGAGTACCTCAGAGGATGCTATAACTTCTATAAAGGCGCACTCTCGATGGAAGTAGCTAGAGGACATGACATACATTTGGGGCTACCGACCTTTTTCCTTGACACAAAAGGCGCCAATTCTCCTCCTACTTGTAGGAGAGTGTGCCGAAAGTTACAAGGTTGGTCTTCAAGGTTCTTTTCAAGGGGGGATGGGAAGTGCTTGTTAATCAGGTTCGTCTATTTGCTAAGGTATTGAACAGGCTTGCGTGAAGTTCTTGTGACAGGATAGAGCCGCCAATAGGGGATGGTGTGGATAGCGTGGGGTGCTGTGTAGACTGAAGGAACATGGAGGGATGAGATTTTGTGACTTAATTTCTTTCAACAAAGCATTGTTAGACAAACAAATTTGGAGGATAATACAATCTCCACAGTGATTGGTGGCTCGGGTTCTAAAGGAGTGGTACTTTAAACATTCAGATGTTATGGCGACGGATATTGGGTCATATCCCTCGTATGTTTGGAAATCCTTACTTTGGGGTCAAGCGCTTATTCAGAAAGGCTTATATTGGCATGTGGGGAATGTGCAAAATATTTTGGCTAAGTTGGATTCATGAATTCCAGACCTTTAATTTTAGCTTTTAGCTTTTAAAAGTATGTTTAATTCATTGACAGATCCATTAATCAGAGTATCACATTTTATCAATGACAGCGGTACATGGGATGAGGATGTCGTCCAAACAAATTTTGCTCTCCATGAGGCCAACTCAATTCTTGAAATCTCGTTGCGCCGTAAGAGATGCAAGGATATAAGATTTTTGGAAGGGTAGGCCCAGAGGCCAATATATAATTAAAGTGTTGATATCTTTTGGAGCGGGATTCCTTGACACCACCTCCTTATCAATCTGCGCATACGAGTTAGACATGGTGGAAATTCATATGAAGGCTCCATATTTCCTCTAAGGTTCAAATTTTTATGTGGCAGGCTTCTAAAGACATTATCCCTACTGCGGTTAATCACAAAGCAAAACATGTTCCAGTGCAGGGTTTCTGTCCTTTATGAAAATTTCATAGTGGGACCACAAGTCACTATATACTTAGTAAAAAAGGACCCTTTAACGATGGAATTTTCCGTTGTTAAAGGAGCAATTCTCGTTGTTAAAACTCATCAACGATGATATTAAATACCATAAGAAGGGTAGCTAAAGCCTAAAAGCAGCCATCAGGAATTGATTAAGCAATGGAAAACAAAATATCATCATCAAGCTCTTAACGGTATTCACTATCTTTGTTACTGATAGTAACGATGAATTTAGATATCATTGTTACTGGCAACAACGACGATCATATGTACCGTCTTTAATAATAATAGTGATTGCTCCCAGGGCGTAGCGTAGACGGTGGACGTATGATATTTCTGACGTAATGGCTAGAGGTCAATTCTCAGGAACTGACGATTTAAACACGTTAATATTACAGTACCAAAAAAAGCGGCCATGTCGGTTTTAAAATATTAATACCATTGTGAATACCCTAATACCTATAATAAATATACAAAAAATAAGTATTATACTAAGATCTTTAAAATAATAAAGAAATCTTGATATACAAAATATTAAATCTACAATTAATTTCGACAAAAAAAAAGAAATAATAATAAGAACAAGAGATCATCTCATCTCTTTATGCCAGACTCGATCGTCGGACGATTCCCTAATTGTATCCATTTTTGTTCTAATCGAACAAATTAAAATTAATAAGAAATCAACAAATAGAGGAAAAGAATAAAACAACAGAGGAGACACAAAAGTGTTGAAAAGTGTATTTACATGTCCACAACTGTTGAAAAGTGTTGCAAGCTCTTCTTCAGAAACCTACATATCCGAGACACAAATTTTTGCAATTTTAGACACATTTTAAATTGCAAGTGGAAGAATTGTTCAATCTGATATTAAACTGCATATGATGAAGCGACGGAATAAACTAATAAACTCTTAATCCACAATGCAAAAATCCATGAACTATCAAACAATATTGTCTCAATTTAAATATTCTAAAACATTTCTCTTAGTGTAATTCATATACATTTCTACCAAAATAAAAGCAAATCAAAACCTATATAGATAAAAAAAAACTCTAAGCATGACGTTCACCATGACTAGTATTGCATGGTATCACACATTGTCAAAGACATGCTTGCTTAAGTTCACCCCTCCTGTATATGCATTAGGAGATTTACAAACCCCAGGAAAACTTGCATGAGCCAATATCTATGCGCGCACAACCCCATTTGATTCAGCTTATAGAGAACAGATTCTCTGGACCGCAAAGTACAGTTCAGAAGATGGACCATTGCATTGATTGATTATATGGATTCCACCGGTTAAACAGGTGGGGTCCACTCAAATCAATCAATAAATTTTTATGGTTCATCCTCTGGTCCGTAAAGTGCGGATCAAAGAATTTTGCCTGCAGCTTGCGTAGATAAATTCAATCCCCGCAGGAAGCATTCGGTAAATTTGATATTAATTTTGTATAAATTCTTTTTATTGTTATTTTAAACAAATTTAGTTAATTTGGTGTTAACTGAAATAACTAATTCAGTTTTAGTGCAACTTTGATTTGATTCGGTTAGCCAACACTAAATCGATTTTCGATTAATTCGGTTAATTTATGGACCGAATTAACCGAATGCTCACCCCTAAAAGCCATCCTTCCAAAAATTTGACAGCAACACGACAACAAAATGGAAGAGGATACAAAAAAGTATAAAACACATCCTAGTTCACCAATAACATTTTCCAAGAGACAAATTGTCACCCCAGAACCTAAATTGAAAGGAAGAATGTCTCAAAGCCTCTTCACCTAAAGATCTACATATGCAACGTAGACAGTCCTTCGGATCACCTCATCTCTCTATGCCAAACTCATCCAGCTATCCATTTGATTATTCCCCTAACCATATCCATTTTTATTCTAATCAAACAAATTAAACCTAATAAGAAATCGACAAAGAGAGGAAAAGAATGAAATAACAGAGGAGAAGACTATACCCTCCTTCCACTGCCTCCATCGAAGCCACCATTTCCCACAGCAAAGCTCACCCCCAATCCACCCCCATGAAACCTACCATCAAAACCAACTCCACGACCTTCATAGGGTGCGGCCAGTCCACCTCCGGCGATCGACAGCGGAACGAATTCCTTCACCATCGGATTTAACTTCGACAGGAGCTCCTGTCACACCCCGGAGGAATCCCTATCCGAAGAAATTTCGGCAGCATTTCCCCTGTACGGCGGACAATCTGAAACTTTCTACATCGCCCTCTGGGCCATATATACCTCGGCCAACACGGCCGAAACAATAACAATAATATAAACAATCACCCACGCAGTTAATAATTTAACAAACTGTAACAATGATAATATGACTCAAAAACAACCCTACTCAACTACACCCATAAAGCTCAAAACATATTCCTACTCCACTACACTCATAAAACTCAAATCCGACGATAAGATCAACTTACCTCTTCTGCCGTCCAGACAGGCATGTAGTAAAATAAATCCAAATAAAAACTCATCGACAATATCCAAATAAGATCCAAGTGTATCAAAATAGAATAAGTCTCAACATAATCTAGTAAAGAACACCAAAAGACAAATAAACATCCTCGTGGACTGCAAAGGACTAGCGACTGGAACTCTCTGGACAGCATCAACCTAAAAATAACAACGGAGGAGGGTGTGAGTCCAACACTCAGCGAGTAACAACTGATATGCATAATAAAGAATATAACAACTAGCACTAATCATGCGTACAGTCTCCTGATACAAGAAAAATAAATGCAACTGAGAAATACAGGAGAAAACTGTACTAACCAGGACCAAGGTATAAGTACAACAGGTCGTCAGACCGAGAGTGTCATAAATCATGTATGCATGTCAATCATATGGATCCATATAAATGCAGCAAGTAAATGCAGTAAACACAAGCAATAAATGCATCATGCATATGATGCAAATGTCATGGTTACCCCTGACGCTAGTCAGTCATCTCACACACAATGGTGAGACCGAGTGGGTAGGGTTGTGACAACCGTGCACTCTGCCATCACTGCCCCTGATGAGTGACTGAGTGGACGGGATGCTGTCGGAGTACACCTATCCTCCTACCCCAAATCATAAATGGGGGAGCACAATGCTCTCATCTCCCGGTATACGATGAAGATGAGGAATCTCTACCTGCTACCACGCTGCGTCACACTACCCATGAGCGGACCAACGGAGCCAAATAGAGTCCAACCGCCTGCTGGCTACCACGCTGCTACACTAAACCAGCGGAGCCAAACCAAACAGAACTGTCTGCCGGCTACCACGCTGAGTCACCAGACCAACGGAGCCAAACAGCAGAACTGTCACACACCTGTCTGATCTACCACTAACCCATGAGTGGTGGTGTGTACGGATACATGTAACTAGCGATGTGCTCGACAATAATGGAGCAGACTATCGCACAGCATGCAATCATGCAAGATGATGTATGACACTAAACATGGCAATATCATGAATAGCATAGCAAGATCCATATAAAAATATAAAATGTGCACCACAGGATAATGTATCAAATGAAAGGTACACAGATCAGATAGGGTATCAAATAAACCCTAGGTCCTGAACATAATGTATAATATGGTTGTGTCACTACCCCTATAAGCATGTATGATCAGGTAAATACTAACATGATGTGCATAAAAATAAACAAACAACATGTAACAGGTCGGGTAGTGATCAACCGAAGCAAATGAGAAACATAATCATTGCTATATGTTAAAAACATTATTATGCATATCAAAAGACATAAAGTCAAAGTACCCGCCTCCAATAGAAAAGTCCAATCTGGTCCAAATACGACGTCGAGATACTCGTCTCGTGTCAAAGTCCTGTGTCATCAATATATATACTTTTATTTAGCTAACATTCAAAGGAATGGCTAAATAAAATCCTTAAGGCTAAATTAGGGTAAAACCCTAATCAACCTAACCATCGAGTATAATTCATCTACAACAAAAATGATCATACCCAACTAATATCAAATTCGAAATATGACTATAATTACCATGTATCAAAACGTACCTAAATCACTCCATAACCAATGATGTATGTACCAATTTATACCTAAAACAACATGTATTAAGAGCGTGCCAACTCAATCCATACACTAAACCCTTACCTTAATCCGAAGTCTCAGCAGGTGTTCCACCGTAGGACAACTTGCTGCCAAACGAAGTAATTGCTGCTGGAAACCCTCCACACTGCCAGGATCATAAGAAAACCCACAGTAGTCCTATATTTCCTCTAATCAAGAAAAATAGATCATCACACAGGAACAACAATTCATCAAGATCCTTCAACCTAGAAAATTCCCAACCAAAACTAAACCTCACCATGGATTGATCAAGGGCAGAGGGCAGTAGGGCAGCGGCGTCGACACTGTGCAGAGGTGCGGCAGCGAGCGAGGTGACTGTGAACTAAGGGTGTAAACGAATCGAATCGAGCCGAATATGCTGAAAAATTTAAGGCTCGAATTCGGCTCGAAATAGGTATATTCGAGTTCGAGCTCGATTCGAAGCTCGAAATTTTTAAAATGTTTGGTTCGAGTTCGGTTCGAATTAGGGTTCGGGTTCGAATTCGGCTCGAAATATTCGAACATGTTCGCGAACTATTCGAATTATTACTCGAAAATAGGTTCAAAAGGCTCGAAATTTATTTATTTAATATATATTTAACTTATAATAATAAATATTAAGGCTCGCGAGCGGCTCGCGAGCGGCTCGAACAATATAATTTGGGCTCGAGTTCGGCTCGAAAAAAAGTTCGAACATGTTCGAGTTCGGCTCGAATTCGATAAATTCGAATACGAATCGAATATTTTTTGAGCCGGCTCGAAAAGCTCGCGAGCCGGCTCGATTCGTTTGCAGCCCTACTGTGAACCCAATCTAGGGCACAGGGAAAGGTGGAGGCTCAAGTGCTCATTCCCAATGGCTCCTGGTGTCCGCGACCAGGGCTAGGGCAGAGGAAGAATGGGAGAAAAAAATGAAGTTTGGAGCAGTGAATACCTCAGGATGGCCTGCACAGCACGGGTGAGGAGGATCCCGGCGATCATCGGCTGCTCCAGCAAGGAACAAGGCGGCGGTCGGCGTTGGGGAATCAGTGCCGGCAGTGGCGTCGGGGTTGGCTAGGGCGCAGACCAGCGGTGGCTCGGCGGAGAAGGAGAGAAAGGGGGGTGTGCGGCAGTGGAGAGGCTAGGCTCGGCGCTGCTCGGCGTTGGGAGAAGGAGAGGAAGAGGAAATCGGCTGGGGAAGAAGAAGGGCAGGCTTAAATTGCCAAGGAGAAAAACCGCTGCGGCGGTTAGGGCCGGCGTCGGGCGGTAGCGCGGGTAGGGTGTCAGCACGCGAGTTCGGCGAGAGAGAAAAGAAACGAAGAAATAAAAGAAAAGTAAAGAAATAAAAAAATAAATAAATAATTCCTCGCTTAAATAGGGTAGCCTAAACAGGTTTTTCCCGGGCACCGTTTTTATCCCCGTTAACTCGTCCATACTAGCTCCGAAAAATTCCCGAAAAATTTCCAAAACTTCCTGAAAATTTCCTTATTATTATCCGTCATTTTTCTGGTATTTTACAGCTCCTCCAGATCACTCATCTCCTGCTCCGAACCATGGGGTCACTGCGCCACTACGGCCGGCCTTGGAATGGAGACACGGTGCAGCTACTGATTCCTGAGGTGGATGCCATTAGGGTTGGGGTGAGGGAGGAAGGTGGGAAGAGAATTGTCGACATCGACGTCTATGGCTCTGGAGGTGAGATCCACGAATTTATTGGAGTCATCTCTCTCTCTCTCTCAGTCATCACGTAGAGCCATAGATAGGGTTTAAGAGAGGTGGAAGGGTTTGATGCTTCATTTCATTTTATTTGAGTCAGAAGATTGCTTCTTTTGTGTTTAAATAAAAAAACAGATTTCACCCGGTAAAAAATTGGCCTTAGCACTGGCTCAATAAAAAAATTTTAAAAAAATACTAGGACATTTTAGGAGCTAGAGGGGATGATTAGCTCTATCGCTTCAATGATAATTTATTATAGTTGAAATTTTAAGCAATTGCTAATATTTTCGTTTTACTTGATATCCACCTTCTTCAGATGATTAATCCATTAAGGATCCACTCTCCTCACTTATAGATGCATTTAAAAACCTCCTTCCTAGAGGCGGAGAAACTTTGTACAAGTAAATACGAGAAATACAACAAGAAACACACAAGCAAATACAAATGAAATTGAAAAAATACTTGATGTCTGGAAAGTACAGCAACACTTGTCTCTAAGAGCTCAAGAACCAGCGACGAAGAAGTGTGTAAGAGTTGTTTGCAAGAGATGCTTTAAAATATCCATGAAAATCCCTTTCTAGGGTTCTTTAATACCTCCCAATTGATTAGGCTCCCCCCTAATTGATTCCCACATCATCATTCGATCGTTCACTTACAAAACGACTCTTTTTTGAAACCCGAATCGATTGGTGAGTCATACCAATCAATTAGATAAGGCCTTAATCGATTCCCATTCTTTCTGTTATCTCGCAAAATGCCTTAATCGATTAGCCAAATCTGCCTAATCGATTAAACTATTCTTAATCAATTCCTCTAATTGATTGCACTCTGTTCGCCAATTGATTCTACATCCATTCTCGTGATTTGCTCCTCGAAACTTACAATCGATTAGGAATTCATCCTAATCAGTTGAGCTTAGCTTAATCGATTGCCCTAATCGATTCGATCTAAATTCGAGTTTAGGGTTCTCTTTACCCAACATCCGGTTAATCGTGACCCGTTGGGTCTTCCCATCTAAGTATCTGATTAATCCTTGATCCACTTAGACTTTTTTTTTTGCCAACCTCTCGTTGGACTTCTAATTACTAAGTGTGGTTCTCCTTGATCCACTTGGATTTCCTTAGCCTAATTGAAATTAAGACTAGTCACTTGGTAGACTTCTACCTTGTCTAATCTTAGTTAGGGATTTCCTTTGCCAAATTATGATTCTCCTTGACTCACTTGGATTTTTCTTTGCCTAATTATAGTTAGGATTAGTCACTCGATAGACTTCCACCCTGATTAACCTCAGTTAGGACTTTTCTTTGTCAAAGTACTAGTCTCCTTGACACACTTAGACTTTCCTCTCACATATTGTCAAGTATCCTGTTAAGTTCGACCTGCTTGACTTTTTTTTCACATATTGTCTAAATATCGAAATTCAAGTTCAAATCTACTCGAGATTAGTCAAATTAGTCAACTTTGACCTGAGAATGATTATACCAACAAAAAATTAATAATGATAGGAGAAAAATTTGTCATTGAAGGTTTTGCAATAATGATGGGAGGAAATCCCGTCGTTAAAGGTATGATATTAATGATCGAAACAAAAAAAAAACATAGTCGTTAATGATAAAACATCAACGATGAGATAAAATACTATTGTTAATGCATATACATCATCGACGGGTACTAAATCTAGTCACTATTGAACCACCAATGACGACAGTATTTGATACTGTTGTTATATTTCATCATTAAAAGTAACTTTTCTAGTAGTGACTATTCTGTCCGGTCGTTCATCATGTATGGAAAAATACTTTGTTCTGGAGATTTTTGAGAAACGTTTGAATGACCCCTTTTGGATTTTTTTCTAGCTAAAATGGTGTCAAAGGAGGCTTTTGAGGAGTTTGCAATATTGAGTGGGGCAGTGTGGGTTGAGAAATGTAAAGATACACAGACCAGAGGGCAGCTTCGGAAAGGTTAGGGTGGATTTGGGCAATACCAATGTTGGAAACTTTCCCCGAGGCAACTTCGATGGAACAGATTGTTCCTATAGGGCCTTCGGTATTGTCCGACCAGATTTGAAGGACTCCAAATGGTGACCAAGTGCGGTTGGATGTGGACACATGCTATAAAGAGGAGAGGGACATATTTAGTGTTGGGGTGATTGCTAGAGATGTGCACGGCCGAATTCTAGGCGGTAAGGCTGAGGTTATTTAGGGTCCAGTGTCGGTGAAGGGGGCAGAGTTGTTGGCGATTCGATATGGAATTGATATATGTGCGCTACTAGACGTTCATAATGTTTGCATCTATCCCGACTCTCTTCAATCGGTTCACGCGGTAAATTACCCAGAGAGGAAATTGGGTCCAGATGGTTTGCTAGAAATAGAAATTCAGTTGCTTCTGACTAGTTATTAGTTTTCTCCTCTATTACATATGAGAAGAATGATGAACAGAGCGATACACTTATTATCACAGAGTGATTGATTCTACTTTTAATTTTGAATGGCTAGATGGGATTTATCCAGGCTCATTTATGTAAGTTGTAGCAAATGATTTGATGTCTTGGTTAAAGAAAATGAAGGAATTGATTACTTTGCCATGGGCAGCCCTTGCAGGTCGAGACTCTCGGATGATCTAAGGTGTCTTGATCAATTTTTTCTTGTTTATTTGTTTAAGCTCTCTATTGTGACAATAAGATTTTGTTTTTAGGATTTAGGAGTTGAGTTATAGTATTAACATAAAAAATAATTTAAAATCAAAATTTTTTTTTAGGATATACACAGGGTATGCGGGCTAATAAATTATATACAATTAAGTCTAAAATTTTAGATGACATAATCTTTTTTTTTAACATAAAATGTAATGAAAAAATAGAAAAGATTAATATATAATTAATATAAGATAATTTCTAATAAATATATATGTCAATCTTTTTCGTTGCACCCTTAAATGAATTAAAATAAATAGGAGATCTCATTGGTGTGCCCTTTAAGCTAAAGAAGATCCTTATATATACCTCAAAAGAGTGTGAATTAATGTGTTATTATTAGTACATAACGTATATGTATAAATACATTATTAAAGTCACCACAACAAATTTACACAAAGACAAATCACAAAGACAACGATTTTAAGAAACTTTATTGTAAATTTAGCAAAAGACGCCTTTGATACAATAGTTATCCCAAAAGAACGTTGTAACAATAGTTGGGATAACGATTAAATGAACCATTGTAAAAGATAATATTTTCACAATGCTTGTAATAACGATGCATAAATCGTTATCATTGTGATAATAAAATAACGGTTATAATCTGTTGTCAATGAATTTATAACCGTTGTGTTTTTTCTCGCCTTAAAACTCACCGCAAAAATTGTGACTTGTGCGAAAAAATAAGTAATCACAAACAAAAACTATATGAAGGTTGTTGTCCTCTTAATCCCCCACCGAAACCCTACCGTCTCTTCACCTGACGTCGAAACCATTCCTTCCTTGCCGTCTCTTCATCGAAGCAAATCTAGAGTTTAGAGTGGGGGAACTTGTTACGCTGAGTTATTGAAAAGGCACAAGAGCGACATCTCCATCAAGGTAATAATTGGGCATGATTTTTTTCCTCTTGTAATATTATTCTCTAATTTGGTACAAAGTTTTTGTCTCATTTTATCATTGTTCGGTTGTATCATAAATAAATCAGTTTGCCCAAAATCTATGTAGTCGGTGTTTTCACATGCTACATGTAAGAGACCGCAAAAATTAAATAATAAATGTTATTTGACGAAAAATCTTATAGGATTTTTAGGGACTTTTTAGAAATTTTTCGGGAATTAAATGAAGTCTGTAGGACTCGTTTTGAGGGGATGAATCGGTGGAGCTACATGGAAGCCAGTTTGGATACCCAATTAAGTGGGACTTGATTTAAGATTAAACTTAAGGTTTAATTAACTTAAAGCTAGGTTTTATTTTCTTTTTTATTTTCTTTATTTTTCCCTCCCGATTCATTTCTTCTCCCCGACGACTCCTTTGCCCGAAAACCCCCTCTCCGGTGATTTCTTGCCTCACCAACGCCGAACACGTGATCGCCGACCATCTTTCTTCGCGTGAGGTTAGGGCAACGACTCCATTGGCGGTGTGAGAGCAGTGGACGCTCTCTTGTGATTCTCACTTTCTCCCTCTCTCTCGTGCGTGGACAACCCGACACCGACAGAGTGTTCTCCACTCGCGATCTCGTCTTCATCTTGTCATCAGAGGGAAAACGTCGTCGGATCTTAACGGTATCAGCCACCTCCGGTTGAGCGGTTGTCTCTGGGCTGATCTAGTGCACGCGATCGATGGGGGCTGAATCTAGGGTACAACGAGGGGTCTTGACTCGCGTTCCTAGTCGATCGATTGTTCCTCCTCATCAACTTGTTTGCTGGAGAGTGACTGGTTGCTCTACTTCAGCCAGATTGAAGTGCCGACACCATTTGGAAACGCTCGATCAAGGTAGGTTTTTGTTTAGAATCATAAAGCTTCAAAGATCTTGCTTAATTGGGTTTGTTTGTGATGATCTTCTTGTTCTGGATTAGAGGAAGTAGAGGATCAGTGTGCTGTGGATTTGCCCTGTTGCCAGTCACTACAAATTCCACTTCTTGAAGCTGTGAAGGTTGTGGGTGAGGAGGTGTGGTTATGTTGAGTAATTTTGGACAGATTTAAAGTGTTTTAAGAAGAATTTTCATGATGATTTCATCTCTTGTGCGGGCTGCGAAATTCTGGACAGAAATGGAAAGAGTAGTGGTGTGGATTGCATTGGATATTAACAGTCGAGTGCAATAGAATTGGGTAAGTTGTGCTATGGATTTATTTCATTAGGTATCGGATTAGATTAAGCATTCTACATAGATGTTGATATTGGGTGGTTAATCTAAGTTTATTGTGATTGATCATGGAATTTGAATTAAGTATGGAATGGAGATTAGAATTGGGTTAATATTGAATTAAATTCACTATTTTGTTTGGGATTTCATTTTGAGGTGGAGGGTGTTAATTGTGAGATAGGATTGATTTATTTGTGTGTTTGGAGATTAGTGTGCATTTTGTGGATGAATTGGAGTTATTAAATGATGTTGGATAGAATTGGATTATTGATAAAGGGGATTAATCTATAACCATATTTGATTAGAGTTATTCTAATTAGGTGGGGGAAGTTATTTAGTTATTTAATTTCTATGAAATTAGCTAAATACACTATGTGATCGCAGTACTTGGATTCGAGACGAGTGTCTCGACGTGGGATTTCTGAACACGATCTACGTATTAAGGCGGGTATTTCTTCCTTAGCTTTTATATATTTCTTTGAGCTTAGTGCATAATTATTATTCGATGGATTAGGCTGTTTTACCTTATATCGTGTTCGTTTGTTGCTTTCCTACTTGATACTTATGCTTGATCTTTGAGGTGTTCTAGTTATATCATATACAGTCTCAACTCTTGATATATACTCTATTGTGATTACATGTGTAGAGTATGCATTGTAGAGATTGCCTGGTTGATTGAATTACCATGCTGATTGTGCATTGGATGTGGATTGTACGTAGGTTGGTATGTGTTATAGGAGTCATCATGTTGACCGTACATTTACATGTTGTATGTACACACGTATTTGTTATGTACTTTTGGAGGCGTTGTGTTGATTGTATGTTTGTGGTTTATACACGTGTCTGATGTGTTTATTATTGGAGGATACATGTTGATTGTACTTATGTTCTGTGTATTTGTGTCCAGTGAGATTATTGGAGATTTTTGGTTGATTATACGTGTGTAGTTGTGTACATGTATTTGGTGGGATGTGTGGATTTATCATGACGATTATATTCATGTTGTGGAGTGCTTATGTAGTTTGGAGGTTGCATTGATGATAACAGTGTTGGTATTATGATTATATATATATCATGTTCATCATTCATTGCATCTGATGATTATTGTTTCCCTTGTGGTTGAGAGGATCGTAAGTCTTTTATAGCTGTCCTTTCGGCCACTGATGAAGAGTGGTAGCTAGAAGTGGAGCTATGTCATGTCCTGTCGCGCTTACTCAGCTGCTCAGACCACTCTAGAGTAGTGGGTCTTGAGGGTACAGTAGTTAGAGGCTTGAGTTGTGAGTGGTCAGGGACCCTTAGCTATGTAATTAAATAACTACATAGTATACTGTCGCCTCAGTCGCTTTATAGTGGTTACGTGCATGAGGCTTGTACGGTTTGTCACGGACCCAAGCCTCTCAGCCATACCGGGGTCGTGGTGTCTGGAGAGGTGGCGGGGTGACCATGGAGCATGTATACGCATTTTTACATATGATGCGCGGTGCATCTGTGGAGATATATTTACATACATGCTTAGTAGATACTAGTTGCTTGTGATTGTGATTGTTGCACTTGTTTGAGATATAATTATTGCATATGGTTACCATGCTGCATACATGTCATTTATTTTACATGTATATGCAGTCGTATTTATATTGCACAGGTGTCACGAGGAGGTCTATTGTAGATCCGGTGAGTTTACTGATCATCATACTATGTGTCAATTCCAGATTGGGTATGTATATATCATTATGATAGTTGTGGTTTGTACAGTTTGTATGTCAGGTTATTATATCAGATATGTTTTGGTGCATTGATTATGATAGTATGATCATGTTCTTCATTCTCTACTGAAACTGTATACTTTTGATCTCCGTGTTTATTTATGGACCATGCACTATCCTTTCTATTACCCGCTGAGTTACCTATACTCACCATCGCATGTATATCTTTATGTTTTCAGGTCGCTTGTAGATGGTTGGTGTGTCGCTTGGAATATCCTGTCTGTCGGGTCCTACGTCACATCCGAAGACGGTTTCATCTCGTTTTTGTTTTCTTTTGTATATCCTTCTATTATTTTGGCATTGTATTTGTGTTTAGCCATGTGGCTATCTTATGGTTTTGGTGATGTATTTGTATAAAGCCTAACTGGCTAGCAGTATTTTGATTTGTTTTGTATGGGCTTGTCTTTGTGTTTTTTCAATGTGTTGGTTTTGATTACAGCCGAGTGTGCTGATAAAAATATATATAACTGCGTGGTTGTTGTTATATTTGTCCAGCCATGTAGGCTAAGATTATTAACTGCGTGATTCTGTATATATTCCAGCCGCGTGTAGCTGATGTATATTTTGTATGTATGTTTGCTTTGGATTGTCACCGGTATAGCGGAGATGCTGCCGGATTTTTGTATGGCAGGGACTCCTCTAGGGGCGTGATAATTTTTAGTATCAGAGCTGGTTTACGATGTCTGTTTGTTTGTGTTTTGGGATTTCGTGTTTCGATTTCTTGATGTGACTTTTCAGATTTTGGGACCAGGCAGCAGCAGGGCATCTCCAGGCTATATGAGGTATGTTCGCATATTGTTATCATACATTTCTGTTAGTATATGTATTGTCATCTATCATAGTTAGTTATGACATGTATTAGTACTTATTTGTTAGTACTTATCTAATTGATTGTCGCATGCATTTCATGTGTTGGGTCAATCACTGATCACGGTTAGCCCTATTGGAGATCAAGGATTTACAGTCTCAGGGGATTTCCTCATATCATACTACTAGTAGTTTTAGTGTTAGTTACTACTAGTTGGTTAATAGTTAGTGTCACACATTAGTCCTTGTTATTATTAGCTGAGTAGTGGATGATATCTGTATACTCATGATGACACAGTTAGTAGAGTACTGATTTACTCCTATTGGTTCGTTTAGATAAGGATTGATTTACCAGGTTGACTTATGTTGTTGTGGTCAGACTTATCTTAGTTGGTTTCATTCCCTTGTTAGTTCGGTCAGTAGAGGATTAATTTAGATTCTTTTGGTTCTATCTGTAGAGGACCGATTTACCCTTATTGACTTGGGTAGTTGTGTATCGATTTACCTTGGTTAGTTTTGTCAGTGGATGATTGATTTACTAGATCAGTTGGTAGATGACCGGTTTATTTTGACAGTTCGTTCATTAGGGTACAGACTTACTCTATTTTTACAGAGATTTTGATTTTGTGGGTTGCTCGTGCTTGGTTAGATAATTTTCGAAGACACATTTGAGTACATGACTTATATCTATGTAGAAAGGATGGAATTAGCCATATACAATTGTTGGCTTGGTCAACCTGTAGAGGATTGTTGTATCCTATTCTATGGAGACTTTGACCATGAACTGTTTGTACCTGTTAGGATGACTTAGAAAGTACATTCGGATAGGATACCTCCACTGATGTGGAACAGTGTAAAGCTATTTGTTTAACACTTATGAGATACAACCGTTACTAGGGTGTATGAGTTGGAGACTACATGCGGACATATGATTTATCCTGGCATGAGAAAGTTGAAGTTAGCTGCTTAACCTTTACGTGACCCAGTACCACGTGAAGGAGGAAGCAGAGAATGCTTTTTGGAGATCAGGACATCACTTAGTGATTTCTTTGAGGTGTTTGGAGAGAGAGTACTTCTTTATCGTTTTCAGTAGCATGATGGTTTATAAGGCGATGATCAGTCGACTCGCCTAACGTTGTTCCATGGGAGATCCTGACTCATGGAACTATTAGATATGATTAAATATCCATGATGTACTAGGTGATATATACCCCACAATGATGTGAAGGAAGTGGTGTTAGTTGAGTAATACCTAGGAGGTCCGATCGTAACTAGATATAATTTCAGATGATGATCTTCGAGGGGTTGAGCGTCGATTGATAGATATTTTGATCATCTATTTAGTTGTAGCGTTACTCTATCTTTGTGTTCATTGCTCGATACTAGAGGTTGCTGAACCTCAGGGTGGAGCAATCACAATATGATGGGGTACAAGACAATGGTTAGACGACTCAGCTAACATTGTCTCTATCAGGTGGCTCAAGACCTTGACCACGTGATCATTTTACCAGATCTTGTAGTTTATATCTCATATTAGAGGGTTTGATCTTTTATCGATATATTTGTCGAGGGGCATTTATGGAATGATTATGAGAGTTGTGGAGATATCTTCTTGATGGGTGGAGACTCAGTCAGGAGGTTGTGTGAATCTTTGGACTTGGGATTGATATTCTTTTACTATGGATATTTGAGTATCTAAGAGGATGAGATGATGAGATTTGGTAGACTTTTTTTGATACAGCTAGTTTGTTGGCAGTGAATGTTAAGGTTGGATGACTTCCTTTTTCACTATCATTGTACATGAAGTTATCAGGTTTGATTGATGTTGAGGATGCTTTTGATTGGTGGATATTGGGAGATCAGGTGTGGTGATATGTTATTTGTTGATGATTTATTGGTGGATGTTTAGTTTGATGATCTACTATTTGGTGTTTGATGTTGATAGTGACATGGAGTGTGATATGTCTGTGATATTTATGGATTTGTTGATTTGTAGTTGGAGATTAGATTACAGACTTGTTGTTGGGGATCTTACGGTTGAGTGAGCATGTTGTCCTTGGTGTTACCATTTAAGTTTACAGTGCCTTAGATGTAATTATGGACTCGATATATTTGGTATTCCTAGGGTGTTTGGATTAGATTTCATTATCTTCATTGACGATGTTGTGATTTAATCCCAATCTGAGGTGGATCACGTACACTATTTTTGCATAATCCTAGAGATGTTTCGACGAGAACATCTATATGTGAAGATCAGTAGTATGTATTTTAATTGTCTGTTGTGAGATTTCGAGGACACGTGGTTACCTGTAGGGATATTAATGGATCCAAAGGAAATAGAGGCTGTTACCAGTTGGGAGTAGTCGTAGTCTATACGGGAGACTCGTAGTTTCCTTGTTTTGGCTTGATATTACCGGAGATTTGGTTGAGGGTTTTCTCTAGCATTATTCTGTCGTTGACTGGACTGTTTAGGAGGGGTATGGAATTTTCATGGATTGATGCTTACGAGATCAATTTCAAGAGTTGAAATGAAAAACTGATAATTGCGCCTGTATTAGTGGTACTTTCTAGTGTAGACGGATTTGTACTCTACACAGATGTATCGTACCTGGGGTTTGGTGCAGTTCCGGTGTAGCATGAGCAGAGTAGTCTCATGCCAGTATATCGAATTATCGTGTGATGGGAATGAAATTCATTGATTTCCGTGGGAGATTATGTATGTTCCTGAGTCATTTCTTATCCGGGAGGAGTTACTGTAGGAAACACATTGTTCTAGATTTGTGGTACATCCGGGTGACACCTAATGTATAAAGACTTGAAGTGTTCCGATAATTGGAGTGAAATGAGGAAAGACATCGCGAATTTTGTAGCTTGATGTCTAATATGTCAGCAAGTGGAGGCTGAACATCAGAGATTAGTAGGATTATCTCCGTTGATTTGGATATTGGAGTGAAGTTGGGAGTATGTTATGATGGATTTTATTGTGGGATTATCCAGGACATTAAGAGGATATTTTGATTTGGTTAATCATTGTTGGGTGACGACTTTGCTCCCTAGCTATCGATTTGTAGGACGGATTCTTTTGGATTGAGTAGTAGGATAATACTCTAGAGAGATTACCGGACCTTATGGTACATCTCTGAGTGTTATATTGGATGGAGATCAGCGAGTTCATATCATGGTTTTGACTGTGGTTACAGCAGATTTTGGGTTAGGAGCTTTACTTTAGTATAGACTTTCACCCTCAGAATGATGGATAGTTTGAGTGCCTTATATAAATGTTTGAGGATCTGTTGATAGTGGATTTTGGTTTTAGAGGTAGTTGATTTATTCCGCAGTTGGCTAGATTGCAGAGTGGGAGTAGCGGGAGTACAGTGAGCTCATACCCCACAAAGGCATCACTATTCACTTGAAGGTGGATTGTCATGTTTGGAGATATGTTTATGATGCTAGGGTGAGTGGTATATGAGGATGTTGGTTGGTTATTATTCTTGGATGAGAATCCTTGAGTGGAGCAGTAAATTTGGGAACCAAATTTTTGTTAGTGGGGGAGAATGTAAGATACCGTAAAAATTAAATAATAAATGTAATTGGATGAAAAATCTTATAGGACTTTTGGGGACTTTTTAAAATTTTTCGGGAATTAAACGAAGTTTGTAGAACTTGTTTTGAGGGGATGAATCGGTGGGGCTACGTGGAAGCCTGTTTGGATACCCAATTAAGTGGGAGTTGATTTAAGATTAAACTTAAGGTTTAATTAACTTTAAGCTAGGTTTTTTTCTTTATTTTTCCCTCCCGATTCATTTCTTCTCCCCGACGACTCCTTTGCCCGAAAACCCCCTCTCCGGCGATTTCTTGCCTCACCAACGCCGAACACGTGATCGCCGACCATCTTTCTTCGCGTGAGGTTAGGGCAACGACTCCATTGGCGGTGTGAGAGCAGTGGACGCTCTCTTGTGATTCTCTCTTTCTCCCTCTCTCTTGTGCGTGGACAACTCGACACCAACAGAGTGTTCTCCACTCGCGATCTCGTCTTCGTCTTGTCATCGGAGGGAAAACGTCGTCGGATCTTAACGGTATCAGCCACCTCCGGTTGAGCGGTTGTCTCTGGGCTGATCTAGTGTATGCGATCGATGGGGGCCGAATCTAGGGTACAACGAGGGGTCTTGACTCGCGTTCCTAGTCGATTGATTGTTCCTCCTCATCAACTTGTTTGCTGGAGAGTGACTGGTTGCTCTACTTCAGCCAGATTGAAGTGTCGACACCATTTGGAAACGCTCGATCAAGGTAGGTTTTTGTTTAGAATCATAAAGCTTCAAAGATCTTGCTTAATTGGGTTTGTTTGTGATGATCTTCTTGTTCTGGATTAGAGGAAGTAGAGGATCAGTGTGCTGTGGACTTGCCCTGTTGCTAGTCACTACAAATTCCACTTCTTGAAGCTGTGAAGGTCGTGGGTGAGGAGGTGTGGTTATGTTGTGTAATTTCGGACAGATTTAAAGTGTTTTAAGAAGAATTTTCATGATGATTTCATCTCTTGTGCGGGCTGCGAAAGTCTGGACAGAAATGGAAGGAGTAGTGGTGTGGATTGCATTGACTATTAACGGTCGAGTGCAATAGAATTGGGTAAGTTGTGCTATGGATTTATTTCATTAGGTATCGAATTAGATTAAGCATTCTATATAGATGTTGATATTGGGTGGTTAATCTAAGTTTATTGTGATTGATCATGGAATTTGAATTAAGTATGGAATGAAGATTAGAATTGGGTTAATATTGAATTAAATTCACTATTTTGTTTGGGATTTCATTTTGAGGTGGAGGGTGTTAATTGTGAGATAGGATTGATTTATTTGTGTGTTTGGAGATTAGTGTGCATTTTGTGGATGAATTGGAGTTATTAAATGATGTTGGATAGAATTGGATTATTGATAAAGGGGAATAATCTATAACTATATTTGATTAGAGTTATTCTAATTAGGTGGGGAAGTTATTTAGTTATTTAATTTCTATGAAATTAGCTAAATACACTATGTGATCGCAGTACTTGGATTCGAGACGAGAGTCTCGACGTGGGATTTCTGAACACGATCTACGTATTAAGGTGGGTATTTCTTCCTTAGCTTTTATATATTTCTTTGAGCTTAGTGCATGGTTATTATTCGATGGATTAGACTGTTTTACCTTATATCGTGTTCATTTGTTGCTTTCATGCTTGATACTTATGCTTGATCTTTGAAGTGTTCTAGTTATATCATATACAGTCTCAACTCTTGATACATACTCTATTGTGATTACACGTGTAGAGTATGTATTGTAGGGATTGTCTGGTTGATTGAATTACCATGCTGATTGTGCATAGGATGTGGATTGTACGTAGGTTGGTATGTGTTATAGGAGTCATCATGTTGACCGTACATTTACATGTTGTATGTACACACGTATTTGTTATGTACTTTTGGAGGAGTTGTGTTGATTGTATGTTTGTGGTTTATACACGTGTTTGATGTGTTTATTATTGGAGAATACATGTTGATTGTACTTATGTTCTGTGTATATGTGTCCAGTGGGATTATTGGAGATTTTTGGTTGATTATACGTGTGTAGTTGTGTACATGTGTTTGGTGGGATGTGTGGATTTATCATGACGATTATATTCATGTTGTCGAGTGTTTATGTGGTTTGGAGGTTGCATTGATGATGACAATGTTGGTATCATGATTATATATATATATATATATATATATCATGTTCATCATTCATTGCAGCTGACGATTATTGTCTCCCTTGTGGTTGAGAGGATCGTCAGTCTTTTATAGTTGTCCTTTCGGCCACTGATGGAGAGTAGTAGCTAGGAGTGGAGCTATGTCATGTCCTGTCGCGCTTACTCAGTTGTTCAGTGTTTTTAATCTGTCAGCCTCGACCACTCTAGAGTAGTGGGTCTTGAGGGTACAGTAATTAGGGGGCTTGAGTTGTGAGTGGTCAGGGACCCTTAGCTATGTAGTTAGATAACTACATAGTATATTGTCGCCTCAGTCGCTTTATAGCGGTTATGCGCATGAGGCTTGTACGGTTTGTCATGGACCCAAGCCTCTCGGCCATACCGAGATTGTGGTGTCTGGAGAGGTGGCGGGGGTGACCATGGAGCATGCATACGCATTTTTGCATATGATGTGCGGTGCATCTGTGGAGATATATTTGCATACATGCTTAGTAGATACTAGTTGCATGTGATTGTGATTGTTGCACTTGTTTGAGATATAATTGTTGCATATGGTTGTCATGCTGCATACATGTCATTTATTTTACATGTATATGCAGTCGTATTTATATTACACAGGTGTCACGAGGAGGTCTGTTGTAGATCCGGTGAGTTTATTGATCATTGTACTATGTGTCGATTCCAGATTGGGTATGTATCTATCATTATGATAGTTGTGGTTTGTACAGTTTGTATGTCAGGTTATTATGTCAGATATGTTTATGTGCATTGATTATGATAGTATGATCATGTTTTTTATTCTCTACTGAGACACTTTTGATCTTCGTGTTTATTTATGGGTCATGCACTATCCTTTCTATTACCCGCTGAGTTACCTATACTCACCACCGTATGTATATCTTTATGTTTTCAGGTAGCTTGTAGATGGTTGGTGTGTCGCTTGGAGTATCCTGTCTGCCGAGTCCTACATCACATCCGAAGACGATTTCATCTCATTTTTGTTTTCTTTTGTATATCCTTCTATTATTTTGGCATTGTATTTGTGTTTAGCCATGTAACTATCTTATGATTTTGGTGATGTATTTGTATAAAGCCTAACTGGCTAGCAGTATTTTGATTTATTTTGTATGGGCTTGTCTTTGTGTTTTTTCAATGTGTTGGTTTTGATTACAGCCAAGTGGGCTGATAAAAATATATATAACTGCGTGGTTGTTGTTATATTTGTCCAGCCATGTAGGATGAGATTATTAATTGTGTGGTATTGTATATATTCCAGCCGCATGTGGCTGATGTATATTTTTGTATGTATGTATGCTTTGGATTGTCACCGGTACAAGAGAGATGCTGTCGTATTTTTGTCTGGCAGAGACGCCTCTAGGGGCGTGACACTACAACATAGTGATAACTGAATTGGTGAGTGAACCAATTTTTTAATGAAAATGAGAAAATTGTATAGAAGGAGATTTATAAATTAGTTCATTTGTTATATTACGGTCAACCACAAATATAAGATTTTTTATTTTCCATGTAATGATATGTTAAGATGTTACTAAATATTAAAATAGTTTATGTAGTAGTTATATCTCCTGTATTTTTTTTTTTGAAAGTTTTGATGTTAGTAATTAATATAATCTATTGGTGTTAGCTACAATGCATAATATTAGCTATTATTTTGGTGCTAAGTATTATGAAGGTTTATTTTGTTGTTAATTGATTTTTTATCTACTAGAATAGACAAAGAATAGATGTGTAAGGATATATTATCACATGAATATGCTCTTGGAGTTGAGTCCTTCTTGTAATTTGCAATGCAAAATTCTAGTTATTCTAATGCAATATCTTGTCAGTGTGCCAAGTGTGGTAATCTAAGAAGGAACAATATTGACATCATAAGGGCTCATGTAAAAAGTAATTGGTATAGATTTAACACACGTAGGGTGGATATGGCATGGAGAAAAACCATCATATGTCAACTCAATGAATGATAGTGAACAATCCCCTCAGATGGGTCTAGTGGCTAGCGCGTGAGGTGTTGCCACAATGAGGTCTGGGGTTTGAATCTCGAAAAATCCGAGGTAAATATTTCCCTTATGTGCTAGTCACTATTCCAAAGGCTAGTAGCCGCCCGTGATTTACCTCCTCCATGTTGGCCCTGGGACGGGTTGGCGAGGGCGTTGGGGGTGAGCGTATTCATTTTTTTGCCACAATGAATGATAGTGAACAAGGCCAACAAGGCGAACAGAATTTCTTTGATGAGAAGCTGGTAGATATAGTAAATGTGATATATGGATATGATGAGAATCTAACAACATTCAATAACTTCACGATGTTGAGAAACCTTTATATCCCGGATATACAAAATTTACAAAGCTATCAACCATTGTTAAATTGTACAACTGGAAAGCTAAATATAGTTGGAGTGATAAAGGATTCACAGACATTCTTTCTTTGTTTGGAGAAATGCTTCCAGATGGTAATGAATTGCCTTTATCAGTGTATGTTGTAAAGAAATCCTTGGCTGCATTAGGTATGGACTATGAAAAAATTCATGCATATCCCAATGATTGTATCTTATATCGGAAGGAATATGTGGATTATATCAATTGCCCTACTTGTGGGATTTCAAGATGGAAAATATGCAAGAATTCCAAAGTAAATGAAAGGAGTTCCTACAAAGGTCCTATGGTACTTTCCACCAATTCCAAGATTTCAAAAAATATTTCGAAACCAAGAAACCTCTAAGGTGTTAACTTGGCATGTTGATAGTAGAGTGCATGATGGTTATTTGTGTCATCCAACAAATTCACCCTCTTGGAAGGTAGTTGACCATAAGTGGTCGGATTTTACTTTTGAACCAAAAAATTTGTGATTGGCCAAATCTACAGATGGAATCAATCCTCATAGATTGATGAATTCTACGTATAGTTGTTGGCCAGTTCTACTGATCACTTACAATCCTCCATTTTTTTTATGAGGAGAAAATTTATGATGCTTACTTTATTGATTTCGATTCCTAAGCAACCAGGGAATGACATTGATGTTTACTTAGAACCTTTGATTGATGACTTAAAGACTTATGGGAAGAAGGTGTTGAAGCATATGATGCATATCGACAAGAAAGATTCATCCTTAAGGCAGTCCTACTATGGACAATTAATTAGTTTCCAGCACATGGAAACCTTTTAGGATGTTACGTGAAAGGATATAAGGCATGTCTTATTTGTGGTGAAAACACATGTGTGAGGAGGTTGAAACATAGTAGAAAAATGTCATTCATAGGTCATAAAAGGTTTCTTCCTGAGAACCATCCTTATTGAAGGCAAAAGAAAGCATTTGATGGGAGGCAAGACTTTAACATTGCACCAAAACCATTGAGTGATCATGATATTTCTAGAATAGTTGATAAAATTAATTGTCATTGGGGAAAAATGAGCAAAAAGCTTCAAGCACTAGAGGATGGTAATCAAACATATTGGAAGAAGAAATCAATATTTTTCAAACTTGAGTATTGGGAGCATCTACATGTCAGACATGTTCTCGATGTAATGCACATAAAGAAAAATATATGTGGAAGTCTGGTTAACACATTACTTGGCATTCTAGGGAAAACAAAAGATGGACCAGCAGCACAACTGGACCTTGTGGATATGAATGTCAAGTTGGAATTGGCACCAATGGAGGGGAAAAAGAAAACTTTTTCGCCAGCAACTTGTATATATTAAGCAAAGATGATAAAAGAAAATTTTTCAACTCCTTGTTGGGAATGAAGGTTGCTACAGGATTCATCCAAAATTTGAAGTCTTGTATCAATGAAGGAGTTGAAACTTGTTCGTATGAAATCACGGAGTTGAAACTTGTTCGTATGAAATCACACGGTTGTCACACTTTGATGCAACAATTACTTCCAGTTTCTATTCGTGGTGTCTTACCCAAACATGTTAGATATAGTATCAGTTGATTATGCTTCTCCTTCAATATGTTGTGTAGCAAAGTGATAGATGTCTTGAAGTTAGATGATATGCAAAGAGATATTGTGATAATATTGTGCTTACTTGAAAAATATTTTCTCCTTCATTTTTTGATGTCATGATCCATTTAATTGTTCACCTTATGCGTGAAGTTAAATTGTGTGGATCAGTTTGGTATAAATGGATGTACCCATTTGAAAGATTCATGAAAACATTAAAAGGTTATGTGTAAAACCGCAATTGACCCAAATGTTGTATATTCGAATGTTATATTACTGAGGAGGCTATAGAATTTTGTCCAGACTGCCTATCTAATGTGCACTGTTGGCATCCCAACAAGGAATCATCAATTAGAGTTTACCAGACCTTTATCACGAGATCGATTGCACTCTACCAATCATGAGGAGTCAAGGCAAGCACATCATCATGTACTAGAAAATAATGATGAGATAGAGCCTTATATCAAGTAATTTCTCCAACTCATTGCTACTTTCAAGTGTGACATTAGATTCTAATAGTTAATCATTTCATTATCATATTTTCAATAGAAGACACATGGCTCAATTGAAGGCAACATTTTGTCAGAAAGTAAAGTTGAAAAAGTGGTTATAAGATGAGCACAATCGAACTTTTATTCCGTGGTTGTGTGATATTGTAAGTTATATGCAAGCTACACACTAGTTTATAATTTATGAAGTTATGAACTTGATTAATATATAATTCAACTTTTGCATTTTCTGAATTATAGGTTGCAAATGAAATTAACCATTCCACATATCAAATCTCAGAACAATTAAAGTGGATGGTGCATGGACCTAGAGAGTGAGTATTCAAGTATTCTACGTATTTAATTGATGGGGTTACATATCACACAAAAGAGCCTAATGATGTGCGGGTAGTTTAAAATTCTAGAGCAAGGTTAGTTGCAAAGATTATGCAGGTTTCTAGCATAAAGGATAGGAATCCAATTGCATCAGATATGGTATTCTATAGAGTTATTGATAAAATATAGGAGCTTGATTACTATCTCTATCGAATTCCAATGTTTAATGTAATTGGGTTGATAATAATGGTGGTATTAAAGTAGATGAATATGGTTTCACATTAGTAAACCTTAGAAGGATATAATTTAAATCCGATTCATTCATCTTAGGGAGTCAAGCGAAATAAGTTTTTTTAGCTTAAAGACTCTGAAGATCTCACATGGTCTATTGCACTTGCAACTCCTAGTAAAGATTGCTTTGAAAATATTATTGGTGATGATTTAGAAGAAATTATAACCCACCATCAATGTTTTTCTCGAGGGCTTCCAATAATGGATATTGATGGAGTAGATGACACTGAACCACCATGCATTCATGAAGATTATGATGAGATTTGGGTTGATGATGCTTTATCTTAGTGCGATAATTATATTTAAGTTTAAATCTTACATCATTTATTATGCAATAGTTTTATAATGAATATGGCATATGCTAGTTCATGTTAGTGCAATTTTCCTAGGTCAAGGTTGACCAGTTTGACTAAACTTGAGTTGGCTCAAACTTGAGTCTTGATGTTTGAGTTTTAATGTTTGATAATGTATGGAGATTGCAATTACAATTGTCCGATTGAGGAGATTGTTGGTGCAATTCAACAATGGTTTAGGATTAACCAGTTTGATGGGAAGAAGAGTCAAGTAGGTCAAGGTTGACTGGATACTTGATTGGAAAGTTCTAACTAGAAGTTAGACAAGGATAAGTCCAATGGGAAGGTTGGTAGAAGAAGAAAATCTAGGTGGATTAGTGTTGACTGGACACTTGGTGTGGAAAGTCCTGGTCAGTAAAGCTAGGTAGTTGGAAAGTCCTAATGAGTGAAGCTAGGCTTAAGGAAAATCTTGGTGAGTGAAGCCAGGTGGAAAGTCCTAGTGAGTGAAGCTAGGTAGAAGGAAAATCTTAGTGAGTGAAGCCAGGTGAAAAGTCCTAGTGAATGAAGCTAGGCAGTGAGGAAGTTCTAGTAAGTGAAGCTAGACAGTGGAAATCCTGGTGGGTCAAGGTTGACCGGACATGTGGTGATCGAAAGTCTAAGTAGGTCAAAGATTTGATCGGACACTTGGTGAAGAAGTCCCAACAGGTCAAGGTTGACCGAATGCTAGGCAAAAAGGAGTCCTAACAGGTCATGGTTGACCGGATATTGGATAAAGGATCCCTAGACTTAGATTTGGAAGTTAGGGCTTGGTAATCAACTAGGTTAGTTGATTACTGAAGCTGAATCGATTAAGGTAATCTATTAAGGAAGTTTCACAAAGTGCACAGAGAGGTTCATAATTGATTAGGTCAATCGATTATGAATGCATAATCGATTACGACAATCGATTAAGCTTAAATTTCATGAATGCACAGAGAGTTTAGTAAGCAATTAAGCAGGGAAGCTTAATCACTTATGAGCTTTTCTCGTATGAACAGAAGCATGCCTAATTGATTAGGTTAGTTGATCAGACATGCGTGATCAATTGGAGTAATCGATTATGATTGGAAAACTAGCCGTTGTGTGCCCGATAAAAGGATTTTGCGTGCACTGTTCTGATAGCTCACTCTTAGATTTTCTCCCATTCTCTTCGCCAAGCTCAGAGGTCATCATTACTGATTCTTGAAGCTTCTTGGAGACAAGTGTTTGTTGGAGCAATCCCGATAGTCTGTGCGACCATGTGTTTTGGTATTTGGGTAAATGTTTAAGTTAGGCTTACCCTTGTTATTTGATATATATATGTGAGTGTGTAAGTTTGCAGGATACACATATGACTCATCTTGATGGCTTCGGGTCCGGTGAAGGATGGAGCATCCGAGGGACCGTGGACAAGACAACAAGGACAAGGGCCGAGGGAAGCGACTTCGAGGCATACGCGAAGGATAACATTGGGGACGAGCTGCGGGCTTGGATGCATTCGAGGGACGAGAGTCAAAGGAAATAGGCTTGAAGGCTAGAGGTCAAGGCTGCAATGAAGGGTCAAGTGAGTCGTGAGGGTACGAGTGCATGAGAGATTGTACTCAGGAGAAAATCACAGGTTTAGAGTTTTACTGTAGCAGTTATTGTAGCAGTCGACTAGTGAAAACACCAGTCGACTGGGAGAGAACAGAATGTTTCTGTTCACTCGACCAGTGTAGAGCAGTCGACTGGTACTTTTACTAGTCGGCTGATATCGAGCCGTTGGGATGTAACGGTCGAATTTCCATAGAGGGCAGTCGACTGGTAGGTGGAGTTTTCCAACCCGTGAACTATATAACTAAGCCTTGAGAGTTTAGTTAAGGTTGACGAAATAGAGGTGGCTAACCCCTATTAGTAGTCTACCAGTACCCTAACTTGTAAAGAGTTCTTGTGAGAGTTGTGGTGAGATTTCTCCACCCACAAGGAGCTACGTGAGCTAGCCGGAAGTCTTCCAGGGAGTAATCCATCAACAGATAGGGATCGTCTACCTTACGGGCAGTCATAAAGTATGAGTCTTATCTCTGAACCACATAAATCGACGTGTCGGTTTGTTTGCATTCTTTCCTTTAGTATTTAGCTTTCATATTTGTGTTTGTATTATTGTATTTCCGCTTGCACAACTAACAAATACGTAGAAAGCGATTATTTGGGGACGCCGTCTATCCAAACCCCCCTTCTAGCCAGTCACCGATCTCCTACAGTGTTGTTGTACTTCCAAGGTCACGAGACGTTCCAAACAAGAAAAAGAGTAAGCTAGCATTTCATTGATTGTAATCTTGTAAGATTTCATTTTGTATTAGCTTGTATTATCCTCTTCTTGTATTTCTTTGTGTGTGAACTTATACGAGGCTTCTCTGCCTCCAGATTGTTTTCCAGAAGGAGTGTTTCATAGTGGAGAGTGTGCATGACGGTCGGATCCTTGGATTAGTCACCACTTCTTAAGGTGAATACCAAGTAAATCCATCTTGTTAGCATTGGGGAGCATTGTGTCGAGTTTATCCGCTGCACATCATCATCGATAAAGCGCGAGACCCGCCTTTATATCTTGAAAATGTGCACGTGTTGTTGCTTTCCAGAAAACATAGGTTAGTGAATCTACATACAATTGCTTTCTTTACTTCATAACTCACGCCTGAAATTATATTTCAAAAAATTTATTTGTTGTTGCTAGAGTTCTTTATTCGTAGCTTAGGATTTCGGAGGCATTATAAGAATAATTACTAGTGTTTATATATTGTAAAGCATGTATCTAGGTAATTATCTGAATTTGTCAGGCTCGTTGAAATGTTTAACATGTACTGAGTGCAGATACTACATTATCTCTGACTATTACTAATCAGACATTAAAATTCAATGTGTCTATTACATAAAAATTGTCTTTTGATTGGATTCATTAAGATGTCGATAGATCAATGGTTTTCTTTAGAACATTTGTGGCTGTCTTTTGTTTGTTGTAGTGTAATTTAAAGGGTTGAATGTAGGAGCGAGTATATGAACCTTTTTTTTGGAATCATGCTCACATTTGGATCCTAGTTTGAATGTACAGTAGCTGATATTTTAGTGCCCTGGAATATTTTATTACACTTTTTTCCTTCCCAAGTGATAGCATTGCTAAATGATTTGTTTACTAATCCTCCAGATTTTGTGATTAACAAGCAGCTCTATGGCAACAAAAAAAAGCAAAAGAGGAGGTAAAAAACCTTGACAAGGAAAAGGAAAAAAATAGACGTTGATTTAATAGAAAATTCATTAGGCACACAATCAAAAAGAACAGCAAGAGATCCTACAAATATGGGCAGTATTTCAAGGTAAGGACAAACGACATTATAATGGAAGTTTCTTTCAACAATCTAGAGCAGCTAATTGATGAAAATATGGGTAAAATGCAAAGTTCCCTTGGGATTGTTTGAGAGAAAGTACCAATAACTTAAGAAACTTGGAAGCATGTTCCTATTAACATCGAGGAGCATGTATGTGGGAAGCTATTAATGTAAATATAAATGAATGATGAGAAGGGAAGTTGTAATGTGAAGTTTCCTCTTACCTTGATCATCCACAGTCAAATGAGATGAAAGCAAATAGTGATGATGACTATGTGGATATCATTGACGAGGCTAAGGCTTTAAAGGTATCATTACTCTCTTATTGGAACTTATGATTTATTTCATGCCATGATTCAGTTAACCCTTTTGAATATATAGAATTAGCATTTATGAATTTGCAGAATTAGTTTCAGATAATAATTATTGCTTATCTCACACACATCCTTTAGGATGTAGAATTAGCATTTTATTGGCAGATTCATTTTAATTAGCATTTATGAATCTACAAAATTAGTTTTAAATCCTTTAGTATATAGATAATAATTATTGTTTATCTCGTACAAATCCTTTAGTATGCAGAATTAGCATTTTATTAGCAAATTCAGTTTAATTGGTTGAATTATAGGTTGAAGCATTATGTTTTGTCTTATAGGGTCAATCAATTGCATTGAGTTTGGAATTGGGCATCCATGTAGCTGTTGGTGCAATTCTTGGTCTTGGGAGAGTTGGTGAGCATCTTAATGGTGATCCAAGTAAATGTACGGACGATTGGCGCATCATTGGTGTTGAAGTATTGGATGAAACAACGCCTTTGCCCTTTGCAAACCCTATATATCAAAGTGTCGGCAATGCTATAGGATCACGTGTAGCTTGGCACAAACACTTGATGCAAACACACGATCATTAAGTAAATGCTACAATATATTTAAATTTAACTGTACAAGTATCTAACAAGTGTATATTGTCATTTACTAGAAGATCAAGGGGGAAAAAAAGCTGACTATGCTGAAAAAAAAAGATTCGATTGCAATCACTGAGTGTGCAATCATTAGCAGTGCATTCATCTACTGTGCCTAGATCACTATTGTTGTTGTATTGTTATTGCAAATATGCTCTTAATGGTGGGCCTATCAAATTAATGCTGGAGTATGATGTATCTAGTAGTAAGTACGAAACCATTATTTACCTTCAGAACATCATCCCTTTCTGCGACTTAGCGCTAATTTCATACAATTTCATAGTCGTGTATTCTACGTATGTTGTTTTCGTGTACTAATACTTTGACTCTTGATTTGTAAGTTATATTTATCATGGTCTTATGGATTTTCTTGTATATTTAAATGTTAAGCACTTGTATAGAAAGATGAAGGAGGAAAATAAACTTAAGAGGTTTAGATTTGTGGATCTATATGTTGTTGGGTGTCACTTTGCATTAATTGATAAGAGAGACCATGGTTTGACGGCTAGCTTGAATGGTTCACCAACAAACCAACTAGTTTTGGTTCTAGTTAACATAGGGTATGTAAAACAATAGTGGAACTATTAGGAAAATATTGTGAATATTTATTATAATTTGTTCCTATATACTAAATGTACTAAAAGTGTATAATCTGTTATGAATATATGAAGGGCCTTGAAATTGTTCAATATAGAGAAGGGCAAGCACGAGAAGAAACTGTTATGACCAAAAGAAATTTAGATATCTCCACAATGATAAGATATTGTTCACTTTAGACCTAAGCCCTTATGGTTTTATTTTTGCGCTCTACCCAAAATGCCTCATACCAATGGAGATATATTTCTCATAAAACCCATGATCTTTCTCATGTGTTTTCAATGTGGGACAACTTTACAATCCCATCAATCCTCCAAACAAAGGACCACAGGATTCCCCCTCAAGCATCAGGTTACTCTTGACCTATGCTATTGCTTCTTCCGGCAGTTAGTCCGGTGAAGAGTGAACTCCTTTGATACTAATTGTTAGGACCAATTTAAATATCTTTACAATGGTATGATATTATCCACTTTGGACCAAAGTCATCATGATTTTGCTCTTGGGCTCTATCCAAATGACCTCATACTAATGGATATATCTTTCTCTTATAAATACATGATCTTACCCATGTGTTTTCAATGTGAAACTATGTTTGTAACCTTACATCCCAACAAAAATAACCTTTGTGGAAAATAGTCCAGGTATGTTTTTTAGTAAATAATAATCTTTGTAAAGCAAATGCTCATTTGTTCCTTGTAGTATGAATGTTATGCCTTCGCTAAGATTATTCTACATAATAAATTTTGTAGTATGAATGTTATGCCTTCGCTAAGATTATTCTGCATACTTATTTGATTTCATCTAGAATTCCATAAGTTTGCAAAGATAAATTTTGCTTAGTGTACAAATAAAGTTTGCAGAATAGAAACATGGACGGACTTTTTTAATTGCAATTTTTCATATATGGTTTATACTAATATAGCACTTTTTTAATTGCCACTAGATACTTCTCACATCCGTACTCACCTGGTGGTCCATGGCTGAAACTTTACTTAAGGCTGAAAACCATATTAGTCCATGGCTACCTTTCTACGTGTGGTAAATTGCTTCTCATCTGGTGGTTTTATAACTATAGGCACTTAGGGTATGTTTCCATTAGTAATCAAGTATTGGAGTACTAATGCATTATGGATCAAATTAGTGAAAGCCTCATGTGTTGCATCATTTGTTGGCATCCAAACCTCTTCCACAAATCTAGAGGTCCGGATGTGAATTGGACGTCGGTGGTATGGAGACTAGAAATTATGCCAAAACACTGGTTTATCTTATGGATGCTAGCACATGCATGGAAAACTAAGAACAGCTGATCGGATGGAATATGAGTCAAATAAAGCATGTGTACTTTGCTGGCATCAAGAAGAATCAAATGAACATTTGTTCCTTGTTTGTCCTATAGCTTGTGCTCTTTGGGTCAAAGTTAAACAATGGCTACATATCAGATTTGATTTTGGTTCAATTGTGGAGTTTTTCCAAGTTTTCGGACAGTATTATAAGAATGTCAATCGGGGGACAAAGACCAGGTATCTTGGAGTATCTAGCTTGATCTATTTTATTTAGGAAAGTCGTAATAGATACCGGTATGAGGAGATAGCTCCAGATGTTAAATAGATGTTCCGAAAGATTTAAATTCATGTGCACCGATTCCCTGGACTTTATCTTCGGTGTAACATCCGTGCATAGCAAGGGAGCTGATTGTCCAATTGTGCCGGTTTGAGTTTGAAAATGGTGTCCGTGTTTTTTGTGTCCGTGTAATGTGATTGTGTCCGTGTTTTGTGAGTGTGGTTAGAAGTGCATGTGTTTGTGAATGTGATTGGAATTACTTATAAAGGAGCATCACAATGGATGACATGTGTCCATGTGATATATGCCTTTTGGTGTGCCTGCAAGTCCGTTTGTGGACTTGTGTCCGTGTGGGGCTGCTTGTGGATTAGTGTTTGTGAGATGCATGGTTTTGGGTGTGCATGCAAGTTCTGATTGTGAAGTTAATTACCTCACATGTAGAGGATCAAACTCCTATATTTTGTATGTTTTGATATGCTGTATGTTTTGATACGCTGTTTGAGAGTTTTATCTTTCAAAATAGATTTCTATATACTTATCTTTTTCCGTAAAAGGCTTCTGATGTGTATGAGTTTCCTCCATTATAGTGGCAAAAAAAAAAAAAAAAAGGATTTGGGATTTGGTATGCTGCCACACTTAATTGTGTGAGTTTTCTCTAACCAACTCTTGTTTACTAAATCTCAATCAAGTTTCTTCCATTTGTCTGTGTGAACCCAAAGAATGTAGATCTTCCATGTCATCAACAAACATTAAAGTTTCACAGAAAGTTAACACAAACAAGAAAGTTTCACAGAAAGCTTATGTAACTAGTGCTCTTATGCTTCTAGAAAACTTTCATTCATGATTGTAGTCTTCTCATTTAATAACACTTAAATTATTAGCAGACTATTACCATTTTTTGCCACAAGTTTCACTGCAACCGGATGGAGCCCAATGTGATTTTTTCATCCTGCGATATATGAAGGATATCATTGAAGGTGCGACAACAATTGAAAAGGCATCGCCGTGGGCTATAGTAATATTAGACATATTTTCAAATTTTCCAAATAATTTGTGCAATTAACAGTTTCATTCATTAATTCACATGCAGTTCGCAAAATAAGTAATAGCTGCAAAGGAAATTGACGAAGTACATTCTGAATGAACAAATTGCATACAAGACCATATATCGGATGAGTAGGAAATTTTGATATTGAAACTCTTTTGGTTAGGTCTTGTAATCTATAAGTATTTTGAATTATGAATTTTTGGCATGAGCATATGATCTATATAGTTTTACTACAAGTATTATATATATGTTTGTAAGGAGTGATCATGTTATCATGAGTTTATACTTCATATTGCTACAAGTGTACTTGCATTTATGTTTTCTACAATTTGTTAGATTCAACATGAAAAGCATTCTCCTAGAAGAAGGTTTCGGTGATCTACCAAAGAATGTTCTAAAGATTTTCTTTTCTTGTAAATTACCTGATTAGTAATTTGCAAAATCCAACTGAATTATTCTTTTATATTGATTCTATGTAAAGTTTTTGTATTACATAAACACATTCCTACTTATTGTGTCAATCATAGTTCTGACGATTTCAATTTTCTTATTAGAAATTTTGATCAACAGTTATTAAAAGTGAAAGAGAAAGTCATAATTTTAAAGTGTTGATAAAGAGATGGAGATCAGTTATTATAATCCAAAAGCATGTGAAAAAATGGTCTGCTAGGAAGATCATTAATGAGCATCCAAAGGATGTTATACTACTACAATCCGATAACATACTTCTACCTCTCTTTGATATTTTAATTGTTTCTTCTGGTTTATTATAACTCATATGCACCTAATATAGCTTTTATCTTAAGGGAAAAGTGTATTAACTAGTTTTTATACCTCTAGTATCTTTTAGTTCCATCTATTGTTGCAACACTTGAGAATAATTACCAGAGTGGTAAGAGTCATTGATGGTTCTCTTATTATTCATTTGTTAATTTTTTTTATGGATCTTTATAAATGTGCTTTGTTATCCTTCCTTATTGTAGTTAAATAACTTATACTATGGTATTATTGTAATAATTGCTAGTTATTGTCTTATTGTAGCATTGTTGAATGCACTTGCTATTTGTTGTAACTGAATGTTGGCATTTAGAAAATTGAAAATAACAATTTAACTGTGAAAACTTCTTGTTTAATAGAGGGTTTTGTTAGTCTTCAGCCAATATCATCTTTATATGTGCTACTGTTTCATGACATAGTTCATTGGATTGTAGATGCGCCACTCTTCTTTAATTTTGGAAAATTTTATGTAATACTAAATTTGATCACTCTCAATTTATTCATTTGATTCTAAATGTTCTCAATTAGTCTTCTATGATTAACTTCAAGTTCACCATCATTCACATTGGAATTGGTAAGATGTCCAATCTTAATCAGCATTTCTTGTTAGGGTACAACTGTTTCCTTTTTTAGGACTTAGTGTATATGTATGCTCAACCTTTAGCTCATCATTCTTAAGTTTATTTTTCTATTAACTAAATCAAGTATTTGATTTTGCATTCATGTGCTTTACTCCCTAAATTTTATCTTTCTTACCTAATTCAACATCCTGAGACATGTTAATTATCTACTTTACCATCACTTATTTAGACTTTGTCAATGTGCAATCTGTTTAGATAGATTGTTGTTGTTACTCGTGCTTACACTTCCATTGCAATATCCAAGTTAAAGGTTAGAACTCATTGTTTTTCTAAATAAAAAGATTTAAATCCATTTTATCAATGAAATTCAAAGGAACTTGTACTTTCTTTCCACCTTAAAGTGATGAGGGACTTGTACTTTCCTCCCGCCTTAAAGTGATGAGTTTATCTAGCCTGCATTGAATTACTATCGTGAGTTTTTTTTTTAATTTTATTTTTTCTATTATCTTCAATGATCTTGTGTAGTTGTGTATAGGAAACATAAGAAATATACCTCTTGTTTTGATTGTTGCTTCGGGACAAATCAAATCCATTTGGTGATTTTGCCAAATGTAACTATGATGGAAATGCATACATATCATTTGGCTAGTGGGTAAGTAGTATTCCACTTAAAGCTTTAATTCAAGCAACATTCATTTCATTTATTAAGGGAACTTTTTAACACATTTTAAAGTTACCCATGTGCCTATTTTCTTTGACTACAGCATCAACAACAATAAGCTATTAATTCTATCCATTTATTCAGGGTACTTTTATAAAGAAAGCAGGATTTAGGTTTATTACTTGAAACTTGGATATACTTAATGACATGTGTGTCATGTAGATAATTGCTCCATTAATTTGTGAAACTACAATAAAGTTAAAATTAATCTATGTATATGACATTGGTCAATTGAATTTCAATAATTAAAAAATTGTTTTCTACTATGTTTCTATATGGAAGAATTCATATTTAATGGTGAATAATTTAAAAGTTGTTTAATTCTTCTTTAAGTCAAGTTGGGCGAAGTATATTTATTTATAAAAATAAAGCTTCCATCTCCTTTTCATGTTTTTCAAGATTAGATTTTTTTGATTTATACTCCGGGCATTCCAAGATATTGCATTTTGGCACCACGAGACTCTATGTTTAGAGAGACCTTATAAGTTTTTATTTGCAAATTGGCAGGTTGGTGCAATAGTCTTATATGCCTATGTTTTTCTGATGCTTGCACCGCCACCAGGTCAAACCTTTGATAGAGTAGAAGAGGTAAAGCTTCTAACTAGTCATCCTTTGGAGAACTCTGAATCCATTGCTAACTTCAAGAGAGGCCGAATCTACTAGACTTAAGAAATGACAAGTATTGAATATATGTTTGTAAGAAGTATTGTATATATGTTTTGCTATAATTTTGTATATGTGTTTATAAAAAGTGATCATTTAAAATGTGATGATATATGTGCGTAGAGTCGTAGACAGTGGTTTATTGTTTTTTAGCGTGTTGAAAAATGACAATAGTTAAATGGTTAAAATGATAATATTGCAATACAAACAATAGTTAAAAATTATCTAAGACTCAAAAAATCATGATAAATTAATGCATTGAGAAAGATAAATAGTTGTTAAAGATCCAAAAAATTATAGTAAATTGACCTGTTGTGAAAGATAGGAATGTTCAAAGATAACAGTTAAAAATCGTTATCTTTTTTACTTGAAATGCAACGGTTAAAAATTATTGTCGTTTTAATAAATTAAAATAACCATTATCTTTTCACTCGAAACACAACGATTCAACTAGAAATATAACACTAAAAATCATTGTGTTTCAGGTGAAGAGATATGATTTTTAACCGTTATCTTTGAGCGCTCCTATCTTTTTCAACGCGTCAATTTATAATGATTTTTTTTAGTCTTTGACAACAATTTTTAACTGTTATCTTTTAGTAGTTTTATTGTAATGGATGTTCATCCCAGATGCACCTTAGAATCCATCCCCAGAGTATGTAAAGGAAGATAAATCACAGGATCAACCTATAACTGACCATCAAATAATTAAAGGATAGAAAGAATTTTTTTTAAATATACATAAACTGAAAATTAATCTCTATTCTATTATAATAAATTTATCATTCTCTAACTAAATTAGCACCGATGGAATGTATTTTATGAGATATTGATGAATATAAGATTATAAAAATAACACTTTAAAATCACAAAACCTAATTAAGTTAATAAAATTAAATAAAACATTTCTTTCATATGAGTATCAACGTATGACTTGCATGTCAACGCCCAGTACTCACGTAAACGCGTTTCATGCTTTTGCCCTTTTTTTCACGTCATAATAATAAGTGGGAGAGACCAAAAAAATTGTTTGACTTAGTCACCTAATTTCTGATTTTTTTTTATTATTATTATTAATGTTTTATTTTAATCAAACCCGATGAATTAAATAATTTTACCGATTATATATATATATATATATATATATATATATATATAGGATGAAAAATGATTCGCTCGTCCGTCAATTTATTCATAAATTAATATAGAAAAAATAAATTATGAATAATTATTAGTTATTAGTACAGGTGATATAATATGGAAGAGATATGTTCAAATACATTGAATTTCGATTCCAAAACCTCATACGATAATATCTCATATCATATCTAAATACCACACCGTTTCAAGAGAACTACCAATTCGTTATATATATATATATATATATATCTGAGAGATGTCTAAATACCGCACTGTTTCAAGAGAACTACCAATTCGTTATATATATATATATATATATATATAAAAGCACACTGCACAGATTGTGACTGTGCACACATGATGTGAGGACGTTTTTCTTAATTTTTTTTAAATTTGGGAATAAAAAAATAATTAAAATTTTTTTTTAATTATTTACTCTTAGGATTTAAACTTCCTTATTCTATTAAGTTAGAAAATTTTAGATTATACTCTAGTTTAATTAAATTAATTCAGTTAAAAATGAAAAAAAATTAAGTATTCACTATGTATAATAATATGTTTATGGATTATATTAATATATTTAGGATATATATAAGAAAATATTATTATATATATTCTGAATATATATATTTAAGGATTTCAATTGGTCTCATCCTCTTCCACATGAGCAGCCGACGGAGTCAAAAAAGCACGGTACAAAATTGTCGCATGGATTTGTATGAATACCATGCAATATAATGTATTAAACCATTTTTAATGAATTCAATCACCATCATTAACGCTTAATTCCATTCAAATACTTCTAGAATACACCTTGAATAAATCGACACACCCACTTATAACCATTCATTTCATGACTAAAATACCAATTAATGTATTTTTGTTTTTTTTCCTTCCACGAGTGTAATTATTCCACACGTTGTTATTCGTTTATTATTTTCTGAAAGGAACATTTTAATTTTAAAAAAATTAATAGACACTCTCTAATTATTAATATCATCACTTCCAGCCCCGGGCTATAGTGCATCATAAAGACGTTAAGTTATTATCCAAATATTCATAATTCAATCCCTAGTTATAATATATCTATAGATTTTTTTCTTTAAATAAGACGTGTGATCATAAAATATCAGGCTTTTGGGTCATCCGCTGTGGGCGCTTCCAGATTTATCCTAACAATCGGTGGAAAATTTTTATAGGACCGAGCTAATTGTCCCGAGTTCGATATTACCTAGTTCAACAAAATATCATCACTTCTAGAATTCCATACTTCTTTTTTTAATTAATTTTTTTGCCCCCGGACCTACGATATAGTGGAAGGACGTCAAGTTGTCACTAGACACTCACGATTCGATCTCTAACTACGGTATTTTTTTCCTCTAATGAGTCACGCAATCATGAGATATTGAGCTTCTGACTACATGTCATGAGTACTTCTCAATTTACTCTGACAATCGATAGAAAATTTTTAATAGTTCGATGATAAAAAAAACTTCAATTCAATTAGCAAATTAAAATTTTGATTATTATAGATTTATTCTGAAATAAACGATCAATTATATGTGATCACCATAGACTCGGTCAATATTCCTCCAGTATTCCAAGTCCACTCGCCTAATCCTCTTTCTCAAGTCCTCGTTATCTTATCGTGACCTCTAGTCAACAAATCTAATTCAACACAACTTTATTTTAAAGTAATATAATTGAGCAATAAAATATAATATAATTAAGAGAAATTGATGCCAATGCTTGTCTATAAGTAAACAACACTCCCTCTTTGAGGGAGAGAGATAGAGAGAGAGAGATAGTCACATAGAGAGGGAGAGGATGAGTCTCCACAAGAACATGTCGAAGAGCTATTCTTTGGTGAACATCCCCTTCTCATGGGAGAACCAACCAGGGATTTCAAAGGTCATACCACAAGAAGAAGACGACGACGACAACAAAGGCAACACTGTACTCTCACCCATGCAAGGACTGAATCCAGAGCAAGATGAGAAACCAAAGCTTATTAAGTTACCGCCGCCGCCGTGCCAGAAGCGCCCGCAGCAGCCACTTCATGGCGGCGCCATATACGTGCCTTTGCCTCCCTGTGCGTTTCAGTCGATGCCGATGACTATAATGACGACGGAGGGGGGAGGAGGCGACCCCTTCCTCGCGGCGTACATGGAGTGCACCAAGAGCAGGAGGAGGAAGATGGACGCATGGTCGAAGATTCGCAAGAGGATCAGTTTGGGATTTGGGTGTGGGAGCAAGTGGGCCTGTGAGGTCAAGGAGGACACCATGATCAGACTTCATCATCAAGATCAATACTAGGATTAATTCTTTTTAATTAGTTCCTCAATTATATTGGATGAAAATTGTCCATTGATTCTCCAAGAAATCACATCCAATATATTATAATATTTATATTTGATTTCAATCTCAATCAAGGATGTCTTCGCTTGATGCATCATGATTCATGATATATTTGCTTCTGTGAATGTACTGTGATTTTTACCATTTCTGTTTTTGCATAATCAAACACTTAACATGACACTCATAATATTTTTGCTTCATCAAGAGTAGAAACCAAAATTTAGCAACAGTTGATATGTCTATATTCTTTAAAAAGATTCAAAACCAAGTAAGAAAATAGTACTTTGTGTGCCTTCGTATATGTTTATTTTTTTTGTTCGACATTATGTTCTTTCCTTTTATGATATGTAGATTGATATATTTTAAGAAGAGATATAAGCTTAGCTAGTCAAATATCTAGGATCTTCAATGCGGGAAGGTTCCTGTTAATCGCATGTGGTCGAGAGTCCGCCTAAGACCATACCGATCCACAGCCCTGTTAGCAGCTCTAAAGCCGTCTCCGTATGTTGAAGAGAGATCTGATTCTATCAGATGCTTGAAGAAATCTCCGAGCTTTCTCTCTACTGCAGTTCGAGCACCTTTTTTCGAGGAACCGGTTGATGATGAAGATGAAGAACTGGAGGCAACGCTGCTGCCAGCTCCTGATATGATCTCAGAATCCAGCCACATATGACCGAGCACCTGGCAGATGCCTTCTTCGACTTCCGGGTTGAGAGATCGATACCCTGCGAATCCAAGCATACAAGGCACTCAGATGCATTACAATGATAGATTTTCGAACAACATCAAGAACAAGCCTGAACTATCTGGCTCTGTATCAAGTTGCAATAAGTATTAGCTTCCAAAGATTTAATTTCCACTGAAGAACAGCATAGGAATAAACGACTATAATGTGTTTGGAGCATTTTTGACTGCTATTGTTTCTACGATGCTTCGACGACAAGCAAGCTTTTAGAGAGAAACAGATAGGAAGTGCAGAATTATGCAAGGAGCAAGCTTTTTTCTTCAGTGAATAAAGAACCAAAAAGGAAAAGGTGGCACAAAAACTTGTATTAAAGTATGTGTGCCATGTTCTCTTTGTTCTTGATAATAAAGGAAGTTGCAAACGGAAATCCTTCAGTTATATTGGATAGCAGTTAACTAGCAATCATTAATCCATATCATGTTGAGGAACATGTAAAAAGATATCTTTATACTGCCATAAGCATAACCCAAAATAACACAATGTTGATCAGCTTAATAGCAGGGCAAAAGTACTACTACTTGACTATTATCTATCGTTCGAGATTCAAGCTATTGGGATCAGATTAGTGTGATAGTTATGACCTGCTGTATACCACAAAGCATAACTACTACAGGTTAAATATTATTCTTCAAAATTCAAACAATAACAGAGCAGATAAGTATGTCATAGTAACTTTTTAAACTTATAAACTATGTATTTAATAAGCACTCAATAGAAGGTTTGGTTTTATGCCCAGACGATTGATTATAGAAGTTTATTTAAGCTGGAGAGAGCCTCATTTTCTGGGCAGGGCTGAGCCATCAGTGACATGTCAATCTAGAAGCAATCTGAACTGAGGATGGAGTTTTGGGGTCAGTGAAATTTTGAATTCCATAAACTATCTTCTTAATAGAATGAACCATCTCCTTAATAGTATGCAAGGAAAGACGCACGAGAGAAAGATACCTTTCAGGCGTAACCATGCATGCATCATTTCATGAGCCAATATAGAGCCAGTTAGCAATCTGCACATGGAAAGGAAATCTAATATCAATCAAGGGGAGAATTCAGTATTTCGTAGTTCTGTTGGAGAAAACAAATGTATGAACTTCTTCACAATTTAGAGAAAGAAAACATTTAGAGTCCAATATGTATCTGAGTAATTAGCTGAAAATATGAAGTGACCGCAGGAAAATACTGAGGCAGGTGTATAAGATAGCGAGAGAGATTGATGAAACAGAAAAACAATACCTGGGCAAACCATATAGGATAAGGATTGCTGTCACTTCACACCGTCGGACCAGCCTATATGACCCTGTTATCAAATCTATGAGTCTGTTTCCCGGCCCCATTGTTGGCCTCCTCAAAACCTAAATGGTAGTTTTTTCATCAGTGATCTTTAAACAAATCAGTCTCAGTCTCCATTGTTTGAGGTTGGCTATTCAAAAAACATAAAAAGATTAAAAATGGAAACCGAAGGTGACAAGGTGAATTCTTACAGTTCTAACGATTTGCTCTTCAGAAAGGCAGAGACCCCTAGTTTCAGGGAGATGATGTGTGCCCTGCTCTCAGGAGAAAACAGAAATTGTTATTCCAAGACATATATGTTTCTTAAGTACACATTAGTTTTCTAGAAGGATTGTCTATTATCTTACATTCTTTTCACCTTCCATAGCCTCATTCAGAGCTTGCCTCTCAACTAGAAGCAATGGAATCTGTTGTTCCACTTTCATGTTTAAACCTTCATAAAATTCTTGTATATCCAGGTAGAGAGGTTGGCACTCGCTTGTGTCCATTATTGAAAAACTAAGACACTCGAGGCAAAGCTTACGGCCATCATCTAAAGTTACATATTTTGCATCTCTTGGCTGAACAAAGCATAATTAAAAAAGAGAAAGCAATTACACTTACAGATGAAAACAACAAATAAGAACATCCAGTGAGATTAATGAAGCATAGTAAACTGGTTGCGGTGGTCTTGCATATTTATTACACGCGACCAGGTCAGAATGATTAATAATAAGTGAAATGAAGAGTTGCCTTATATGACTACTGTGTGTACCAACCTCCATTCTTTCACAGCTACAACACCTTGGAGTGCCATCACGCTCATGTATTGGACAATACTTCTGCCCCCAAAAAGGATGAGCTCGGTATTCAATACGACCATCTCTAATTTGTGGAATCTGAAAATTAAAAAAAAAAAGGGTAAAGAAAAGGATGGCATATCTAGAATCAGATATTGCATAAGAAAAATAAAAATAAACTGCATGAAAAATGCTTTCAAGCCTCATGAAGCCCTTGACGTCAATGAACAGCAGATATCATGAAATAAACAGCCCAGAGAGAACATTATTACTGAAGCTTCTTCCGATCACAAACTGCATAAGATATCTACAATGCATGGCTGGAATTCAATTCTATTGATTCAATATAATCTCATAAATATATATTTATTCATGACTATCATCATAGTTCCTAATATCTTGGAACATTGTGTCAAACAGGTCTAATTGTCTCGAAAAATGTTGGAAAATCTGAATTTTTATCTCGGATTAATTGTAAAGTTAGTAAGAAATCCCAAATTGATGGAATTGTGATTTGTTGTTTTTAAAGGTTTGTTTTTTTACCTGTTGTATTCACCAATAACTATAGGATTTACCTCTAGGAGTCTTTCTATTTCTCATTTCCATATTTTAGAACAACCATTTTGTATTTACTCCTTTGAGAATAAAGGAATTGTAGTATCGATTGTTTTGAAAATCCTATACCTGTTTCATGGTATCAGAGCTCAAAACAACCTAACTGTATAACCAGAAGGAATGACCCTCTTCTACCTATATTACTCCACCAACAAGCCACCCACTGGTCTTCCACCTTCTCTACCCTTTGATGACCATTATTTGCAGATTAGTCGACACAAACTGAATGGGAGAAACTTCAAAGAATGGCTTCAATCTATTTTTTTATAATCAAAGGCAAAGAGAAGGATGATTTCTCTCTTAGACTTGCTGACCTCTATCTGTTGATGCACCGAAATACCTAACCTGAGAAATAGGTAATTATTATGGCAGGGCTAATTAATATGATGGAGTCAAATACTAGGTGTACCTACATTTTCTATGAAACTGCTCAAGAGATATGGGAGGTTGCTTAATAAATTCATTCCAATCTTGAAAACACAGTTTCAGTATATGATCCACACAATTCAACAAGGTATTCTTAGTGTTACGAATACTATAACACACTAATAGAGTTATGACAAGAGATGGAACTTTTTGTGATCCAAAGTGGGAGTATCAGATTAATGACTGAAATATAGCAAGATGTTAGTGGGAGTCTGACTTCAGATTAATGAATGAAATCTATTTTTAATAGACTTGCGCAAAAGCTTTAACACTAAGTGATGGTAAACACACAAATTGATGGTAAATTTTAAAGTTTCGATTGATAGGTGTTCTTCACCAACTTGAGGGAAGAGTTGGAAAGTTTGGATCTTAATCCTAGAATAATTAGAAAGTTGATAAGAGATCCTGGATTGATGGAATTGTGATTTGTTACTGCTTTTAGATGTTAATCTACCATAGTGCATTCTCCCATAATTATAAGATTTGGCTCTAGTTAAGGGTTTTTCTTTCTAATTTTCTTATTTAGAACAATCATTTTGTATTTATTCCTTTGAGAATAATGAAATTGTAGTGCCGATTGTTTTCAATATCATATTCTTGAAATTATGATTAATCTGAAAGTTGATAGGAAATCCGAGATTGGTAGAATTGTGATTTGTTGTTGTATTTAGAGGGTAATTTACCATAGTGTATTCTCCCATAATTATGAGATTTGGCTCTCGTTGAGGAATTTTTTTTCTTTCTAATTTTCTAATTTAGAACAATCATCTTGTATCTATTCCTTTGAGAATAATGGAATTGTAATACAGATTGTTTTCAATCCTATTCTTGTTTCAAAAACAATATGGGAAACAAAACACTTACAAAAATTTTGCATACATCACACTTTGGATGATAGAGTTTTCTGTGGCAAGCCTTGTGATAAGGATTATTCCCATGCATGGAGAACTGCCAAAAAATAAAAAATAAAAAAATAATAACAGACTATTAGATGCAACTTAATGCAAAGAAAACATCAGTGAAGCTCTCAATTTTCACCTCATAGTCTGTTATTGGTCTATTGCATTCGTGACAACGAAAACACTCCGGATGCCAAATAGAACCAGCAGCACTCAGATAACGACCATTGCCAACCTCCTTGTTGCATCCCGCACACCTCCTAAAAAATGTGAGGGAAAATGCTAATGAAACAAATATCTAAAAGTGTCTCTGTAGATATTGAAACATGAAGAATTACTCTGTTATTCCTTAGCCAGCAGGTTTGCTGCAGAATCAAATAGATTTGCCATCGTGATTTGAATATATAAAGAAGAAATTGTCATTGTCTACTCAAAACATAAATACTTTACCTAAAAAACTGGATTTAATTTGTTGTGGATAGTCAATATAGTGATAGAATGACTATGGAAATTCCTAAAAATGACGGTTGAATTTTTAGTTGCATGTAAGAAAGTCACATAAAGAAAGTGTGGCAATCCATGTTGTATATCCTTTTCCTTTGCCTGAACAGGATGAGAAGTTATATCCTTGAATTGTGTGTCATTTGCCTCGTAATTACACTTACGAAGAAAATGTCAATTCTTGGTTCCCCAAAGCAGTTACTTTTGAAAACCATTATCATTGTTATCACCGTCAACTCATGTTTGTCCCAACTATTTAGAGTCAACTATCTCCATTGGGCTTTATGCAGGACATATCACTAATCTACTCAAATTAGTTAAATCAATTTTTATTTGATTGATTAATATTCTTTGTTTTCTCTACCATTCGACCCTAATAAATTCAACTCCTCAAAACATAAAATATATCAATCATTTTTGACATGTTCATACCATCTCAATCTACTTTCTTTATTGGTGCTATACCTAATTGCTCTTAAATAGTAGCATTTTTTTTACTTTATCCTTTTAACGAATGTGTTGCTTCCCAACAACGCAACAATGACCTATAATGTATGGCTAGTCATACCATAGCCTTATAAAAACTTTCGTACTACCAAATTTCAGTCATTGATGTGTGTCAACTACACTTGTGTAATGGCAGTACATAGAAGCACTCTAACTTGTCAACACCATAAGATATCAATTTGACGATTATTCTCAATATACTGTAGGTTACGTCATTTCCCGGCAGCTTAAGGTTTTAGACGAATCAGCAGTGATTAAAAATTTAATGCATTATTTTCATAAATATAGTCATCAATAGGGTAAAGCTTCGAGAAAATGTGATCATGGATATAACATGCATTATCCCACAAGCAAATCAAGCTCCCAGATGGGCTTGAAGTGCTAACAGAATTCATAGATGTCTTTTTATAATTGCTTGCCCTAAGGTTACCCATTCTTGCATTGGCATATTGTACAAGCAAAGTGATATCAGAAGTAGAGACAAGTACCTGTAGACAGGAGGAAAGATATTTGGGAATGGTTGATAATGTCGCCCATTTTGATGGGGAGGAGACTCATTATTCAAACTTTCTTGTAAAGCCCTTGCAAGTTGTTCATCCTCCTCTAGGTGAGCTTTATTGTCTGTAAAAGGAAAGACATGCCATTTAAAGAAGAATACAAATAACATAAAAAAAGAACATATAATGAACTCATTCCATAAATAAATGAAACACAAGCTGACTATTTGTTGTCCAACTAAAAAACTAAAAAGAAGTAAACTTATTTTTCCTAATAGTGAAAAGATAGGACTTGAAGCTTCCTAGTTCACAGATTAGGAGGGAACAGATTGAACTGAAGGTTTTTGTATACCTGAGGCGAGGTTAAGCCAGCTTAATTGTGTAGTCAGTCATGGTTAAGCCAGCTTAATTTTGCAAGAGACGCCACTATTATTCTATTAGAGGAGCAAACAAGTTATAAGTCCAAACTATATGGGATCGATAGATACATAGATCTTATCTTCCATTGAACTATATGAAAAGCTATATCACGCTTTTGATTATAATAGAGTTTTGTTAGAAATATACACCTCTAATTGTAGAACTATAGGTCATCTTTCAACAATTCTACATCATCTTAAAATATTTTCTCATTTTAATCTTCAACTCTGACGGGGAGCCTTGGCGCAATGGTAAAGTTGTTGCTTTGTAATCAAAAGGTCACGGGTTCGAATCCTGAAAATAGTCTCTTGGAAAAAGCAGGATAAGGCTGCATACAATGGATCCTTCCCCGGTACCCCGCATAGCGGAAGCTTCGTGCACCGGGCTGCCCTTTTTTAATCTTCAACTCTAATCATTTCAATTAGTCTAACTATACAAAAACTGGTCATCTTTCAACAAGTTTATGCCATCTTAAAATATTTATGCATTATATCATCATTGGATTTACACCTAGTTGTTCCCATTTAATAGTTTTTTAAAAATATATATATTTCTAATAGTCTCAAGCATCCATCCTAGTGAATTAACATCTAACTTATTTACATCTCTATTAAATTATTATTTATGTGTTGTTTCCTAATTGCCCAAAACTCAATAGTCAAACTCATGCAAGTTTGGGGAAATTGTGCTAGTTGACTTGTACACTCATGTAAGTTTAAGATTCATACACCAAAGTAAAATAGGTCAAAATCTGAAAGGCCCTTAACTGAATTAGATGGAGTTCTCATACAGCCTTTTTCCGAGTCATAAACTCATGAACTTGGTCACAGGACATTTCAACCCAGTACTTTCTGCTCAAGTGCCTGGCATTTGTCAACCTAATTTTTTGGTGTTTTTTCATTTTCAACATTCATTGCTCTCTTATTCATCAAACCTTACTTCTTTCATATCATCATTGAGCTTTTCTCACTTCATAATTGCCTTTATCTCGCATATTTTTTCTACTCTTCTTCATCCTCTCTTCTTCTGTGGCTAAGTTCTCTGCTGATTATCCAATACCCACCACCACTATCCTGTGCTTGAAACAGGTTACATCAGCTTATACTCTTCCTCACTGGTTTTACAACTCCAAGTGAGAAATTCCAAATGATCAAAACATATGAAAATTTAGTGTTCTCCATTTCCCCCTTTTTTTTCTTCTTTGTTTCTGCATGCTACATGTTTTTGGGTTTTATGCTTGTATTGTGTTTGAATATTGAAACACTCAACTTCTGTATTACAGTATACCCGTGTTTAGTTGAAAACTTGAGGTTGTGAACTAGTTCTTGAAGTCGGAAATGTGTTCATAGTTAGTTTAATTCAGAATCATGTGATATGTTAATTGAGTTAGATTATTGATCATGATTTATTTCATCTTTTTTTTTTCATTTTACTTGTAAATTATATTGAAAGTTATCCAACCATAGATTCTTACAATTATAAGATCCAAGTATAGTATAGTCAGCTTGTTAGCCTTGGACCCCAAAAGGCATAGTTAATTGTATCATGGCTTCATTAAACTTTTTAGCCTAAACCCAAAAATCACACACGTCACTCACTAGAATCACCTGTGTATCTCAATTATCTGCTCATTATCCTATTATAGTACCATCATCAACATCTACTTATTGTTAAATAGGTTCACAATCTTAAAACTTGTTTTTGAGGTTAAGTATATTTCATATCTTCAACTTAAAATCTTTAGGTTCTATAGTTCCTTGCAAAAATTCAAGTTTATTCTATTTTTGCCCTCAACCACAAGCAGTGCAAAGAAGAAATAAAAATAATTTTTGGCAAAGAAAATATTGGAATCCACAATATCTACAGTCTGCAGGTCACCAAGTTTATCTCCATCTTCCCTAAAATGCAGAAGATAAAATAAATATAGGTAAATACTAACATTAACATCCAGCAAGTAAGTACCTAGTAACAGTCAAAATTTTTGAAGTTAAAGATGTTAGTGGCAAACAGACTTTCAAGTATCACACTTACAAGTGGGCACTGATATATCCAGAGTAGGTTGGCAATGGAAAGTCATTCTCAGTTAGGAAAAAGCCAATTGTTGTAAGGACATTTTTATGATATGAAAATGAAGAAACAAGACCAATGTTACTGATATAGCTTCACAGCTGGAAGGTCTTGTCATTGAAGATGAAAAATCAATAGATACCATAGAGAAAACAAAAAGACCATCAGCAGTAAATCATAGTTAAACATGAATTAGGAACTTCACAGCTGACACCTATCAGTTTCTCAAATTGAGTAGCATAATATTTTCTTTGTTGATAAATATATATCATGTTTGGTGTTATTCTCCTTAGTTGATTCCTCTTAATGCACATTATTACTACAATGTTGATTCTTTATGATAGTCATAAATGAATAGTTGATATGGCATCAACATAATACTAACCAATAGCCTTGCCCTTGTCCTGCTCTTCTTCCGCTAGTGAAAGCGCGATGGCATGATCATAGTCTTCGTCTTCATGTTCCCGGTGAATATCCTTGCACCAGGTATTTCATAAATTTCAGTGAGCAAGGTTGTGAGAAAACTTTCCAAGTTGGATCATTTATATAAGAAGCAGTGATGAAGGTATGCAACAATAACAGATTTAACATATTAGATAAAGGCTAATGTGGGTTGAAAGAAATTCAAGGATCCTTACTCTATAGAAATTCTATGGATATTGACATAAAATACATAATTGGCACAATGAGAATACAAAAATGTGTTACATCTGCTAAATAATCATGGTATTACAGCAGACAGTGCTTAAGTATAGTAGATGATTCATGTTAGCTGTAGTAGCAGTCAGTAACTGTAATCTGCCAGGATGCAGAGTTAACAGTTATTAGCATGCAAGTAAAAGAATGAAGAGCTTTACCACTAAGAAATTTAAGTTAAAAATAAATTTGGCTGAGAACGAAGGACTCTATAACCTAGATGCATGGCATTGTCATTGCAAGCTTGCAATCAGGTCAACTGGAGTTTTGCTACTAGGACAACAAGGACTTACAGAAGCTACAAGATTTTAATCATCCCTATTTCTTTTCCATCCATAAGCCTAGTGATTGTGAAGAGAGAATTCATTGTTCTAAAATACTCTGTGTTTGCAACATACAACACAATTCATTAGTTTTCTATGTGATCTTCTCTAATAACTATATCCATTACATAATCTACACCATCTAAAATAACCAATACATCTTCTACATCAAACACATCCAGTATCCGCTCTATTCACTATGTAAGAACTTCATCCACCAAATCCATTAAAAAGAATCACTTCCACCTGAGTCCACACACGTGTTGATGTGCAAGCCTGTTGAGTTGGCAACAAAAAAACTTCACCCTCATCTTGATAATGTTCTGGTTGTGGACCAGTAAAGAGCATCAGGTTCACAACAATGTGATTAGTTCTGGACTATGTACATCTACTTGACCATCAACATCCTCTTCATCAAATCCTTCGGACCAAATAAATTTTAACAATGATGGATTGTTAGAAAAAGGTTCACAACTCCTGAAAAGGAGTTTTTCGGTTTGATAACTTGACATTTTCCTTTCATGAGGCACTTCAATATTGGTGGCGAGTTACAGAAAAAAGACAAGGAAGCTTGAGATCTCCTTATTAATAGCATTGTAAAAAGACCGTATTATTAATTGCATTGTGAAAAGACTGTCTGTGTATTTTCAAGTCAAAAATTGATTTTCGAAAACAAGCAAAATATGTATTCCAGAATCGATAGCATTATTAATAAGTTCATAAATGATAAAGGATAAAAATTTAAGGGAAATGGGAGTACCAATGAACTAGAGGGTTCATCCCAAAAACCTTCGTATGAGTGCCCTCCATGGGACTGACCAGCTGAAATGATAAGCATTGATTCTTCAACAATTTCATTTAACCAAACCATAACGCTAAATGTTTGATTGTGTATCCCTCACAGTATTTGCCTGTGCAATGACAAGTCTGATTAACGACCCAGTCCAAGAGCCAAACCAAAGAAACATACAATTATAGGCAATTCATAATTTTGATATATTGGATAGTATGGGATGACTCAACCTTGTGGCAAAAAAAAGACAATGCCTACTGCTTTAAGAAATTCACAAAATCAAGAATGCAAAAGGACTGGAAAATTTCTGAGTTTCAAATGAACAAAAAATTTTGGAAGCACATGTCATGAAGTAGAAGTTGAACAACAACAACAACAATAACAACAACAACCAAGCCTTATCCCACTAGGTGGGGTCGACTTGGTAGAAGTTGAACACCCATCAATTTTTAAACATCTCAAATCAAAAGATAGAGAGGGGGAAAGAGAGAGAAACTCACAAAGTTGAAGCAGTCCAAGTTTTGTAGTAGTAAAGATTTTGGCAACCAATTTGACGTTCACAATCAATAAAATATTTGAACGTAATTCCTAAATGAGTAAAGCTCTTTCTTCTGCAAAATTATCCTCTCAAGTCTCACAAGTAAGCACGCTATTGCTAAGAAGACAAGTTATAATATTTCATGCAATAAGAATCCCCCCCAAGGGGAGCTAAATTCAGCAGCAAAAACAATTACGTATGAACTAAACCTTTACCAATAGTCTTAAATCAATATACAGCCCAATCAACAACATTTTACTCAAATGCCCGAAGACTGGAGCACATGACTTATCGCACAAATAACTTAAATGCGCCATAAGAAAAGGCAATCTCAGAGAGCAACCGGAAAGGGGAAAAATATGCAAACTCAAGTAAACTAGCAGACAAGTACTAACGAAGTTTCGAATCCCTACCTATGGAAGAAGGCGATCTAGCAACGGAGAACGGATCGACACTTTAATCAGATGCAGGGAACCATATTGTTGTACTCTCCGTCGCCACCATCGTTAAAAAAAAAAAAAAGAAGACCTTTTGCACTTGTTCGAGATCAAGGAAGTTCCAAAGGCTCAAAGATAACACGAAACTTAAATTCTTCTATCAAAACCGAGCCAAAAGTCAAAAAGAAGGCATAGTGCTGGAAAAATCATTCTTTTCGCGTTCTTTTCTCCTACGCTCTCAATCACCCGCATCAGCATCAACTCACGCCAGGGATCAGAATTTGATCGGGGAAGACGACGTTGGGCAAGGTACCCAGGAGTAGGAGTCCCCAGAACAAACTTTTTCTACTCCTGGACCTCACCTAGCCCCTTACCTGCCCCGCCAACGAGGAGACAGGGGTGGGATCCGCCTTCGAAGAACTGGCTCGCCCGTTGACTTCGAGTTACTTCCAAGTAGGGTAGTGTTCCGGGTAAGCAAAATAGGGCAAAAGGCTGGCGCTTTGGAGCGGGGAAAAGCGGAGGATGCAGCGTCACTTTCGCGTATTTGGAGCTACGTCGGAGGCGGTCCCCGCTCCTCCGTCCACTACCGCACACGAAGCGATCAGATACTGTGATGACTGAAGAAGAAATCCATCGTTGTCCACTCGGCGATAATTTATTGGCGGGCACTTTTTTTATTCTCTCCGTAGGAAAAGAATTAAATGACGCTGCTGCTTCCGAAGGAATACCTTGATGTACTTCGCCGGCGCCATCGAGAACGGCGCCATTTTTCACGGCGGCGAATCCGCTTACTTAATACGCTACCGTTTAGCTCGCTCTCCTTTCAAAATTTGAGGGAAAATTCCAATTATAAATGTTTATATATATAAATATAATTTATTTTCTTTCTTTGAACGTCACTCTTGTTTCTTCTCTCTTTAATTTAGTGAAATAATTCTATCATTCATATTTTTAATTTATTTTTTATTTTTTATTTTAGCATTCTCTACAAAGTGATTAAATTTGATGAAACATTTATAGTGGGCAATCTGAGTTTGATGTACCCACATGCGAAAATACCGAGAGTTTACTTTTAAAAGAGTACGTAGAAATTAAGAAAAAAATAATTATACTATTAAATTTAAATTTAATTTATATATATATATATATATATATATAGTTAAATTAAGAAATTCTAAACTTTAAATAAAAATAAATAAATTATCCTAAAAAATTATATATATATATATATATATATATATATAATCTAATATCATCTCAAACTCACGATGCTACAGCTAGAAAACATTGAAAATTTGTCACATAAAAAAGTAAAGTGGAAAGTGGAATATGACTTGATAAACATATCAACAATTTATAGTTTTGAAAAAACAAAAGACAATATGATGGTGTCAATATGAAGATAATGACAAATAATATGACAATCAATTTCAATATATTTCGTTTGTTCATAAAAAATTGAATTGCGTGTAATTTGAATAGCATTCTGATTATTACAATATAACGGAGTAGGTTGATAAAGAGATATACCCATATCCACAAGCAACCAATACAACCAAACTATCTCATAAGTATTTGAGGATATGACACGATACTTAGCTTCTGTGGAAAATCTAGAAATAACATTTTGCTTCTTACTCTTGCAAGAAATGATGGAATCATCAAGAAAAATGTAGAAGTTAATGATAGATTTATCATCCGTAGGATCATCAGCCCAATCCGCATCATAGTATGTACGCAGCTCAAGAGATGAAGTAGAAGAAAATAAAAGACTTTGAAATTGAGTGCCCCGAAGATACCTAAGAATACGAAGAACAGCAGCCCAATGAAATGTAGTTGGTGCAACGACAAATTGACTAACCACATGAGCATCATACACAATATCTAAATGAGTCACGATGAGATAAACCAAGCTTCTAACAATAGTTCTATACAAACTAGGATCCGACAAAGGTAAGTCATCAGATGGAGAATATCAAACATTTGTCTCAATAGGAATATCAACAACTCTATTATCAGTAAGACGAGCAAGCTCAAACAAATCATAGATATACTTTGACTGGGATAAAAGCTAACCTTTTGAGGAATAAGCAACCTTAATGCCCACAAAGTAGCGTAGTATATACAAGTCTTTCATAACAAAACAACGAGCAACTCAGACTTCAAAGAAACAATTCCATCAGAATCATCACCAGTAATAATCATATCATCAACATATAATGATAAAATAATATGACCTACACTCATACATCTGACAAACAATGTTGAATCATGATTACTAGAATGAAAACCAAGCGAAGTAATCACTGTAGAGAACTTCTCCAACCAAACATAAGATGCTTGTTTAAGATCATAAAGCTCTTTACGAATCCTGCAAACTTCACTAAGTTGGTGTGAAATACCAGGAGGAGGTGTCATAGAAACCTCTTTATGAAGATCACCATTTAGAAATACATTTTTGATATCCATCTGAGATATTCTCCATCGACAAATAGAAGCAACAACAATTAGAGTACGAACAGTCGTCATTTTTGCAATAGGAGCAAATGCTTCCTTATATCCATGTCATACTCCTAAGAATAACTTTTAGCAACAAGCCGAGCTTTATATCATTCAATAGATCCATCAGATTTAGTTTTGATCTTATATACCGAACGAGAACCAATAGTGTATTTTTCTGGTGTCAACAGAACCAAATCTCATGTATGAGTCTGATGCAAAGCAATTAATTCCTCAATCATAGTAGTCTGCCAAAGTTTATGACAAACAACTTCTCTATAGGATACAAACTCAGAAAGACAATGAATAGATGCAACAAATGAAGTAAAAAAATGAGAATAACAAGCGTAAGAAAAATATAGTAGTTTAGTAGACTTACGAACACGAGTGGATTGACGACGGTGGAGAAAAGGATCATTCGCAACCTCATAAAATGATTGGGTAGTGGCAGAAGGAGGAGCATGTGGAGCGGATATCTCAGGAATCAAAGTACCAAATTCAGTTGAGATACCAGTAGGAGCTATGGGTGAAGCTTCCTCAGTGTCGATATTGAAAGGATTAATATAAAGTAGATTTAACTTTGTCATATATTATATGAATTAGCTGAAATAGAAAAGATTGGAATATGCTTAAGAAACACAACATGATAAGAGACATACAATTTTTTGCATAATGGGATCAAAGCAACAATATCCTATTTGAGTAACATAATTGTTGGAACCCTAAGGTTATTTTTTGTGAGATCAACCAAGTTTAGGTTAGGTCCTGTTATGTTTTGATCCCTGTGTCTAAGTGTACAGGAGCTTAGGAACACAGGAAGTCGAGCGGAAGATGCAGCTAGCGAGAAGGACGACACGGGAGAGAGCTGACGAGTTCGGTGTGTCTGAGGGACAAGGTGCTGCAGAAGAGTACACCAGTGGATGAGAAGAACGCGCGCGACAATCCAAGGGACGAGAAGCTAGGGAGGAAGGCTGCTCGAGAAGAAAGCCGAAATTGGGTTCGAGTGAGCCTTATTTCAGTTGGCCAAAATCACCCAAGCAGAAGAGTGAGAGGAAGAGAAAAGAAGCTGAAGCCTTCTGCTGGAAGGCGCCTTCACCATGCATGGAAGGCGCCTTCAAGCCTTCATGGAAGGCACCTTCCTTATGCATGGAAGGCACCTTCAACTCATCATGGAAGGCGCCTTCCATGGCTATGGAAGGCGCCTTCGACCAGGCAATTCTGGCCGTTGTGGAAAAGGATAAAGTTTTATCCTTGGCCTCACTGGAGGTGCCTCCCAGCCCTATGGAAAGTGCTTTCAGCCTGCGGATAAAATTTTCCAAGGACTATAAAATGACCCTTAGACCTAGCAAAAATGTAACAACTTTTGTATTCACTTTCTTAGTCTTTTTTGAGCTTCCATTGTGTATAAAAGGCTTCTCCGCCTTCAGCAAAGGAGATTCTTAGTGAGCTTTCATCTGCCTTGGATTAACAACTGTTGGTGCGGGAAGCATCCGACGATCGAACCTTAGTTTTAATAATGGTAAAGGATTCAAAGTTAAGTTTGTGTGTGATCTAATACGTTTGAATAAGTGTTTCAGGAAAGTCCTAGCTGCGGTTAGGCAGGTGAAAAACCCTAAGGGGTGGTAACCTTAGGTCCTAGGGGGTGGTAACCCTAGGTGGAGGAAAACCTTAAGGGGCGGTAACCTTAGGTCCTAGGAGGCGGTAACCCTAAGTGGAGGAAAACCCTAAGGGGCGGTAACCTTAGGTCCTAGGGGGCGGTAACCCTAGGTGGAGAAAAATCTTAGGGGGCAGTAACCCTAGGTCCTAGGGGGTGGTAACCCTAGGCAGAAAGTCCAGTCGGTTTGGAGGACCGGACTGGCATAAGGTAATCTCTCCTGAGGGGAGTAGGTGAGGACGCGTTCCCCGTAGAGGGAACAGTAGGCGTCGGGTCGACCTAGGGTTTCCGGTTGGGAATCCGAAGTCAGACTCGGACAGTCCGAAGACTGTCAGTTCTTCTTTACTATGTTTTATCAGATTCTAACACTGTCTTGCAGAGTATTTGCTCGGACTAACCTTGTTTTGCAGGAGAGGAACCTACTGGAAAAAGGTGGTCCGGGCGCCCGGAACAGGTCCGGGCGCCCGGGACCAAACTTTATCCCCTGCGCGACTTCACCACGTGGAGCAACCTAGTTGGCTGGCCACATCACACTCCAGGCGCCCGGAAAGGTCCCAAGCGCCCGGAACCTCATATAAAAAGAGGGTTGAGGTGCAACTTCAAGAACAACCATCTTCTAAGCATTCTCCGTGCGACAAGCTGCTAACGTCTCGACTCAGAAGTGCTGCAACGACAATTCGGAGCTTCAGCTTTATTCTTTTTATTGTCGGTACAATATTCTTTTCTGCTTGAATTGTACTTAGCGTGTAACAGATTTTACAAATTATAGTTGTTGCCCACCGGAAGCGATCAAGGATCGCGGGCCTTCTAGTAGGAGTCGTCACAGGCTCCGAACGAAGTAAATCCTTCGTGTCTACTTTATTTACTTTTCCGCTGCGTTATTTCTGAACAAGCTTTTACGATTTCGAAAAACGAAATAGCCACGAGCGCTATTCACCCCCCCCCCCCTCTAGCGCTTTCGATCCATCAATTGGTATCAGAGCGGGGTCATTTTGAATCGGTGCAACCACCATTCAAAATATTTTTTCGTGGTATTTTTTTTTTATTTTCGGAGTCGATTAGAATTTAGCCTCATAGCTATATTCTAATTCTTTTTCCCTCGAATTGGTCTTTCTCGGAATTGGTGCAACACCACCCAAGTTCGTGATCCATTCTTTTTCCCTACCGCACTACTAAGCCAGGACCAAGTCCTGGGACTTTTTTTTTTTGTTGTTTTTCGCTTTAGGTAAAAGTGAAATGGCCCTTCAAGAAGGCTACAGTACTGCCCGCCCTCCGCTATTCACCGGAGACGACTTCGGATACTGGAAAGGTCGGATGGAGGCATATCTCCAGACTCACTTTGAAGTCTGGATGATTGTCAAAACCGGATTCGAACGACCATCTGACAACGCCGGCAAACCACTACCGTATGAGGACTGGGATGCATCTTTGATCAAGAAAGTGGAAGCTAATGCTAAGGCAACCTGCACCCTCCAGTGTGGCATATCAAAAGAAGAACTCAACCGCGTCGGCCCCTTCAACAGTGCCAAAGAGTTGTGGGAGAAACTAATTAAACTTCACTAAGGGACATCCGACACCAAAGTAAGTAAAAGAGACCTAATTTTTAATAAATTATTTAACATCAAATTGCAAGAAGGTGAAACAGCTGCCCAACTCCATGCCCGGATTCAAGACCTGCTCAATGGGCTTCATGCAATTGGACAGAAGGTAGACAACCGGGACATCATAAGGTATTCTCTAAACGCATTTCAAGGAACACCTTGTGGGCATCCATGGTAGATGCCTACAAGGTCTCCAAGGACTTATCTACCATTAAATTAGATGAACTTTTTGCAGAATTCGAACTTCATGAACAGACTAATGCACGCCCGACCGAGAAAGGGTTGGCTTTGGTTGCAGGAACAGGGAGATCGCGTGAGTAAAAAAACAAGCGGAGAACCGAACCTGAGTCAGAAGAAGAATCAGATTCAGAAGATGACGATGAACTTACAACCGAAATAGTCAACTTAGTAAAGAAGCTCTGCAAAAAGAAGGGCTTCAACAAAAAGGATCTCAGAAAGGCCATTCAGTCTAAAGAATCCCAACCAAGCTCGAAGGTTAAATTCGAAGTGACCTGCTACGGATACAATCAAAAGGGTCACATCAAGGCAAATTGCCCGAACCAGAAGGATCCAAAGAAACCCAAAAGAAAGAAAGCATTGAAGGCAACATGGGACGAGTCTTCTTCCGAGGAATCCGACGACGAAGAACTAGAACAAACGAACTTTCTCGCCTTGACAGCCCGGGACTACACCAATGGATCCGGAAGTGAGGACGAATCGGAAATCGAGTCTGAGAGAAGCCACAGATCCGCATCCATTTCCGAAGGACCGAACCTCTCTGTAAGTAAAAATCGTTTATATAGCTTAATTAATTATTTAATGCATAAAGTAGCTAAGTCCAAGATTCGAATCAAAACGCTTCTAAAGGAGGTAACACTCCTTAAAGAAACGCCAAACAACGAATCCTTAACTGATCAAGTTCATACCGGAACCTCAACTCAAGTTCAAAAACTTGAGGAAGAGAATTCCAATCTGAAAAGTCAGGTAAAGGATTTGAAAACTACCCTAGAACGATTCTCCTTGGGATCCAAGAATCTTGACTTGATTCTTGGAACACAAAGGGCAATCTACAATCGAACTGGACTAGGATATAAAAAGAAATATAAATCTTACCTATCCTTAATAAACAAACCAAATAGAAAAATGGTCCAAGCATGGGTTGCCAAGTCCAACCTGATCAATCAAGTTGGACTTGGACATTATTGGGTTCCTAAGGATCAAATACATTACCTCAATAAACCTTATCGAGGCTATGATCCAGGGGGAGCCAAAACAATAAAAATTCGAAATTAATCTAAAACTCAAATTTAAAAAATTCGAAATTAATCTAAAACTCAAATTTAAAAAAAAATTCAAAATTAATCTAAAACTCAAATTTAAAAAATTCGAAATTAATCTAAAACTCAAATTTAAAAAATTCGAAATTAATCTAAAACTCAAATTTTAAAAAAATATTCGAAATTAATCTAAAACTCAAATTTAAAAAAAAATTGAAATTAATCTAAAACTCAAATTTAAAAAATTCGAAATTAATCTAAAACTCAAATTTAAAAATTCGAAATTAATCTAAAACTCAAAATTAAAAAATTCGAAATTAATCTAAAACTCAAATTTAAAAATTCAAAATTAATCTAAAACTCAAATTTAAAAAAAATCGAAATTAATCTAAAACTCAAATTTAAAAATTCGGAATTAAAATTTAAAATTCAAAAATCAAATAGAAGGAGGGTCCAGAATAGCTAGCAACTCCGAAATCTATTTACCCGACAGGGTAACTGAACTTAATCTACCCAAAATGGGTAAACAAGAGTAGATTACCCGGATAGGTAAATAAGGATAGATAAAAAATGGTTAAATTTTAACTTGAAGCACAGTACTGGTGAAGTTTTTGGATGATAGTACGTTGGGAAAACTTGGGCATCGCATGTCTAGGAAGATATGGCTTCGACCTGGTGCATTTGGCCAAGTGAAACTAACCGAAGCTACCCTTAAATGGATCCTAACTAGTTAGACCAAGGTTTAGTATTAAGCTCAATGGGTAGGACTATTTGGAAAACCTCGAAGGCATGATTACTTTAATGAGCTCCTTGTGACTCACCATAGCCCAGAAGTTTATCCAAAGAATGCTTACTTGTTGAACCCAAAGCTAAACCCGAATCTAACATAAAGTTAAACAAAACCCTATAAATTGAACTAATTCATCTCACAAAATAATAGGATCTCCTGATTGAAAACATACATCGGGTGAGATGACTAAGCAAATTAAAATTTAAATATTCCTCCAAATTACTTAACTAAAACATCTTCAAATCAAATTAACTTAAACAATTTCAAAATTGAATTAATTTAAAATAATTCTCAATTAAACATCAAATCACTGTCTTTTGATCCATCAACTACTTTAATTATGTGTAGGAATTGGATCAATGGATGTTGGACAGTGGATGCTCCAGACATATGACTGGAGATCGGTTGAAGTTCACTAAGTTAAAACTAAAGAACCTAGGATCAGTTGCATTCGGCAACGATGGAAAACTGAAAGTAATCAGAAAAGGTAATATTGAACTTAATTCTGATTTTATTATTCGAAAAGTACTGTTAGTTGAAATTTTTAATTTCAATTTATTAAGTATAAGTCAACTATGCGATACTGGTTATTCAGTCAATTTTACCAAGTCTGAATGTATAGTCAAACATGTCGATAATCCAAAAATCATACTTAAGGGCACTAGAAAAGATAATGTCTACACCGTCTATCTACCATCATCCTCAATAAAGTGTTTTCTAACACAACAAGAGGAAACTGAGTTATGGCACAGAAGACTCGGTCACACGCACACAAGACTCATTTCAAAAATGAGTCAAAATGGACTAGTTAGAGGGTTGCCCAAATTAAAAGTTATTGAAAACTCAATCTGTAATGCATGTCAACAAGGAAAACAAACCAAGTCCACCCACAAGTCAACCAATACAATTAGAACTACCCATCTACTTGAGCTCCTTCACCTAGACCTATTTGATTCACATGGAGCCAAGTCACTAAGCAAGAACCAATATTGCTTAGTTATAATTGATGACTACTTCAGGTTTACCTGGGTAAAATTTCTAAAAACAAAAGATGAAACCTTTGAAATATTTAGTAATTTTTGCAAATTAATAGAAAATGAAAAAGATACCAAAATTAAAAGGATAAGGAGTGATCATGGAGGAGAATTTGAGAATCACAACTTCACTGAATTTTGTGAGATAAATGGGTACAAACATGAATACTCCTGCCCTAGAACCCCCCAACAAAATGGTTTAGTAGAACGTAAAAACAGAATCTTACAAGAAGTTGCCAGAACCATGTTAAACGAATATAATCTGTCTAATCAATTCTGGGCTAAAGCAGTTAGTACAGCATGCTACATTCAAAATAGGATCTTAATTAATAAATTTCAAAATAAAACCCCCTATGAAATTTATTATAATAAAATTCCTAACTTAAACTATTTAAAAGTATTTGGGTGTAAAGTCTTTATTTTAAACACTAAAGATTACTTAGGAAAATTTACATCAAAAACAACCCCAAGAATATTTTTAGGGTACTCAACCACTAGTAGAGCATATAGAGTATATAACAAGAATACCCTAAAAGTAGAAGAAACAACAAATATAAAATTTGATGAAGACACTATAGATGAAACTGAGGATACAGAAAATGCTAATCCAATAAACAGAGAAGATGACGAAACTCAACCTGAACCTATTGAATCTGAAGAACAAATCACTAATTCAAATGACATACGACCAACCAGAACAAGCACAAATCACCCATCTGACCAAATCTTGGGTGATCCAACTGTAGGAGTAAGAACTAGGTCATCCTATAGAAACCAGAGTCAAATAGCCTTAATTTCAAAAATTGAACCCAAAACCATAGAAGAAGCCCTACCAGACCCAGATTGGACTATAGCAATGCAAGAAGAATTGACCCAATTTGAAAGAAATCAGGTATGGGAATTAGTGCCTAAACCCATTAACAAAACCATAATTGACACTAAATGGGTTTTTAGAAACAAATTAAATGATCAAGGTGAAATAGTAAGAAATAAAGCCAGGTTAGTAGCCAAAGGGTTCAATCAAATAGAAGGACTAGACTATGATGAAACCTATGCTCCGGTAGCAAGACTTGAATCCATTAGGATGCTGTTGGCTTATGCAGCACACAAAGGATTCAAGCTATTTCAAATGGATGTAAAATCTGCATTCTTAAACGGATTTATTAAAGAAGAAGTATACGTAGGTCAACCCCCAGGATTTGAGGACATAGAATGTCCAAAATATGTCTTCAAATTAAAAAAGGCCCTGTACAGACTAAAACAAGCACCTAGGGCTTGGTATGAACGACTGTCCAACTATCTAACATCAAAAGGGTTCAACCAAGGTCAAATAGACCCAACCCTTTTTGTAAAAACCTTTGAAAACGACATCTTTATAGCCCAAATTTACGTTGACGATATTATTTTTGGATCAACCAACTCAAAATTTCTAAAAGAATTTACCAAACTAATGGAAAATGAATTTGAAATGAGTCTAGTGGGTGAACTTAATTTCTTTTTAGGGTTACAAATTAAGCAAACCAAAGATGGAGTTTATATTTATCAAACCAAATATGTTAAGGAATTAATTAGTAAATTTGGAATGGAAAACTCAAAAATCATTAATACACCAATGGCTGCTAATGTTAAAATTGACTCAGACTTGGAAGGTAAAACAGTAGACTTGAAATATTATCGAAGTGCGATAGGAAGTCTACTGTACCTAACTGCAAGTCGACCAGACATCATCTTTGCAGTAGGTATGTACGCAAGATACCAATCTTGTGCAAAAGAGTCTCACTTAACCCTAGTAAAAAGAATCCTTAGGTATGTTAAGGGAACCCTAAACGTAGGACTTTGGTACCCTAGATCTTGCACCCTTGATCTAACCGGCTACTCTGACTCTGACTATGCCGGGTGCAAGCTAGATAAAAAAAGCACAAGTGGCAGTTGTCAATTTTTAGGGCACTGCCTAGTAAGTTGGTCAAGTAGAAAGCAACACTGTGTTGCCTTATCTACCACTGAAGCTGAATATATAACACTAGGTGAATGCACATCTCAATTACTATGGATGATGCATACCCTTAAAGACTATCAACTTGAATATCAAAAAACAAAAATCTCAATCGATAACATAAGTACAATAAATCTAACAAAAAACCCAATTCATCACTCAAGGACTAAACATATAGAAGTAAAACACCACTTTGTAAGGGATCATGTAGCTAAGGGCGACATTGTACTCAGCTATGTTGAGTCAAAATCAAACTTAGCTGACATCTTTACAAAACCCTTACCTGAACTTGAGTTTAGTACACTTAGAAGACAAATAGGAATGTGCTGGGTAGAATAGATACTTTCAATTCAGTCCTTTGTTTCATTTTTATAACTTCTAGGCAAAACTGATTTTTCAAAATCCCTACTTTACTAGACTTTCAAAAGTTGGATTTAGCCTAGGATTTCCCCTAGAAATCATGTTCCCCCAGGACTCAGCCAGAGCATCTCATAAACACCTAGGTTTACCTTGATTGTGTTTGTAAAACATAGAACGGTGTGAGATGCATAGGGTACAGCCTGGACTTGAGAATGCTTATTTCTGTGCATCAATATGAGTCTGGGCGTTAAATACGTGATTAAAAGTAATCAAATCAAGTCCTCCAGCCTTAGTCAAATCTAACTGGATCAATTGACTTGACTAACCAAGTGAACACTGTCGCCCTCTAGGCAATCAGCAAGTAGCTAAACGGTTAGACAGTTGGTGAAGGAAATAATAAGTTTAAGCATGTCTGTACTTAAGGGCTCTGATACCTGATCAAAACAAATCTGGACTCATGCTTGGACTTTAGGGCTCTGATACCTTACTAAAACAAATGGCAAACTATTAAAAAAATAAGGTTATCGCTTCTCCTTTGCCTTAAGTATTCTTGAAATTAATTTCAAAAACATGCCTTAAGTAGCTTTCTCAAAAACTTTCTCCAAATTTAAACTTTCAAGTGTCCTCTACTTTGAAAATTTTTTTTCTTGTTATTTAAGCTGAAACTTTTTTGAAAAGTCGTTAAGTTAAAAAAAAAAAGGGTTTTTTAGAAAATTATTTAAAACTTTGAAATTTTTTTTAAGTTAAAAATTTTTTCCTTGGAAATTTTCTTTAAAAAATCTGAATATTTTTTTTCAAGAAAATTTCTAAAGTTGAAAATCTTGTTTGAAAATTTCTAAAGTTGAAAATTTTGTTAGAAAATTTCTGAAGTTGAAAATTTTATTCGAAAATTACTGAAGTTGAAAATTTTGTTTGAAAATTTTTGAACTTGAAAATTCTGTTTGAAAATTTCTGAAGGTGAAAATTTTTGTTTGAAAATTTCTGAAGTTGAAAATTGTGTTTTGAAAATTTTCCTGTGAAAATTTTGGAAACTCCTCAAAATACACTAAGTTGAAAAGAACTCCTTTTTGCTATATCTATTCAAGCAAAATCAATTCTAAGGTGTTGCCTTTCACTTGCTCCTTGCCTAAGGTAAAATGTTTTTTGCTAAATTCTATCTTGAAAAGTTAAGTTTTTCAAAACTAGCTCATTTTTGATATATGGCAAAGGGGGAGAGTAGAGAAATTCAAAAAGAAAATATTTTAAAGGGAGCTTGTATTAAGGGTGAGCTATGACTATTAATAAAAAATTCAAAGAGAATAACTTATATTAAGGGGGAGCTATGTTTATGCTTATCTTGCTATCACGCTTATCGTGTTTCTTGTGCTTATACATAACTGCATATTTTTTACTTAACATTGAATTTTGGTTGCCATTATCAAAAAGGGGGAGATTGTTGGTGCGGGAAGCATCCGACGATCGAACCTTAGTTTTAATAATGACAAAGGATTCAAAGTTAAGTTAGTGTGTGATCTAATACGTTTGAATAAGTGTTTCAGGAAAGTCCTAGCTGCGGTTAGGCAGGTGAAAAACCCTAAGGGGTGGTAACCTTAGGTCCTAGGAGGTGGTAACCCTAGGTGGAGGAAAACCCTAAGGGGCGGTAACCTTAGGTCCTAGGGGGCGGTAACCCTAGGTGGAGGAAAACCCTAAGGGGCAGTAACCTTAGGTCCTAGGGGGCGGTAACCCTAGGTGGAGAAAATGTAAAATACCGAAAATAGGTGAATATTAATAAGGGACATTTTCAGAATTTTTTGGAAATTTTTCGGAGCTCGTATGGACGAGTTAACGGGGATAAGATTTAGGTTCCGGGAAAGCCTGTTTAGGCTACCCCATTTAAATGAGGAAAAGACGAATTTCTTAATTCCTTTTCTTTATTTATTTTTCCTTTACTTTATTTTCTTTACTTCCTCTCCTCCTCGCCGAAAACCCCCGCGAACCCGAGCCCTAACCGGCGCTCACGGCGGTTTCCTCCACTTCCTCTTCTCGGTTTCCTCCTCTTCTCTTACATCTTCTCCTCTGCCGACGCCGAGCATCAGCCACAAGAGCTCCGGCGGCTTCGCTCTCTGCCCTAGCCGACCCCTTCATTTGCCGGCGATCTTCCTAAGCCGAGCATCACGCCGGCAGCCGACCTATTGCCTTTGCCCTAGCTTGGATCGCGAGCCCTCTCCGCCGCTGAGATCAGGAACGCGCCGGTGACGCACGGAGCAGCGCCTTTTCCCTGGAGTCCCAGCGCCGATACTCACCCTTGTGCCCTAGCCGACGCCTCTCTGATTCTCACTGTGCCGCCTCTCCTCTATTCATGATCAATCTTCCTTCGTTGTGGTGGAATTAGGTCACGGTTAAGGTAAGGTAGTGTTGAGAAGGTTAGGGATTTGAGGATCTTGATTGATCTCGGATCAGTTTCCTGTTCTGTTGGTTTGATTTGTAGGTTGTTTTAGTAGTAGGATGTTAACAAATTATGTTTGATCTGTGATCTTCTTACCGGCAGCACTCAAACCAGCATCACCAGTGGGTTGGATCAAGAGCAGAGGTTTGAATCAAGGTAAGAAGTAGAGTAATTGTTACATGTTGATGAGTTAGGTTCATGTATTGGATTAGGAATATATTGGATTAATCTATGTTTAGGTATGATATGGATACCTATTGATAATTTATTCATCATTAGGTTGTGTAGAATAATTAGGTTATATGGATTAGGTTTGGAATTAAATTAATGGTATGATTAGGGTTAAAGCAATTAACCCTAAATAATCGTTGGATTTAATTTTGGTAGAATTAATGCTATATGATTAGGGTTTTGCCCTAATTTAGTGTTAGAGATTTTTATTTGACTATTTATATGTGTTGTAGCTAAATAAAAATGTATATATATTGGTGACACAGGACTTTGACGCGAGACGGGTATCTCGGAGTCAGATTTGGACTTTTCTTATCGGAGGCGGGTACTTTTGACTTATGTCATTTGATATACATAGTAGTGAATTTAACAAGTTGCATTAATTATATCCTTTATTTGTTTCGGTTAGTCACTACCCAATATCTGATACATGATTGATTGATTGCTTGATTTGCATCCTATGTATACTTTATTTGTTTATACATGCTTATAGGGGGTAGTGATATACCATGCTCACCATGTTCAGGACCTAGGTTTTATACCTTCTGTGTACCCTTGGATTGATTTGATACGTTGACCTATGATGCACTGTTATATATATGTGGATTAGGTCAGGATATTTTGTGGTTAGTGCCATGCACCATTTGCATGATTGCATGCTGTGCGATAGTCCGCTCCATTATTGTTGAGCACATCGTCAGTTACATGGATCTGCACACACCACCACTCATGGGTTAGTGGTCGATTCAGTCTGAGTGTGTTGCAGCAGGGACTCTGTTAGGCACCGTTGGTCCGATCATGGGTAGTGTGACACAACGTGTTATCCGGCAGGGATTCCTCCCCGTTATCGTGTACCGGGAGATGAGAGCATTATGCTCCCCCATTTATGATTTGGGGTAGGAGGATAGGTGTACTCCGACAGCATCCCGTCCACTCAGTCACTCATCAGGAGTAGTGACGACAGAGTGCACGGTTGTCACAGCCCTATCCACTCGGCCTCACTATTGTGTGAGATGATCGACTGGCGTTAGGGGTGACCAGGACGCATCATTGACATCATATGCATGATGCATTTATTGCTTGTGTTTGTGTTTGCTGCATTTATATGCTGCATATTGTTTGGATACCTATGCTTGACATGCATACAGGATTTCCCTATCTCTCGGACTGTTTGACCTTATACTCAGGTCCTGGTTAGTACAGTATAATCCTGTGATTTCAGTTTGCATTTACCTTTATTACATCAGGAGACTGTACGCATGATTAGTGCTAGGTGTTATTTCCTTACTTTGTATATCAATTGTACCTGCTGAGTGTTGGACTCACCCCGCCTCCATTGTTGTTATTTTCAGGTTGATGCTGTCAGAAGGGAGTTCTAGTCGCTAGTCCTCAATGCACGTAGTGCTAGATCCCTGCAGACCTCGAGGATTTATTTACCATTTGGTTTGGTTTTTATTTGCTTATGTGTGTACTTGGTTATTTGGATACTTGGACATCGTATGTTTTTCTTTTGATAATGATGGATGTTCTATTCGATATGTTTTTAGTACATGCCTGCCTGGACGGTAGAAGAGGTGAGTTTCGTCGGATTTGAGTTTTACGAGTGTAGTGGAGTAGGGTGGATTTCGAGTCAGTGTAGTATTGTGATGTTACTATTATAAACTGCGTGGTGAATATTTTTTTATTTATTGTTATTATTCCAGCTGCCTGTGGCTGAGGTATATGAGATGTAGAAAAGTTTCAGATTGTCCACCGTACAGGGGAGATGCTGCCGAAATTTTTCTTGGACAGGGACTCCTCTGGGGCATGACAATTTAGTGGTATCAGAGCACAGGTTTTACGATCGTTGTTTTCGTATTTTAGATATTTGGGATAACCTGATACCTATTGATATGGTATCAGAGCGCCAAGTTTGGCGATACTTGTTGGATTTTTGTATTTTGGATTTTCGAGATTTATCTGATACCAATTTATTGGTATCAGAGCAGGTTATGGATACCTGCTTTTGGTGTTCTGGATTTTTGGATGTCTATTTCGGTTTATACGGATTTCCGTTATGGTTATGTTTCGGATTTATATGGATTTTCGGCGATTTTCTCGTTCGGAATTTTGAGGTCAGAAGTTGGGGACTGGACAGCGATGGAACATCTCCAGACGGCAAATAGGTATGATGTTTATTTTATGATAGTTAGGACATCTATTAGCACTTTATCTTTATTACCTGTCTGGTTGTTGTAGCCATATTACATGTGATGGGTTAGCCACTGATCTTGGTCGACCCTAATAGAGATCAAGGATTATAGTCTCTGGTGATTTTTCTTATCATACCATCAGTAGTTTTAGCTTCTGTTACTACTAGTAGGAGATTGAGGCACATACCAGCCTCTACTATTGTTAGCTGGATAGTGGATGATACCTACATAATTCCTGTTGATTTAGTCAGTAGAGTTTTTATACTCATATCTTTTGGATATTAGGGTACTCGATACGATGAAAATTGTTCATTTGGGAGTTACCATGTTTGATCATTGTTGAGAATGGTTTGAGGTTGCAGGATATTGTGAGATCAGATATTGTGATATGTTGATTTCTAATGATTTATGAGAGTAAATGTTATGTGGTTGTTTGATGATCTATTAGTGGATAACTATTTTGATGATCTATTATTTGGGTTGTTGTTGATGGTGACATAGTGAGTGTCATGTATGATATTCACAGGTTTGATGTTTATAGTTGGTGATCAGATTATAAATCGGGTGCTAGAGAGTTTATGGTTTATAGTGCCTATGAGATTTTAATAAATCTGGTTAGTTGTGGTTAGTTAACATGATGATAAAATTGATGTTTACTTCCTCTGATAGTAGACTATGTGGATAAATAATGATTTGATGTTTTGAATGCTAACTTGCTCTTATGGGGAGTAGAGACTGATTCATCTGATATTATGTGGGTTGATATTTTTTAGGATAAAAATGAAAGTGTCTTGATGTTCTTGAATTCTGACTTTATCTTTTGGGTCGTATACCTTTATACATATGATTATTGTGGGTTTCTAGTAGATTATACCCGAGTGGTTAGACATACATGTCTGATTGTTTATTGGAGGTATTTGTCAAGTAAAAACTATGTTGTGGAATGTGCACATATGTTTGAGTGTTTTATTGGATGTATTTTATCGATCTAATCTGAGTTGCGATATGTGCAGATGTGTTGGGTGTAATATTTGAGGTATCTTGTTTATTATATGATTGTTTTGAGAGTATACTCGTGTCGATTATGATTTGTTGGAAGTATTACGTTGATTATACTCTTGGCATAGGTGTACATATGTCATGTGAGTGTTGTTGAGGTGTATTGTTGATTATACCTATGCTGATATATGCACACGGGTTTGATAGGTATTGTTGGAGGTATCACACTGATTTATACCTGTGCTATGAGTGTGTTTGGTGTGTACAAATTGGAGGATTATGTCGATTATACATATGTTGTGTGTGCATGTGTACCAGGTGTATGGTGGGTAGCATCATGATGATTCTACCTATGTTGAATGTAGAATGCTGAGTGTCTACATTATGTTATTGGTTGTATAACCCTGTCAACTAATTCTCCTATTAGTGGGTGACCAACCCACTAGGATGATGTTAGAGTTGATTATGGATTTGATTTGTTTACTAGGTTGTTTATACCTTTGGCTGCCTACAGTGATATGTGATTGAGTGGTCTCGTGTAGCCTCTAGTTGGATAGTTAGGTGCCTTGGACACTTATGGATCGTTTGTGGTGGAGCGGAGTTCCCACATATACATATTTCGGATGGCTTGTAGCGGAACATTACTCCCATATCTATTGCAGATACATGTTATAGATTATTTGTAGTAGAGTGTTACTCCTACATATTGAGGATTTCTTGTGGTAGAGCGTTGCTCCCACATATGTGGTATTTTCTGTGATGGAGCGTTGCTCTCACACTGGAGGATCTATTCTTTGGTGATTTATATCGTTGGTGATCAGATCTGTTTATTGTCGAGGATCTTATGGATTGGGAATGTCGGTGATACGGATATTATGTGTCTTGGTTTTACCATTAGGGCTTGCGGAGCCTTAGATGTTTTCATGGACTAGATGATTTGAGTATCCCTAGGATATTGGATCAGAATTCGTTATCGTTATTGACGACGTGGTGTATTATTCCTGATCTGAGGTGTATCACGCACATTATCTTTGCATAGTTCTAGAGATGTTTCGATGGAAACGTCTAGATGTGAAGATCAGTAGTGCGTATTTTGATTGTCTTCTGTGAGATGTTTGAGACACACGGTCACCAGTAGGAGTATACCGTGGTTTCATAGGAGATCGAGGTTGTTACCGTTGGAAGTAGACGGAGTCTATAGAAGAGGCTCGCAACTTCCTTTGTTTGGCTCGATATTTCCGGAGATACGTTGAGAGTTTTTCTCGGATAGTTATGTCACTGACCTGCCTAACCTGAAAAGGCATGAATTTCACTTGGACTGAAGATGACAAGACCAGTTTTTAGGAGCTGAAGCGGAGACTAGTGTCGGCTCCGATTTTGAATTTTACCTTCTGGAGAGGACGAATATGTCCTCTACACCTACGCATCTATTCAGAGTTTGAGCGCTGTTCTGATGCAGCACGATATGGTAGTCTCCTATGCTTCTCGTCGATTGAAGGAACATGAGAAGAACTACCTTGTACATGATCTGGAGCAAGTCGTCATTATTTTTGCCATGAAGATTTGGCAATATTATTTATATGGCGTTACATTTGAGATTCTCACTGACCATAAGAGTCTCAAATATCTGTTTACTTGGAAGGAACTTAATCTCCGACAGAGGAGATGGATGGAGTTCCTGAAGGATTTTTTATTGTACCATTAGCTATCATCCGGGGAAAGCTAATGTGGTTGCCGATGCGCTTAGCAGGAAGTCCGGAGGGACTTTAGCTTGCCACCGAGTTGTGGTCACAGACTTGATTTAAGGTTTCTCCGGTTTGGGCCTTGAGGGGTAAGGACAGACAGAGCATGGTACTCTGGTTACCATGGTTGCTCAGTCGTCGATCAGGACGAGGATCCGAGAGCCCTAGGCTGCTGATCAGTATTTGCAGTTTATTTGCAGCCAGATAGCTTCCGGCAACAGACTGAGTTCACACGAGACAAGGAAGGTGTTATACACTTCCGGGGCAGATTATGCGTACTTCAGTCTCGTCCGGTCTTACAGGAGCTACTTCAGGAGGCTCATCGCTCTCGATTTGCGATCCATCCAGGAGGGACCCGTATGTATCGAGACTTGAGGCGTTCCTACTGGTGGAACGGCATGAAGAAAGACGTCGCGGATTTCGTAGCTAGATGTCTTGTCTGTCAGCAGGTGAAGGCTGAACACCAGAGACCTGCAGAGTTACTTCAGCAGATTCCTAATCCTGAGTGGAAATGAGAACACATTACTATGAACTTTGTGGTAGGATTGCTGAGGACACGACGAGGCTATGACGCGATTTGGGTTATCGTTGATCGATTAACCAAATCCACACACTTCTTAGCAATCCGGAGGACTGATCCCTTGGATCGATTGGCAGATCTGTATTGTCGGGAGATTATCAGACTACATGGTGTTCCGTTAAGTATCATTTCGGATAAAGATCCACGGTTCACGTCTCGTTTCTGGCAGAGTCTGCAGCAGGCCTTGGACACACAGCTCCGTTTTAGTACAGATTTCCATCCACAGACAGATGACAGTTAGAGCGGACCATTCAGACTTTAGAGGATCTGCTGAGGTCGTATGTTATGGATTTCGGAGGCAGTTAGGAGGACCACTTGCCGTTAGTAGAGTTTTCCTACAACAACAGCTTTCATTCGGCTATCCAGATGACACCGTTTGAGGCGTTGTATGGTAGGTCTTGTCGGACACCCATCCTCTGGGATGAGGTTGGAGAGGCCCAGATGTTGGGACCTCATAGAGCTCAGCAGGATGCAGAGTTGGTCTGTATTATCAGACGGAGAATGTTAGAGGCGCAGGATCGCCAGAAGTGTTATACTGATCAGAGACGTAGACCCCTAGCGTTCTCTGTTGGCGACCATGTATTTTTGGGAGTTTCACCCACGAAAAGGGTGAAGAGATTTGATCTCAGATGCAAGCTAGCTCTGCGATATGTTGGACATTTCCAGATCTTGGAGTGGATTGGAGCGGTAGCCTACTATCTGGCACTACTACCGTTCCTGTCAGGCGTGCATGACGTATTCCATGGGTTTATGCTGAGGAGGTATATACCTGACTTGACACATGTGCTGACAGATATTTAAGTTCCTGTTCAGCCTGACATTACATATGAGGAGGTTCCGGTACGGATTCTCGACCGGAAAGAGCGTCAGTTGCGGAACAAGACTATCCGGCTGGTTAAAGTCGGATGGCAGCATCATTCGGACGAGGAGGCTACTTGGGAGCTCGAGGATACTATCCGAGCTCTATATCCCCATCTTTTCACTTGAGGTATGTGATTTATTTACCGTTCAGCATTTTTACTCTATAGCTGTTGTTAGTTCTTGCTGATGGTAGATAACGAAATTTGGGGACCAAATTTTTATTAGCGGGGGAGAATGTAAAATACCGAAAATAGGTGAATATTAATAAGGGAATTTTTCGGAATTTTTGGAAATTTTTCGGAAATTTTTCGGAGCTCGTATGGACGAGTTAACGGGGATAAGATTTGGGTTCCGGGAAAGCCAGTTTAGGCTACCCCATTTAAATGAGGAAAAGTCGAATTTCTTAATTCCTTTTCTTTATTTATTTTTCCTTTTCTTTATTTTCTTTACTTCCTCTCCTCCTCGCCGAAAACCCTTGCACGCCCGAGCCTTTCCCGACCCGAGCCCTAACCGGCGCTCACGGCGGTTTCCTCCACTTCCTCTTCTCGGTTTCCTCCTCTTCTCTTACATCTTCTCCTCTGCCGACGCCGAGCATCAGCCACAAGAGCTCCGGCGGCTTCGCTCTCTGCCCTAGCCGACCCCTTCATTTGCCGGCGATCTTCCTGAGCCGAGCATCACGTCGGCAGCCGACCTATTGCCTTTGCCCTAGCTTGGATCGCGAGCCCTCTTCGCCGCTGAGATCAGGAACGCGCCGGCGACGCACGGAGCAGCGCCTTTTCCCTGGAGTCCCAGCGCCGATACTCACCCTTGTGCCCTAGCCGACGCCTCTCTGATTCTCACTGTGCCGCCTCTCCTCTATTCATGATCAATCTTCCTTCGTTGTGGTGGAATTAGGTCACGGTTAAGGTAAGGTAGTGTTGAGAAGGTTAGGGATTTGAGGATCTTGATTGATCTCGGATCAGTTTCCTGTTCTGTTGGTTTGATTTGTAGGTTGTTTTAGTAGTAGGATGTTAACAAATTATGTTTGATCTGTGATCTTCTTACCGGCAGCACTCAAACCAGCATCACCAGTGGGTTGGATCAAGAGCAGAGGTTTGAATCAAGGTAAGAAGTAGAGTAATTGTTACATGTTGATGAGTTAGGTTCATGTATTGGATTAGGAATATATTGGATTAATCCATGTTTAGGTATGATCTGGATACCTATTGATAATTTATTCATCATTAGGTTGTGTAGAATAATTATGTTATATGGATTAGGTTTGGAATTAAATTAATGGTATGATTAGGGTTAAAGCAATTAACCCTAAATAATCGTTGGATTTAATTTTGGTAGAATTAATGCTATATGATTAGGGTTTTGCCCTAATTTAGTGTTAGAGATTTTTATTTGGCTATTTATATGTGTTGTAGCTAAATAAAAATGTATATATATTGGTGACACAGGACTTTGATGCGAGACGGGTATCTCAGAGTCAGATTTGGACTTTTCTTATCGGAGGCGGGTATTTTTGACTTATGTCATTTGATATACATAGTAGTGAATTTAACAAGTTGCATTAATTATATCCTTTATTTGTTTCGGTTAGTCACTACCCAATATCTGATACATGATTGATTGATTGCTTGATTTGCATCCCATGTATACTTTATTTGTTTATACATGCTTATAGGGGGTAGTGATATACCATGCTCACCATGTTCAGGACCTAGGTTTTATACCTTCTGTGTACCCTTGGATTGATTTGATACGTTGACCTATGATGCACTGTTATATATATGTGGATTAGGTCAGGATATTTTGTGGTTAGTGCCATGCACCATTTGCATGATTGCATGCTGTGCGATAGTCCGCTCCATTATTGTTGAGCACATCGCCAGTTACATGGATCTGCACACACCACCACTCATGGGTTAGTGGTCGATTCAGGCTGAGTGTATTGCAGCAGGGACTCTGTTAGGCACCGTTGGTCCGCTCATGGGTAGTGTGACACAACGTGTTATCCGGCAGGGATTCCTCCCCGTTATCGTGTACCGGGAGATGAGAGCATTACGCTCCCCCATTTATGATTTGGGGTAGGAGGATAGGTGTACTCCGACAGCATCCCGTCCACTCAGTCACTCATCAGGAGTAGTGACGACAGAGTGCACGGTTGTCACAGCCCTACCCACTCGGCCTCACTATTGTGTGAGATGATCGACTGGCGTTAGGGGTGACCAGGACGCATCATTGACATCATATGCATGATGCATTTATTGCTTGTGTTTGTGTTTGCTGCATTTATATGCTGCATATTGTTTGGATACCTATGTTTGACATGCATACAGGATTTCCCTATCTCTCGGACTGTTTGACCTTATACTCAGGTCCTGGTTAGTACAGTATAATCCTGTGATTTCAGTTTGCATTTACCTTTATTACATCAGGAGACTGTACGCATGATTAGTGCTAGGTGTTATTTCCTTACTTTGTATATCAATTGTACCTGCTGAGTGTTGGACTCACCCCACCTCCATTGTTGTTATTTTCAGGTTAATGCTGTCAGGAAGGAGTTCTAGTCGCTAGTCCTCACTGCACGTAGTGCTAGATCCCTGCAGACCTCGAGGATTTATTTACCATTTGGTTTGGTTTTTATTTGCTTATGTGTGTACTTGGTTATTTGGATACTTGGACATCGTATGTTTTTCTTTTGATAATGATGGATGTTCTTTTCGATATGTTTTTAGTACATGCCTGCCTGGACGGTAGAAGAGGTGAGTTTCGTCGGATTTGAGTTTTACGAGTGTAGTGGAGTAGGGTGGATTTCGAGTCAGCGTAGTATTGTGATGTTACTATTATAAACTGCGTGGTGAATATTTTTTTATTTATTGTTATTATTCCAGCCGCCTGTGGCTGAGGTATATGAGATGTAGAAAAGTTTCAGATTGTCCACCGTACAGGGGAGATGCTGCCGAAATTTTTCTCGGACAGGGACTCCTCTCGGGCGTGACAGAAAACCCTAGGGGGCGGTACCCCTAGGTCCTAGGGGGTGGTAACTCTAGGCGAAAAGTCCAGTCGATTTGGAGGACCGGAATGACATCAGGTAATCTCTCCTGAGGGGAGTAGGTGAGGACGCGTTCCCCGTAGAGGGAACAGTAGGCGTCGGGTCGACCTAGGGTTTCCGGTTGGGATTCCGAAGTCAGACTCGGACAGTCTGAAGACTGTCAGTTCTTCTTTACTATGTTTTATCAGATTCTAACACTGTCTTGCAGGGTATTTGCTCGGACTAACCTTGTTTTGCAGGAGAGGAACCTGCTGGAAAAAGGTGGTCCGGGCGCCCGGGACCAAACTTTATCCCCTGCGCGACTTCACCACGTGGAGCAACCTAGTTGGCTGGCCACGCCACACTCCAGGCGCCCGGAAAGGTCCCAAGCGCCCGGAACCTCATATAAAAAGAGGGTTGAGGTGCCGCTTCAAGAACAACCATCTTCTAAGCATTCTCCGTGCGACAAGCTGCTAACGTCTCGACTCAGAAGTGCTGCAACGACAATTCGGAGCTTCAGCTTTATTCTTTTTATTGTCGGTACAATATTCTTTTCTGCTTGAATTGTACTTAGCGTGTAATAGATTTTACGAATTATAGTTGTTGCCCACCGGAAGCGATCAAGGATCGCGGGCCTTCGAGTAGGAGTCGTCACAGGCTCCGAACGAAGTAAATCCTTCGTGTCTACTTTATTTACTTTTCCGCTGCGTTATTTCTGAACAAGCTTTTACGATTTCGAAAAACGAAATAGCCACGAGCGCTATTCACCCCCCTCCCGCGCTTTCGATCCATCAACAACCATTTAGGTTGTAACCAAGTAATTCTTGGTCTTTTATTTATTTTATTTAAGTTGTTATTTCTATTTTAATTGCTTTGCTAATCTAAGTCGAAAGACGAGAAAGGAGTTTTTGTTTTAGTGTTTCAGGCGACTCAACCCTCTCCAGTCAGCCTACTTGTCCAACAACGATAACCCAAAAAGACACAAAGAGCAGACTGAGAGACCAATTCATTACGCTCGACATGTGGACGAAGGATGAAGCAAGTACAACTAAAACACACAAAGAGGAATAGAGAGGAGCATGCACATACAATTTTTCAAAAGATAATAAGCCTGAATTGTGTGAGATTGGAATTCTATTAATCACGTGAGTAATAGTAAGGATTGCTTCCCCCCAAAAGGTACTAGAAACACTAGTAGATAGTAAAAATGAACGGGTTATTTCAACAAGATGTCTATGTTTTCGTTCAGCCACACCATTCTGTTCAAGAGTATATATACAAGATATTTGATGAATAGTACTATCAGAAGCAAATAAATGTGAAAAATGATTTGAAATGTATTCACCCCCCCCCATCACAATAAAAATACTTTATGACACTAGACTATTAAATTTTTGGTAGAGGGCTGTGAAGCAAGGAACTGTTGAACTGCTCTAACATATATGGATCAGATTTTCATAAAGTATTTGCACGACCAAACATGATGACAGAATGAATAATGCTCAAAATAACCAAATTGTAAGGATACATATTTGTACTATCCATAAAAACTAGTGTCAGGATGACTCATGGTCACACAAAGAATTTGAGGTAGAAAATGATGTCAAACGTAGAAATTGACAGCATTGGGCGTTGGTGTTGAAATCAGTAGAAAAGGACGTTAGTGCTAAAATCGACAATACAGGGCGTCGGTACCGAAATCAAAATAAAAGAGTGTCGGTGCCGAAATCGAAAGTATAGGACGTTAGTGCCAAAATCGACAGAAAAGAGAGTCCACGCTGAAATTGACAAAAAGAGTGTCGCCACTGAAATCGACAAGATAGGGAGTCAGCGTCGAAATCGACAGAAAAGGGCATCGATGCTGAAATTGGCAACACAAGGTATCAGCGCCAAAATCAGCAGAAAAAGATGTCGGCACCAAAATCGACAGCAATAGTAGGAAATGACAGTGACAACAAGAAGTAGTAACAGGGTGGCAACAGAAAAAATTAGGTCAAAGAAGAAGAATAACTCTAATACCATGTAGAAATTAGGAAAAGGAAAAAATTAGTCATATTATTGAATCCAAAATTGATACTTAGAAATACATAATATAAAGTCTTATATAGTTAAGTTAAGAAACTTTAAACTCTAAATATAAAAGGAAAAGACTAAATTATCCTAAAAGGTATAAATAAATGAATATATATAATCTAATAGAGTAATCATTTTAATGTTGGAAAGTCCTTACATGGACAACGAATACTCTGAGATTAACTATCAAAGTATTACTGTAAGCATTTTCATATGTATCCAATAGACAAATGATAGGAAGAGCTGTAATCAGACGAAATTTAAACATCCGGGTTACAAAAAAAATACAATTCATATGTCTATAGTCAAGCGTTTTGAAGAGTAAAATAATAAGAGTTTGAAAATCTTAAAAATATTTTGATGCTAAATTAACAAGATGGAGTGAAATATTTGTTTTATTTATTGATGCGGTTGTTTCCTTCAGCCCCTACATATCCCATGAGTAAAAAGTCGTGTTGATATGTCAGTTAAAGTCAAAACAAGTCACACCTAATCTAAGGAAAAGTTAACTCCGCTTAGATAAGACTCATACCTGATTGAACCAGCCTAATACACTCATTCCTGCCATTTGAGTCTAATTAAAGGACAAGTCACCGACCATATCCCAGTACTGACCCTGACACATATCAATCTTAACAATAGACTCCCTCTCAGTCTCGACAATAGACTCTCTCTTAATATCAGCAACAGACTCCCTCTCAGTTTCAGCTCCTGATGGCTAACATCATCTCTGTCTCAAGCCTAATCGTCGACACCCTCTCTCAGTATTGAATCCTAGCATCATCTCAATCTCTATCTCAAACTCTCTCTCAGTCTCGGTGATAGACTCCCTCTCAGTCTTGACAACAGACTTCCTGTTAATCTCGGTCTCAAACTCCCTCTTAGTCTTGGTAAGAAACTCCCTCTCAGTCTCAAGAACAGACTCCCACTCAATCTCGACAATAGACTCCTTCTCAATCTCAACAATAAACTCCCTTTCAGTCTCAGCTCTTGATGGCTGACATCACCTTTGTCTTGGCCCCAACCGCCAACACCCTCTCACGACATTGAATCCCAGCATCATCTCAATCTTAGTCTCAGATTCTAACTTTATCTATTCTCAAGGTCACTACATATCGACCTCACCTTTTTTGTCTTCAAAGCAAGCCTACACCCTATATAGGCTCGCTGATAGTAACTACGAATATTCCAGAAATATGTGGTATTTTGAAAGTGGGTGAGCGGTTACGAGGTTATCAGAATCGATCTCCTAGATGCTCTCCTACAAACATGTGATGTTGGATTAATGGAGCAACAACTAATAGATGTTAAATCTAGTTCCCTCATCGGCTCCCACAATGATAATATTTTGACTAACGTGAAGATGCTCTCCTGACACCATATAAACACTTATGAAGGTAATGACAAGGGATTTCAATTCTCTTCAACTCCACTAAGTTCTACTCTTCTTCTCCATCTCCATCTTTATCCTTCAACAAACCACCTAAAAGAAATCCTAACTTGAGCGTTGGAGTAGCCCCGAGATCTGTCCCCCGGTCAGTGTAGCTCTCTCTTTGAGTGCATCTCATATCTCTTTATCCCCTTCAATGATGGTCTCCGTAGTGTGCACATGCCAGCAAGTTTGTTGACTGGTGACTTGACCATCCACTGTATTTGATCGAACAAAATTAGCATCGTCTATGAAAAGTCTGAGCCAAGATACTACGATGGTTAACACTAGAAGGATTGTTGACCACTGCAACTCCATAGGAGAAAGAAGTCGTGGTGGAGCTGTAGCTATCACATAAGAGAACATCAACTAGATGGTTTCCAAGGTGCTACAAGGATTTTTGCAACATCACCCATTCCAACAACCGTCATTAGTGGGAGGTCTCCCTCCCTTAGATGGTCTATTCCCTCCCTCCTATGAATAGGATGCCCTCACCCCTCATAGGGGTCCCGCTAGTTGGAGTTTCAATCAATCGGGATGTCGAACTGCCTAGAGAAGATTCGTATGTGTCTCAAGCAATAAAAACCATGCCTCCCATTACAAAGGAAAAACTCTCGCCTCCAACGAAGGGAGCACGTGGGAACTCTCTTCTCTAGAGGAGTTCTTGAACACTACCCTGCAATTTTCGACAACCACAGCTAGGAGAATACACAGGGTCCTCTGATCCGGAGGATTACCTGTTTTGATTTGAAAATGCTTCCCTATTGCACTAGTATATAGATGGTGTTAAGTGTCGAGTTTTTTTTAACTACTTTATCAGGCTCATCTTAAAGGTGGTTTAGCCGACTCCCGATTTCTTCCATCACCTCCTTTGACGACTTCAAGGCTATCTTTCTATATCAATTTGCCAACAAGAGGTTTCAAAAGATATCTCTTAATCTATTTACAATGAAGCAACAGTCTCGGGAGACTCTCCGAGAGTATGTGCAACGATTCAACCTAGTCGTTTGGGATGTTCCCTCCATTCCCTTAGTGATTTTAACCAAAAGAATATCTTTTCCCAAAGTCTAGTAGATGGATTCTTTCATATCCTTGGTGAAAAAATCTTCATAGTGTCCTGTCCTTTTGACCAGTAGAGAATGGGCATTGTGGGTCCCTTTCTAAGAGGGTCTCTTTAGAAGAAGTTTCTCTTGGTCGCTATAGACTATTTTTCAAAGTGGGTAGAAATTGAGCCCTTAGCTCGGATCACAAAGAAGGTCATCCTTAAATTTTTATGGCAAAACATAGTATGCCAGTTCGGCATCTCTCGCAAATTGGTGTTGTATAATAGCCGACAATTTTAAGGTCACAAGCTAAAATATTAGAGTCAAGGTTTTGACATTCAGCAAGCATTACCTCAGTCTACTATCCTCAAAGCAACAGTCAAACATAAGTGGTAAACCAAGAACTAATCCGAGGATTGAAGATCAAGTTTGACCATGTCAAAGGTAGCTGGGTAGAAGAGCTTCCTAATATTCTTTGGGTTTATTGGATAACCTCGAGTGATAGCACCGGATGACTCCTTTTTACTTAATCTATGATAGAGAGGTACTGATTTCGATTGAAGTTGATCTTGAATCAGTGCATACGAAGATGTTGAAGAAAATTCGGATAAGCAACTTCTAGAGTTTGACCTTGACATAGTGAGCCGGGAGAAAGTAGAGACGTGGCTCAAAGCCTACTGACAGTGCATGTCTCATGCATGCCATCCTTCGCTCCTTTCATGTCGGAGACTTCATTTGGAAGAAAGTGAAGTCTATGGGGGATGTCAACAAACTGGAGTCGCGTTGGGATGGGCCATATCGAGTCACTCATCAACTTGAGAGTGGATTTTATTACCTAGATGATCCCCACTAAAAAGAACCCAGGCGACCTTGGCATGCCAAGCATCTAAGGTCCTATCGAGTCTAGTCCTAGGTACCAACGTTCTGTGTTTTTCCTTTTTCTATGATTCATCCTTGTAAACACTCACGCTCTATCAAGTAAAATTACAACCTTTTGTTCATCGATATCTTCCTACATAGTAGCCTTATGATCAGCTAAGGAGCTCTCAGTATTCCTAACCCCTAGCTAATGGCTCAACCTTATAATGAGTTTCTTTTCATCTTTTATTACGGGGCTTCTTGAGATTATCAGCTTAAGTCATATCAATAGATACGTTATCTTCGATTCTATATAATTTTGATTCGATACATTCTCTCTATCTCCCATAGAGACTCTCATCATCTCGTGCTATTGTCTCAATCTTAAGACATGCTTGAATCTTTCAAAAAGCAAATAGCCCTCTTAGTCCCACTCAATAACAGCTCAGAAGACCAACAACCCTCTTAACCTCATTTGCTAATGCTCAGGAAAAAGTAAATAACCATCTTAACCACACTTGCAAACGGCTCAAAAGACCAACAGTCCTCTTAACTCCACTCGCTAATGGCTCAAGAAGAAGCAAATAACCCACTTAGCCCAATTCGCTAATGGCTCAGAAGACTGACAATCCTCTTAGCCCCACTCTCTAATGGTTCGGGAAGAAGCAAATAACCCTTTTAGCCTCACTCAATAATGGCTCAAAAGACTGATAGCCCTCTTAGCCCCACTCACTAATGGCTTGTGAAAAATCAAATTGCTCTCTTAACCTCACTTGCTAATGGCTCAGAAGACTGACAATCCTCTTAGCCCCACTCACTAATAGCTCAGTTTATTAGTCTCAATCAAGCGCTGACTCTTAGTACTTTGGCTGCAAACTCAACAGTCTATCAGTCTCCGCTGCAATCTTAGTCATCGACGCTCTTATTATCTTCTCCTTTGACTAGGCAGTTTCTTATCTCAGTCTCAATTGCTATCTCAATTGCTGACACTTTTAGTGTCTTAGCCTTTAAGTTGACAGTTTCTTATCTCATTCTCACCTATAGTCTCAGTCGTCAAGGCTCTCATTGCCTTGTCCTTTGACTTGGCAGTTTCTTATCTTAGTTTCATCTGTAGTCTCAGTCATCGATGCTCTCAGTGCCTTGGCCTTTGAGTTAACAGTTTCTTATCTTAGTCTCATCTCCAGACTCTGATAACAATTTAACAATTTATATCCATGAATCCCTTAACTACACAATGATGTTGTAATAACGAGCCCATGATCGAATCTCTCAAGGAACTAACGGTAGGATGTAATCTAGGATTGTATGTTATTCTATTTTTTTTGGGTTTTAATATATAAATGGGGGTTTAAACTTTGAATCTAAATCTAACAAATGAAAAACACAACCAATAAGAAAATAATCTAATTCATAAATGAAACCTAACTAGGTGTCACCGATTAGTCCAATATGCATTGTCACACTACGTAATGAATCTCATCTTCAACACGATTTAACTACCAATGAAATAACAAGACTCAAATAAAATTTAATCTAAAGCATTGAATAAAATAGGAAATGAAATAACAAGTCGCATTTAAATCTAATCTAAAACAGAATTTAAACCCTAGCTTAAAACTAGCTAACTTAACAATTAACCAAACACAAATTAAACACAAATTAAACTTCAACAAGGCAAAGAAATGCTAAATTACTTGATAACAAAATAAAAAACGTAAACGAAATCTATTCTAGCTTCTAAAACAGTAGCAAAAGAAACTGAATGGTAAACCGTTCCAATCTCACAACCAATCTAACCAAGCTTCACACTCTTGCCATCACACAAGAGGCCGGAGACGAGAACACCCAATTTCGGTCATCAGTGGAGAGTCTCAGTTGTGCCTCGGTTCCAGGTTTGCTCAATAATACCGGCGAAACGCCTCCGGCAAGCTAGAAACAACCCTAAACCCATAAATGGCCGAAAATCTAGAAATCTGCAATCCTTCTCCTCTGAATATGAAATGAAAGCTACGGATGATGGATGATCATCGGATGAAGCTCAAGAACACTGAAGGAACGCCACCAAATGTCACTGATGGAAGGAGAAGCACAGATCTGAGGGAATGCCCAACAAATCTATGAAAACAGAGGATCGTCGAGATGCAGAATTTCACCGGAGGGAACGCCCGCCGATGGCTCCAGATGATCGGGATGAAGTTGTCGTGAACCTCTGCACTGATGATGTCGCTTGAAGAGTTGATCGGAGGTGGAAACGAGGTCGGAATCTCGTGAGAAGCCACGCGACGTGAAGCTCAGCGCTGTGGAGGAGATCGACACCAACGAAGCTACTATAGCTTCTGTTTTAAATCAGATCCAGATCTGAACGGATGGCTGAGATCAATTCGGATCTTGATCAACGGTGAAAATTTGCTTTAACTCCGATCTGACGGTGCTGATCTTAATCTAGAGTCTGAATCTACTCTCCCTTAGGTCGGATGGACCAGATCTTCAATGGATGGCTCAGATCCCTCTGATCTTTGATGAACGGTCCATAATGCTCCGTAGCTTGATTTTCTCATTTAAACTCCGATTCGAGCACAAATTCGGTTCGAATAGATCCAAATCCAAGATCCTTTGATGCCTACAAAATAAGAATCAAATATTAACATCAAATAACACCGAAAATAAGATAATTTACAATTATTCCAAGAATAAAGGTAATACATGAAATGTGATGCATATATAGGTTTCATCTATGAATATAACATCAAACCATGCATGTATGAATCAAAATAATATAATAAAATCATGATTATCACTTGACCTTTGAGTTGACAGTTTCTTATCTCAATATCATCTCCAGACTCTAATGCTCTCAATGCCTTAGTTTTTGACTTGATAGTTTCTTATCTCAGTCTTATATGCCGTCTTAGTCATTAATGCTCTCAGTGCCTTAGACTTTGACTTGACAATTTCTTATGTCAATCTCATCTACAGTCTTAATCATCAATGCTCTTAGTGTATTGACCTTTGATTTGACAATTTCTTATCTCAATCTCAACTGCAATCTCAGTCCCCAACACTCTTAGTACCTAGCCTTTGACTTGGTAGTTTCTTATCTCAATCTTAGTTGTAGTCTTGATCGTCGACGCTCTTAGTGTCTTGGACTTTGATTTACCAGTTTATTATCTCAATCATAGATGCTCTCAGTGTCTTGGCCTTTAACTTGGTAGCTTCTTATCTTAGTCTCAACTACAGTCTCAAACACTCATACACTCGGAACCTTGGCTTCAGACTTCATAGTCTATCAGCCTCGGCTGTAGTCTCAGACGCAGGAACACTTGGCACCTTGTCCTCAAACTCGATAGTCAATCAATCTTGGTCTCATCTTTAGCCAACCATTGACACTCAATGCCTTGGCTTCAAACTTAATAATCTATCAACTATTTGTCACGTAGACTCTTGAAAAAAAAATGAGAATGGACAATCAACACATATAAATAGGATAAGTCTCAAAAAGAAAATTTATTCATCATAAGAGGTTTCTCAGTTCAATTAGAAACAACATAAAGATAAGTCCCCAAAAAAACAAAGTAAAAGTAAGAAATATCAGGAGAAAAATGGGCAAACTTAGTTAGCCTTTTCAGAAGGAAGCGGCTCATCCCAGACATTTTGCAAACTCAAGAATGACAAATCAGCTCCTCTTGGGATCAGTTTTCCTTCGAAGCATTATATTGACGGAGAGCGCCCTTGAAGCGTCATACTCCAGCATATTGCTACTTCTAGTTGAGAGCAAGTCATAAAAGTTTGCAAAGGTTAGAAAAACTTTCTTTTGCTCTACTCGATGATTCTCTTCCCCAACTTTATATTCGATCAACTCCCTTTGGTAACCTCCCTCTCTACATTGGCAGTCTTCTTCAACTCAAAGGCCATCTTTATTTCTTACTCTTTTGTCTCAGACAATTGTAGCTCTAACTTTTCCTTAGCCAAGACCTCAGTTTGGAGGTCATTTTTGAGCTACAGTCATTGAGTTTCTAAAGCAGCCAACTTTCCCATTTTCATAACTAATTCTTGTTGAGCTTAAAGTAGCTCGTCTTGGGCTTGCTTGGCTGACTCCTCCATGGTCTGTGCTCTTTTAGTCAATACCTCTACCGCTTGAGAAGTAGTTCGGGCCTTGGTGAGCTGATACTCTAAATTTTGATCCTTATTAGAATAAATTCTGGCCTTATTAATCCATTTTATCACTTCATCCTTGACCATCTTCTTTGTAGTCTTCAAGTCCTCTTGTCTTGATTGGGCAAGTTGGCTCTCTTGTCTTGATTGGGCAAGTTGGCTCTCCAGATCGGTCATCTTGTTTTCCATTTAGTAATATTTTTTTGAGTAGATTGCTGATGAAACAATACATTCCTTTTGCTTCTATTGGTACTGGAAATATTAGCTAATCAAACTTGTGTTTTAATTTTAGTAAAGGTTCAAAGTTAAGCTGTGTTGTTGTTCCAACAAGTCTAATTGAGTATGTAGAAAAGTCCTAAGTGATCTTAAATAAGGTGAAAGTCCTAGCTGAAGCTAGGAAAAGAAGTTTTTAGTGGACACTAGGCAGGTGGAAACTCCTAGCTACGATCAGGCAACAAAATCCTGGTCTGACAGATTAGGTAAAGTCTTGGCGGATCAAGGATGTTAGACGAAATTCTAGGGTCGAGGATACTAGTTGAAAGTTTTAGGGGTCACGGACATCAAGAGGAAGACTGGACGGGTCAAGGATTAGACGTCTAGTGAAAAGTCTTGATATCTTGGATGCTGAGTAAAAGTTCAAATGGTCTGGAGGACTAGTTTAGCAAAAGGTAAACTTTTTTAAGAGGAGTATGTGAGGACGCATTCTCCATTGAGGGAACAGTAAGCGTCGGTCCGACCTAGGATTTCTGAAAAATCTAAAAGTTAGAATCGGACAATATAAAAACTGTCAAATATTTTATTTCGATATTATTTGTTATGCTAAGTTTGTTTTATAAGATATCTTTGGTATTTTAACTAACATGTCTTGCAGAAAGTGAAATGTACAAAGAATACTCCGGTGAACAGTGCCCGATGTGCCTTCTATGCTACTGAAGGCGCCTCGGCTGCCTTGGCCTAAGGACCATGCAGATGGGCATGGAGGCACCTTAGAGCGCCCGAAGGCGCCCTTGAGGTTGGTACAAAGGTGCCATCGAGTGCTTTGAAGGCGCATTCGAAAGGATAAATTTCACAAAATGTAGTGTTATCACGACCTAAGCGTACATGATAAACATTATAGCCGGAGGTTCCTTGGATGCAGCTGGAGGCACCTTCAATAGCTTATAAAAGCAGTCTTCAAGTAGCTCTCTTAAGAGAACTTTAATTGACAACTTCTCTCTTGTGCATAGCTCCAAGGACAACGCTATGATTCTGTGATGTGACTCTGACAACTACGCTCAACATCAGATCTATTTCTTTATCGGTATATTTTATCTAATCCAAAGTTGTATCTTAATATTCTTATAATATTCAAACTAATAGTGGATTATCCAACGAAGGTGATCGACGATCATGAGCCTTGGAATAGGAGTCATCAAATGCTCCGAATCAAGTAAAAACAAATTTGTCAACATTGTCTTTTTTACTTCCATTCTTTATTTATTCTGCTATGTTTTACTCGGACATTATTTTCTATAAAATGTAAAAAATCTACGAGGGTTATTCACTCTGCTCTAGTGCAACGATCCTACAACTTCCACTTCAGACTATGCAATCATAATGGTAATCTAGAGATATTCCATAAGCATTAAATTAAAAGGCAAAACATACCCTCCGGATAAACCAAACTATACTCTCGCCCAATTCTAGGAATGTCATCTGTGGCATGATATCCTCCTGGTAATCATGGAGTTGCTCAAATGGGGAAGGGCCATCCCCTCTAGCCTTATCTTCAATCCTAGGTATTTGGGATGGCCGGTTAGACTAGAGCCCAATCTCGTGGTGCTAGAAGTCAAGTACGCTCGATCAAATGTGGGGATAGCAACCGTATCAGTGGAAAGAGGAGCCGCTACAACCTTGTCTTTACTCCTGTATGTTTCAGTTTTCTCCTTCATAGTTGCTTCAAGGGGACAACTTCTCACAGACAAGGGCACTAGAATAGCCTCTCCCGAGTGTTAGACCAATTTCCTTTTCTTCATAGTTTCTATCTCAATCATTGACTTCTTTAAAGCCTTGGTCTCAGGGCTAGATTTCTTTTAAGTCTTGATCTTAGACTCTCACGGACCTTTCATAAGGTCCCAATCCTGGGAACTAACCTCTGACTCTCACCTTGTATTGATTTAAGGGAACTAGCATATATAGGATGCTTTAGAGTTTTCTATTTATTTCTGAGTTGGGCTTCGAACTAAGCTTCAACCTCAGATGACTCTGTTAGCTCAATAATCAGACCTTAGTCCTTGTTGTTGTTGGAGTCAATAATGTGGTGGTGGGAGTCTCGAATGTAGATTTCGAAGCTTCAGCTACAGTAGTCCGAGCTTTGATAGTTGTAGAATCATCCACCACAGAGGGACGAGAGGCTAGCAATTCTGAAGATCTCTCAACGACATCTTCTGGGGCGAATACATCATCCATGAAAATCAGGTCCCACATCAATTTTTTTGCTTATGGATGTGTTAGACATGAGTCATCCTACAAAGACAAAAGGTTAGTTAGTTAAAAGAAAAACTAATTAGAAAAGTGCCTTGCTCAAGGGTCATCAAGCTCCATTGCAATCAAGCTTAGCCTAGCCCAATATAGCAAGGTCTCGTTCTCCACTAATAGACTAGCACTGAACTTCAACTAAGATAGAATCTTAATCATCTCTGAATATGTTAATTCTGACTTATAGTCACCCAGTAATGGTGGAGCAGGTAGATCATCTAGCTAGAGCGTTGCTTAAGTATATGATTGGAGTGGTTTAATAAAAAAAGAAATGACCCTTCCATTCATTATGTGAAAAGGGCACTTACCCAGGAAGGTACATCGAGTCCTAGTCGCAAAATACAAGACTCCAAGATCTGTCTATCAGAGGTAAAAAAAAAAGTAGTGAAAGGTGGTATAGTCAAGTGGAATCTGATATAGTTGAAAAAGGATAATGACACTACAAATCAAACGGTAGAAGTTAGTGACTAGTTATGACAAAGAGATTTAGAACTAGTGGGATAAGCCTCGAAGACAAGGATGGAGAGAAAATCTATGATCACTGCCCAATTGGCTAAAAAAGCATGCGATGTATCCTATTGGGGGCTTGTGTAGTCGCTTCTCCAACAATGGGATCTAAACTCATGGTCAAGCGAAATACCGAAGGTTTCTTTGAACAGTGAGGCTACACTAGGGGTATAAATGAGTCAAGCCGCTCGCGAGCAGCTCGGTCAAAGCTCGACTCAAGCTCGGAGTTGACCAAGCTCGAGCCGACTCATTTAATATTCGAGCCGATCTCGAGCTCATTTAATACTGGCTCAAGGGTTCGTTGAGCCTATTCGAGCTCCGCTAATTTAATATTTTAATATTTAAAATAATTACTACTTTAAAGTTAAGTAATAAGTTGAGGAGGTGTTTGTGGCTAGAGTGTTTCATAAGGTTATTAGAGGTTGAAGGTTTGAATCCCAGCTTGTGCACACTTATTTTTATATTTAAATTCACTGTTTTCGAGCTGAGCTCGAGCTCGGCTCAGCTCAGCTCAGCTCATTTACATCCCTAGGCTACACCTCTAGTAAGCAGTCTGGGAATCATATCCCTTATCAGAAGCATTGGCTACCATGAGTTCAAAGAAAAAGAAAGAAGGAGGACGAAAAGGGTCAAGAAACAGAAGAAAGTTTAGCAAACTTATGATCTTCCTGGGCGCTAGGAAGAAGATGAAGATAAGGACAATTAAAGGGAAAAGGAGGCGAATTAACATGAGATTTGTTTTTGGTTAACCTAATATACTTTGATGGTGACATAGTAAAGTGATTGCGTCAACTCCCTGAACCATTGGACGACATGATTTTTTCCTCACTATTGGATCGCTTGGCCAAGTGATCATGATTGCGACTCAATCTTCACCATTAAAACACAACAGTGATAATATATGAAGTGTCGCATCAATCCCCAAGATAATTTAAATGTATTGTCCTATGTAGAGGTTAAGTAGGCACTAGCATGCCCCCTCTGTCAGTTCAAGATGACGTTAGCAATAACACTATCACACACCTTTGAGGTTAATGTGGTAAGGTGCCCTAACACTCCGAGGAGGATACCACATGCCACCCATTAATGAAGCGGTATAATACGACAATCATCAATGTGATACGTGACCCCTTGTATCATGTCCCTTATATGCAAGGATTTCTCTCCCCAACGATCAACCTTCAACTAGCTGAGCCCAGTAAAACATGGATACATTAGGCTAACATTCTAAAAATATTGGAGTGATGGGTAATGTCAAGTTTGAAATAAATGGCTTTACATTAAATAGAATTTCGATACAATCTATATTTAGTAAGGTAATATAAGCAGTTAACATACTAATTACAAATAATTTATTTTAGGTATGTACTAATTATGTATCATCTATTTTATATAGTAATATATACATAACTAATTAGCACAATTATGACAAAATGAATTTCATAAATGATAGTGTGCAATTTCGATGTTGATATCCCCTCTCAAATTGATGTCGAGTGATCAACAAGCATCAATTTGTCAACAAGAAAGTAATGGTGGTGTTGGGTGAAAGCCTTATCAAACACATCAGCAATATGAAGTTTAGTGGTGATATGTAGAGAGTGATGACACGAGCATCTAATGCTTCATAAATATAATGACAATTCGTTTCAATGTGTTTGGTGCATGCTCAAAACACTAGGTTAGCAGCAATTTGAATATTACTAGTATTATCTACATGAAGCAGAGTAGGCTCAATCTAGAGAAACCCAAGCTCACCCAACTGCCCCCGAAGCCAAACTATTTCAAAACAAGTAGAGGGCATGATGTGATACTCTAACTCTCTTCCTTTTCTAAGCAATGAGAGAGGTACTAAGAAACATGCACCAACTTGTAACTGAATGTCGAGTATCAGAAAAATCAGCCCAATCAGCATCACTATATGTAATCAAACGAATAGGAGAACCCACAGAAAAGAAAAGTCCTAGGATAAAAGTGCCTTGCAAATAGCGTGTTGTGTAGAATTGCAACCAAGTAAAGGTGTCTATGCGCAATAAATTGACTAACTTGTTGAACAACAAAGACAATATCAAGTTGAGTAATAGTCAGGTAGTTCAAACTCTCCACTAATTGTCTATATAAAGAGGGATCAGAGAGAAAATCACTTCATCATGATGATATTTAACATTTACCTCCAATAGATTATCAACAAAACTACCATCTTGTAGACCAACCAAAGTAACTACCTCCTGAAGGTATTTACGTTGGTGTAAGAAATTCTAACTGAGGTAGAATGCACCTCAAGCCCTACAAAAATAATATAAAGGACCCAAGTCTTTCATATGAAAAGACCCTTGAAGATGCTCCTAAAGTTTGGACAAAGGAGAAGTTAATAAGCGTAGAGCGTAACTTATCAAATCAAGCATGTGAAGCCTGCTTTAAACCATAGAGTGAATGTTTATTTTGCAAATATCAGAAGAGGGTGGAGAAAATAATCTTGATGGTGGAGTCATATAAATCTTTTCCTTAAGATCTCCATGTAAAAAAGTATTTTTCACATTCATTTGACGTAATGACCAACCCTTGGAAACAACAATAGCTAGAATAAGTCTCATTGTCGTCATGTTGGTTACAGGAGCAAATGTCTTCTCATAATCTACTTCATACTTATATCGATTACCAAGTACCACCAACCTTACTTTATATTTGTCAAGTGAGCCATCAAATCGCAGCTTAATAGAATATACTCATTTACAACAAATATGCTTAATACCGTTGTTCAAGGAACAATATCCCAAGTGTGATTCTCTTGAAGAGCTTGAAATTCTTTTTATATATCTCTTGACATGCATGTTTAGTTGGATGTGAATAAAAGGTAGGGTTTGTAGTATTAGTTGAAGTGGTAGATAAACCATATCGATCAGGAGGATGACATGTGCGAGAGAATTTCCAAAGAACCACCAGCGTAGTAATTGGATTAGAATCAGGAAGAATTTGTGGCTATGGGGTTTAGCGTCGTCGATATACAATTTCAGGTATAAAACGTTCAATTAGTGGAGAGATATTGTAAAATATGGTACCCAAATAATAATTAAATAATAAGATTATTTGACAAATAATCTTAATGAAATTTTTAGGAATTTTCTAGAAATTTTTCGGAACTCATATGATGAGTTTAAAGGGATGAATTTTTGAGTTTGGGGAAAGCCTGTTTGGAATACCAATAAGTGGGAGTTGATTGAGGAATTAATTGGGTTTAATTAAAGGTACCTAAGTTAATAAAAATCTCATTTTTATTTCCTTGCCTTAATCCCAATTTCTTCCCCTAAGCTCTCACCGACGCCTCCTCCCCTCTCCGTGCCAACTCTCTTCATCTTCCCCAACTGACGCGCTACCCTCGCGCCGCCTCGCGACGCCTCTACTTCCTCACTGATAAAATCCATCGGCCAAGGGAAGTTTCGAGCCTTTCCCCTTACGTCGTCCCCTTCCTCTCACCTTTGCCTTGATTCCCCTCTTCCACTCCTCTGGCCGATCGAGATCTCTCCACCGTCGCCTCCTCGGCCGACCACCGTTCAGTTCCAAGCCTTCCTCTTTCGAAGCTCTCAGTTTCTCCTCGCCTCACACCACCAATCCGTGCCCTAGCTCACTGAATCGCCACTCCACACCAGTCATCTCTGACCAAGAGAGGGAGATCCGAGCCCTAGATTGGCTGGAGTAGGTTGTGATAAGCTTCTAGAAGGTTATTTCAGCCTACTAGTCAGATATCGAGCTACTACCGACGATCTTTTCTTTGTTGATCTCAACAGCCGTTAGATCTAACCGACGGAGAAGGAACAACCGATTGGGTAAGTCTGCTAGTTTGGGTTTTAGATTCTTAGAGATTAGGTTTTGATCTTATTAAGGAAAATTGTTTAACTGTGATGGATGTCCTGGCAGTGGCTTCTGGGTAGTGTTGGCCACAAGTTTTGACAGCAACATCTTCCGGCAAGCAATTTTCGGTAGCTGCTCTACCTGGCTGTGGATCAATAGGAGAGGCTTTGGGTTGAGGGTAAGGAGTTAGGAATTTGTTTCTTGCTGTAGCTTAAACCCGAATTAATGTTAGTATGGGTAGGGATAGTTGGTCACGTGGTTTTGGTATATTGAGGTTAAGATGTTGGATCTAATCTAAGCTTTGGGATAGATCCGACTTATTTAGTTAACCCAGATTAATGGATGAATTCAGAAGGATAATTAATGATTATATTGGTTAGGGTTTTCCTAACTAGTTTTGGGAATTTTATTTAGCTATTTAATTTATAAGAACTTAGCTAAAATAAAATACACTGATATAGGAATCTGTTGAGACAAGATCACGACATAAAGTTTATTTCAGTTACGATCTCTATTTTTGAGGCGGGTATCTTTGACTTATCTCTTTTGATATTGTCATTTTGATATGCATAGTATGTTATATCTAGTAGTAATGATTATGTTTATATATGCCTTGGTATGTCACAACTTGATACCTGTAGTATGCCCTTATTGTTGTCTGTTCTGCATTATTGCTTATGTTCTCTTGATTCTTACACTACAACAAAAATGTTAAATGACAACACCACAAAGACAACGGTTTTAGAAGAAACTATTGTAAATTTGGTAAAAGATAACAGTTTTAGATAAAATCGTTGTCTTTAAGCTGCCATAAAATACAAAAGACAATAGTTTTTGTGAAAATGGTTGTCGTCGAGCAATTTTTTTTTAAAATTAACAATGCATTTTACAACAGTTATCTAAAACCGTTGTCTTTAAGTACTTTTTTAGGGGCTATGATAACAATTTTGCAAATTGTTGTGTTTTTATATTGTTTTATATAGTCAAAGACAACGGTTTATTAAAACTATTGTCTTTGACTTTATTCTTTCGGTGTTTTTCCCTCTCTCCGAAAAATTTTTGGCTCCGTGTTTTCGGCCTTACCCTTCCTGAACCCTTCTTATCCATTTTTATTTCCCTCTCCCTATACGATCTCTTCACGCTCCTACTACCGAAATCCTAAGCATCTTAATTCAACCCCTCTCCGGCGAACCCCTCTCCACAAATTGTTAAGTGGAGAGGAGGTGGAGGAAGGTGATGAGTTTGTTCATCGGAACACGCGCCAGCGACGGGGACTCATCGAACCTTGTTTGCTAGCTTGACTGCGTCTAGGGCATGGTCGACGCTCTCTCTTTTGTCTGGTGGAATCGTCATCAAGTTCACATCTCCCTTCACCTCTTTCCTTTGCTTACTCATTAGGGTTTCATCTTACCTGCTTCCTCATGAGGATGTTGTGGTCGAGATCTCCGAACACGAACTCGTCATCATTGTGGAGGAGTTTGGTTGCCTTCTGGCCAGGGTGTACTTAAAATGTGAGGTACCCTAATCGATGAAAAACAAATTAAAATCTGCATCTTTTGGCGTAAACTTTGATGTTTACTAGGATTAAAATGGTGGCTTTGTTTCTCGACAATTGTTTCCTGCATACTAGTATGCAACGAAAGGATAACCAAGGTTCGGCGTGATCTTGGGGCTCTTCGTTGATTACCTCAACATCTTTTCCACTCTTGGACATTCCCTTGCCATCGAAATCAGTTACCCTGGTCTGGACATGCAACTATTTTTGAAGTAAGCTTCTTCTTTCTCTTGATTGTGTATCTATAAAGCTAAACTACATTGTTGCAAGGGTTAGATTATGAAGGTATGTGTAATTCATCAAGCAGTTTGTGTTCTATCTCTATGAATTCATTGTTTGCTGAATTCTATTGGGTACTCTTGTGATCTCTACATTGCATTGCTCAAAAACCAGTTGTTCTTTCTTTAGGTGTACTATGGTTGGATTCCTCCTTGTTCTTTGCAGGTTGAAGTATAGTTGTATGATAAGTTATATGCATTGGCTTGTGATATGAGTAATCTATTATGTCTGTCCTGTTAAAGGATTATTACTTCACTTCCATAATGCAATAATTCAATTGAAATGTCTATTGTGTCGGTTAAAGGATTGTCTTTGACCTCACATCAATTACTGTTTTCTTCTTTTTTTTAAAGCAGAAATGGGAAATGAATGTTGCTCTATCCAACTGATTGACGGAGATGGTGTATTTAATGTCACAGGTCTTGAACACTTTATGAAGTAAGTGAAATTGGCAGAGCATGGATTATCCTATGCTGTAGTTTCTATCGTGGACCCACAAAGTAGTGGTATGTCTTTGAGTTTCTTGAATTCTATTTTTGTATTTTATGTGTTTGAAGGCTATGTTTATTATAAGGTATCTCACATTTTGAACTTCAGAGGTATTCAACTTGAGTTAGAGATTACCACATTTTTCAATTCTTTACCCTTATAAAGACTGGAGTAGCTGGAGATATTACTTCTTCCTTGTTGTGTAATGAAGTCAATTCAATAAAGAAATATTATTGATCAAGATAATTACCTTTTCTATCATTGCTTTGTTTCCTATAAATCCGGAAGTATGGGATAAGTAGCATAACATTTTACAGGGAATAAAGTTAACTTGTGCATATGTATTATTGTTCATATTTGTTTCTATGTGATTGCTTGGGTTTTGGAATAGCAAGTGATGCTCACAAGACTACGAATTATTTCTGAAAAAAATAATAAGTACTCGAAGAAATTTGATATGGTGATGATATTAAATTCATGACCAACATTGTTTTCTCTATGCATTGTAGTTCTGGAACATAATTGGTCTTCCTGATTCATATTGGTTGTTCTTGCTATATTTTTTAGTCTTGGATTATATAAATATGGGAGACAATAATATTTGAATATGTTCATTCCAAATAATAATTTTAATTTGGTTAAATTGGCTGCCTATAAGATGATCAAGAATAATTGTAGTGAAATATATTACGTATTCACTGTTTATCATTGTCCATTTTACTATACTGTATTATAAGTTCTGTGATTGAGTCGGTGTTGGACCATGTTACCTAACTAATACCTTTTAGTTTCAACTTTTGCTTTTATTCATTTATATGAATTATGCCGCTAACCTCAGTGTTACTATTGCTTTTCCAATTGCTTCTCAAGGTTGAAATAGGCAAATAACTCATTTGCTTTTGTGGATTGCTTACTGTTAAAGAACTATTCACTTTCAAACATTTGGAAATATTTTTTTGTTCTTCATCTTTACTTCCTTTGTACAAGATATATGGTCTTAAGGGAGTCTTGAATTTTTTTCTATAAAATAGATATCTATATATTTCCCTATTTTTGTTGCCTTTTGGATATGTTTTTGCAGCAATATAATTTTTTTACTTGTTAAATTCAGTAATTGCTGATGAATGGTCTTCATTTTCTTTCTTTTTTTTTTTGGTTAATAGGGAAGAGCACTCTATTAAACCATTTATTTGACACCAACTTTCGAGAGATGGATGCTTTCAGGGGAAGGCAAGTTCTTGAATTCTTGTATATATATATTATCAATTTTAGTGCTACTGATATATGAGTTATTTTAGATCACAAACCACAAAAGGCATTTGGTTAGCAAATTGTGTTGGGATTGAACCATGTACAATTGCTATAGGCTTAGAAGGTACTGATGGACGAGAATGAGGAGAGGTATTATTCTCAACCAAACTATTGAACTCACAATAGGTCTCTTTTGGCATAGGATTAAGCATTTTATCTTTTGAAGTTCTAGATATGCCTAAGAGGTGCCCCTATCTTAGAATGATTTTAGGCATATAAAATAAAATTCTCATTATTTACAAACCTCTAACATTTAACAAAATTAGTCAATGTGATGAGAAATTCAACTTGTTCAAGACTTTCTTTTAGAAAGCTCGTTGTCACGATTGCAACCATTTGATACTTTATGAAGTTGGTTAAGAATCATGTAGTTTTCATTAACAAGTTAATTAAGAAGCTCTATTTGCAATGTTGAGGACTTGAATCGTAGAGCAGTCACCTTGAAAACATCTTAGTATAAGCTTGTTGAATCAAGTTCACAATTATAGTTGTTTACCTTTTCTCTCCTTTGTTTACCTTAATTGGATTTTTTACTCCATTTCTCAGTCTGTCGATAACACAACTTTGAGTTATGTTTCTACTTTGTTCAGAATGATACTGCCTTTGAGAAGCAGAGTGCTCTTTTTTCTTTAGCAGTTTTTGATATAGTCCTAATAAACATGTAAGTTCATTTTCATTATGCGTCAAATGCTACCTTTGTCTAGAACAAGGGTGAGCATTTGCCTCTATGATATAGGTGGTGCCATGATATTGGTCGAGAACAAGTGGCAAATAAGTCTCTTTTAAAGACAGTCTTCCAGGTTATCTTTCATTATCTTAATGTTATTCCCATCTTACAACAACTTTTTTACATATACTTTTAATTTGAGTTTTGCTTAGTTCCTTTTGTTTACCTTATGACAGGTGATGCTGAGACTGTTTAGTCCTCATAAGACCACACTACTCTTTGTTATACGAGATAAAATAAGGGTGAACATTTTCATATGTGCATTTTTCAGCTTCCGTATTGGAGACTCCTAATTCAATGAAAATGAGTATTCATGTGCATTTTTTATATGTCGAGATCTCCTGGTGCCTTATCAAAGGGGTGGAAAGATTGGACTTTTTGATGGAGTTGGTGTGGGAAGACTGGATTTATTATGGAATTGATGATCAACAATGTTGGAAAAGGTTGGCATGGAAGAATCAGCAAGTGAGAAAGAGGAGTCCAATGAAATTCTACAAGTTGAAGATTGTGATGGGGCTGGGGTTGACAATAATTACTTGTAATCCTACATGGCATGAATCACCATCATAAGTTTCTAGTCTTTTGACTATTGTTCATTAGTTGTAAATGGAGTTTATTTGTTTATTTGTATTGGGATAAATTTTATTTAAATATTAGATATGTTTCTTCTTTTGTGATTGTAATTCTTGTATAAGTAACATTTTGAATGACATTGATGTGGAGAATATTCTTTCTTTTGTGATTATGATTCTTTATTATATATTTATATTGAAATATGATATATTGGTATTAAAAGATAATAATTTAAAAGACAACCGTTTAAAATCATTGTTGTTGTCTATCACCCCCAAAGACAATGGTTAAAAACTGTTGTCGTAGTCCCAAAAATGGTTGTAACTGGCAGTGCTATTAAAAATGCTTTAAACAACAACGGTTTTAAACCGTTATCTTTTTATTCAAAGACAACGTTTTAAAACCGTTGCAAAACTGTTGTCTCTTCATTCAAAGACAACGGTTTAAAATCGTTGTCGTAGCCCCCACTTTTAACAATACTGCTAATTACAACGGTTTTAAAGGGCCTATGACAACGATTTTTAACCGTTGTCTTTTAATATTTTTGTTGTAGTGTAATTACATTGTATTTACGTAGTGACATACAATATATTACCAGATATAGGTCTAGCTACTAGATATACTTGGCATGCGTACCTAGTGTTATTACTTGGCATGTGTACCTAGTGTTATTACTTGGCATGTATACCTAGATTTATTACTTGGAATGTGTACCTAGGTTTACTATCTGACATGTGTACCTAGATCATTATTATGGACTCGGTTTTCCTTTTGGTATATATTATGAGGAGGCTGATATTTTCAGGAGTTACATGCTTAGTGTCATACACCATATAACATGATTGCATATTGAGCGATTGTCGGTTCCATTGTTGTTGAGCACACACCAGTTACATGATCTGCACACAAAATCACTCATGAGTTAGTGGTATATCAGGCAGGGTGTGTGTAATTTTTGCTCTGTCAGGGCTCCGTTGGTCCACTCATGGGTAGCGATGACTGTAACGTGGTAGCGGATAGAGATCCCTCCTCTTGACTATGACATAGGGAGATAAGAGCTTTGACTCCCCCACTATATTTAGGGTAGGAGGATAGGTGTACTCCGATAACATCCTGTTCACTCGATCACTCAGGAGTAGTGATGGCAGAGTGCACAATTGTCATATCCCTACCCACTTGATCTCACCATCGCGTGTGAGGTGGTTGACTGGTGTTAGGGGTGACCATGTTATTTGTATCATATGCATGGATTGCATTTATTACTTGTGATTACTGTATTTTTGTATGTTGCATTTTGGTGGTTGCATATGATTGACATGCATACAGGAGACATGATGCATTTGGTCTGACGACCCTTATATCCGGATAGGAGGTCCTGGTGAGTACAGCTTCACCTCTTATTCAATTTTCGCACTTCCTGTTATAGATTAGGAGTTGACGACATTATTGATATATATATATATATATATATATATATATATATATATATATATATATATATATATATATATATATATATATATATATATATATATATATATATATATATATATATATCTTATTATGTCATAATATTCGATCGTTTGAACTCACTGATATTCTTTTCAATTTCATCATGAGGTTCTAGTTGCTAGTCCCCACATCTTGTCGACACGGTTTTCCTATTTCGGACTTGTGTTTCCTTATTTTGTGAACTACAGACTTGTGATGTGTAGTTATTGAACTCATGTATTTTATATCGAGGTTTTGGTACCCTGCCCATGTTTTCCGCTATGATGGTTTTCCGTCGTGGGTTGTGTTTTCCTTGTTGTAGTGGAGTAGGTTATTTATTAAACTGCGTGGTTATGATTTGTTGTGTAGTCAGCCAGAGGCTGATTTATTATAAACTACGTGGAATGTTTACATATTTTATTGTATATGTTCTGACCGTGTTGGCCGAGGATTGCGAGTCCCTGACGGCTGTGTATTCCTCTAGGGCGTGACAGGGAGAAATCATATTTCTGCAAAAAATTTCACCGGTATAGGAGAAATGCTGTCAAAATTTCACCGACAGGGACTCCTCTAGGGCGTGACAGATATTATCAAAGCTAGGAAGAAGAGCATTATTGGAAGAAGAAACATGCTGCAAAAAATAATACTCATGCTCAAAGAAAATCATATTTCTGGAAATATGCAAATGATTAGCAACATGATAATACAAAAAACCCTTTTGAGCATTGTTGTAACCCATAAAAGCACACCGTACGGATTGAGTTGTAAACTTGTGATGCTCATGAGAGGACAAGTGAACAAAACAAACACATCCAAATGTGTGCATCATGTGATAATTAGGGTGCATACCAAAAAGATAGTAAGGAGAATGAAAATTCAATTGTTGAGAGGACAGATGATTAATTAAAAAACAGTAGTAGACAAAGCTTCCACCCAAAATTTATGTGGAACTGAAAACTCCAAGAGTAATAATGTGCATACCATATCCAACAAGTGGAAGTGTTTATATACAACCACCCTATTTATCAGGGATGTAAGGACATGATCAACACAGTCTAATCAATAGGACTACATGACTAGACTTGAAATGGAGGCTTCTGATGCAGTAGTTTCCTTTAGCCCCTATGTGTCCCAAGAGTCCTGTTGATTTATCAGTCAAAGTCAAACTAGGTCACACCTAACCCAAGGAAAAGTTAACTCTACTTAAATGGAACTCAAACCTGATTGAACTATCTCAATACACTTATGCCTACCATTTGAGTCTAATTAAAGGATAGGCCACCGACCTTATCTAAGTTTCAAATACCGACCCTGACACATATCAATCTTAACAATAGACTCCCTCTTAGTCTCAATGATAGACTTCTTCTCAGTTTCAACAACAGACTCTCTTTCAATCTTGGCAATAGACTCCCTCTTAATTTCGGTAACGGACTCCCTCTCAGTCTCTGCTCATGATGGTTGGCATCACCTCTGTCTTGGGCCTAACTGTTAAGACCATGAGGGATTTAGATATTTCCATAATGACATGATATTATTATCCACTTTGGGCCTAAACCCTAATGGCTTTGCTCTTGGACTCTACTCAAAAGATCTCATACCAATAGAGATATCTTTCCCTTATAAATTTATGATCTTGCCCATGTATTTTCAATATGGAACTTTGTTTGCAACCTTGGAACCCAACAATCCCCCATCAAATGAAGTACTACAGGCTTCTCACATCCGATCCTCGACCCATCAGGTCTTCCTGCCTAGTGTCTGGTCCTCTTGATCCAGACATGGGAGGTTTCACTTCCTTTGTTCGAGGTTAATATTCAACTCACATAACTCAATTAAACCATAGCTCTTGTGTACAGTCGGAAGTTAGACTGTCTGGCGGTCCAAGCTCTGATACCAATTGTTAGAACCATGAGGGATTTAGATATCTCCATAATGATATGATACTATCCATTTTGGGTCTAAGCCCTCATATCTCTATGCTTGGGCTCTACTCAAAAGGTCTCATACTAATGGAGATATCTTTCCCTTATAAATTTATGATCTTTCTCATGTATTTTCAATGTGAGACTTTATTAGCAACCTTGCAACCCGACACCAATCGTTGACACCCTCTCTCAGCATTAAATCCCATTATCTCAGTCTCGATCTCAGACTCTATCTCAGTCTCAACAATAGATTCCCTCTTAGTCTCGACAATAAAATCCCTTTCAGTCTTGATCTTAGACTCCCTCTCAGTCTTGATAATAAACTTCTCTTAGTCTCGACAATAGACTCCTCTTAGTCTCTGCAATAGACTCCTCTTAGTCTCGATAATAAATTCTCTCTTAATCTCAACGATAGACTCCCTCTCAGTCTCATCTCTCGATGGCTAACATCACCTCTGTCTCAGCCCCAATCGTCGACACTCTCTCTCAGCATTGAATCCTAGCGTCGTCTCAATCTTGGTCTCATATTCTAACTTTGTCTGTTCTCAAGGTCACTACACATCGACCTCACCTTTTTTGTCTTCAAGGCAGACCTACGTCCTATGTAGGCTTGCTGACAGTAACTACGAATATTCCAGGAACACGTGGCATTTTGAGAGTCAGTGAGTGGTTATGAGGTTATCAGAACCAGTCTCCAAGATGTTCTCCTACAAACACATGGAGTCGGATGAATGGAGCAACAACTAACAACTGTTGGATCTGGTTCCCTCATCGACTCTCACAATGATGATATTTTTGTTGGACATTTAGGCATTACTGGAGACGAAAGGGTTCGTCCCTTTCGCTGCTGCAAACTGATGTTTGCTGCAAACGCCAGGGAGACGAAGGGGTGTCCTTTCCCCTTCGTCTTCCTCAGCCTTCTTATTTAAGGTGCGTCCAAGCACAGATCCGAAGGGGAGGTGAAGAGCGAGCAAGTGATCGAGGTTATCAGAGGAGCAGCAGAGGTGATCGTGTGCGAGCAAAGGGAGAACATCTGTAGGTTGGGATTTGGCTCGTGAACCTTGAAGCACTTTCTGACAACTCCGTGATCGCGCTTCCGACAGCGGCAATCTCTTCATCGATCTGCGTCTTCGGTTGCGGTTCTTCGGGAGATCACTGTGAGTGGTTACCGCATTATTTTAATTGCTTCGTTTTAGTTTTCATGCTCTCAAACCTACCAACAATGGTATCAGAGCATGCATAGCTTTGAAAGCATGGAAATCGATGCGAAAAAGCTCGCGTTTTTCTTCTTCTGTCGCGAAGAAGACGATACTGTTCATCAATTGAATCGATTAATCAATCGATTCAATTGGAATGAATCGATTGAAATTGTATTCCAATCGATTCAAAATCGCGCATAGTTGTTGGATCGATTCACGGATTGATTGGAAATAAAAAAAATCCCGAGCAGTGCCATTTTGACGAAGCACAGTGTTGAATCGATTCAACACTGTGCTTGAATCGATTCAAAATCGCAACAGAGAAAAAAAAAGTGCAGAATCGATTCAACATTATAAATGAATTGATTAAAAGGTACTGTGCCTGTGCTGAATCGATTCATTAATCGATTCAAAAAGTTTAATTGATTCTTCAATTGATTAAAAAGAAGAAATAAAAAACGGTATGAACAGTGCACAGTATTGTTCGTTTCTTGCATGCGTGAACAGTAGTGCACAGTTAAAAAAAAAACGTGTAAGAAAAAAAAAATGAAAACGTGTATATAAAAAATAAAAAAAAATGTATGCATGTACGTACAAAATATCTAAAATATAATTAAATATTTATTAATTAATTAATAATACATATCTATATGTATTTAATTAATAAATAAATATATTTAATTAATTTATGGTTCAATTTATTGAAAATGGAACCAGACTAACTTAGCCGATCAAACCCAGGTCTGGTTTAAATTATTAATTAATTTAAGCAGACCAGTTTGATTCAATGATACCCAAAGTTGGTTCAAATTATTTGTTGGTTTAACCAGCTCGGTTTATTGTTGAATTAATTAGGGTGATCTTGATTACAGAAATTGAGTTGATCAAATATGACCGGATTAGTTCTGATGTGTCAGATTTGATCATAAAAAATTAGATTTGTTCTAATGGGTCAGACTTAATCCAATAGGCATTGAAAGAATCAAACGGACCTAAGTTTGATCAATAAGTCTGAGATTGACTCAAATGGGCTTAAACGATAACAGAACATAGGTCTAATTAGATTAGTTCTAATGAGGACAATAGATTAAGCTTAAGATTCGAATTCCTGATCGACCAATCCAATATGTCAGTCACATGAGACTCCCCAAAATAAGAAAATTTATTTTTCTTAATTGCTTGTGTATACTGTATATTTTGTTCTATACGTGGGAATTGAATTTGACCGATTTTGTTACTGGTCAGTCGATTTTGTACTGACATCATGATTTTCAATTCCAGATACAAAGAATGATATACACGATGACTGGTCGCTATGAACGACAACATGAGCTGTGGGAGGAGATCAAGAAGCTGGAATATGACCCGGATCACGGAGTTGGTAGGCTTATTGGTCGGCTCGATTGGTTGTTCTGGAATCTCGAGCAAGAAGGGTATCCAGTTCAGGAAACAGAAAGAAGATGGTATCTGGTTTATTCATTATCGGAACATCTAAGGCAAATAACATTCCAACTTTGGGATGAGTCTGAAGGGCACATCTCATACTCAGAGATGTACAGATAGTTACTTCATTTGGAATGGGGTCCTGATGAATCTGAGGAGGATCCAGAAATGAATTCTGAATATTTAGAGGAGAATCCAAATCCAGAAGAATCTGAAGATGATCTAGAAATGAACCTCGAAGAATTTGAAGAGAATCCAGAAATGGATCCTGAAGATTCAGAGGAGGATCCAGAGATGGATCTCGAGGAGGATCTAGAGATGGATCCAGAAGAATCAGAGGAGGATCCTCAAGAATGTGTAGAAGATCCAGAAATGGATATGATGAACACATCTGAGGCTGATCCACCCATCATAGAATCCGGGATGAACGGGATGCAATTACCCACTGCTCTAGCATTTATCCTAGTGGGGGTAGTGCTAGCTTATCTAGTCTATTAGTGTTCTGTTTATTGTCATTATGTACGAACAGTGATTAACTCATTTAGGTTTGAGTCATGTAATAATTTCTGTTGTTTTGTATGAACAGAATTATATAAGAAAAGTTATGTTATATGTTAACTAACTTGGAAATGATTAGTTTATTTCATGATATGATTAGTTCATATAAATATGATTCGTTCATATAAAATGATTTGTTCATTAGTTGGGATATGTGTAATATAATTGATCAGTGTTGATTAGATTAGAACATACAAATGATGAGTGGAAACAATGTTATCACTTGATTTTGTAAACTAACTCTAATTTACACTGAATCAATAAATAGTTGCACATATATGAATTACACTGAAATAATAAATAATTTGTTTATTTATGTAGATCATGGTAACTAAAAACATCATAGCTAAACTTGTTAGAGTGTATACTAAAAGCCTAGCTTTTGGTATAAATATTTATCTAGAAATAAGAATCACATTGGTCAAAAGTCTACATTTATGATAAATGTAGTTGCTCAATTAATTTATATTGTAGATAACATGGTGTGTGGTGTCACACACAGAAGATCATGTTATTGGTTCCTTATAAATTATAAACAGTAGCTCACGACCAAGATGGAAAGGAACAAACCATTGGAAGGTCGTAGTGTAATTAGGTATTAGTATATCTTAACTATATAATTACACTAGTACACTTAGAGTGTATTGAGTAGGACCATTTGAGGTCGTTCCTTTTATACTGACTTTATAAAGGAACAAAGACCTCAGTTATTATGGAAGTGTGTGCTCTTAATCCTAATATAATAACAAGCACATATATTTGATATTTATTTCTTTAATTTATCAATGGGTGAGATTTAGTTCGATGAATCAATAAGCCCGATAAGTTGGGAAATGATATCACTTATAGTGTGTGTTGTTGATTATAGAAGGAAACTGTGTCCTAGTAATCTAGGTTGAGAATGTCCCCAAGAGGAGCTCATAAGGATTGTCATGTTAAACCCTGCAGGTGGACTTAGTCCGACATGACGATGAAGTTGAGTGGTACTACTCTTGGAGCTAGATATTAATTAAGTGAGTTGTCAGTAACTTACTTAATTAGTGGGCATTTGTTATCTTAAATACAGGGAGACTAACACACTCATAATAAGAAGGAGCCCAAAATGTAATTTGGGATTGGTGCGGTAGTTCAATAATAGTTCTCTAGTGGAATGAATTATTATTGATAAAATTAAGTTGTGTGTTCGGGGAGAACACGGGATGCTTAATTTTATCGGGAGACCAAAACCAATTCCTCCTCTCGGTCCCTATCGTAGCCTCTAGTATATAGAGATTTATACCCACCATACCCACCTTCTTCCAATGGGGCGGGCCAAGCTAGCTTGGAACCCAGCTAGGGCCGGCCAAGACCAAGTGGATGAGTTAAGTTGGTGGCGGCCAAAGCTTGGGTCCCAAGCTTAGGTGGCGACCACTAGAATATTAAAAAGGATTTTATTAAAATTATTTCTCATGTGGATATCATGTTTTTAAAGAGAGTTTAAAATTAAAAATTTCCTTTTATAGCTTTCTACAAAAGATTAAGAGAAGAGATTAATCTCTTTCCTTATTTGTAGTTTAAAAGGATGGTTTTAATTTTTGGTAAAAACTTTCCTTATTTGTAAATCATCTATATGTTTAAAAGAGAGTTTAAAATTTGAAATATTTCCTTATTTGTTGATTAAAGGAGGATTTTAAATTTTAAGAAAACTTTCCTTTTTAAACATATTCATGATTTAAAAGAAAGTTTAAAAATTAAATATTCTCTTTTATAAGTTTCTACAAGAGATTAAGAAAAGATTTGATATCTTTCCTTATTTGTAGATTAAAAGAGATTTTAATTTTTAGAGATAACTTTCTTTTTATTCACATGTTTAAAAGAAAGATTTTAATTTATTAAATTTCCTTTTTATAAACCAATCATGAAGGGATAAAAATTATTGAGAAATTTTTATAAAATTCCGGAAGCAAATAAGGAAGTTTTAATTGGCGTTTAAAATTTTATTTGCTTGGAGTTTTTTTTTTTTTTTTTTTTGTGGCCGGCCATTATAAAATTGAGAAAGGAAATTATTTTTAATTAAATAAATTTTCCTTTTCAATGGCAAAAGAATTAAGGAAGTTTTTATTAAAATTTCCTTATTTGCCAAGATCAAGGATTATAAAAGAGGGGGTAGAGGAGGCTTCATTGCTAACGAATCTATTCTATTTTTCTCTCCCTCTTTTCTTCTTCTTGTGGCCGGCCCTAGCCTTTCTCCTTTCTTCTCTTTTGGTGGCCGAACCATACATCTCTTGGAGCTCTTGTTGGTGGCCGGACCTAGGAAGGAGAAGAAGAAGAGGAGGAAGCCTCATCTTGAAGATCCCTTGGAGTATTGGTGGTGATCAAGTTCTTCTTCCTTGGAGGTGGTTCTTCTTGTGGCCGAACCTTGCTTGGAGAAGAAGAAGGTGCGTGGTGGTTCTCGTCTCGGAAGATCGTCGCCCACACGACGTCCGAGATAAGAAGAGGAATACGGTAGAAGATCAAGAGGTTTTTCTAAAAGGTATAACTAGTAATTTTCTTTCCGCATCATACTAGTTATTTTTGGAAATAATACTAAATACAAGAGGCTTACGTTCTAGTGTTTCGAATATGGTTTTTCGAAGTTGTGTTCTTTTGTTTCTTTCTTTTCCTTGTGATTTGATTGTTCTCTTTGGTTAACCTAAAGTTATTTTAGGAAATTAAATATTAGCTTTCTATTAAAGGTTTTGTCTAGTCGGTGGTGGTTGCTCCCATATCCAAGAAGGCCATGTGCCTCGCCACGTCAGTACTGGGAACCTTTTATGGAAATTAATATTTAATGGAATTAATAACTTAAGGAGACTTGGGTCAAACGTGTTAAGTTCCGCAGGAGATCCAAGTCAAAACCTAAAAGAACAAATAGATTAAGTTTTGGATCAAACGTGTAAAGTTCCGCAGGCGATCCAAAATTTAATTTAAAAGAACACATGGTAGCTAGGAAAAGGTTCAGACCTTTGTACAAAAATTTTGTACAGTGGAACCTATAGGTTTTCCGAGTAGCAACCAAGAAAACTCAATAAGGGTGAGAAAATATATGGGGATAACTACAAAATCTGGCACCTCAAGATACAATACGTTCTTGAGGAACAAGAAGTTCTAGAGGCTGTAAATCAGTTCATGGAGGAACCGGTTGATGGTTCCATAGCACAACACAGACGTGACCTTGATTCCTATAAGGCATGGAAAATGAAGGACTCCATTGCTAAGGGTATATTGATTAGTTCAATGGTGGATGACCTGGTATTTGAGTATGAGCCATTACCATCGGCTTATGCTGTCTGGGTAGCCCTTAGAGAGAAGTACAGTAGAGTCAGTCTGAGTAAGCTCCGTCAGCTAACTATCAAGTTTGATAGTTGTAAAAAGCGCTCGAATGTTACCATGGCCCAACATCTCAGGGAGATGGGTAACATGATTTGAGAGCTTAAGACTGCTGGTTATACGTTGACCGATGAACAACAGGTTCAGGCAGTTATCCGTTCCCTTCCTGATTCTTGGGAAACGATGAAACAAAATCTGACCCATAGTGAAAGTATCAAGACTTTCACTGATGTCTCATGCCATGTGGAACTTGAGGCGGAGAGGATTGAATCCGCAATGATTTCGGGTCAAACTTTTGTAGCTGAAGGTTCTGGTTCCAAGAATAAGAACAAGTGGTTTAAGAAAGGAAAGAGGACAGGAAAGGAGGCTAATGTTGTTGCTGCGAAAAACCAAATCAAGAAGAAAGGAAAGAAATATGGACAAAAACCTAAGAGCAGGTTGACTTGCTTCAACTGTGGCAAGAAGGGCCATTTTGCTCAGGATTATACTGAGCCTAAAAACGTAGATTCATTTTTGTCTTCTTTCCATGAGCAATATGTTGCAAGTACAGTGTTGTTAGCTGATTCGTATCCTTTGTGGATTGTAGATTCAGGAGCAACGAACCACGTAGCTCGTGATCGAGCTACATATGTGGAGTACCGTCGGGTACCAGCTGGCAACAAATGGATATATGTAGAAAACAATGCAAGAATTGAAGTCAAAGGAATTGACACTTGCAAGCTCAACCTACGTGGTGGAGGCACCTTGTTTCTACATGATGTCATGTATGCTCCTGAGATTCGACGGAATCTGGTTTCCGTTATTTGTCTTCTTGATTTAGGTTACAATGTAAATTTTTATAGCCGTTGTATGGAACTTCGAATTAACTCTGTGTTAATTGGATATGGTTATGTAACAAATGGTTTTATAGTTCTTGATGTAGTTCTTGATGTAGAACCAAATAATAATAGTTGTTTTTCAAACATTGCTCTTACTAGTAATGCTGATGTTAATAATGAAATTTGGCATACTAGATTGGGACATATAGGACAAGAACGAATGAATAGATTAGCTAAGGAGGGCCTCTTAGGCACTCATGCTAAGATTAACTTGTCTATATGTGAGCATTGTCTTGCTGGAAAGACAACTAGGAAACCATTTGGTAAGACTATTAGGGTTGAATCACCATTACAATTAATTCATTCGGATATTTGTGGTCCGATGAATATGAAGGCTAGAAATGGGAGTTCTTATTTCATTATATTTATCGATGACTTCACACGTTTTGGTCATGTGTATTTGATTTCTCACAAATCTGAAGCATTGGATTGCTTTATTCGTTACTTGAACGAAGTTGAGAATCAATTGGAACGTAAGGTTAAAACCTTACGCATTGACCGTGGAGGAGAATATTTGTCTGATCAATTCAAGACAATGTGTAATGAGAAAGGGATTATTAGACAACTAACTATCCCTGGAACTCCACAGCAAAATGGGGTTGCTGAAAGAAGAAATAAAACTCTTCTTGAAATGGTTAGGTCTATGATGGCGCAGGCTAATTTGCCAATCTCCTTTTGGGGAGATGCATTATTAGTTGCCACTTATGTACTTAACAAAGTGCCTTCAAAGTCAGTTCCATCTACCCCACATGAACGTTGGACAGGCAGAAATTTGGATTTGAGTAATCTGAGACCTTGGGGGTTAGCTGCCTATGTTCATGATAAGACTCATGAATATGGAAAATTAGGACCCAGAGGTAAGAAGTGTATCTTTATAAGGTACTCTGAGACTTCTAAGGGTTATGTTTTTATTAGTGAGCGACAAGATGGAACCATCTCTGAGATAGAGTCAAGAGATATTACTTTTCTAGAAACTGAGTTCCCAACACGAGGTGAAGTTGATAAGACAATTCCTCTATATGAGATAGAGGAGGAGGATAATGTTCCTTTATCAACGAATCAGGAGATGCCTGAATCTAGTCAACCGAGTGGGAGTAATTTGCCATTGAATGAGTGAGTTTCTCAACAGTCTAACCTTCGAAGAAGTAGTCGTCAGATTATTCCTCGGAGAAGGTTTGATATTGAAAATGAGGCATTGATGGTTCTCCCAGTTGATGATGAGGAACCTCGAACAGTTGAGGAAGCTTTGAGCAGCTCAGTTAGAAAAGAATGGAAAATTACAATAGATGAAGAAATGGAGTCAATGAGAAAGAATCAAGTTTGGATTTAGTCGATCTTCCTCTAGGCCGAAGGGCTATTGGGAATAAGTGGATTCTCAAAGTAAAGAGGAAAGCAGATGGATCGATTAATCGATACAAAGCTCGATTGGTTGCAAAAGGATATATCTAAATGGAGGGTATTGACTTTGAAGAGACATTCTCCCCAATTGTGAAGTTTGTGTCAATATGTGTCATCCTAACTATAGTAGCACACTATGACATGGAATTACATCAGATGGATGTAAAAACGGCTTTCCTTAATGGTAATCTTGACGAAGAAATCTATATGGTACAACCAGAAGGTTATGTTGCTGAAGGCCAAGAGAAAAGAGTATGTAGACTTCGGAAGTCAATATATGGGCTAAAGCAAGTGTCAAGACAATGGAACATAAGATTTAATGAAGTAATATTATCTTATGGTTTCGAAATGATCAATGAGGATCATTGTGTTTACCTAAGAAAGGAAAAAGGAAAGCTTGTCATTTTATCATTATATGTTGATGATATGCTAATAGCTGGAAGTGACATAAAGAGTGTGATAGAAGTCAAAAGTTAGCTTTCATCACAATTTGACATAATAGATATGGGAGAAGCAGAGTACATCTTAGGAGTGAAGATCGTTAGAGACCGATCAAAGAGGCTTTTGGGTTTGTCTCAAAAAGCTTATATCACTAAGATGTTGTAACACTTCAATATGTCAGATTGCAATATTGAACAGACGCCTATAGCAAAATGTACTGTTTTGAACAAAAGTATGTATCCCAAGACTCCTGAGGAAATAGTCAAAATGAAGAAAAAATCATATGCCAGTGCTATTGGTAGTTTGATGTACACTATGTTGTGTACTCGTCCCGATATAAGCTATGTTGTTGGCTTAGTTAGTCGTTTCCAGTCAAACCCAGGATCGAGACACTGGAAAGCGGTGAAGAGGATATTCAGATATCATAAAGGAACAACTGATTATTGCCTCTGTTTCCAAGGATCAGATATGAGCCTTAGTGGCTACTCAGATGCAGATTGGGCAGGGGACCTTGATGACAGGAAATCCACATCTGGCTATGTCTTCTTGCTGAATGGTGGCTCCATCTCATGGAACAGTAAGAAGCAGACTTGTGTAGCCTTGTCGACAATGAAAGCTGAGTATGTGGCTTGTGCAGCGGCTGTGCAAGAGGCTGTCTGGCTAAGAAGGTTCCTGAAGCATCTGAGGATTGCTGAGGATAGTGGGAGTCCTGTTACTGTGTATTGTGACAGTCAAGCTGTGATAGCTTTTTCCAAGGATCCCAAATATCACAGCAAAGGCAAGCATATAGAAATTAAGTATAATTTTATAAGGGATATTGTTGATAAGAAAACGATTATTCTTGAGTACATCCCTACACGGAATATGCTTGCTGATCCTTTTAATAAGCCATTGACTAAAGAGTCATTTCATGGGCATGTGAAGTCTTTGGGACTTCAAAGAATGTAACAATTATAAAGACATTTTGATAAATGAAAAATGCCATGATCTATTCAGTGTATATGTCTTGGTTACATTCGAATAAAAGTCTCGATAAGCATGTTGGCAGATTGAGATTGGTCCACTCACATGGACAATCATCTCTATTTGTTAAGTACGAATATAGGTAAGACCGTTGCTTGTGGGACAGCTTATGTAGCTGCGAATAGAGACATACCCATAAGTTAAGGTCGCCTTGATATTTATGTCAAGATGAGATCATTTATGTAATGATTGGAGTAAATGCACCCACCATTTACTGAATCTGCTTGAAGCCAGATTAGAATTCATATGTTGAATTCAGGATTCATATGCTTGCTGATCCTTTTACTAAGCCATTGACTAAAGAGTCATTTCATGGGCATGTGAAGTCTTTGGGACTTCGAAGAATGTAACAATTGTAAAGACATTTTGATAAATGAAAAATGTCATGAACTATTCAGTGTATATGTCTTGGTTACATTCGAATAAAAGTCTCGATAAGCATGTTAGCAGATTGAGATTGGTTCACTCATATGGACAATCATCTCTATTTGTTAAGTACGAATATAGATAAGACCGTTGCTTGTGGGACAACTTATGTAGCTGCGAATAGAGACATACCCATAAGTTAAGGTCGCCTTGATATTTATGTCAAGATGAGATCATTTATGTAATGATTGGAGTAAATGCACCCATCATTTACTGAATATGCTTGAAGCTAGATTAGAATTCATATGTTGAATTCAGGATTAGACATTGGGAATGTCTAGATCGAAATCTGCACGATGTTAAATTTTTTAAAAAAAAACACGCGCTCTTTTTGGTAAAGAGAATAACATCGTAGCATGTGATTCATACCACATGTGCTATGGCGACAAGAAGGGTAGTAGGAGAATGGATCCTTGCTTCTCTACTATGTGAGACCCTTGAGATTATAAGTTAATCTCAATTTTACCCTAAGTGACTATTTAGCTGTCTACTTGAAGTTCTGATCAGTGTCTGCTACTTTAGCATGTTTTCTATTGGCTATGGATGATTCAGTCTATGGAGCATAACTAGGAAAGCGACTGATTAGAATGAATGAATTCTAGCTAAAAAGGAAGATTAAGATTGATTTACATCTGTGACATTTATTCACTCGTACCGGTTACATTTTTAGTTCAGTACATAAAATGTAATTGTGAATAATTTGTTTGATTTGAGATGTTGAACATGCTCTTGACATATGGTCAATATGAGGGATTAGAGATGTTCATGATGATGTAAATAATTTAATTTGGGGTAAAGGCAAGCCATTTATGTCTATGATTCGTTCTATGGACATTTATGTCTCTGATTTGTTCTATGGAGCAGCTAAGTAAGGTGTGACAATCTTCTTAGCAATTGAATGCTCACTGTGCTTGCTGTCACACGAACCATTTTCCCTAATGTATAGAATGGATGTTCTTATTTGGTCTTTGTGACTAAATTTTGCTCTGGTCTTCGTGACTTGATCCTCATAAAGTCTTCGTGTCTTATTTGGTCTTTGTGACTAAATTTTACTCTGGTCTTCGTGACTTGATCCTCATAAAGTCTTCTGACTTATTTGGTCTTTGTGACTAAATTTTGCTCTGGTCTTCGTGACATGATCACCTTGTAGTCTATGTAACTGACATGGTCTATGTGACCATATGGATTGACTTGGACGAGTGGGAGATGTTGGACGTTTAGGCGTTACTGGAGACGAAAGGGTTCATCCCTTTCATTGCTGTAAACTGATGTTTGCTGCAAACGCCAGGGAGACGAAGGGGTGTCCTTTCCCCTTCGTCTTCCTCAGCCTTCTTATTTAAGGTACGTCCAAGCACAGATCCAAAGGGGAGATGAAGAGCGAGCAAGCGATCGAGGTTATCAGAGGAGCAGCGGAGGTGATCGTGTGCGAGCAAAGGGAGAACATCCGTAGGTTGGGATTTGGCTCGTGAACCTTGAAGCGCTTTCCGGCAACTCCGTGATCGCACTTCTGACAGTGGCAATCTCTTCATCGATCTGCGTCTTCGGTTGCGGTTCTTCGGGAGATCACTAGGAGTGGTTACCGTATTATTTTAATTGCTTCGTTTTAGTTTTCATGCTCTCAAAACTACCAACAATTTTGGCTGACGTGGAGATGCTCTCCTGACAATCATATAAATACTCACAAAAGTAATGACGGAGGATTCCAATTTCTCTTTAACTTCACCAGGTTCTACTTTTCTTCTCTATCTCCATCTTCATCTTTCAACATGCTATCTAAAAGAATTCTAATTTGAGCGTTACAGTGACCCTAGGATCCGTCCCCTAACCAGTCTAATTCTCTCTCTTTGAATACATCTCAAGTCTCTTTATTCCCTTAAACGAGTCTCCGAAGTGCATGTAAGTCAGAAAGTTCGTTGATTGATGGTTTAACCATCTACGATATTTGACCAAAATATTTATTAAAGGCTCTTCATTCATAAAATATCTAGAATATTCTTCAATTTATTATTATTTATTATTAATTTTTTTATTTCTAAAAATGAGAATTTAAAATAACATGAATTTATATAAAAATTCATAAAACAAATACATATCGTTCCAGAGTTCTTATATTAATTATATAATAAATGTCATAAACTCAATTAATCTATCCTTTGAGTGGTTGGTTGGTCCATGAAATTTTTCTACTAGTCATTAAGATAAATTGCTCGCGGACAATTAAAAAGCCTAATATTCTTTAGTTATGAGCTTCATTTGGAGGAATTTTTTTTATAAATTCGCTATAGCTGAGGATTAAATCGTGGATATCTGGGTGACAATCTGGATGTTCTACCGTTGCATCATAGCCCCGAGGGTAAATGATAAATCCAATTAACCTCATTAAGTAGCCCTTGGGATGACCGGCTCGATCTCATAGAATTTTTCTACTGGCCATCAGGATAAATCGGGAAGTGCTCTTGGTGGGCGGTCAAGAAACTCATCTTCCTTTGGTTGTGCGTCCCATTTGGAGAATTTTTTTTTTTTTTTGTAAATTCACCATAGTTAAGGATCGAACCACGAGTGCCTAGATGACAACTTAGATGCCCTACCAAAAAAATGATAAACCCAGTTAGCCTCATTGAATAATCCTGGAGTGACCGGTCCAACCTCATAGAATTTTTCCATCAGCAATTAGGGTAAATTGGGAAGTACTCATGGTGGGCGACCAAGAAATTTATTATCCTTTGGTTGTATTTATTATTTGGAGGAAATTTTTTTATAAATATATTATAGTTAAGGATTGAATCGTCAATATCTAGGTGACAACTTGACTGAGAGAAAATAAATTATATTTATTATACGAAGGAGAATGTACATGGGATGAACCACGATTTTTTTTTTAAAATAATTATATGGTCAAAAATATTTATTAAATTTTAAGAATTAATTTTCTTTTTAAACAGGTTAAATGGTATTACTCATTTTTGAGTCTTATTATTTTACTTTTAGAATTCATTATAAATTGATTTATTTTGCATCATTGGATGGTGTATAATATTTGTTAGCCTGGTGTATAACCAAAAACAATTTACCTCATCGAAAACATGTGTAGTTGGGTCAATCAATGTGAGGAAAAAAAACTTATCATTCTTCATGGATTGTCAATATGTTTTTTTTTTTTTTACAATAGTCCAACAAATGCTAATGAGAAAATTTTAAAATCTAGTCAGCCTATCGATGATCAATTTAATTTTATAGAATTTTTTTATCGATCATTAAGATAAATTGGAGAAAATTTTTTTATAAATTTATCATATCTATGGATTGAACTGATAATATCTGGATGACAACTTAGATATCGTATCGCAGCACTAGCGATAAAAAGCCAATAAGTCAATAATGCGTAGGTAGTCATTTTCTTATCACAATTAATACAATTAAATTAATAAAAGGTTTGGTTCACCTAATGACTAATAAATTACCTAAGTAGTGAATCATTTTTTTTATGTTTAGTTTAAAATTAATGATGCCTCCGGAATCTGATTCCTCGCTAAACACTTGTGTCGATGCTTGCTTTGATAATGTAGATCAACCTGTATGGATCAACACGTATCAAGGGCATCATAGAGATGTCAAATAAAGCCTCTTTAATTATTAAGTGGGTCAGGGTCAGGGTCAGGGTCAGGGTCAGTCGCAGTCTATCATTAAAAGAACCATGGCAGATAGCCGGGGGCATGTGGCCTGAGATGCTTAGAGGGGCCTGTGGCCCTGAGATGGTCAGGATCGTATGGACAATATTCACACCATTGCCTTAGATGGGCATATGAGTAAGAAAAAAGCCTGTAAGATAGACAAGTCTAGCTAATAAACTATGCAACTAAGCAAGCTCTGTAAATGGATTAACTAAGGTTAGACGAGTCAAACACATGACTAAGAGCATACAAGTTGAATCAAATGAGCCAAGTATATATGTCCCATAAAAAGGATGAAACTGACGAACCAAGCAAGTCAACCTAAAGTAAAAAAATAATTAAGCAAGTGAACCACATTGATGAAACAGACCGAGCCAATTGACTGAACCAAATATTATTTCTTACAATAAGGATATTTTATAATGATATCATAGAATTCATGATTCATGTCGTTCGCTCCTAGAAAAGAAAAAGAAAAAGGCCAATCAGGTAAAGTTCAGATGCAAGTATTATCATTGCTAACAGTGTAAAATTTTCTAAGCATCAAAGTTTCTTGGTGAAAAACTATATCAAACCTCAAATTGAATGCCTAGATGGGACTAAATTCCTGAGACTGAGAATTAGAAAAAGAACAAGAAGATTGTCAGAATGAGTAGCACATGGAACAGAGATTAATATGGGATGATTTATTTCTCCTTCGTCTATATATATATACACACACACTCATGTATACATGTTCTAATTAATACAGCAACTAGTAATTAAACAACACAGATCAGCTGGGCGCGAACCGATCCATGAGCATGCACACGGTAGCTTCGGAAATGGTCGTGCTCCTCCTCCTCTCCTTCACAATAACACCCTCTTCTTCTTCTTCCTTCTTATTCTTCTTGTTCTTCTTCTTCTTCATCATCATCAGCTCCTCCTCTCTGTCTCCTTCCTGGGCGAAGCTGCGGCTCAGCCTACTCCTGCTCTGCTGCTTACTTCCCAGCCGCCCGATCCCAACCATCCAAGCTTCCACCAAACTCGCCATTGATAAGGTACTCTCACAAGCCACAGATCGCTGCAGGTTTCAATGAGATGGAGCAGCAGCGAGCGATCTAATGAAGGTTATAAAGAAAGAAAACAGAGGAAGGCAAATAAAGAAACAGGGGATTGCCGCCCCGCGGTTTTCTTCGCGAGCTTAATAATTCGCCAGAAGAGTCGTTCCGTCCCGTCCCTTCTTATCCCCGTTGTCGCTACTCGTGAAAATTCATGCTGCATTATAATTGAGAAAATAATTAATATAATTATTAAATTTTAATACAAAATAGTCACGTTGTATACTTGTATTATCGAATATTCGATTGTGGGTGCCAAACTGCTGTCGACCGATGTCGATCCGACACGTGGAGCCGTGCAGTGTACGTGAAGTCTACTCGAATATTCATTTTGCGGCCGATATAGGTCAACTGCGACGGCGCATTAATTAAACCCGGTTCGATCGACTCTATTCTTTAATCGATGTTAGAGAAGCCATTAAGGCCACCTTTGTGACTAAAATTGCACGTAATGAATTTGGTTAGAACATTCATAATATATCATCGTTATATAATATTCATCGTCTTATCAAAAATATTCACATCACTACTATAATAATATATCTATTTCATCCATATTTCTTTTAATATTAATATTCATTATTTATAGATCCATATTCGATTTAATATCTTTAAAATTTTATCATATTAAATAAATATATTTTAATTTTTTTTAAAAATTTTAAATTATTATTATTATTTTTAATAATAATCTTACTTTTAAAATTTAAAAATTTATAACTTTTTAATAAATAAAATAAAAAAAAAATTAAATATGGGGCGAACCAACACTGACGTGTTCAAGTAAAGGGATATTATATCATCCTTTTACAATGTTTTGAATAGCAAAAAAAGTATTATAACACTACAATAACATCTGTATTAATGTATTATAGATAAGTTATGATAGTCGTTGCGAATTATGGGCAAAATTATCTGTCAAGATTTGGATATTTTTTCTTCTTCTAGAAGTTCAATTTTAACTTTCATGGCTGCTTTGGTTCTCCTCGTCTCTTTCTGACATATTTTCTTTCTCCCAAATTTCTAATACCTATGCTTCTATAAATTTTTGAGATTTCTAAATAAAATATTGCAGATTTTTTGATAAATCTTCTTGTTGGAAAAAAAAAATCTTGAGTGTTGATATTTCATGAGGTTGCTATCAGTTAAAACAAAAATCTTTGAGCAAGTTGTGGCGATCTTTTACATAGATATGTATATTTTTAATCTCTTATATGTTTAATATTTTTACATTTTGAAAATTGATTTTGTATTTCATTTTATATTTATTATTATTTAAAATAAAAAAATATCTAATTTGGACATTTCCATCTATAGCCACAAATGACCATGACTTTAAAGCATTTTGACTAAGACACTTTTATAATGATAAAAAAATGATTTAATTTTATCAAACCTAGGTCCTCGCTAAATCTAGACGCTTCAATAAATTCAAACTTAAACATTTAAAAACATTTACCCGTACCTGGAATATAGCAAATCTCTTAATTGTTCAAATTTTATCTCCTAAAAGTATTCTTTATTTGTAGATTTTTTCAAACCTTTACAACAAAACGCGCCCTAAATTATCTCTTTGAAATATTTTCGTACTGGGAACTTCATCGTGTTGTATTATTATTATTATTGTTATTATTATTATTATTATTATTATTATTATTAATAAGATTTTTTTTAGGATTTTAATGTATTCCAAATTTGTTTAAAGTAATAAAGGTTTACTGATCAAAGTTGCTTTTACAAAATAGTGTTCTTTCATCCTTTTCCCAACCTTAAAACAATTGCTCCCTTTTCTTTTTGAATATTCAAAACTTGTGAATGAAAAAAAAAAATCTATTTTACCGAATCAGCCATAGTTTACCAATAATTATTTCTGCATCTCATTCACTAATGTCTTTTTCAACGTTGTAATCAAATCTTACATTTGAAGTCACTCAATCTTTAATTATTGTCATTATTATTATCAAAATATTTTTTTTTGAAAAATGTTGTTGCTGTTGTTATTATTATTATTATTATTATTTTTATAAGAAATATAAATATTATTTATTAAAAATAAAAGATATGATAACATGAGAGTACTGATTTTTTTTTTCTAATCTACTCTCATTAATAAATTTTCATAGCACAATATGTTATATATCTCATAATATCTTCTTAATTATATTTTTCATGCTCTCCATTGCTCATTAGTTCAGACAAGTGAGTTTTATAGGTGATCAGTTGGCTAGATGGTAGCATACTTATCACAATGGGGCATGGATCAATTTTCGACATATGCATGCCTTCAGAGAAAAACTCCTGTAAAATATCGAAAAATGGCGAATAATAATAAGGGAATTTTCCGGAATTTTTGGAAATTTTCCGAGAATTTTTCGGAGCTTGTATGAACAAGTTTACGGGGATGAAAACTGGCCCCGGGGAAGCCTGTTTGGGTTATCCCGTTTTAACGAGGAAAAGTTTTATTTCCTTTTCTATTTCCTTTTTCTTATTTGTTTTCTCCCGTTACTGTGCTTTTCTCCTTCCCCGTGCGCGTGGCCGACGCCGATCCTCTCACGCCCGTGCCCTAACCGCCCCTAACCGACGCCTCTTCCTTCTTCTTCTTCTCCACTTCTCATATTCTCCACCCGATTTTTCGCTCCACTCTCCCCTGCCGGCTGAGTTGCCCTCCCGATTCTTCCTCCTCGCCGAGCGACGGTGCCGATCGCCAGCCACACCTCCCCTGTGCCCTAGCTTGTGTTCATCGTCGCTCCTCCTCAGCCAAAGTCGCTGCCGCCACTTGAGGCCGCACCCCTGTGAGCCGATCGCCGCCGTGCCCTCTTGCGTCGCTACCTTCCTCGACCCATTTTCTGCCGCGCCGACCTCCGATCACCGTCAACGCTGAGCCTTAGACCCGGCTAACCCGCGACACCCTTTCTGCTTCGGCTTCCTCCTCACGGCAGAGCACCCCGGCAGAGCACCACCTCTTCCCTTACTGTGCCGTGCCCTAGTTTTAGGTTACTGCCGCCTCCGCACCTTCTTCCTCATTGTGGTCATGCCTTCCTTGCCCTAATCTCTGCTCTGTCTTCCATGTGCCCGAGATCTGAGCCAGTGAGTATCTTTATCTTGTTTACCTTTCTATCCGATTTGTATAAGGGGGGCAGATGTATTCGGAAACACTGTGAACTTACTGAATTTCAACCAACAAATGCTGATTTTGGGTATTTGATTGGGTAGACAGCAGCTCCATCTTATTCCTGATCTCTGTATTGTATTGATTACTAATTAGGCATTGGATCCATGCTAGGTATTTGATTTGGGGGCATTCGTTGGGTGGTCAGCAGGTATGGATGTTTTCTGTGAAGCTGGAATCATGAGCAGTGTTAGCAAGAACTGTTATGTTGAGGTAAGGTGTAAGAGAATTTGATACTATTGGTTAAGTGTGAATTGGGTTTATGTTTATGTGTTGATTAGGGTTTTGCCCTAATTTGGTGTTAGAGATTTTTATTTAGCTATTTATAAGAATTGTAGCTAAATAAAATATGTATATATATTGGTGACACAGGACTTTGACGCGAGACGAGCATCTCGACGTTGGATTTGACTGGATTGGACCTGCTATTTGAGGCGGGTACCTCTTGACTTATCTTTTATGATATTGTCAATTGGATATGCATAGTATTTTATAGCTACAAGCAATGATCATGTTTGTCTTTGGTATGTCACGGTTTGATACCCATAGCATGTTCTATTTTGTCGCTTGTTATGTATCCATGTTTATACCTCGTGATTATTGCCATGAGTACCTTAGTTCATAGAGTAAGTGACATACCATGCTTTACTGAGTTTAGGACTAGATTCTGGATTTTTATTATCTGGCATGTGTACCTATATTTTTATATCATATCTGATCTGTGTACCTAGACCCTTTTGTTTTGATACATGTATATTGTTGGTACATATTTTATGGAGGTGGATATATTCAGGACCTAGGTTGTTATACCATAGATGATCTGTATACCCTAGATCTGTGGATTTGACTTACTGGTACTAGGGTACACATTTTTATATATATATGGATTGGTTCAGGATATTGTCATGCTTAGTATCATGCACCATTCGCATGATTGCATGCTGCGCGATAGTCTGCTCCATTATTGTTGAGCACATCGCCAGTTACATCACTATCGGTGCTCTGTTGGTTCGCTCATGGGTAGTGTGATGTAGCATGGTAGCACATCAGTTTGGCTCTATCGGTGCTCCGTTGGTCTGCTCATGGCTAGTGTGACGCAGCGTGGTAGCACGTCAAGGATCCCTCCCCGTCATGGTGTACCGGGAGATGAGAGCATTGCGCTCCTCCACTTATGATTTGGGGTAGGAGGACAGGTGTACTCCGACAGCATCCCGTCCACTCGGTCACTCATCAGGAGTAGTGACGTCAAAGTGCACGGTTGTCACAGCCCTACCCACTCGGTCTCACCATTGTGTGAGATGGCTGACTGGCGTCAGGGGTGACCATGTCATTGGCATCATACGCATTGATGCATTTATTGCTTGTGTTTGCTGCATTTATTTGCTGCATTTGGTTGGATGCATATGTTTGACATGCATACAGGATTTATGACACTCTCAGTTTGACGATCCTTTTTGTTCTGGATAGGAGTTCCTGGTGAGTACAGCTTCCTCAGTTACCTTTCAGTTTTGCATTTTTCCTATATATGATTAGGAAGCTGTATTCCATGTTTATTACTGTTAGATATATCTTACTAGGCATGTCTATTGGTATTCGCTGAGTTGTTGAACTCACCCCCGTGGACACTATCTTTCCAGGTACCAGGTTATTTATGGAGTCGCTTGGAGTATCCTGTTTGCTGGTCCCCACGTCACATCAAAAGACCTGTCTCCGCTTGTGTTTATTTTGTTTTGCTATACGAAATTTATGTATTTGACTTTGTGTTCCGGTTTTGTTTACGTAGTGTTATGTTGTTGTGTGGTGTAAGCCTAGCCGGCTAGCAGTGTTTTGTTTTGTTTTGTATGAGCTTGTATTTATGTTTTTCCGCTGTGTTGGTGTTGATTTTAGCCGAGTGGGCTGATAAAAATATATATAACTGCGTGGATGTTGTTATATTTGTCCATCCTTGTAGGCTGAGATTATTAACTGCGTGGTTGTGTATATATTCCAGCCGCATGTGGCTGATATATATTGTGTCTGTAGAAATGCTTAAGATTGTCACCCATACAGGGGAGGTGCTGCCGAAATTTCTTCGGACAGGGACTTTCCCTAGGGCATGACAATTTAGTGGTATCAGAGCCAAGTTATACGATACTTGCTATGTGTTCTGGATTTTCGAGATTTATCTGATTTCAATTTATTGGTATCAGAGCTCGGTTTACGAGTCTTATATCTCGTGTTTCGGATTTCGTGATTTAGTTTTCTCGATGTGACTTTTCGGGTTTTGGGATCTGGCAGCGGCAGGACATCTCCAAGCTATAGGAGGTATGTTGGTATAATGTTATCCTACCTTTCTGTTAGTATATGCACTGTTGACTATTACAGTTTATGACATGTATTATCATTCTTTATTAGTACCTGTCTAGCTGATATAGCATATATTTTATATATTAGGTAAACCACTGATCATGGTCGACCCTAATAGAGATCAAGGATTACAATCTCAGGAGACTTTTTATATCATAACACCAGTAGTTTTAGCTTCTATTACTACTAGTTGGTTAAGAGATGGAGGCACATACCAGTTTCTGTTGTTATTGGCTAGGTGCTAGGTAATAACTAGTAAGTACATATTTTTGTTGACTCAGCCAGTAGAGTACTGATATACTTTAGTTAGTTTCGTCTGTAAATGATTGATTTACTCTGGTTAGATTGGTCAATAGAAGATTGATTTACGCTTGTCGACTTGGGTAGTCGTGGATTGATATACCTTAGTTGCTTGTGGAGGATTAATGTATTCTTGATTAGTTAGTAGATGACCGATTTAGTTTTGTTGGTTCGATCAGTAGGGGATTGTCATACTCTATTTTTAGAGGTTCGAATCTTTGGGTTATTTGAGCTTAGGTTGGTATCTAGAGCACATTTGAGTACATGTTTTGTACTGACGTGGAAAGACTGAATTGACCGTATACCATTGTCGATTTCGGTCAGTCTATAGAGGATCGATGCATCCTATTCCATGTGGACTTTAATTTTTGACTATATGTACCTAGTTGGATAACTTAGAAGGTGACCCTGCCGTTTCAGAATGCAAGGTTGATTGGATTAAATATGCTGATTTTGCATATCTATGTGGTGGGTACATATGATTGTTATGTGTTGTAGGAGTGTTATGATGGACGGTCTAATTGCATGTAGTGGGTGTATACTTTTCTAGTTATGATTGTTGTGGGTTTCTAGTAGATTATACCGAGTGGTCTGATTGGTTTATTGGAGGTATTTTATCGATTAAATCTGAGTTGTGACATGTGCAGATGTGTTCGGTGTAATATTCGAGGTATCTGGTTCATTATATTTGTCCTGTGTGTACACTTGTGTCGATTATGATTTATTGGAAGTATTACGTTGATTATACTCTTAGCATAGGTGTATATATATATATCATGTGAGTGTTGTTTGAGGTGTATTGTCGATTATACCTATATTGGTATATGCACACGGGTTCGATATGCATTGTTGGAGGTAACACAATGATTTATACCTATGTTGTGAGTATGTTTGGTGTGTACTAATTGGAGGAGTATGTAGATCATACCTATGTTGTGTGTGCATGTGTGCCAGGTGTATGGTAGGTAACATTATGATGATTCTACCTATGTTGAATGTAGAATGTCTACATTATGACATTTGTGGTATTACCTATCAACTAATTCTCCTATTAGTGGGTGACCGACCCACTAGGATGATGATAGAGTTGACTATGGATTTGATTTGCTTACTGGGTTGTTATACCCTAGGCTACCCACAGTGATATGTGGTAGAGAGATCTCGTGCAGTCTCTAGCTGGATAGTTAGGTGCCTTGGACACTTATGTATTGTTGTGGTGGAGCGTTGCTCCCACACATTTTATGGATCGTTTGTGGTGGAGCGTTGCTCCCACATATTGTGGATTGCTTGTAGTGGAGTATTGCTCCTATATATATATGGTAGATACATATTTCGGATTATTTGTGGTGGAGCGTTGCTCCCACATATGGAGGATTTCTTGTGGTAGAGCGTTGCTCCCACATATGTGGTATTTCATGTGATGGAGTGTTGCTCTCACACTGGAGGATCTATTCTTTGGTGATTTATATCGTTGGTGATTAGATTTCCTGACTTGTTGTCGGGGATCTTATGGTTGAGAATGTCTGATTTACGGACATTATAAGTTCTTGGTTTTATCATTTAGGCTAATAGTGCCCTAGATGTTATCATAGACTCGATGATTTGGTATTCCTGGGATGTTGGATCGGTTTCCATTGTCTTTGTTGACAATGTTGTGATCTATTTCAGATCTGAGGTGAGTCACGTACACCATCTTCGTATAGTTCTAGAGATGTTTCGATGGAAACGTCTATATGTGAAGATCAGTAGTGAGTATTTTGGTTATCTTCTGTGAGATGTTTGAGACACACGGTCACCAGTAGGAGTATATCGTGGTTCCACAGGAGATAGAGGTTGTTACCGTTAGGAGTAGACGAAGTCTATAGAGGAGGCTCGCAACTTTCTTTGTTTGGTTCGATATTTCCGGAGATACGTTGAGGGTTTCTTGCGGATTGCTATGCCACTTACACGCTTGACCAGGAAAGGCGTGAAGTTCTCTTGGACTGAGGATTGCGAGACCAGCTTCCAGGAGCTGAAGCGGAGACTAGTGTCGGCTCCAATTTTGGTTATACCTTCTGGAGAGGACGGATTCATGCTCTATACCGACGCATCTCTACAAGATTTGGGCGTTGTTCTGATGCAGCACGGCAGGGTAGTCTCCTATGTTTCTCGGTAGTTGAAGGAGCATGAGGAGAACTACCCAGTACATAACTTGTGGCTGATCGCCATTATTTTTGCCTTGAAGATTTGGCAACATTATCTGTACGGTGTTACATTTGAGATTCTCACTGACCATAAGAGTCTCAAATATCTGTTCACTTAGAAAGAAACTTAATCTCCGACTGAGGAGAAGGATGGAATTCCTGAAAGATTACGATTTGAACCATTAGCTATTACCCGGGGAAAGCTAATGTGGTTGTCGATGCACTCAGCAGGAAGTCCAGAGGGACTTTGGCTTGCCACCGAATTTCAGTTACAGACTTGGTTCAGGGTTTCTCCGAGTTAGACCTTGAGGAGCAGGGACAAACAGAGCAGGGTATTCTGGTTACCATGGTTGCTCAGTCGCCGATCAGGGCGAGGATCCAAGAGGCTCAGGCTGGTGATCAGCATTTGCAGTTTATTGGCAGTCAGACAGCTTCCGGGCAGCAGATCGAGTTCACACGAGACGAGGAGGGTATTATATACTTCCGAGGCAGATTATGCGTACCTTATGTTGGTTAATCCTAGAAAAACGTACCGGTTCCACTGTACAAAATTTTTTGTACAAGTGTCAAACCTTTCCTTAAATAACCTATTGTGTTCTTTAGAAGTTAAATTAGGAATCGCAGATGGAACTTAATATCATTGATTCCAAATTTAACTTATCTGTTCTTAATGGTTTGGATTTGAATCGCAAGCGGAACTTAACACTATTGATTCAAATCTACCTAGATTATTAATTCCATAAATATTAATTTCTAAAATTAGCTTCCAGGACTGCATGGTGAGGCACATGACCTTCTTGGATATGGGAGTAACCACCACCGCCTAGGCAAAGCCTTTTAAGGAAAGCTAATATTTATTTCCTTAAATAGCTCTAGGTTAACCGAAAAGAACAATCGAATCACAAATTCGAAAAAGAAGAAAACACAAAATCGAAAAATAAATTCGATAAACTAGATCTAATTGCCTCTTGTATTTAGAATTCTTACAAAGAAAATAACTAGTATGATGCGGAAGAAAACTACTAGTTATACCTTCTCTTTATAAGCTAATGACCTCGAGATCTTCTGCCGTATTCCTCGCCTCGCCTTGGACGTCGTGTGGGCGATGATCCTCCAAGATGAACACCACCCAAAAGAGTTCTTCTTCTTCCTCTAGAATTCGGCCACCACCACCACCAAGGAGAAGAGAGCAAAGGGAAAGGGAGAAAGGAGAGGGCCGACCACCAAGAGATCACCCAAGCAAAAGAATAAGAGTTGTGTCTCATGAAGCCCGCTCACCCCTTCTTTTATATTACTTGCCCAAGACAAATAAGGAAAAACCTTTTACAAAAATAAAATCATCCAAGAGTTTTTCCTTTTCCCTTTTTATTTTTCCTTTTCTTTCCTCTTGATTGAATCAATCATCAATCAATGGTTGAGATCAATCCTATTTGGTTTAGGATTAAGCTTGGCCAGCCCCTTGCTTGGGCACCAAGCAAGGTGGTCGGCCACCATATCTAGAAAGGAATAATAATTTTTTTATAAAAGTTTACAAGAAAAAACTCTTATAAAATTTTACAAGCTCTCTTTCCTAAAGAAGGAGTTAAAAAAGGAAAGTTTCTAAAAATTAAAACCATGTTTTAAATTTAAAAACTCTCTTATAAAATTTCTTTTTTTAACTTGATGATAGAAAATTTTAATTTTAAAACTTATCTCCCTTTTTTTCTTAAACCATGAGGATGGTTAAAAAAGGAAAGTTTTAAAACTTTTAAAACTCTCTATTAAAACATGTGACCTAATTCAAATAAGGAGAGTTTTAAAAATTAAAATCTAAAAATTTAAAACACCCCTCCTATTTGAATTAATCTTGGCCGGCCCCTACAAGCTTGGTCACCAAGCTATAGGGCCGGCCCCTATAAGAGGATGTGGTCGGCCATTGCTTGGTCACCAAGCAATGGTCCGGCCCCCTTCTTGGACACCAAGAAGAGCCTTACATTTGGATGGACTTGAGGCTATAATGAGGCTACAACAGGGACCTAGAAGAGAAATTGGTTTTGGCCTTCCGATGAGCTTGAGTATCCCGTGCTCGCCCTGAACACACAACTCAAGTTCATCGATAATAACTCATTCCACTAGAGAGTTATTACCGTACTACCGCACCAATCCCAAATTACATTATGGGCTCATTCTTATCATGAGTGTGTTAGTCTCCCTGTGTTTTAGATTACGAATGTCCACTAATTAAGTAAGTTACTGACAACTTACTTAATTAATATCTAGCTCCAAGAGTAGTACCACTCAACTTTATTGTCATGTCGGACTAGGTCCTCCTGCAGGGTTTAACATGACAATCCTTATTGTTGGGACCGAAAAGTAGCTAGAAGGGGGGGGGGTGAATAGCTCGTCGCATGCTCGTGTGCTTGGCGTTGCTTGTTTCTTCAGAGATGTGCAGCGAAAATACAAGAAACAAATGCATACAACGCTAACAAGGTAGATTTACTTGGTATCCACCTCCAAAGGAGGTGACTAGTCCAAGGATCCACACACTCACACACCCTCCACTATGTAAACACTCCTTTTCGGTAACTACCGAAGGCGGAGAAGCCTACAAGACTCTCAATACAAGAAGAACGAAAGGGTAGTAAAGAATAAGCAAAAGCTTACAAGAAATGCAGTAAAAACCCTAACCCTAGATTTCTTCTTCTTGCAATAGAGCCGCCTCTTGACTTGGAAGAAACTCCAAGATCCTTCAAGAACTGGAGTGGAGAGCTCTGTGGAGTCGCTGGTAAAGATCTGAGATGAATCGGTAAGTTCTTCTGCAGCCATCGCACGCCTGCAGCTCAAATACGACGCAACGGTCGGATCCTGATCGATTCGAAAGCTCCCAATCGATCGGGGAGGCTTTGGATCGATCCACGGATCGATCCAGAGCGCCTCTGTGCTCTGGGAAAATGCCTGGATCGATCCACGGATCGATCCAATGCTTATCGGGCGAACCAGCAGCATCCCAATCGATCGGCTGATCGATTGGGACCTCTGGATCGATCCACTGATCGATTAACTGATAGATCCAGAGGCTCTCTGTTCGCTGGGAAAGGCCTGGATCGATCCACTGATCGATCCAGAGGCTTTCTATTCGCTGGAGAAAAGCCTGGATCGATCCACTGATCGATCCAGCTCCTGGATCGATCCACTGATCGATCCAGCTCTTGGTTTTTGTCCAAAACCAAGTCCCAAGCCTCTCAAACCAACATTCAGTTAACCTTGACCTGTTGATACATCATGCCTAGCATCTGGTCACTCCCTTGACCTGCTAGGACTCCCTCACCAAGTGTCTGGTCAATCCCTTTGACCCACTTGGACTTTTCTCCTCTTGCCAAGTATCCTGTCAAATCCTTTGACCTACTTGGACTTTCCTTCATCATGCCAAGTATCCGGTCACTCCCTTGACCTACTTGGACTTTCACCAAATGTCTGGTCAATCTTGACCCATCTGGATTTCCCCATGCCTGGCTTCACTCACCAGGACTTCCAATCTGCCTAGCTTCACTCACTAGGACTTCTCTTCTGCCTGACTTCACTCACCAGGTCTTTCACCTAGCTTCACTCACTAGGATTTTCACCTGGCTTCACTCACAAGGATTTTCTTCTGTCTGGCTTCACTCACCAGGACTTTCACCTAGCTTCACTCACTAGGATTTTCACTTGGCTTCACTCACCAGGATTTTCTTCTGCCTGGCTTCACTCACCAGGACTTTCACCTAACTTCACTCATTAGGATTTTCACCTGGCTTCACTCACCAGGATTTTCTTCTGCCTGGCTTCACTCACTAGGACTTTCACCTAGCTTCACTCACTAGGATTTTCACCTGGCTTCACTCACCAGGATTTTCTTCTGCCTGGCTTCACTCACCAGGACTTTCACCTAGCTTCACTCACTAGGTTTTTCACCTGGCTTCACTCACCAGGATTTTCTTCTGCCTGGCTTCACTCACCAGGACTTTCACCTAACTTCACTTACTAGGATTTTCCTCACTGCCTAGCTTCACTCACTAGGTCTTTCCTTCTTCCTAACATCCCAGTTAGGACTTCCCAGTCAAGTATCCGATCTTCCTTGACCTACTTGACTCTTCTTCAATTAGCCTTGCATTGTCAAACATCGAAACCCAAACCAAGACTCAAGCTTGGTCAATCAGGTCAACCTTGACCTGAGGGATGTTGCACCAACAATCTCCCCCTTTTTGACGTTTGACAATACCAACACTATCACTTACAATACCACATGTAAGTTAGGCTAATCCCATAGCCTAAACCTCCTTCATGCCACTGGGCAATGAATACATTAGTTAAGCCCTTCATTCTCCCCCTAAGAGGGCAAACTCCCTCTAGGTACTGAAATCCTAACTTACTCCCTTTCATTCTCCCCCTATTGGCACACATCAAACCATGCCCCATTTTTGGGCACACATCAACAAATTCACTTGTTGAAAACTCTCCCCCTGAAGAGTTGCTCACCATTATTCACAACTTCACTCCTTGTGATCAACACGATAATGAAGGTCCCATACCCTTCATTATCCTTAACCCTACATTCTCCCCCAATGTAGGCAAATGCCCATCCTTGAGCATTATCCACTTGAAGCCACTTGAACAATGAGGATATCCACTCCCCATTAAAGTTCAAACGCTCAACCTTGAGCATGTTCTTAACAGAAGGTTAACCACCTTCCAAGGTTCATGAAAAATAATTTTCATGTCTTTAAAGAGTCCCTCCCCCTAAAGACATGGTGGTAACTTCTGTCATTGCACCAACAATGACTTGGAATCCGTAAAACTTTAGGAAACCCAATTTTAGAAGTTTTGAGGTTCAAATATTCAAAATTTGAAACAAACCTCAACCTAAACTTCAACTTAGCCTTCCTTAACCAATCCATCCTTGTTTTCCACACGAAAACACCTTTTTTATGTATACAAATGTATTTTCAGGGGTTTGGAATGGTTACCGAGACTAAAATAGGTTCAAAAATGTTGAAATCAGACCTTTCCAGCCAAAATCAGCATCTTCGATGGATTGGAGTTGGGTTCCAATCGATTGAACCATGTTGAATTGTAACGCCCCGCCCCTCCTGCTAAGGCGACGGAGGTTACTTGACGACACTTGCATACTTAACACAGCGGAAGTCTTACTTAGAGAATTTAAAAACCTTTTTCTTACTTAAAAGTCACAATAGACATAAAAGGTCCACATAGCATACTTATCCTAAATTTTGGGTCTTAATACCAAACACATACTTAAAGTCATGGAATTATAAAGTAAAACATCAACATGGCAAATTTCTTATTATATGAAAGCAGGTCATTTCTTTTAGCCAGTCCACTACCGCACACATCCTTCAAGCCCTCCTGCTGCTCACCTAGTACATCCATTCCTTGCCTTTATCTGTGGTACAAGAAAGTAAGCTATGAGCACTCATGGCTTAGTAAGTTCCTTTCCTACTCACAAAAACCGTCAAGCATATTAAAATCACAAGTCATAAAGCATAAAGACAAATGTATCATGTTAAGAGCATATCATGGCATATCATAACATAACATAAAGTATCATGGCATAATCATAAAGTGTAAGCATACATCATGACATATCATGACATATCATAACATAACATAAAGTATCATGGCATAATCATAAAGTATAAGCATGGTAAACTCCTAGACATATATCATGCAACATATGCAACATGTCTTTTGAAAACTTATACAATACATACTTAAACATAATCTCAACATGATTAGGGCCCCGGCTTGTACCACATACATAAATGCGTGCGTCCTATGTAGGTACAAGGTAGCAAGTCTTGAACCCTACAAGGCATACATACTAGGCCCGTTTCTTAGTCCATCGACCTAGGGGCACTTAGGAGCCCATCCCTAACGAGGCCCGTTTCTTAGTCCATCGATCCCAGGACGCTTATGGAGCCCACCCTTTGTACAAGCCATACATAAAGTAAAGTAGCATGACTTAACTTACATATCATAGTTCTTATCATTTCATGCATATCATATTTCTTAACATATCATAAAACATGCATATTTGGGCACACAGCACATGCATAAATCATAACATACATCATGAACATATCACTTATCTTAAAGCATGCATATTTGGGCACACAGCACATGCATGAATCATAGGCTTGCATAACGAACGTATCATTTTATCATGTCATAAAGTAAGCATGTTTGAGCACATAGTACATACATGAAAGAACATAACACATATCCTAAAAAGACATAACCATTCATGGAATCATTAAATATCATCTCTTCATAGCATGTGAGGTATATCTAGTCACTAAACCCATATGGCCAAAAGTCATGAAAGGTCCACATGATCTCTAGACAACATATAAACATAAAAATTCTCATGATATCTTCACATACTAACATAAGAAAGATCATAAGCATGTTAACCTAAATTTTAAACCCCTCCTAGGTTTCCAATTATTTCATGGCCAAAACCTTTCATGAAGAGGAATCAAGTTCTAAGCAACATGTAAACATGTAAACCCTATACTCATATCATATTATATTTCATAGGGAACTACTTAAGCACATTTAGTTTGGGTTCTAAGTTCCCTAAGCTCCTAATCATATCATGGCCGAACCCTAGCTTATCTCATCCTAGGTTACAAGTAGCATAGAGGTGTTGAACCTTAAGCCAACATGTTATACATTTTCATGAGGAACAACATAAGCATGTTTGTTTCAAATTTCAAACTTCCTAGACCCCCTTAACTCAAGGTGGCCGAACCTAACAATCATGGAATTAGGTTTTTAGTGGCATGAGAGCATGGGAACCACAACTACATTTCATAGCATATATCTTAAGGACATCATAAGCATGTATAAGTTGGGTTCTAATTTCTCTAAGCCTTTAAACTTGTAGTGGCCGAAACATGTAAATCATGGAACTAGATTTTTAGTGACATGAGAGCATGGGAACCACAACTACATTTCATAGCATATATCTCAAGTACATCATAAGCATGTATAAGTTGGATTCAAATTTCCCTAGACCCTTTAAACTTGTAGTGGCCGAAACTTAACAATCATGGAATTAAGTTTCTAGTGGCACAAGAGCATGGAAACCCTACACAATTTTCATGGCTTCATAACAAGGAACAACATAAGTAAACTTAGTTAAAAAAAACCTACACATACTAGCTTTAAAACCTAATGTGGCCGAAAGTTACATGTATTCAAAATTCTATATAACAAGCAACTATAAAACATTAACTAGTTTCATATTATATTATCAAGAAGGTCATGAGCCTCTTAGCCTTGGTTTCAACTTTCCTAGGCTTCAACTCTCATCATGACCGAACCCTCATAAGCATGAAATAAGATTCATAACTAACATACAATCATGGCATAACATTTTAGCTTCATGTCTTGTCTTAGGAAAAATCTTAGCATGCTTGGTCTTAGGTTTAAAACTCTCCTAGGCCTTTACTCCTTACTTGGCCAAATATTCATGAGCATGTAAATGGAGTTTCAAACAATATACAAGTAAGAGAAAAGTTAACAACCTCATTATCATAGGGTACATAACTAAAAGAATAAGGAAACATGCCTAGTTTGAGTTTTGAACTTATCTAGTCTTCTTGTTCATGCTTGGCCGAAACATGTAAATCATAAAACTAATTTTCCATTAATTATTCTAGCATGGAAACCATAGATTAACTTCTTACATAAAATACATGTCACAAGAAAAATAGAAAGCATATCTAATCACAACTTTCTTAAACTCTTCTTCTGGTTTTTGACCGAATTTTCTTAAACAAAATCTTAAGTTTTCTAAGCGATCTATCTCCATGGAAAACCATGCAAACCATTGTACCACAGGTGAGGGGAAGCTTACCTAGTAATCACTTGTTAATCCTTAAGAAATGGTACCCTTGGTGAAGAGGAAGTAGGGAGCTTCTTCTTCTAGCACTCCTTTCGATTTCTCTTGCTTGGAAAGGTACACCTTGAAGGCTCCTTCTTGTAGTTTAGTTTTCTCTTAGGGAGAAACCTAAACTTGGCTTGTGGAGATGAGGGAGGAAACTTAGAGTCTCGGCAAGGGTGAGGGAGAAGGGAAAAAAATGAAAACCTTTAGTTCCTTCCCTTTTTATGCTAAGTAGGTGGAAGTTACCAAAATGAACTTTGCTTCCCTTCCTCCTTATCTCATGCATGTATTTTCTTAATGAGAATATGTCCTCATTCTTGCCCCTTAACTCCTCTCTTCACTATCCTCTTTAAACTCCACGAAAATAGAGAGGAAAAAGGGAGAAAGACAACTTGTCTTTTGCTTCTCTTTTTCTTAACCAAGAGGTAAACAAGAGAAAGAAAGCTCATTGGTTTTTCTCTTGTTCCCTTACTAAATTATATCTTTACTTTTAACTACAATTTCTATCATTTCCCTTTCACATATTATTCATTATCCTAGTGGTTAACATACACAATCTTATTTCTATCCTTGGTGGGAGGTTCAAGGTTCAAACCTTCACCTCTTCTTTTTATTTCTCTTATTTCTTTTTCTTTGATTCTTCTTCTTTTATGTTCTAAAGCAAATAACACCCATATGCTTATCTTATAATTTTTGTGGGTGTTACATGAATCGATCCACTGATCGATTCAGTCTTCTTGGATCGATCGTCTGATCGATCCAGCGAGCTTCTGCTCGCGAGAAATGCCTTCTCAATCGATCGGCTGATCGATTGAGGCACTCCAATCGATCCACTGATTGATTGAAGGTCTGAAATTGCTGAAATTCAATTTCAGCCAATTTCAGAAACCCCTAGAAAATTCTATAAAATTCCAAAAATCGTAAAAATTTGTGTAGACATTATTTAGGGTATAATTTATCATGGAAAAATAGTTTTCTATGAAAATACATCATATTTTCAAAGATTGACACAAACTTGAGAACTTGTAAAAACTTTAGTGTTTTCTTCAAGTTTGTGTCTAACTATTCAATGGTGATTACTATCAAAAGATAGCCTTCACCAAGGTTTTCCAAAATTATTTTAAAAACATTTTCAAAACCAATATCCCACCATATTCCTTGGGCTTAATGCACATTACTTGTACATTAGCTTTCCCAATGATGGGAAAACACATAACTATATGTTTTGATGAACTTAAAACTCAAAAGAATGCACTAAATCAACATCTTGAGTTTTGTTCATCATCCTAACATCTCACTTGTATCTAATGTGCACTAAAACACATACAAGTCACCTTATAGGTCTTTGTGAGATGTAAACTTTGGTTTTGCCCTAATCTAGGGATCATGCATATCTATTTAGGCATTTTGAGTGATGAACATCCACCAAGGATGTTACTTGTTGATGATCAATTGGGTACCACTTGTTGGTAACCAAATGTTCATAAAAGCCTTTTATCCTTAATTTTAGGGAAATAAAGCGATGCATGATGATGTTATGGCATACATCAAAACGAAACAACTTTCAAAAGAAAGATTCCTGTAGCTACATGATGTATGTATGACATGACATGGTATTTTTGTATTTTTCATAATAAATCATGAATACAAAATACAAAACTAAATATGATGTCATGGCATATAATGGGCAAACAATCATGGCAAGGTTTAGCATTAATAAGATACATAGATTACCTATCTAAGTATCCTAAAACCTATCTAAGTGCCAAATCCTAACTTGGCATTTCTAATTCTCTTGATTAATTTATGCCAATTAAGCATATTCCTCAAGTGTTGGCATATTTCATATTTCCACAAGAGTAGCACTTCAAATTAAGGCTTAAATTGCCTTTAATTTTCTAAGAACATACCAAAATCCCAACTTGGTAGTTCTTATGATTTCCCAATATGTGCTATTTTAAAATAAGATCAATACTTCTCAAATTTTGGCACATTATATTCTTTCAATGAGTAAATGATAAATTTATTTCATTTTCAAAGGTTAATAATAACCTTGAAAATGCTCCTTGAGTGTCAATTTCTTTAAAGTTGGGTTAACTACCCTTTTTCTTAGAGTTGACACTCTCTAACCCATCTATGGGGTAGAGAAGATGCTCCTAGGAACCCAAAACCTATTGGTGCTCCTTGGATGCTCTAGGTATTCACTAGGAATAACTTCCCTAGATACCTTCCTAGTGACCTTGTTTGACTTCTTAGAAGCCTTGGTCACTTTTTCTAGGTCAACCCTAGGGATTGCTTCCCTTGTGACCTTGTTAGTGACTTTCTTAGACTTCTTAGAAGTCTTAGTCACATTTATTGCAAAAATACTCTTAGGAATAACCTTCCTAGTATTTTTGACTTGACCACTAGACCTAGGGTTGGTTCCATAACTATATGGAACCCTATGGTAAGAGGGCACATCCTTCTTAGCCTTGGGTTTGTGTCCCAAACCTCTATGGCCATTAGATGACCTTTGTGCTCCTAGACCTAGGCTATGCTCATTTTGCCCTTTAGGATATTTTCCATCCTTTTTAGGGTGTTTTCCATTTTATCAAGCCTTGACCTCAAGACTTGATTTTCTATCATTAAATCCTTAGATTTTGATTTTTCATTACACCCATGAGCATTTTTGTTTCTAGGCTTATAACTATGGTCCTTAGTGTGATTGCCTAGATTTTTATCAATCTTCCTAATCCTAGGTGTGGTAGTCTTAGCATGATAAGCTACATGATTTTCTTTAATTTTATCAAGCCTCCTATTTTCATGGTAAATAGCATTAAAATAATATAAACTTGAATTAGCATGCTTTTTACCATTATGCAAGCGAATAGGCTCAATGAAGGTTACCTTTATTTTTACCTTAGAGGCTCCCCCTTGAATTGAGCTTCCTCCTTGAGCCTTGACCGTCTTCTTCCCCTTGGGGCATTGACTTCGGTAATGCCCCTTTTGATTGCAAGAGAAGCATATAATATGCTCCTTGCTCTTCTTTGTATTGGGGATGGTCTCCTTGGGCTTCACCTTGCCCTTTTGTGCCACTTGGCCTTTCTTCTTGGCCAATTTAGGACATTTACTTTTGTAATGCCCATGTTCCCTACATTCAAAGCATATGATATGATTTTTATCATTAATTGAAATGTTTATACCTTTGCTTGTAGGGGTGGCATCTTCTCCTTTTGATCCGGAGGTAGAAGCTTCCTCTTGATCCGAAGATATTCCTCCATTCGATTTTGCTTGACTTGCGGAGGTGGAAGCTTCTTCATCCTCATCTTCTCTTGACCCGGATGTGAAGGATTCTTCTTGCTCTTGATCCGGTGTCAATGAAGATTGCTCCCCCTCAATCCTAGAGGTGGAGGCTTCACCTTTTTCTTCATCCTCTTGTACATGAAACAAGGAATATGCTCCTTCCTTGCTCTTTTAATTGCACTCCTTTGAGGATGAAGCTTCTTGGACTTCCTCTTCTTCGGAAGTTGAGCATCTCTCAACTTCGGAGTCCTCCTCTTCTTGGTTTTGATCCATTGAGTCACCCTCTTTGGATTCTCCTTGATTTGGTACAGTGGAGGGGATCTCATGAATCCTTGCCAATTTGCTCCAAAGCTCCTTGGCATCTTCAAACTCTCCAATTTGCTCCAAGATGTTGCTTGGCAATAAATTGACCAAAAGCTTGGTCACTTTGTCATTGGCCTCACATCTTTGGAGTTGCTCCTTACTCCATTTGCTTTTCTTGAGAGCTTTTCCCTTGGAGTTCTTTGGAGCTTCAAAACCTTCCATAAGAGCAAACCATTGCTCTATCTCCACCATTAAGAAATTCTCGATCCTTGATCTCCAAAGATCGAAGCTTGTAGATATGTACGGTGGAGCCACCCTTGTGTCAAATCCAAATCCATCTTGGAATTGCATCTTGAAGTTGAACTTCTTGAATTCTTTGACTTTGATGAATTTGCTCCAACTTCTTCACCCTCTAGCTTTGCTTGTTTTGTTTGCTCCTTCCGGCGATGATTCCGGTGAAGAGCGGCCTCGCTCTGATACCACTTGTTGGGACCGAAAAGTAGCTAGAGGGGGGGGGGGGGTGAATAGCTCGTCGCGTGCTCGTGTGCTTGGCGTTGCTTGTTTCTTCATAGATGTGCAGCGGAAATACAAGAAACAAATGCATACAACGCTAACAAGGTAGATTTACTTGGTATCCACCTCCAAAGAAGGTGACTAGTCCAAGGATCCACACACTCACACACCCTCCACTATGTAAACACTCCTTTTCGGTAACTACCGAAGGCGGAGAAGCCCTACAAGACTCTCAATACAAGAAGAACGAATGGGTAGTAAAGAATAAGCAAAAGCTTACAAGAAATGCAGTAAAAACCCTAACCCTAGATTTCTTCTTCTTGCAATAGAGCCGCCTCTTGACTTGGAAGAAACTCCAAGATCCTTCAAGAACTGGCGTGGAGAGCTCTGTGGAGTCGCTGGTAAAGATCTGAGATGAATCGGTAAGTTCTTCTGCAGCCATCGCACGCCTGCAGCTTAAATACGACGCAACGGTCAGATCCCGATCGATTCGAAAGCTCCCAATCGATCAGGGAGGCTTTGGATCGATCCACGGATCGATCCAGAGCGCCTCTGTGCTCTGGGAAAATGCCTGGATCGATCCACGGATCGATCCAGTGCTTATCGCGCGAACCAGCAGCGTCCCAATCAATCGACTGATCGATTGGGACCTCTGGATCAATCCACTGATCGATCCAGAGGCTCTCTGTTCACTGGGAAAGGCCTGGATCGATCCACTGATAGATCCAGAGGCTTTCTGTTCGCTGGAGAAAAGCCTGGATCGATCCACTGATCGATCCAGCTCTTGGATCGATCCACTAATCGATCCAGTTCCTGGATCGATCCACTGATCGATCCAGCTCTTGGATTTTGCCCAAAACCAAGTCCCAAGCCTCTCAAACCAACATTCGGTCAACCTTGACTTGTTGGTACATCATGCCTAGCATCTGGTCACTCCCTTGACCTGCTAGGACTCCCTCACCAAGTGTCCGGTCAATCCCTTTGACCCACTTGGACTTTTCTCCTCTTGCCAAGTATCCTGTCAAATCCTTTGACCTACTTGGACTTTCCTTCATCATGCCAAGTATCCGGTCACTCCCTTGACCTACTTGGACTTTCACCAGATGTCTGGTCAATCTTGACCCATCTGGATTTCCCCATGCCTGGCTTCACTCACCAGGACTTCCAATCTGCCTAGCTTCACTCACTAGGACTTCTCTTCTGTCTGGCTTCACTCACCAGGTCTTTCACCTAGCTTCACTCACTAGGATTTTCACCTGGCTTCGCTCACCAGGATTTTCTTCTGCCTGGCTTCACTCACCAGGACTTTCACCTAGCTTCACTCACTAGGATTTTCACCTGGCTTCACTCACCAGGATTTTCTTCTGCCTGGCTTCACTCACCAGGACTTTCACCTAGCTTCACTCACTAGGATTTTCACCTGGCTTCACTCACCAGGATTTTCTTCTGCCTGGCTTCACTCACCAGGACTTTCACCCAGCTTCACTCACTAGGATTTTCACCTGGCTTCACTCACCAGGATTTTCTTCTACCTGGCTTCATTCACCAAGACTTTCACCTAGCTTCACTCACTAGGATTTTCACCTGGCTTCACTCACCAGGATTTTCTTCTGCCTGGCTTCACTCACCAGGACTTTCACCTAGCTTCACTTACTAGGATTTTCCTCACTGCCTAGCTTCACTCACTAAGTCTTTCCTTCTGCCTAACATCTCAGTTAGGACTTCCCAGTCAAGTATCCGGTCATCCTTGACCTACTTGACTCTTCTTCAATCAGCCTTGCATTGTCAAACATCGAAACCCAAACCAAGACTCAAGCTTGGTCAATCAGGTCAACCTTGACTTGAGGGATGTTGCACCAACACTTATGAGCTCCTCTTGGGGACATTCTCAACCTAGATAACTAGGACACAGATTCCTTCTATAATCAACAATACACACTATAAGTAATATCATTTCCCAACTTATCGGGCATATTGATTTATCGAGCTAAACCTCACCCTTTGATAAGTCAAAGAAATAAATATTAAATATATGTGCTTGTTATTATATTAGGATTAAGAGTACACACTTCCATAATAACTAAGGTCAAGTTCTTTTACTAAGTCAGTACAAAAAGAACATACCTAAATAATCCTACTCAATACACTTAAAGTGTATCAGTGTAATTTATTAGTCAAGATAAACTAATACTTAATTACACTACAACTATTCTCATGGTTTGTTCCTTTCCATCTTAGTCGCGAGCAACTGTTTATAATTTATAAAGAACTGACAACATGATCTTCTGAGTGTGACACCACACTCCATGTTATCTACTATATAAATTAATTGAACAATTACATTTAACAAATAAATGTAAATATTGACCAATGTGATTCTTTTATTTCAACAAATAAATGTTTACAAAAGCTAGGCTTTTAGTATACACTCTAACAATCTCCCACTTATACTAAAAGACTAAGCTGCCATATCTGTTGCCTTACATCTGATTCCCATCCCCTCCACATGTCGATCAAAAGTTTTCGCCGGAAGGGCCTTTGTGAAAGGATCTGCTAGGTTATCTTCTGATGCAATCTTGGCCGTCACAACTTCTCCTCACTTGACGATGTCTCGTATCAGGTGGTACTTGCGCTCTATATGTTTACTTGCCTTATGAGCTCGTGGTTCCTTCGAGTTTGCAACTGCACCGTTATTATCACAATAAATTGTGATGATCTTGGGCAAACCAGGAATCACATCTAAGTCCATTAGAAAGTTCCTTAGCCATACGGCTTCTTTTACTGCCTTAGAGGCTGCAACATACTCAGCTTCCATGGTTGAGTCCGAGACGCATTTCTGCTTAACACTCCTCCATGCAATGAATCCACCTCCTAGAGTAAACACATAGCCTGACGTAGACTTATTATTGTCCCTATCTGATTGAAAATCCGAATCCGTGTATCCCACAGGGAGCAAATCGTCTGCTTGGTAAACTAGCATATAATCTCTAGTCCTTCTCAGGTACTTTAATATATTCTTTACTGCAGTCCAATGTCCTTGTCTAGGGTTACTCTGATATCTGCTAACCATGCCCACGGTAAAACAAATATCAGGTCTCGTACACAGCATTGCATACATAAGGCTTCCTACAGCCGAAGCATAAGGAACTGCCTTCATGTCCTCAATCTCCTTTGATGTCTTCGGGGACATCTCTTTAGATAAGGCTACTCCATGTCTAAAAGGTAAGAAACCTTTCTTGGAGTTTTGCATTCTAAAACGAGCAAGGATCGTATCTATATATAAAGCTTGGGATAGACACAATATTCTTTTCTTGCGATCCCTTATAACTTTGATCCCAAGAATGTGTGCACATTCTCCTAAGTCCTTCATATCAAATTGTTTGGACAACCATACCCTTACGTCTGATAATACCTTGACATTGTTGCCAATTAACAAAATATCATCTACGTATAGTACAAGAAATACCACCACGTTTCCGTTACACTTCTTGTATACTCAAGACTCATCCGGACACTGAATAAATCCATATGACTGGATTACTTCATTAAACCGGATGTTCCAAGATCTTGAAGCTTGCTTTAGTCCATAAATGGACCGATTGAGCTTACACACTAGATGCTCTTTGCCCTTTTCAATGAATTCTTCTGGTTGCTTCATATGGATGTTTTCTTCAAGACTTCCTTTAAGGAAAGCTGTCTTGACATCCATTTGCCAAATCTCATAGTCCATATGAGCGACAATGGATAAGAGTATTCGGATAGACTTAAGCATGACTACCGGTGAAAAAGTCTCCTCATAATCGATTCCCTCTTTCTGAGTATACCCTTTCGCAACAAGTCTTGCTTTGAAGGTTTCTACCTTCCCATCTATCCCTCTTTTCCTTTTGTAGATCCACTTGCATCCAATGATTTTTACATCATTGGGTGGTTCTACAAGCTCCCAGACCTTATTAGAATACATAAATTCTATTTCGGAATTCATTGCCTTTTGCCAAGATACTGCATCTAAATCTTGGAGTGCTTCGTCATATGTTCGGGGATCTGGTTCATGTTTACCTGGGATCAAGTCCGAAGACTCACCCAAAAATATGAATCTCTCAGGTTGCCTTACAACCCTCCCACTACGACGAGGCACTGTCTCTGGCTGTGTATCATGTGTGACACGTGTTGTAGTTTCTTGTGGTACTTCATCTTGTACTGTTGGTACTAAAGTATGTTGGTGCAGCGGGGACCGACAAGACGGGGGTGAATTTCCTGCAAGTAAAAATAACCCTCCTCAAAGCTTTCCAACTCTTAAAATAAAGCAACACTTAATAACAAAACAAAATGACAGAAAAGAAATAGAACTTAAAGTTTTAACCTAGTTACAATCAAGAGGGTTGTTAATCCAGGGCGATGAAAGACGCAGTAAGAAAAACTCCTTCTCTGAAGGCAGAGAAGCCTTTTACACTTTGAAAGCTCACTAGTTGCTTAAACAAAAATTACAGAGTTGCTTTTTCGTATCAAATCGTTGTTCTTTAAAGCTGCCCGAGACCCTCCTTTATATAGGGGTTCTAGAACTTATCGGATGACCTGATCTTCGGGATCAGGTTTTGACTCGAGAGGGATCGGTCGACTGATCCCCAGGTTTGGTCGACCGAACCTGCTGTACCTGCCCAGTCTTCCGTCCAGGTGCAGTCTCTGAAGATGAGCTTTTGTTCGGTCGACCGATCCTTATGTTCAGTCGACCGATCGGCCAACGGTCTTCCAGCTGAGTTGGCCCGATCAAACTGCTCGACTTAGTCTCTGGATTAACTTTGGTTCGGTCGACCGATCAGGAGGTTCGATCGACCGATCAACTTCACCAACAGTCAGCTTCTGACGTGGCATTCGACGTGTCTGCTGCGGTTGGCTTCGGTTAAGGAAGGGTTTAGTCGATCGATCAATAGCTTCGATCGACCGAACCGTTGACAAGTCAACTTCCAGTTGACTTGCTCTGGTTCGGCTCCTTGGGTGATTGTGGCCATCTAGAATAGGGCTCACCCAAACCCAGTTCTCGGCCTTCTCCTCGAGCAGGCTTCCGTCCGGCTTCTCGTCCCTCGAACGCTGCGCACGTTCTTCTCGCTCCATCGGAGTACTCTTCCGCAGCTCTCTCATCCTTCAAATGCACCGAGCCTGTCGACTCCCTTCCCGTGCCGTCCTTCTCGCTAGTTGCGTCTTCTGCTCGACTTCCTGCGCTCCTAAGTTTCTACACACTCAGACACAGGGTTCAGACAAAACGCAGGACCTAACCAACTTGGTTGATCACATCAAAACTGCCACGGGGTCCAACAATCTCCCCCTTTTTGATGTGCATCAACCCAAGTTCAAGTTAGGGTAAACAATAGACAAACGTAATTTTAAGAAAATTACTAAACTAACAGGATAGTATAAATTTGCAATAAATAAAATTACAACATAGTTTAGAGAGAAAACATATATATTTTAATTTTCATAACTCTCCCTAAACTTGTACTTTTCTCTCCCCCTTTGATCACAGCAAAAACGGGGAAGCAAGTTTTTAAGATAGGAAAACATTTCTAAGCAAAATAACTTCTTAGAATTTTCAAAGGGAATTTCTAAAAAATCTATTTTCTAAGTTAAAAATTTCAAAAAATCCAAACCTAAAAAAAATCACAAAAATGTTTGTACACTTTCAAAGCATTTTAATTTTACTTTTAATGTTTTTTCAGAAAGTTAATTAAACATTTTTGTTTCGATATTTCAGCTTCCAGGTCATGGTGAGGCACTAGGCCTTCTTGGTTATGGGAGCAACAACCACTTCCTTAGACAAAGCCTTCATAAAGAAAATGTTTAATTTTCTCTCTATAAAGCTTTTAATTTTAAGAGATTAGTTTAGCACAGATTTTGGAACCCAATAGAGGTTCCTTCCTACTGAATTAATCAGAAATTTAGGTGGTACATAATTTCTTGGTATTTTCCTAATTTGACCCTGATGATGTTTAACATACCAGTTTAATTTTCCATATAACTTTATTTTTGATTTTGGAAAAATATTTACTTTTAAACATGCATCAGATTTCGGTTCTTGAATTTCATTTTTTAACTTTGCATTTTCTAATTTCAAATTTTCATTTTCCTTTTCGAATTTATCTAACTCTTTAGAAAGTGCTTTAATAACATGAAAGGACTGAGTAGGGGTAAGATTATGTACCTGACTTACCTGATTTGGTGAGGCTCCCCCTTCACTGCAGCTTTCCTCTTCTAATGTTCCTCCCCCTTCATCGATGCTCATCTCTGAGCTTGACTCTTCTTCTGGCTGATGGTTAGCTAGTAGAGCTAATCCTGCGAATTCTTCGACTTTTGACTCGGAGGATGAAGAGTCGTCCCATGTTGCCTTCAGATTTCTGTGCTTGGGTCGAGCTGGCTTCTTGCTTCTTTCCTTATCTTTCTGTTTGTTCTTCAATTTTGGGCAATCATCCTTGATGTGCCCTTCTTCGTTGCAATTGTAGCACCGGACTGTCCTTCCTTTTTGATGACGTTTACTTGACTGTGATCTAAACTTGTTAGATTTAAAAAACTTATTAAAACGTCTTACCATTAACGCAGCTTCATTTTCATCGATTGAAGCTTCGGAGTCGGGATCGTCCTTTTCAGCTCGTAGGACAATGTTGAGGTTCGACTTCTCTACTGGTTTTTCTACAAGTCGAGACTCGTGAAGTTCGAAAGTTGAAAACAAATTTTCTAAACTACTTACCACAAAGTCCTTAGAGATGTAGTAAGCATCTAGTAAGGACGCCCATTCTGAAGTCCTCGGGAAGGCATTGAGCGCGTATCGGATGGAATCCCGATTGGTTACTTCTTCTCCAAGGTTCGTTAGTTGCGTTATCAGCTCCTTGATTCTTTCTTGGAGTTGCGCTACCTTCTCGCCGTTGTTCATCCGGAGGTTTGTTAGTTGTGTCCGGAGGATGTCGCGCCGCGCCAGCTTCGCTTCAGAGGTACCTTCGTGAAGCTCCAGAAATTTCTCCCAGAGATCTTTCGCTGAATTGTAGCTTCCGATCCGGCTTACCTCCTGAGGTGGCAGAACGCTGAGGAGGTGGAATTCAGCTTTTCCGTTGGCGACGAAATCGGCTTGCTCCTTCTTGCTCCACGTGTTTTCTGTTGGTGCGGGAAGCATCCGACGATCAAACCCGAGTTTTGACAATGGCAAAGGATTCAAAGTTAAGGGGTTTTGTGATCTGACAGCTTTGTTGAGTGTTTCAGGAAAGTCCTAACTGCGGTTAGGCAGGTGAAAAACCCTAGGGGGCGGTAACCCTAGGTCCTAGGGGGTGGTAACCCTAGGTGGAGAAAAGTCCTAGCTGCGGTTAGGCAAAGGGAAAAACCCTAGGGGGTGGTAACCCTAGGTCATAGGGGGTGGTAACCCTATGCGGAAAGTCTTGGCAGGTCGATGGCTTCAGGCAAAAGTCCTAGGGGGTGGTAACCCTAGGTGGAAAGTCCGTGTCGCGAACCAGTGAAAGACTGGACTAGCCGGAAGCGGTCCAGCAAGAAGTCCGAAAGCGTCGAGTCTTGAGCAAAAGTCCGGTCGATCCGGAGGATCGCACTGGCAACGTAAATCTCCGAGTGGAGTAGGTGAGGACGTGTTCCCTTTAGAAGTAAGCGTCGGGTCGACCTAGGGTTTGGGGAAACCTGAAGTCCCGGACAGTTCGAATCTTGTCAAAACTTTCATTATTATCATTCATTATGTTTCTTTCTAACTTTGTTTGCGGGTATGTGTTTGGGACTAACACATTTTGCGAGAACAAAGGAGCAAGTTACAACTCGGATGAACAGTGTCCGAGGCGCCCATGGAGCTTGGAGGCGCCTGGAGTGCAAAGCCGTAGAAGGTTGGAGGCGCCTTAGATGAAGTTCAAGGCGCCTTGGGTCGAAGGTTGAAGGCGCCTTGGGTAGGCTGAAGGCGCCTTGAACTGGATGAAGTTCGACCAAGTCTGTTCTGATCTCCGCGGGTGACTAGGCCTGTTTAAGGCGCCTTGAAGGGCTTCAAGGCACCTTGAACACCCTTTATAAGGGGTCTCGAGCAGCAGCACCAGGACAACAAGTTTCAAGTCTTCTGTCTCCAACGTGCTGCTCTAAAAGACATCCGGAAGTGCTGCTACAAGTCTCCGACGACCCGAAGCTCCAAGATTCTGTTCTTGTCGTCGGTACCATTAGTTTTCTTTATTTACTTGTACTTCAAAGCTGTAACTCTTTTTCGTACTTATAGTTGTTGCCCACGGAAAGCGATCAAGGATCGCGGGCCTTCGAGTAGAAGTCGCCACAGGCTCCGAACGAAGTAAATCTTTCGTGTCTTTGTTTGTATTTGTTTCTATTTATTTCCGCTGTGCTTATACTCGAACGACGTACTTGATACGATTCCGATAATCGAAAAACGATTTAGCCACGAGTGCTATTCACCCCCCTCTAGCACGTCTCGATCCAACAATTGGTATCAGAGCGGGGTCGTCTTGAATCAGTGCAACCACTATTCAAGACAATTTTCTTTTCGTGGCTTTGTTCGGAGTCAATTAGAATTTAGCCTCATAGCTATATTCTAATTTCTTTTTACGAATCGATTTTTTGCCTGAAGTTGGTGCAACACCACTCGAGCTCGTAATTATTACTATTCTCTTCCCACACTACTAATCCAAGACTCAGTCTTGGAATAGATCTTGTTGTTTTTTGTTCTTTTAGATCTAAATGGCCCAACAAGAAGGATATAGCACCGTTCGCCCCCCACTATTTTCCGGAGAAGACTTCGGATATTGGAAGGGGCGAATGGAAATATATCTAAAGATCCAGTTCGACACCTGGATGATCGTCAGAACAGGACTACAACTACCAACTGGTACCGATGGTAAGCCTACATCCTGTGAAAACTGGGAGCCCGCATTTATCAAGAAGGTGGAAGCCGACGCCAAAGCCACCTGCACCATCCAATGCGGTCTGACCAAAGAAGAGCTCAACAGAGTCGGTCCATTCTCCTCCGCAGAGGAACTATGGGAGAAACTGATCGAACTACACGAGGGCACCTCGGAAACCAAGGTAAGTAAGCGTGATTTGTTATTAAATAAACTATACAATTTGAAAATGCAGGAAGGCGAGACGGCAAGCTCTTTGCACGCCCGAATTCAAGATATCCTGAATTCTCTATATGGAATCGGGCAGAAGGTAGAAAACAGAGATATAATAAGGTATGCCCTTAACTCATTCCCTAGGAGTACACTATGGGCATCAATGGTAGATGCCTATAAAGTCTCTAAGGATTTGTCTTCCTTAAAATTAGATGAATTGTTTAGTGAATTCGAACTCCATGAACAGACTAATGCACGACCATCCGAGAAAGGGATTGCTTTGGTTGCAGGAACGAGTCGAATACGGGAATCAAGAGGACGGCAAAAAGTTGAATCGGAATCAGAAGATGAATCCGATTCAGAAGATTCAGAAGATGAACTGGCCGGCGAATTTGTGAATCTTGTAAAGAAACTCTACAAGAAGAAGAAGGGATTCAACAAGAAAGATCTGAAGAAGGCAGTTCAATCCAAGGAGGCCCAATCAAAGACAAAATTTGAAGTCACATGTTACGGGTGCAACCAGAAGGGCCATATCAAGGCCAACTGCCCCAATCAAAAGGAAGCCAAGAAGCAAAGAAGAAAGAAGGTTCTAAAGGCAACCTGGGACGAATCTTCTTCGGAGGACGAAGACGACGAACTCAACCAAACAAGTTTACTCGCATTGATGGCCCGGGACCAGATCAGCGAATCCGAGAGCGAGTCAGAAGCCGACTCTGAGCAAAGCCAAGGATCCGCATCCGTTTCCGAAGGACCAGACTCCGCTGTAAGTATTCCTAGACTCAATAATTTAGTCAATTATTTACTTCGCAAATTAGCTAAGTCAAATTTGAAAATTAAGTCACTTTTAAGAGAAATAACCACTCTTAAAGGAGTAACTAACTCAAAATCTTTAACTGAAGATTCAACTCAAGTACAACGGCTTGAGAAAGAAAATTCAAATCTGAAAAATCAGTTAAACGAGTTAAAAATTACTCTAGAAAAGTTCTCTCTGGGTTCCAAGAATTTGGATCTAATTCTTGGGACACAAAGAGCTGTCTACAATAGAACTGGGCTAGGATACAAAAGTAAAAAGAAATATAAATCCTATTTATCTTTAATAAACAAACAAAGTAGTAAATCAGTCCAAGCATGGGTCCCCAAGTCTAAATTGATCAATCAAGTTGGACTTGGTCAATATTGGGTCCCGAAGGATCAAATACACTACCTCAATAGACCATATCGAGGCTATGATCCAGGGGGAGCAAAAAGAAAAACAATCTTAAAAATTTAAAATTCAAAATTAAATTACAAAATCTAAATTTAAAATTCGAAATTAAAAAATTCAAAATTAAATTACAAAATCTAAATTTAAAATTAAAAAATTGAAATTCAAAATTAAATTTAAAATTTGAAATGAAATTAAATTCAAATTCCAAAATTTGAAATTCAAAATTAAATTTAAAATTCAAAATTAAATTACAAATTCAAAATTCAAAATTAAATTCGAAATTAAATTAAAAAATTGAAAAATAGATGGAGGATCCAAACTAGCCGGCACCTCCAATTGAACTACCTGATAGGGTAACTGAACCTAATTTACTCGAAATGGGTAAAACAAGAATAGATTACCCGGCAGGGTAATTAAGGTTAGATTAAATAAGTTTAACTTGAACCACAGTACTGGTGAAATTTTTAGATGATAGTACGTTAGGAAAGCTTGGGCATCGCATGTCTAGGAAGATATGGCTTCGACCTGGTGCATTTGGCCAAGTGAAACTGACCGAAGCTACCCTTAAATGGATCCTAACTAGTTAGACCAAGGTTTTGTACTAAGTTCAGTGGGTAGGACTATTTGGAAACTTCGAAGGCATGGTTACTTTAATGAGTTCCTGGTGACTCACCACAGCCCAGAAGTTTATCCAAAGAATGCTTACTTGTTGAACCCAAAGCTAAACCTGAAGCTAACACAAAGTTAAACCAGACCTTTAAATTCAATAATAAATCATCTCACATCAATTATAGGATTCCCTGATTGACAATTTAGATCGGGTGAGATGACTAAGAAATTAAAAGTAAAATTGAATTGAATTTAAATTAATCAAGTTAATTATCTTAAATTATCATCAAAGTAATTAACTCAAAGTTTATTTCAAAATTATTTAAAAGAAATATTTCAAAATTATTTCAAAATCTTTTAAAAATCAATTTAAAAAATCTTTGAAAAATCATTTCTAAATCATTTTAAAATTATTTCAAAATCTTTGAAAAATCATTCCAAAATCATTTAAACTTTTTCAAAATATTAATCAATTAATTTCAGAATATTATTCAATTAATTTCAAAATATTAAAAGGGTTTAAAAATCTTTTCTTCTCAAATCATATTATGACTGCAAATGTTAACTCCAATTAATTTTCACTATAGTCTTCAAGTTTAATATTTACTAATTTGAAATTCAAACTTATATTTTCAATAATCTTAATTGACAAAGTTTATTTTATCTGACACTTACTCATACGCCAAACATGCCTGAAAACCTAGAATGGGTGAGATGAAAAATTCAACAAAATATAAAAGACCCATTATATTTTTGGACTCTAGGACTCTAGAACTCATTATAGGGATTCATGTTTGCATTAGTTAAGGGGGAGTGAACGGAGTCAAACTAATTATCAAGTTTCTATTGAAGAGCTTTTCAAATTTAATTAAATATCTTTTGAAAAAACTTTTCAAATAGAAATATTTAGATTTAGCATGCTTGTAATTTAGGGCTCTGATACCTAATCAAATCAAATTTAAAATTTAATTAACTTGACTCATACTTGGACTTAACGACAAACTGAATTTAACTTAACTAAACATTTAGCTACTCCCTCTTTGCTAACAAAAGACTTTAAACTAAATGTTGGTTAGTCCTAGGAAAACGTACTGGTTCCACTGTATAAAAATTTTTTGTACAAGTGTCGAACCTTTCCTTAAATAACCTATTGTGTTCTTTAAAAGTTAAATTAGAAATCGCAGACGGAACTTAACATCATTGATTCCAAATTTAACTTATCTGTTCTTAATGGTTTAGATTTGAATCGCAAGCGGAACTTAACACTATTGATTCAAATCTACCTAAGTTATTAATTCCATAAATATTAATTTCCAAAATTGGCTTCCAGGACTGCATGGCGAGGCACATGACCTTCTTGGATATGGGAGCAACCACCACCGCCTAGGCAAAGCCTTTTAAGGAAAGCTAATATTTATTTCCTTAAATAACTCTAGGTTAACCAAAAAGAACAATCGAATCACAAATTCGAAAAAGAAGAAAACACAAACTCAAAAAGAAAACTATTTCGAAAACTCTAGAATCATATGCCTCTTGTGTTTGGTATTTCCATAAATAACTATACAAAGAAAAACTAGTATGATGCGGAAAATAATTACTAGTTATACCTTTCTTTGTAAGCAAAAATAACCTCTTGATCTTCTACCGTATTCCTCTTCTAACCTCGGACGTTGTGTGGGCAACGATCTTCCGAGATGAGAACCACCAAGCACCTTCTTCTTCCTTGCAAGTTTCGGCCACCACAATTCTCCAAGTGAAGTAAAGGTCCGGCCACCACCACCAAGCTCCAAGGGATGCAAGAAACAAAACCACCTTTCTCTCCTTCTTCTCCTAGCTAGAACCGGCCACCATCAAGAGCTCCAATAGAGGTTGCCGCCGGCCATAAGAAGAAGAGAAGAGGAAGAAACTAGGGCCGGCGACCAAGGAGGAAAAGAGAGGAGAAGAATAATAGAGTTGATCACCCGTGAAGGCACCTCTACCCCCTCTTTTATAATCCTTGGTCTTGGCAAATAAGGAAATTTTAATAAAAATTCCTTAATTCTTTTGTCATAAAAAAGAAAAATTATTTTAATTAAAAAACAATTTTCTTCTTTTAATAATAATGGCCGGCCACTTCTAATTCCCCAAAACAAGGAAAATTTAATTCACACAAGAATTAAAACTTCCTAATTTGTTTCTAGAAATTTATAAAAATTTCTCCAATAATTTTTATCCCTTCATGATTGGTTAATAAAAAGGAAATTAAAATTCTTCTTTTAAACATGTGGATAATTTCCAAAAGGAAAGTTATCTCTAAAAATTAAAATCTCTTTTCAATCTACAAATAAGGAAAGATATCAAATCTTTTCTTAATCCTTTGTAGAAACTAATAAAAGAGAATATTTAATTTTTAAACTTCTCTTTTAAATTATTATCATGGTTAAAAAGAAAAGTTTTTCTTAAAAATAAAATCTCCTTTCAATCTACAAATAAGGAAAGATTTCAAATCTTTTCTTAATCTTTTGTAGAAAGCTTTAAAAGGAAAGATTTAATTTTTAAACTCTCTTTTAAAACTATGATATCCACATAAGAAATAATTTTAATAAAAAATCCTTTTTAATATGATGTGGTCGGCCACCTAAGCTTGGGCTCCAAGCTATTGGCCGACCACCTTAAGGCCAACCCTAAGCTTGAGCTTCAAGCTTAACTTGGCCGGCCCCTATTGGTTGGGTAAGAAGGTGGGTATGTGGTGGGTATAAATCTCTATATACAAGAGGCTACGATAGGGACCGAGAGGAGGAATTGGTTTTGGTCTCCCGATGAAATTAAGCTTCCCGTGTTCACCCCGAAAACACAACTTAATTCCATCAATAATAATTCATTCCACTAAAGAACTATTATTGAACTACCGCACCAATCCCAAATTACATTTTGGGCTCCTTCTTATTATGAGTGTGTTAGTCTCCCTGTGTTTAAGATGTCAAATGCCCACTAATTAAGTGAGTTACTGACAACTCATTTAATTAATATCTTAGTCCAAGAGTAGTACCACTCAACCTTATCGTCATGTCGGACTAAGTCCACCTGCAGGGTTTAACATGACAATCTTTATGAGCTCCTCTTGGGAACATTATCAACCTAGATCACTAGGACACAATTTCCTTCTATAATCAACAACACACAGTATAAGTGATATCATTTCCCAACTTATCGGGCTTATTGATTTATCGAACTAAATCTCACCCAATGATAAATTAAAGAAATAAATATCAAATATATGTGCTTATTATTATATTAGGATTAAGAGCACACACTTCCATAATAACTGAGGTTTTTGTTTCTTCATAAAGTCAGTATAAAAGAAACGACCTCTAATGGTCCTACTCAATACACTCTAAGTGTACTAGTGTAATTTATATAGTTAAGATAAACTAATATCTAATTACACTACGACCTTCCAATGGTTTGTTCCTTTCCATCTTGGTCGTGAGCTACTGTTTATAATTTATAAGGTACTGATAACATGATCCTCTGTGTGTGACGCCACACACCATGTTATCTATAATATAAATTAATTGAACATCTACATTTGGTATATACAAATGTAGACACTTGACCAATGTGATTCTTATAAATGTATATACAAAAGCTAGGCTTTTAGTATACACTTCAACAATCTCCCACTTATACTAAAAGACTATGCTGCCATACATCTGATTCCAACCCTTCAACATGGCCATCAAAAAGCTTTTTCCTTAAGGACCTCAGTGAAAGGATCTATAGGTCATCATCTGATGCAATCTAGGCGGCAACAACTTCTCCTCGTTTATACGATTTCTCGTATTGGATGGTACTTGCGCTCTATTGTGTTTACTTGCCTTATGGACTTATGGTTTTTTTGAGTTTGCTACTGCACCAATATTATTACATTAAATTGTAATAATCTTTGGACAAACCAGAAATCATATCTAAGTCTATCTCGAGGTTATTGAGTCATTCAGCTTTTATGACTACCTTAGAAGTTTGCCATATACTAAGCTTCTATGGTGGAGTCTAGAAAAACACCTATGCTTATCACTCTTCCATAGTTATGACTTTACCTCCTAAAGTAAACACAAAACCCCGAGGTCGACTTTCTATTGTCCCTATCCGATTGGAAGTCAAAATCTATGCAACCCACAGGGACCAAATTAACTGCCTAATAAACTAGCATATAATCTCAAGTGCCTCTAAGGTACTAATATATGCTTTACTGCAGTCCAATGTCCTTGTCCAGGGTTACTTAGATATCTGTTAACTATGCCTAAAACAGATCTCTGATCTCATAGCATGCATTAGGCTTCCGACAGCCGAAGCGTAAGGAACTCCCTTCATGTCCTTTATTTCCTTTGATGTCTTCTGAGACATCTCTTTAGATAAAGCTACTCCATGCCTAAAAGGTAAGAAACCTTTCTTGGAGTTCTGCATGCTAAAACAAGCTAAGATTGTTTCGATTTATGAAGCTTGGGATAAGTAAAATATATTCTTTTCTTGCGATCCCTTTGATCCCAAGAATATATGCATTCTCCCAAGTCCTTCATATCAAATTGTTTGGACAACCATACCCTTACTTCCGACAACACTTTGATATTATTTCCAACTACCAAGAATGTTATCTACGTATAGTACAAGAAATACCACCATGCTTCCATCACAATTCTTGTATACACAAGACTTATCCGGTAACTAAATCCATAAGACTGGATTACAACCGGATGTTCCAAGACCTTGAAGCTTGCTTCAGTCCATAGACTGATTGAGCTTACAAACAAAAAATGCTCTTTTTCCCTTTGCAATGAACCTCTCTGGTTGCTTTATATGAATGCATTCTTCAAGACTTCCATAAAGGAAAGCTATCTTATCATCCATTTGCCTAATCTCATAGTCTATATGAGCAGCAATAGATAAAAGAATCTGGATAGAATTAAGCATGACTACCGATAAAAGGTTTCCCCTTTTTTAATAAGCCTTGCTTTGAAAGTTTCTACTTTCCCATCTATCCCTTTTTTTCTATTGTAGACTTATTTTCACCCTATGGCTTTTACACCACTTGGTGGTACTACAAGCTTCCAGATTTTATTAGAATACATATATTCTAATTTTGTATTCATTGCTCTTGGCCGAGATATGCATCTTTATCTTGGAGTGCTTTGTCATATGTCCAGGGATCAGACTCATGTTCATTTGAGATCAAGTCTAAAGTCTTTCTCAAAACATAAATCTTTTAGGTTGTTTAACAACCCTCCCACTACGATGAGGCACTGCCTATAATTGTATATCAATTGTGATACGTGTTGCAGTTTCTTGTGATATTTCATCTTGTACAGTTGGTACTAGATTAGACGTGTCCTTTATTATTTTCTTAAGAACAAATTTACTTATGGGCTTGTGGTTCATTTATATAGTCCTCTTCTAAAAATCAGTTATTGATGCTAACAATAACCTTCTGATTTTTAAGACTATAAATCTACTTTCGTTTATCTAGGATAACTCATAAACAAGTGAACTCCTTCCCAACTTATCATTGTCTCTCTTCAACATATGTGCTGGACTACCCGAATCCGAATATGCTTCAAAATAGGCTTATACCTATTCAGCAATTCTATATGAGCAGAGAGTTCTGATTTGAAAGGTACTATGTTCACTATCATTTTCAGAGTATATCCTTAAAACAAATTTGGTAATTTTCTGAATAACTCATCATCAATCTACTCATTTCCTTAAGATTCTTATACCTTCTACTACACCATTCTGTTGGGGTGTACCAGGTGTAGTTAGTTGGGATTAAATCCCAACTTCTGATTAGTGACTCCTAAACTATCCTAAGAGGTACTTGTTACTACGATTTCACCGTAGTATCTTGATACTTTTACTTTGACGTTACTCCACATCAGCTTAGTATTCTTTGAACTAATCAAAGTACTAAGACTTGTGGCGAGTCAAGTAAAAGTATCCTTATCTCGAATAGTTGTCTATAAAAGAGACGAAATATTCGATACTACCTCTTGTCTGGATAGTCATAGGATCACACAAATCAGAATGAACCAATTCCAACATATCTTTGGCTCCATACCCCTTAGACTTAAAAGCTTCTTAGTTATTTTTCCTTCCAAGTAAGACTCGCAGGTTGGAAAGATTTCCACTTCCAACGAACCCAAGAGTTCATTGGTTATTATCCTTTGAATCCTACTCAAGTTAATATAACCTAGCCTTAGATGCCAAAGATATAATTGGTTCAATTTCGAAGGTTGCTTTCTCTTAAAGTTAGAAGATGTGTTATTTAATTTGCATTATGGGAGTTATTGGATTTATAAATTGCCATCTAACGCACCAGAATAGATATCTTTCCTGTTTTCTCGATAACAACTTTATTATCAAAATAGACACAATATTTATTTTTTAAATAGTTTAGAAACTGAAATAAATTTCTTTCTAAACTTGGTACTTAAAAGCAATTTCTTAAAATCCATGTTTTATTCCTATCAAAGGATAAACATCTCCTACTGCAACAGCTACTACTTTTACAGCAATGCCCATGTGGACGGTGATTTATATAGTTGTCAGATTTTCTGGAACCCTTGCAATGAATTGCAGACATAATCAGTGGTTCCTGTATCTACACACCAGGTACCGGTAGATAACACCACTAAATATGTTTCAACAACTAACAAAATACACCGTTATTGTTCTTAGTTCTGAGAGGACAGTCTACCTTAATGTCCAAGTTTTCCAATCATTACAATTGGGACTACTAAGTCTATTCTATAGTATAACAACTAGGGGATTGACTAACATTTGAAATCCTAAGAATCACAAAAAAATATTTGGTCAAGACCAACATCTCAAAAATCCCTGTGAATTTTATATGCCACGTTAGTGTGGACGTATACAAATTCTAAAAGGAGATTTTATCCATTAATTTTATTATCTTGTCAACCTATGACAAATAAAATTAATGGTTGGTCTGTTTTTGATCAAATATTTGGTCAAGACTCTAAATTTAAAATAATATTGATTCCTCAAACAATACTATTTTAATTTACCAACACCTCAAAACACCGTGAGTTTTGCATGCCACGTTAGTGTGGACGTATACAAAATCAACATTTGTAAGAGGAGGGTTTTACCCATTAACTATCTTGTCAATATAACTTTTTGACAAATAAAATTACCTCAAACACCATGAATCTTGTATGTCACGTTAGTGTGGACGTATACAAATTCAAACATTTGTAAGAGGGGTTTATCAATTTTATTTTCTTGCCAATTTAGTTTTATGACAAATCAATAGTTGGTTTCCCTTTGGTCACACAAGTGATAGTAGTGACTCCGTTGGGGAGGATACTATTAAATGTGTCTAAGTGTACACCATTACTTGATACTAAGTCCATTAAATAGAATTGTGCCCCTTCAGTTGGAGAAGATCACACACATCTTAAATAACTTCCTATAACCATCCATTAAGGAAGTTTGATCTAGTGATCCGCAAACAAACTCATCCGTTGTGGAGGGAGGCAGTCAGAGCCAACACGCAAGCTTGTTGCATCACTTACAAACCAGTAATGGAGACCGTGGGATTAATATACTAATCCCTCTCCCACTTAGTTATTTATGGTGAGGGATTTTAACCTATGCTAGCATATAACACATGAATACACACATCACAGTAAATAAAAGCAATAAACATGGAAATTAATTTTCCAACTATTATGGCATTTTCATCACTGTCCTCCGTGTGCTCCAACCCTAGCTGTTGCCATCTTTAGCCACCGCCATCGGGTCAAGTTGTCGCATCTATCTTGCGTCTTATTCCGCTGCGCCTCTGGTCCTCCGATAGCACCACGCCTCACAAGGATACGATCCGCGACAAATATAGAATTTTACATATATCGATCCTATATTCCATAAATGGAATGTACATGTAATCTAGATCGAAAAATAAAATTCTAAAACCTAGGGCTAATACAGCTCCTGCTATATTAGTTACATACAATCATGCACACACAATTAAATGCCCTTGACATGTCCAAGGGTCCAATCACACACAATAAAAATATACCATAATAGTTGGAGCCTGCAACCACAAAGTTAGCACATCCTTCTATTATCCTGCCTAAATTATGTATTACATGTGCATAACCTAATTTGAAAACCAAACACACAGAGGCAAACCCTAGCTCTGATACCAATTGTTGGTTAGTCCTAGGAAAATGTACTGGTTCCACTGTACAAAAATTTTTTGTACAAGTGTCGAACCTTTCCTTAAATAACCTATTGTGTTCTTTAAAAGTTAAATTAGAAATTGCAGACGGAACTTAACATCATTGATTCCAAATTTAACTTATCTGTTCTTAATGGTTTAGATTTGAATCGCAAGCGGAACTTAACACTATTGATTCAAATCTACCTAAGTTATTAATTCCATAAATATTAATTTCTAAAATTGGCTTCCAGGACTGCATGGCGAGGCACGTGGTCTTCTTGGATATGAGAGCAACCACCACCGCCTAGGTAAAGCCTTTTAAGGAAAGCTAATATTTATTTCCTTAAATAACTCTAGGTTAACCAAATAGAACAATCGAATCACAAATTAGAAAAAGAAGAAAACACAAACTAAAAAAAAAAAATTATTTCGAAAACTCTAGAATCATATGCCTCTTGTGTTTAGTATTTCCATAAATAACTATACAAAGAAAACTAGTATGATGCGGAAAATAATTACTAGTTATACCTTTCTTTGTAAGCAAAAATAACCTCTTGATCTTCTACCGTATTCCTCTTTTAACCTCGGACGTTGTGTGGGTAACAATCTTCCGAGTTGAGAACCACCAAGCACCTTCTTCTTCTTTGCAAGGTTCGGCCACCACAAGTCTCCAAGAGAGGATGAGGTTCGGCCACCACCACCAAGCTCCAAGGGATGCAAGAAACAAAACCACCTTTCTCTCCTTCTTCTCCTAGCTAGAACCGGCCACCATCAAGAGCTCCAAGAGAGGTTGCCGCCGGCCATAAGAAGAAGAGAAGAGGAAGAAGCTAGGGCCGGCCACCAAGGAGGAAAAGAGAGGAGAAGAATAATAGAGTTGCTCACCCTGAAGGCACCTCTACCCCTCTTTTATAATCCTTGGTCTTGGCAAATAAGGAAATTTTAATAAAAATTCCTTAATTCTTTTGTCATAAAAAGAAAAATTATTTTAATTAAAAACAATTTTCTTCTTTTAATAATAATGGCCGGCCACTTCTAATTCCCCAAAACAAGGAAAATTTAATTCACACAAGAATTAAAACTTCCTAATTTGTTTCTAGAAATTTATAAAAATTTCTCCAATAATTTTTATCCCTTCATGATTGGTTAATAAAAAGGAAATTAAAATTCTTCTTTTAAACATGTGGATAATTTCCAAAAGGAAAGTTATCTCTAAAAATTAAAATCTCTTTTCAATCTACAAATAAGGAAAGATATCAAATCTTTTCTTAATCTTTTGTAGAAACTAATAAAAGAGAATATTTAATTTTTAAACTTCTCTTTTAAATTATTATCATGGTTAAAAAGAAAAGTTTTTCTTAAAAATAAAATCTCCTTTCAATCTACAAATAAGGAAAGATTTCAAATCTTTTCTTAATCTTTTGTAGAAAGCTTTAAAAGGAAAGATTTAATTTTTAAACTCTCTTTTAAAACTATGATATCCACATAAGAAATAATTTTAATAAAAAATCCTTTTTAATATGATGTGGTCGGCCACCTAAGCTTGGGCTCCAAGCTATTGGCCGGCCACCTTAAGGCCAACCTTTAGGCTTGGCCGGCCCTAAGCTTGAGCTTCAAGCTTAGCTTGGCCGGCCCCTATTGGTTGGGTAAGAAGGTGGGTATGTGGTGGGTATAAATCTCTATATACAAGAGGCTACGATAGGGACCGAGAGGAGGAATTGGTTTTGGTCTCCCGATGAAATTAAGCTTCCCGTGTTCGCCCCGAACACACAACTTAATTCCATCAATAATAATTCATTCCACTAAAGAACTATTATTGAACTACCGCACCAATCCCAAATTACATTTTGGGCTCCTTCTTATTATGAGTGTGTTAGTCTCCCTGTGTTTAAGATGTCAAATGCCCACTAATTAAGTGAGTTACTGACAACTCATTTAATTAATATCTTAGTCCAAGAGTAGTACCACTCAACCTTATCGTCATGTCGGACTAAGTCCACCTGCAGGGTTTAACATGACAATCTTTATGAGCTCCTCTTGGGAACATTATCAACCTAGATCACTAGGACACAGTTTCCTTCTATAATCAACAACACACACTATAAGTGATATCATTTCCCAACTTATCGGGCTTATTGATTTATCGAACTAAATCTCACCCATTGATAAATTAAAGAAATAAATATCAAATATATGTGCTTATTATTATATTAGGATTAAGAGCACACACTTCCATAATAACTGAGGTTTTTGTTTCTTCATAAAGTCAGTATAAAAGAAACGACTTCTAATGGTCCTACTCAATACACTCTAAGTGTACTAGTGTAATTTATATAGTTAAGATAAACTAATATCTAATTACACTACGACCTTCCAATGGTTTGTTCCTTTCCATCTTGGTCGTGAGCTACTGTTTATAATTTATAAGGTACTGATAACATGATCCTCTGTGTGTGACGCCACACACCATGTTATCTACAATATAAATTAATTGAACATCTACATTTGGTATATACAAATGTAGACACTTGACCAATGTGATTCTTATAAATGTATATACAAAAGCTAGGCTTTTAGTATACACTTCAACACTAAATATCTTTCAAACTTGAGAATATTTTTAAGCTAAAATACTTAAAACTTTAGCTACATTTTCTAACTTTTACATCTTTTCAAAATCACCCTTGAAGACTCCTTCAAAAGTCAAGTTTGCAAAAGGCTTAGCTAAGTGATTTCTATAACAATGAAAATTAAAAGCTAAGTCAATGTTTCAAAAGAAAAATTCTTATTTTTTAATTTTTATTTCACTTAGCAAAAAGTTAAGCAATGAAAATTAATTATAACAAAGCTAAGTGTTGTAAAAGCTATTTCAAATTTTTCTAAGTATTACTAGTGTTTAAAAATTTCAGATTTTTTTTAAAAAGGTGATAAATTTTCAAATCTTGTCTACTCTTATCTCTCTTTAAAAAATTAAGGATCAAACTAACTTGCTCTTCTGAAAAATTCAAACTTCTTTCACACTGGTATATTTTGATATATGGCAAAGGGGGAGAGTAGGAAAATTCAAAAGTAGGAAAATTCAAAAAACAAAAAGGAGGGCTTTTATTAAGGGGGAGTTTAGTATTACAAAGTTAAAAGTTTCCAGCTTAACTGTGCTTGCATTTAAAGTTTACTTACTTAAGCTTGGTTAAAACTTAATGCATCTATTTGTTATCGCATGTTTTATTCTTAACTTTGAATTTCTTGTTGCCATAATCAAAAAGGGGGAGATTGTTGGTGCGGGAAGTATCCGACGATCAAACCCGAGTTTTGACAATGGCAAAGGATTCAAAGTTAAGGGGTTTTGTGATCTGACAGCTTTGTTGAGTGTTTCAGGAAAGTCCTAACTGCGGTTAGGCAGGTGAAAAACCCTAGGGGGTGGTAACCCTAGGTCCTAGGGGGTGGTAACCCAAGGTGGAGAAAAGTCCTAGCTGCGGTTAGGCAAAGGGAAAAACCCTAGGGGGTGGTAACCCTATGCGGAAAGTCTTGGCAGGTCGATGGCTTCAGGCAAAAGTCCTAGGGGGTGGTAACCCTAGGTGGAAAGTCCTGGTGTCGCGAACCAGGTGAAAGACTGGAGTAGCCGGGAAGCGGATGTCCAGCAGAAAGTCCGGAAGCGTCGAGTGCTGAGCAAAAGTCCAGTCGATCTGGAGGATCGCACTGGCAACAGGTAAATCTCCTGAGTGGAGTAGGTGAGGACGTGTTCCCCGTAGAGGGAACAGTAGGCGTCGGGTCGACCTAGTGTTTCCGGGGGGAAACCTGAAGTCAGACCCGGACAGTTCGAATGCTGTCAAAACTTTCATTATTATCATTCATTATGTTTCTGTGCTAACTTTGTTTTGCAGGGTATGTGTTTGGGACTAACACATTTTGCAGGAACAAAGGAGCAAGTTACAACTCGGATGAACAGTGTCCGAGGCTCCTCCATGGAGCTTGGAGGCGCCTCGGGTGCGAACTAGGAAAAGCCAGCGCAGAAGGTTGGAGGCGCCTTAGATGAAGTTCAAGGCGCCTTGGGTCGAAGGTTGAAGGCGCCTTGGGTAGGCTGAAGGCGCCTTGAACTGGATGAAGTTCGACCAAGTCTGTGCTGATCTCCGCGGGTGACTCGGCCTGTTTAAGGCGCCTTGAAGGGCTTCAAGGCGCCTTGAACACCCTTTATAAGGGGTCTCGAGCAGCAGCACCAGGACAACAAGTTTCAAGTCTTCTGTCTCCAACGTGCTGCTCTAAAAGACATCCGGAAGTGCTGCTACAAGTCTCCGACGACCCGAAGCTCCAAGATTCTGTTCTTGTCGTCGGTACCATTAGTTTGCTTTATTAACTTGTACTTCAAAGCTGTAACTCTTTTTCGTACTTATAGTTGTTGCCCACGGAAAGCGATCAAGGATCGCGGGCCTTCGAGTAGGAGTCGCCACAGGCTCCGAACGAAGTAAATCTTTCGTGTCTTTGTTTGTATTTGTTTCTATTTCTTTCCGCTGCGCTTATACTCGAACGACGTACTTGATACGATTCCGATAATCGAAAAACGATTTATCCACGAGTGCTATTCACCCCCCCTAGCACGTCTCGATCCAACATTTTCTTCTTTGTCTTTAGGAGCTGCAAAACCATATTTCATAGTAATTAAAATATCAAAATCTATTTTAAAGAATACCTCCATTTTTCGCTTCCATGTAGCGAAATCTTCGTCGAACTTCGGGGGATGAATGTTCGCGCCGGCCATTGTATTGATCTTAGTGCTTTAGACGGCGGTTAGTCCTTTTGAGGCTGTCAGACTCTGATACCACTTGTTGGTGCAACGGGGACCGGCAAGAGGGGGGTGAATTGCCTGCAAGTAAAAATAACCCTCCTCAAAGCTTTCCAACTCTTAAAATAAAGCAACACTTAATAACAAAACAAAATGACAGAAAAGAAATAGAACTCAGAGTTTTAACCTGGTTACAACCAAGAGGGTTGTTAATCGAGGGCGATGAAAGGCGCAGTAAGAAAAACTCCTTCTCTGAAAGCGGAGAAGCCTTTTACACTTTGAGAGCTCACTAGTTGCTTAAACAGAAATTACAGAGTTACTTTTTCGTATCAAATCGTTGTTCTTTAAAGCTTCCCGAGACCCTCCTTTATATAGGGGTTCTAGAGATTATCGGATGACCTAATCTTCGGGATCATGTTTTAACTCGAGAGGGATCGGTCGACTGATCCCCAGGTTCGGTCGACCGAACCTGCTGTACCTGCCCAGTCTTCCGTCCAGGTGCAGTCTTTGAAGATGAGCTTTTCTTCGGTTGACCAATCCTTATGTTCGGTCGACCAATCGGCCAACGGTCTTCCAACTGAGTTGGCCCGATCAAACTGCTCGACTTAGTCTCTGGATTAACTTTGGGTTGGTCGACCGATCAGGAGGTTCGGTCGACCGATCAGCTTCACCAACAGTCAGCTTCTGACGTGGCATTCGACGTGTCTGTTGCGGTTGGCTTCAGTTAAGGAAGGGTTCGGTCGATCGATCAATAGGTTCGGTCGACCGAACCGTTGACAAGTCAACTTCTAGTTGACTTGCTCCGGTTCCGCTCCTTGGGTGATTACGGCCATCCGAATAGGGCTCACCCGAACCCAGTTCCCGGCCTTCTCCTCGAGCAGGCTTCCGTCCGGCTTCTCGTCCCTCGAACGCAGCGCACGTTCTTCTCGCTCCACCGGAGTACTCTTCCGCAGCTCTCTCGTCCTTCGGACGCACCGAGCCTGTCGGCTCCCTTTCCGTGCCATCCTTCTCGCTAGCTGCATCTTCTGCTCGACTTCCTGCGCTCCTAAGTTCCTGCACACTCAGACACAGGGTTCAGACAAAACGTAGGACCTAACCAACTTGGTTGATCACATCAAAACTACCACGGGGTCCATCAAAGTAGACGTGTCATCTCTAATTTCTTCTAGAACTATTTCACTCATGGGCTTATGGTTCATTACATAATTTTCTTCTAAAAATCGAGCATTGGTACTAACAATGATCTTCTGATTTTAGGATTATAAAACAAACCACCTTTCATTCCCTTTGGATATCCCACAAACAGACAAACTTCTGTACGTGATTCTAACTTGTCAGTATCTCCCTTCAGCACATGTGCTGGACTACCCCATATCCGGATATGATTCAGACTAGGCTTACACCCATTCCATAATTCCATGGGAGTAGAAGGAACTGTTTTAGAAGGTACCATATTCAGAATGTACACTGCTGTTTCTAAAGCATATCCCCAAAATGAATTTGGTAATTCTGAATAACTCATCATCGATCTAACCATTTCCATAAGAGTCCTATTCCTTCGTTCTTCCACACCATTCTGCTGGGATGTACCAGGTGCAGTCAATTGGGATTGAATCCCGACTTCTGATAAGTAATTCCTAAACTCTCCAAAGAGGTATTCTCCACCACGGTCAGACCGTAATGTCTTGATACTTTTACCAAGACGTTTCTCCACATCAGCCCTATATTCTTTGAACTTGTCAAAGCATTCAGACTTGCGGCGCATTAGGTAAATGTATCCGTATCTTGAATAATCGTCTATAAAGGAGACGAAGTATTCATAACCACCTCTTGCCTGGAAAGACATAGGACCACACAAATCAGAATGAACCAGTTCTAACGCATCTTTGGCTCTATACCCCTTGGCCTTAAAAGGTCTCTTGGTCATTTTACCTTCCAAGCAGGATTCACATGTTGGAAAGTTTTCCAACTCTAATGAACCCAATAGTCCATCGGCTATAAGCCTTTGAATCCTACTTAAGTTAATATGTCCAAGCCTTAGATGCCAAAGATATGTTTGGTTCATTTCTGAAGGTTCTTTTCTCTTATTAGAGTTAGAAGATGTGTTATTAATTTTCATATTTTGCTTTGTGGGAGAAATTAAATTTAAAGTATATAAATTGTCAACCAATGCACCAGAACAGATAATCACCTTATTTCTCTTTATAACGACATTGTTACTAAAAAAGACTGAATATCCATCCAAATACAGTTTAGAAACTGAAATTAAATTCTTTCTAAAACTGGGTACATAAAGACAATTTCTTAAAATCAAATTTCTATTCCTATCAAAAGATAAGTAGATGTCTCCCACTACAACAGCCGCCACCTTAGTAGCATTGCCCATGTAGACGGTTATCTCTCCATCAAATAGTCGCCGGGTTTCCTGGAACCCCTACAAAGAATTGCAGACATGATCAGTGGCTCCCGTATCTACACACCAGGTGCTGGTAGATAACACCGCTAAACATGTTTCAACTACTAGAGTATGAGATATACCTTTATTGTTCTGGTTCCTACGAGGACAGTCCGCTTTCCAATGTCCAGACTGCTTGCAGATGAAGCACTTGCCCTTCAGCTTCTTCATTCCATTTTTTTGTCATGTACTCTGAGGTTTATTCACCTTCTTTGCTGAAAAGACCTGTTTCTTCTTCTTCTTGCCTTTCGACTTAGAAGTAGAACCATTTTCAGCATAGTGAATCTGAGAACTGTGACGAAATATTCCTTCTGCTGCCTGTAGTTCTGTCAGAAGTTCCGCCAACGTATACTCTCTTTTGTTCATGTTATAGTTCAGGCGGAACTGCTCAAAACTTCTGGGTAGCGTTTGGAGAATTATATCGACCTGGGTTTCCCCATCGATTTCTCCTCCAAGGACTTGTATTTCATTCAAATAAGCCATCATTTTGAGGATATGATCCCTTATGAGTGTCCCCTCAGACATGGTGGCTGTCATTAGCTTCCTCATTGCCTCTTGCCTAGCAGTCCGACTCTGGTGCCCAAAGAGTTCTTTGAGATTGTTCATTATATCATAAGCTGTTGGTAAATCTTGATGCTCTGATGTTGCAATACATTTGACATAGATGCCAAAATGTAACACCGCGCCATCTCATCAGGTTTTACCCATTTCTTATGATACTCAATCTCCTCTGCGGTAGAGTCACCGTCAGGTGCAGCAGGGCAAGCCTCAATCAGTACAAACTTATAGCTTTCAGTAGTAAGAACAATGTCCAGGTTTCTTTTCCAATCAATATAGTTGGGACCAGTAAGTTTGTTCTCTTTCAGTATAATGGCTAGTGGGTTGAAAGTCATCCTAAGAATCACAAAAATAAACTTTGGTCAAGACTCTAAATTTAGAATAATATTGATTCCTCAAACAATACTATTTTAAATTAACCAACACCTCAAATCACCGTGAATATTGTATGCCACGTTAGTGTGGAAGTATACAAATTCATCATTTGTAAGAGGAGGGTGTGACCCATTAATTTTATTATCTTGTCATCCTAACTTTATGACAAATAAAATTAATAGTTGGTTTCACTTTGGTCACACAAGACAATAGCAGTGACTCCGTTGGGGAGGATACTATTGAATGCGTCTAAGTGTATACCATTACTTGATACTAAGTCCATTAAATAGGATTGTGCCCCTTCAGTTGGAGAAGATCACACGCTCCTAAATAATTTCCTATAACCATTCATAAAAGGAAGTTTGATCTAGTGATCCACAACAAACCCATCCGTTATGGAGGGAGGCACTCAGAGCCAACACGCAGGCTTGTTGCATCACTTACAAACCAGTAATGGAGACCATGAGATTTATTAAAATCCCTCTCCCACTTAGTTATTTAAAATTGAGAATTTTTAACCTATCCTAGCATACATCACATGCATATAAACATCACAGTAAATAAAAGTAATAAATTTGGAAATTAATTTTCCAACTATTATTGCCTTTTCCATCACTGTCTTCAGAATGCTCCAACCCTAGCTGCTGCCATCTTTAGCCACTGCCATCGGGTCGAGTTATCGCATCCTTCTTGCTTCTTATTCCGCTACGCCTCTGGTGCTCCAAAAGTACCTCGCCTCGCAAGAATCCGATTCACGACAAAAATAGAATTTTACATATATCGATCCTATATTCCACTAGGGAATGTACATGTATTCTAGATAGAGCAAAAATAAAATTCTAAAAAAAAATAATACAGCTCCTGTTGTATTTTATACATGCAATCATGCACACAAATAATGCCCTTGACATGTCCAAGGGTCCAATCACACACAATAACAATAAGCCATAATAGTTGGAGCCTGCAACCAAAGAGTTAGCACATCCTACTACTATCCTGCCTAAATTATGTATGTCATGTGCATAACTTATTTGAATTCTAAAAATACACAGAGGCAAACCCTAGCTCTAATACCAATTGTTGGTTAATCCTAGGAAAACATACCGGTTCCACTGTACAAAAATTTTTGTACAAGTGTCAAACCTTTCCTTAAATAACCTATTGTGTTCTTTAGAAGTTAAATTAGGAATCACAGACGGAACTTAACATCATTGATTCCAAATTTAACTTATCTGTTCTTAATGGTTTAGATTTGAATCGCAAGCGGAACTTAACACTATTGATTCAAATCTACCTAGATTATTAATTCCATAAATATTAATTTCTAAAATTAGCTTCCAGGACTGTATGGCGAGACACATGGCCTTCTTGGATATGGGAGCAACTACCACCGCCTAGGCAAAGCCTTTTAAGGAAAGCTAATATTTATTTACTTAAATAACTCTAGGTTAACCGAAAAGAACAATCGAATCACAAATTCGAAAAAGAAGAAAACACAAAATCGAAAAGTAAATTCGATAAACTAGATCTAATTGCCTCTTGTATTTAGAATTCTTACAAAGAAAATAACTAGTATGATGTAGAAGAAAACTACTAGTTATACCTTCTCTTTGTAAGCTAATGACCTCGAGATCTTCTGCCGTATTCCTCGCCTCGCCTTGGACGTCGTGTGGGCGACGATCCTCCAAGATGAACACCACCCAAAAGAGTTCTTCTTCTTCCTCTAGAATTCGGCCACCACCACCACCAAGGAGAAGAGAGCAAAGGGAAAGGGAGAAAGGAGAGGGCCGGCCACCAAGAGATCACTCAAGCAAAAGAATAAGAGTTGTGTCTCATGAAGCCTGCTCACCCCTTCTTTTATATTACTTGCCCAAGACAAATAAGGAAAAACCTTTTACAAAAATAAAATCATCCAAGAGTTTTTCCTTTTCCCTTTTTATTTTTCCTTTTCTTTCCTCTTGATTGAATCAATCATCAATCAATGGTTGAGATCAATCCTATTTGGTTTAGGATTAAGCTTGGTCGGCCCCTTGCTTGGTGCCAGGCCCCTTGCTTGGGCACTAAGCAAGGTGGCCGACCACCATATTTAGGAAAGGAATAATAATTTTTTTTATAAAATTTTACAAGAAAAAACTCTTATAAAATTTTACAAGCTCTCTTTCCTAAAGAAGGAGTTAAAAAAGGAAAGTTTCTAAAAATTAAAATCATGTTTTAAATTTTAAAACTCTCTTATAAAATTTCCTTTTTTTAACTTGATGATAAAAAATTTTAATTTTAAAACTTATCTCCCTTTTTTTCTTAAACCATGAGGATGGTTAAAAAAGGAAAGTTTTAAAACTTTTAAAACTCTCTATTAAAACATGTGGCCTAATTAAAATAAGGAGAGTTTTAAAAATTAAAATTTCTCTTTTAAAACTTATAGTTTTCTACAAAGAGAAGATTTTAAAAATTTAAAACACCACTCCTATTTAAATTAATCTTGGCCGGCCCCTACAAGCTTGGTCACCAAGCTATAGGGCCGACCCCTATAAGAGGATGTGGTCGGCCATTGCTTGGTCACCAAGCAATGGTCTGACCCCCTTCTTGGACACCAAGAAGAGCCTTACATTTGGATGGACTTGAGGCTATAATGAGGTTACTGTTAGGACCTTCGGATAGCGGCTAGAGAGGGGGGTGTGAATAGCCGACCTCAAATTGCGTTTCTTTCTACAAATCAAGTTAGCGCAGCGGCAAAATAACAACAGAAACGTAAATGGAGAAATCAAACCTCAAGCACAGCGATGTAACGAGGTTCGGAGATGATACTCCTACTCCTCGGCGTGTCCGTAAGGTGGACGAAGCCTATCAATCCGTCTGTGGATGAGACCCCGGATAACCGGCTAATATGAACTCCTTCTGGGTGGAGAAACCTGGCCACAATCACTTGCAACAGCAAGATAGGAGTACAAGAAAGAAAGCAAGAAACAAAAAGCAATACGAATGTAAAAACACTTTGCCTTCTCGTCGACGGGAGTCCGTTGATGAAGCAACAACTTCACGGATGCCCAACAGCAGCTGAACCAGCCGAAGGAAGCTCACTCGAAGCTTCAAGAAGTATGAGCTCAGCAAAGCTCAGTAAGAGCAGAAGGAACTAGGAAGAAGCAGCGATAATAGTTACTGTAGAGGCCCTCGACCTCGATATATAACCTGCGAAGAAGAAGACACATAAACTAGCCGTTGTGTCGCAACGGCTAGGGCCTGGACCGATCAGGCACACTCCTGATCGGTCCAGGAGTGTTCTGATCGGTCTTGGGACTGATCAGGCCTTAGGCTGATCGGTCCCCAGACCGATCAGCCAACTCTCTGTGAGAGTTGGCCTATTCTCTGATCGGTCTGTGGACCGATCAGGACTCAGGTGGATCGGTCTACAGACCGATCCCCCCTCTTTCTTCTCCCGATCTTCTTCGCTTCTGATAGGTCACCAGACCGATCAGGTAATTCACAGAAACACACTGTTTGGTTACTGATCGGTCACTAGACCGATCAGTCAACTAGCGTATCACTGGATCGGTCACCAGACCGTTCCAGGTTTAGAGCTCCCAGCCCTAAACCCTACCTAGTCCGGAGAACGAGCTACCGAGCCCTCTCCGACTTCGTCCGGTCCAGAGAACGAGCTACCGAGCCCTCTCTGACCTAGTCCGGAAAACGAGCTACCGAGCCCTCTCCGACTCCATCCGGTCCAGAGAACGAGCTACCGAGCCCTCTCTAACCTAGTTCGGAGAACGAGCTACCGAGCCCTCTCCGACTTCCACGTCCGGTCCAGAGAACGAGCTACCGAGCCCTCTCTGATCTAGTCCGGAGAACGAGCTACTGAGCCCTCTCCGACTTCATCCGGTCCAGAGAACGAGCTCCCGAGCCCTCTCTGACCTAGTCCGGAGAACGAGCTACCAAGCCCTCTCCGACTTCCCATGCCAAGTCTCCATACTTGGACTTTTCCCGTGCCAAGCTCCCTGCTTGGACTTTTCCGTGCCAAGTCTCCATACTTGGACTTTTCCGTGCCAAGTCTCCATACTTGGACATTTCCGTGCCAAGTCTCCATACTTGGACTTTTCTCGTGCCAAGCTCCCTGCTTGGACTTTTCACCAGATGTCTGGTCAACCTTGACCTATCTGGATTTCCCTTGCCTGGCTTCACTCACCAGAACTTTCCAACTGCCTGGCTTCACTCACCAGGACTTTCCCTTGCCTGGCTTCACTCACCAGGATTTTCACCTGGCTTCACTCACCAGGATTTCCCGAATCAGGTCGACTCACCTTGGGTCAACTAGGTCAACCTTGACCAAAGATTGCACCCACAATCTCCCAAGTTTGTATTCTGTCAAACATCAGAATACAACTTTTCTACTCTCGTCAAACATCAGAATAGAGCTTTTCTATTCTCGTCAAACATCAAAATATAACTCGAGTCAGGTCAACTCGAGTCAGGTCAACCAAGTCAACCTTGACCTAAGGTTGCACCAACAATCTCCCCCTTTTTGATGTTTGACAAAACCATAAACAAGTTAGGTTAACCCGTTAACCTAACTTAGGTTTCCCAATATTCTTCCTTGAACATTCTCCCCAAACTCTAATGTTCTTCCTTGAACATTCTTTGGACATTCTCCCATTCTCCCCCTTTTTGACACACATCAAAAAGAGTGAATAAAGGTCAAGAGTTTCTTCCTAATGAAAGTCCCATACCTTTCATTGAAACCCTTAAATTCCCCCTTGATACTAAAGTCAACAATCAACTTAGTGATAATCCCATATCACTCAAGTCTTTAGAGTAAAAACTCCCCCTAAAAGTCAACTCCCCCTTGACTAATAGGTAAAAACTCCCCCTAAAGGTCAACTCCCCCTTGACCATTGCACCAACAATGTCTTGGAGAGTTTCAAACCTTTAGAAATCCAAAACACAAACTGTGTTTTAACTTTCAGTTGAAATTTCAGACAACACAGTCAAAAATCAGCATTTTGGCACACCCAGCCTTTACTGGATCGGTCACCGGACCGATCCACACTTCCCTGGATCGGTCCAGTGACCGATCCAGCATCCCCTGGACCGATCAGGGAACCTCCTGATCGGTCACACATGTCTGATTTCTGAATTTCTTCCTCCCAAAATTCAGAAACCCCTACAAAATTACAGGAAATTCCAAAAATTATAAAATTTTGAGGATACATTCCTCATAACATATACTATCATGGAAAAATAGTTTTCTATGAAAATAACTTCCATTTTCAAATCTTGATACAAAGTTTAAAAACTTTGAAATAGTTCAAGTTTACCTCAACTTTGTATCAACTTGCTCAATGATGAATGCTATCACTAGAAAAGCTTCATCAAGGTTTTTCAAAACAATTTTGAAATGATTTTAAACCATTCAATTTAGGACCACAATCTTAGGGCTAAGTGTACATGACTTGTACACAAGCTTTCCCTATGATCCTCCATTTTGAATTAGGCTCATCTAAGTACAAGAACTATGCACCTTGTGTAACACCCACTAAGCTTTTAAGATAAAATAAGAGAATGATGAATTTGCTTTAGAAAAATATTAGTAGAATGTTGAACCAAAAAGAAATAAATAAAAATAGGGAGTTGTCAAGGATTGAACCTTGAACCTCTCATGATGTACATGATAGGATTAATGGGTAATAACCAGTTGGGATAGGAATAATATATTGATAGCAAAGGAGGGAAACTCATGATAAGGATGAGAGTAAAAGCTATCCAAAAGAAAACAAGAAAAGAACAAGAGAAAGGCAACTTGCCTTCCTTCTTTTCTCTCCCTCTTCCTCTCTCTTTTTGCCGTGACTTAAAGAGGACCATTAAGGGGATTCATTCCCCCTTGTTTCATCATGAATGATGAGAACAAATAAATAAATAAAATAAAAAGAAAATGAAAAAAAGGGCTAAGGGAGAAGGAAAGCAAAAACCAATTTTGCTACCTCTTCCCCCTTAACATAAAAGGGAGCATGTGAAGAGAAGATTTGATTTTTCTCTCATTTCTCTCATTCTCCCCTCTCCATCACCGAGAACCCCAGCCCCCCTCTCCTCCATTTTCGGCCCCCAAAACAAAGTTCCTCCTAGGATACAAAGGAGGGCTACCAAAGGAAATCAAAGGAGGAGAACAAGAAGAAGAGACCCTTTCTTCCATCACCACACTTTAGAACCACAAGCGAAAAGGATGTAAGTATCCCCTCACCTGTGGTACAAGTAGTTTTGATGTGTTTTTGGATTTTATGAGGATTTTAAAACCTAGAACAAAGTTGTGAAAAATTCGGCCAAAGGAAGGACTTGTGATCCTAGGGATGTTTAAAATAAGCCTTGATTCATGATAATTTTTCTATGCTTTGTAAGAAGGTTTTCTCTCATATTTTTATATATATGTGATGTTGGATTAGAGATGTATCTAACCCTAGAGTTTCAGCCAAAAAGGTTTTATAAGGGCTAGGGAATTTATTTGTTTACCTAACTTGCACAAAACCCTCTAAATAAATGGTTAAGGATCCATTATTGTTTTCATACTTGAAGGTTACTTGGAACCAAAAGTATCCCACTCACAAGTTTCATCCAAGGAAGGGTTTAGGGTTAGGAATACTTTGAATTTAAACTCACCATGTTTATATGATAGAATATAGAGTTTCTTAAAGAAGTTGCATGCTTGTATGTTGATAGAAACTCATGAACACCACTCTTAATATTTCGGCCATGGTAAGGTGGATGGCTTAGAATATCTTAAACAGATTTTTAACATGCTCAAAACCTCCATGACAATAAGATGTGAATGTTGTTTAATGCTCCCATGCTTAATTAGAGTATAGGAAAATTGGTTGCATGATATATGATAATTATGACCACAAGGGTCCTAACTTGTTGTGAACCAAATCTATATGTATAGTTCTTTGATATTTTTGCTATAAAACTTGTTTAGGTTTTCCATACTTTAGGCCACCTAAAACCTAGTTTAAAGACTTGGAAGGTTTCGGCCAAACATATGCTATGAGATAAAGAAAGGAAAAAACCTAGGAAACCTAAGACACAATTTAAATGTATACTTATAGTGCTTGACTTTTATACATGTTATGAAATGTGTTATGACTTTCTATGCTTTTATGCCATTTGAACAAATTCTATGCTTGATGAGGTTCGGCCATGTAGGGTTTAAAGACCTAGAAACCCTAAAAATTTAGACCTCATGTGTTAAAGATGCTTCTTAAGAAATTGAGATAACATGTTGTTGTGTTCACATGCTTATATATTTAACTATGATTCAAATGGACACCTTAAGGTCTTGGCCATGAAGGGATACATGCCCTAGAAACCCTAGAACTTACATTGAACATGCTCATGTCACTCTCCATGAAATATGAAGTGTAGAAAGCTAAAAATTCACATGCTATATGTTGTTAGTGACCTAAATTGATGCTAAGGGAAGTTTCGGCCATGACCACTTGTATGATGCCATTGATGAATTTATACATGATGTTAGAGTAAGTTCACATTCTTGTATGCTTGCTTGAAAACCTAAATGAGTACTTGTAAGTTTCAGCCAAGACATAAATTTAAGGGCTTAAAGAATTTAGGAACTAACTCAATGGTGCTTACCATATTTCTTGAAATGAATGCTATAAATATGGTTAAAGTTCCATGCTTTATGTCCTTTAGAACCTTGTTTCACACTTGTTAAGATTCGGCCAAATGAGGTTTAAGGACTTGGAGAACTTAGAGTTCAAGTAAATCTTGGTTATGATACTTCCTATGAAAATGATATGTGAATGAATTAGGTTCTACATGCTTGGATGTGTTTAAAACCTAAATGGGCACCTAAGAGGGTTTCGGCCATGATAAGAACCCAAAGGATTAGGAAGCTTAGTACCCAAATTAATCATGTTACATTGTTCCTTATGATTGGATAAGCACATGATATACTTTTATGCTTAGACATGTATGCTTGTGAGCTATACCAGATGAGAATTTCTACGATATGTTATGTGTTCAAAATATGCATGTTTTATGTTATGATATGTGGGTAAATCTTACATGCTTTGGCGATATGATATGAGCTGAAAATATGCATGCTTATGTTATGATACGTGGTTAAATTATGCATGCTTTGATGCTATGTTTAGTGCTTAAAATATGCATGCTTTCATGATATGCTATGTGGTTAAATTATGCATGCTTGATGATATGCTTTATGCTTAAAATATGCATGTGTTTATGATCCATGCCTAAGTGATGCATATTGTTATGATAGGATGTATGCCTAAGTGATGCATATTGTTATGATATGATGTATGCCTAAGTGATGCATACTTTTATGGTATGATGTATGCCTAAGTGATGCATACCTTTATGATATGATGTATGCCTAAGTGATGCATACTTTTATGACATGATGCATGCCTAAGTGATGCATACTTTTATGATATGATGCGTGCCTAAGTGATGCATGCTTTTATGATGTATGATATGTATAAGTATGACATGTACTTTACTTTATATGGCTTGTACCAAGGGTGAGCTCCATAAGCGCCCCGGGGTCGATGGAATAAGACTCGGGCCTCGTTAGGGATGGACTCCTAAGTGCCCCTAGGTCGATGGAGTAAGACTCGGGCCTAGTATGTTTGTCTTGTAGGGTTCAAGACTTGCTACCTTGGACCTACATAGGTTGCGCGCAATATGTAAGTGGTACATAGCCAGGATCCCCTTTAAGTTGAGATTATGTTCAAGTATATATATATGTAAGAAGAAATGGTTTTAAAGATCATGAGACATACACATGTTTTTCGGATGCATGTTTTTTCAAAATCATATGCATATACCTTATGATGATTTATATGCCATGGTTAGATATGATTACGTTATGTTCCATGATATGTTCATGTGTATGATATGCCATGACTCCTTATGATGATATGCCATGATTAGATACGATTATGTTATGCTTCATGCTATGCTTTATGCTATGATATGCCATGACTAGTTATGATTTCTTCATGTTACATGATATGCTTAAAAGAGTATGTTACATTATGTCATGACTAGTTGAAGTGATGCCATGTTGAGACATTCTTTGATTATATTATGATTTTCGGTTTTAGGGAGTAGGAAAGGAACTTATTGAGCCATGAGTGCTCACAACTTACTGTCTTTGTACCACAGATAAAGGAAAAAACTGGATGAGCTAGAGGAGCAGCAGGAGAGGCAAGGAGATGTGTGTGGCAGTGGCTAGGCAACCAAATAAGAACCTGCTTTAAAACTTTTAAAGAACTACGCTTTGGTATCATGAATTGTAGTACCATATGTGTGACTTGATGTTATGTTTCTACTAAATTTGTTATCATGTTATTGAGGCACTGATAGTGTAGTTTGGATTTGATAAAAAGGAAAACAAAAGAAAAGTTTTTATTAAACTAAGAAAATTATTTTAAGTCTTCCGCTGTTATTTGTACATAGAGTATCGTAGCCCCGTCCCTTAGGGTCAGCAAGGAGGGCGGGTGTTACACCTTGATCCTAACTCATGATCCTAATATCTCACACACATCTAAGGTGTATCAAACACATCCAAGTCAATTTTGATGTGAGATATGGTTTAGGTCATCTTAATCTAAGTTCTCATGCATTATCTAAACAACAATTTGATCTCCATATCAAATTGTGTTTTTATCCTTAAATCAAATTAATTGATAAATGCAAGAGATGATGACATGGCATAAAATAATATCATAAGTAAAAACATGTGTCAATGTCATGATGTCATGTCATAAAGTATGAAACTTAAATAAGGCATGACATATAGCTAACCTAAGTATTATCATGACATTTCAAATGATAATGAATTAAATATGATGTCATGACATGACATATGACAAACAATACATGGCAAATAATATATAAAGGTATAGAAAATACCTAATTCTAGCCTTAGTTGCCATTTTTGATAATTTTGATCATTTTGCCATAAATTCCATATTCCTAAGTGTAATAGACCTAAAATAATATATTAAAGATTTTTAGATCGCTATGTGCCAATTAGATTGACCCTAGAAAACTCCTCAAATGTGATTGGCACATCCTAATCACTTTAGAAATAACTTTCCATTTCATTTTCAAGGCTTGATTACACCTTGAAAATTCCTAAAGTGCCACCTTTTGCCATGATTAGGTTAACTACCTATTCAAATAAGGTTGGCACACCCTAAACCATCTAGCGTGATGGAATCACGCTCTTAGGAACCCAATACCTATTGGAGCTCATTGGGTTCATTAAATATTCACTAGGGATGACTTCCCTAGCAACCCTCCTAATGACCCTCCTAGGCTTTAAAGCCTTGGTCATTTGGGACTCATCAAGATCAACTCTAGGGGTGACTCCTCTTGTGACCTTGGTGATGGTCTTTCTAGCCCTAGGTCTTGTTCCATAATCGAATGGAACATTATGATAAGTGGGCTTGACCACTTGAGTCTTAGGTTTGTGACCCAAACCTCTCATGTTCTTGGGCTTTGATTTTTGACCCTTAGACCCTTGAGTTGACTTCTCTAAATTTTTAAGGGCCTTTTCTAAATTGTCAAGTCATGACCTCAAGACTTGATTTTCCTTTTCTAATACCTCAAGTTTTAATTTGTCATTTTTCTTTGAGGTATACCTAGGCATATGTCTAGTTGTTTTGGGATTCCTACCTAGGTTTTCCTTAACCTTAGATGAGTTAATTCTAGGGTTGGTTTTTCTAGTATTGTCCTTATCTAGGCTAACATGTTTGGCACCTAAGCACGTGTATCGGTTACTATAGTTATCAAGCTTATTATTATTGACAATAACAATAAGGCTACTAGCATGCATCCTACTAGAATTGCAAGAATGTACCTTAGAGATTACCTTAGGGTTTGCCTTAGCTCCCCCTATAGACGTGCTCGGTCTCTTGTCCTTGTGAGATTGCCTCCCCCTCGGACATTGGCTCCTATAGTGTCCCCTTCACTTGCATTGGAAGCACACCACGTGCTCCTTACCCTTGCGTATCGGGACTCCGGCTTTCTTGACCTTTGGCGCCGGTGGAGTCTTCCTAATCCTCCTTGGACATTTACTCTTGTAATGCCCAAATTCCCTACACTCAAAGCACATTATATGTAATTTACTTGAAAGTAAATTGCTTGAGTTACCTAGGGTTGAGGATGATTGTATGCTTTCTTCTTCATCCCTTCCGGAAGTAGAGGCTTCTTCTTCTTGCTCCAATCTTGAAGAAGAACTCTCCTCCTCCTCTTCCTTAGATGTTGAGTAGCCCTCAACTTCTAATTCCTTACCTCCATGATGTGAGCTACTTGGCTCACTTGACTCCTCTTCATGACTTGAATTGGAGCTCTCCTCATGGAACTTAGCCAAGTTGTTCCACAACTCCTTGGCATTGTTGTATCCACCTATCTTACACAAGATATCACTAGGTAATGAAAATTCAAGGATTTTCGTTACCTCGTCGTTGATTGTGGATTGGTGGATTTGTTCTTTCGTCCACTTCTTTTTCTTGAGAAGTTCTCCCTTTCTATACACCGGAGGAATAAAACCTACTTGTACACAATTCCAATTTGCTAGGTTAGTCATAAGAAAATACTTCATTCTTACCTTCCAATACGCGAAGTCGTAGCACTCTTAGAAGGGTGGAATCGTGATGTCTTCTCCGAGTCGATCCATTCTCTAGCTTGTGCTCCCCCGGGTGTTAATCCGACGAAGAGCAACCTTGCTCTGATACCACTTGTTAGGACCTTCGGATAGCGGCTAGAGAGGGGGGTGTGAATAGCCGACCTCAAATTTGCGTTTCTTTCTACAAATCAAGTTAGCGCAGCGGAAAAATAACAACAGAAATGTAAATGGAGAAATCAAACCTCAAGCACAGCGATGTAACGAGGTTCGGAGATGATACTCCTACTCCTCGGCGTGTCCGTAAGGTGGACGAAGCCTATCAATCCGTCGGTGGATGAGACCCCGGATAACCGGCTAATATGAACTCCTTCTGGGTGGAGAAACCTCGCCACAATAACTTGCAACAGCAAGATAGGAGTACAAGAAAGAAAGAAAGAAACAAAAAGCAATACGAATGTAAAAACACTTTGCCTTCTCGTCGACGGAAGTCCGTTGATGAAGCAACAACTTCACGGATGCCCAACAGCAGCTGAACCAGCCGAAGGAAGCTCACTCGAAGCTTCAAGAAGTATGAGCTCAGCAAAGCTCAGTAAGAGCAGAAGGAACCAGGAAGAAGCAGCGATAATAGTTACTGTAGAGGCGCTTGACCTTGATATATAACCTGCGAAGAAGAAGACACATAAACTAGCCGTTGTGTCGCAACGGCTAGGGCCTGGACCGATCAGGCACACTCCTGATCGGTCCAGGAGTGTTCTGATCGGTCTTTGGACTGATCAGGCCTTAGGCTGATCGGTCCCCAGACCGATCAGCGAACTCTCTGTGAGAGTTGGCCTCGTCTCTGATCGGTCTGTGGACCGATCAGGACTCAGGTGGATCGGTCCACAGACCGATCCCCCCTCTTTCTTCTCCCGATCTTCTTCGCTTCTGATCGGTCACCAGACCGATCAGGTAATTCACAGAAACACACTGTTTGGTTACTGATCGGTCACCAGACCGATCAGTCAACCAGCGTATCACTGGATCGGTCACCAGACCGATCCAGGTTTAGAGCTCCCAGCCCTAAACCCTACCTAGTCCGGAGAACGAGCTACCGAGCCCTCTCCGACTTCGTCCGGTCCAGAGAACGAGCTACCGAGCCCTCTCTGACCTAGTCCGGAGAACGAGCTACCGAGCCCTCCCCGACTCCATCCGGTCCAGAGAACGAGCTACCGAGCCCTCTCTGACCTAGTTCGGAGAACGAGCTACCGAGCCCTCTCCGACTTCCACGTCCGGTCCAGAGAACGAGCTACCGAGCCCTCTCTGACCTAGTCCGGAGAACGAGCTACTGAGCCCTCTCCGACTTCATCCGGTCTAGAGAACGAGCTCCCGAGCCCTCTCTGACCTAGTCCGGAGAACGAGCTACCAAGCCCTCTCCGACTTCCCATGCCAAGTCTCCATACTTGGACTTTTCCCGTGCCAAGCTCCCTGCTTGGACTTTTCCGTGCCAAGTCTCCATACTTGGACTTTTCCGTGCCAAGTCTCCATACTTGGACATTTCCGTGCCAAGTCTCCCTGCTTGGACTTTTCCGTGCCAAGTCTCCATACTTGGACTTTTCTCGTGCCAAGCTCCCTGCTTGGACTTTTCACCAGATGTCTGGTCAACCTTGACCTATCTGGATTTCCCTTGCCTGGCTTCACTCACCAGAACTTTCCAATTGCCTGGCTTCACTCACCAGGACTTTCCCTTGCCTGGCTTCACTCACCAGGACTTTTACCTGGCTTCACTCACCAGGATTTCCCGAATCAGGTCGACTCACCTTGGGTCAACTAGGTCAACCTTGACCAAAGATTGCACCCACAATCTCCCAAGTTTGTATTATGTCAAACATCAGAATACAACTTTTCTACTCTCGTCAAACATCAGAATAGAGCTTTTCTATTCTCGTCAAACATCAAAATACAACTCGAGTCAGGTCAACTCGAGTCAAGTCAACCAAGTCAACCTTGACCTAAGGTTGCACCAACAGTTACGACAGGGACCTAGAGGAGAAATTGGTTTTGGCCTTCCGATGAGCTTGAGTATCCCGTGCTCGCCCTGAAGACACAACTCAAGTTCATCGATAATAACTCATTCCACTAGAGAGTTATTACCGCACTACCGCACCAATCCCAAATTACATTATGGGCTCCTTCTTATCATGAGTGTATTAGTCTCCCTGTGTTTTAGATTACGAATGTCCACTAATTAAGTAAGTTACTGACAACTCACTTAATTAATATCTAGCTCCAAAAGTAGTACCACTCAACTTTATTGTCATGTCAGACTGGGTCCACCTGCAGGGTTTAACATGACAATCCTTATGAGCTCCTCTTGGGGACATTCTCAACCTAGATAACTAGGACACAGATTCTTCTATAATCAACAATACACACTATAAGTAATATCATTTCCCAACTTATTAGGCATATTGATTTATCGAGCTAAACCTCACCCTTTGATAAGTCAAAGAAATAAATATTAAATATATATGCGTATTATATTAGGATTAAGAGCACACACTTCCATAATAACTAAGGTCAAGTTCTTTTACTAAGTCAGTACAAAAAGAACATACCTAAATGATCCTACTCAATACACTTAAAGTGTATCAGTGTAATTTATTAGTCAAGATAAACTAATACTTAATTACACTACGACTATTCTGATGGTTTGTTCCTTTCCATCTTAGTCGCGAGCAACTGTTTATAATTTATAGAGAACCGACAACATGATCTTCTGAGTGTGACACCACACTCCATGTTATCTATTATATAAATTAATTGAACAATTACATTTAACAAATAAATACAAATATTGACCAATGTGATTCTTTTATTTCAACAAATAAATGTTTAAAAAAGCTAGGCTTTTAGTATACACTCTAACACCTTAGTCTCACCCGGTTTTGTCGGAGCTACTTCAGGAGGCTCATCGCTCTCGATTTGCGATCCACCCAAGCGGAATCCGCATGTGTCGAGATTTGAGGCGTTCCTACTGGTGGAACGGTATGAAGAAAAACATCGCGGAATTTGTAGCAAGATGTCTTGTCTGTCAGCAGGTGAAGTCCGAGCATCAGAGACCTGCCGGTTTACTTCAGCGAATTCCTATTCCCGAGTGGAAATGGGAACACATTACCATTGACTTTGTGGTGGGTTTGCCGAGGACACGACGAGGCCATGACGCGATTTGGGTAATCGTTGATCAATTAACCAAATCTGCGCACTCGTTAGCGATATGGAAGACTGATTTCCTGGATCGATTGGTAGATATGTTTTGCTGGGAGATCATCAGATCACATGGTGTCTATAGGGCTTGTCTGAGTTGGTCACATAATTATTTTTTTTTCTATAATTAGTTCACATAAGTGCCTATAGGGCTTGGCTGAGTTGGTCACGTAGAATTGTCAAATTAAGTAATGGTTGATTTCTGATAAAGTCGGGAGAAATACCCTCTCATATGGTGGTATGTTCAGTTTCTTGATTTATCCCTCTACATATGGCTGTGAGGTCGATCGTGTTGGGCACCCAGGGTTAGCTTTGTGAACAATACAACTAAATTGCAAAAGGCAATGCAAATAGAAGGAGAAAGAGATGAGAGAAAAAAAGAACCAACATAGGATAGATAATTGTATTAAAAAATTTAGGGTTTACAAATAAAAAGGAAATATAAATAGATAATAAAAATAATGACAAAAGATTAATCTATCCTTATATAATAATAATTTAACATATATCAACATCCTCCCTCAAACTTATGATGCACTAATAGAAAGCATTAAGAGTTTGTTAATCAAAAATTAAAAATGTGATGTGAAATGTGCTTTGGTGAGCAAGTCTGCAATTTGCATGGAAGATGAGATAAATAACAAAATGATGGTGTCATTCTGATAGTGATGGTGAGTGAGATGACAATTAATCTTAATATGCTTAATGTGCTCATGAAAGACAGAATTGTGAGTAATTTAATTGACACTATAAACAGGGGTAAGGTTCGAGAGAAAAACACTCATATAAGTAAGTAGCCAATATAACCAAACAATTTCAGCAGTAGTAGAGACTATATAGCACAATATTCTCTTTAATAGAAAAATGAGAGATACTATTTTACTTTTTACTCTTCCAAGAGATAAAAGAAATCTCCTAAGAAAATACAAAATCCTGTGGTAGATTTACGATCTGTAGAATGCCCACCCCAATCTGCATCTGAATAGGAGTATAACTCTAAAGTAGAAGTGGAAGGATGAAGAATACTACAAAACTAGGTGCCTCAAGATATCAAAGGATGTGAAGCACATCTCCCCAATGTACTGAAGTGGGAGAAGTAACAAATTGGCTGACAATGTATACAATATAAGCAATGTCAAGTATAGTGATGGTGAGATACACTAGACTGTCAATTAGAGTGCGATATAAAGAATAATTTGGCAAGGGAACACCATCAGTAGAAGAGTATCGAGCATTAACCTCAAGCGAAGTATCAATAGTGCGAGTGTCGAATAGATAAGCTTGCTCCAGAATGTCACAAATATATTTGGATTGTGAGAGAAGATAGCCACGAGGAGAATAAGCTACTTCAAGTCCCAAAAAATAACATAGAAGACCCAAATCTTTCATATTAAACTCATGAGTCATACACAATTTTAACTCTTCTATTCCACTTATATCATCCCCTGTAATAATCATGCCATCAACATAAAGAGAGAGTTAACGTGCGACCTAATGAAGTAAGCAGTAATAAAGAATTAGTGAAACCACCATTCAAGCAAATTTTTACTTGGTTCCTTTATCTAATGAAGTAAGCAGTAATAAAGAATTGGTGAAACCACCTTAAAATTCTTTACAATTTCAAGTACAATATTAAAGCAGTAATAAAATTTTATACCGACAAGTTAAAATAGTAAACTTGAAGCCTCTGGTCGTCGGAGTCTTGTTACAGCTTTGCTGGATCATCTTTTGAGCAGCACACGGAAGAAGGGTTATCAAATTGCATTGTATCTTTGCTGCAGGTTGAATACAACTTAAATAGTCTGTGGAGGGTGCCCTCAAGCTCCATGAGGGTGCCTCCAACACGTCGAGTAAACCGTGTGGAGATAAGCTCTGATCTTCACTACTTATCTGCTCGAGGGCACCTCCAACCGCATGGGGGGCACCCTCACGCTAGTGTCCAGGGTGCCCTCAAGCTCCATGAGGGCACCCTCGCGCCTTGCTACGAGGTTGCTTCTCCATATCACCCAAGACAAACACGTCCAATTCACTTCCTGCAAAATATATTAGTCCAAGAAACTAACCATACCCTGCAAAACAAAGTTAGACATGATAAATAACATATTTGACAATCTTTGGACTGTCCGGTTCTGACTTCGGATTTTTGACCAGAAACCCTAGGTCGAACCGACGCCTACTGTGTAACGACCCGACCCTTTGGCCTCTTGGGCGGCCCACTAGTGGCCCTTATGTCGTCGGTCCATTTGGCGACCTCTCATGTCATCGACCGACGACTCTTGATCGTGCCGTTACTCACTAGGACTTTCCACCCCTGGCTAGTGGATTTTTGCCTCCCCCAGGATTCGAACTCTAGACCTCCAGGCTTAAGTACTAGAGTTTATTAATCCTGGTAGCCAAGTGAGCGCGCCTTTTTATTGTAATGACCCGACCCATTTGGCGGCCCATTTGACGGTCCATTTGGCGACCCTCGGGTCGTCGACCGTCGACCGTGCCGTTACTCACTAGGACTTTCCACCCCTGGCCAGTGGATTTTTGCCTCCCCCAGGATTCGAACTCTAGACCTCCAGGCTTAAGTACTAGAGTTTATGAATCCTGGTAGCCAAGCGAGTTAAGCCTGGAGGTTTAGAGTTCGAATCCTGGGGGAGGCAAAAATCCACTGGCCAGGGGTGGAAAGTCCTAGTGAGTAACGGCACGACCGACGGTCGACGGTCGACGACCCGAGGGTCGCTAAATGGGCCGCCAAATGGGTCGGGTCGTTACATACTGTTCTCTCATCGAGAAACACATCTTCACCTACTTTGCTTAGGAGAATATACCTGTTGCCAGATCGGTCCTCTAGACCAACTGAACTTTTGTTTAGCGCCCGAAGCTCTAGGAATTCTACTAGATGTCCGCTCCACGACCCGTCCAGTCTTTCACCTAGTTCATGACACCAGGACTTTTCACCTAGAGTCTTCGACTCTAGGACTTTTTCCCGAAGCCCTCGACCCATCAAGACTTTCCGCCTAGGGTTACCACCCCCTAGGGTTTCCACTTGCCTAACCGCAGTTAGGACTTCTGCCTAAGTACACTTTGGACTTTTATGTAAACTCATTTAAACATGTTAAATTACAAATGACCTTAACTTTGAACCCTTTGCCATTATCAAAACTTAGGTTCGATCGTCGGATGCTTACCACACTAACAATCTCCCCCTTTTTGATTATGACAACAAAATTCAAAGTTAAGTAAAAACATAGCAAGCATAAGAAGATAGTAAAAACATAGCAAGACCATAACATAGTAAGATTTAATACAACATGGCCTAAAAAACCTAGCAAGCAATAACAAATTATTCAACTTTAACTTAACTTTTTATTTTTAACTTAACTTTCACTTTCCTCTCCCCCTTTGTCATAGATCAAAAATACTAATTATAGAAGGGAATAATTAGCTCCCCTGAAAGGCAGCTTGGACTTGAAATGTTAGTTTTGAAAAATAAACTTTAGCAAAAATATTCTTTAAATTTTTGAAAAAGACTTGTACATTTAAAGAAGCTTTAAAACTTAGTAAAGTACTTAAGTTTTTAAACGATGTGAAAGAGATGTCCAAATAAGTACTTTACTCAAAACTTAGCTAGATATTTAAGATTTCTGATAATACTAAAAAAATTTGATCATAATTTTGATTTTAGCAAAAATTAGTTTAAAGAATCTTAAAAATCTAAAAAAACTTTAGTAAAATGTAGTCAAAATAATTTTGCTAAAAGACATTTTTAAACTGAGTAAAAATATTTATTTCAAAAACTAAAAAAAAAATTCAACACTTAGTAAAAAGGTTTTAAAAAATTTTTAACACATAATAATTTTAAAAACTAAATCAAAAGAAAATATCAACTTAGTTTTAAAAATCCCTTGTTCACTCCCCCTTGATTAATGCTAAAACAAAAACAAAAAAAATCCTAAAGTCCAGGTATGAGTAACCAACATATTTACTTACAAACAACTATCTAACCTTTAGTTATTAGCTATTTACCAAGAGGTAGTAGCTTTTACTTGGTTAGTCAAATTAGGTAAATGTTCCAGTTAGTTTTGACTAAACATGGATCACTTAATTTGATTGATATAAAGTTTATATTTATTGTCTAGACTTATGTTGATGCACAAACATAAGCATTCTGAAGTCCAGGCAGTACTATATGCATCTCACACCATTCTAAGTATTTTTTATACACAAGCAAGGTAAACCTAGTGTGCTTGTGAGATGCTCTGGCTAAGAACTAGGGGTACATGCTTTCTATGAGGTAAATACCTAGGCTAAATCCAAATATTTTGTAAAACTAATAAAATTGGAATTTTAAAAATATTTTTCCTAGAATTTTAAAACTGAGTAACAGACTGAAATAACAATTAGATGAATTAAGTTTAAAAGTAAACTCTATTCTACAAAACACAGTTCTATCTGTCTTCTAAGTGCACTGAACTCAAGTTCAGGTAAGGGTTTTGTGAAAATGTCAATAAGGTTTGATTTGGACTTAACATAGTTAAGTACAATATCACCTTTGGCTACATGATTCCTTACAAAATGATGTTTTACCTCTATGTGTTTAGTCCTTGAGTGGTGAATTGGATTTTTGGTTAAGTTAATTGAACTTATATTATCAATTGAAATTTTTATGTTTTTATATTCTAGTTGATAGTCTTTTAAGATATGCATCATTCATAGTAGTTGAGATGTACATTCTCCTAGAGCTATGTATTCAGTTTCAGTAGTGGATAAAGCAACATAGTGATGCTTTCTGCTTGACCAACTTACTAGGCATTGACTTAGAAATTGACAGCTACCACTTGTCCTTTTTTTTATCTAGTTTGCACCCAGTATAGTCTGAGTCAGAATAGCCAATTAGGTCAAAGGTGTAAGTCCTAGGGCACCAAAGTCGTACATTAAGGGTTCCCTTAATATAACTTAAAATTCTCTTAACATTTATTAGGTGTGACTCTTTTGCACAAGATTGGTATCTTGCATACATACCTACTACAAACAGAATGTCGGGTCAAGTTACGGTTAGGTAGAGTAGATTTCCTATCGCACTTCGATAGTATTTCAAGTCTACTGGTTTTCCTTCTAAGTCAGAGTCGATTTTAACATTAGTTGCCATTGGAGTATTTATATTTTTTTTGAATTTTCCATACCAAATTGCTTGATTAGTTCTTTAGCATATTTAGTTTGAAAGACATAAATTTCATCTTTGGTTTGTTTAATTTGTAAGCCTAAGAAAAAGTTGAGTTCCCCAACTGGGCTCATTTCGAATTCACTTTCCATTAATTTGGTAAATTCTTTTAAAAATTTAGTGTTTGTTGAACCAAAAATTATATCTTCTATGTAAATTTGGGCTATAAAGATATCTTTTTCTAAGATTTTTACAAATAAGGTTTGATCTATTTGACCTTGTTTAAATCCTTTAGTTATTAAATAACTTGATAGGCATTCATACTATGCCCTAGGTGCTTGTTTTAGTCCATATATGGCCTTTTTAACCTAAAAATATGGTTTAGGTGGTCCAAGTCCTCAAATCCAGGTGGTTGACTAACATATACTTCTTCCTTAATGAACCCATTTAAGAAAGCGGATTTTACATCCATTTGGTATAGCTTGAATCCTTTATGTGTTGCATAGATCAGCAACATTCTAATAGATTCAAGTCTGGTTACAGGTGCATAGGTTTCATCGTAGTCTAACCCTTCTACTTGGTTGAACCCTTTAACAACTAACCTAGCTTTATTTCTTACTATTTCGCCCTGATCATCCAGCTTGTTTCTAAATACCCATGGGTCAACTATTGGCCATTTAGTGTCAACTATGATTTTATTTATGGGTTTAGGTACTAATTGTTGGGGCAATTTCCTTAGGTCAAGTTTGACCAGTTTGACTAAGCTTGAGTTGAGTCAAGCTTGAGTCGGGATTTGAGTTTTGATGTTTGACAATATATAGAGATTGCTAGGGCAATCGTCTGTTTGACAATATATGGAGATTACTAGGGCAATCGTCCGGTTATGGAGATGGTCAAAGGGTTGACCAGGTTGATGAGAATACAAGTCAAGTAGGTCAAGGTTGATAGGAGACTTGACTGAAAAGTCCTAACTGGAGGTTAGGCGTATGGAAGTCCTAACTAGAGGTTAGACGTATGGAAGTCCTAACTGGAGGTTAGGTGTATGAAAGTCCTAACTGGAGTTTAAGCAGTGGTGGAAGTCCTAACTGGAGGTTAGGCAATTGGAAAGTCTAAGTGTGATCTTGGCAAAGGGTGGAAAGTCCAAATGTGATCTTGGCAAGTGAGAAAGTCCTGGTGAGGAGCCAGGCAATTGGAAAGTCCAAGTATGATCTTGGCACAGGTTGTAAGTCCAAACATGTGGTCTTGGTAAGGTAAGTCCTAGTGTGACTTAGCGAGGAGAACCCGACAACTAGGATGAGGCCGATGGAAGCTCCAGAAGGTAAGGCGTGAAGGATGGGGAGATATCTGAGTGATGCAAGGCTGATGGAGGAGGCTAGAAGGCTAGTTCGAAGTTGGTTGGGAGTAGCTAAATGCTAGGTGTGCAAACCCAATAGGTCACCGTTGACCGAGAGTTGGGTTTGGGAAGCTGGACTTGAGTTTGAGTCAAGTCCAGGGCGTTCAATCGATCAAGCGATCAATTGAACAACACCAATCGATCAGCTGATTGATTGGGGTCAGGAAATCGTAAGCACAGAAGCTCTCCCAATCGATCGGGCGATCGATTGGGAGATGCCAATCGATCGATTGGGCAGGGGTGTTCTCGCGCGATCGTGAGAAGCATAGAATGCTTCTGGATCGATCCACCGATCGATCCAGATGTTTCCAATCGATCGGTCGATCGATTGGGATTCGACCGTTGCACAGGATATAGGTGATGGACGGCTAGGATTGTGCGGATGTGATGTGACAATCGATTGGGGTTGATCTCAATCGATTGGGAGCACTGTGTTGGAGTGTATACTAAAAGCCTAGCTTTTGTATAAACATTTATAAGAATCACATTGGTCAAGTGTCTACATTTATATATACCAAATATAGATGTTCAATTAATTTATATTGTAGATAACATAGTGTGTGGTGTCACACACAGAATATTGTGTTATCGGTTCTTTATAAATTATAAACAGTAGCTCACAACTAAGATAGAAAGGAACAAACCATTGGAATAGTCGTAATGTAATTAGGCATTAGTTTATCTTGACTAATAAATTACACTAGTACACTTTAAGTGTATTGAGCATGACCATTTAAGGTAAATTCTTTTTATACTGATTTAATAAAAAAACTAGACCTTAGTTATTACAGAAGTGTGTGCTCTTAATCCTAATATAATAACAAACACATATATTTGATATTTATTTCTTTAATTTATCAATGGGTGAGATTTAGTTCGATAAATCAATAAGCTCGATAAGTTGGGAAATGATGTTACTTATAGTGTGACTTGTTGATTATAGAAGGAAACTGTGTCCTAGTAATCTAGGTTGATAATGTCCCCAAGAGGATTTCATAAAGATTGTCATGTTAAACCCTGCAGGTGGACTTAGTCCGACATGACGATAAGGTTGAGTGGTACTAATCTTGGACTAAGATATTAATTAAATGAGTTGTCAGTAACTCACTTAATTAGTGGACATTCGACATCTTAAACACAGGGAGACTAACACACTCATAATAAGAAGGAGCCCAAAAATATAATTTGGGATTGGTGCGGTAGTTCAATAATAATTCTTTAGTGGTATGAATTATTATTGATGAAATTAAGTTGTGTGTTCGGGCGAACACGGGAAGCTTAATTTCATCGGGAGACTAAAACCAATTCCTCCTCTTGGTCCCTATCGTAGCCTCTTGTATATAGAGATTTATACCCATCACATACCCACCTTCTTACCCACTTTTGGTGGCCGACCAAGCTAGCTTGGAACCCAAGCTAGGGCCGGCCAAGACCTAAAGGTTGAGCCAAGTTGATAGCCGGCCAAAGCTTGGGTCCCAAGCTTAGGTGGCCGACCACTAGAAAATTAAAAGGAATTTTTTATTAAAATTATTTCTTATGTGGATATCGTGGTTTTAATAGAGAGTTTAAAATTTAAATCTTTCCTTTTATAGCTTTCTACAAAAGATTAAGAAAAGATTTGAAATCTTTCTTTATTTGTAGATTGAAAGGAGATTTTAATTTTGAGAAAACTTTCCTTTTTTAACCATGTTCATGTTTTAAAAGAGAGTTTAAAAATTAAATATTCTCTTTTATTAGTTTCTACAAAAGATTAAGAAAAGATTTGATATCTTTCCTTATTTGTAGATTGAAAAGAGATTTTAATTTTTAGAGATAACTTTCCTTTTTGGAAATTATCCACATGTTTAAAAGAAAGATTTTAATTTATAAAAATTTCCTTTTTACTAACCATGAAGGGATTAAAATTATTGGAGAAATTTTTATAAATTTATGGAGACAAATTAGGAAGTTTTAATTAATTAAAACTCTCCTTGTTTATAGCTTGTGGTGGCCGACCATTATTATTAAGAGAAGAAAATTGTTTTTTTATTAAAATAAATTTTCTTTTTCATGGCAAAGAAATTAAGGAAATTTTTATTTAAAATTTCCTTATTTGCCAAGACCAAGGATTATAAAAGAGGGGGTAGAGGTGCCTTAATAGCTAACGACTCTATTCTATTCTTCCTCTCTTTTCTTCTTTGGCGGCCGGCCCTAGCTTCTCCCTCTTCTCTTCTTCTTGTGGCCGGCGGCAACTTCTCTAGGAGCATGGTTGGTGGCCGGATTTTACTTGAGGAAGAAGAAGAAGAAGGAGGCTTTGTTTCCTAGCATCCCTTGGAGCTTGGTGGTGGCCGAACCTCATCTTATCATGGAGATATCTTGGTGGCCGAAACCTAGAAGGAAGAAGAAGGTGCTTGGTTGTTCTCATCTTGGAAGATCGTTGCCCACACAGCGTCCGAGGTTAGAAGAGGAATACGGTAGAATATCAAGAGGTCATTAAAGTTTACAAAGAAAGGTATTACTAGTATTTATTTTCCGCATCATGCTAGTTTATTTTTCCTTGTATGAATTCCAAACACAAGAGGCAATTAGATCTAGTTTTTCGAATTAGTTTTTCGAGTTTGTGTTTTCTTCTTTTTCGAATTTGTGATTCGATTGTTCTTTTTAGTTAACCTAGAGTTATTTAAGGAAATTAAATATTAACTTTCCTTAAAAGGCTTTGTCTAGGCGGTGGTGCTTTCTCCCATATCAAAGAAGGCCATGTGCCTCGCCATGCAGTCCTGGAAGCCAATTTTGGAAATTAATATTTAATGAAATTAATAACGTAGGTGAATTTGAATCAATAGTGTTAAGTTCCGTTTGTGATTCAAATTTAAACCATTAAGAACAGATAAGTTAAATTTGGAATCAATGATGTTAAGTTCCATCTGCGATTCCTAATTTAACTTCTAAAGAACACAATAGGTTATTTAAGGAAATGTTCGACACTTGTAAAAAAAATTTTGTACAGTGGAACCGGTACGTTTTCCTAGGACTAACCAACAATTGGTATCAGAGCTAGGGTTTGTCTCTGTGTGTTTAGAATTCAAATAGGTTATGCACATTTCATACATAATTTAGGTAGGATAATAGTAGGATGTGCTAACTTTTTGGTTGCAGGATCCTACTATTATGACTTATAGATGTTGTGTGTGATTGGACCATTGGACATGTCACGGGCATTATTGTGTTTGTGCATAATTGTATGTAACTAATACAGCAGGAGCTGTATTAGCCCTAGGATTTTAGAATTTTATTTTCGATCTAGATTTCATGTACATTCCCTCAAGGAATATAGGATCGACACATGTAAAATTCTATTTTTGTCACGGATCGGATGCTTGCGAGGCGTGGTACTTTTGGAGCACCAAGGCGCAATGGAATAAGAAGTAAGATGGATGCGACGATTCGAACCAATGGCGGTGGCTAAAGATGGCAGTAGATAGGGTTGGAGCACACGAAGGATAGTGATGGAAAAAGACCATAATAGTTGGAAAATAATTTCCAAATTTATTGCTTTTTATTTACTGTATATGTGTGCATGTGTGTGATAGCTATGGTAAAATTCCTCATCATAAATAACTAAGTGGGAGAGGGATTAGTATATGAATCCCATGGTCTCCATTACTGGTTTGTAAGTGATGCAATAAGCTTGCGCGTTGGCTCTGAGTGCCTTCCTCCATATCGGATGAGCTTGTTTGCGGATCACTAGATCAAACTTCCATTTAGGATGACTATAGGAAATTAATTAAGAGTGTATGATCTTCCCCATCGGAAGAGGCACAATCTTATTAATGGACTCAGTGCCAAGTAATGGAATACACTTAGGCACGTCTAATAGTATCCTCCCCATCGGAGTCACTGCTATTATTTGTGTGACCAAAGGAAAACCAACTATTAATTTGTCAAAAAGATAAGTTGACAAGATAATAAAATTAAAACCCCCTCTTACAAATATCGAGTTTTTGTATACGTCCACACTATCGTGGCATACAAAATTCACGATGTATGAGGTAATTTTATTTGTCAGGATGACAAGGAAATAAAATTAATGGGAAAAACCCCTCTTACAAATGTTTGGTTTTGTATACGTCCACACTATCATGGCATACAAAATTCACGGTGTTTGAGGTAATTTTATTTGTCATAAAGATTTATTGACAAGATAATTAATGGGTAAAACCCTCCTCTTACAAATGTTCAATTTTGTATACGTCCACACTATCGTGGCATGCAAAATTCTCGGTGTTTGAGGTGTTGGTGAATTTAAATAATATTGTTTGAGGAATCAATGTTATTTTAAATTCAAAGTTTTGACCAAAATATTTGATCAAAGATAGACCAACTATTAATTTTATGTGTCATGAAGTTAGAATGACGAGATAATAAAATTAATAGACAAAATATCTTTTTGTATATGTCCACACTATCGTGGCATACAAAATTCACGGGGATTTTAAAGTGTTGGTCTTGACCAAATATTTTTTGATTCTTAGGATTTCAAATGTTAGTCAATCCCCTAGTTGTTATACTATAGAATAGACTTAGTAGTCCCAATTGTAATGATTGAAAAACTTGGACATTAAGGTAGATTGCCCACACTGAACTGAGAACAATAACGATGTATTTTATTAGTTGTTGAAACATATTTAGTGGTGTTATCTACCAGTACCTGGCGTGTAGATACAGAAACCACTGATTATGTCTGCAATTCATTGCAGAGGTTCATGGAAATCCGACAACTATATAAATCACTGTCCACATGGGCACTGCTGTAAAAGTAGCAGCTATTGCAGTGGGAGATATTTATCCTTTGATAGTAATAAAATATGGATTATTAGAAATTGTCTTTACGTACTAAGTTTAGAAAGAACCTGATTTCAGTTTCTAAACTATTAAAGAATAGATATTCTATCTATTTTGATAACAAACTTGTTATCAAGAAAAATAGGGAAGTTATCTGTTCTGGTACGTTGGTTGACAATTTATAATCCAATAACTCCCACGATGCAATAAATGGAAATTAATAACACATTTTCTAACTTTAAGAGAAAGTAACTTTCGGAAATGAACCAATCATATTTTTGGCATCCAAGGCTAGGTTATATTAACTTGAGTAGGATTCAAAGGATAATAACCAATGAACTCTTGGGTTCATTGGTAGTGGAAATCTTTCCAACCTGCGAGTCTTACTTGGAAGGAAAAATAACCAAGAAGCTTTTAAAGGGGTATAGAGCCAAAGATATGTTGGAATTGGTTCATTCTGATTTGTGTAGACCTTTAACTATCTAGGCAAGAGGTTGTTTCGAATATTCCGTCTCTTTTATAGACGACTATTCGAGATAAGGATACATTTACTTGACTCGCCACAAGTCTAAGTGCTTTGATTAGTTCAAAGAATACTAGGCTGATGTGGAGTAATATCAAAGTAAAAGTATCAAGATACTACGGTGAAATCGTAGTAACAAGTACCTCTTAGGAGAGTTTAGGAGTCACTTATCAGAAATCGGGATTCAACTGCACCTGATACACCCCAACAGAATGGTGTAGTAGAAAGAAGGTATAAGACTCTTATAGAATAATTAGATTGACGATGAGTTATTCGGATAATTACCAAATTCGTTCTAAGGATATACACTGGAAACAGAATTGAACATAGTACCTTTTAAGTCAGAACTCTCTACTCCCATAAGATTACAGATTGGGTGTAAGCCTAGTCTGAAGCATATTCGGATTTGGGTGGTCTAGCACATGAGAGACACTGATAAGTTGGACATGAGTTCACTTGTTTGTGAGCTATCCTAGAAAAATGAAAAGAGGTTTATAGTCCTTAAAATCAGAAGGTCATTGTTGGCACCAATGCCCGATTTTAGAAAAGGACTATACTATGAACCACAAGGCCATGAGTAAAAATTGTTCTTAAGGAAATTAAAGGACACATCTAATCTAGTACCAACTGTACAAGATGAAATATCACAAGAAACTGCAACACGTATCATAAATAATACACAATTGCAGAAAGTGCCTCGTCATAGTGGGAGGGTTGTTAGGCAACCTAAAAGATTCATGCTTTGGGAAAGTCTTTGAACTTGATCCCTGGTGAACGTGAACCTGATCCCCGGACATATGACGAAGCACTCCAAGATAAAGATGAAGTATCTTTGCAAAGAGCAATAAATACAGAATTAGAATATATGTATTCTAATAAATTCTAGGAGCTTATAGAATCACCAAATGGTGTAAAAGCCATTGGGTGAAAATAAGTCTACAATAGAAAAAAGGGATAGATGGGAAAGTGGAAACTTTCAAAGCAAGGCTTGTTAAAAAAGGGAAACCTTTTATCGGTAACCATGCTTAAGTCTATCCGGATTCTTTTATCTATTGCTGCTTATATAGACTATGAGATTAGGCAAATAGATGTCAAGACAGCTTTCCTTTATAGAAGTCTTGAAGAATGCATCAATATAAAGCAACCAGAGAGGTTCATTGCAAAGGGCAAAGAGCATCTAGTATGTAAGCTCAATCGGTCTATGGACTGAAGTAAAGCTTCAAAGTCTTGGTTCATCCGGTTTAATGAAGTAATCCAGTCTTATGGATTTAGTTACCGGATAAGTTTTGTGTATACAAGAAGTGTGATGGAAACATGATGGTATTTCTTGTACTATATGTAGATGACATTTTTGATAGTTGGAAACAATATCAAGGTTATCGGAAGTAAGGGTATGGTTGTCCAAAGCAATTGTTATGAAGGACTTAGGAGTGTGAGCACATATTCTTGGGATAAAGGATCACAAGGAAAAGAATGTTGTGCTTATCCCAAGCTTCATACAATGAGCTCGTTTTAGCATGCAAGACTCCATAAAAGGTTTTTCTACCTTTTGGACATGGAGAAACTTTATCTAAAGAGATGTCTCCAAAGACATCAAAGCAAATAAAGGACATGAAAGCAAGTTCCTTATGCTTCGGTTGTTGGAAAGCCTAATGTATGCTATGCACGAGATTGGATATTTGTTTTGCACAGTACATAGTTAGCAGATATCGAAGTAACCCAGGACCGGGACACTAGACTGCCGTAAAGCATATATTGAAGTACATGAGAAGGACTAGGGATTATATGCTAGTTTACTAGGCAGATAATTTGATCCCTGTGGGTTACACGAATTTTGATTTCCAACCAGATAAGGGACAATAGTAAGTCAACCTCGGGGTTTTGTGTTTACTTTAGGAGGTAAATCCATAACTATGGAGGAGTGTTAAGCATAGGTGCTTTTCAGACTCCACTATGGAAGTTGAATATGTGTCAGCCTCAGAGGCAGCAATAGAAGCTGAATGACTCAGTAATCTCAAGATGGACTTAGATACGATTTCTGGTTTGTCCAAAGATTATTACAATTTATTGTAATAATATTGGTGCAGTAACAAACTCGAAGAAACCATGAGTCCATAAGGAAAGTAAACACAATAGAGCGCAAGTACCACCCAATACGAGAAATTGTATAAACGAGGAGAAGTTGTTGCCGCCTAGATTGCATCAAGTGATGACCTATAGATCCTTTCACTAAGGTCCTTAAGGCAAAATCTTTTGATGGACATGTTGAAGGGTTGGGAATCAGATGTATGGTAGCATTTATGGTAGCATAGTCTTTTAGTATAAGTGGGAGATTATTGGAGTGTATACTAAAAGCCTAGCTTTTGTATAAACATTTATAAGAATAACATTGGTCAAGTGTCTACATTTATATATACCAAATATAGATGTTCAATTAATTTATATTGTAAATAACATAGTGTGTGGTGTCACACACAGAAGATTGTGTTATCGGTTCTTTATAAATTATAAACAGTAGCTCACGACTAAGATGGAAAGGAACAAACCATTGGAATAGTCGTAATGTAATTAGGCATTAGTTTATCTTGACTAATAAATTACACTAGTACACTTTAAGTGTATTGAGCATGACCATTTAAGGTAAATTCTTTTTATACTGATTTAATAAAAAAACTAGACCTTAGTTATTATGAAAGTGTGTGCTCTTAATCCTAATATAATAACAAGCACATATATTTGATATTTATTTCTTTAATTTATCAATGGGTGAGATTTAGTTCGATAAATCAATAATCCCGATAAGTTGAGAAATGATATTACTTATAGTGTGACTTGTTGATTATAGAAGGAAACTGTGTCCTAGTAATCTAGGTTGATAATGTCCCCAAGAGGAGCTCATAAAGATTGTCATGTTAAACCCTGCAGGTGGACTTAGTCCAACATGACGATAAGGTTGAGTGGTACTAATGTTGGACTAAGATATTAATTAAATGAGTTGTCAGTAACTCACTTAATTAGTGGACATTCGACATCTTAAACATAGGGAGACTAACACACTCATAATAAGAAGGAGCCCAAAAATATAATTTGGGATTGGTGCGGTAGTTCAATAATAATTCTTTAGTGGTATGAATTATTATTGATGAAGTTAAGTTGTGTGTTCGGGGTGAACACGGGAAGCTTAATTTCATCGGGAGACCAAAACCAATTCCTCCTCTTGGTCCCTTTCGTAGCCTCTTGTATATAGAGATTTATACCCATCACATACCCACCTTCTTACCCACTTTTGGTGGCCGGCCAAGCTAGCTTGGAACCCAAGCTAGGGCAGGCCAAGACCCAAAGGTTGAGCCAAGTTGATGGCCGACCAAAGCTTGGGTCCCAAGCTTAGGTGGCCGACCACTAAAAGGAATTTTTTATTAAAATTATTTCTTATATGGATATCATGGTTTTAAAAGAGAGTTTAAAATTTAAATCTTTCCTTTTATAGCTTTCTACAAAAGATTAAGAAAAGATTTGAAATCTTTCCTTATTTGTAGATTGAAAGGAGATTTTAATTTTGAGAAAATTTTCCTTTTTTAACCATGTTCATGTTTTAAAAGAGAGTTTAAAAATTAAATATTCTCTTTTATTAGTTTCTACAAAAGATTAAGAAAAGATTTGATATCTTTCCTTATTTGTAGATTGAAAAGAGATTTTAATTTTTCGAGATAACTTTCCTTTATGAAAATTATCCACATGTTTAAAAGAAAGATTTTAATTTATAAAAATTTCCTTTTTACTAACCATGAAGGGATTAAAATTATTGGAGAAATTTTTATAAATTTCTGGAGACAAATTAGGAAGTTTTAATTAATTAAAACTCTCCTTGTATATAGCTTGTGGTGGCCGGCCATTATTATTAAGAGAAGAAAATTGTTTTTTAATTAAAATAATTTTTCTTTTTCATGGCAAAGAAATTAAGGAAGTTTTTATTTAAAATTTCCTTATTTGCTAAGACCAAGGATTATAAAAGAGGGAGTAGAGGTGCCTTAATGGCTAACGACTCTATTCCATTCTTCCTCTCTTTTCTTCTTTGGCGGCCGACCCTAGCTTCTCCCTCTTCACTTCTTCTTGTGGCTAGCGGCAACTTCTCTAGGAGCATGGTTGGTGGCCGGATTTTACTTGAGGAAGAAGAAGAAGAAGGAGGCTTTGTTTCCTAGCATCCCTTGGAGCTTGGTGGTGGTCGAACCTCATCTTATCATGGAGATATCTTGGTGGCCGAAACCTAGAAGGAAGAAGAAGGTGCTTGGTGGTTCTCATCTTGGAAGATCGTTGCCCACACAATGTCCGAGGTTAGAAGAGGAATATGGTAGAAGATCAAGAGGTCATTATAGTTTACAAAGAAAGGTATTACTAGTATTTATTTTCCGCATCATGCTAGTTTATTTTTCCTTGTATGAATTCCAAACACAAGAGGCAATTAGATCTAGTTTTTCGAATTAGTTTTTCGAGTTTGTGTTTTCTTCTTTTTCGAATTTGTGATTCGATTGTTCTTTTTGGTTAACCTAGAGTTATTTAAGGAAATTAAATATTAGCTTTCCTTAAAAGGCTTTGTCTAGGCGGTGGTGGTCGTTCCCATATCCAAGAAGGCCATGTGCCTTGCCATGTAGTCCTGGAAGCCAATTTTGAAAATTAATATTTAATGAAATTAATAACGTAGGTGGATTTGAATCAATAATGTTAAGTTCCGCTTGCGATTCAAATCTAAACCATTAAGAACAGATAAGTTAAATTTGGAATCAATGATGTTAAGTTCCGTCTGTGATTCCTAATTTAACTTCTAAAGAACACAATAGGTTATTTAAGGAAAGGGTCGACCCTTGTAAAAAAAATTTTGTACAGTGGAACCGATACGTTTTCCTAGGACTAACCAACACACTGTATATAGCTTGGGTGGAGCGTTTTCTTCGCTAGATCATTGTGATCTTTTGCGCAGCTCTTCAGCAATTTTCACCAGCGATCTTCTCCGATATTCTTGCCAGTTCTTGAGGGTTCTTGGAGTGCATCTCCAAGATTGAAGAGGCAACCACAACAAGCAACAAGTAATCAAGAAGAAGTGTATATTTCATTTGTATCCGTGTATTTTCTTCTTGTGTGAGTGTTGTAGTGTTGTGTGGGTTTGTACGAGGCTCCTTCACCTCCGGCTATGACCGAAAAGGAGTATTTCATAGTGGAGGAGTGAGTCGGTGTGTGGATCCTTGGATTAGTCACCTCATCTTGAGGTGGATACCAAGTAAACCCTAGGTGTTAGCATTGTGTGTGTTTGTTTTTATTTTCCGCTACATATCAAGATGAAGCAAGCATAAGTGCACGACGAAATGCTATTCACCCCTCCTCTAGCGGGCACAACGGTCCCAACACTAATTCCCAGACTTGGTTTCTTTCAAATTGGGCTAACTCCTCTTTCATTGCTAGTATCTAGTCTGGGTCTGGTAGGGCTTCTTCTATCGTCTTGGGTTCAATTTTAGAAATGAGGGCTATCTGACTTAAGTTCCTATAAGATGCTCTAGTTCGAACCCCTAAGGTTGGATTGTTAGTATTAGCCCTAGTACCAATTATGAGATAATTGTAAAGAACTCATTTTGTATTATATATTATTATTAATAAAAGGTAAAGTTGGTTATTATATTTATTTCAGTTCAATGCTGATTGAATAAGTATAATAATGTCCTTGGATATTAATTTCTTATCTACAGCATATCAATTTGTTGAATTGATAGTGAGATATTGTAGATATACATAGAACACTACTCTTAACTATTCCTAGTCGAGCATTAATATACAAGGACAATATTAATGCGTTGAGACTAGCATGTAGGTCAACGGACGACTTAATCTCACAAGTCATGGATATGAGATATCAGGTTGACACACGAGTATATATTAGAGAATATATACTAAATGACCCACCATGAGAATGTTTCATGGATCATTATATGAGTGTCATAAACATTCTCATGTGACTATTGATATGAATAGTCCTTAGACCTGTAGTCGTTACGGTTCTCTACATAAGGAGTTGTGTACTTTGGTATCGGCAAACGTCACTTGTAACAAGGTGGACAATAAAGTCGATCACTGGGTATGCAATGAATTATGCGGAGGGATGTGAGTGATGTAGATGAGATCTATCCCTTCCATATGACGGAAGCGATATCTATGGGCCCCTTGATTAGTAGGACACAAGAAAGCATGACTATGTGCAAATGAGTCAATATGAGATATTGAGCTTATTTGATTGAGTGTGTCTATTTAGAGATCAAGAAACACAAAGGTTGATAAGAGGATGACACGGTCTATACCTCATTGATTAATCTAGATATCAAGGATAGGGGGGCAAATTCATACAAGATAATAGCCATGGACAGGTTAGGTCAGATCTCGACTTTCTCGTCACTTAGGTAGCAATGATACCTTGCTAGATGCTACTCATTGCTTATATATCTAAATGTTGATTTGGGTACATTGCCAACGTTACGAGAACCTATTAGATCACACACAAACAACAAGTAGATTTGAAGATGAGTTCATATGATGAATTATTGAATTAACTCTTATCCGAATTGGACTTATTGAGTTAGACTCAATTGGATCTAATTGTTGGATTAAGTCCAATTCAAATTAGACTCAAGGAGTCAATTTGAATTAATGAAATAGTGATTCATTGAATTTGAATTGTATGAGATTAATTGAGTAAGACTCGATTGAATTAGACTTGAGTTAGACTCAAGTGAATTAGACTTGAGTTAGACTCAAGTGAGGAGACTTGAGTTAGACTCAAGTGAGGCTTAATGGAGAAATTCATTGAATTTCGAATTTAATGAATCATTTAATTTAATTTTTGAAATTTAAATTTAAAATGAGAGGTTTTCAAATGCGGTTCTTAATGGAGAGTGAATGATCATTAAGGCTCATTAATTGAATTAATACACATTAAGTGTTTTCATTGGATGAAAATACTTAAGCCATTTTTCCTCTCATTTTTTGTAACTTCTTCATTATGTAACACCTGAAATTCATCCACTATTTATAAGTTAAAATAATTAATAAGGAAGGGATTAATAATTCAGTTAAGGTAGGGTAGTAAATATAAAAAAAAATTAATTAAATTAAATACACTCATATCATGATAAATTAATTTCATGAATAAAATTTAATTAATATATGCATGTGCAATCAATTTAATTATATACATGACATGGCTAAGGGAGTACACGGATTAGAATTAGTATACATAGGATGATAAAATATTTAAGTTGTGAATAAATATTTTGAATCATAAATAGATTTAATAAATATGATAATGGATTATTTGATTCATGAGGAAAAAATAAAAGAATTAATTGACGAATATTTTGAGTCATAAATATATTTAATAAGTATGGTAATGAATTAGTTGATTTGGAAACAAATGGTTTAGTGGTTGGACCAAGTCATAGGTAACAATTATAAAAGAAAGAACCCTAAGAGAGGAAGAGGGTGAGATAACCGTCGTTGGGAGAGAAGAGCCATCGGGTGTCGTGGAGTTTAGTCGCAAAAGAAAGAGGTACGTTCGTACCACCTTAGTTCAATAATTAATCTATTAAAATATGTTGTTCAAAGGAGAGTTCTAGATTGATTGATTGCGGGAAGGAGATATAAGTTAGGGTGTTTCGATTCTAGTTTAAAAGAAAAGTTATGATTTGTTTCTTCTCTGTGGTTGATCATTTTTTTTTTATGATCTAAACAGATTACGATTTATATCGAATCCATGATATAGTAAGTGTATGTATTATTTTCCCTCCATGTTATTTATGCCTTAGTCAAAGCACGCTCAAAACCTCTTTATTTATTTTTTTTAATTCCTTAATTAAATCGTATGTTATGTGAGTAACATGGTTATGTGCGAAAATCATTCGATGTGTCAATTTTCTCTGTCGTCAGGTGGATTTCCTGAAGTCCGATTATTTTAAAGCATCACAAATTGTATGTTGTTTTTTTTTATTTCCATTTTCTTCCTTTCCTTAATCGGTTTTTTTTGTTTGTTTGCTTTGATGTTGTACACACCGATTATATTGATTTGATAAAGTCATTACGTTAATAGTTTGATGCATGCAATGCCTTTACCAAATTTCTAGTTATGTTTTTAAGGGACTCAAGAATTTAGAACCCAATTATATATATATTTTAAAAAAAAAGGAAACAAATGTGATTTTTGTATCTTATGCCTTCATTGACGTACAAGTCAATTTTAACTCAAAAGATATACTATTAATATTGGTTTTAATTTCTTCTTAGTAATTAGTCTTCTTTTGCCTATATTTAGTATTAAGATCATGTGCTCTACATGGTATGAATTTGGTATTAGATGACAAGTATTTTTCTAAATTCAGAAATTGTTCTACGGAAAAAATTTAACTTAAACTCATTGATGGCTTGCACAAATCAAAATATTTATAAACTCTAGCGCATCGATTATTTGGTTATAGATAGTTATGTTTTAATGACCATGAATGCTATGGATGTATACATATATGTATGAGGTTAAGAATATGTTTTTCCTCTTATGAGATACGTGATTTGACTGTGGCCAAACTATGTCATGTATCGGTTAAGTTATGAATCGGGGATCTACGCCCGAGGAGCTTACCAAATTATGTATGGGTTGAGTTATGAACCGGGGACATACGCCCGGGGAGCTTACCAAATTATGTATGGGTTGAGTTATGAACCGGGGACTTACGTCTGGGGAGCTCACCAAGAATCATGTATGGGTAGGGGTTTTCGTTCCAAGGTTCGGATCCCTACCAACCTAGCGCTAGGATAAATGTTTGATCAAACAGTTATGTTACGTGGCCACTTTCATTGAACTGAACTCTACTAGAGTTGTTCCATTTATGTCATTAAAGTATTTAAGTTAATATTATTATTAGAATATTTTTCCTTATGTTTACGGTATGCAAGCTTTCGATCTACATCTTTTTCTTTGTCTAACCTAATTTAGTGGATCTGATTATTGGCCATTATGGTTTGAACGTACTGGGTCTTTAGACTCATGATACTATTTTTTTCCAGGAGACGGTACCGATGAGACAAGAGGCTTTGACAATCAAGCAAGCTCAGAATGACGACAACACAACCCATGGACCCCCCCTAGTTTATGTTTCCGCTTTTATTTGAAATGATGTAATAAAAGATTTAGTCTAGTAAATTTTCTATAAGAACTGCTAGTTGTTTATGGCTTAGTCGGCTTTCTCGAGATATTCATGTACTTTCTTTTTCCTATTATTAGAAACTAAATAAATAAATAAAAAGAAAAAGGTAAGAAAAAAAAAGATATATAAATTATAATAGGAAGAGGCGTTTTGAATTAAAGTAGATTAGAGTCCTTACAGTTGGTATCAGAGCAAAGGTCCTGAAAGGGTTGTGCCTGCTGTCGATTTTGGGAAGCTCGAGAAAATCAAAGCCTCAAGTCTGTAAGTTCATACTTTGTATTTCAAATGTTGGTAGTTAAATGCTCTTCTTTTAAATACTAAATTAGGAAATTGATATGGTATTGCCTAAGTAGGATGGATTCAAATGTATGTTGGTTACGTGTTGTATTGGATTGTATACAGATATGCCTCCTAGACGTTACGCTAATAGGACCCCAGAGATCCGAGAGGAGGAGAGACATGGGGAGGCACCACCCTTGTCACCTCCGCCGCCACCTCCACAGTCTCTATCCAGTCACGAGCAGATGCTTGCAGGGATGAATCAATTCTTTGCACTATTTACTAGGCATGATGTTGAGTTAGGTCGTAAGGCAAAGCCAGAAGAGGTTTATGAGAGATTTCGTAAGATGGGTCCGAAGGACTTCTCAGGGACTATTGATCCTATGGTGGCAGAGAACTGGATCAAGTCCATCGAGGTCATCTTCCGATTCATGGCATTGGAAGATGCTGATATGGTAAGGTGTGCTACATATCTTCTGAAGAATGATGCTTTGTTATGGTGGGAAGGAGCATCCCTATCCATCGATCTAAATACACTTACTTGGGAGGGCTTCAAGGAGGTGGTCTACTCTAAATACTTCACCGAGGATATACGTTCAAAGTTGACTCGGGAATTCATGACATTAAGGCAAGGCGATCATTCCGTTGCTGAGTTTGTCCGAGAGTTTGATCGGGGGTGTCACTTTGTGCCCTTGATAGCTAATAATCCTAAAGAGAAACTGAGGCACTTCATTGATGGTTTGCGGCCTATCTTGCGTCGTGATGTGAGGGTGGCAGACCCTAAGGAGTTTGCAGAGGCTGTGACCAGGGCCTTGAGGGCAGAACAGGATCAGAGGGATATTGAAGTTGATAGGCAGGGCAAAAGGTCATATCTGGTGCCTCACCAACAACCTCAACAACAGAATAAGAGGAAATTTATTGAGCCATCGAAAGTCAAGGGCCAGCAACCTCAGATGCGAGTTGCCCCAAAGCCTAACGATTATCCAGTATGCCCAAAGTGCCAGCGCAAACATCCAGGACCTTGCTTTGTGGGATCAGGAAAGTGCTTTAAGTGTGGGGCTACTGGACATATGATAAGGGATTGTCCTCAGAATAAACAACCCATTCCAGGAAGGGTATTTGTGATGCAAGCTGGGGGGGGGGCAGATCCAGACACTACTCTCATTACAGGTATGTTTTAATTCAGTGTCCTATAATTGGAATAAGGTGCTAGGTTTGCATGTCTTAGTTTTGAAATAACAAATTTAAGCACAGAGATAAAAAAATAATAATTTTCCTTGGGTTAGAAGTTAATTTTGATTCTGGAGTAATTAAAACTATGAGTTTAAGATCCTAATGTTCAGAATTAGGAAGTGTAGAGTGATATCTTTAATTGTTACAGGAAGAATCCTTATAGCAAGAGTAGCTACCAAAGCCTTGTTAGATTCAGGGGCTACTCATTCTTTTATATCAAACATTTTTGTGAACTATTTAGACATCAAAATGGCCAGGCTCGACGTGAGTTACTCTGTGACAGTTCCATCTGGGGAGGAGTTGTTAGCTACTTGTGTGGTCAGAGATCTTGGTCTTGAGTTGCAAGGTCATACTGTGCAAGCTGATCTCATTGTGCTACCAATGCCAGAGTTCGACATCATTCTGGGTATGGACTGGCTGATGGCGAATAGAGTAATAATTGACTTCCAACGGAGGTCGGTACTAATCCGACCAATAGGGATGGAGCAGTTTGCATTTGAGCCAGGTCGATGTCAGCAGTTTCCACGAATGATATCTTGTATGCAGGCTAGGAAACTTCTACTCACGGGCAGCCAGGCATTCTTAGTGAGTATTATGGCGACCCCGGTAGTAGGTAGTCCATCATTGGAGGAGGTGGAAGTTGTTAGAGAATTCCCTAATGTTTTTCCCGACGATATTGTTGGTATCCCACCTGAGCGAGAAGTGGAGTTCTCTATTGAGCTTATGCCAGGTGCAATGCCAATCTCTAAGGCACCATACCGACTAGCACCAACAGAGATGAAGGAATTAAAAGAACAAATCCAAGAATTACTAGATAAGAGTTTCATTCGCCCTAGTTACTCCCCATGGGGCGCACCGGTGCTGTTTGTCAAGAAAAAAGATGACAGCATGAGGCTTTGTATAGACTACAGGGAATTAAATCGGGTGACAGTTAAGAATAAATACCCACTGCCAAGAATCGAGGACCTATTTGATCAATTACAAGGAGCTACAGTGTTTTCAAAGGTAGATCTTCGGTCAGGGTATCATCAAATAAGGGTGAAGGAAACCGATGTGCACAAGACAGCCTTCAGAACTCGATATGGGCATTATGAGTTTCTAGTGATGCCATTCGGGGTAACTAATGCCCCAGCGATCTTCATGGATCTTATGAATCGTATATTCCAGCCGTACCTAGATCAGTTTGTCATCATCTTTATAGACGACATCCTGATATATTCAAAAAGACGTGAAGATCATGGACAGCACCTGAGAACGGTATTAGAGATTCTACAGGGTCGAAAACTTTATGCTAAATTTAGTAAGTGTGAATTCTGGCTAGAAAAGGTAGCATTCTTGGGTCATATCATCTCGAGTAATGGCATAGAGGTAGATCCATCAAAAGTAAAGGCCGTGGAAGAATGGGCAGTGCCCAGGAATGCATCAGAAATACGAAGCTTCTTAGGTTTGGCCGGCTACTATAGAAAGTTTATCAAAGGGTTTTCTTCTATAGTAGTGCCACTTACCGCATTGACAAAGAAGAATGCAAAGTACAATTGGAGCTCAGGCTGCCAGAATAGCTTCGATACTTTAAAGCAAGCTCTCATTACAGCACCAGTTCTAGCAGTGCCATCTGGACAGGATGATTTTGTGTTATATACAGATGCATCTAAACTCGGATTAGGTGTTGTTCTTATGCAACGCGACCGGGTAATTGCATATGCCTCTAGACAATTGAAGGAGCATGAGAAGAATTATCCAACTCATGATTTAGAGTTGGCAGCGGTTGTATTTGCCTTAAAGATTTGGAGGCATTACTTGTATGGAGAAAAGTGCAAGATCTACACCGACCACAAGAGCCTTAAACATTTCTTCACTCAGAAGGAATTGAACATGCGCCAAAGACTCTGGTTAGAGTTGGTAAAAGACTATGATTGTAACCTTAACTACCATCTGGGTAAAACTAATATAGTTGCAGACGCATTGAGTAGGAAGGCAGTGGTGGTAGCTCAATTGTTAGTACAAGAACGCCTTCAGACAGAAATCCAGAATTTCGGCCTTGAATTTTATGCCAAGGGTAATCCCTAAGTTATCTACGCTGAGAGTGCAGTCCACTTTAAAGGATCGTATTCGGGAGGGCCAACCTGCCGATGAGCAGTTACAGAAGTGGAGAAGGAAGGATGAGTCGAAGGGTAGTACACTTTATTCTGTAGTGGATGGGATAGTAAAGTTTAGGGACCGCTATTGGGTGCCTAGAGACAATATCCTCCGAACCGAGATTATGACGGAGGCTCATGCTTCTCCATATTCCATTCATCCGGGGAGCACGAAAATGTATAAAGATTTACAAATGCTCTATTGGTGGCCAGGTATGAAGCGCGACATTAGGCGTTATGTATCTGAATGTTTAACATGTCAGCGGGTTAAGGCAGAGCACCAAAGACCCGCAGGTATGCTCAAGCCACTCCCTATTCCTGAGTGGAAATGGGAGGATATTACGATGGATTTTGTAGTTGGCTTACCGGGGACAGTGAAGGGCTACAATGCCATCTGGGTAATAGTGGACCGCCTCACTAAGTAAGCGCACTTTCTTCCGGTGAAGATGACCTTCTCTATGACACAGTACGCAGAACTGTACATTCGGGAGATAGTCAGATTGCATGGAATTCCAGTTTCTATCGTGTCTGACAGGGATCCAAAGTTTACATCATCTTTCTGGAAGAGTTTGCATACAGCAATGGGGACAAAGTTGCTATTTAGTACAGCCTTCCATCCTCAGACCGATGGTCAGTCAGAGAGAGTGATCCAGGTTCTAGAGGACTTACTGCGGGCTTGTGTGATTGACTTTCAAGGGAGCTGGGAATCAAAGTTACCCCTGGTAGAGTTCACCTATAACAACAGTTTTCAGTCGTCTATAGGTATGGCTCCTTACGAAGCATTATATGGAAGAAAGTGTAGATCCCCCATCTACTAGGATGAGATCGGAGAAAGGGCGGAAATAGGGCCAGAAATTGTTCAACGGACCACTGAGTTGGTAGTTAAAATCCGTGATAGGATGATAACTGCTCAGAGTCGACAGAAGAGCTATGGTGATAAAAGAAGAAGAGAACTTGAGTTTGTGGTTGGAGACCACGTATTTGTGAAAATAGCACCTATGAAGGGTGTTATGAGATTTGGTAAAAAGGGTAAGCTCAGTCCGAGATTTATTGGACCATTTGAAATTTTGGATAGAGTTGGAACCTTAGCATACAGAGTTACCTTACCACCTAACCTTGTGGGAGTACACAATGTTTTCCATGTATCTATGCTTCGCAAGTACTTGTCAAATCCATCGCATGTGTTGCACTTTGAACCTCTGCGACTCGCACCTAATCTGTCATACGAGGAAAAACCAACGCAAATTTTAGACCGACAAGCAAGGAAGTTACGGAACAAGGTGATAAAAAAGGTCAAAGTCAAGTGGCTCAATCACTCGGAGGAGGAAGCTACTTGGGAGACAGAGGAAGACATGAAGAGTCGCTACCCAGACTTGTTCGGTAAGTCACAATTTCGAGGACGAAATTTTATTTAAGGGGGGAAGAATTGTAACACCTGAAATTCATCCACTATTTATAAGTTAAAATAATTAATAAGGAAGGGATTAATAATTCAGTTATGGTAGGGTAGTAAATATAAAAAAAATTAATTAAATTAAATACACTCATATCATGATAAATTAATTTCATGAATAAAATTTAATTAATATATGCATGTGCAATCAATTTAATTATATACATGACATGGCTAAGGGAGTACACGGATTAGAATTAGTATACATAGGATGATAAAATATTTAAGTTGTGAATAAATATTTTGAATCATAAATAGATTTAATAAATATGATAATGGATTATTTGATTCATGAGGAAAAAATAAAAGAATTAATTGACGAATATTTTGAGTCATAAATATATTTAATAAGTATGGTAATGAATTAGTTGATTTGGAAACAAATGGTTTAGTGGTTGGACCAAGTCATAGGTAACAATTATAAAAGAAAGAACCCTAAGAGAGGAAGAGGGTGAGATAACCGTCGTTGGGAGAGAAGAGCCGTCGGGTGTCGTGGAGTTTAGTCGCAAAAGAAAGAGGTACGTTCGTACCACCTTAGTTCAATAATTAATCTATTAAAATAGGTTGTTCAAAGGAGAGTTCTAGATTGATTGATTGCGGGAAGGAGATATAGGTTAGGGTGTTTCGATTCTAGTTTAAAAGAAAAGTTATGATTTGTTTCTTCTCTGTGGTTGATCATTTTTTTTTTATGATCTAAACAGATTACGATTTATATCGAATCCATGATATAGTAAGTGTATGTATTATTTTCCCTCCATGTTATTTATGCCTTAGTCAAAGCACGCTTAAAACCTCTTTATTTATTTTTTTTAATTCCTTAATTAAATCGTATGTTATGTGAGTAACATGGTTATGTGCGAAAATCATTCGATGTGTCAATTTTCTCTGTCGTCAGGTGGATTTCCTGAAGTCCGATTATTTTAAAGCATCACAAATTGTATGTTGTTTTTTTTTATTTCCATTTTCTTCCTTTCCTTAATCGGTTTTTTTTGTTTGTTTGCTTTGATGTTGTACACACCGATTATATTGATTTGATAAAGTCATTACGTTAATAGTTTGATGCATGCAATGCCTTTACCAAATTTCTAGTTATGTTTTTAAGGGACTCAAGAATTTAGAACCCAATTATATATATATTTTAAAAAAAAAGGAAACAAATGTGATTTTTGTATCTTATGCCTTCATTGACGTACAAGTCAATTTTAACTCAAAAGATATACTATTAATATTGGTTTTAATTTCTTCTTAGTAATTAGTCTTCTTTTGCCTATATTTAGTATTAAGATCATGTGCTCTACATGGTATGAATTTGGTATTAGATGACAAGTATTTTTCTAAATTCAGAAATTGTTCTACGGAAAAAATTTAACTTAAACTCATTGATGGCTTGCACAAATCAAAATATTTATAAACTCTAGCGCATCGATTATTTGGTTATAGATAGTTATGTTTTAATGACCATGAATGCTATGGATGTATACATATATGTATGAGGTTAAGAATATGTTTTTCCTCTTATGAGATACGTGATTTGACTGTGGCCAAACTATGTCATGTATCGGTTAAGTTATGAATCGGGGATCTACGCCCGAGGAGCTTACCAAATTATGTATGGGTTGAGTTATGAACCGGGGACATACGCCCGGGGAGCTTACCAAATTATGTATGGGTTGAGTTATGAACCGGGGACTTACGTCTGGGGAGCTCACCAAGAATCATGTATGGGTAGGGGTTTTCGTTCCAAGGTTCGGATCCCTACCAACCTAGCGCTAGGATAAATGTTTGATCAAACAGTTATGTTACGTGGCCACTTTCATTGAACTGAACTCTACTAGAGTTGTTCCATTTATGTCATTAAAGTATTTAAGTTAATATTATTATTAGAATATTTTTCATTTTCTTTGTCTAACCTAATTTAGTGGATCTGATTATTGGCCATTATGGTTTGAACGTACTGGGTCTTTAGACTCATGATACTATTTTTTTCCAGGAGACGGTACCGATGAGACAAGAGGCTTTGACAATCAAGCAAGCTCAGAATGACGACAACACAACCCATGGACCCCCCCTAGTTTATGTTTCCGCTTTTATTTGAAATGATGTAATAAAAGATTTAGTCTAGTAAATTTTCTATAAGAACTACTAGTTGTTTATGGCTTAGTCGGCTTTCTCGAGATATTCATGTACTTTCTTTTTCCTATTATTAGAAACTAAATAAATAAATAAAAAGAAAAAAGTAAGAAAAAAAAAGAAGATATATAAATTATAATAGGAAGAGGCGTTTTGAATTAAAGTAGATTAGAGTCCTTACACATTGTCTCCTTCCCCTCCTCTCCTCTTGGCCAAAACCTTCTCTAGGTTGCTAGCACAACCTTAGGTGGGTTTATCTCCATTTTGTGAGTTTGTGTGACAAACAAACGCTTGTTCGTGTGGATACCGTAGAGGCGCGAATGTGAAATCGTGCTGTGATCCGAGCTGTCGGGAGATCATGTGCACGCACCAAAGGTATAACCTCTAATACTATCATGTTAGAAAACTTAGTATATGAAGTAATTATATTTCCCTACTTATGGTTCTTCTAGAGGAACTAGTGTTTTTCCGCCGCGCGTTTGCGTGTTTAGCGCATCTAGTTCCTTACAGTGGTATCAGAGCCACTTGCGAAGGGATATACTAAGTTGTTAGGATTTTATATGTGATATAGAGATGCATGATAGGTTTACTATGATATGTAAATTATGAGTTTTGGCCAAATTATTAGTGTTTTATTGAGAACGAAACATAGTTGGTATGTGACCAGCAAGGTCTCGACCAAAGGTGTTTTGTTCGGAACGAAACATAGTCGGTCTTGAGGGTAGTAGGGTCTCGAGTATGGTAGCAACTCATAAACGAGTATGCAAAATAAATTATGAACGGGACCGCCGTGGCGTTGCAGCTCATAATTTATTGTTAACATCATAGTAAATTTATGTCTTAGGTATATTGTGAATATAAATGACATGGTGCATTGTTATGACCCTTGAACCCCAATGTGATTGTCACGCCCCAGGTAGTCCCTGTCAGAAGAAATTTCGACAACATCTCCCCTGTACGGGTGACAATATGAATCTAAAATACATATATCTATACCTTGGCCACACACGGCCGGAACAATACAATACAAATAAGAAACAAACCATGCAGTTTATATCAACATGCCACACAATTCAACATATAATCAATCCACGCAGTTTAATAAGGAAGGACGATATAGAATCCTCGAAGATATATGTAAACATCCTACTCCACTACAACGAAGAAAACAAATCCATGAAGTAATGAGAAAATCCGCAGCGGAAAACAAAAGTAGCAAACCCGAATGTTCAATGTCCACAATACAAACCCACAATACAAGTATATAAGATGCAAAAGCAAAATATAATCCGACAAAGAAAATCCTCGCGATAATGGGGCTAGCGACTGGAATATCTCCCGACGGCCTCAACCTAAAAAATAATAACAACGGGGTGAGTTCAAAGAACTCAGCAGGTAATCCAATAGATATGTACAGCATCATATAACCACCAGTAATATCCTATGGTACAGTACACTAAACCATAGAGCCTACAGTACAGTTTCCTAACAGTACAACCTACGGTACAGTCTCCTAACAGTATAACAGATATGCATAGCTGAAATAAACTGTAATAACCAGCAATAGGCATAAAGTACAGTCTATAGCAAGAATAATAAGAAAATGCATAACTGAAATAAACTGTACTCACCTGCGAGGCTTGTGCAACTGACTGTGAACATACACAGATAAAATTAGTCAGAGCAAAAGCATGTATCCTGTATGTATGTCAATCATATGCAATCACCAAAATGCATCAATCATAAAGAATGCAATCCGTGCATATGATGCAATATGACATGGTCACCCCTGACGCTAGTCAGCCGTCTCACACGCGATGGCGAGACCGAGTGGGTAGGGCTGTGACACTGTGCACTCTGTCGTCACTACCCCTGAAGAGTGACCGAGTGGATGGGATGCACCGGAGTACACCTATCCTCCAACCTCAACCATAGGAGGGAGCGCAATGCTCTCATCTCCCGGTACACAATGACGGGGAGGGACCCCGGCATGCTACCACGCTGCCTATCACACTACCCATGAGTGGAGCCTCCAGCGGAGCACCACCGAGCAACCTACACACCTTGTGTGCTGTGCCACTACCCATGCAATGGTCACGTGGTGCGCAGGTCAATGTAGCCGGCCGACGAGCTCAACAATAATGGAGTCGTCAATCGCCCAGCATGCAATCATGCGATATGGTGCATGCGACTACAGTGTGTCATACCTGAACATATCCTCCTCCATATGTGTAGATGCCAAACAGATAAACATATATATAACAATGATAATAAACAACATGAATCCAACATCACATATCCAACATATCTATCATCTAATCCAGTATAGAGGGAAGCACAATAAATACATCTATCTCTATGAACTCAGATAAGCATAGCAAGAAAGAAAAACATGTCAGACTAATGTATAGCAGCTAACAGTAGAAGCATGTATCAGGTATCAACTAAGCTAAACCCAGGGAAAGAGCTAAACTACCAATCACTAGTAATTATATATAAACTATACATATCATAAGACAATATCGAGAAGATAAGTCAAAGGGTACCCGCCTCAAATAGAAGGTACAATCCAAATCCAAAATCGAGACGCTCATCTCGAATCAGAATCCTGCGTCAAACAATATATAAATATTTTATTTAGCTAAATCCAAATGAATAGCTAAATAAAATCCCTAATACTAAATTAGGGCAAAACCCTAATCACACAACCTTATCCTATCTAATTAAATCTAACGGTCAATTAGGATTAGTTATCTAATCCCTAATCTCCCATTAGATTAGAAATCCAACGGTTGACTAAGGTTAATTACCTTAACCCTAATCATTCCATTAGACTAATTCTAAACTAAATAATTCTACACATAAACAACTAAGTATAACCCTAATTCCAATCTACACCTGTTCATGAATTCAAATCATATCTAAAACAAAGAACAAAACCTATACACCTTACCTCGATCAAGCTGCTGTAGATTGCTGAAACCAAGCAATCTGCTAGATGAGGTTGCTGCCAAAACTAGAAATGCTGCTGGACACCAAAATTACCTTCACAAATCCTCACTGGATTCACCTCACTGGATAGGTTTCTGCCGGACGTGAGGTGAGTAGCTACTGGAAACAAGGTACACCATAAACAGAACAGCAAGGTGCTTGATTCCACTCTACAATTCGGATCAAGAAGGAATCAAGCAGTAAGACTACTGATCAAGCATCAACCCCTCTAGTCTTTGCCCTACAGGCCAAACACAACTCACTAATCAGAACAAAACTCCACCTCATCTCATTGGATCAGATCAAATGAAGAGATCAAACAATGGAAATCAAAGATCACAATACCCTAATCTTACCTCTTCCTCACAGCCCCCCTTCTGTTGATCCTTTGCCAAGATCATTTCCACTAGCAACCAGATGAGTCGCTGGACCAAAGCACACCACCAGACACAGCTTCGTATGACCCCAATTGATCGGAGTCGAAGGTAGATCCTAGGGCACAGGTCTGAAAAAGAAAGGGTCAATACAGAGAAGAAACCTATCCTAGCTAAACCTTGAATCCACCAAAGATCCGACGATGCCTTACCTCTAAGATCACTCCTCGGTGGCGTCGCTCGATCCAAATCCGACGAGAAGGGAGACGCGGACTGCTAAGTGAACGAATTGTGTAGAAGGAACGAAGGGTCGATAGGCTGGGGACGACACAGATCGAGCACCTGTCGTGCCCTAGCCACCTCGCTGTCGACACTCGGCCGCAGAACTCGCCGGATCAGACACCCGTTGGTCGAAGGTAGCCTAGACTTTGTCGGTTCTGTCAAGCTCCGGCGATGTACTCCTCCGACCTCGGCGTCAAGTCGCCCACGAGAGAGAGACAGAGAGAAGAACTAGAAGAAGGGGGAATTCGACGTCAGGGAAGAGAGGGAAGAGAGGAAGAAGGGTTCAGGAATCGGCGATGGGGTTGGGGAAAGAAAATAAAGGAAACGGATTTATATATTAAAATATTTCCTTACTTAAATGGGTATCCCAAATAGGCTTTATCTGCACTCGCCGATTCGTCCCCTCAAAACCCTCCGTTCGAGATCCGAAAAATTCTCAGAAAATTTCTAAAAATTCTGGAAAAATTCTATAAGGCTATTTTCCAAATAACCCTATTAATTAAATTTTCCGAGATCTCACAGTGATTGTGTGTGATTGTTGTAATTCATAATACGGTCTGCGTGTCGTGCCTTCATCTTTTCATTCTTGTTGTAATTTTATACTACACTCGAATGTAACTCGAGTTTCTTTAAATTTTGTAATGTACAATTAGAAAGGAGTTAGTCTACTGGACGATGAGTGAAAAGGAAGGAAGGACAACACCACACGATGACTAAGGAAGCGCTTGGAGAAGCTGCTTTGACCTAGGTTGACTCATCGCTCTTCTCATTGGCTTGAGAAGATCATAGTTTATGGGGGGTCATAACCATGTCACGTTTTAATTTATGCATATATGTGATGTGTGCTTGATTGTATTCGATACATGTCTAGTTTAATATAATTAGGTCTTTTAATATATGCCTACCAAAAGTTTAATACTCACTCCTAGCTCGAGCAATTGTAGTCAGGTTTTGCCAAAGCAAAGTGACTCAATTTATCTTGTTAGAGTGCAACAAGACAATTGTGATATCCAACTATTAAACTTGGGTGCGACTTAACTAAGTTGTCTCATTTAGATTGAGAGCTTAGAGGCATATCCCATAAGATAGAATTTAAATTGTACTAGTCTTGGGTGATTAGCCAAAATTAACTCAAGATGAGCTATAATATGAATTTCATAAGATGGGAAAATGGACAAATAGTATTGTTCATCTAGCTATACAAGAGTTGCATTTGATACAATTGGTATAAGACGCTTACCTACATTATACGAGTCTTGGGCGATTAGCCAAAGCTAACTCAGGATGAGGTATAATATGGGTCTTGTCCTACATGAATGTTATCGTGATTGGAATTGGAGCTAGTAGTGTGGGTAAAACCACAACCATGACTTTCTCCTACCAAGCTTTACAATTCTGTGGGAGAATCATTTAATTAAAGGCCTAATTAAATGATCGATATATGATACTAAGTTTTGCATTATGTTGTTGTAGATAACCATGTCGTCAAATACGTCGAACACTCTCTCTCTGCGATCTGTCCTTGATAAGGACAAGCTCAATGGAGCTAACTTCCTGGACTGGTACAGAAACTTGAGAATAGTTCTCAAGCAAGAACGAAAACTATACATCCTAGAGCAACCCATTCCTGAGGCACCCCCCGCTACTGCCACTAGAGCTGATAGGGATGCTTACAAGAAGCATCAAGATGATGCATTAGATGTGCCATGCCTTATGTTCACCACCATGAACTCTGAGCTTCAGAAGCAACATGAGAACATGGATGCTTATGATATGGTTGAACACCTTAGACAACTATATCAAGGACAAGCAAGGCATGAGAGATTTGAGATCTCTAAAGCACTGTTTCAATGCAGAATGCAAGAAGGAAGTCTCGTAGGGCCTTATGTGCTCAAGATGATCGGGCATGTGGAGAATCTACAAATATTGGGATTCCCACTAGGCCAAAAATTAGCCACTGACCTTATTCTATAGTCGTTGCCTGATAGTTATAGTCAATTTTCCATGAACTACAACATAAATGAAATTGACAAACCGCTACCAGAAATGTTGGGCATGTTGACAAACCGCTAGAGGAACTGAAATGGAAGAGAAGTGAGACTTCTACCTCAGGTATATATGTTATAGAAGTCAATCTATCTATTTCTTCTTCATGGGTATTAGATACCGGATGCACATCTCACATTTGTACTAATGTGCAGGGGCTGAGAAATAGTAGAGTATTGACAAAGGGAGAAGTGGACCTACGAGTAGGCAATGGTGCAAGAGTTGCTGTTGTCGCTGTAGGAACATATTCTTTATCTTTACCCATTGGGCTTATTTTAGAACTAGAAGAGTATTGTTATGTGCCCGCTTTGACAAAGAACATTATCTCTGTTTCTTGTTTGGACAAGAAAGGTTTTTCTTTTGTAATAAAGGACAAATGTTGTTCCGTTTATTTCAATGATATGTTCTATTATAGTGCACCTCTTATGAATGACCTCTATGTTCTAGACTTTGAAAACCTAATATATAACATAAATACCAAACGGTTCAAGTCTAATGATTTGAACTAAACATATCTCTGACATTGTCGCCCGGGTCACATAAATGAGAGTCGCATATTCCAACTCCATAAGGATGGACTTTTGGACTCATTTGATTTTGAATTATATGAGGCATATGAATCTTGTCTTTAAGACAAGATGACAAAGACTCCATTTAGTGGACACGACAAAAGGGCTAATAATCTGTTAGGACTCATACATACAGATGTATGTGGTCCTTTCAGAATAGCAGCTAGAGGAGGCTATTATTACTTCATTACCTTCACTGATGATTTCAGTAGATACGACTATGTGTATCTGATGAGACACAAGTCTGAATCCTTTGAAAAGTTCAAAGAATTCAAGAATGAAGTACAAAAACAACTTGGTAAGAGTATTAAGATGCTTCGATCAGATCGAGGTGGGGAATACCTTAGCCAAGAGTTTCATGACTATCTCGTTGAGTGTGGGATCATATCTCAACTCACTCCACCTAAAACATCACAATGGAATGGTGTATCAGAAAGGAGAAATCATACTCTATTAGATATAGTACGATCGATGATGAGTCATACAGATCTTCCTACTTCCTTCTGGGACATGCTCTAGAGACGACTACTTTCACACTTAACCCAGTTCCATCTAAGGTTGTCATAAAGACATCATATATTATATGGACAGGGAAGAGTCCCAAGATGTCTTTTATGAAGATTTGGGGTTGTGAGGCTTACGTTCGACGACAAGTCTTAGATAAACTAGGACCCAAATCAGACAAGTGCTACTTTGTTGGATATCCCAAGGAAACAAAGGGATATTACTTCTATAATCTCACACAAGGCAAGGTGTTTGTTTCCAGAACTGGTGTATTTCTAAAAAGGGAATTTATTTCTTGAAAAACTAGTGGGAGTAAAGTCGATCTTGAAGAAATTCAAGATACACAAACTAACACTGACACCTTGATGGAAATTGAACAGGTACCACAAGAAGTTGTGGAACAACAACCTGTTCAAGTAGCACATGCTCTACGCAGATCTGATAGGACTCGTCGTCAACCTGAGAGATATTCATTTCTCTTGTCTAACAATGGTGATGTAGTGCTAGTTGGTCTCAACGAGCCTACATCTTATCAGGAAGTTGTACAGGGCCCAGATTCTGAGAAATGGTTAGAGGCCATGAGATCTGAAATGGAATCCATGTACACTAACCAAGTATGGAATTTGGTTGATCCACCTGAAGAAGGGATTAGACCCATTGGGTGTAAGTGGGTCATCAAAGTGAAGACTGACATGGATGGACGTATGCATACCTATAAAGGTAGATTGGTAGTTAAAGGTTTCAAGCAGATTCATGGTATAGACTATGATGAAACCTTTTCACCAGTTACGATGCTTAAGTCCATTCGAATCATGCTTGCTATTGCAGCTTACTATGATTATGAGATCTGGCAGATGGATGTCAAAACCGCATTTCTTAACGGAAATCCACTCGAGGATATGTACATGACACAACCTAAGGGTTTTGTAGATCCAAAGCATGCTGGAAAGGTTTGTAAGTTGTAAAGATCCATTTATGGATTAAAGCAAGCTTCTAGAAGCTGGAATCTTCGATTCGATGATGCGATCAAAATGTTTGGTTTCATTAAGAATGAAGATGAACCTTGTGTCTACAAGAAGGTTAGTGGGAGCACAGTCATCTTTCTCATATTGTATGTAGATGACATACTACTCATTGGAAATGATATCCCTACTCTTCAGTCAGTGAAGACTTGGCTTGGGAATTATTTTTCAATGAAAGACTTGGGTGAAGCAGCCTATATTTTAGGCCTTAAGATCTATAGAGATAGATCTAAAAGATTGTTTGTCCTAAGCCAGAGTTCATACATTGACAAAGTGCTTAAACGTTTTACCATGGAGAATTCCAAGAAGGGATTCTTGCCTATGTCACATGGTGTGAGTCTTTCGAAGACTCAATGCCCCTCTTCTAAGGAAGAAAGGGGTCGCATGGATCAGATTCCTTATGCATTTGCAATAGGATATATCATATACGCCATGCTTTGTACTCACCCAAATGTCTCGTATGTGTTAAGCATTACGAGCAGATACCAGTCAGGTCCAGGTGAAGGTCACTGAACATCAGTCAAAAACATTCTTAAGTACTTGAGAAGGACTCGAGATTATTTCTTGATCTTTAGAGGCGATGAAGAGCTTGTTGTAAAGGGTTACACCGATGCTAGCTTCCAAACAGATAAGGATGATTATAAATCACAGTCATGGTATGTGTTTTTCTTAAATGGTGGTGCTGTGAGCTGGAAGAGTTTAAAGCAGGACACAGTTGTTGATTCTACAATAGAGACCGAGTACATTGCTGCTTCAGCTACAGCAAAGGAGGCTGTTTGGATCAAGAAGTTCATTACAGAGTTTGGTGTTGTTCCTAGCATAGCGAGTCCAATAGACTTCTATTGTGATAACAATGGGGCTATTGCACAGGCTAAGAAACCTCGCTCTCATCAGAGATCCAAACATATACTACGGCAATTCCATCTCATTCGAGAGATCATCGATAAAGGAGATGTGAGAATATGCAGAGTACCGACCAATGCTAACATTGCGGATCCTTTGACCAAGGCTTTGGCACAGAGAAAGCATGATGGTCACACTAGGTCATTGGGTATTCGATATCTCATTGATTGGCACTAGTATTAGTGGGAGATTGTTAGTATTAGCCCTAGTACCAATTATGAGATGATTGTAAAGGGCTCATTTTGTATCATATATCATTATTAATAAAAGACAAAGTTGGTTATTATATTTATTTCAGTTCAGTGCGGATTGAATAAGTATAATAATTTTATTGGGTAGTAGGTTCTTATCTACAGCATATCAAGTGGTTGAATTGATAGTGAGATATTGTAGATATACATAGAACACTACTCTTAACTATTCCTAGTCGAGCATTAATATACAAGGACAATATTAATGCATTGAGACTAGCATGTAGGTCAATGGATGACTTAATCTCACGAGTCATGGATATAAGATATCAGGTTGACACATGAGTATAGATTAGAGAATATATATTGAATGACCCACCATGAGAATATTTCATGGATCATTATATGAGTGTCATAAACATTCTCATGTGACTATTGATATGAATAGTCCTTAGACCTGAAGTCGTTACTGTTCCCTAGATAAGGAGTTGTGTACTTTAGTATCGACAAACGTTACATGTAACAAGGTGGACAATAAAGTTGATCACTGGGTATGGAATGAATTATACAGAGGGATGTGAGTGATGTAAATGAGATCTATCTCTTCCATATGACGGAAGTGATATCTGTGGGCCCCTTGATTAGTAGGACACAAGAAATTATGACCATGCGCAAATGAGTCAATATGAGATATTGAGCTTATTTGATTGTGTGTGTCTACTTAGAGATCAAGAAACACAAAGGTTAATAAGAGGATGACACAGTCTATACCTCATTGATCAATCTAGATATCAAGGATAGAGGGACAAAGTCATACAAGATAATAGCCACGGACAGGTTAGGTCGGATCTCGACTTTCTCATCACTTGGGTAGCAATGATGCCTTACTAGATGCCACTTATTGCTTATGTATCTAAATGTTGATTTAGGTACATTGCCAACGTTACAAGAACCTATTGGGTCACACACAAAGAATAAGTAGATTTGAAGATGGGTTCATATGATGAATCATTGGATTAAGTCTTATCCGAATTGGTCTTATTTAGTTAGATTCAATTGGATCTAATTATTGGATTAAGTCCAATTCAAACTAGACTCAAGGAGTCAATTTGAATTAATGAAATAGTGATTTATTGAATTTGAATTGTATGAGATTAATTGAGTAAGACTCGATTGAATTAGCCTTGAGTTAGACTCAAGTGAACTAGACTTGAGTTAGACTCAAGTGAGGAGACTTGAGTTAGACTCAAGTGAGGCTTAATGGAGAAATTCATTGAATTTTGAATTCAATGAATCATTTAATTTAATTTTCAAAATTTAAATTTAAAATGAGAGGTTTTCAAATGTGGTCCTTAATGGAGAGTGGATGATTATTAAGGCTCATTAATGGAATTAATGCACATTAAGTGTTTTCATTGGATGAAAAATACTTACGTCATTTTTCCTCTCATTTTTTGTAACTTCTTCATTGTCTCCTTCCTCTCCTCTCCTCTTGGCCGAAACCTTCTCTAGGTTGCTAGCACAACCTTAGGTGGTTTTATCTCCATTTTGTGAGTTTATGAGACAAACGAACGCTTGTTCGTGTGGACACCGTAGAGGCGCGAACATGAGATTGTGCTGTGATCCGAGCTGTCGGGAGATCGTGTGCACACACCAAAGGTATAACCTCTAATACTATCATGTTAGAAAACTTAGTATATGAAGTAATTATATTTCCCTACGCATGGATCTTCTGGAGGAAATAGTATTTTTTCGCTATGCGTTTGCGTGTTTAGCGCATCTAGTTCCTTACATGGGTCACTCAAAATTTGGTCAGATGAGTGATTAGTACTTGTTCTTGATGGTCTTATGTAAGGGTCACTAATTGGTTCTTGTAATTGACTAGATTTAATTTGAACATCTTCATCATCTTCTATGTTTCTTGTATTAATATTTTCAGTGTTTTAATTAATATTTTCATTTCTTGAGTTAGGTAAGTTATCTTCTTCATCAAAAATCACATTAATTGTTTCTTCAACTTTTAGGGTGTTTTTGTTATAAACTCTATAGGCCCTACTAGCTGTGGAATACTTTAAAAAGATTCCTGGGGTTGATTTTGACTGAATTTTCCTAAGTAGTCCTTAGTGTTTAAAATATGAACTTTACACCCAAACACCTTTAGATAGTTTAGGTTGGGAATTCTATTATAATATATTTCATATGGAGTTTTATTTTAAATTTTATTGATTAAAATTCTATTTTGAATGTAGCAGGCTGTATTAATTGCCTCATCCCAAAATTGATTATTTAAGTTGTATTCATTTAACATGGTTCTAGTGGCTTCTTGTAAGGTTCTATTTTTTCATTCTACTAAACCATTTTGTTGGGGGGGGGGGGGGGGGGTTCTAGGGCATGAGTATTCATGTTTATATCCATTAATTTCACAAAATTCAATAAATTTGAGGTTTTCAAATCACCCCATGGTCACTTCTAATTCTTTTAATTTTAGTATCTTTTTCATTTTCTACTAAGTTACAAAAGGTTTTAAAGATTTCTTAGGTTTCATTTTTAGATTTTAGAAATTTTACCCAAGTAAACCTTGTGTAATCACCAATTATTACTAAGCAATATTGGTTTTTGCTTAGTGACTTAGCTCCATGTGAACTAAAATTAGTTCTACTTAAGTTAGTTAACTTATGAGTTGACTTAGTTTATTTACCCTGTTGACGCACATTACAAATTGAATTTTCGGTAAATTTTAATTTGAACAAGCCTCTAACTAAGCCATTTTGACTCATTTTTGCAATGAATCTGGTATGAGTGTGACCCAGTCTTCTGTGCCATAACTTAGTTTCCTATTGTTGTGTCAATAGACACTTAAATGAGGAGGTTGGTAGATCAATTGAATAGATATTCTTTTTCCTAATTCCTTTAAGTGTGGTTTTAGGATTTTCAACATTTTTAATTAAGCACTCTGATTTTGAAAAAGTGACTAAGTATTCTGAGTCACATAATTGGCTAATACTATGTAAGTTAAAATTCAATCAATCAACCAATAAAACTTTTTGAATATAGAAATCAGAACTCAATTGGATATTACCTATTCCGATTACCTTAAGTGTTCCGTTATTGCCGAATGTGATGGACCCTAGGTTCTTGAATTTCATCTTAGTGAATTTCAATATATCTCCAGTCATGTGCCCGGAGTATCCACTATCTAGCATTCATTCATCCAAATCTTTATGTTCCTACACATAAAATATTTGATTTGATTCAAATTGACGGATCAAAAGATAGTTTGATTGAAATTAACTCCTTAATATTCCATTTCACCCAGTCTAGGTTATCAAACATGGTATCCCTATGGGTGATTGTGAGATGATTTTATTGTGTTAATTAGGTTTAAGTTTAATTGATTTATTAATTTAAGTTAAATTAATTTAATTTAAGTTGATTTATTAATTAAGTTAAATTTATTAATTGATTTAATTTAAGTTGATTTATTAATTAAGTTAAATTAATTTTATTCTAAATTTTAGCTAGGTCCATCTCACCCATTTCTAAGTTATCAATCAGGGAACCTTATGGATTTTGTGAGATGGTTAATTTAATCTTTGATTTAAATTATGTCTATGGATTAATTTATATTTGGGTTAGACTCAAATTTTTCAATTAGTCAATTAAATATACATTTCAAAGATTAGCTTCTAGGTTGTGACGAGGCACTAGGTTTTCTTGGGTATGAGATCATCCACTACTTCTAGATAAAGCCTTTCAAAGAAATTGGATATTTAATTTTCCTTTTGAAACCCCTAGGTCTAACTAGTCAAGTGTAAATTACGCCTAGGTCCTTATCTAGCCTAATCTAAGCATGTATAATAAAAGCAGAAAAAGCAATCATCAAACAATTATATCTGTCGATAAAAATAGTTTTCTATTGGCTCCTCATGGATCATAGCCTCGATAGGGTCTATCAAGGTAATGAATTTGATCCTTGGGGATCCAATAGTATCCAAGTCCAACTTGATTAACCAAATTTGACTTGGGGACCCATGCTTGGACTAATTTTCTATTATTTCGATTAACAAGAGATAAGTAAGATTTGTATTTTCTATTAGCCTTAAATCCAAGTCCAGATCGGTTGTAAACGACTCGTTGTTTTCCAAGAATCATATCAAGATTCTTGGAGCCAAAAGTAAACCGTTCTAATATATCCTTTAGTTCCTTGACTTGATCTGTCAGGCTAGAATTCTCTTCCTCAAGCTTTTGGACTTGAGTTGAGGTTCCAGTCTGAATGAAATCAGTCAAGGAGCTAGGGTTAGTCACTTTTTAAAGGGATGTTATCTCCTTTTGAAGTGATTTGACCTGAACATTTGATTTAGCTAACTTACGTATTAAATAATTAACTAAATTATGCAGTGAATTACTTATAGTGGGTTTGGGTCCTTCAGAAATAGATACGGATCCGTGGCTTCGCTTGGACTCGGCTTCTGGTTCGTTTTCAGTCTCCGATTCATAGATGTGTTCCCGGGCCGTCAGTGCAAGGAAGCTCGTTTGTTCGAACTCTTCATCTGAATCTTCTGAAGAGGATTCGTCCCATGTCGCCTATAGTGCTTCCTTTTTTCCTTTGCTTCTTTGCTTCTTTTAGGTTTGGACAATTGGCCTTGACATGTCCCTTTTGATTGCACCCATAGCAGGTTACTTCAAATTTTACCTTTGGACTCGTTTGTACCTTTTTGGACTGAACCACCTTCTTGATATCCTTCTTTGTGAACCCCTTCTTCTTTCTGTAGAGCTTGCATACTAGGTTAATGAGTTCGGCTCCCATCTCATCATCGCCATCTTCTAAGTCTGGCTCTTCTTCGGACTCTGGTTCGGTTTTACACTTTGCTTTTCCTTCCCAGATTCTGCTTGTACCTACAATTAAGGCAATACCCTTCTCGGCAGAGCGTGTATTAATCTGTTCGTGTAATTCAAATTTTGAAAAAAAATCATCTAACTTAATTAAAGAAAGATCCTTGGAGATCTTGTAAGCATCTACCATGGATGCCCACAAGGTATTTCTCGGAAAAGCATTTAACGCATACTTGATTATGTCTCGATTCTCCACCTTCTGTCCGATTGTGTGGAGACCGTTGAGGAGGTCTTGGATGCGTGCGTGCATTTTACTTGCTGTTTCACCTTCCTGCAATTTAATGTTATATAATTTATTAAAAATCAGATCCCTTTTACTTACTTTTGTGTCGGAAGTCCCTTCATGCAGCTTGAGAATGGTCCAACTCAGTTCAGCTCCTCCTTGGTTAGGCTGCATTGAAGGGTGCAAGTTGCTTTGGCGTTAGCCTCAACCTTCTTGATTATGCTCGCGTCCCAGTTCTCGCATGATAGTGGTTTCCCTGAGCTATCAAGTGGAAGTGCGATGCCAGTCTTTATGATCATCCACATTTCAAACTGAGTTTGGAGGTAGGACTCCATTCGATCCTTCCAGTAGCCAAAGTCTTCGCTGGAGAAGAGCGGCGAGCGGACTGTGTTGTAGCTTTCTTGATGGGCCATTGTTAAAAAAAATCTTGCACACACACAAAAACAAAAAACTTGTTCTAAGACTCAGTCTTGGATTAGTAGTGCGGAATTAAGAGATTAAAACACAAACTCGAGTGGTGTTACACCAACTTCAAGGAAAAAATCCGATCACGAAAAAAAATAGATCGGAAGGCGGCAATTTACCGATTCCGATCTACTCCGAAAAATTGAAAAACTACCACGAAAAATTTGCTTGAATGGTGGTTTCACCAATTCAAAGCAATCCCGCTAATGAAATTGTGAGAGAAAAAGAATTTAGATATCTCCACAATGGTATGATATTGTCCACTTTGGGCCTAAGCCCTCATGGTTTTACTCTCAGGCTCTACCCAAAAGGCCTCATACCAATGGAAATATCTTTTTCTCTTATAAACCGATGATCTTTCCCATGTATTTTCAATATGGGACTATGTTTGCAACCTTGCAACCCCAACAATCCCCCCCTCAAACAAAGGACCATAGGCTTCCCACGTCCGATCCTCGACCTACCAGGTCTTCCTGCCCCTCGGCCCACCTGACCTACTAGGACTTCCTTGCCTAGCTGCAACTAGGACTTCTTGCCTGATGTCTGGTCCTCTTGATCGGAACATAGGAGCCCCCACTTTCTTTGTTCGAGGTCAATATTGTACCCACATGGGTCAATCAGGACATATCTCTTGTGCACAGTCGGCGGTTAAATCTTTTAGCAGTTCAGGCTTTGATACCAATTATTGGATCGAAAGATCTAGAGGGGGGGTGGTGAATAGCGCTAGTGGCTTTCACTTTCATTTCGGAAAACTTTCGAGTAAATGCAGCAAAAAAGTAAACAATGCAAACACAAACACCAAGGATTTTTTACTTAGTTCGGAGCCTGGGGCGACTCCTACTCCAAGGCCCACAATCGTTGATCACTTTCGGTGGGCAATCACTATAAGCTCGAAAATTCTTTATGTTGGTGCGGCTAGCACTAACGATTTAACCTAGGTTTTGATGAATGACAAATAGGTTAAGTTAGTCTTGTTGTTGTCTGACACTTTGATCGAGTGTGCAGGAGAAGTCTAGCTAGGTCGACGGGCTGACCGGATAGCTGGCGAGAAGTCCAAGCGGGTCGACGGGCTGACCGGACGCTTGGCGAGAAGTCCAGCTAGGTCGACGGGCTGACCGGATAGCTGGCAAGAAGTCCAAGCGGGTCGACGGGCTGACCGGACGCTTGGCGAGAAGTCCAGACGGGTCGACGGGCTGACCGGACGTCTGGCAGGTAAGTGAGGTAAGTCACTGGAGGGGAGTGACTGTGAGGACGCGTTCCCGGGAAGGGGACATTAGGCGTCGATCCGGCTTAGATCCATTTCGGATGTCTAAGTCAAGATCGTGACTAGATTCCGGTCTCGGAAAGACGGAATCTAAGTCATACTCTCTTTATCCATCTGTTGAACTTTAACTGTGCTGACAATCTGTTTTACAGGATATACATTTGCCTCGGACTAACTTTGTTTTGCAGGAAAAGGGAGTTTTCTGGAACAAGGTGGTCCGGGCGCCCGGAGGGGATCCGGGCGCCCGGAAGGCGAATTTTATCCAGCCAAGTCGTCGCCACGTGGAGCATCTTGGTTTGAGCAGTTACGTCACACTCCAGGCGTCCGGAAGGGATCCAGGCCGGAACAACATATAAAAGAAGCCCCAGGCAGGAGCTTCAAAAATCAATTTTTACTGAGAACTCTTCTACTGCTGGTCTTGCTGCTCGACGTTCAAGTGCGACGTCAACAACGCTCCGACAAAAGTGCTCATCCGGTGTTTATTTAATTTTTCTTTGTCGGTATTGCTTTATTATTACTAGCATTTCCTGTACTTATTCTGTAATCATATTTTGACTTGTTAGTGATTGCCCAATGAAAGTGGTCAAGGACCACGGGCCTTCGAGTAGGAGTCGTCACAGGCTCCGAACGAAGTAAAAACATCTGTGTCTACTTTATTTTTCCGCTGCGTTTATACTCGTCTTTTTCGAATCGATATTCACCCCCCCTCTATCAAATCTAACGGTCCTACAAGTGGTATCAGAGCAGGTACCGCTCTGATTTGGTGCAACCACTAATCAGACAGGGGGTGGATTTTTTTTTAAATTAACTTTAAAACTGTTGTTTCGTTAACTTAATATTTCTCTAATCAATTTAAATTAGTGCAACACGAATCTAGATTCCTTTCTATTTTTCTCTTCCCGCACTACTAATCCAAGACCAAGTCTTGTGTTTTTTTTGGTTATTTACCTGTGCACAGAATGTCCCAACAAGAAGGATTCAGCACAGTGCGACCTCCACTCTTCAACGGGGACGACTTCCCTTACTGGAAGAAGCGCATGGAGGTCTACCTCAAAACAGACTTCGACCAGTGGATGAGCATCACAAGACCCTACAAAATTCCAGTGGACAACGCTGGGAATCTAGTGGATCCTGAAGACTGGATAGCAGATCTCAAGAAAAAAGCATCAACAGAAAATAAGGCGATCAACACTCTACAATGCGGATTGACAAGAGAAGAACTGAACAGAGTCGGTCCACACAAAAATGCTAAAGAGCTATGGGACAAGTTGATCGAGCTGCACGAGGGAACGAGCGACGCCAAGGTAACAAAACGAGACCTTCTCTTAAATAAAATTTTTAATATAAAAATGCAGGAAGGTGAAACGGTGAATCAACTACACGCGAGGATCAAGGACATCCTCAACGGGCTCCATGCGATAGGCCACCAGATGGAGAACAGAGACTTAATAAGGTACGCATTAAACGCCTTTCCACGTAATAGTTTGTGGGCATCAATAGTGGATGCCTACAAAATTTCTAAGGATCTTTCTAACTTAAAATTAGATGAGCTTTTTTGTGAATTAGAATTACACGAACAAACTAATGCTAGAGCCGAGAAAGGTATAGCTCTATTTGCAGGGTCCTCCAAAGAAAAGAAAAGCAAGCCTGAATTTGAAGAAGAATCTGACCAAGACTCCGAAAACGAAGAACACCTGGTGAACTTGGTAAGAAAAATATTCACCAGGAGAAAGAGGAGCTTCAGCAAAAAGGATCTTCAAAAGATCAGCCCTCCCTCAGAACAAAAGAACGTGACTTGCTACGGCTGCAACAAAAAGGGACATTACAAGAACGAATGCCCAAAACTAAAGTTCGACAAACCAAAGCCAACAAAAAAGAAAGCACTCAAAGCAACGTGGGACGACTCCTGAAACATCAGAGCCACCTCGCACTGATGGCCCGCGAAGCCGAAACTGAAAATGAGTCGGAAGATGAAGACGGGTCTGAACCCGAAACAAGCCACGAGTCCGTACTCGTTTTCGAATGCTCGAATGAGGTATATTTTAATTTAAACAAAAAGTTTTTTAGAATCATTTCTTGTTTAAATAGTAAATTAACCAAAGTAGAAAATGAAATAAACAATTTAAAGGAGATGTTAGAAAAATTCACAACAAGATCAAAAAATTTAGACTTAATCCTAAATAATCAAAAAGCATGTTATAATAAAACCGGACTAGGATATAAGTCGAATTCAAATAAAACCTTCAAATCATTAATAACCCAATACAAGTCAACCAATCTAGCTTGGGTTCCGAAAGCGTGTCTAACCACGCAAGTAGGACTTAATCAATATTATATACCTAAAGAAAAAATACATTATATAAAATTAAATAAACCAAACCAAAATCTAAAATACAAACCTAAATCAAATTCAAAATCTAAACAGTTTAAAAAATAACAAAATTATCACCAAGTTAACTATAACTATAAAAAGAATCGACACAAGCCTAAAATCAAAACTTAAATTAATGGCCAATAATTGGGGAGCTCAGAAAAGTCGGCACCTCCAAAACTAACTTACAAGGTAACCCAAAACTAACAAACCCGGAGACAATTAGAATTAGAGACCAAGTTTAACTTGAATCATGGTATTGGTGAAATTTTGGATGATAATACGTTAGGAAACTTGGGCATCGCATGTCTAGAAAGATATGGTTTCGATCTGTGCATTTGGCCAAGTGGAACCGAAGCTACCCTTAAACGAATCCTAACCAGTTAGACCAAGATTTAGTACTAAGTTCTGTGGATAGGACTATTCGGAAAACCTCGAAAGGTTGGTTACTTCTAATGATGTCCTTGTGACTCACCAAGCTTAGAAGTTTATCCGAAGAATGCCTATTTGTGGAAACCAAAGCTAAGTCTGAATCTAACACAAGTTAAACCAAAACTCTGTAATCAAACCAATTTCATCTCACAAAATCATAGGATTCCCTGATTGATAATATAGATCGGGTGAGATGATAAGGCTTAAAAATTAATTTTAAAATTTTAAACTTAAATTAATTTTAAACTTAAAAATTATTTTCAAAATTTTAATTTTTAACTTAAAAATTATTTTCAAAATTTTAATTTTAAACTTAAAAAAAATTAATTTCAAAATTTTAATTTTAAACTTAAAAATTATTTTCAAAATTTTAATTTTAAACTTAAAAATTATTTTCAAAATTTTAATTTTATACTTAAAAATTATTTTCAAAATTTTAATTTTAAACTTAAAAATTATTTTCAAAATTTTAATTTTAAACTTAAAAAATTAATATCAAAATTTTAATTTTAAACTTAAAAATTATTTTCAAAATATTAATTTAAAACTTAAAAATTAATTTCAAAATTTTAATTTTAAACTTAAAAATTATTTTCAAAATTTTAATTTTAAACTTAAAAATTATTTTCAAAATTTTAATTTTAAACTTAAAAATTATTTTCAAAATTTTAATTTTAAAAATTTTAATTTTAAACTTAAAAATTATTTTCAAAATTTTAATTTTAAACTTAAAAATTATTTTCAAAATTTTAATTTTAAACTTAAAAATTATTTTCAAAATTTTAATTTTAAAAATTATTTTCAAAATTTTAATTTTAAACTTAAAAATTATTTTCAAAATTTTAATTTTAAACTTAAAAATTTATTTTCAAAATTTTAATTTTAAACTTAAAAATTATTTTCAAAATTTTAATTTTAAACTAAAAAATTATTTTCAAAATTTTAATTTTAAAACTTAAAAAATTAATTTCAAAATTTTAATTTTAAACTTAAATTAATTTCAAAATTTTAATTTTAACTTAAAAATTAATTTCAAAATTTTAAATTTAAACTTAAAAATTAATTTCAAAATTTTAATTTTATACTTAAAAATTAATTTTAAAATTTTAATTTTAAACTTAAAAATTAATTTCAAAATTTTAATTTTAAACTTAAAAATTTATTTTAAAATTTTAAAACTTAAAAATTTATTTCAAAATTTTAAACTTAAAAATTAATTTCAAAATTTTAATTTTAAACTTAATTTCAAAATTTTATTCAAACTCAAAACTTAACTTCAAACCTAATTTAAAAAAAAAAAAAAAAGTCAAAAACCAGGTGCGGGCGCCCCTGGTATTCCCCTCCGGGGCGCCCGGAAGGGGTTCCGGGCGCCCCGCCCTAGCAACCCCGGGCGCCCGGAAGGGATCCGGGCGCCCGGAGTCCCCTATAAATAAGGGGCAGCAGGCGCCCCCAACCTTTGCCCCACCAATTCTCACTTTTGCCAAGGTTCACTTTGAACCTCAGTGCGAAAGTACTCTAAATCAAAATTTTCTTGCGGTGAAGACGCTGTTGCGATTCAACCGAGGTCGTCAAATCTATATTTTTCGATGGCTCCTCGGTAAATAAAATACTTCCCCTCTCTAAAATCTTATTAGAATTTGTCTTCTCAATTTTTTCTTAGAATATTCTTTTATTTATATACAGTAGGAAACGAACAAATACTGGTGCTGGACCCTCCAATACTAGTACAGACCCTAGGTTTCCCACAGACGAACTTAGGATTAAGTTTGAATCCACCATTTATAAGTCCATTAGGACTACCTGCATAGATAGATCGTTCTTTCTAAGGTCATGTCCCTCTGCTTTAGAGGTTATAGGCCACTATAACTTAACGAACCTTGTCGAATGTACCAGTCCAATAAACATAAGTCTGTGTGCCGAATTTTGCAATAACCTAGTAAAAGTAGACGATTTCACCTATACCACTAGGACAGCAGGCACTGATATCGTATTTTCCCCTACGACTATCCGAGAGTTTTTAGAGTTGCGTCCATCTACTTGCTCCTTTTTGTGCTATCCTCCGAGGGATCTACCGTTCGAAGATCCCTACTCACATATTACTCTCGATACGATTTATTCGTATTTTTTCGGGGGAGAGAGAGATCCCACTGTGACACAGTTTAGGTCAATAGAACTTCGAGTCCGAGACTACGCTCTGTATAGGGTTGTAGTCCTTTGCATTTTACCACTGACTACTCGGGACATCGCTGTGATGCGCCCATTCCATTCGTTCTTACTTTATGCCCTGATTCATAGGTTAGACATTGACATCAGCCTACATATCTTCTCCACCATCATCTATTCAGCTGGATTTGTGACTGACAGTCGAGTCCATATGCCATTTGGTCACATTCTGACAGCCTATATGTCCTCGTTGCACATTGATGTCACTAGGGGAGACGTTGCCCATATGACCGAGTTCGATGTTATAGCCGCTCGGAACTTTTCCCTAGCCGGCATCCATATAGATAGAGATGACGGGACTATGTCTTGGCGCACCAGCCCGATCCAGACCCACAGGTGGACGAGTTCATGCTCGCACTATTTCCAGAGGAAGCCGCACCGGCTCCACCACCACCCCCAGCTCGAGCACCACGACACGCTCCCCGCACTCTAGCCGACCGTATGACCGGACTAGAGAGAGCTATGGCGAGTCTCCAGCAGGAGAACTCTGATTTTCATCGGGACATACGGCGAGAGGTTGCCGAGTTACGAGCTGCCGGAGACACCCGACACACTGAGCTGATGGCACTTCTTCGATCCTTGGGATCTGGACCACCCCTTTCATCATCTCAGTATCTTTAGTGATGACCTACTTCGTAGCTACACTACTTGTAAAATATTTTGGATTTATCTAGTGATATTTCAGACCTACATTGATTATGTTCTATCTCGGTAGACTATAATTTTTCTAAAAACTAGTTTTTTAACTTATAAGTTAAAACTGTATGTTTTCAAAAACTTACCATTTTTAGATTTTCAAAAACAGTTTTGGCCTTAGACTAGTTTTGAATCCTTAGAAAGCATGTACCCATAGGACTAGTTTTTGAGCATCTCACCAACACCCTAGGTTTACCTTGCTTGTGTTTGACAAACATAGAAAGGGGTGAGATGCATAGGCCAACTGTCTGGACTTAAGATGCTTATTTCAGTGCATCAACATAAGTCTGGACGTTAAATACAACTCAGATATTAATCAGATTAAAGTTAATCAGTCAAGTCAAAAAACTGACTGCTTGTAATCAACTTAATCTGACTAACCATGTGAAAGCTACTATCTTCTAATAGCTAGTTAGTACCTAATTGGTTAGACAGCTGGTTAAAGTTAAATATCAAGTTCAGGGGGAGAATTAACTCAAATTTTGTGTGTTTGAAAAATGCCTTTTAAAACCTAACATATGTTTGAACATTGAATTTAACTATGTATTTGAAAAATGTGAAAGTTTAATCCCACCTGATTTTCAAACCTGATTTGAAAAGTTAACTATTTCAAAATTTAGCTTTTATCAAATTAGCCTTAAAAATTAATTTTTGACAAATTTTTTTTTTTTTTTGGTTTGAAAAATCAAAGTTGAAAAAACTTACCTTTTTGAAAATTAGATGTTACTTAAACATAAAAAGTAAATTTGAAAAACCTATTTTTGAAAATTTCCACACGCTTAAGAGTTAAACTTGATTAACTTTTCAAAACTCAACTTGTCTCCCCCAAGTCAACTTGACTATTTTTTTACTTGGTGTTAAAAATTGCACTTTTATCTTTCAAATTTTGAACCAAACTTAGATATCTTTCAAAATTTGATTACCTATTACAGTAACTCTTCACTATGATTATTTACCTTTGTTCATTTTTTTGATGAATGCCAAAGGGGGAGGAGGGTTAGGTGGTTAAGTTAGCTAAACCAATTTGAAAACACAAACTAACTTTAAAACCACACAAATGCATGTTGTTTCTTGCATATGCTTTCACTAACTTAACCAGGTTGTCATTCCATCAAAAAGGGGGAGATTGTTGGTGCGGCTAGCACTAACGATTTAACCTAGGTTTTGATGAATGACAAATAGGTTAAGTTAGTCTTGTTGTTGTCTGACACTTTGATCGAGTGTGCAGGAGAAGTCCAGCTAGGTCGACGGGCTGACCGGATAACTAGCGAGAAGTCCAAGCGGGTCGACGGGCTGACCGGACGCTTGGCGAGAAGTCCAGCTAGGTCGACGGGCTGACCGGATAGCTGGCAAGAAGTCCAAGCGGTCGGAGGTGGCCGGACGCTGGCGAGAAGTCTAGGACAGGTCGACGGGTGACCGAGCGTCTGGCGGTAAGTGAGGTAAGTCCGGAGGAGTGATGAGGGACGCGTTCCGGAAGGGACATTAGGCGTCGATCCGGCTTAGATCCATTTGGATGTCTAAGTCGAGATCGTGACTAGATTCGGTCTCGAAAAGACGGAATCTAAGTCATACTCTCTTTATCCATCTGTTGAACTTTAACCGTGCTAACAATTTGTTTTACAGGATGTATATTTGCCTCGGACTAACTTTGTTTTGCGGGAAAAGGGAGTCTTCTGGAACAAGGTGGTCAGGCGCCCGGAGGGGATCCCGGAAGGCGAATTTTATCCAGCCAAGTTGTCGCCACGTGGAGCATCTTGGTTTGAGCAGTTACGTCACACTCGGCGCCCGGAAGGGAGCCCAGCATATAAAAGAAGCCCCAGGCAGGAGCTTCAAAAATCAATTTTTACTGAGAACTCTTCTACTGCTGGTCTTGCTGCTCGACGTTCAAGTGCGACGTCAACAACACTCCGACAAAAGTGCTCCTCCGGTGTTTATTTAATTTTTCTTTGTCGGTATTGCTTTATTATTACTAGCATTTCCTGTACTTATTCTGTAATCATATTTCGACTTGTTAGTGATTGCCCAACGAAAGTGGTCAAGGATCACGGGCCTTCGAGTAGGAGTCGTCACAGGCTCCGAACGAAGTAAAAACATCTGTGTCTACTTTATTTTTCTGCTGCGTTTATACTCGTCTTTTTCGAATCGATATTCACCCCCCCCTCTATCGAATCTAACGGTCCTACACTTGACAATTTCAAGTACAATATTAAAGCAGTAATAAAATTTTATTCCGATAACTTAAAATAGTAAAATTGAAGCCTCTGGTCATCGGAGTCTTGTTACAGTTTTGCCGGATCGTCTTTTGAGCAGCACATGGACGAAGGGTTGTCAAATTACGTTGTATCTTTGCTGCTGGTCGAATCCAACTTAAATAGCATGTGGAGGGCACCCTCAAGCTCCATGAGGGCACCTCCAACCCACCGAGTCAACCGCGCACAGATAAGCTCTGACCTTTGCTACTTATCTGCTCGAGGGCGTCTCCAACCGCATGGAGGGCACCCTCGTGCCAGTGTCCAGGGCACCCTCAAGCTCCATGAGGGCACCCTCGCGCCTTGCTGTGAGGTTGCTTCTCCAGGTCACCCAAGGCAAATATGTCCAATTCACTTCCTGTAAAATATGTTAGTCCAAGAAACTAGCCATATCCTGTAAAATAAAGTTAGACATGATAAATAACGTATTTGACAGCCAGTCTTTGGACTGTCCGGTTCTAACTTCGGATTTCTGACCAGAAACCCTAGATCGAACCGACACCTATTGTTCTTCACCGGGGAATGTGTCCTCACCTACTCTGCTCAGGAGAATATACCTGTTGCCAGACCGGTCCTCCAGATTGACTAGACTTTTGTTCAACACCCGAGGCTCCAGGAGTTTCCGCTGGACGCCCACTCCACGACCCGTCCAATCTTTCAGCTGGTTCGCGACACTAGGACTTTCCACCTAGAGTCCTCGACTCTAGGACTTTTGCCAAAAGCCCTCGACCTGCCAAGACTTTCCGCCTAGGGTTACCACCCCCTAGGGTTTTCCACCTGTCTAACTGCAGCTAGGACTTCTGCCTAAGTACACTTAGGACTTTTCTGCACACTCATTTAAAAATGTTTGATCATAAATGACCTTAACTTTGAATCCTTTGTCATTATCAAAACCTAAGTTCGATCGTCGGATGCTTACCACACCAACATAATGAACAAAAAGAATGGAGTCATGTTGGTTAGGAAGAAAGCCAAGAGATCAATTACAATGGAGAACTTATCAAATCAAGTTCGAGGAGCTTGTTTAAGGTCGTAAAGAGCCTTCTTTAGTCTACAAACTTCACCAGGGTTGTGAGTGACACCTGATGCTATATAAACTTATTCTTGAAGATTTCCATTTTAAAAAGTATTTTTAACATCCATATGAAAAATAGACCATTAACGAATTAATGCAACTGTAATGAGAGTATGAATAGTAACAAGCTTGGAAACTAGATCAAAAGTTTCCTCATAACCCATATTATATTATTGGAAAAAATCCTTTAGCAACCAAAAAAACTTCATGCCACTTAACTGACTCACCAAATTTAGTTTTGATCTTATATACTCATTTAAAACCAATCATATTCTTCCCTAAAGGAAGAGGAACAAGATCCCAAGTATTTGTTTGATACAAAGTAGAATATTTTTCTATCATAGCTTGCTATCAAAGAGGATCAAGAACAACCTCTATATAAGAGGAGGGCACAGACAATTGGTGAATATAAGCCAAAAGAGAAGAAAAAGAACCAGAATAAGTATAATATATAAAATTAGATAATTGAGTGGACTTATTAGATTGTTGATGGTAACGAGGAGGAGGATCCGTTATCATAGGCAGAGGAATCATCAGAAAGCTGATGACTAGAATCTATATGAGTGTCAATCCCATAAGTAACAACATTAGAAGAAAAGGTACCAGGGTGGTCTAATTGTGGAAAAACATGGGATGACATATCATTGGAGTCAATGCAAAAAGGATCAATACGAGTGAGATTAGATTTTTTAAGATTAGGAGTGTCAGAGGGAATGGAATAGAATGGGATGTATTCAAGAAAAACAACATAACGTGAGACATAGAGTTTTTGACTAATTGGATCATAGCATCTATATCCCTTTTGACCTTCACTGTAGCCAAGAAAAACACAAAGAGCGGATCGAGAACTCAGCTTTACTACATTCAACATGAGGACAGAGGACAAAACATGTGGATCCAAAAACTCCTAAGATAGAATCACCAAGAATAGAACCATATAGTTTTTCAAAAGGAGACAAATTGGATGTAATAGAAGATGAAATTCTATTGATAGAATAGACTATAGTAGAATAATTTCCCCCTAGAACTCGCTTGGAACATATGTAGATAATAGGAGAGAACATGTAATTTTAATAATATGTCTATGTTTTCTTTCAGTAACACCATTTTATTCTAGAGTATCAATACAAGAACTTTGATGAAATGTACCATCTAAGACAAGTAGTTTAGAAAAAAGATTGGATGTATATTCACCATCTAAATCACATTAAAAGCATTTAATAACAACACTATATGGAGTTTTTACCATGACACGAAATATATGATAGATACTAAGGAAATCAAAATGATGTTTTATAAGATAAACTCAAGTATAATGAGTGCAATCATCAATTAAGAAAATGTAGTAATGGGGCAGGTGTACGAACAAGAGATGAACGCTAAATATTATAATGAATTAACTAAAATAGTGCAAGAGAAATAGAGATAGTTCTATAGAAAGGTAAAGCAGAGAATTTCATCAATTTACAACCACAACAATTTGAAATATCATGAGTTTGTAATTTTCCTAATTTTTTTTAGAAGCTAAGTATTTCAAACAAGAAGAAGAAACATGTCTAAGACGAGAATGCCACAAATAAAAATTAGAAGTAGAGCTTAACTGAAAGGATGACTAATCAACACTAGAAGCTACAACATCTGAAACTTTCAGCTCTCCTAATACATATAGTCCCATCTACTTACGACCTATCCTAATCTACTTCTGAGATTGTGAATCATGTGCATAACAAGAAGATGAAGTAAAAGAAAATGATAAACTAGAATCACATAATTGACCGACCAAGATAAGATTCAAAGTAAGATTAGGAATATGATATACATTTTGACAAAGACAAATTATACGTATATAGAGCCAATACCAGCTAATGATATGAGAGAACCATCGACGGTCATCACCGACATAGAAGGAGATGAATTTGTAAATATAAAAGAATTGACATTAGCTAACATATGATGCAAAGCTCCAGAATCAAGGATTTAGATAGGAGAAGGTATACCTGAGGTACCATTAGAGGGCAAACCTATGTGAGAGGAGGCAGACATGGCATGTGGATGAGATGCAAGAAACTTCTAAAATTATTCAGTAAGAGCAACGATTGTAGCATTTGATGATTGAGTCACTCCATAGTCTGTAGGAGGAATTATTGTTGCTATGTTGGGTGCTCTAGGTTTAAGAAATCATTATTATGGTTGACTACCATATTTATAAGGAGAAGACATAATCAAAAATCATGTTTTTCAGTCGTCAGGGGAACTTAAGAACTAAAAATCAGATCTCCACCATGCAAAATGTAGCTTTAGATGCAAGGAATGTTCCCTCAAAGTTTTAAGGTGATCCAACAGTTGAAATTTAAGAAAATGTAATTCTTCTATAGCTGTAGTGGGTCAATTTTCCCAACAAACCAACCATGGCATAGGAATCATTGAAGAAGCCTCAAAGGATAGACCTTCAGACACCTTGAAATCACAAATCTCGACGATAGTGTTGAAGTCCTTCCAAATCTAAACATTTTAGCTTGGTAGGATCGTGCTCTGATACCATGTGAATAATGCAAATAGAATGCAAAAGACAATGCAAAGAGAAAGAGAAAGAGATGAGAGAAAAAAGAGAACCAACAGAGGCTAGATAATTGTATTAAAAAGTAAGGGTTTACAAATAAAAAAGAGACATAAATAGACAACAAAAGTAATAACAAAAGACTAATCTATCCTTATATAATAATAATTTAACATATACTAACAAGTGTATGACTTTTGTTTTTACCAAATTAGTTCACACAAGTGCTAAATTATTTGATTAGAGTATCCACATTGGAATTAATGTGGGAGTGTTATAATGCATAAATGTGTTAGATTTTGAGGGATATCTTAAGGAAATCAATTTATGATTTTTACTATTTATTTAATAAATATATATTCACTATTTGAGTGCATACTATATGTTTGAATTGTCTTAAACTTATTTATTTAATGATACAATTCATAGTATGAGAGAATTTGTGATTGGATCATAACTTGTGATTATCTCTACATGTGTAATTATGAATGTATTAGAATTTTCTTAGTCGTTGAATTGATGTATTCAGACATCATTAATTCTGTAAGACTAGCACAGGTTATACTTCTTGGTTCAGCCAAGCAGTTGTTTCTCACTAGTTGGAAATATTGGGATGTCAAGAGTTAAACGTGGATGCTAGTTATTTTAACAAGTTCATTGGAGTTGTTGGTGCAATTGACCTCCAAGGTTTTAATGTCCGATAAATATGTTTAATAGGGCTTGATCAAGGGAAGTCTTAGTTAAGGCTAGGCAAGGGTGAGAAGTCAACTGAGTGACTAGTCCTAATTGCGGTTAGGCAAGAAAAGTCCTAGTTGTGGTTAGGCAAGGGAAATCTCGATAGATCGTGGAAGCCAAGTGGATTTGATAGATCTGGAGGACCCAATATCGAATCCCTGGTGGGTTGATCCAATGCTAAGTCTTGGTGAGTGAAGCCAGGTAGAGAAAACCTTAGGGGATGATAACCTTAGGTCCTGGTGAGTGAAGCCAAGTGGAGAAAATCCTAGAGAGAGGTAACTCTAGGTTCTGGTGAGTGAAGTCAGATGGAGAAAATCCTAAGGGGAGGTAACCTTAGGTAACAAGAAGTCTTGGAGGAGTGAACTCCAAACAAGGTTGAATAGACGCGCGGTCGACCGAACCAACGAATCCTGGTAAATCTAAGTTTAGTTTTACCATAGTGTTTTGTATTACTGTTATTGTCGTTGGCTAATGTAGTATTGCAGGAAAAACCTTAGTGGATCAGAGATCAGACACTGAGCAGAGAAAGTTCAAACAGGTTTGGAGGACCATGTTTGGCAGGTAAGTTGAGTTAAACAACTGGAGAACTGCGACAGTAAGGTCGTGTTCTGGAAGGGAACAAACCCTAAGTAGCTGATCCAACTAAAGAAACCAGGAAAGTTTCCAAGTTGAGATCAAGATAGTGTTACTATTAATTACTACCCATGCATGTTACTATATTATTGTGCTAACATTTGTTTTGTAGGAATATATTTTTATTTCTCTATTTTGCAGGTTCAGCCTGATCGGTCGACTGAACCTAAAGATCGGTCGACTGAATCAGGTTGACTTAGACCGGATTAGACTAGAACTGAATAGACATAGCCTTCGTTCAAAGATTGATCGATCGACCGAACCAGATGATCGGTCAATCAAACAATGGTGACATGGCAGCGAGCAAATCGAGCTGAAGCAAAGAAGGAAGATTGATTGATCTGTCGACTGAACCTGGAGTTCGGTTGACCAAACAATAAAGACATTAATAGCGCATTAATTCTAGATCTTGGCGAATAGGGAAGGCTCACTATTCAATCGACCAAATAAGGTAATCGGTCGACCAAACCATTAAAGATCAATCAATGCTCGAGGATCAGATCTCAGCAAAGAAGGAAAGCACAAGGATCATTCAACCGAACTCGAGGATCAGTCGATCGAACCAAACCAGACTTATAAAAAGGTAGCTCGAGGTCTGAGAATAACAATTGATTCTTGATTCACACTGTGCTAAAGCCTTCGTTCTGTTGCTCTGCTACTCATCTTCAAGCAAGTTACTGCTTCGTTCAAGTGTCGACCGAGCTTTGTCTTCTATTCTTGTAGGTATATTTATTTAAGCTTTCATTGTACTTAACTTGAAAGAAGATAGTAGTTTGTTACTATCTTCTACTTGCATTTGTACGCATTACTTCTTTCCAAAGATTTTGGAAAGAAGAATTACAGTGGATTGCCCAATGATGCGGTCAAGGATCACGGGTCTTGGAGTAGGAGTTAATGTAGGCTCTGAACCAAGTAATCACCTAAGTCGTCTGCTTTATTATACTAATTTCCGCTGCTTACTTTGATTGATTTTACGATACGAAAAGAAAGAGTTTTTGATGACCGATATTCAACCTCCTCTCTATCTCATCTTTCGATCCTTCAGGAGTGACCTACTGTAAGACTTCATATGGTTCTCTACATATATAGATATGTTTGTGAAGTTCTACTACAGCTCGAGTGTAAGTTTCTTTAGACTTGAGGTATACAAGTCACCTTGCTCATAAAGGCTTATATTTTGACATCTTAAGCAAGCATCTCCTTGAAGGTGTGGATCCGAGATGATTATGTATAAGTTGAAGTGTCTGAAGGTATTTGGATAGCCCACAAAGGATTCATAGCTCCCTACAAGGAGGCGTATACCCTATGACCACTCGTTAGGATTATTACTCAAAGTCTTTGGCTAAAGCATCACATATAAAGAGTATGAGACTCTTGTACACATGTACAAGTAATTTGAATTCGTAGAACGAGGAAGTATTACTTGGGCTAGGTGTGACGTAGTCAGCCTAGTGGGGGCAGACACATAGACCATATTCTGAACCAAGTGGGTATAAGATGAGTGAAAGGAATAAGACACAATTTACTGTAATTGCTGAAGGGTTCAGAATTAGTTCTGAGATCAACTGTGATTTTCTAGTTAATTGGGGATCATGATGTATTACTAGATGCCACTCATGATCGTTCCATAATTAAGTAGTTAATTATGGATGACCAAGATAAACTAGGAATCTATTGGGTCACACGTACTATGAATCTTTAAAAGACATAAAATAATTTAGAGAATAGAATTCTCAGATCAAGAGATAAAAGTGTGGTTAGACTATACATGAGACATATATGGAAATATTTGTTGAAACGGAAGCGTCGATGTGCCACATCTCTTATGGAAGAGTTGCACCCTATTTGGTTTAGTCATGAACCAATTTGATTTAACCATGAACCAACTTGATTTAGTTGTGAACCAAACAAAGGGTTAATAGGATAATTTTTAGTTAAGACATAATGGGTCGGATTTAAGCTTCCTAATCTAATTTATAAAGAGGACTATATATTGATATGGTTAAGAGAGAATTAATACATAATTCATTATTGACTTGTTTAAGTTTTGAAAACCTAAACCCAATACCTCTCTCCCTCTCCTTATCTCTTGTCGCCGACGACAACAAGAGGGTCTCATCTTGTTTCCATGAGCCACCCAAAGGAAGAAGATATTCCTTTTGCTTCTTCTTTCTCTTCTTGATCCTTCTCCTTTGCTCATGGCTAGTATCTTCTAAAGGTGAAGCTTGTTCGCTTGGAGTTGTCTTAAAGAGTTCTGCATGGGTATTTATAGAGGTGAGGTTTGATAACATCACAAAAGATTGATGTCCTTCTCGTTAGAGGTCATCCGTAAGGTATACCTAGAATAATTATTATTCGATTTCATTTTCATTTTATGATTTTATCTGCGCGATTGTATCTTGCATGCGTATAGTATGTGCGATATAATAAACTAGTTTATTTATCTTTAAGTATTCTGCTGTGTATGTTTATCAAACATGTTTGTAGCACACACCGTGTAACACCCCAAATTTCATGATTTAGAGTTCTAAAAGTCCTTATAAAAATCTAGAAATGCTATAGAAAAATTCTAGAGATTTTTAGGAATTTTTAGAGTATTTTTACGTAATTTTTGGAGTTTGTTTGGTATTTTTACCAAGAGAAAGAAGTTTAAAAAAATATATATATATAAAAGTGTTAAAGCTGGGTTTTGAACCCAAGACCTCGGACCCGAACCAGGTTCTAATCGGATACAGCCAACCAGCTGAGCTACACGATTTTTGTTAACCTTATATGGGGCGAAATATATATAAGCAGTATTTAGGAATGTTTAAATAAATTGAAAATAAAAGTGCGCGGATGAGGAATCGAAGCTGCGACCTGGGATTTGGTTAAAGCCGGGCTGACCAAGTGTGCTAGCGATCGTTTCTTATTAAGAAAGGAGAAATATTCTATTGAAGAAGTAGTTAATGAATAGGAAATAAATAGGAAGGAAAAATGGTTGCAGCCAAGTTTCGAACCCATGCGCTATGCCTTAAGCAGAACGCAGCCCACCAACAGACCAACTGCGGGTTTGTTAATAAAACCCGAATCAAGTTGTATTTAAGCAATAGTTAGTTAACAGAATATTAAAGTTATAAGAAGAGAACTTAGGTTTTTCCCGTGACAAAATCTTCTCCTCTCCTCCTCTCGCGACGGCGCTTCTTCTCTCGGGCGAAAACAGAGACGAAGCTAGGGCTTCGTCTCCGGCGGCCGGCGAGCACCCTTCCCCGTGAGTTCTTCATACCTTTGTGATCCTCTCGTCGAGGAGAGCAAGAAGATACCAAGAGATCGTCGAGGAAGCATATATCCGAAGCCCTAGAAGCCTCCTTCTTCTCGGTTGTAAGTCAAAGTATTCCAAGAAAAGGTGAGTTGCTTCTCACTTGCAGTAGGAGTTGTTTCGAGCTTTGATTCGTTTTCATGGCTTTCGGATTCTTGTTTTCTTTTGGATTTCGAAGCAAGTTTGAGGGGTTTTGTTTTTGATGCTTACTGCCATGAACCCTAAAGAAAGAAGATAGGGATTTTAAGCAAGAAGTTTGATGATTGGTATTAGAGTTCTCATATGATCAATAAATATGGTCCTAAGAATTTTCAGTAATAAAGTGAAATCCCCAGAAATCATACATCTAAAATATATAGTTCAAAACGATTGGAGGCTTTACAAACTTTTGTCGATTAACGAATTCTGTATATGCTTTTTAAGTAAAATAGGAAGGTCTACTTTTGACCCAAATAAGGTTTCACACCCTTGGTTATATTCGGATAAATGTAGCACAAACTTTGTTTTCCAAATAAAATAGGACTGGCCTAATATGAAGCAGCGTACCGTCATATAACTAGGAATTTTAGATGGGCCAAATTGAAAGTGATGCCATTTGGATCCAATTCAATGGCAGATTATAGAATTTTGTGGATTTGGCTTTGTATAGAACTCAATCTTGGAGGGATAAGAGTCATGTTAGCAACCCGAAATAGTTAGCACAAAGATGGCTTGATGTACAGAATTAAGGAATTGATAGAGCTTTAGTTTCCCTTCATGTTTTGGATCATGCTGTATAGAATTGTTGCTAGGGATTTAGTCTTCCTTTCATGACTTCGGAACAGTTTTGAGTATCTCAGTTGTAGTATCTCAGTTTTTGATATGCCTCATGAATTTCATATTAGCCTTGAGATCTTGTTGTTGGTTGCTTAGTAAGAATAGTTTTTTTTAGCATTGGCAGATTTCTTTTCCATTGCTAATATAAGTGTAGTTTTCCTTTTCTAGCTTTACCTTAGTACGAATTCTCAGTATTTCCTGATGTAGCATGATATTCTGTTAATTCCATGCAGCAACGATTCCTTTATTTTCTAGATTCTATTGCATGCCTAGTAGTTGAATTTGTTTTACTATCACAACATGCTTAAGTTGTTCTAGTTTCCTATTTGCTATTGGAATGACATGAGCAGTCCTATTTTTATAGCATGCAGATTTTTATAAGTAAAGTATGCAGATTTTTGATAGGCTTAATATGCAGATTTTTATTAAGCTTTACATGCAGATTTATGTTAAGCTTTGTATACAGATTTTCAGTACGTAGAGTGTTCCAGTGCACCCCAAGTGCTTGATAAAATGCTTAGCTCAATATAATGCTACAGTAGGCATTTTAATAGCTCAGTAAATACAGTAGAAGCATTTAAAATAACTTATTTAGTCTTGCTACAGCTTTTATGGACTAGATGTGTCACGCCCCCAGAGGAGACCGTACCGAAAAATTTCGGCAGCATCTCCCCTGTACGGGTGACAATCTGAGGCATCCATACATACAATATACATCAGCCACATACGGCTGGAAAATATCTACACAACCACACAATTATATAAATATATGAATCAGCCCACACGACTGTACTAAATCAACACAGCGGAAATCACAACATCGATCATAAAACATAAAGTAACTAACTGCGAGCCGGCTCGGCTTGACACAATAAGATCAAACCAAATACAAGAGAATACAAATATATAAACAAGTACAAAACCCAAAATACAAATAACGTAAGAAATACCAAAATCGTAAGGTCGTCCTCGAATGTGACGTGGAACTGGCGGACAGGATCTCCAGGCGACTCCATAACTCCTTTACCTGTTACCTGGTGAAATTACCAATATGCGGGGTGGTGAGTATAAAAACTCAGCGGGTAATAGACTGATAGTGCATGAGTACAGTAAATCAAACTAGAGATACAAAGGTATACAGTCTCGTAAAGAAATAGCAGATACTACAGTGATAACATAATAAGTGTCCATACCTGAAACCATATCCTAGGCTAGTGGTAGAAGGTAAAGTGTAGCAAAGTCCTGCTATAGTACTGCTCATAACTACATGGTATCATGTGAGGTATATACATGTCAACAGTAAGTAGGCCAGTGTCTAAACACATATCACAGGTATAAATCTCAACCTATGTAAACATAACAGCATAAATAAACAACAGCAGTATAATCTAGCAACAGCAGCATAGATAAGCAACAACAGCATAAGTAAACAACCAGCAGATATAATAACAACAGCGTATGTACTGATGGTCACCCCGCCCACCTCTCTGCACCACGACCCCTGTATGGTCGAGAGGCCGGATCGATGACAAACTGTACCACCCAAAGGCCGCCACTACTCTCGAGTGACCGGATGGACAGGTGCATAGTAGCTGAATAGCTACGTCTGCGACGGGGTCCCTGCTGCCGCAACTCCAGCTGCCACTACCCATGAGTGACCGAGTGTGGCACGACAGGACAAGCGGCACGCTCCAGCTACCACCACCCATGAGTGGCCGAGCGTGCGGCCCAGGCCAACGACCGTCTCAACCACAAGGGAGCCAAAGTCGTCGGCTATGCATGCAATGACATGATGCGAATAATGCAACAGTCATCATATATATATAACAGGAAAATCAGGTATGCTACATGAATCCGCATGCTCAATACTAAGCATAAACAAACAGTAATCAAAGTAGGTAAACATGGTATCAGGTGTCCATATATCCAATACCTACTATCTAATGTCTGGTATCTAGTATCCAATACCTAGTACTATAGTATCTGCTGAATATCATGAATAGCAACGAGAGACTGTATAGATACAGAAACGAGTAGCTCAAAGATCGAGTGGAAGTATCAACCGCAGGAAGAATAAGAGTGGAGTCAAGATAGATACAGCAACTATCTGAACATAAAGCTCATACACTAGGATCAAAATACTAAAGAGATAAAGCAAGAAGTACCCGCCTATATATGTCGATCGTGCCAAATGATCTCACATCGAGACGCTCATCTCGGATCAAAGTCCTGCAAATCACAATATACAGTTTAGCTAACCACATATGCAATAACTAGCTAAACCCTAAACCCCAAACTCCATAGTCCAACCAATGTAAACAAACATAGATCAATGCTAACCAAATCACTACAAACCATGAAATCCGATCTCCATCTTCAACATTCCATCGAATCCCAAATCTGCTACATCACCAAATCAATCCCAACCAATTAAGTGTAAATTAACAACCTCAAACCACAATCAGATCCCAACAATCCACAATTTACCATACAAATCAATTTTATATTGATTAAGCCTCAACTATTACAATCATCCTTTAGATAACTAAATTCCAAACATAAATACTCATATCAACTAATCAAGTCCATAATCCAATAATTAAACTCAACTAAACAATGAATCCATAATTTCACTATTTTATCCCTTAACCAAATGGACCAATTATCATCAAATCCTAATTAACCAAACAATACCAATAGAATGGCTTCAACTCAATAAACATCCAATTCTAACCACAACTTACCTAATTCAATGCGCTCTGTTGTAGATTTGCAGCTGGGATCATTGCTGCTGGAAACTTGTGGCTTGAGCTAAGGATCACCCACACACAGATACAATCAGAGCTGAGTAAAGATACTCCAAAATGACATCAAGATAACTGCTGGAAAGATAGCCCAAATCGACACTTGTTATCCCAATTCCAGCGACCTCACAATCAGGGCAGAAGGCATTTGGGCGACGGTGAAGATAAATTTCACTCGGCACCACCAAAGGCAACAACACACAAGAGATCAGCACAGGGAAAAATGATGATACCTCTCACACGGCCATCGACAGCGCTGTCCTAACCTCCCTCAATCAAATAACGTCGGCTGGGGAAGGAAACTAGGGCTTGATGCTGTTCATAACGGCGAGGCCGAGCTCCACCCTAGCCTTGGCGATGAATGCCTCAAAGCAGTGGCCGACGGATGATCAGCTGAGAGGGCAGCAACGTCGGGTGAAGGCGGAATAAATAGAAAGCTGCGGCTAGCGACTTCGATTGAAGTGACTCCGGCGAAGAGCGGCAATGAATCTGTGCCAGCGACAAAGTGGAAATCGGGAAGAGGACAGTCGAGTGGCGGAGCTGAGGAACGGTGGAGGAGAAGACCTCCATCGGCAGTGAACTCGTAAGCAGCCGGCGATCGGGCAGGGAGAATCGCGAGAGGGAGAGGGGCGGTGATGGTGTCGGCGATGGGTGAATTGGGGGTGGTCGGCGCAATGAAGGGCAGAGGGAGAGGCGGCGGTGAGGTGGAGAGCGTGAGAGAGAGGGGCTCGGGATTAAGAATAAGGGAATTAGGTTTTTATATAAAACTAACTTAGGTTTAGTTAATTAAACCATAAGTAATTCCTCAATCAACTCCCACAAAAGGGATAGTCCAAACAGGCTTTCTCTAGACCCAATAATTGATCCCCTTAAAATACGTCATACGAGCTCCGATTAAATCCCAGAAAATTCCTAAAAATTCCTGAAAAATTCCAATAAGATTATTTGTCAAATAACCTTATTATTTAACTATTATTTGGGTACCGTATTTTACATTCTCCCCCACTAATAAAAATTTGGTCCCCAAATTTACTACTCAACTCAGGGATCCACATCTAAGTGTAACAATCCAACAACATACTCATTTATCACTCCATCCGAGTATCAAGAATAAATCTCCATTCGTAAGAGATAACTCTGTGGGTTATGAGCTCACTCTGCTTCCGCTACGCCCACAATTCTATCTAGTCAACTGTGGGTAAATCAATCATCTCCAAAATCCACAACACCTAGTATTAGCAAATCCTCTACCGTCCATATAATGTGCTCCGACTGTCCATCTGTGAGAGGGTGAAAACCTCCACTTCAACAAAGCTCCACACTCACAATGCCACAAACTCTACAAGATATGTGAGGTGAATCATGGATCTCAATCCAATATAACACTCAGAGATATATCATGAGGTCCGATAATCTCTCTAAAATAAAACCCTGCTACTCGATCTAAAGAATTCATCCTACAAATCAACAACTAGAGGGCAAATTCATCAACCAATCAATGATTTCCCAACGCATCGTATCCTCTCCATGTCCTGTGTAATCTCACAACAAAATCCATCATAGCATGCTCCCAACTGTACTCTAGTATCTGAATGTACTTACCAATTCATACCCCCTATAACACTTGTATCTCGTAAGTGTTAAGCAACTAGCTCCACACTTTTCCACGTCAGTGGGGGTCATCTATCCAAATGTACCCTCAAGGTCATCCTATCAGGTACATACAGTTCATGGTCAAAGTCTCCATAAAATAGGGTACATCGATCCTCTACAGACTAGTCAAGCCAGCAATGGTATGTAGCTAACTCAGTCAACTCTCCGTCTGTACGAGTCCTGAACTCAAATGTAACTTTCAGGTCATCTAACTAGTACACAAAACCCAAGGATCAGAATCTCTATAAAATAGAGTGAGTCGGTCTCCTACAACCGAATTAATAAAAGTAACTCAATACTCTACCATCTACACCGACAAGAACGGATCAAACTTCCACTGATCAAGTCAACCAAGGTAGATCGGTCCTCTACTAACCGCAACAAGAGTAAACTGGTTCTCTACAAATCGAACCAACTAGGATAAATCAATTCTCTACTACCCAAGTCAATAAGAGTAAATCGGTTCTCTACGAACCAAGGAAATATGAGTACATTGGTTCTCCACGAACCGAACCAATATGATATTTAGCAGATACTAACCACTACTAAACTAGTGATAACAGAAATTAATAACACTAGTGGGATGGTAAAAGAAGTCCTATGAGACTGTATTCCTTGATCTCTAGTAGGGTCAACCGTGACCAGTGATTGACCCAACACATTTGATGTATGCTACAAAACAACTAGACAGGTACTAACAAAAGCATACTAATACATAACATAACTAACATAACAACTATGCATACACTAACAGAAATGTAAGATAACAATATGCAAACATACCTCCTATAGCTTGGAGAATCCTGTCGCTGCCTGGTCCCAAATCCCGAAAAGTCACATCGAGAAACCCAAATCATGAAAAACCAAATAAAAATAGGCCTCGTAAACCTATGGCTCTGATACCAATAACAATATGCAAACATACCTCCTATTTGCTATTGGAATGACATGAGCAGTCCTATTTTTATAGCATGCAGATTTTTATAAGTAAAGTATGCAGATTTTTGATAGGCTTAATATGCAGATTTTTATTAAGCTTTACATGCAGATTTATGTTAAGCTTTGTATACAGATTTTCAGTACGTAGAGTGTTCTAGTGCACCCCAAGTGCTTGATAAAATGCTTAGCTCAATATAATGCTATAGTAGGCATTTTAATAGCTCAGTAAATACAGTAGAAGCATTTAAAATAACTTATTTAGTCTTGCTACAGCTTTTATGGACTAGATGTCCAATGGGTGGGCTCCCACAGTCGCCTTTAGGTTCAGATAACCTAGTTCTAGGTTCAGATAACCTAGTTAAAGCAAGGTAAGAAAATTAGCTATGAAATCAGTATTTTATTTTCAGCAGTGGCACTGTACTGGATTAGATATCCATTGGGTTGGGCTCCCACAGTCATCCCTAGGTTTAGATAACCTAGTAAACCCTACTAGACTCGGAACTTGCAATCCCGGGTTTAGTTAGGGATGCGCGCACAGCAAGTACAGTTGCCGGGCCCATCAGCAGCATGATTATTATTTTGATCTATTATGTAAATAGTTTTTCAAAACTTCACAAATTAGTTATGTGAATACAAGTTAGACTCAGTTTAGCATTAATTAGTTTAACTTAGGTAGCAATTCAGTTTCTTATTGATACACATGATAGTTCTATGATTAGCTTTACATGTTAGCTTTTCAGTTAGTTCCTTCGCTATCTATGAGCATGATTAGCCATACATGTTTAGTATTTCAGTTAGCATGACTTCTTTGCTATTATGAGCATGATTAACCATACATGTTTAGTATTTCAGTTAGCATGACTTCTTTGCTATTATGAGCATGATTAGCTATACATGTTTAGTATTTCAGTTAGTATGATTCCTTTGCTATATATGAGCATGAGTAGCTATACATGTTAGTTTTTCAGTTAGTTGATTTCTTTGCTATTTATGAGCATGAGTAGCTTTACATGTTAGCATTCAGTTTTAGCATGTCTTTATTTGTATACATTCATATCGAGTTTTTGTGAGTAGATAGCGCTCACTAAGCTTTATGCTTATAGACTGCATTTCCTCCTACTGCAGATAAAGGAAAAGCTAAAGTATAAGGAAGAAGGCGACAAGGAGATGCTGTGACGGTGTGTGATGTGTGGACTATGGAGATCCTTGAGACTTAGCTAAAGAACTCACTTAGTTTAAGATTTGTTATGTTTCTTTTTCTTTTCTCCTTAATGCTATGATGAAGTTGAGATTGTAATTGAGTCTATTCCGCACTTTGTTATGTTTTATTGTTGGAGTATTATCTGTTTACTATTGCTAGAGTAGTTTCATTCTTCTTATTGAGTTATTATACTGCGTGGTTGAGTGATTATATGTTCCAGCCGCCTGTGGCTGAGTATACTCTGTATGTATTTACGGATATGGTCACCGGTACAGGGGAGACTCTGCCGAAATTTTTCGGTAGGGTTTCCATGTGATTTTTAATCATACCGGTTAAGTAGAGTTAGTAGTCAAGTAACGGTCATGCTTAGAGTGTAGTAGTAGTAAGAAGGGTGGTCGTTACACACCGCATTGGAAATATCCCAATAGTGGTATCAGAGTCTGATCGTACTTCGACATGAGCATAAAATTATTTTATGATTCATAATTAATGTTGTAATTAATTTTAGGATTTTTTTAGAATTATTAAGAATTTTTATTTTTTGAAGTTTCCTAAATTATTATGAAATTACACTTTTGGAAAGTTTCTAAACTAATTTTAGAAAATTAAATTTGGAAATATTTTTGTTAATTTAGAAATTATCATTTCTGAAATTTTAAAAAATATTCTATTTTTGAAATTTTTTCTAATTTGTTAGGTAATATCAAATTTAGAAAGATTTCAAAATTCTTTATAAATCCATATTTATGATATTCTAAATTAAATTATAGAAATTATATTCTTTGAAATTTTAGGATTTATTAAATATTCTATTTTTGAAAAGTTTCCTAACTTGTTAGGAAATACCAAATTTAGAAAGATTTGAAAAATCATAAAAAATTTAGATTTAAATTATTTAATAATAAATTAAGAAATATTAAATATTTATTTTATAAATTGTTAGGAAATTAATTCCAAAATAATTAAAGATTCTTGATTATAGAAAGATTATATATGAGATATATTAATTAAATTTAAAAAGTTAGTTTCCTAATTTGATTAAATAAATCTTGATTAATTGAAATCAGATTTGTAATATATTTTTATTTCTAAATACAATTATAGCATATTTAAATTTAGGTCATGTTCATGCATATTGTATGCCATGTAGATAATTAATTATGACATGATTAGATTTTGTCATGTGTGCAATATGATTAGATCTTATCATATGTGTGATGCGTCATGTTATGTCATGCGTACGATGTGTAATGTTATCATTTATGTCATGCATGTAATGTCATGTAGATAGAATATTTGCATAATGTAGATTAGAACAAACCCCTTATACAATATTAAATCTACACCTTCTGTTAATATGGTAAGAACCAGACTTTAAGTTCTTGTTTGAGTTGTTGGTTAAAGTTAAACTCAACTTGAAATTAAATATGTTCAAACCATAGAGATGCAATATCATGATTAACGGGTTGGTTTTAAATTTAAAGCATTGATTTGTTGTGCCAAAGTCATGATCAATGTAGATAGAGGTGAAGTTGGGCGATATACATTTGATGTATACTTGTTAATGTGCTAACAAAATGATGTTTATGCGAAAATTAATTAGTTGCTAGCATAATGTGATAATTGCATATAAGCGATATGCAATCAGTAAACTTGTTACCTACCGCTATAGCTAAGAATGTCTTGTTGGCTAAAGTCAATGTTGTTCTTATTTATGGTGGATATCAACCCACTTGGAGAAAACCTACCATCTCCCGAATTCAAAATAAGGGTGTTTAAATTTAATAAATAAGCAACCTTTTATTACATGTAAATTGTTTACATAAATAAAATCATGTCTCTCATACATTCTTATTTTTGTATTTTTAGGTTAATCATTTAATTATGACTTTTGTTAATCTGCGTTCGATTTTAGACTCGAATAAACTGACTGGCCCAAACTTCTTGGACTGGTTTCTAAGTTTGAGAATTGTTCTCAAAGATGAAAAACTAGCTTATGCCCTTAATGAGCCTCTTCACACAAGTCTTGATATTATTGTAACTACAGACCAATTGTTGACCCATTAGAAATATAAGGATGATTTTGTACTTATAAGTTGCATTATGCTAGCCACTATGACTCCTGAACTACAGAAACAACATGATAATTTGAATGCTTATTATATTGTCTATTATCTTTGTGAGCTATTTGATGAGTAAGCTAGATTCGAAAGGTTCGAGGTCTCCAAGCTTCTCTTTTGCTCTAAGATATAGAAATGTTCGTCTATAGAACAATTTGTACTAAGATAAACGACTACGTAGAGCATTTAGCATCACTTGGTTTTACAATGGGTCATGAGTTAAATATTAACTTAATTCTACATAGTTTGCCGAAAAGTCATTTACAATTTGTGTAACGACCCGCCTTCTGGGTACTAGGCTGTAAGGCCGATCGCTACAGTTATGCTGTACTATACTGTGCGGAAAGCTGGGCTAATTAAAATTTTACTCTACTAATGACGGATACAACTGATATGAAAGGTCTACAGACCTTCTTTGCTGATATACATATACTAAGGAGGGGAAACTAAACATTCCAACTGAGCTAGGGACTAGAAACTGAACTTCCCAACTACCTACTGACCTGCCGATCGATCCACAGATCGATCGGAGCTGTAGTCGTTCTGTTCCCAACTGGATCGGTCGGCAGACCGATCCAGGTGTGGCTGGATCGGTCGGCTGACCGATCCAGGAGGATACAGTAGCATACTGTATCTGTCTGGATCGGTCAACTGACCGATCCAGTGGCACTGCCCAGGCCCTGATCGGTCTGGAGACCCATCAGAGTTCTGATTTCGCCTGGGAACTCTGATTTCAGCACTTTGGCGTGCCAAAACCTCACAAAACAATTCTAACAAGGCTAGGAAACACTCTAACAATGGCAACTAACATTCTCACATCATAAGAGAAGGGTTCTAAGCATAATAGAGTGCATAGCTAACTAATTCATAGTGATTAACAACTAGAGTGCAAATAACAAAATACTGTAAAGTTCTGATGCTTAAATAAAACTTGCTAAAATCCCTTAGAATCTTTTATTCCAGTTCCTGCCACACACATCTTGGTCTGCATTGACCTCCACCCTCCGCTACTGGTCCACTTTTCCTTTACCTTTATCTGCAGTATAAGAAAAGTAGTATCTATAAGTTAAAAAGCTTAGTAAGAAACCATCTACCTCATAAAAACATGCAACGATGCAAATATGATTTTAAATCATGCTGTTTAAAACATATGCTGGATATACTGAATAAACTAAGCATGACATGGCATATAAGCATACAATCATGGCATATCTAAAGCTGAACATAAAGTCATCATGCATATTCACAGGGAAAAACTAAGCTGATACTAAGAACTGAGCTACGCTAATACTGAGCTACTGCTAGAACTGTACTGAATTCACGAACTAATTGTGAAAGGTTGAAAACCATATACATATAGTAAGTGAAAATACTAAACATGCTGCTGAGGGGCCCGGCAACTGTACGTGCTATGCGCGCATCTCTAACTAGACCCGGGGTTGCAAGTCCCGAATTTAGTAGAGCTACTAGGTTATCTAAACCTAGGGACCGACTATGGGAGCCCAGCCCAATGGATATCTAATCCAGTACAATGGCAACTGAAAAGTAAAATACTGAGTATAGCTAAACTGTTCTAAATTGCTGTTTCTAGGTTATCTGAACCTAGAGCTAGGTTGTCTGAACCTAGAGGCGACTGTGGGAGCCTACCCATTGGACCGTAGTCCCATATAAGCTAGAATAACTAATCTACTAATTTAGATGCTTCTAATGCATTCAACTGTGCTAATAAAAATGCCTAAGTTGCATTCTTTTCTAAGCTGGTTATTTAATCGAACACTTAGTGTGCTTTAACTCCCCTCTCTATTAGGGAGACTACCTTTAGGCACCCAACAGCATCTAAACCTCCAACTGAAGGAGAAAAGACGTGTCCGACCCATCTAAAGGTACTCACTAAATCCCTAAACCTGCGAGGAGGGTTAAATACACCCTAGATATCGATAAAAATCTGCATACACCCTAACTAAAGCATAAAAACTCAAACGGAAGCTATTATACTGCAGGTGAGGGGTTTCTTACCTCCTATTCATAATTTCTTACGATTCTAATCGCTAGAGTTCCGGTGGAGATGATCTTCTCGACGATCCGCTCACGTCTTCGCGTTCCTCTCGCGGAGAAGAGCCTTTTTCGTGTTGGAGTCGTCGCCGGAAGATGATCCGAGAGTCCTTGGGGCTTGGGCGCCGAGAGAGGAGGAGGAAGAGGTGTGGGCGGCGGTGAGGTTTTTGGAAGAGGATAGGTCACGGTGAAACAAAAATATAACTTCCTCACTTAATTAATTTTCCTATTTATATTAAAGACTTAATTCACCCAACTCCATTATAAATTTTATTGGTCCCCTTTCCTTTCAGCACGGCCCTGCTGGGTTCAACCGGTTACTAACATTATCCCTAAACCATAGGTCTCGGGTTCGATTCTCGCCTAAGCTATTTTGCGATCCTATTTATTTTTGCTACTTCCGCTACTCGGAAAATTCCGGAAAATATCTAAAAATTCCAGAAAAATCATAGAATAATTTTAATGCAAGTTTGAGAATTTTCGGGCGTTACAATCCTCCATACCTTATAAAAAGTACGTCCTCGAACTTAGAATAATTCTGGGTACTTCTGTCTCATGCTGACTTCTGTCTCCCAAGTTGCCTCTTCTGCTGTGTGACTGTGCCAAACAACCTTAACTAATGGTACTTCTTTGTTCTGCAATTTCTTAACTGCTCGGTCTATTATCTGAATAGGCCGACTATCATAGCTGAGGTCTTCGCGGATCTGTACCGACTGGGGCTCAATCACCTGGGTGGCATCTGGGGTATGCTTCTTCAGCATAGAGACATGAAATACGTTGTGGACAGCTGACATTTCCTGGGGTAACTCTAGCTCATATGCTACCTTGCCCACTCTTCTGCTGATAAGGTATGGTCCCACATATCTGGGACTTAGCTTGCCCTTCTTCCCAAAACGCATTACTCCCTTCATGGGAGCTACTCTGAGGAACACTAATCCCCAACGAAAACTCTAAGGGTCTGCGCTGTGTATCAGCATAGCTCTTCTGGCGGCTCTAAGCTGTCTCGGATCTTCTGTATAGCTGCTGTGGTATCTGCTACTAGATCCGTCTGAAGCTCTAGTTCTTTCTGCTCACCACTCTCATACCACAGGATTGGAGATCTACACCTCCGCCCATAGAGAGCCTCGTAAGGTGCCATGCCGATAGTGGCTCGATAGTTGTTGTATGCAAACTCGCTAGACTCGATATTTGCACCAACTTTCAAGTCTAGGGCACACGTCAAGCATATCTTCGAGTACCGATTTATCTGTCCGTCGACCATCCGTCCGAGGATGGAATCTCAGTCGAACTTTAACTGCGCTCAATGTTGATCGTACACACCCTGAAGTGTGATGTGAATCGCTTTCTCATCTGTAATAATGGTACGGGACTCCATGAAGTCGACGATCTCCTGGAGAAACAATCGAGCTAGCTTCTCCATGGAGTAGGATATCTTGATAGCTAAAAAGTGGGCTGATTTAGTCAACCTGTCGACTATTACCCAGATGGCATCAAAACCATTCGTGGTTCTGGGTAGTCCCACTATGAAGTCCATAGAGATATCCTCCCACTTCCATTCTGGAATCTGTATAGGCTGCAGAACTCCTCCTGGTCGCTGATGTTCTGCCTTGACCCTCTGACAGGTGAGGCAGATGCTAACATATCTGGCGATGTCTCGCTTCATCCCGGGCCACCAAAAACGTTTCTTCAGGTCTTGATACATTTTGGTGGAACCTGGATGCATCACATAGGGAGTCCTGTGAGCCTCATCTAAAATCTGTCTCCGTAGCTCCTCTTGATCTGGAACACAGAGTCTGTCACCAAAATACAACACCCCGCTATCGGATACTCTGAATTCTCTACTTTCTGATTCTGTTAGCCCTTGCTTGATTTTCTGTATTTCAGGGTCCTGCTCCTGAGCTGACTGAATATCACCAAGCAAGGTAGACTCTAAGGTCATAGTAGAGAGCTGTCCCACTATAAGCTCGAGACCGAAATCTATGATCTCCTTTTGTAGGGGTGGTGACATGGCTGTAAGAGATAATAAGGTAGCACTGAATTTTCTGCTGAGTGCGTCTGCTACCTTATTGGCTTTTCCGAGATGGTAGAGGATATCAATATCATAGTCTTTGACCAGCTCTAGCCATTTGCGCTGTCGCATATTCAGATCCTTCTGAGTGAAGAAGTACTTCAGACTCTGATGATCTGTATATACTCTACACTGGGCTCCATACAAGTAATGTCTCCAAATCTTGAGAGCGAACACTACTGCTGCAAGCTCAAGGTCATGAGTAGGGTAATTCTTCTCATAATCCTTGAGTTGTCTGGAGGCATAGGCAATCACCTTTCCGTCTTGCATCAACACTGCTCCTAATCCCAATTTAGAGGCATCACTGTAAATGTCGAAGCTATCTGTATTTCCTGGTAAGGCTAAGATAGGAGCACTGGTCAATCTCCTTTTGAGCTCGCTGAAGCTGTTCTCACAGTCCTCTGTCCACTGAAATTTTTTTGTTCTTTCTGGTGAGAGCTGTCAGTGGGGAGGCTATCCTGGAGAAGTCCTTTACAAACTTTCTGTAATAACCTGCTAATCCCAGAAAGCTTCTAATTTCACTGGCATTCTTCGGTCTTTTCCAGTTACTTACTGCTTCTATTTTGCTGGGGTCTACCATGACACCATCCTTTGAGATGATGTGACCCAGGAAGGACACCTGATCATGCCAGAATTCACATTTCGTGAACTTGGCATATAGCTAATTCTGCTGAAGTGTCTGTAGTACTGTCTTCAGGTGCTCTGCATGTTCTTCCTGAGTTCCTGAGTAGATAAGGATGTCATCGATGAACACGATAACAAACTTATCTAAGTACTCTCTGAATACTCTGTTCATGAGATCCATGAATGTAGCTGGAGCATTTGTCACGCCAAAAGGCATGACTACGAACTCGTAATGTCCGTATCTGGTCCTGAATGCTGTCTTCGGTATATCACCCTCCTTGACTCTGACTTGGTGATATCCTGATCTGAGGTCAATCTTAGAGAACACTGCTGCTCCCTTTAACTGGTCAAACAGGTCATCTATCCTGGGAAGAGGATACCTGTTCTTGATAGTGACCTGATTCAGGGCTCTGTAGTCTATGCATAGCCGCATGCTTCCATCCTTCTTCTTCACGAACAGTACAGGCGCTCCCCATGGTGAGTGACTAGGGCGTATGAAGCCCTTGTCAAGCAGCTCCTGTAGTTGCTCATGAAGTTCCTTCAGCTCTGCGTTAAGGCGCTTTGGAAATAGGATTGGTGCCGGGAAGAGCTCTATCTCAAATTCAATCTCCCCGACTGGTGCTAGGCCTGGTAACTCTTGAGGGAAGGCTGGGTAGTCACATACAACTCGTACCGCTGTTGGTCCTCGTCCTGGCCGGTATTGACTACATGTGCTAGGTACCCGTACATCCCGAATCCATCAACTTCGTGCCTTCATAGCTGAGAGAAATTTCTGCTTTTCTCTTTGGTTCTCCGATGTACTCGAATCGTACTTCTGTTTGAGCACAACCTTTTGTTTATGGCACTCTATGGAAGCACCGTATCGATCGGAAATCCATTCCAAGGATGACATCGAGTCAATCATTTCTAGCGTGATCGATCACAAAAGAGTTCCCTCGCTATAATGATCGGCATCGCCCGAGCCGCGTGGACGCCATAATCTCTCCCGAAGGTAGTGTCGTCGAAAACTGACCGAGTACCTCTGGAGCTATTGCTGTCTTTGCGGTGAACGCCTAGCTATATAAGAATGGGTTGCCCCAAGATCAAATAGTAATTGATACTTGAAAATGCTAAGTCGACTGTAACAACCGCCGAGGCATTGCTACGCCCTCTCCGTGAGTGAGTAGATCCTCGATTCGCCATAGCCGAGGGGCTTCTAATCTGCCGATAAGTGGACCTTCTAGGCGGCCTGCATCCGATACAACCGAGCTGGGTGGCCTGCATGCTGAATCTGCTGTGGTCGAGGAAGACCGGTCTTGTTCGGCACTTCGCCATGTGCCCTTCTTGTCCACATTCAAAGCATCCTCGTGTGCCCTGCGACAAACCCCGGTGGAATTTCCCACAAGTAGCACACTTTGGATAACTGGGTCTCTTGCTAGATGGTCCTCCTTTGGGTCACTTTGAGCTTGTTGCTGGAGTTCCCTTTCCGATTAGTGGCCTTGCTGTCTTTGAGTGTGAGAGTTTCCTTGGCCCTTGGACTCGAGGAAACTTGCTTCACGCTTGATGCTGCTCGTAATGCTCGTGGTCAAGACACCGCCACTAACTCCTCCGTGGTTTGTGGCCTATGTATGCCACCAGCCACGTTTCGCTATCTCCGGCCTCAGGATCTTGAGCATCAACCGGATTCGTTCCTTCTCCAGGCCGACTAGCTCGGGCATAGACGAGCCAACTGTTGAATTTCTTCACGCCTCAATCGAAAGGTTGCCCCGACGAAACTCAGTGAACGTCGTAGTGGCGGTTTGTAACCCGTATGTGAAAGAACTCCTCGAAGAATTCTTTCTCAAGTCGACCCATGACATCTGGTTCACTGGGCGCTTGCTTTGATTCTTTCCCACCACATGCGTGCGTCTCAGGCATAAGGAGGCACACTTCACCTTCTCGTGTTCTCCGGAAGCTCCATCGTGCTCTCCGGTGTTTTGAACCAGCTTGTGCATCCCATGGTTCACTAGTGCCCGAGAAGTTCTCTGGCTTGGCCACTGGATCGGATAGGCTTCCTTTCTTGGCTCAGCTGCTGGGGCTAGCTATAGGCTGGAGTGGTGGAACCTCTAAGACTACCGGAGTTGTCAAATTCGGTTCCGGGGTGACTGTGGGGGTGTTCTGCTGATTAGCCTTTAAGGTGGCTATTTCCTGTTGCTGTTCAGCTAGCTGCTGCTGTAACTGAGCCACTAATGCTGTAAGGTCAGGAGGAGGCACTGAACTGCCTGCCTCTTGCTGGGGCTCAGTAGCTAATGCCCTTCTAGCTGGGCGTCCTCGTGCCATTTCTAAAGACATAGAGGACATAACATAACTAATGTAATCACAGTTATATAACTACAGATGTCATGTTTAAAAGCTATCACATACTAACAAGCAGTAGGCATATAAACATGAACTGTAACTAGAAAGCAAGAACAATAAGGAGAGTAGAGGTATTCTTACTTGGAAGCTGCAGGTACAATGCTGATGTGTGTGTAGGAAGTTTGGAATTCTGCTCTGATACCACTCTGTAACGACCCGCCTTCTGGGTACTAGGCTGTAAAGCCGATCGCTACAGTTATGTTGTACTATACTGTGTGGAAAGCTGGGCTAATTAAAATTTTACTCTACTAATGACGGATACAACTGATATGAAAGGTCTATAGACCTTCTTTGCTGGTATACATATGCTAAGGAGGGGAAACTAAACATCCCAACTAAGCTAGGGACTAGAAACTGAACTTCCCAACTACCTAGTGACCTGCCGATCGATCCACAGATCGATCGGAGCTGCGGTTGTTCTGTTCCCAACTGGATCGGTCGGCAGACCGATCCAGGTGTGGCTGAATCGGTCGGCAGACCGATCCAGGTATGTCTGGATCGGTCGGTGCAGACCGATCAGTGACTCTCTGAACGCCACTGTATCGCCTTTGGATCGGTCGGCCGACCGATCGGATACAGTAGCATACTGTATCTGTCTGGATCGGTCGGCTGACCGATCCAGTGGCACTGCCCAGGCCCTGATCGGTCTGGAGACCCATCAGAGTTCTGATTTCGTCCGGGAACTCTGATTTCAGCACTTTGGTGTGCCAAAACCTCACAAAACAATTCTAACAAGGCTAGGAAACACTCTAACAATGACAACTAACATTCTCACATCATAAGAGAAGGGTTCTAAGCATAATAGAGTGCATAGCTAACTAATTCATAGTGATTAACAACTAGAGTGCAAATAACAAAATACTGTAAAGTTCTGATGCTTAAATAAAACTTGCTAAAATCTCTTAGAATCTTTTATTCCAGTTCCTGCCACACACATCTTGGTCTGCATTGACCTCCAGCCTCCGCTACTGGTCCACTTTTCCTTTACCTTTATCTGCAGTATAAAAAAAGTAGTATCTATAAGCTAAAAAGCTTAGTAAGAAACCATCTACCTCACAAAAACATGTAACGATGCAAATATGATTTCAAATCATGCTGTTTAAAACATATGCTGGATATACTGAATAAACTAAGCATGGCATGGCATATAAGCATACAATCATGGCATATCTAAAGCTGAACATAAAGTCATCATGCATATTCACAGGGAAAAACTAAGCTGATACTAAGAACTGAGCTACGCTAATACTGAGCTACTGCTAGAACTGTACTGAATTCACGAACTAATTGTGAAAGGTTGAAAACCATATACATATAGTAAGTGAAAATACTAAACATGCTGCTGAGGGGCCCGACAACTGTACGTGCTATGCGCGCATCTCTAACTAGACCCGGGGTTGCAAGTCCCGAATTTAGTAGAGCTACTAGGTTATCTAAACCTAGGGACCGACTATGGGAGCCCAGCCCAATGGATATCTAATCCAGTACAGTGGCAACTGAAAAGTAAAATACTGAGTATAGCTAAACTGTTCTAAATTACTGTTTCTAGGTTATCTGAACCTAGAGCTAGGTTGTCTGAACCTAGAGGCGACTGTGGGAGCCTACCCATTGGACCATAGTCCCATATAAGCTAGAATAACTGATCTACTAATTTAGATGCTTCTAATGCATTCAACTGTGCTAATAAAAATGCCTAAGTTGCATTTTTTTCTAAGCTGGTTATTTAATCGAACACCTAGTGTGCTTTAACTCCCCTCTCTATTAGGGAGACTACCTTTAGGCACCCAACAACATCTAAACCTCTAACTGAAGGAGAAAAGACGTGTCCGGCCCATCTAAAGGTACTCACTAAATCCCTAAACCTGCGAGGAGGTTTAAATACACCCTAGATATCGATAAAAATCTGCATACACCCTAACTAAAGCATAAAAACTCAAACGGAAGCTATTATACTGCAGGTGAGGGGTTTCTTACCTCCTATTCATAATTTCTTACGATTCTAATCGCTAGAGTTCCGGTGGAGATGATCTTCTCGACGATCCGCTCACGTCTTCGCGTTCCTCTCGCGGAGAAGAACCTTTTTCGTGTTGGAGTCGTCGCCGGAAGATGATCCGAGAGTCCTTGGGGCTTGGGCGCCGAGAGAGGAGGAGGAAGAGGTGTGGGCGGCGGCGAGGTTTTTGGAAGAGGATAGGTCATGGTGAAACAAAAATATAACTTGCTCACTTAATTAATTTTCCTATTTATATTAAAGACTTAATTCGCCCAACTCCAATATAAATTTTATTGGTCCCCTTTCCTTTCAGCACGGCCCTGCTGGGTTCTACCGGTTACTAACATTATCCCTAAACCATAGGTCTCGGGTTCGATTCCCGCCTAAGCTATTTTGCGGTCCTATTTATTTTTGCTACTTCCGCTACTCGAAAAATTCCGGAAAAATATCTAAAAATTCCAGAAAAATCATAGAATAATTCTAATGCAAGTTTGAGAATTTTCGGGCGTTACAATTTGTGATGAACTATCATATGAATAATTTGAAATCAACCATCCCCAAGATGATCAATATGTTCAAAACTATGGAGCCTTCTGTTAAAGGTGAATAGAAAACTGTGATGTTAGTAGACTCCTCCAACAAAGGTTCTAAGAGGAAGTCAACACTTCAGACTAAGAGGAAGAGCAAAAGGGCCAAGATAGTAGGACCAACATAAAATGGCCCATGCCATCATTATGGCAAGATGGGACATTGATGAAGAAACTACAAGATTTATCTTGAGTCAGTGAAGAAGAATTAGGCATCCGACGCCCCATCCTCTTTAGGTATTTTCGTTATTGATTATCACGCTATTTCCTCATACACTTTGATATTGGATACTGGATGTGATTCACATATATGTAATAACATACAGGGGATAAGGAATAGCAGAAGACTCGTTAAGGGAGAATCAAGTCGGTGAGTTGGAAAATGGAGCAAAGGTTGCTGCAGTTGCCATTGGAACATACTTGTTAAAGCTTCCTAGTGGACTTGTCTTAGAACTGAATGATTGTTATTTTGTTCCTGCATTAATAAAGAACATTATTTCTATTTCTTGCTTAAATAGAAAAGATTTTCATTTTACTTTTAGTAACAATTGATGTTAAATAACTTTGAATAACTTTCTTTATGGCGCTAAAACTTTATGCAATGACATTTATGTGTTAGATATACCTGGTGACATATTCAATATCAAAATAAGCAATAAACGCACTTGAATAGATAATCAATTAACCTCTTACTCGTGGCATTGTCGCCTTGGCCATATAAGCAAGAAACAAATGTCTGAATAGTAAAAGATTGTAGTTCTTAAATCATTTGAATTAGATACATTTGATACATGCGATTCATGTTTAAAAGGAAAGATGACAAAGTTACATTTTTCTAAAAAGGGTGAACGAGTTGATGAGTTACTTGGGTTCATACATACAGATGTATGTGGACTAATGTTAACTCACGCACTAGGAGATTAAAATTACTTCATTACTTCCATTGATGATCACTCTCATTATGAGTATGTGTATCTAATGAAACACAAGTCTGAAGCCTTTGAAAAGTTTAGAGAATTCAGAAGTGAAGTAGAAAACAACTTGGTAAAAGTATTAATATACTTCGATCCGATCAAAGTGGTGAGTATTTAAGCCAAGAGTTTCAAGATTATCTAAGGGACAATGATATTTGTCTCAACGGCCTCCGCCTTGTATGCCACAACATAATGGTGTATCTGAAAGGTGTAACTGAACCTTGTTAGACATGGTTAGATCAATGATAGATCATGAAAGTCTTCTCAAAACCTTTTGGATTATGTACTCATGACAACTATTTACTTGCTAAATAGAGTCCCAGCGAAGACAATCTCAACTACTCCATATGAGGTATAAACTAGTAAGAAATTCCTCATATCTTATTTAAAGATATGGGGATGTCTTGTATGAAAACCAAGTTTGAAATTTGGTGGACCCACTTAAAGACATTATGCCTATAGAGTGCAAGTGGAATTTCAAGAAGAAAACTGACATGGATGGTAATGTAATTACCTGCAAGGCTATATTGGTGGTGAAAAGCTATCATTAAAGGCAAGACATTAACTATGATGACACCTTCTCACCTATAGTCATGCTTAAATCCATTCGGATACTCCTAGTCATATCAACTTATCATGACTATGAAATATGGCAAATGATTTTGAAAATAACTTTGCTTAATGGAAATCTGCTTGAGGATGTGTATATGATACAATTTGAAGGGTTCACATATGTTAACAAGAATAAAGTAGGTAAGTTTCAGCGGTCTATTTATGGACTAAAGAGAGCATCCAGGAGTTGGAATATTCATTTTGATGAGATGATCAAAGAATTTGATTTCTCATAAAATCCAGACGAACCATATGTGTATCAAAAAGTTAGTGGGAGTGTGGTCGTTTTTTTAATATTATATGTTGATGACATATTACTTATAGGAAATGATGTGTCAATTCTGCAGTTAGTTAAAGTTTGGTTGTCCATGACATTCTCCATGAAAAACATGGGAGAAACAACTTATATCCTAGGGATGAAGATCTATAAAGATAAACTGAAAAAGTTGTTTGGTTTCTTACAGTCAGCATATATAGATAGAGTGCTAAAATAGTTTAGCATGTCTAAATCTAAGAAAGGTTTCATACCTATGAGGCATGGAATTCACCTTTCAAAGTCTATGTGTCCATGCACAGAAAACGAGAGGATTTACATGGATAAGACACCTTATACGTCTGCAATAGGATCTATTATGTATACTATGTTATGTACAAGACTTGATGTATCGTATACGCTGAGTGTTATGAGTATATACCAGTCAGATCTAGGAATGGATTATTGGGTGGTTGTCAAGATAATCCTTAAGTACTTGAGAAGAACTAAGAATATATTCTTGGTATATGAAGATGGTGATATGATCATACGTGGGGTATATGGATGCCAATTTCCAAACGGACATGGATGACTCCAAGCTCAATCTAAATTCATATTTATATTAAATAAATGCACAATTAGTTGGAAGAGTTCCAAATAAGACACTGTTGTAGATTTTACCTGTGAGGCGGAATATATTGCAGCTTCGGAAGTAACAAAGGAAGCACTTTGGATTAAGAAGTTTGTTACCAAACTTGGTGTGGTTCCATCCACTATCAAAGCATTACCTATTTACTATGATAACACTAGAGCTATTGCATAAGCAAAAGAACCTAGGTCTCATCAGTGATCCAAATACGTGCTTGGCAGCTATCATCTAATTAGGGAGATCATTAGTAGGAAAGAAATACAACTCAAAAAAATTTCCACTGAAAGGAACCTAGCGGATCCTTTGATAAAGGATTTACCACAAAGTAAGTTTGAGAGTCACGTCCAGACTTATGTTTAGGACACCGTGGTGATTGACATTAGACCAAGTGGGAGTGTTAGATTTTGAGGGGTGTCCTAAGGCAATCGTCTTATGGTTTTACTATTTATTTGATAAATATAAATTTACTATTTGAGTGCATATTATATGTTTAAATAGTCTTAAACTTATTTACTGAATGTCTGCAATATAATTCATAGCATGGAAGAATTTATGATTGAATCACAACTTGTGATTATCTCTATATGTGCAATTATGAACGTATTGGAATTTTCCTAGTCGTCGAATTGGTGCATTCGAACATCATCAATTCTGTAAGACTAGCATAGGTTATATTCCTTGGTTCGGCCAAGTAGTTATTTCTTGTTGGAACACTTTGGGAGCTAGAGGGGGTGAATAGCTCGTCTCGCTCGGTTGCTCACTTCGTAGATATTGTTGTAGCGAAAAACTCGAAGCAAGCTCCTCTAATGCTAACAAAATGGATTTACTTGGTATCCACCTCAAATGTTTGGCCCTCTCTCACACATCCATTATGTAAACCCTCCTTCTCAGAAACGTTTTGAAGGTAAAGAAGCCTCATACAAGACTCCAATACAACAAGAAGAAAAAAAAAGTTAATACAAACAAATCTTACAAGATCTACAACATTAAAACCCTAGCTTGCTCCTTCTTGCTTGTACACCTCTTGATCAACTTAAAAATGTAACAACACTTCCCTCTAAGTCTTCAAGAAATCTAGTGGTGAGTTGGAGAGAATCGTTGAAGAGAGTGGGAGAGAAGCGTCTATGAATAGTGCACGCGAACCCTTTTATCGGGCTCACAACGACTATATTTTCAGCCTTAAGCGATTACTCTAATCACTTAAGCGTTCATAATCGATTAGTCAGATTGATTAAGAACCTTCATGTTTGCACGAGAATAGGCCATAAGCAGCTTTCCTGCTTAATCTCTTACCAAACAATCTATTTCTCACAGAATGGAGCTTAATTGATTAGACTAATCGATTAAACCCTGCTGAATCACTTAAGATAAGCGATTAAGCTCCCTTTTATTTCTCGTGAATCCAAGCTTAAGTGATTACTCTAATCGCTTATGCTATGGTAATTGATTAGCCTAATCAATTACCAAACTCTAACTTCTAAATCAAAGTCTAGGATTTCTTTACCCAACATCCGGTCAACCGTGACCTGTTGGGACTCTTCCTTTCCTAACATCTGTCCAACCTTGACCTACTGAGACTTCTTCACCAAGTGTCCGGTCAATCTTTTGACCCACTTGGTCTTTTTGTCCTTGTGCCAAGTATCCGATCAAACCTTTGACCCACTTGGGCTTCAAAACACCAGGCATCCAGTTAACCTTGACTCACCTGGACTTACACTATCTAGCTTCACTCACCAGGACTTCGCTTCTGCCTAGCTTCACTCACTAGGACTTCTTACCTGGCTTCACTCACTAGAATTTTCCTTCTACCTAGCTTCACTCACCAGAACTTCTCACCTAACTTCACTCACCAGAATTTCGCTTCTACCTAACTTCACTCACTAGGACTTCTCACCTGGCTTCACTCACTAGAATTTTCCTTCTGCCTACCTTCACTCACTAGGACTTTTCATCACTTAGCTTCACTCACTAAGATTTTCCAAACTGCCTAGCTTACTCACTAGGACTTTCCACACCAAGTGTTTGGTCAATACTGACCCATTTGGATTTTCATCTTCTACCAAACTTCTTGTTGAACTTGTCCTTGCCTAGCCTCTAGTTAGAACTTCCCAGTCAAGTATCCGATCAACCTTGACCTACTTATCTCTTCTTCACATGAACCTAGTCTACCTTGACTAATCTTTCCAAATAGAAAATTGCACCTTCAATCTCCATATATTATTAAACATCAAAACTTAAACATCATTACTCATGCTTGAACCAACTCAAGCTTAGTTAACCTGGTCAACCTTGACCCAGTAGAAATTGCACAAACAATCTCCTCCTTTTTGATGTTTGATAATGTGTTTAAGTTAGACTAATCTCATAGCCTCAACTCTTTTTCATACCAAAGTATGAATGAGGGTTTCCTTCATTCTCTCTCTTAACAAGAGGATAATCTCTCAATGAAGGTTTCTTAACTTAAATCATACATTCTCCCCCTTTGACACACATCAAAAACTCTTCTTCTTAAGAGTTATCTTATGTTGTTCGCAACCTCACTTGTTGTTCACAACATCACAATGAAAGTCTCATACCTTTCATTGTGCCCAATTCTCACCCTAGAGCATACTTCCATCATACCATGCTCATACTAAAGCATTCACAATAATGAATGTTTACAACCTTTCAATGTGTTGTGAAAAATAAATTCATGTCTTTAAGAAGTATCTCCCCCTAAGAACATGCTCTAAGCTTCTATCATTGCACCAACAATGACTTGGAATTCCTAAACCTTTTGGAAACCCAAAATTTGAAGTTTTGAGGTTCAAAATTCAACTTTTAAACTAAACCTCATCCTAAACTCCAACTTAGTCTCTTTTAACCAATCATTTCTTGTTTCAACAATAAAACTACCCTTAAATATTCATAATTGAATTTATTAGTGTTAGGAATGGTTAACATGACTAACCATAGCTTAATCAACTTAAATAAACTCATTTAAGCTAAAATTAGGACCTTAAGCGCATAAATAAAGCTCTTAATTGCTTAAGACCAGCCTTAATCAATTAGAGTTGGGATTTAATCGATTACCGAGTGTTAATCGATTGCTCTAATCGCTTAACCTTCTTAATCAATCACAGTGATTGATTCCGTAAGCCACTGTGCTCATGATAATTTACCTTAATCGATTAAGATTGTGTAATCGATTACCCTAATCGATTACCATTTCTGATTTATGAAAGTCAATTTTGTTCGAATTTCAAAAATACTCCAAAAATTCTATAAAATTTTAACAATTACAAAAATTCATGTAGACATTATTTGTCATATAATATCATGGAAAATAATTTTCTAAGAAAATAACCCTTATTTTCAAAGATTGACATAAAACTTCAAACCATTGAAAAACTTCAATGTTTCTTTTTAGTTTGTGTCTAATTATACAATGATGAGCACTATCAAAAGATAGCTTTCACCAAGGTTTTCTAAAAGAATTTTGAAATATTTTTTAAAACCAATTTCCAACCATGTTCCTTGGGCTCAATGTACATGACTTGTACACTAGCTTTCCTAATGATTGGAGAATACATAACTATGTGTTTTGATGAAACTAAAACCCAAATAGATGTACTAAATAAATATCTTGAGTTTTGTTCATCTTCTCAACATCTCACTTGTATCTAATATGCCCTAACACACATACAAGTCAACTTATATTCTTTATGAGATGTAGATTTTGGTTTTGCCCTAAACTAAGGGTTCATGCATATCTATCTAGACATTTAAAATGTGATCATCCACCTAGGATATTATTTGTTAATTAATGTCATTATCCTTAATTACAAGGAATTTAAAATAATGCATGATGATTTATGACATACATCAAAATGAGTATTTTCAAAAGAAAATCTACTATAGCCGCATGATGTATGTATGACTGACATGGTATTTTTGGTTTTTATTTTTTATAACAAAAATGAATGTAAAATATAATGTCATGACATATGATGGACAAATAAACATGGCAATTTAGCATAAATGATATACCTAGATTATCTATCTAAGTATTTCTAATTAATTGCTAGACAAAATTAATCCTAAGTTGCCTTTTTTCTCACAAGAAATACTAAAATCCCAACTTGACATTTTTTTTTTACTTTTCCTATTTGTGTCAATTTTAATTTAGCCCAATTCCTTAAGTTTTTGACACATTTTAATCTTCTAAGAAGAGTAACCAATTAATTCTTCTCATTTTCAAGAAGTATAACTACCTTGAAAATGTCTTTCAAGTGTCAACTTCACCAAGGTTGGGTTAACTACCCTTCCAATTAGAGTTGACACTCTCTAAACTCATCTAAGGTATAGAAAATACACTCTTAGAAATCCAAAGTCTATTGGTGCTCCTTGGGTATGCTAGGTACTCACTAGGGATAACTTCTCTTGATACCTTCCTTATGACCTTCCTAAGCTTCTTAGAAGCCTTGGTCACACTCATCTCCTCTAAGTCAACTCTAGGGATAACTTCTCTTGTGACCTTCCTAGTGACTTTCTTAGGCTTTTTTGAAGCCTTAGTCACAATGTCTTTGCAAGCTTAATTCTAGAGATGGCCTCCCTTGTAACCTTGGCTTGACCACTTGACCTAGGGTTAATTCCATAGCTATATGGAACTCTATTGTATGCAGTCACATCCTTCTTGTCTTTTGGTTTGTACCCCAAACCTCTATGGCCATTGGATGAATCTTGCCTACTCTGACCTAGGTTTGACTTCTTTGACCATTTGACACTAATTATCAATTTTTTTAGGGTCTTCTCCAATTTTTCAAGTCTTGACCTCAAGACTTAATTCCTTAAATTTTGATTTCTTCTTAAATCTTTGAATTTTCTTTTTTCTTAGACATATATCTAAAATCCTTAGAGTTATCGCCTAAGTTACCTACCTTCCTAGCCTTAGGTGCAATAGTTTTCACATGATAAGGTATGCATTTTTCTTTGATCCTATCATGCTTCCTATTTTCATGATAAATAACATTAAAATGATATAAATTATTCCTAACATACTTTTTATCACTACTTAAAGGAATTGCTTCAATAAATAATACCTTGGGTTTGCTCTTGAGAGCTCTCTCTTGACTTATGCTTCCTCCATTAAGCTTGGTTGATTTATTCCCTTTTGGACATTGGCTCTGATAATGTCCTCTTTGATTGCAAGAGAAGCATATAACGTGCTCCTTGCCTTTGTGTACCACGGGACGAAGCTTCTTTGGCTTCTCCTTAGCCTTGGGTGCCACTTGACCCTTCTTCTTGGTCAACTTAGGACACTTGCTTTTGTAATTTCCTCTTTCCCTATACTCAAAGCATATAATATGATTTTTATTATTACAAATTAAAATTTTTATACCTTCACATATAGGGATAACACTTGTGTTGGATCAAGACGCACGTGAGAGAGGGGGGGTTGAATCACATGGTTTTCAAAATCTTATCTTTTCAGTTTTAAAAGAAACAGAGTACAAATGTAGCGAAAAAGAAAAATATGAAAAGCAAACACGAGAAGAACACAAGCGGTTTACTTGGTTCGGAGCCTTCGACGACTCCTACTCTAAGACCCAGGTCCCACGGACCTATCAATGGGTAATTTACTATGAACCTCTTCTGGTACCTCTGGAAGAGGGAATCAAAATACAAGGGAAAGTTTAGAACAAGTGCAACACCCTGCACTTGTCCTTTTGCAATAATTAATTACACAAATCAAAATTTTACCGAGACCTTTTGGAATTGAAGTGGGAGCGCTCGTGTTGATGTCGGTCTGCCGGCCTCAATCGGAACTCCTCGGAACAGTAGTCGATCGCAGCAATTTTGCAATAGAGTCATAGTAGGAGGCTGGAGTAGTCGGAATCTCAAACAGGCGCGTAGTAGCTCGTATGGAAGTTGTTGTTCATTACCTTCTCGAGACAACCTTATAAAAGGCATGGAAGGTGCCTTCCATAGCCATGGAAGGCACCTCCAATGAGGTAAACTCGATCCCGAACAGCCCGATGCTTATCCATGACTTCGACCAAAAGTTATCCTACGAAGGGTGCCTTCCATAGCCATGGAAGACGCCTTCTATGAACAGTACGAAGGCGCCTTCACTTCTTGAAGGCGCCTTCGGACACTGTTAATCTGAAGGTAACTTTTCTTGCAAAACAATGTTAGTCCAAAAATACCCTGTAAAATAAGTATTAGGATAATTTAATAATAATACAGAGTAGTAATTAGTTCCTGTCCTCCTAGGACTAGAAACTAGTCAAGGTCTCAGCTTAGGGATCCCAAATGGACCTAAACTGAACCGACATCTACTGTTCCTTCAACCGGGACGCGTTCTTGCTTGGTCACTCTCCTCTAGTGACTTACCTTAACTTATTAGTTTGCCAGACATCTGGTTAGCCCGCCGACCTATCTAGACCTCATGCCAGCTATTCGGTCGGCCCGTCGACTTAGTTGGAATTCGTGCCAGCTATCCAGTTGGTCTGTCGATCTAGTTGGACTTCGTGCTAGTTATTCGGTCGGCTCGTCAACCTAGTTGGGCTTCGTGCTAGCTATTTGGTCGGCCCGTCGACCTAGCTAGATTTCGTACCAGCTATCCGATCGGTCCGTCGACCTAGTTGGATTTCCTGCACACTTGATCAAGTGGTTAGATCATAATAGAACATAACTTAACTTGCCTGTCATTCATCAAAACTTGGGTTAGATTGTTAATGCAAAACTGCACCAACAACTTGATCCTCCATTTGATTTTTCTTGACTTATGGAGGTGCACCATCTTCCTCTCCATTTGGCCTAGACGTAGAAGCTTCTTCTTGCTCTCATGTTAATGAATGATGCTCCCCCTCAATCCTAGAGGTGGAGGCTTCTTCATCTTCATCCTCATGTACATGAAACAAGGAGTACACTCCTTTGTCTTTGTCTTCACGCTCTCTTGAGGATGACTCTATTGGACCGCTGGGCCGGCTAGAAGGGGGTTGAATAGCCTGCAAAAACAAAAGCACAACCCTTTCTCGAGCTTTCAACAGAACACTTGCATAAAATGGAAAAGTAATAAATTAAAACAGAAAAGAAAGAGGCACCAAATGTTTACTTGGTTACAACCGGAGAGGTTATTAATCCAAGGAGTGGAAATATCTCCTTCAGGCGGAGAAGCCTCTTACAACAATGAAAGTGCAAAAAGAAAGAAGTTAATCTAGAGATTGAGCGTACAAGTGTTGGAATTACAATTTCTGAGTTGATTTTAAGCTTATGGACTAAGGCTGTATTTATAGCCTTGGTCGGGGCGCCTTGGGGGGATAAAACTTTATCCCCCAACGTTCAGATCGCGATTGACACGATCTGGTCAAAAAGTCAACTCCGGGCACCTCAGACAGTTTCGGGCGCCTTGGACTGTTCCGGGCGCCCCGACTGAGAAAGTCAACCCCGTTGACTTTTTTCAGACCGGGTCTTCTACTCCGGCTCCGTTTGCCTAAGACCGAGTCTTCCGCTCACTTGGATGATCTCTACCATTTGGAATAGGGCTCACCCGAACCCAACTTCCGGTCTTCTCGAGCAGGCTTCCACTCTGGCTTCTCGTCCCTCGGAATCAATGCGTCTTCCTTCTTGTCCGCCAACGTACTCATCCGCAGTCTTCATCCCTCGGTTGCACCCCATGCCGACCTTCTCGCTAGCTGCGTCTCTTGCTCCTTGAGCAGTCTTCCCCTCCGGCTTCTCGTCCCTCGGAACCACCGCATGCTTTCTTCTCGTCCGCTGGTGTACTCTTCAACAGCGCCTCATCCCTCGGACACACCGCGTGTCGTCCTTCTCACTAGCTGCGTCTTCTGCTCGACTACTTGTGCTCCTAAGCTCCTGCACACTTAGACACAAGGTTAAAAACATACAGGACCTAACTTAACTTGTTGATCACACCAAAACAACCTTGGGGTTTCAACAATCTCCCCCTTTTTGATGTGAGCAACCCAAGTTAAGGTAGGGTAAATAGACATAAAAAAATAAACTAACTATTTTTGCAATAAAGTGCAAAAAGATAGAAAATTTAAATTTTGGTCTACCTTCCCCTAGACTTATACTTTTCCTTCTCCCCCTTTGATCACAAAAAATGGGATTCCGAAGAAAATTTAAGGGTTAAAATTTTTTTTTAACTTTCTTAAAAGAAATTCTAAGTTGAATAAATTCTAAGTTAGAGAATTTGTAATAATTTTCAGCAAAAATATTCTACGTTAAACAATTTCTAAGTAAAACTTTTTAAATAAGAAAATTTTCTAAGGAAAAAATTCTAAGTAAAGCTTTAAGTAAGAGAATTTTAAAAAAGTTCTTACTTAAGAAATTTTGTAAAAAAAAATTGAAAATTTTTATAAATAAATATTTTAAGCAAAAATTTCTAATTTCAGAAAAACTTTTAACTTTTAAGTAAATTTTTTATGCAAAAAAAAATTATGAGAGAAATTTTTTTTAAAAAAAACTTTTTAAAGCATTATTAAATTTTAATCTTAATGCTTTATCAGAAAGTTAATTAAAATTTTATTTTAATATTTTAGCTTCCAGGTCGTGGCGAAGCACTAGATCTTTTTGGTTATTGGAGCAACAACCACTTCCTTAGACAAAGCCTCATAGAGAAATTTTAATGTCTAATTTTCTCGCTGAAAGCTCTAAATCTGATTAAAAATTCAAGTTAAACAAGACTTAGGAACCCAATATAGGTTCCGGCCTACTGGATTAACTAGGAATTTTTTAGGGACATTTTTCTTTGAAATAATTCTAATCTGTCCCTTATGATATCAAAAATACCAATTTAAATTGTTGTATTTTCTAAAATATGTTTTATTTGAACATGCATGATTTTTTAGACTATCTATTTGCATTTTCAAATTATTATTTTTTTATTTCAATTTTTCATTTTTTAATTTTGATTTGTCTAAATCTTCTAGAGGGCAAGATTTAGCAAGTATTACTTTTAAATTTTTATTTTCTTTTTCTAATTTGCAGCAATCTTTTGTTAATAATTTAACAAATTTAAAGAGTTTATCGGGAGGAAGAGATCGTACCTGACTTATCTTGTCAATCTAGTTGTCCGTGTCCCCCCCTGAACTCATGCTATCTTCCGACGTGGCTCCCCCTTCATCGATGCTCTTGATGCTCATTTCGGAAGAGCTTGACTCGCAGTCGTCGTCTTGATGACTTGCCATTAGTGCAAGTCCGGAGAAAGATTCGACTTCCAATTCAGACGACGTATCGTCCCACGTCGCTTTTAATGCTTTGTGTTTTTGAACATGCTTCTTATCTTTATCTTTATCCTTGTTCTTTAGCTTGGGGCAGTTGTCCTTGACGTGCCCTTCTTCGTCGCAGTGGTAGCAGTGGATCATCCTTTTCTTTTTACCCTACGGATGGTTTGTAGTTCTAGACTTACATAATTTCTTGAACCATCTTACCATCATTACCATTTCCTCGTCGTTGAGAGACTCTGACTCAGGTACGTCTCTCGATGCTTTGAGGGCGACGTTGTTCTTGGGCTCCTTCGTACCTGCACATCTTGATTCGTGCACTTCAAATGTAGAAAAGAATTCTTCTAATGTAATTTTTTCTAAGTCTTTTGAAATATAAAAGGCGTCTATCAGTGATGCCCATTTTGAATTTCTAGGAAAGGAATTTAGTACGTACCTTAGCAAATCTCGGTTACTTACTGTCTCTCCGAGATTCGAAAGTCCGGTGATGATGTCCTTTATCCTTGAGTGCAGATGCGCAACTGTCTCGTCTTCCCCAAGTCACAGGCTGGTGAGCTGGTTGCGGAGTAAATCCCGTTTTGCGAGCTTTGCTTCGGACGTTCCTTCGTGCAGTTCAACTTCTCCCAAAGTTCCTTTGCGGAGTCATAGTTGTCGATCCGGTTGACTTCTTGTGGCGGAAGAACGGTTAGTAGATGGTACTCAGCTTTGCTATTTTCCACGTAGTCGGCCTGCTCATTCTTCGTCCAATGGTATTTCTCCTTACCTTCCGGTGCTGTAAAACCAAACTCCATAATTAACATTAAATCAAAATCAGTTTTAAAGAATACCTGCATTCGCTTTTTCCAGCTAGCGAATTCTCCTTCGAACTTCGGCGGGTAGATACTTGGTCCGACCATTATATCGTTGCTTCGTTCGGTGGTTAGTCCTCCTGAAGCGTCTTGGCTCTGATACCACTTGTTGGACTGCTGGGCCAGCTAGAAGGGGGGGGGGGGGTTGAATAGCCTGCAAAAACAAAAGCACAACCCTTTCTCGAACTTTCAATAGAACACTTGCATAAAATGGAAAAGCAATAAATTAAAACAGAAAAGAAAGAGGCACCAGATGTTTACTTGGTTACAACCGGGGAGGTTGTTAATCCAAGGAGTGGAACGCACTAGAATATCTCCTTCAGGTGAAGAAGCCTCTTACAGCAATGAAAGCACAAAAAGAAAGAAGCTAATCTAGAGATTGAGCGTAAAAGTGTTGGAATTACAAATTCTGAGTTGATTTTAAGCTTCTGGACCAAGGCTGTATTTATAGCCTTGGTCGGGGCGCCCCGAAGGGGTTTCGGGCACCCTGGGGGGATAAAACTTTATCCCCCAATGTTCAAATCGTGATTGACGCGATCTGGTAAAAAAGTCAGTTCCGGGCGCCCCGGACAGTTCCGGGCACCCCGGACAGTTCCAGGCGCCCTGGCTAGGAAAGTCAACCCCGTTGACTTTTTTCAACCCGGGTCTTCTGCTCCTGCTCCATTCGCCTTAGACCGAGTCTTCCGCTCGCTTGGGTGATCTCTGCCATCCGGAATAGGGCTCACCCGAACCCGACTTCCGGTCTTCTCGAGCAGGCTTCCGCTTCGGCTTCTCGTCCCTCGGAATCGCTGCGTGATTCCTTCTCGTCTGCCAATGTACTCATTCACAGTCTTCGTCCCTCAGTCGCACCCCATGTCGACCTTCTTGCTAGCTGCATCTATTGCTCCTCGAGCAGTCTTCCGCTCCGGCTTCTAGTCCCTCGGAACCACCGCACGCTTCCTTCTTGTCCGCCGGTGTACTCTTCCGCAGCGCCTCATCCCTCGGACGCACCGCGTGCCGTCCTTCTCGCTAGATGCATCTTCTGCTCGACTACCTATGCTCCTAAGCTACTGCACACTTAGATACAAGGTTAAAAACATACATGACCTAACTTAACTTGTTAATCACACCAAAACAACCTTGGAGTTCCAACAGACTCTTCTTCACTTTCTTTCTCTTCGGATGTTGGGCATCTCTCAACCTCTGAATCTCCTTCCTCTTCCTCTTGGTCCAATGAGTTGCCCTCTTTGGAGTTTTCTTAATTTGGTGCAGTGGAGGGTTTTGTTAGTACCCTGAGGTAGTTTTGATATGGTCAACCGAATTAGAGTTAAGTCCTGTTATGTTTTGATACCCTCTGTCTAAGTGTGCAGAAACTTAGGAGCATAGGAGGTCGAGCAAAAGATGTAGCTAGCGAGAAGGATGACATGGGAGAGAGCTGACGAACTCAGTGTGTCCAAGGGACAAGGTGTTGCAGAAGAGTACACTGGCGGACGAGAAGGAGGCATGTGGCATTTCCGAGGGACTAAAAGCCGGAGAGGAAGGTTGCTCGAGAAGGTTGGAAAATGGGTTAGGGTGAGCCCTATTCCTAATGGCTGAAATCATCCAAGAGAGCATAGCTGGAGCGGAAGACCCGGACAAAAAGTCAACCAGAAGTTGATTGTGCTTCGGGTGCCCTAGGATCGCACCTTGGTCGAGCTGGTTGAGCCAGGTTCGGGCGCTCAGACTAGGTTTGAGCCCCCGGAACTGGTCCAGGCGTCCGAACCAGGTCGAGGTGCCTGGACCAAAAAACTTATCGAAACTTAACGTGTCATGATCCATTGTGATCTGGATAAAATTTTATCCACGTTCAGACACCTCGATCAGGGCTATAAATATAATTTTGATCCCAGTAGTTCAGAATCACTTATACACTAGTTTCTTTACTGTTCTACTGATTTGAATGTGTGCTTCCAACCCTTATAAGAAGCTTCTTCACCTATGATGAAAGGAGAATTTGATTAGTGCTTCAAAATCTTGGATTAACAACCTTTCCGATTGTAACCAAGTAAAATTGGTAGCCTCTTTCTTTTAATTAGTTTATCAATTCTTTTTATACAAGTGCTTTCATATTTTAAAAGATCGAGAAAGGTTTTATTTTCTTTTTTAAAGGGCAATTCACCCCCTTTTGCTGGCCGCATGGATCCTAAATGTTGGATCGAGACAGCGCTAGAGGGGGGGGTGAATAGCGCTCGTGGCTTTCACATGTTTCGTAATCGAAAAATTAGATGAAAGTTAAGCAGCGGAATAAATTAAAAACAAACACACAAAATGACCCAAGTATTTTTACTTGGTTCGGAGCCTTGGGCGACTCCTACTCCAAGGCCCATGCTCGTTGAGCGTTTACTTTGGGAAATTCACTATCAGATCGTAAAGTACAGATAAGTATTATAAAACTGAAATAATAAAGCTATATCGACAATAGAATTTAGAGAAAATGAAGCTCCGGGTTGTCGGGGACTTGTCGTAGCTTAGTCGGAGCGTCTCGTTAGCAGCACGTTGCAGTAGGATCACTTGAGAATTGTTGTTCCAAGGCTGCTGTTCGAGACCCTTATAAAGCCTGCTGGAGGCGCCTCAAAGCCCATTCAAGGCGCCTCAAACCTGCCGAGTCAGCCGCGTGGATCAGCGCTGAAAACTTCTTCGTTGATCCTCTTGGAGGCGCCTCCATCAACCTTGAAGACTCCTCCAAGCCGTCCAAGGTACCTTCAGCTCCGTCCGAGGTGCCTCCAGCTCTGCTGCGCGCAAACTGTAACGACCACCCTTCTTACTACTACTACTCTATAAGGATGACCGTTACTTAACTACTAACTCTACTTAACCGGTATGATTAAAAATCACATGGAAACCCTACCGAAAAATTTCGGCAGAGTCTCCCCTGTTCCGGTGACCTTATTCAACAATACATGCAATATATACTCAGCCACAAGCGGCTGGAACACATATCAATCAACCACGCAGTATAATAAATCCAAAATAAAGAAAACAACAAAAGAAATCATCACACAAGATTACAATTCTTCTACTACGTCCTAATCATAGCAAAATAACAGATACTATCTCAAATACTCCTAACATAGCAAAAGACAATAAAAACTAAACTAAAACTTCTTTCCTAGTCCCAAGGCTTCCATAGTCCTAGCATCACACATCCTTCGAACACCTCTTTGTCGCCTTCCTTTCTATATCTTTTCCTTTCCTGTATCTGCAGTAAGAGGAAGTGTAGTCTATAAGCAAAATTTACTTAGTAAGCGCTATCTAACTCACAAAATCTCGATATGCATGTATATAAATAAAAACATGCTAAAACTGAATGCTAACATGTAAAGCTACTCATGCTCATACATAGCAAAGGAATCATACTAACTGAAATACTAAACATGTATAGCTAATCATGCTCATAAATAGCAAAGAACAGTAAACTAACTCATGCTCTTCTATTAGTAAAGAAACATACTGAAAGGCTAAACATGTAAGACAAGTCTATACTATCATGCTTGCATAAAGAACTAAGCTTACTGAATTCTAAACACCTTCTGAATCTTATTTCACTTGTTTAAAGACTTATTCTTTAAATACTTTATACTTATGTAAAACTTGCTTTACTTGTTCAAAACTTATACTTATAATACTTCAAAATAATAATCAACTTCTTCTTGGGCCCGACAACTGTGCTTTTACTTTTGTAACGACCCGACCCATTTGGCGACCCTATGGTCGTCGACCATCGACCGTCGGCCGAGCCGTTACTACTAGGTTATCTAAACCTAGGGACGACTATGGGAGCCCAACCCAAGGACAGAGAGTCCAGTACAGTGCCACTGATAAAAGTAAAATACTCGTTATCTTTTAATACTTCTATATAATGCCTCGGCATTTTCTTTAGCACCTTGTATGCCAAAATTCCTAAAGTCTTGACTTTGGGATCTACTTAAGGCCTTGTCCTTTTTCTTGCTTTTCTTTATCTTTCTTAAACTTGTTAATACTTCTAAAAGAATACTTCTTTAAAAAGAAACTAAAGTGTTTAAGCAAATTCTAACTTTGAAATGCTTAACCCAAAAATCTGCCTACTATGCTAATAAAATTCTGCATATTAAAATCTGCATACTATACTTATAAAAATCTACACATGTTCAGCTAAGGGTAAATGAATTCTGCACACTAATACTTAATAAAAATATGCACACTAAGATGCCGCATATTAAGCTCTAAAGAAACTAGAAACTGATTGTTTTAGAAGGAAAGCTACTCATGCACATCTAACAACATAAGTAACTAGAAATCTACTCATGTTATTCCAATAGAAAAAGAACTAGAAATCTAAATCTGCACATGTTCATGTTATTTACTAAATCTAAATAGCAAAGGAATTTTATTCATTTCCTATAACCAAATTTTCATGCATAAAGTCAATGAGCTACTGAAGAAGAATTCATCTTTTGCATAGTAAAACTAGAGAATAGCTCACAGGTATTAGAACTAGCATAGAAAACTTGAACTACAGCAACTACAATAATTAGTATGAACCTAACAAATCTGATTCCATGCAACTGAAGGAATATCCCACTTCAGAACTACTAATCAAGAAAAACCAAAACCCAAAACACGGCAGACTCAATGAACCCCATGGTCAAAAATTCACAAAAAACTTAACTGTGCTAGAACCCAAAACAGGATTCAATTTCAACCACTCTGCATCAAAACCTGAACTGCCCAAAAGCAACAGGAGCAATCTATCTTTCTTAAGCTTGCTATTAACATCAAATTCTGAAATCTAGGGATTCCATTAACACAAATTCACATCTTAAACTTTTATAAATAACCAAGATTCTCTACAACCTAAAATCCAAAAGCCATGTATGAAATTCCTCCTGAAACTGTGGCACGGCAGAAAACACAAGCAACTTCACAGCATACTAGATAAGGAAGAAAACCAGATATGAAACCTTAACTCACGGCAGCAACAAAATCTTAAACATGTTACAACATACATGCAAAGAAGGAAACCAAGCCTGAAACTTCAATTCGCAGCATACCCAAAAACAGAGGAAACACCAAATTAAATTCGAAAACAAGAAGAGGAACGCAGAATAAACCTCGGAGCTATCCTACTACAGGTGAGTAAGCGACTTACCTTGGTTCCTTGGACTTACAGCCGGCGAGAACAATTCTAGGGCTTCGGAGAACTCGAGCTTTCGGTCCCTCCTTGTGCTCACGGCTCCTCCTCGACGAGAGGAACGCAAGGAGATGAAGAAGCCTTTGAATGAGCCTTTGGCCGGCCACCGGAGACGCCCTAAAGCTCGGCTGCGTTTTTCGCCCGAGAGGAGTCGCCGACGCGAGAGAGGAGAAGAGGAAAAGAGAGAAAAGAAAATAACTTAACCCCTCTCTTACCTATCCTTTTATAACCTAGGGTTATGGCTTAAGACCAATTCGTGATTGATTTGTTCACGAAACATCAGCGTGCTCGCTTGGTCCGCTGGAAAGTTGGATTCCCGAAGGTCTCGGGTTCGAGCCGCCCTCGGCTCCTTTTTAAATGGCATTTTAATTTCATTTCTTACAACTACTTAACTACATTTAATTCCCCTATATTATAACAAAACTTGCTTAGCTCAGTTGGTTAGCCGGCTTTTAACCGAATCAAAGGTTTAGGCTTCGATTCTTCTGCCACGCACTTTTTATTCCAATTTATTTTAAATGTTCCAACTATAGCTTAAATATATTTCACTTCCATATATAATTAACAAAACGTTTGCAGACCAGTTGGTTGGCTGAGTCCGTTAAAATCTGGTTCGGGTCCGAGCTCTTGGGTTCAAAACCCAGCTTTAACACTTTTATATATATATATATATTTTAAACTTCTTTCTCTTGTTAAAAATACCAAACAAACTCCAAAAATTCCTAAAAATCTCTAGAATTTTTCTATAGCATTTCTAGATTTTAATAAGGCCTTTTGGGACTCCAAATCATGAAATTTGGGGTGTTACACAAACTCTGCTCCTTTTCACCTAAGGCTAATTGTACTCTTTTGTCCCTTCAAGATGTGTTAATCCACAACAACAATAATACATCCTGTAAAACAAATGTCAGCACACATAATAGTAGTATTAATATGAAAAGTTTGACAGTCTTCGGACTATCCGATTCGACTTGATTTTCAACCGAAAACCCTAGGTCAAACCGATGCCCACTGTTCCCTCTTCCGGGGAACGCGTTCTCACCTACTCCACTCAGGAGAGTTTACCTTTTGCCAGTTCGGTCCTCCAGACAGACTGGACTTTCTGCCTAGGGTTACCATCCCCTAGGACCTAGGGTTACCACCCCCTAGGGGTTTTCTCCACCTAGGGTTATCTCCTCTTAGGACCTAAGGTTACCCCCTCTTAGGATTTTCCTTCACCTAGGGTTACCACCCCCTAGGACCTAAGGTTGCCGCCCCTTAGGATTTTCCTCCACCTAGGGTTACCACCTCCTAGGGTTTTCATCTTGCTTAATCGCAGCTAGAACTTTTGCCTAAGAACCCTTAGGTCTTTCCTACAAGCTCAATCAGACACATTAAATCACAAAACATCTTAACTTTGAACCCTTTGCCATTATCAAAACTCGGGTTTGATCGTCGGATGCTTCTTGCACCAACAATCTCCTCTTTTTTTATTAGGGCAACTGAAAGTCAAAGTTAAGCAAAAGGATATAATAAAGAGATGCTATACCAATAAGAGTGCAAGTATAACTGAATAATCATAGAATAATAATCAACGAGAAAAAAACTTAGCAACTAAAAGAAAAACTCCCCCTTAGTAAAAGTTCCCCTTATAAAATATTTTTGAATTTCTGAATTTTATTTGAATTTTCTTATACTCTCTCCATTTGCCATATATCAAAAATAAACAAGAGAGTAAAGAGAAAAAGTAATAGTGATCAATGGCCTTAGTTTATTTTGAGAAAACTCTACTTTTCAGAAACCTTATTTTTCAAAAGATAGAAAATTTAAATGAACACTTAGCTTTGTAAAGTTACTTTTTTGTAAAACTTCTAGCCAAAAAGGATTCACAATGAATTAATAAAATAATTCTTAAAATACTTTAGCTAAAATTTTCAACAAAGCTTAAAAAGGACCAGTTAGTTAAATCCATAGTTTGAAAACAAAGCTTTGAAAACAATTTTACTTATAAAACAAACCTCCTTTTACTTAGCCAAATTTGAGATAGTTGTGAAAGGTACTCTGTTAAATTTAGAAAAAACTTTTGAGAAAATATTAGTTAGATTTTGAAAAAGCTTAGTTAAAAGCTTTAAAAGCTTTAGAGAATACTTAGCTAATTTTTGAAAAAGGCTAACGTAGCTAAATTTGAAAGGCTTTTAAAATACACTTAGTTGATAATACTTAATTTTAAAAAGCCTTTGAAAGATACTTAATTTGAGAAAGCCTTCAGAACTTAGTTTAAATTTGAAAAATCTTTTAAGAAATTAAAACTTGTAAAGTTTTTAACTAAGGCCATTTTCACTTTTGAAATAGAAAATTTGTTCTTTTTCAGTCCTAAAGTCCAAGCATGAGTAAATACTTAATTCCTTGGCTACATGTCTAACCATTAGTTACTAGCTGATTACTTAGAGGGCAACAACTTTCACTTGGTTAGTCAAGTTAAGTTTAGAATACCAGTTAGATTTGACTAAGTCTGGATAACTTAACTTGATTACTGTTATTTGGTATTTATTGTCCAGACTTACTACGATGCACAGAAATAAGCATACTGAAGTCTAGACTGTACCCTATGCATCTCACCCCATTTTAGTATTTTTAAATACAAGCAAGTTAGTCCTAGTGTGCTTGTGAGATGCTCTGGCTGAATTCTAGGGGTGCATGATATCTAGGGGTAAATTCCTAAGCTAAGGTCGAATTTTTTGAAAATCTAAGAACTTGGGATTTTTGAAAATATCATTTTTCCTAGAATTTAACAAAATCCTGAGCACCATAGCAACAACTATGTACGACTAATCAAGTAGAGGTACTAGTAAGCAGAAGGAATTTTGAAAGAGTCAGTACAACTAATCAAATATCTAAGCAAACAAAGTACTAATGAGATGTCCAGGTCCAATATACAATGCATGAAAAGATTGAATCAGGCAGAAGGATCGTCAGCTGGAGGATCGTTAGCTAGTGGTGGGGGCTACTCGTGTATATGCCACACTTGTCGAATCTCCTCTCAGAGAGAAGTGACCTCGATCTGTAGTGTCCGGAAGCCATCCACGACCAACTGATGTGTCAGCGTGGAGGTCTGCTCAAGGCGAGCCAGTTTATCCTCAATGGATGAGGAAGTGGAAGGCTGCACTGATGTCGAAGGCTGAGATGGATCGAGGGGCTCTCTAAATAACTGATCATGAGAGAACTCAAATAACTCCTCTCGTCCCTCAGGTGGCTGAAAGAACTCATCTGGGGCTAGGCCACCTCCCTCGGCTAGAGCAACTGGCTCATCCTCAACTGGATCGACTGGTGGAGGCCTGCCCCCCATGCTAGGACCCCCTGAGCAGTGACATCTGTTGAACCCCGTAGTTGTTTTGATGTGATCAACCAAGTTAGGTTAGGTCCTGCTTGTTATTTGATCCCTATGTCTAAGTGTGCAGGAACTTAGGAGCGCAGGAAGTCGAGAGGAAGACGCAATAAGTGAGAATAACGACACGGGAAGAGAGCCGATGGGCTTGGTGCGTTCGAAGGATGAGAGAGCTGCGGAAGAGTACTCCGGTGGATGAGAAGAATGTGGGCGACGTTCGAGGGATGAGAAGCCAGGATGGAAGCCTGCTCAAGGAAAAGACCGGAAGATGGGTTCGGGTGAGCTCTATTCCGGATAGCGGAAATCACCCAAGCTAATGGAGCCGAAGCGGAAAAAACTCGGACTGAGGCGAGATGAAACGGAGAAGAAGACCCAGGTTAGTAAAAGTCAACAGGGTTGACTTTTTCCCCCGGGGCGCCTGGAGCTGTCCGGGGCGCCCGGACCCCTCCGGTGCGCCCGGAACCCTTCTGGGCGCCCGGAGTTGACTTTTTCACAGGATCGAGTCAAAACTCGATCTGAACGTTGGGGGATAAAATTTTATCCCCCAGGGCACCCGGACCCTTCAGGGCGCCCCGACCAAGGCTATAAATATAACCTTAGTCCAAAAGCTTTAATAATTCACCGCATTCAACTCTGTATTTCATTCTAAGCAACTGTCTGTGCGTTAAAGGTGTAAAAGAATTCTCCGCCTTCAGAGAAGGAGAAATTCTAGTGGATCTATTCGACTGCCTTGGATTAATAACCCCCTGGGTTGTAACCAAGTTAAATCCTTGTCTCCTCTTTTTTTTCTATCATTTAGTTTTTATTTTATAACTGTTGCTAGTTTTTGAGTTGAAAGTCTTGAGGAGGGTATACTTTGAATTGGCAGGCAATTCACCCCCCTCTTGTCGGCCCTGCTGCGCCAACAACATCTATATGCACTAATCTAAGATGATGCAGCGTAAACTTATCATAATGTGTAAGAGGAATAATCGTCCCCGAGTCACATCTATGCCCTATATCGTCGAGAAGATGGAAGTCAGCACATGGCGTAGGGCATGTAGACTACTCGGGATGTGACGACACTAGCCACATGTAGACCATTGAGTAGATCCTGTATCCGGGTGTGGAGCTGGCTTGCTGTCTCTCCTTCCTGCATTTTGATATTATATAATTTATTGAAAAGCAAATCTCGCTTACTTACCTTGGTTTCTGATGTACCCTCGTGTAGTTCGATTAGCTTTTCCCACAACTCCTTCGCACTTGAGAAGGGTCCTACTCGTTGAGTTCCTCCTTTGCAGACAACACTGGAGTATGCAGGTTGCCTTTGCGTTTGCTTCTACTTTCTTTATTAGGGATGTGTCATAGTTCTCGTATGATACTAATTTGCCTGTGCCGTCAAGTGGGAGTTCGAGGCCTGTCTTGGTGATCGTCCGGACTTGAACTAGGTTTACAGGTATGATTCCATTCGGCCTTTCTAGTAGCCAAGTCTTCGCTAGAGAAGAGCGGGGATGGACTGTCTGTAGCCTTCTTATTGGGCCATTTGAAAACTTACACACAAAAAAAATGAACGGAAAGATTATCCTAGGACTTGATCCTGGATTAGCAATGCGGTATAAAAGTAAGAATAAATAACGATCTCGAGTGGTGTTGCACCAACTCGAGACAAATCCGATTATGAAAGAAATAAGATCGGAAAACGACAAGAATACTGATTTCGATCAACTCCGAAAAAAATGAAATCACCACGAAAAGAATGCTTGATTGGTGGTTGCACAAAGTCGAAGCTACCCCGCTCGATACCAATTGTTGGATCGAGACCGCGCTAGAGGGGAGGTGAATAGCACTCGTGGCTTTCACACGTTTCATAATGAAAAACTCGATGAGAGTTAAGCGGTGGAATAAATTAAAACAAACACACAAAACGACCCAAGTATTTTTACTTGGTTCGGAGCCTTGGGCGACTACTACTCCAAGGCCCACGCTCGTTGAGTGTTTACTTTGGGCAATTCACTATCAAATCGTAAAGTACAAATAAGTATTACAAAACTAAAATAATAAAGCTATACCGACAACAGAATTTAGAGAAAATGAAGCTCCGGGTTGTCGGGGACTTGTCGTAGCTTAGTCGGAGTGTCTCGTTAGCAGCACGTTGCAGTAGGATCACTTGAGAATTGTTGTTCCAAGGCTGATGTTCGAGACCCCTTATAAAGCCTGCTGGAGGCGCCTCAAAGCCCATTCAAGGCGCCTCAAACCTGCCGAGTCAGCCGCGTGGATCAGCGCTGAAAACTTCTTCGTTGATCCTCTTGGAGGCGCCTCCATCAACCTTGAAGGCGCCTCCAAGCCGTCCAAGGCACCTCCAGCTCCGTCCAAGGCGCCTCCAGCTCTGCTGCCCGCAAACTCTGCTCCTTTGCACCCGAGGCACCTCCAATCTCCATGGAGGTGCCTCGATACTGTTCATCCGAGGCTAATTGTGCTCTTTTGTCCTTGCAAGATGCATTAATCCACAACAACAATAATACATCCTAGAAAACAAACGTCAGCACACATAATAGTAGTATTAATATGAAAAGTTTGACAGTCTTCGGACTGTCCGATTCTGACCTCAAATTTTCAACCCGAAACCCTAGGTCGAACCGACGCCTACTGTTCCCTCTTCCGGAGAACGTGTCCTCACCTACTCCACTCAGGAGAGTTTACCTTTTGCCAGTTCGGTCCTCCAGACTGGGTTACCACCCCCTAGAATTCTAGGGTTACCACCCCCTAGAATTTTTCTCCACCTAGGATTACCTCCCCCTAGGACATAAGGTTACCCCCCCCTTTGGATTTTCCTTCACCTTGGGTTACCACCCCCTAGGACCTAAGGTTGCCGCCCCTTAGGATTTTCCTCCACCAAGGGTTACCACCCCCTAGGATCTAGGTTTACCACCCCCTAGGGTTTTCACCTTTCCTAACCGCAGCTAGGACTTTTGTCTAGGAACACTTAGGTCTTTCCTACAAGCTCAATCAGACACATTAGATCACAAAACATCTTAACTTTGAATCCTTTGCCATTATCAAAACTCGGGTTCGATCGTCGGATGCTTCGCGCACCAACACTAACAAGTGGTATTAGAGCTAGACTCGCTTCAAAAGGACTAACTGCCATCCGAAGCAAAAGAAATGGCCAGATCCAGCATCTATCCGTTGAAATTTGAGGGAGACTTCAGAACATGGAAGAAGCGCATAGAGGTATTCTTCAAACCCGACTTTAAAATTCTTTTAATTATAAAATATGGTTTTGTAGCACCTACGGGTCAACATGGAGCCGAGAAAGAAGAGTACACATGGACGAAGGAGCAAGCTGACTTCGTGGATAATGGAAAAATCATATTTCCATCTGCTTAGCATTCTTCTGCCCCAGGAGGTCAGCTGGATCGAAAGCTATGACTTCACCAAAGACCTCTGAGAGAAATTCCTAGAGCTCCATGAAGGTACTTCAGAAGCCAAACAGACAAAGCAGGACATCCTCCAAAGCCAACTGATGAACCTTCGGATAAACAAGGGAGAGAATGTAGCCCAACTCCATGCAAGGATTAAAGACCTGATCACCCAACTCAACAATTTTGGAGAAAAGGTAACAAATCATGACTCCTTAAGGTACGCACTTAACTCTTTTCTAAGAACTCAAGAGTGGTCAACCTTACTATATGCTTACTACATCTCTAAGGACCTCGAGGTATGTACTCTTAAAAACTTATTTTCAACTTTTGAACTTCACGAGTCTCGCTGTATAGATTCTTAGGAAGTAGAAAAATCAAATAATATTGCTCTAAAAGCTAAGAAGGATGAATCAGACGCCGACACCTCCTTCGACGATGATGAAACAATATATATGGTAAGAAAATTTAAGAAATTTTTTAGAACTAATAAGTTTAATCAAGTACAGGCAAAGAATAGAAGAGCAAGGAAGATAATATGTTATAACTGTAATGAAGAAGGACACATCAAGGAGGACTGCCTAAAGATGAAAAAGGACAACAAGAAAGGGCCAAGTACAACAACAAAGCTTAAAAACTGAAAGGCGACTTGGGATGAGTTGTCATCAGAATTTGATCTGGAGGAGTACGCTGGACTTATACTGATGGAAAGTCACAGGGAGGAGAGCATAGACGAAGGGGGAGGCTCCTCAGAAGAAAGTTGCAACGAGGAGGAAGAAATAAACTTCAGAGCAGATCTGGTAAGTGAGGTATGTTTACTACCCCTAACCAGTTATATTCAGGTATTAAATCTATGACTAGATCATTATATAAGTTAAAATCAAAAAATAATAATTTGAAAAAGAAAGTTTTTTAATTAAAAATAATCTAATCAAGTACATGTCCCCTAGATATGTATGATAAATTAAAAGATGAAATGAAAAATTGAAGGACTAAATTAAAAAATCAAGAAACTTTGCATATGATAATCGAAATACCTAAAAAATGGTAGAAGCCTAAATTGGTATCTTAAATATCATAAGGGCCAAATTAGAAAAGTGTCACAATAATATGTACCCAAGAAATTTCTTGTTAATCCAGTAGGTAAAAATTTATTTTGAATCCCCAGATCTTGCTTAATCTAAAATAAATAATTATGCATATTTTATGTTTAGAAATATGAATTTCAAAATTAAGGTCATTTGCTTACTGTTAATATTTATCTTTAAAAAATTTTCTTCTATTGCTAGAATGAAAAATCTCTTAGTATTAATTTTTTTAAAAAAAAATTCTTCGATTAAAAATTATTTTATGAATTATTTTTTTGAAAAGTCATAATTTAAAACTTAAAATGTTTTGGATATGTATTTTAACAAACCTAATTTTTCGGAGAATTACCGTTATATTTTGAATAATGAGAAAAATCAGGATGATTTTTAGGTTAATAAAACTATTTGTTTTCTAAAAGAATCATATTTGTTTTAAACATTTTCCGAGCAATCCTTCTTTTCAAAATTCTTATCCCAATTTTTTTTATAATGATAGATCTTTTGAAATTCTGTTTAAAAATATTTTTTATAATCAAAAAATTTTATATGGATTAAATACCAAAAAACTTATTTTTAAAGCTAAAAATTCTTGAAAACTTTTTTTTTATTTTTTAATTGTTGTGCATTCTGTTCTCAATACTTAGAAAAATTTTAAAAAATTATTTGTATAAAAATCTAATTATAAAATTTAACGTGCAAAAATTATGGTTCTACATAAAATAATTTTGTAATATGATTTTTTAAATATTAGAAAATTCAGATTTGTTAGAAAATTATTTTGTAAAAGTTGTTTTTACTTCTATTTTCTTAACCCTTAGAAAAAGTTGCAAATTTTTTTCTAACGTTGTTGTATCCCAACTTTATTTTTCTGTGATCAAAGGGGGAGAATGAGAAATGAGAGCTTAAGTCTAAGGGGAGGTTAATTTTATAAATTAAAATTTTTAGTTTTAATTGTTATCTTATTCTAGTTTTAACTGTTATCTTATTACCTCTATGTTTTTACTCTAACTCTAACTCGGGTTGATGCACATCAAAAAGGGAGAGATTGTTAGTATTCTGAGGTAGTTTTGATGTGGTCAACTGAATTAGAGTTAGATCTTGTTATATTTTGATGTCATGTGTCTAAGTGTGTAGAAACTTAGGAGCATAGGAGGTCGAGCGAAAGACACAGCTAGCGTGTAACAACCCACCCTTCTTACTACTACTCTCTAAGGGCGACCATTACCTAACTACTACTCTACTTACTAGTGTCACTGACGCTATTACTAGCAATACTTAGATTTATCACGGTCCAGAGGAATTCCTACCGAAAATTTTTGGCAAAGTCTCCCCTGTACCGGTGACCAAATCCATAGTACATAAGATATATACGCAGCCACAGGCGGCTGGAACTCATTTTTCACAACCACACAGTTATAAAAACAACAGTAAAAACAACCAACTATCCCACTCCACAATTAATTAAAGTGACTAAATGCATATGCGGAAATAAACTCAACTACAATCTCACAAACTTCATAATAGTGTTAAAGAAAAGAACTAAAGCATAAACTCTAATAAATAGGTCCTGCAGGTTTGATAACACTCTCTGGATCTCTCCATAGTCGCAGTCATCACACACCTTCATCACCACCACCATCCTGTCGTCTCCCTTCATATCTTAGCTTTTCCTTTATCTGCAGTAGGAGGAAAGAAAATAGATCTATAAGCGAAACGCTTAGTAAGTACTAATCTATCTCACAAAAACTCGAAGTGCATAAAAAGTAATGCAATAATACTGAAACTGAAATGCTAAAGCAAATCTGCATGTGCTCATGGTATACAGAAAATGAAACTAGATACTAAACATGCTCACTATCTAACAGGATAATAAGAAATTAACACTGTAAGCTTAGAATTAAAGAAACTAACTTTTTATTTAATCTAAGCATAAAACTTGTTTCAATTTCCTATATCCTTGTAACAGAAATTAATCTTTTAATTTCTATCTTTTACTTTCTTCTTCTTTCTTTCTTCTTTTTAACTTTTCTTTTCTTCTTTTTCTTTTGGGCCCAGGCTTAGTACCATCTTTGTTTTGCGCGCTCTCTAATAGTGACTGAGGTAGCAAGCCTCCAGTCCTATGAGGTAAAGACCTTGGTCTTACCAGGGCCAAGACCTTGGAATTGGTCACCTGGATTTATTTAACGACAACCTTGGAAGTCGAGTACTAGCCTCTTACTTTAAATGATTTACTGGTTAACTCCTTTTAACTAGACCTTTATCTTTTTCTTGCTTATAGCTGCTTATCACAGCAAGGAAGGTCCAACTATGTATGAATATATAGATGCTAAAATCTGCTCATGTACATTTTGAAGCAAGAGAACCCAAAAATCAGCATACATGACTAATAAAAATCTGCACATATGGCTAATAGAAATCTGCACATAAAACTACTAAAAATCTACACTTGAGCTCAATAAAATGCTTAAACCATTCTAACTAAATGAAGGGTTGTTCTTGCCCTTTGAGTAGCAAGAAAAACTAACCGCATGCTTCAAACTAAAAAGAAAACCTGCTGAACTAAAACCCCTTGCAACATATTCACAGCATAAGGCGATAAAAACTACTACTGCTAACAATTTCTACACGTGGTGTACCAAAGCATGCATCACTAGATCTACACGTGTTGACTCCTTTCCAACGAAGTAAAGCAACAAGAAAAGCTACTGCCGCTATCAACTTCTATCTGATAAAGAAATCTGTTCATCTATTTGCAATAGAATGATCAACTAATAGAAACCGAAACCACATGTTAACCCTAAACAATTTATTCATTCATCTCAAATTTCAAACAGAACTGAATCCCTAACAAGCATAGATTTGGCTTAACACAATTCTACATGCTCAATCACACTAAACAATTTATTACACCTTCTTTGAAACCCATGGCAGTCCTCCTAAACCCCTAAATTCAATCACTTTCAAAGCATGATCCGGAAACAAGGAAAGCCACTTATCCAAGGTTCACCGCCGAATTCATCCAACCAGGGAACTCACGGCAGATTCACATCAAGGGGAACTACAAATCCGAAAACAAGGAAACGAAATCCAAAGATTCGGAGCAACTCCTACCGCAGGTGAGTAGTACTTACCCCGATTCTTGGACTTACAACCGAGAAGAGGAAATTTAGGGGTTCGGATGGAGCTTGAAGTGTTGGAGTGTATACTGAAAGCCTAAGCTTTGTAAACATTTATTATGAATAAAGAATCACATTTGGTCTAATTGTCTACATTTGTTTGTAGTTGTTCATTTAATTTATATTGTAGATAACATAGTATGTGGTGTCACATACAGAAGATGATGTTATCAGTACCTTATAAATTATAAACAGTAGCTCACGACCAAAATGGAAAAGGAACAAACCATTAGAAGGTCGTAGTGTAATTAGGTATTAGTTTATCTTGACTATATAATTACACTAGTACACTCAGAGTGTATTGAGTAGGACCATTTGAGGTCGTTTCTTTTATACTGACTTTATAAAGGAACAAAGACCTCAGTTATTATGGAAGTGTGTGCTCTTAATCCTAATATAATAACAAGCACATATATTTGATATTTATTTCTTTAATTTATCAATGGGTGAGATTTAGTTTGTTGAATCAATAAACCCGATAAGTTGGGAAATGGTATCACTTATAGTGTGTGTTGTTGATTATAGAAGGAAACTGTGTCCTAGAGATACTAGGTTGATAATGTCCTCAAGAGGAGCTCATAAAGATTGTCATGTTAAACCCTGCAGGTGGACTTAGTCCGACATGACAATAAGGTTGAGTGGTACTACTCTTGGACTTAGATATTAATTAAATGAGTTGTCAGTAACTCACTTAATTAGTGGACATTCGATATCTTAAACACAGGGAGACTAACACACTCATAATAAGAAGGAGCCCAAAAATGTAATTTGGGATTGGTGCGGTAGTTCAATGATAGTTCTCTAGTGGAATGAATTATCATTGATAAAATTAAGTTGTGTGTTCGGGGCGAACACGGGATGCTTAATTTTATCAGGAGACCAAAACCAACTCCTCCTCTAGGTCCCTATCGTAGCCTCTTATTTATAGAGTTCTATACCCACCTATACCCACCTTCTAAACCCACCCAATAGGGGCCGGCCAAGCTAGCTTGGGAACAAGCTAGGGCCGGCCTAGGTATAATATTGGGTGGCCGGCCCTAGCTTGAACCCAAGCTAGTGGGGGCCGGCCAAATTAAATTAAAAAGGGATTTTAATTTTAATTTTTATTATGTGGAAGAAATAATTTATTAAAGAGAATTAAAATTAAAATATCTCTCTTGTAAAAGATCTACAAAAGATTAAAGAAAGAGATTAGATCTCTTTCCTTATTTGTAGATTGGTGAGATATTTTATTTTCTCTTTAAAATTATTCACATGTTGATAAAATTAAAATTATAGAAATTTCCTTTTATCAACCATGAAGAGATTTTAAAGAGAAATTTTATTTTTTAAATTTCCGGAAACAAATTAGGAAGTTTTAATTGTTGATTAAAACTTGTCCAATTTGTTCTCCAATGATGTGGCCGGCCATTGGTTTTAATTTGGGAAATTTTATTTTATTTTTCTCAATAAAATCATGTCAAGGAAATTGAGGAAATTTTATGGTAATTAAATTTCCTAATTTGCCTAGGCCAAGGAATATAAAAGAAGGGGTAGGGGTGCCTTCATGAGACACAACATCTATTATTTCTCTCCCTCTTTTGTTCCTTGGTGTGGCCGGCCAACCTCTCCCTCTCTTCCTCTTGTGGTGGCCGAACCCTACTCTTCCATTGGAGCTCTTGTGGTGGCCGGATACTACTCGGAGAAGAAGAAGAAGAAGGAGAGAAAGTTAGCATCTCTTGGAGCTTGGTTAGTATTTTGATTTTCTTCCTTGGTGAAGCTTCCTCTTTGTTGGCCGAGCCTAGCTAGGAGGAGAAGAAGGTGATTGGTGGTTTCTCGTCTCGGAAGATCGTTGCCCACACAACGTCCGAGGTTAGAAGAGGAATACGGTAGAAGATCAAGAGGTTTTTCTACAAGGTATAACTAGTAATTTTTATTTCCGCATCATGCTAGTTATTTATGGAAATAATACCAAATACAAGAGGCTTACGTTCTAGTATTTCGAATATGTTTTTCGATGTTGTGTTCTTTTGTTTTCTTTCTTTTCCTTGTGATTTGATTGTTCTCTTTGGTTAACCTAAAGTTATTTTAGGAAATTAAATATTAGCTTTCTATTAAAGGTTTTGTCTAGTCGGTGGTGGTTGCTCCCATATCCAAGAAGGCCATGTGCCTCGCCACGTCAGTACTGGGAACCTGTACTGGAAATTAATATTTAATGTAATTAATAACTTAAGGAGACTTGGGTCGAACGTGTTAAGTTCCACAGGAGATCCAAGTCAAAACCTAAAAGAACAAATAGATTAAGTTTTGGATCAAACGTGTTAAGTTCCGCAGGCGATCCAAAATTTAATTTAAAAGAACACATGGTAGCTAGGAAAAGGTTCAGACCTTTGTACAAAATTTTTGTACAGTGGAACCTCTAGGTTTTCCGAGTAGCAACCAACATGAAGATCTCGGTCCCTTCTCGTCCGTGCGTTCACCTTGCCGAGAGAAGCTCGGATGTGTGCCGAACCCTCGGAGGAAGAAGCTCGCCGACCGCCGGAGTCCCAAAACCTAGCTTCCTCTTGGTTTCCGCCGAGAGAGAAGGCGCCGTCGCGAGGGAGAAGGAGAAGAAAGATTTCGGGAGAAAATGTTGGGTTTTTTGGAAAATCCAAAACCTAATTCCCTTTTATATATAAGGGTTTTATTCTAAACTATACTATATCCTTAATTCTTTCTATATAGGGTTAACAGAAATCTCCTAGCTTAGTTGGTCAGGCCGGTTTTGGCTTGGGTCAGTCTGACCCGAGGTCCCGGGTTCAAACCTCGCTTCTAACGCTTTTTGCCTAAACTTCTTTAGTTTTGTAAAAATGCTAAACGACCTCCAAAAATTACGCAAAAATACTCTAAAAATTTCTAAAAATCTCTAGAATATTTTAAAAGTATTTTCAAATATCTTTATGGACATTTGAAACTCAGAATAGGGAAAATTGGGTTGTTACATAGCGAGAATGACAACACGGGAGAAAGTTGACTGGCTCAGTACATCCGAGGGACGAGGTGTTGCGAAAGAGTGCACTGGTGGACGAGAAGGAGGCGCGTGGCATTTTCGAGGGACGAGAAGCCGAAGAGGAAGGTTGCTCGAGAAGGTCAAAAAATGGGTTCGGGTGAGTCCTATTCCGGATGTCCTAAATCACCCAAGAGAGCACAGCCGAAGTAGAAGACTCGGACAAAAAGTCAACCAGAAGTTGACTGTGCTCCGGGTGCCCGAAGTCTATTCTGGCCACCCAAGCTCTAGGAGACCGGACTGGGTCCAAGCACCCGGACCTGATCCAGATGCTCAGACTAGAAAACTTATTGAAACTTAACGTGTCATGATCCGTTGCGATCTGGATAAAATTTTATCCACGTCAAGGTACCTGGAACCCTTATAGACGCCCCAATCAAGATTATAAATATAGCCTTGATCTCATTAGTTTAGAATCACTTATACATGAGTTTCTTTATTGTTCTACTGTTTTGATTGTGTGCTTTCAACGCTTGTAAGAGGCTTCTCTGCGTATGATAAAAGGAGAATTTGATTAGTGCTTCAAAGTTTTAGATTAACAACCTTTCCGGTTGTAACCAAGTAAAATCGGTAGCCTCTTTCTTTTAATTAGTTTATCAATTCTTTTTATACAAGTGCTTTAATATTTTAAAACATCGAGAAAGCTTTTATTTTATTTTTTGAAGGTAAATTAACCCCCTTTTGTTGGTCGCATGGATCCTAACAAGTGATATTAGAGCTAGACTCACTTCAGAAGGACTAATTGTCATCCGAAGCAAAAGAAATGGCCAGATCCAGCATCTATCCGTTGAAATTTGAGGGAGACTTCACAACAGGGAAGAAGCGCATAGAGGTATTTTTCAAACCCAATTTTAAAATTCTTTTAATTATAAAATATGGTTTTGTAGCACCTACGGATCAACATGGAGCCAAGAAAGAAGAGTACACATGGACGAAGAAGGAGCAAGCTGACTTCATGGCTAATGGAAAAAAGCAGATTTCCATCTGCTTAGCATTCTTCCACCCCAGGAGGTCAGCCAGATCGAAAGCTAAGACTCCACTAAAGACCTCTGAGAGAAATTCCTAGAGCTCCATGAAGGTACTTCAGAAGCCAAACAGACAAAGTAGGGCATCCTCCGAAGCCAACTGATGAACCTTCGGATAAACAAGGGAGAGAATGTAGCCCAACTCCATGCAAGGATTAAAGACCTGATCACCCAACTCAACAATTTTGGAGAAAAGGTAACAAATCGTGACTCCTTAAGGTACGCACTTAACTCTTTTCTAAGAACTCAAGAGTGGTCAACCTTACTATATGCTTACTACATCTCTAAGGACCTCGAGGTATGTACTCTTAAAAACTTATTTTCAACTTTTGAACTTCATGAGTCTCGCTGTATAGATTCTTAGGAAGTAGAAAAATCAAATAATATTGCTCTAAAAGATAAGAAGGACGAATCAGACGCCAACACCTCCTTCGACGATGATGAAACAACATATATGGTAAGAAAATTTAAGAAATTTTTTAGAACTAATAAGTTTAATCAAGTACAGGCAAAGAAAAGAAGAGCAAGGAAGATAAGACGCTATAATTGTAATGATGAAGCACACATCAAGGAGGACTGCCTAAAGATGAAAAAGGACAACAAGAAAGGGCCAAGTACAACAACAAAGCTTAAAAACCTAAAGGCTACTTGGGATGAGTTGTCATTAGAATTTGATTTAGAGGAGTACGCTAGACTTGTACTGATGGAAAGTCACCGGGAGGAGAGCATAGACGAAGGGGGAGGCTCCTCAGAAGAAAGTTGCAACGAGGAGGAAGAAATAAACTTTAGAGCAGATCTGGTTAGTGAGGTATGTTTACTACCCCTGAACAGTTATATTCAGGTATTAAATATATGATTAGATCATTATATAAGTTAAAATCAAAAAATAATAATTTTTAAAAGAAAGTTTTTGAATTAAAAATAATCTTATCAAGTACATGCCCCCTAGAAATGTATTATAAATTAAAAGAAGAAATGAAAAATTGAAGGACTAAATTAAAAAGTCAAGAAACTTTGCATATGATAATCAAAATACCTAAAAAATGATAGAAGCCTAAATTGGTATCTTAAATATCTTAAGGGTCAAATTAGAAAAGTGTCACAATAATATGTACCCAAGAAATTTCTTATTAATCCAGTAGGTAAAAATTTATTTTGGATCCCCAAATCTTGCTTAATCTAAAATAAATAATTATGCATATTTTATGTTTAGAAATATGAATTTCAAAATTAAGGTCATTTGCTTAATGTTAATATTTTCCTTTGAAATTTTTTCTTCTATTGCTAGAATGAAAAATCTCTTAGTATTAATTTTTTAAAAAAAAAATTCTTCGATTAAAAATTATTTTATGATTTTTTTAAAAGCCATAATTTAAAACTTAAAATGTTTTGGATATGTATTTTAACAAACCTAATTTTTCAGAGAATTACCGTTATATTTTGAATAATGAGAAAAATTATCATGGTTTTTAGGTTAATAAAACTATTTGTTTTCTAAAAGAATCATATCTGTTTTAAACATTTTTCGAGCAATCCTTCTTTTGGAAATTCTTCTCCCAATTTTTTTATAATGATAGATCTTTTGAAATTCTGTTTAAAAATATTTTTTATAAACAAAAAATTTTATATGGATTAAATACCAAAAAGCTTATTTTTAAAGCTAAAAATTCTTGAAAACTTATCTTTTTTAATTTTTTAATTGTTGTGCATTCTGTTCTCAATACTTAGAAAAAATTTAAAAATTTAATTGTATAAAAATCTAATTTTAAAATTTAACGTGCAAAAATTATGGTTCTACATAAAATAATTTTGTAATATGATTCTTAAATATTAGAAAATTCAGATTTGTTAGAAAATTATTTTGTAAAAGTTTTTTTTACTTCTATTTTCTTAACTCTTAGAAAAAATTGAAAATTTTTTTCTAACGTTGTTTTTTCCCAACTTTATTTTTGTTGTGATCAAAGGGGGAGAATAAGAGATGAGAGCTTAAGTCTAGGGGGAGGTTAATTTTATAAATTAAAAATTTTAGTTTTAGTTGTTATATTATTCTAGTTTTAACTGTTATCTTATTACCTTTATGTTTTTACCCTAACTCTAACTCGGGTTGATGCATATCAAAAAGGTAGAGATTGTTAGTACTTTGAGGTAGTTTTGATGTGGTCAACTGAATTAGAGTTAGATCCTGTTATATTTTGATGTCCTATGTTTAAGTGTGTAGAAACTTAGGAGTACAGGAGGTCGAGAGAAAGACATATATAGCTAGCGAGAAGGACAACACGGGAGAGAGTTGACTGGCTCAGTGCATCCGAGGGATGAGGTGCTGCAAAAGAGTGCGGAGGTAGACGAGAAGGAGGCAAGTGACATTTATAAGGGACGAGAAGCCGGAGCGGAAGGTTGCTCGAGAAGGTTGGAAAATAGGTTCGGGTGAGCCCTATTCCGGATGGCCTAAATCACCTAAGAGAGCATAGCCGGAGTGGAAGACTCGGACAAAAAGTCATCCAGAAGTTGACTGTGCTCCAGGCGCCCGAAGTCTATTCTGGGCACCCAAACTCTGGGAGACCGGACTGGGTCCAAGCACCCGGACCTGATCCAGATGCTCAGACTAGAAAACTTATCGAAACTTGACGTGTCATGATCCGTTCCGATCTGGATAAAATCTTATCCACGTCCAGGTGTCGGAACCCTTCCAGACGCCCCAATCAAGGCTATAAATATATCCCTGATCCCATTAGTTTAGAATCACTTATACATGAGTTTCTTTACTGTTCTACTGTTTTGATTGTGTGCTTTCAACTCTTGTAAGAGGCTTCTCTGCCTATGATAAAAGGAGAATTTGATTAGTGCTTCAAAGTCTTATACTAACAACCTTTCCAGTTGTAACCAAGTAAAATCGGTAGCCTCTTTCTTTTAATTAGTTTATCAATTCTTTTTATACAAGTGCTTTAATATTTCAAAAGATCGAGAAAGGTTTTATTTTCTTTTTTGAAGGGCAATTTACCCCCTCTTGCCAACCGCACAAATCCTAACAGGTTCTTCATGGATTCTTGCCAACTTGCTCTAAAGCTCCTTGGCATTTTGAAATTCTCTAATTTTGCACATAATAGTGCTAGGCAATAAACTGACCAATAATTTGGTTACCTTGTCACTTGCCCCACACATATGAATTTGTTCCTTGCTCCAATTGCTCTTCTTGATGATTTTTCCTTTTGAATCCTTTGGAGCTTCAAAGTCTTTTATTAGAGCAAACCATTGCTTTATTTTGATCATGAAGAAGTTTTCAATCCTTGATTTTCAAGAATCAAAGCTCGTCAATGTGAATGGTGGAGACACCCTTGTGTCAAAATCTGAGTCCGTCTCGGAATTCCATCTTAAAGTTGAGCTTGTTGATGATAGCCTTTAACTTGTTGAAATTAGGGCTTTAACTTCTTCTTTGTCTCTATCATTGCCCTTCCGACGATGAGTTGAGTAAAGAGCGGTCTCATTTTGATACCACTTATTGGAACATTTTGGGAGCTAAGGGGTGGATAGCTCGTCTTGCTCAATTGCTCACTTCATAGATGTTGTTGCAGCAAAAAAAACTCAAAGCAAGCTCCTCTAATGCTAATTAGATGGATTTACTTGGTATCCATCTCAAACGAGGTGACTAATCCAAGGATATGCTCCTTTCTCACACATCCACTATGTAAACTCTCCTTCTCAGAAACACTTTGAAGGTGGAGAAGTCTCATACAAGACTCCAATATAACAAGAAGAAAAAGAGAAGCTAATACAAACAAATCTTACAAGATTTACAACATTGTAACCCTAGCTTGCTCCTTCTTGCTTGTCCACCTCTTGATCAACTTGAAAATGAAAAGCACTTCCCTCTAAGTCTTCAAGAAATCTGATAGTGAGTTAGAGAATCAGAAGAGAGTGGGAGAGAATTGTTAGTGCAAGGAGCACCAGATGATCAAACTTGTATTTTAATAATAACAAAAGATTCAAAAGTTAAGATGTCTTGTTGTCTAATAAGTGTGATTGAAATTGCAGGAAATATCCTAAGTGTTCTTAGGCAAAAGTCCTAATGGATAATACTAGGCAGGGTGAAAATCCTTGGGGGAGATAACCCTAGGTCCTAGGGGGTAGTAATCCTAGATTATGGAAAACCCTAGGGGAGGTAACCCTAAGTCCTAGGGGTAGTAACCCTAGGTCAATGGAAAACCCTAGGGGGAGCTAACCCTAAGTCTTAGGGGGTGGTAACCCTAGGTCAATGAAGTCTTGGCAGGTCAAGCATTTTGGGTAAAATCCTAGAGTCAGAGACTCTATGTGAAAATCCTGCTGATCGTGGACCAGGTGGAAGTCTGAATGGGTTGTGGAGCGGGCGTTCAACATGAAGACCTGAAGTCTCGGACACTGAGAAAAAGTCCAGACGGTCTAGAGGATAGATCTGGCAAAAGGTAAACTCTCTTGAGAGGAGTAGGTGAGGACATTCTCCTCGAAGAGGGAACAATATACATTAATTCGACCTAGGGTTTTCGAGAAATCTGAAAGTTAGAACTGGATAGTCTGGTGGTTGTCAAGAGTTGTTCCTTTTATATATTTCTTTATTATTTTCTATTTGTCTAACTCTATTTTATATGAAGACTAACGTATTTGCAGGGTTAGATTTAGCCGTGTTCGGTTGAGCGAACATCCGGATCGGTTGATCGAACCCTCAAACAAAAGGATCAGATTTCCAGCAACTTGATCTGGTTCGACCAAGCGATCGGTTGACCAAACCGTGGGGTAAGTCCACCGAACAAGGATAGGCGTCGACATGGTCGAGCCGAGTTGATCGGACCAGATGAGTTGGGGATCAGTCGATCGAATGACGAGATCGGTCGATCGAACGAAGATTTCTATCCAAGCAGCAGAACCTAGAAGGGAAGCCGGGCCAATTCAGGCAGGATCGATCGATCGATTCGGGGGATCAGTCGATCGATTAGAGTCAGGTCAAACCTGATCTCAAGATCAGTGGATCTAAATTAGGTCTGAGGTGGCTATAAAAAGGGGTCTCGGCCAGTAATTCAAAAAACACATTTAGAACGATCTTCTTATGTGCGTGCTGCTCCGAAACAACTCAACAATGCTCAACGTTGCTCCAATAATCGACGAACAATTGTTAATCATTTGTTGTCAGTATACTTTGTCTTTTCAATACTTGTACTTGCATATTTGTAAAGAAATTTTGGAACTATAGTGATTGCCCAACGAAAGTGATCGACGATCATGGGTCTTGGAGTAGGAGTCGTCAGAAGCTCTGAACCAAGTAAAAGAAACATGTTAGCCTTGTTTTACTTGTTCTTTATTCCACTGCATTATTCTGTGTTTTTTTAAATGAGTGAAAAATCCATGAGTGTTATTCACCCCTCTCCTCTAGCACGTATCGATCCTACACAGTGCACACAAACCCTTTTATCGGGTGCACAATGACTATATTTTCAGCCTTAAGTGATTACTCTAATCGCTTAAGTGTTCTTAATTGATTAGCCAAATCGATTAAGAACCTTTATGTTCGCGTGAGAATAGACCATAAGCAATTAAGATTCCCTATTTAATTGCTTACCAAACATTTTGTTTCTGACAGAATGGAGCTTAATCGATTAAGCCCTGCTGAATCAATTAAGGTAAGTGATTTAGCTGCCTTCTGTTTCTCACGAATTCAAGCTTAAGAGATTACCGTAATCGCTTATGCTATGGTAATCGATTAGCTTAATCGATTACTAAATCATAACTTCCAAACTGAAGTCTAGGACTCTTTTACCGAATATCTGATCAATTGTGACTTGTTGGGACTCTTCCTTACCAAGTATCTGGTCAATCTTGACCTACTGGGACTTCTTTACCAAATGTTTGATCAATCCTTTAACCTATTTGATATTTTTCTCCTTGTGCCAAGTGTCCAATTAAACTTTTGACCCACTAGGGTTTCAAAACACCAGGCATCCAGTCAACCTTGGCTCACCTAGACTTCTGCTGTCTAGCTTCACTCACCAGGACTTCCCTTTTGGCTAACATCACTCACTAGGACTTCTCACTAGCTTCAATCACCAGGATTTTCCTTCTACCTAGCTTCATTCACTAGGACTTCTCACATAATTTCATTCACCAAGATTTCCCTTCTGCTTACCTTCACACACTAGGATTTTCCATCATCTAGCTTCACTCACTAGGCTTTTCCAAACTGTCTAGCTTCACGCACTAGGACTTTCCACACTAAGTGTCTGGTCAATACTGACCCACTTGGATTTTCATCTTCTACAAATCTTTCTGTTGAACTTGCCCTTGTCTAAACTCTAGTTAGGACTTCCCAGTCAAGTATCCGGTCAACCTTAACCTACTTGACTCTTCTTCACATTAACCTGATCAACCTTGATCAATCTCCCCAAACGGACAATTACACCTGCAATTTCCATATATTATCAAATATCAAAACTCAAACATCAAGACTCAAGCTTGAGCTAACTCAAGCTTAGTTAACCTGGTCTACCTTGACCTATGGGATATTGCACCAATATTTCTCACTAGCTGGAGATATTGGGATGTTGAGACTTAAACATGGATGTTGGTTATGGTAACTAGTTCAATAGATTGACCTACTGTAAGACTTCATATGATTCTCTACATATATAGATATATCTGTGAAGTCTCTACTACAGATCGAGTGCAAGTTTTCTTAGACTTGAGGTATACAAGTCACCTTACTCATGAAGGCTTATACTTTGACATCTTAAGTAAGCATCTCCTTAGAGGTATGGACCTGAGATAATTGGGTATAAGTTGAAGTGCTTGAAGGTATTTGGATAGCCCACAGAGAATTCACCACTCCTTGCGAGGATATGTATACCCTATGACTACTCGTTAGAATTATTATTCAAAGTTTTTGGTCAAAACATTACATGTTAAGAGTATGTGACTCTTGTACACATGTACGAGTAATTTGAATTTGTGGAATAAGGCAGTATTACTTGAGCTAGGTGTGACGCAGTCAGCCTAGTGGGGGTAGACACATAGACCATGTCCTGAACCAAGTGGGTATAAGATGAGTGAAAGGAATGATGCATGACTCACTATAGCTGCTGAAGGGTTCAGAATTAGTTCTGAGATCAATTATGATTTTCTAGTTAATTGAGGATCATAATGTACTATTAGGTGTCACTCATGATCATTCTATAATTAAGTAATTAATTATGGATAGCTAAGATAAACTAGGAACTTATTGTGTCACACTCACTACGAGTCTCTAAAAGACGTAAAACAAGTTAGAGAATAGAATTCTCATATCAAGAGATAAATGTATGGGTGGACCATACATGAGACATATATGGAAATATTTGTTGGAATGAAAGCGCGGATGACCCACATCTCTTATGAAAGAGTTGAACCATATTTGGTTTAGTCATGAACCAATTTGATTTAACCATGAACCAACTTGATTTAGTTGTGAACCAAACGAAGGGTTAATGAGCTAATTTTTAATTAAGATATAATGAGTTGGATTTGGGCTTTCTAATCTAACTCATTAAAGAGGACTATATATTGATATGGTTAAGAGAGAATTAATACACAACTCATTATTGGCTTGTTTAAGTTTTGAAAACCTATACCCAATACCTCTCTCCCTCTCCCTTTCTCTTTCCACCGACCACAACAAGAGGGTCTTCTCTTGTTGCCGTGATCCACCTAAAGGAATAAGATCTTCCTTTTGCTTCTCCTTTCTCTTCTTGATCCTTCTCATTTGCTCATGACTAGTACCTTCTAAAGGTGAAGCTTGTTCTCTTGGAGTTGTCTTGAAGAGCTTGGTGTGGATATTGATAGAGGCGAGGTTCGATAATATCGTAAAAGATTGATGCCCTTCTTATTACAGGTCATTCGTAAGGTATACCTATAATAATTATTCAATTTTATTTTTATTTTATATATGATCTTGTTCACGCGATTGTATCTTGCATGTATGTGGTGTGTGATATAATAAATTAGTTTATTTATCATTAAGTCTTCCGTTGTACATGTTTATGAAACATATTTGTAGCACATACCGCATCGAGCATATCCCTTCAAAATGATGTTACAATCAATGTGGGTGAGTGTTATAACACTCACACACATGCCAACATTCTAGTCTTTAAATGCAATTAATGAGGAAAATTTAAAAAAAAATCATCATGGCACGTGTGCACATTAGTTTGGGCCAACGGGACCCACAAATAATGAGTGGATAGTGTGTCCTATAAATAATATTAAAATAAATATGGGTGTGTGTTAAGAGAGGTGTTAATATAATGGATATGTCGCCCTTGCAACTATGGTGTAGTGGTAAGAGTGCTCAGTTATCTCCCAAGCACCCACGGTTCAATTCCCAGTTACGACGTATTTGTAGGGATTTTTCCTCCAAATGGAACTTGCAACTAAGGGATGCTGGGTTTCTGGACTACCCGTTACTTGTGTTTCCTAATTTATCCTGGCGGTCGATGGAAAACTTCTGTGGGACCAAGTCGATCACCCAAGCTTGACGTTACCTAGTCTGATTAATTATTTTTAATATAATGGATATGTGGCATGTGAGTGTTTTAAAGGGTGATAGTTCAAATAATACAGATGATTTTATAGATAAATGATAAACGATAAATGATAAATAATAAATGATAAATGAATTATAAAAAAGATTCTGGTCTTTCTTGCTTACCATGTTAATGTCCTAATTAGGTCACTTTCTGAAAATTGTTGAGACATATTTAGAGGAACATGAAATGTTGAAGACTTGAAGGTCTCTAATCATGTCAATTTGGATTCCTGTTATGCTCTCTATCATATCGTTGTTATATTTACTTCTCTCCTTTGTCACTGATCGTTTGTGGCTACTTGCCGCCTTTTATGTGATCATAAAGTTGATAAGCCTAGGGCAATCATAGTAGTCGATGGATGCTCTCTACTATACAGAGCATTGGCCATGATGAGCGTGGATGGCGTTAGGGCCGCGTGATAGTTCTTATAAAAACCTAAGCCGTATGAATTCTAGACAATCAAAATAAAAATTTGAATAGAAAAATAAGAACATATGAGCATGAATCTTTGTTTCATCGAGAACATGACATAAGAAAGTAAATATATAAACATAATATGACAAGGAACCTGATTGTAGAGTCATTATTGTCTTTAGTGTTGTCCAAAAATAATCCCTGTGGAAAAGGTAGTGGAAGAAAAAAGGAAGGTCTTCCAAGGGGCTTAGGGGTGACGACGCCGAAAAGCTTTAGGTCAATGGAGAATCAAAAACTCTGTCAAGAATATTGACCCTATACCCTTGGGGACCAACCCTATATATAGTAAACATCTATTATCAGCCCATAGATAATAATAGATGTGGGACTATAAGTCTATATATATACTGAACATCTATTATTAGTATATAGATGATAATAGATGCGGGACTATAGGTTCTACATATACAAAGTCTACATCCAATAATCGAAACCCAATAAGCCTAAGTTAGATCACTTTAATGGATTCAGTTTGTACTCATATACACAACTTACAATTAAGCCCACCAATTAGAGATAATAATCGAGAATCTCCCACTTGGGCTATTTGTGAGTAGTATATTAAATACAAGTAAAACTTTAGTTGATATCAAACTTTATGGATATAGAATACCCCTATAAATAATCTAGTCCATTAACTTCATTGGTATAGGACTAAAGAGGTCATTACTACTGTATATGATTGTAACAAGCCCGAACAGTAATCACAATACTAAAATCCCAACTTGACATTTTTTTTTTACTTTTCCTATTTGTGTCAATTTTAATTTAGCCCAATTCCTTAAGTTTTTGACACATTTTAATCTTCTAAGAAGAGTAACCAATTAATTCTTCTCATTTTCAAGAAGTATAACTACCTTGAAAATGTCTTTCAAGTGTCAACTTCACCAAGGTTGGGTTAACTACCCTTCCAATTAGAGTTGACACTCTCTAAACTCATCTAAGGTATAGAAAATACACTCTTAGAAATCCAAAGTCTATTGGTGCTCCTTGGGTATGCTAGGTACTCACTAGGGATAACTTCTCTTGATACCTTCCTTATGACCTTCCTAAGCTTCTTAGAAGCCTTGGTCACACTCATCTCCTCTAAGTCAACTCTAGGGATAACTTCTCTTGTGACCTTCCTAGTGACTTTCTTAGGCTTTTTTGAAGCCTTAGTCACAATGTCTTTGCAAGCTTAATTCTAGAGATGGCCTCCCTTGTAACCTTGGCTTGACCACTTGACCTAGGGTTAATTCCATAGCTATATGGAACTCTATTGTATGCAGTCACATCCTTCTTGTCTTTTGGTTTGTACCCCAAACCTCTATGGCCATTGGATGAATCTTGCCTACTCTGACCTAGGTTTGACTTCTTTGACCATTTGACACTAATTATCAATTTTTTTAGGGTCTTCTCCAATTTTTCAAGTCTTGACCTCAAGACTTAATTCCTTAAATTTTGATTTCTTCTTAAATCTTTGAATTTTCTTTTTTTCTTAGACATATATCTAAAATCCTTAGAGTTATCGCCAAGTTACCTACCTTCCTAGCCTTAGGTGCAATAGTTTTCGCCTGATAAGGTATGCATTTTTCTTTGATCCTATCATGCTTCCTATTTTCATGATAAATAACATTAAAATGATATAAATTATTCCTAACATACTTTTTATCACTACTTAAAGGAATTGCTTCAATAAATAATACCTTGGGTTTGCTCTTGAGAGCTCTCTCTTGACTTATGCTTCCTCCATTAAGCTTGGTTGATTTATTCCCTTTTGGACATTGGCTCTGATAATGTCCTCTTTTGATTGCAAGAGAAGCATATAACTTGCTCCTTGCCTTTGTGTGTACCACTGACAAGCTCTTTGGCTTCTCCTTAGCCTTGGGTGCCACTGACCCTTCTTCTTGGTCAACTTAGACACTTGCTTTGTAATTTCCTCTTTCCCTATACTCAAAGCATATAAGTACATGATTTTTATTATTACAAATTAAAATTTTTATACCTTCACATATAGGGATAACACTTGTGTTGGATCAAGATGCACGTGAGAGGGGGGGCGTGAATTACATGGTTTTCAAAATCTTATCTTTTCAGTTTTAAAAGAAACAGAGTACGAACGTAGCGGAAAAGAAAAATATGAAAAGTAAGCACGAAAAGAATACAAATGGTTTACTTGGTTCAGAGGCTTCGGCGACTCCTACTCCAAGACTCAGATCCCGCTAACCTATCTATCGGTAATTCACTATGAACCTCTTCTGGTACCTCCGGAAGAGGGAATTAAAATATAAAGGAAAGTTAGAACAAGTGCAACACTCTGCACTTGTCCTTTTGTAGTAATTAATTACAAAAATCAAAATTTTACCGACACTTTTTGGATTTGAAGTGGGAGCGCGTTGATGCTCTCTACCGGCCTTCAATCGGAACTCCTGGGAGAGTCGCATCGCACTTTGCAATAGAGTCATGAGGAGGCCGGAGTAGCTCAATCTCAAACAGAGTAGCTCATACGGGAAGTTGTTGTTCATTACCTCTCGAGACAACCTTATAAAAGGCATGGAAGGTGCCTTCCATAGCCATGGAAGGCACCTCCAATGAGGTAAACTCGATCCCGAACAGCCCGATGCTTATCCATGACTTCAGCCAAAAGTTACCTTATGGAAGGCACCTTCCATAGCCATGGAAGGCGCCTTCTATGAACAGTACGAAGGCGTCTTCACTGCTTGAAGGCGCCTTCGGACACTCTTCATCTGAAGGTAATTTTACCTGTAAAATCATGTTAGTACAGAAATACCTTGTAAAATAAGTATTAGGATAATTTAATAATAATACAGAGTAGTAATTAATTTCTACCATCCCAAGACCAGGAACTAGTCAAGGTCTCAGCTTAGGGATCCTAAATGGACCTAAACTAGACCGACATCTACTGTTCCTTCAACCGGGACGCGTTCTTGCTTGGTCACTCTCCTCTAGTGACTTACCTTAACTTATTAGTTTGCCAGACATCTGGTTAGCCCGCCGACCTATCTAGACCTCATGCCAGCTATTCGGTCGGCCCGTCGACTTAGTTGGAATTCGTGCCAGCTATCCAGTTGGTCTGTCGATCTAGTTGGACTTCGTGCTAGTTATTCGGTCGGCTCGTCAACCTAGTTGGGCTTCGTGCTAGCTATTTGGTCGGCCCGTCGACCTAGCTAGATTTCGTACCAGCTATCCGATCGGTCCGTCGACCTAGTTGGATTTCCTGCACACTTGATCAAGTGGTTAGATCATAATAGAACATAACTTAACTTGCCTGTCATTCATCAAAACTTGGGTTAGATTGTTAATGCAAAACTGCACCAACAACTTGATCCTCCATTTGATTTTTCTTGACTTATGGAGGTGCACCATCTTCCTCTCCATTTGGCCTAGACGTAGAAGCTTCTTCTTGCTCTCATGTTAATGAATGATGCTCCCCCTCAATCCTAGAGGTGGAGGCTTCTTCATCTTCATCCTCATGTACATGAAACAAGGAGTACACTCCTTTGTCTTTGTCTTCACGCTCTCTTGAGGATGACTCTATTGGACCGCTGGGCCGGCTAGAAGGGGGCTGAATAGCCCGTAAAAACAAAAGTACAACCCTTTCTCGAGCTTTCAACAGTAACACTTGTATAAAATGGAAAAGTAATAAATTAAAACAGAAAAGAAAGAGGCACCAAATGTTTACTTGGTTACAACCGGAGAGGTTATTAATCCAAGGAGTGGAAATATCTCCTTCAGGCGGAGAAGCCTCTTACAACAATGAAAGTGCAAAAAGAAAGAAGTTAATCTAGAGATTGAGCGTACAAGTGTTGGAATTACAATTTCTGAGTTGATTTTAAGCTTATGGACTAAGGCTGTATTTATAGCCTTGGTCGGGGCGCCTTGGGGGGATAAAACTTTATCCCCCAACGTTCAGATCGCGATTGACACGATCTGGTCAAAAGTCAACCCGCACCTCAGTTTCGGGCGCCTTGGACTGTTCCGGGCGCCCCGACTGAGAAAGTCAACCCCGTTGACTTTTTTCAGACCGGGTCTTCTACTCCGGCTCCGTTTGCCTAAGACCGAGTCTTCCGCTCACTTGGATGATCTCTACCATTTGGAATAGGGCTCACCCGAACCCAACTTCCGGTCTTCTCGAGCAGGCTTCCACTCTGGCTTCTCGTCCCTCGGAATCAATGCGTCTTCCTTCTTGTCCGCCAACGTACTCATCCGCAGTCTTCATCCCTCGGTTGCACCCCATGCCGACCTTCTCGCTAGCTGCGTCTCTTGCTCCTTGAGCAGTCTTCCCCTCCGGCTTCTCGTCCCTCGGAACCACCGCATGCTTTCTTCTCGTCCGCTGGTGTACTCTTCAACAGCGCCATCCTGACACACCGCGGTCGTCCTTCTCACTAGCTGCCTTCCGCCGACTACTTGTGCTCCTAAGCTCCTGCACACTTAGACACAAGGTTAAAACATACAGGACCTAACTTAACTTGTTGATCACACCAAAACAACCTTGGGGTTTCAACAACTCCCCTTGATGTGAGCAACCTGTTAAGGTAGGGTAAATAGACATAAAAAAATAAACTAACTATTTTTGCAATAAAGTGCAAAAAGATAGAAAATTTAAATTTTGGTCTACCTTCCCCTAGACTTATACTTTTCCTTCTCCCCCTTTGATCACAAAAAATGGGATTCCGAAGAAAATTTAAGGGTTAAAATTTTTTTTTAACTTTCTTAAAAGAAATTCTAAGTTGAATAAATTCTAAGTTAGAGAATTTGTAATAATTTCAGCAAAAATATTCTACGTTAAACAATTTCTAAGTAAAACTTTTTAAATAAGAAAATTTTCTAAGGAAAAAATTCTAAGTAAAGCTTTAAGTAAGAGAATTTTAAAAAAGTTCTTACTTAAGAAATTTTGTAAAAAAAAATTGAAAATTTTTATAAATAAATATTTTAAGCAAAAATTTCTAATTTCAGAAAAACTTTTAACTTTTAAGTAAATTTTTTATGCAAAAAAAAATTATGAGAGAAATTTTTTTTAAAAAAAACTTTTTAAAGCATTATTAAATTTTAATCTGTGCTTTATCGTAGTTAATTAAAATTTTATTTTAATATTTTAGCTTCCAGGTCGTGGCAAGCACTAGATCTTTTTGGTTATTGGAGCAACAACCACTTCCTTAGATAAAGCCTCATAGAGAAATTTTAATGTCTAATTTTCTCGCTGAAAGCTCTGAATCTGATTAAAAATTCAAGTTAAACAAGACTTAGGAACCCAATATAGGTTCCGCCTACTGATTAACTAGGAATTTTTAGGGACATTTTCTTTTGAAATAATTCTAATCGGTCTCTTATGATATCAAAAATACCAATTTAAATTGTTGTATTTTCTAAAATATGTTTTATTTGAACATGCATGATTTTTTAGACTATCTATTTGCATTTTCAAATTATTATTTTTTTATTTCAATTTTTCATTTTTTAATTTTGATTTGTCTAAATCTTCTAGAGGGCAAGATTTAGCAAGTATTACTTTTAAATTTTTATTTTCTTTTTCTAATTTGCAGCAATCTTTTGTTAATAATTTAACAAATTTAAAGAGTTTATCGGGAGGAAGAGATCGTACCTGACTTATCTTGTCAATCTAGTTGTCCGTGTCCCCCCCTGAACTCATGCTATCTTCCGACGTGGCTCCCCCTTCATCGATGCTCTTGATGCTCATTTCGGAAGAGCTTGACTCGCAATGTCGTCTTGATGACTTGCCATTAGTGCAAGTCCGGAGAAAGATTCGACTTCCAATTCAGACGACGTATCGTCCCACGTCGCTTTTAATGCTTTGTGTTTTTGAACATGCTTCTTATCTTTATCTTTATCCTTGTTCTTTAGCTTGGGGCAGTTGTCCTTGACGTGCCCTTCTTCGTCGCAGTGGTAGCAGTGGATCATCCTTTTCTTTTTACCCTACGGATGGTTTGTAGTTCTAGACTTACATAATTTCTTGAACCATCTTACCATCATTACCATTTCCTCGTCGCTGAGAGACTCTCACTCTGGTACGTCTCTCGATGCTTTGAGGGCGACGTTGTTCTTGGGCTCCTTCGCACCTGCACATCTTGATTCGTGCACTTCAAATGTAGAAAAGAATTCTTCTAATGTAATTTTTTCTAAGTCTTTTGAAATATAAAAGGCGTCTATCAGTGATGCCCATTTTGAATTTCTAGGAAAGGAATTTAGTACGTACCTTAGCAAATCTCGGTTACTTACTGTCTCTCCGAGATTCGAAAGTCCGGTGATGATGTCCTTTATCCTTGAGTGCAGATGCGCAACTGTCTCGTCTTCCCCAAGTCACAGGCTGGTGAGCTGGTTGCGGAGTAAATCCCGTTTTGCGAGCTTTGCTTCGGACGTTCCTTCGTGCAGTTCAACTTCTCCCAAAGTTCCTTTGCGGAGTCATAGTTGTCGATCCGGTTGACTTCTTGTGGCGGAAGAACGGTTAGTAGATGGTACTCAGCTTTGCTATTTTCCACGTAGTCGGCCTGCTCATTCTTCGTCCAATGGTATTTCTCCTTACCTTCCGGTGCTGTAAAACCAAACTCCATAATTAACATTAAATCAAAATCAGTTTTAAAGAATACCTGCATTCGCTTTTTCCAGCTAGCGAATTCTCCTTCGAACTTCGGCGGGTAGATACTTGGTCCGACCATTATATCGTTGCTTCGCTCGGGGGTTAGTCCTCCTGAAGCGTCTTGGCTCTGATACCACTTGTTGGACTGCTGGGCCAGCTAGAAGGGGGGGGGGGGGGTGAATAGCCTGCAAAAACAAAAGCACAACCCTTTCTCGAACTTTCAATAGAACACTTGCATAAAATGGAAAAGCAATAAATTAAAACAGAAAAGAAAGAGGCACCAGATGTTTACTTGGTTACAACCGGGGAGGTTGTTAATCCAAGGAGTGGAACGCACTAGAATATCTCCTCAAGTGAAGAAGCCTCTTACAGCAATGAAAGCACAAAAAGAAAGAAGCTAATCTAGAGATTGAGCGTAAAAGTGTTGGAATTACAAATTCTGAGTTGATTTTAAGCTTCTGGACCAAGGCTGTATTTATAGCCTTGGTCGGGGCGCCCCGAAGGGGTTTCGGGCACCCTGGGGGGATAAAACTTTATCCCCCAATGTTCAAATCGTGATTGACGCGATCTGGTAAAAAAGTCAGTTCCGGGCGCCCCGGACAGTTCCGGGCACCCCGGACAGTTCCAGGCGCCCTGGCTAGGAAAGTCAACCCCGTTGACTTTTTTCAACCCGGGTCTTCTGCTCCTGCTCCATTCGCCTTAGACCGAGTCTTCCGCTCGCTTGGGTGATCTCTGCCATCCGGAATAGGGCTCACCCGAACCCGACTTCCGGTCTTCTCGAGCAGGCTTCCGCTTCGGCTTCTCGTCCCTCGGAATCGCTGCGTGATTCCTTCTCGTCTGCCAATGTACTCATTCACAGTCTTCGTCCCTCAGTCGCACCCCATGTCGACCTTCTTGCTAGCTGCATCTATTGCTCCTCGAGCAGTCTTCCGCTCCGGCTTCTAGTCCCTCGGAACCACCGCACGCTTCCTTCTTGTCCACGGTACTCTTCCCAGCGCCTCATCCCTCGGACGCACCACGGCCGTCCTTCTCGCTAGATGCATCATCGCCGACTACCTATGCTCCTAAGCTCTGCACACTTAGATACAAGGTTAAAACATACATGACCTAACCTAACTTGTTAATCACACCAAAACAACCTTGGAGTTCCAATAGACTCTTCTTCACTTTCTTTCTCTTCGGATGTTGGGCATCTCTCAACCTCTGAATCTCCTTCCTCTTCCTCTTGGTCCAATGAGTTGCCCTCTTTGGAGTTTTCTTAATTTGGTGCAGTGGAGGGTTTTGTTAGTACCCTGAGGTAGTTTTGATATGGTCAACCGAATTAGAGTTAAGTCCTGTTATGTTTTGATACCCTCTGTCTAAGTGTGCAGAAACTTAGGAGCATAGGAGGTCGAGCAAAAGATGTAGCTAGCGAGAAGGATGACATGGGAGAGAGCTGACGAACTCAGTGTGTCCAAGGGACAAGGTGTTGCAGAAGAGTACACTGGCGGACGAGAAGGAGGCATGTGGCATTTCCGAGGGACTAAAAGCCGGAGAGGAAGGTTGCTCGAGAAGGTTGGAAAATGGGTTAGGGTGAGCCCTATTCCTAATGGCTGAAATCATCCAAGAGAGCATAGCTGGAGCGGAAGACCCGGACAAAAAGTCAACCGAAGTTGATTGTGCTTCGGGTGCCCTAGGATCGCCTTGGTCGAGTTATTGAGCCGGTTCAGGCGCTCTGACTCAGGTTTGAGCCTCGGAACTGGTCCAGGCGTCCGAACCAGTCGAGGTGCGACCAAAACTTATCGAAACTTAACGTGTCATGATCCATTGTGATCTGGATAAAATTTTATCCACGCTGGACACCTCGATCGTGGCTATAAATATAATTTTGATCCCGTAGTTCGTAATCACTTATACACTAGTTTCTTTACTGTTCTACGGATTTGAATGTGTGCTTCCAACCCTTATAAGAAGCTTCTTCACCTATGATGAAAGGAGAATTTGATTAGTGCTTCAAAATCTTGGATTAACAACCTTTCCGATTGTAACCAAGTAAAATTGGTAGCCTCTTTCTTTTAATTAGTTTATCAATTCTTTTTATACAAGTGCTTTCATATTTTAAAAGATCGAGAAAGGTTTTATTTTCTTTTTTAAAGGGCAATTCACCCCCTTTTGCTGGCCGCATGGATCCTAAATGTTGGATCGAGACAGCGCTAGAGGGGGGGGTGAATAGCGCTCGTGGCTTTCACATGTTTCGTAATCGAAAAATTAGATGAAAGTTAAGCAGCGGAATAAATTAAAAACAAACACACAAAATGACCCAAGTATTTTTACTTGGTTCGGAGCCTTGGGCGACTCCTACTCCAAGGCCCATGCTCGTTGAGCGTTTACTTTGGGAAATTCACTATCAGATCGTAAAGTACAGATAAGTATTATAAAACTGAAATAATAAAGCTATATCGACAATAGAATTTAGAGAAAATGAAGCTCCGGGTTGTCGGGGACTTGTCGTAGCTTAGTCGGAGCGTCTCGTTAGCAGCACGTTGCAGTAGGATCACTTGAGAATTGTTGTTCCAAGGCTGCTGTTCGAGACCCTTATAAAGCCTGCTGGAGGCGCCTCAAAGCCCATTCAAGGCGCCTCAAACCTGCCGAGTCAGCCGCGTGGATCAGCGCTGAAAACTTCTTCGTTGATCCTCTTGGAGGCGCCTCCATCAACCTTGAAGACTCCTCCAAGCCGTCCAAGGTACCTTCAGCTCCGTCCGAGGTGCCTCCAGCTCTGCTGCGCGCAAACTGTAACGACCACCTTCTTACTACTACTACTCTCTAAGGATGACCGTTACTTAACTACTAACTCTACTTAACCGGTATGATTAAAAATCACATGGAAACCCTACCGAAAAATTTTGACAGAGTCTCCCCTGTACCGGTGACCTTATTCAACAATACATGCAATATATATACTCAGCCACAAGCGGCTGGAATACATATCAATCAACCACGCAGTATAATAAATCCAAAATAAAGAAAACAACACAAGAAATCATCACACAAGATTATAATTCTTCTACTACGTCCTAATCATATCAAAATAACAAATACTATATCAAATACTCCTAACATAGCAAAAGACAATAAAAACTAAACTAAAACTTCTTTCCTAGTCCCAAGGCTTCCATTGTCCTGGCATCACACATCCTTCGAACACCTCCTTGTCGCCTTCCTTTCTATATCTTTTCCTTTCCTGTATCTGCAGTATGAGGAAGTGTAGTCTATAAGCAAAATTTGCTTAGTAAGCGCTATCTAACTCACAAAATCTCGATATGCATGTATATAAATAAAAACATGCTAAAACTGAATGCTAACATGTAAAGCTACTCATGCTCATACATAGCAAAGGAATCATACTAACTGAAATACTAAACATGTATAGCTAATCATGCTCATAAATAGCAAAGAACAGTAAACTAACTCATGCTCTTCTATTAGTAAAGAAACATACTGAAAGGCTAAACATGTAAGGCAAGTCTATACTATCACGCTTGCATAAAGAACTAAGCTTACTGAATTTTAAACACCTTCTGAATCTTATTTCACTTGTTTAAAGACTTATTCTTTAAATACTTTATACTTATGTAAAACTTGCTTTACTTGTTCAAAACTTATACTTATAATACTTCAAAATAATAATCAACTTCTTCTTGGGCCCGACAACTGTGCTTTTACTTTTGTAACGACCCGACCCATTTGGCGACCCTATGGTCGTCGACCATCGACCGTCGGCCGAGCCGTTACTACTAGGTTATCTAAACCTAGGGACGACTATGGGAGCCCAACCCAAGGACAGAGAGTCCAGTACAGTGCCACTGATAAAAGTAAAATACTCGTTATCTTTTAATACTTCTATATAATGCCTCGGCATTTTCTTTAGCACCTTGTATGCCAAAATTCCTAAAGTCTTGACTTTGGGATCACTTAAGGCCTTGTCCTTTTTCTGCTTTTCTTTATCTTTCTTAAACTTGTTAATACTTCTAAAAGAATACTTCTTTAAAAGAAACTAAGTGTTTAAGCAAATTCTAACTTTGAAATGCTTAACCCAAAATCGCCTACTATGCTAATAAAATTCGCATATTAAAATCGCATACTATACTTATAAAAATCTACACATGTTCAGCTAAGGGTAAATGAATTCTACACTAATACTTAATAAAATATGCACACTAAGACATATTAAGCTTTAAAGAAACTAGAAACTGATTGTTTTAGAAGGAAGGCTACTCATGCACATCTAACAACATAAGTAACTAGAAATCTACTCATGTTATTCCAATAGCAAAGGAACTAGAAATCTAAATCTGCACATGTTCATGTTATTTACTAAATCTAAATAGCAAAGGAATTTTATTCATTTCCTATAACCAAATTTTCATGCATAAAGTCAATGAGCTACTGAAGAAGAATTCATCTTTTGCATAGTAAAACTAGAGAATAGCTCACAGGTATTAGAACTAGCATAGAAAACTTGAACTACAGCAACTACAATAATTAGTATGAACCTAACAAATCTGATTCCATGCAACTGAAAGAATATCCCACTTCAGAACTACTAATCAAGAAAAACCAAAACCCAAAACACGGCAGACTCAATGAACCCCATGGTCAAAAATTCACAAAAAACTTAACTGTGCTAGAACCCAAAACAGGATTCAATTTCAACCACTCTGCATCAAAACCTGAACTGCCCAAAAGCAACAGGAGCAATCTATCTTTCTTAAGCTTGCTATTAACATCAAATTCTGAAATCTAGGGATTCCATTAACACAAATTCACATCTTAAACTTTTATAAATAACCAAGATTCTCTACAACCTAAAATCCAAAAGCCATGTATGAAATTCCTCCTGAAACTGTGGCACGGCAGAAAACACAAGCAACTTCACAGCATACTAGATAAGGAAGAAAACCAGATATGAAACCTTAACTCACGGCAGCAACAAAATCTTAAACATGTTACAACATACATGCAAAGAAGGAAACCAAGCCTGAAACTTCAATTCACAGCATACCCAAAAACAGAGGAAACACCAAATTAAATTCGAAAACAAGAAGAGGAACACAGAATGAACCTCGGAGCTATCCTACTGCAGGGGAGTAAGCGACTTACATCGGTTCCTTGGACTTACAGCCGGCGAGAACAATTCTAGGGCTTCGGAGAACTCGAGCTTTCGGTCCCTCCTTGTGCTCACGGCTTCTCCTCGACGAGAGGAACGCAAGGAGATGAAGAAGCCTTTGAATGAGCCTTTGGCCGGCCACCGGAGACGCCCTAAAGCTCGGCTGCGTTTTTCGCCCGAGAGGAGTTGCCGACGCGAGAGAGGAGAAGAGGAAAAGAGAGAAAAGAAAATAACTTAACCCCTCTCTTACCTATCCTTTTATAACCTAGGGTTATGGCTTAAGACCAATTCGTGATTGATTTGTTCACGAAACATCAGCGTGCTCGCTTGGTCCGCTGGAAAGTTGGATTCCCGAAGGTCTCGGGTTCGAGCCGCCCTCGGCTCCTTTTTAAATGGCATTTTAATTTCATTTCTTACAACTACTTAACTACATTTAATTCCCCTATATTATAACAAAACTTGCTTAGCTCAGTTGGTTAGCCGGCTTTTAACCGAATCAAAGGTTTAGGCTTCGATTCTTCTGCCACGCACTTTTTATTCCAATTTATTTTAAATGTTCCAACTATAGCTTAAATATATTTCACTTCCATATATAATTAACAAAACGTTTGCAGACCAGTTGGTTGGCTGAGTCCGTTAAAATCTGGTTCGGGTCCGAGCTCTTGGGTTCAAAACCCAGCTTTAACACTTTTATATATATATATATATTTTAAACTTCTTTCTCTTGTTAAAAATACCAAACAAACTCCAAAAATTCCTAAAAATCTCTAGAATTTTTCTATAGCATTTCTAGATTTTAATAAGGCCTTTTGGGACTCCAAATCATGAAATTTGGGGTGTTACACAAACTCTGCTCCTTTTCACCTAAGGCTAATTGTACTCTTTTGTCCCTTCAAGATGTGTTAATCCACAACAACAATAATACATCCTGTAAAACAAATGTCAGCACACATAATAGTAGTATTAATATGAAAAGTTTGACAGTCTTCGGACTATCCGATTCTGACTTCGAATTTTCAACCGAAAACCCTAGGTCAAACCGATGCCTACTGTTCCCTCTTCCGGGGAACGCGTTCTCACCTACTCCACTCAGGAGAGTTTACCTTTTGCCAGTTCGGTCCTCCAGACAGACTGGACTTTCTGCCTAGGGTTACCATCCCCTAGGACCTAGGGTTACCACCCCCTAGGGGTTTTCTCCACCTAGGGTTATCTCCTCTTAGGACCTAAGGTTACCCCCTCTTAGGATTTTCCTTCACCTAGGGTTACCACCCCCTAGGACCTAAGGTTGCCGCCCCTTAGGATTTTCCTCCACCTAGGGTTACCACCCCCTAGGGTTTTCACCTTGCTTAACCGCAGCTAGAACTTTTGCCTAAGAACCCTTAGGTCTTTCCTACAAGCTCAATCAGACACATTAAATCACAAAACATCTTAACTTTGAACCCTTTGCCATTATCAAAACTCGGGTTTGATCGTCGGATGCTTCTTGCACCAACAATCTCCTCCTTTTTTATTATGGCAACTGAAATTCAAAGTTAAGCAAAAGGATATAATAAAGAGATGCTATACCAATAAGAGTGCAAGTATAACTGAATAATCATAGAATAATAATCAACGAGAAAAAAACTTAGCAGCTAAAAGAAAAACTCCCCCTTAGTAAAAGTTCCCCTTATAAAATATTTTTGAATTTCTGAATTTTATTTGAATTTTCTTATACTCTCTCCATTTGCCATATATCAAAAATAAACAAGAGAGTAAAGAGAAAAAGTAATAGTGATCAATGGCCTTAGTTTATTTTGAGAAAACTCTACTTTTCAGAAACCTTATTTTTCAAAAGATAGAAAATTTAAATGAACACTTAGCTTTGTAAAGTTACTTTTTGTGTAAAACTTCTAGCCAAAAAGGATTCACAATGAATTAATAAAAATAATTCTTAAAATACTTTAGCTAAAATTTTCAACAAAGCTTAAAAAGGACCAGTTAGTTAAATCCATAGTTTGAAAACAAAGCTTTGAAAACAATTTTACTTATAAAACAAACCTCCTTTTACTTAGCCAAATTTGAGATAGTTGTGAAAGGTACTCTGTTAAATTTAGAAAAAACTTTTGAGAAAATATTAGTTAGATTTTGAAAAAGCTTAGTTAAAAGCTTTAAAAGCTTTAGAGAATACTTAGCTAATTTTTGAAAAAGGCTAACGTAGCTAAATTTGAAAGGCTTTTAAAATACACTTAGTTGATAATACTTAATTTTAAAAAGCCTTTGAAAGATACTTAATTTGAGAAAGCCTTCAGAACTTAGTTTAAATTTGAAAAATCTTTTAAGAAATTAAAACTTGTAAAGTTTTTAACTAAGGCCATTTTCACTTTTGAAATAGAAAATTTGTTCTTTTTCAGTCCTAAAGTCCAAGCATGAGTAAATACTTAATTCCTTGGCTACATGTCTAACCATTAGTTACTAGCTGATTACTTAGAGGGCAACAACTTTCACTTGGTTAGTCAAGTTAAGTTTAGAATACCAGTTAGATTTGACTAAGTCTGGATAACTTAACTTGATTACTGTTATTTGGTATTTATTGTCCAGACTTACTACGATGCACAGAAATAAGCATACTGAAGTCTAGACTGTACCCTATGCATCTCACCCCATTTTAGTATTTTTAAATACAAGCAAGTTAGTCCTAGTGTGCTTGTGAGATGCTCTGGCTGAATTCTAGGGGTGCATGATATCTAGGGGTAAATTCCTAAGCTAAGGTCGAATTTTTTGAAAATCTAAGAACTTGGGATTTTTGAAAATATCATTTTTCCTAGAATTTAACAAAATCCTGAGCACCATAGCAACAACTATGTACGACTAATCAAGTAGAGGTACTAGTAAGCAGAAGGAATTTTGAAAGAGTCAGTACAACTAATCAAATATCTAAGCAAACAAAGTACTAATGAGATGTCCAGGTCCAATATACAATGCATGAAAAGATTGAATCAGGCAGAAGGATCGTCAGCTGGAGGATCGTTAGCTAGTGGTGGGGGCTACTCGTGTATATGCCACACTTGTCGAATCTCCTCTCAGAGAGAAGTGACCTCAGTCTGTAGTGTCCGGAAGCCATCCACGACCAACTGATGTGTCAGCGTGGAGGTCTGCTCAAGGCGAGCCAGTTTATCCTCAATGGATGAGGAAGTGGAAGGCTGCACTGATGTCGAAGGCTGAGATGGATCGAGGGGCTCTCTAAATAACTGATCATGAGAGAACTCAAATAACTCCTCTCGTCCCTCAGGTGGCTGAAAGAACTCATCTGGGGCTAGGCCACCTCCCTCGGCTAGAGCAACTGGCTCATCCTCAACTGGATCGACTGGTGGAGGCCTGCCCCCCATGCTAGGACCCCCTGAGCAGTGACATCTGTTGAACCCCGTAGTTGTTTTGATGTGATCAACCAAGTTAGGTTAGGTCCTGCTTGTTATTTGATCCCTATGTCTAAGTGTGCAGGAACTTAGGAGCGCAGGAAGTCGAGAGGAAGACGCAATAAGTGAGAATAACGACACGGGAAGAGAGCCGATGGGCTTGGTGCGTTCGAAGGATGAGAGAGCTGCGGAAGAGTACTCCGGTGGATGAGAAGAATGTGGGCGACGTTCGAGGGATGAGAAGCCAGGATGGAAGCCTGCTCAAGGAAAAGACCGGAAGATGGGTTCGGGTGAGCTCTATTCCGGATAGCGGAAATCACCCAAGCTAATGGAGCCGAAGCGGAAAAAACTCGACCGAGGCGAGATGAAACGGAGAAGAAGACCCAGGTTAGTAAAAGTCAACAGGGTTGACTTTTTCCCGGGCGCCTGGAGCTGTCCGGGGCGCCCGGACCCCTCCGGTGCGCCCGGAACCCTTCTGGGCGCCCGGAGTTGACTTTTTCACAGGATCGAGTCAAAACTCGATCTGAACGTTGGGGGATAAAATTTTATCCCCCAGGGCACCCGGACCCTTCAGGGCGCCCCGACCAAGGCTATAAATATAACCTTAGTCCAAAAGCTTTAATAATTCACCGCATTCAACTCTGTATTTCATTCTAAGCAACTGTCTGTGCGTTAAAGGTGTAAAAGAATTCTCCGCCTTCAGAGAAGGAGAAATTCTAGTGGATCTATTCGACTGCCTTGGATTAATAACCCCCTGGGTTGTAACCAAGTTAAATCCTTGTCTCCTCTTTTTTTTCTATCATTTAGTTTTTATTTTATAACTGTTGCTAGTTTTTGAGTTGAAAGTCTTGAGGAGGGTATACTTTGAATTGGCAGGCAATTCACCCCCCTCTTGTCGGCCCTGCTGCGCCAACAACATCTATATGCACTAATCTAAGATGATGCAGCGTAAACTTATCATAATGTGTAAGAGGAATAATCGTCCCCCGAGTCACATCTATGCCCTATATCGTCGAGAAGATGGAAGTCAGCACATGGCAGTAGGGCATGTAGACTACTCGGGATGTGACGACACTAGCCACATGTAGACCATTGAGTAGATCCTGTATCCGGGTGTGGAGCTGGCTTGCTGTCTCTCCTTCCTGCATTTTGATATTATATAATTTATTGAAAAGCAAATCTCGCTTACTTACCTTGGTTTCTGATGTACCCTCGTGTAGTTCGATTAGCTTTTCCCACAACTCCTTCGCACTTGAGAAGGGTCCTACTCTGTTGAGTTCCTCCTTTGCCAGACAACACTGGAGTATGCAGGTTGCCTTTGCGTTTGCTTCTACTTTCTTTATTAGGGATGTGTCATAGTTCTCGTATGATACTAATTTGCCTGTGCCGTCAAGTGGGAGTTCGAGGCCTGTCTTGGTGATCGTCCAGACTTCGAACTAGGTTTACAGGTATGATTCCATTCGGCCTTTCTAGTAGCCGAAGTCTTCGCTAGAGAAGAGCGGGGGATAGACTGTGCTGTAGCCTTCTTATTGGGCCATTTGAAAAACTTACACACAAAAAAAATGAACGGAAAGATTATCCTAGGACTTGATCCTGGATTAGCAGTGCGGTATAAAAGTAAGAATAAATAACGATCTCGAGTGGTGTTGCACCAACTCCGAGACAAATCCGATTATGAAAGAAATAAGATCGGAAAACGACAAGAATACTGATTTCGATCAACTCCGAAAAAAATGAAATCACCACGAAAAGAATGCTTGATTGGTGGTTGCACAAAGTCGAAGCTACCCCGCTCTGATACCAATTGTTGGATCGAGACCGCGCTAGAGGGGGGGAGGGTGAATAGCACTCGTGGCTTTCACACGTTTCATAATGAAAAACTCGATGAGAGTTAAGCAGCGGAATAAATTAAAAACAAACACACAAAACGACCCAAGTATTTTTACTTGGTTCGGAGCCTTGGGCGACTACTACTCCAAGGCCCACGCTCGTTGAGTGTTTACTTTGGGCAATTCACTATCAAATCGTAAAGTACAAATAAGTATTACAAAACTAAAATAATAAAGCTATACCGACAACAGAATTTAGAGAAAATGAAGCTCCGGGTTGTCGGGGACTTGTCGTAGCTTAGTCGGAGTGTCTCGTTAGCAGCACGTTGCAGTAGGATCACTTGAGAATTGTTGTTCCAAGGCTGATGTTCGAGACCCCTTATAAAGCCTGCTGGAGGCGCCTCAAAGCCCATTCAAGGCGCCTCAAACCTGCCGAGTCAGCCGCGTGGATCAGCGCTGAAAACTTCTTCGTTGATCCTCTTGGAGGCGCCTCCATCAACCTTGAAGGCGCCTCCAAGCCGTCCAAGGCACCTCCAGCTCCGTCCAAGGCGCCTCCAGCTCTGCTGCCCGCAAACTCTGCTCCTTTGCACCCGAGGCACCTCCAATCTCCATGGAGGTGCCTCGATACTGTTCATCCGAGGCTAATTGTGCTCTTTTGTCCTTGCAAGATGCATTAATCCACAACAACAATAATACATCCTAGAAAACAAACGTCAGCACACATAATAGTAGTATTAATATGAAAAGTTTGACAGTCTTCGGACTGTCCGATTCTGACCTCAAATTTTCAACCCGAAACCCTAGGTCGAACCGACGCCTACTGTTCCCTCTTCCGGAGAACGTGTCCTCACCTACTCCACTCAGGAGAGTTTACCTTTTGCCAGTTCGGTCCTCCAGACTGGGTTACCACCCCCTAGAATTCTAGGGTTACCACCCCCTAGAATTTTTCTCCACCTAGGATTACCTCCCCCTAGGACATAAGGTTACCCCCCCCTTTGGATTTTCCTTCACCTTGGGTTACCACCCCCTAGGACCTAAGGTTGCCGCCCCTTAGGATTTTCCTCCACCAAGGGTTACCACCCCCTAGGATCTAGGTTTACCACCCCCTAGGGTTTTCACCTTTCCTAACCGCAGCTAGGACTTTTGTCTAGGAACACTTAGGTCTTTCCTACAAGCTCAATCAGACACATTAGATCACAAAACATCTTAACTTTGAATCCTTTGCCATTATCAAAACTCGGGTTCGATCGTCGGATGCTTCGCGCACCAACACTAACAAGTGGTATTAGAGCTAGACTCGCTTCAAAAGGACTAACTGCCATCTGAAGCAAAAGAAATGGCGAGATCCAGCATCTATCCGTTGAAATTTGAGGGAGACTTCAGAACATGGAAGAAGCGCATAGAGGTATTCTTCAAACCCGACTTTAAAATTCTTTTAATTATAAAATATGGTTTTGTAGCACCTACGGGTCAACATGGAGCCGAGAAAGAAGAGTACACATGGACGAAGGAGCAAGTTGACTTCGTGGATAATGGAAAAATCATATTTCCATCTGCTTAGCATTCTTCCGCCCCAGGAGGTCAGCTGGATCGAAAGCTATGACTTCACCAAAGACCTCTGAGAGAAATTCCTAGAGCTCCATGAAGGTACTTCAGAAGCCAAACAGACAAAGCAGGACATCCTCCAAAGCCAACTGATGAACCTTCGGATAAACAAGGGAGAGAATGTAGCCCAACTCCATGCAAGGATTAAAGACCTGATCACCCAACTCAACAATTTTGGAGAAAAGGTAACAAATCATGACTCCTTAAGGTACGCACTTAACTCTTTTCTAAGAACTCAAGAGTGGTCAACCTTACTATATGCTTACTACATCTCTAAGGACCTCGAGGTATGTACTCTTAAAAACTTATTTTCAACTTTTGAACTTCACGAGTCTCGCTGTATAGATTCTTAGGAAGTAGAAAAATCAAATAATATTGCTCTAAAAGCTAAGAAGGATGAATCAGACGCCGACACCTCCTTCGACGATGATGAAACAATATATATGGTAAGAAAATTTAAGAAATTTTTTAGAACTAATAAGTTTAATCAAGTACAGGCAAAGAATAGAAGAGCAAGGAAGATAATATGTTATAACTGTAATGAAGAAGGACACATCAAGGAGGACTGCCTAAAGATGAAAAAGGACAACAAGAAAGGGCCAAGTACAACAACAAAGCTTAAAAACTGAAAGGCGACTTGGGATGAGTTGTCATCAGAATTTGATCTGGAGGAGTATGTTGGACTTATCTTGATGGAAAGTCACAGGGAGGAGAGCATAGACGAAGGGGGAGGCTCCTCGGAAGAAAGTTGCAACGAGGAGGAAGAAATAAACTTCAGAGCAGATCTGGTAAGTGAGGTATGTTTACTACCCCTAACCAGTTATATTCAGGTATTAAATCTATGACTAGATCATTATATAAGTTAAAATCAAAAAATAATAATTTGAAAAAGAAAGTTTTTTAATTAAAAATAATCTAATCAAGTACATGTCCCCTAGATATGTATGATAAATTAAAAGATGAAATGAAAAATTGAAGGACTAAATTAAAAAATCAAGAAACTTTGCATATGATAATCGAAATACCTAAAAAATGGTAGAAGCCTAAATTGGTATCTTAAATATCATAAGGGCCAAATTAGAAAAGTGTCACAATAATATGTACCCAAGAAATTTCTTGTTAATCCAGTAGGTAAAAATTTATTTTGAATCCCCAGATCTTGCTTAATCTAAAATAAATAATTATGCATATTTTATGTTTAGAAATATGAATTTCAAAATTAAGGTCCTTTGCTTACTGTTAATATTTATCTTTAAAAATTTTTCTTCTATTGCTAGAATGAAAAATCTCTTAGTATTAATTTTTTAAAAAAAAATTCTTCGATTAAAAATTATTTTATGAATTATTTTTTGAAAAGTCATAATTTAACACTTAAAATGTTTTGGATATGTATTTTAACAAACCTAATTTTTCGGAGAATTACCGTTATATTTTGAATAATGAGAAAAATCAGGATGATTTTTAGGTTAATAAAACTATTTGTTTTCTAAAAGAATCATATTTGTTTTAAACATTTTCCGAGCAATCCTTCTTTTCAAAATTCTTATCCCAATTTTTTTTATAATGATAGATCTTTTGAAATTCTGTTTAAAAATATTTTTTATAATCAAAAAATTTTATATGGATTAAATACCAAAAAACTTATTTTTAAAGCTAAAAATTCTTGAAAACTTTTTTTTTATTTTTTAATTGTTGTGCATTCTGTTCTCAATACTTAGAAAAATTTTAAAAAATTATTTGTATAAAAATCTAATTATAAAATTTAACGTGCAAAAATTATGGTTCTACATAAAATAATTTTGTAATATGATTTTTTAAATATTAGAAAATTCAGATTTGTTAGAAAATTATTTTGTAAAAGTTGTTTTTACTTCTATTTTCTTAACCCTTAGAAAAAGTTGCAAATTTTTTTCTAACGTTGTTGTATCCCAACTTTATTTTTGCTGTGATCAAAGGGGGAGAATGAGAAATGAGAGCTTAAGTCTAAGGGGAGGTTAATTTTATAAATTAAAATTTTTAGTTTTAATTGTTATCTTATTCTAGTTTTAACTGTTATCTTATTACCTCTATGTTTTTACTCTAACTCTAACTCGGGTTGATGCACATCAAAAAGGGAGAGATTGTTAGTATTCTGAGGTAGTTTTGATGTGGTCAACTGAATTAGAGTTAGATCTTGTTATATTTTGATGTCATGTGTCTAAGTGTGTAGAAACTTAGGAGCATAGGAGGTCGAGCGAAAGACACAGCTAGCGTGTAACAACCCACCCTTCTTACTACTACTCTCTAAGGGCGACCATTACCTAACTACTACTCTACTTACTAGTGTCACTGACGCTATTACTAGCAATACTTAGATTTATCACGGTCCAGAGGAATTCCTACCGAAAATTTTTGGCAAAGTCTCCCCTGTACCGGTGACCAAATCCATAGTACATAAGATATATACGCAGCCACAGGCGGCTGGAACTCATTTTTCACAACCACACAGTTATAAAAACAACAGTAAAAACAACCAACTATCCCACTCCACAATTAATTAAAGTGACTAAATGCATATGCGGAAATAAACTCAACTACAATCTCACAAACTTCATAATAGTGTTAAAGAAAAGAACTAAAGCATAAACTCTAATAAATAGGTCCTGCAGGTTTGATAACACTCTCTGGATCTCTCCATAGTCGCAGTCATCACACACCTTCATCACCACCACCATCCTGTCGTCTCCCTTCATATCTTAGCTTTTCCTTTATCTGCAGTAGGAGGAAAGAAAATAGATCTATAAGCGAAACGCTTAGTAAGTACTAATCTATCTCACAAAACTCAAGTGCATAAAAAGTAATGCAATAATACTGAAACTGAAATGCTAAAGCAAATCTGCATGTGCTCATGGTATACAGAAAATGAAACTAGATACTAAACATGCTCACTATCTAACAGGATAATAAGAAATTAACACTGTAAGCTTAGAATTAAAGAAACTAACTTTTTATTTAATCTAAGCATAAAACTTGTTTCAATTTCCTATATCCTTGTAACAGAAATTAATCTTTTAATTTCTATCTTTTACTTTCTTCTTCTTTCTTTCTTCTTTTTAACTTTTCTTTTCTTCTTTTTCTTTTGGGCCCAGGCTTAGTACCATCTTTGTTTTGCGCGCTCTCTAATAGTGACTGAGGTAGCGAGCCTCCAGTCCTATGAGGTAAAGACCTTGGTCTTACCAGGGCCAAGACCTTGGAATTGGTCACCTGGATTTATTTAACGACAACCTTGGAAGTCGGGTACTAGCCTCTTACTTTAAATGATTTACTGGTTAACTCCTTTTAACTAGACCTTTATCTTTTCTTGCTTATAGCTGCTTATCACAGCAAGGAAGGTCCAACTATGTATGAATATATAGATGCTAAAATCTGCTCATGTACATTTTGAAGCAAGAGAACCCAAAAATCAGCATACATGACTAATAAAAATCTGCACATATGGCTAATAGAAATCTGCACATAAAACTACTAAAAATCTACACTTGAGCTCAATAAAATGCTTAAACCATTCTAACTAAATGAAGGGTTGTTCTTGCCCTTTGAGTAGCAAGAAAACTAACCGCATGCTTCAAACTAAAAGAAAACCCGCTGAACTAAAACCCCTTGCAACATATTCACAGCATAAGGCGATAAAAACTACTACTGCTAACAATTTCTACACGTGGTGTACCAAAGCATGCATCACTAGATCTACACGTGTTGACTCCTTTCCAACGAAGTAAAGCAACAAGAAAAGCTACTGCCGCTATCAACTTCTATCTGATAAAGAAATCTGTTCATCTATTTGCAATAGAATGATCAACTAATAGAAACCGAAACCACATGTTAACCCTAAACAATTTATTCATTCATCTCAAATTTCAAACAGAACTGAATCCCTAACAAGCATAGATTTGGCTTAACACAATTCTACATGCTCAATCACACTAAACAATTTATTACACCTTCTTTGAAACCCATGGCAGTCCTCCTAAACCCCTAAATTCAATCACTTTCAAAGCATGATCCGGAAACAAGGAAAGCCACTTATCCAAGGTTCACCGCCGAATTCATCCAACCAGGGAACTCACGGCAGATTCACATCAAGGGGAACTACAAATCCGAAAACAAGGAAACGAAATCCAAAGATTCGGAGCAACTCCTACCGCAGGTGAGTAGTACTTACCCCGATTCTTGGACTTACAACCGAGAAGAGGAAATTTAGGGGTTCGGATGGAGCTTGAAGTGTTGGAGTGTATACTGAAAGCCTAAGCTTTGTAAACATTTATTATGAATAAAGAATCACATTTGGTCTAATTGTCTACATTTGTTTGTAGTTGTTCATTTAATTTATATTGTAGATAACATAGTATGTGGTGTCACATACAGAAGATGATGTTATCAGTACCTTATAAATTATAAACAGTAGCTCACGACCAAAATGGAAAAGGAACAAACCATTAGAAGGTCGTAATGTAATTAGGTATTAGTTTATCTTGACTATATAATTACACTAGTACACTCTGAGTGTATTGAGTAGGACCATTTGAGGTCGTTTCTTTTATACTGACTTTATAAAGGAACAAAGACCTCAGTTATTATGGAAGTGTGTGCTCTTAATCCTAATATAATAACAAGCACATATATTTGATATTTATTTCTTTAATTTATCAATGGGTGAGATTTAGTTTGTTGAATCAATAAACCCGATAAGTTGGGAAATGGTATCACTTATAGTGTGTGTTGTTGATTATAGAAGGAAACTGTGTCCTAGAGATACTAGGTTGATAATGTCCTCAAGAGGAGCTCATAAAGATTGTCATGTTAAACCCTGCAGGTGGACTTAGTCCGACATGACAATAAGGTTGAGTGGTACTACTCTTGGACTTAGATATTAATTAAATGAGTTGTCAGTAACTCACTTAATTAGTGGACATTCGATATCTTAAACATAGGGAGACTAACACACTCATAATAAGAAGGAGCCCAAAAATGTAATTTGGGATTGGTGCGGTAGTTCAATGATAGTTCTCTAGTGGAATGAATTATCATTGATAAAATTAAGTTGTGTGTTCGGGGCGAACACGGGATGCTTAATTTTATCAGGAGACCAAAACCAACTCCTCCTCTAGGTCCCTATCGTAGCCTCTTATTTATAGAGTTCTATACCCACCTATACCCACCTTCTAAACCCACCCAATAGGGGCCGGCCAAGCTAGCTTGGGAACAAGCTAGGGCCGGCCTAGGTATAATATTGGGTGGCCGGCCCCAAGCTAGTGGGGCCAGCCAAATTAGATTTAAAAGGGATTTTAATTTTAATTTTTATTATGTGGAAGAAATAATTTATTAAAGAGAATTAAAATTAAAATATCTCTCTTGTAAAAGATCTACAAAAGATTAAAGAAAGAGATTAGATCTCTTTCCTTATTTGTAGATTGGAGAGATGTTTTATTTTCTCTTTAAAATTATTCACATGTTGATAAAATTAAAATTATAGAAATTTCCTTTTATCAACCATGAAGAGATTTTAAAGAGAAATTTTATTTTTTAAAATTTCCGGAAACAAATTAGGAAGTTTTAATTGTTGATTAAAACTTGTCCAATTTGTTCTCCAATGATGTGGCCGGCCATTGGTATTAATTTGGGAAATTTTATTTTATTTTTCTCAATAAAATCATGTCAAGGAAATTGAGGAAATTTTATGGTAATTAAATTTCCTAATTTGCCTAGGCCAAGGAATATAAAAGAAGGGGTAGGGGTGCCTTCATGAGACACAACATCTATTATTTCTCTCCCTCTTTTGTTCCTTGGTGTGGCCGGCCAACCTCTCCCTCTCTTCCTCTTGTGGTGGCCGAACCCTACTCTTCCATTGGAGCTCTTGTGGTGGCCGGATACTACTCGGAGAAGAAGAAGAAGAAGGAGAGAAAGTTAGCATCTCTTGGAGCTTGGTTAGTATTTTGATTTTCTTCCTTGGTGAAGCTTCCTCTTTGTTGGCCGAGCCTAGCTAGGAGGAGAAGAAGGTGATTGGTGGTTTCTCGTCTCGGAAGATCGTTGCCCACACAACGTCCGAGGTTAGAAGAGGAATACGGTAGAAGATCAAGAGGTTTTTCTACAAGGTATAACTAGTAATTTTTATTTCCGCATCATGCTAGTTATTTATGGAAATAATACCAAATACAAGAGGCTTACGTTCTAGTATTTCGAATATGTTTTTCGATGTTGTGTTCTTTTGTTTTCTTTCTTTTCCTTGTGATTTGATTGTTCTCTTTGGTTAACCTAAAGTTATTTTAGGAAATTAAATATTAGCTTTCTATTAAAGGTTTTGTCTAGTCGGTGGTGGTTGCTCCCATATCCAAGAAGGCCATGTGCCTCGCCACGTCAGTACTGGGAACCTTTTATGGAAATTAATATTTAATGGAATTAATAACTTAAGGAGACTTGGGTCGAACGTGTTAAGTTCCACAGGAGATCCAAGTCAAAACCTAAAAGAACAAATAGATTAAGTTTTGGATCAAACGTGTTAAGTTCCGCAGGCGATCCAAAATTTAATTTAAAAGAACACATGGTAGCTAGGAAAAGGTTCAGACCTTTGTACAAAATTTTTGTACAGTGGAACCTCTAGGTTTTCCGAGTAGCAACCAACATGAAGATCTCGGTCCCTTCTCGTCCGTGCGTTCACCTTGCCGAGAGAAGCTCGGATGTGTGCCGAACCCTCGGAGGAAGAAGCTCGCCGACCGCCGGAGTCCCAAAACCTAGCTTCCTCTTGGTTTCCGCCGAGAGAGAAGGCGCCGTCGCGAGGGAGAAGGAGAAGAAAGATTTCGGGAGAAAATGTTGGGTTTTTTGGAAAATCCAAAACCTAATTCCCTTTTATATATAAGGGTTTTATTCTAAACTATACTATATCCTTAATTCTTTCTATATAGGGTTAACAGAAATCTCCTAGCTTAGTTGGTCAGGCCGGTTTTGGCTTGGGTCAGTCTGACCCGAGGTCCCGGGTTCAAACCTCGCTTCTAACGCTTTTTGCCTAAACTTCTTTAGTTTTGTAAAAATGCTAAACGACCTCCAAAAATTACGCAAAAATACTCTAAAAATTTCTAAAAATCTCTAGAATATTTTAAAAGTATTTTCAAATATCTTTATGGACATTTGAAACTCAGAATAGGGAAAATTGGGTTGTTACATAGCGAGAATGACAACACGGGAGAAAGTTGACTGGCTCAGTACATCCGAGGGACGAGGTGTTGCGAAAGAGTGCACTGGTGGACGAGAAGGAGGCGCGTGGCATTTTCGAGGGACGAGAAGCCGAAGAGGAAGGTTGCTCGAGAAGGTCAAAAAATGGGTTCGGGTGAGTCCTATTCCGGATGTCCTAAATCACCCAAGAGAGCACAGCCGAAGTAGAAGACTCGGACAAAAGTCAACCAGAAGTTGATCGTGCTCAAGGTGCCCAAGTCTATTCGCCACCCAAGCTCTAGGAGATCGGATGGGTCCAAGCACCCGGACTGATCCGGATGCTCGGACTAGAAAACTTATTGAAACTTAACGTGTCATGATCCGTTGCGATCTGGATAAAATTTTATCCACGTCAAGGTACCTGGAACCCTTATAGACGCCCCAATCAAGATTATAAATATAGCCTTGATCTCATTAGTTTAGAATCACTTATACATGAGTTTCTTTATTGTTCTACTGTTTTGATTGTGTGCTTTCAACGCTTGTAAGAGGCTTCTCTGCGTATGATAAAAGGAGAATTTGATTAGTGCTTCAAAGTTTTAGATTAACAACCTTTCCGGTTGTAACCAAGTAAAATCGGTAGCCTCTTTCTTTTAATTAGTTTATCAATTCTTTTTATACAAGTGCTTTAATATTTTAAAACATCGAGAAAGCTTTTATTTTATTTTTGAAGGTAAATTAACCCCCTTTTGTTGGTCGCATGGATCCTAACAAGTGATATTAGAGCTAGACTCACTTCAGAAGGACTAATTGTCATCCGAAGCAAAAGAAATGGCCAGATCCAGCATCTATCCGTTGAAATTTGAGGGAGACTTCACAACAGGGAAGAAGCGCATAGAGGTATTTTTCAAACCCAATTTTAAAATTCTTTTAATTATAAAATATGGTTTTGTAGCACCTACGGATCAACATGGAGCCAAGAAAGAAGAGTACACATGGACGAAGAAGGAGCAAGCTGACTTCATGGCTAATGGAAAAAAGCAGATTTCCATCTGCTTAGCATTCTTCCACCCCAGGAGGTCAGCCAGATCGAAAGCTAAGACTCCACTAAAGACCTCTGAGAGAAATTCCTAGAGCTCCATGAAGGTACTTCAGAAGCCAAACAGACAAAGTAGGGCATCCTCCGAAGCCAACTGATGAACCTTCGGATAAACAAGGGAGAGAATGTAGCCCAACTCCATGCAAGGATTAAAGACCTGATCACCCAACTCAACAATTTTGGAGAAAAGGTAACAAATCGTGACTCCTTAAGGTACGCACTTAACTCTTTTCTAAGAACTCAAGAGTGGTCAACCTTACTATATGCTTACTACATCTCTAAGGACCTCGAGGTATGTACTCTTAAAAACTTATTTTCAACTTTTGAACTTCATGAGTCTCGCTGTATAGATTCTTAGGAAGTAGAAAAATCAAATAATATTGCTCTAAAAGATAAGAAGGACGAATCAGACGCCAACACCTCCTTCGACGATGATGAAACAACATATATGGTAAGAAAATTTAAGAAATTTTTTAGAACTAATAAGTTTAATCAAGTACAGGCAAAGAAAAGAAGAGCAAGGAAGATAAGACGCTATAATTGTAATGATGAAGCACACATCAAGGAGGACTGCCTAAAGATGAAAAAGGACAACAAGAAAGGGCCAAGTACAACAACAAAGCTTAAAAACCTAAAGGCTACTTGGGATGAGTTGTCATTAGAATTTGATTTAGAGGAGTACGCTAGACTTGTACTGATGGAAAGTCACCGGGAGGAGAGCATAGACGAAGGGGGAGGCTCCTCAGAAGAAAGTTGCAACGAGGAGGAAGAAATAAACTTTAGAGCAGATCTGGTTAGTGAGGTATGTTTACTACCCTGAGCAGTTATATTCAGGTATTAAATATATGATTAGATCATTATATAAGTTAAAATCAAAAAATAATAATTTTTAAAAGAAAGTTTTTGAATTAAAAATAATCTTATCAAGTACATGCCCCCTAGAAATGTATTATAAATTAAAAGAAGAAATGAAAAATTGAAGGACTAAATTAAAAAGTCAAGAAACTTTGCATATGATAATCAAAATACCTAAAAAATGATAGAAGCCTAAATTGGTATCTTAAATATCTTAAGGGTCAAATTAGAAAAGTGTCACAATAATATGTACCCAAGAAATTTCTTATTAATCCAGTAGGTAAAAATTTATTTTGGATCCCCAAATCTTGCTTAATCTAAAATAAATAATTATGCATATTTTATGTTTAGAAATATGAATTTCAAAATTAAGGTCATTTGCTTAATGTTAATATTTTCCTTTGAAATTTTTTCTTCTATTGCTAGAATGAAAAATCTCTTAGTATTAATTTTTTAAAAAAAAAATTCTTCGATTAAAAATTATTTTATGATTTTTTTAAAAGCCATAATTTAAAACTTAAAATGTTTTGGATATGTATTTTAACAAACCTAATTTTTCAGAGAATTACCGTTATATTTTGAATAATGAGAAAAATTATCATGGTTTTTAGGTTAATAAAACTATTTGTTTTCTAAAAGAATCATATCTGTTTTAAACATTTTTCGAGCAATCCTTCTTTTGGAAATTCTTCTCCCAATTTTTTTATAATGATAGATCTTTTGAAATTCTGTTTAAAAATATTTTTTATAAACAAAAAATTTTATATGGATTAAATACCAAAAAGCTTATTTTTAAAGCTAAAAATTCTTGAAAACTTATCTTTTTTAATTTTTTAATTGTTGTGCATTCTGTTCTCAATACTTAGAAAAAATTTAAAAATTTAATTGTATAAAAATCTAATTTTAAAATTTAACGTGCAAAAATTATGGTTCTACATAAAATAATTTTGTAATATGATTCTTAAATATTAGAAAATTCAGATTTGTTAGAAAATTATTTTGTAAAAGTTTTTTTTACTTCTATTTTCTTAACTCTTAGAAAAAATTGAAAATTTTTTTCTAACGTTGTTTTTTCCCAACTTTATTTTTGTTGTGATCAAAGGGGGAGAATAAGAGATGAGAGCTTAAGTCTAGGGGGAGGTTAATTTTATAAATTAAAAATTTTAGTTTTAGTTGTTATATTATTCTAGTTTTAACTGTTATCTTATTACCTTTATGTTTTTACCCTAACTCTAACTCGGGTTGATGCATATCAAAAAGGTAGAGATTGTTAGTACTTTGAGGTAGTTTTGATGTGGTCAACTGAATTAGAGTTAGATCCTGTTATATTTTGATGTCCTATGTTTAAGTGTGTAGAAACTTAGGAGTACAGGAGGTCGAGAGAAAGACATATATAGCTAGCGAGAAGGACAACACGGGAGAGAGTTGACTGGCTCAGTGCATCCGAGGGATGAGGTGCTGCAAAAGAGTGCGGAGGTAGACGAGAAGGAGGCAAGTGACATTTATAAGGGACGAGAAGCCGGAGCGGAAGGTTGCTCGAGAAGGTTGGAAAATAGGTTCGGGTGAGCCCTATTCCGGATGGCCTAAATCACCTAAGAGAGCATAGCCGGAGTGGAAGACTCGGACAAAAAGTCATCCAGAAGTTGACTGTGCTCCAGGCGCCCGAAGTCTATTCTGGGCACCCAAACTCTGGGAGACCGGACTGGGTCCAAGCACCCGGACCTGATCCAGATGCTCAGACTAGAAAACTTATCGAAACTTGACGTGTCATGATCCGTTCCGATCTGGATAAAATCTTATCCACGTCCAGGTGTCGGAACCCTTCCAGACGCCCCAATCAAGGCTATAAATATATCCCTGATCCCATTAGTTTAGAATCACTTATACATGAGTTTCTTTACTGTTCTACTGTTTTGATTGTGTGCTTTCAACTCTTGTAAGAGGCTTCTCTGCCTATGATAAAAGGAGAATTTGATTAGTGCTTCAAAGTCTTATACTAACAACCTTTCCAGTTGTAACCAAGTAAAATCGGTAGCCTCTTTCTTTTAATTAGTTTATCAATTCTTTTTATACAAGTGCTTTAATATTTCAAAAGATCGAGAAAGGTTTTATTTTCTTTTTTGAAGGGCAATTTACCCCCTCTTGCCAACCGCACAAATCCTAACAGGTTCTTCATGGATTCTTGCCAACTTGCTCTAAAGCTCCTTGGCATTTTGAAATTCTCTAATTTTGCACATAATAGTGCTAGGCAATAAACTGACCAATAATTTGGTTACCTTGTCACTTGCCCCACACATATGAATTTGTTCCTTGCTCCAATTGCTCTTCTTGATGATTTTTCCTTTTGAATCCTTTGGAGCTTCAAAGTCTTTTATTAGAGCAAACCATTGCTTTATTTTGATCATGAAGAAGTTTTCAATCCTTGATTTTCAAGAATCAAAGCTCGTCAATGTGAATGGTGGAGACACCCTTGTGTCAAAATCTGAGTCCGTCTCGGAATTCCATCTTAAAGTTGAGCTTGTTGATGATAGCCTTTAACTTGTTGAAATTAGGGCTTTAACTTCTTCTTTGTCTCTATCATTGCCCTTCCGACGATGAGTTGAGTAAAGAGCGGTCTCATTTTGATACCACTTATTGGAACATTTTGGGAGCTAAGGGGGGTGGATAGCTCGTCTTGCTCAATTGCTCACTTCATAGATGTTGTTGCAGCAAAAAAAACTCAAAGCAAGCTCCTCTAATGCTAATTAGATGGATTTACTTGGTATCCATCTCAAACGAGGTGACTAATCCAAGGATATGCTCCTTTCTCACACATCCACTATGTAAACTCTCCTTCTCAGAAACACTTTGAAGGTGGAGAAGTCTCATACAAGACTCCAATATAACAAGAAGAAAAAGAGAAGCTAATACAAACAAATCTTACAAGATTTACAACATTGTAACCCTAGCTTGCTCCTTCTTGCTTGTCCACCTCTTGATCAACTTGAAAAATGAAAAAGCACTTCCCTCTAAGTCTTCAAGAAATCTGATAGTGAGTTAGAGAGAATCGCTGAAGAGAGTGGGAGAGAATTGTTGGTGCAAGGAGCACCAGATGATCAAACTTGTATTTTAATAATAACAAAAGATTCAAAAGTTAAGATGTCTTGTTGTCTAATAAGTGTGATTGAAATTGCAGGAAATATCCTAAGTGTTCTTAGGCAAAAGTCCTAATGGATAATACTAGGCAGGGTGAAAATCCTTGGGGGAGATAACCCTAGGTCCTAGGGGGTAGTAATCCTAGATTATGGAAAACCCTAGGGGAGGTAACCCTAAGTCCTAGGGGTAGTAACCCTAGGTCAATGGAAAACCCTAGGGGGAGCTAACCCTAAGTCTTAGGGGGTGGTAACCCTAGGTCAATGAAGTCTTGGCAGGTCAAGCATTTTGGGTAAAATCCTAGAGTCAGAGACTCTATGTGAAAATCCTGCTGATCGTGGACCAGGTGGAAGTCTGAATGGGTTGTGGAGCGGGCGTTCAACATGAAGACCTGAAGTCTCGGACACTGAGAAAAAGTCCAGACGGTCTAGAGGATAGATCTGGCAAAAGGTAAACTCTCTTGAGAGGAGTAGGTGAGGACATTCTCCTCGAAGAGGGAACAATATACATTAATTCGACCTAGGGTTTTCGAGAAATCTGAAAGTTAGAACTGGATAGTCTGGTGGTTGTCAAGAGTTGTTCCTTTTATATATTTCTTTATTATTTTCTATTTGTCTAACTCTATTTTATATGAAGACTAACGTATTTGCAGGGTTAGATTTAGCCGTGTTCGGTTGAGCGAACATCCGGATCGGTTGATCGAACCCTCAAACAAAAGGATCAGATTTCCAGCAACTTGATCTGGTTCGACCAAGCGATCGGTTGACCAAACCGTGGGGTAAGTCCACCGAACAACGGATAGGCGTCGACATGGTCGAGCCGAGTTGATCGGACCAGATGAGTTGGGGATCAGTCGATCGAATGACGAGATCGGTCGATCGAACGAAGATTTCTATCCAAGCAGCAGAACCTAGAAGGGAAGCCGGGCCAATTCAGGCAGGATCGATCGATCGATTCGGGGGATCAGTCGATCGATTAGAGTCAGGTCAAACCTGATCTCAAGATCAGTGGATCTAAATTAGGTCTGAGGTGGCTATAAAAAGGGGTCTCGGCCAGTAATTCAAAAAACACATTTAGAACGATCTTCTTATGTGCGTGCTGCTCCGAAACAACTCAACAATGCTCAACGTTGCTCCAATAATCGACGAACAATTGTTAATCATTTGTTGTCAGTATACTTTGTCTTTTCAATACTTGTACTTGCATATTTGTAAAGAAATTTTGGAACTATAGTGATTGCCCAACGAAAGTGATCGACGATCATGGGTCTTGGAGTAGGAGTCGTCAGAAGCTCTGAACCAAGTAAAAGAAACATGTTAGCCTTGTTTTACTTGTTCTTTATTCCACTGCATTATTCTGTGTTTTTTTAAATGAGTGAAAAATCCATGAGTGTTATTCACCCCTCTCCTCTAGCACGTATCGATCCTACACAGTGCACACAAACCCTTTTATCGGGTGCACAATGACTATATTTTCAGCCTTAAGTGATTACTCTAATCGCTTAAGTGTTCTTAATTGATTAGCCAAATCGATTAAGAACCTTTATGTTCGCGCGAGAATAGACCATAAGCAATTAAGATTCCCTGCTTAATTGCTTACCAAACATTTTGTTTCTGACAGAATGGAGCTTAATCGATTAAGCCCTGCTGAATCAATTAAGGTAAGCGATTCAGCTACCTTCTGTTTCTCACGAATTCAAGCTTAAGCGATTACCGTAATCGCTTATGCTATGGTAATCGATTAGCTTAATCGATTACTAAATCATAACTTCCAAACTGAAGTCTAGGACTCTTTTACCGAATATCTGATCAATTGTGACTTGTTGGGACTCTTCCTTACCAAGTATCTGGTCAATCTTGACCTACTGGGACTTCTTTACCAAATGTTTGATCAATCCTTTAACCTATTTGATATTTTTCTCCTTGTGCCAAGTGTCCAATTAAACTTTTGACCCACTAGGGTTTCAAAACACCAGGCATCCAGTCAACCTTGGCTCACCTAGACTTCTGCTGTCTAGCTTCACTCACCAGGACTTCCCTTTTGGCTAACATCACTCACTAGGACTTCTCACTAGCTTCAATCACCAGGATTTTCCTTCTACCTAGCTTCATTCACTAGGACTTCTCACATAATTTCATTCACCAAGATTTCCCTTCTGCTTACCTTCACACACTAGGATTTTCCATCATCTAGCTTCACTCACTAGGCTTTTCCAAACTGTCTAGCTTCACGCACTAGGACTTTCCACACTAAGTGTCTGGTCAATACTGACCCACTTGGATTTTCATCTTCTACAAATCTTTCTGTTGAACTTGCCCTTGTCTAAACTCTAGTTAGGACTTCCCAGTCAAGTATCCGGTCAACCTTAACCTACTTGACTCTTCTTCACATTAACCTGATCAACCTTGATCAATCTCCCCAAACGGACAATTACACCTGCAATTTCCATATATTATCAAATATCAAAACTCAAACATCAAGACTCAAGCTTGAGCTAACTCAAGCTTAGTTAACCTGGTCTACCTTGACCTATGGGATATTGCACCAATATTTCTCACTAGCTGGAGATATTGGGATGTTGAGACTTAAACATGGATGTTGGTTATGGTAACTAGTTCAATAGATTGACCTACTGTAAGACTTCATATGATTCTCTACATATATAGATATATCTGTGAAGTCTCTACTACAGATCGAGTGCAAGTTTTCTTAGACTTGAGGTATACAAGTCACCTTACTCATGAAGGCTTATACTTTGACATCTTAAGTAAGCATCTCCTTAGAGGTATGGACCTGAGATAATTGGGTATAAGTTGAAGTGCTTGAAGGTATTTGGATAGCCCACAGAGAATTCACCACTCCTTGCGAGGATATGTATACCCTATGACTACTCGTTAGAATTATTATTCAAAGTTTTTGGTCAAAACATTACATGTTAAGAGTATGTGACTCTTGTACACATGTACGAGTAATTTGAATTTGTGGAATAAGGCAGTATTACTTGAGCTAGGTGTGACGCAGTCAGCCTAGTGGGGGTAGACACATAGACCATGTCCTGAACCAAGTGGGTATAAGATGAGTGAAAGGAATGATGCATGACTCACTATAGCTGCTGAAGGGTTCAGAATTAGTTCTGAGATCAATTATGATTTTCTAGTTAATTGAGGATCATAATGTACTATTAGGTGTCACTCATGATCATTCTATAATTAAGTAATTAATTATGGATAGCTAAGATAAACTAGGAACTTATTGTGTCACACTCACTACGAGTCTCTAAAAGACGTAAAACAAGTTAGAGAATAGAATTCTCATATCAAGAGATAAATGTATGGGTGGACCATACATGAGACATATATGGAAATATTTGTTGGAATGAAAGCGCGGATGACCCACATCTCTTATGAAAGAGTTGAACCATATTTGGTTTAGTCATGAACCAATTTGATTTAACCATGAACCAACTTGATTTAGTTGTGAACCAAACGAAGGGTTAATGAGCTAATTTTTAATTAAGATATAATGAGTTGGATTTGGGCTTTCTAATCTAACTCATTAAAGAGGACTATATATTGATATGGTTAAGAGAGAATTAATACACAACTCATTATTGGCTTGTTTAAGTTTTGAAAACCTATACCCAATACCTCTCTCCCTCTCCCTTTCTCTTTCCACCGACCACAACAAGAGGGTCTTCTCTTGTTGCCGTGATCCACCTAAAGGAATAAGATCTTCCTTTTGCTTCTCCTTTCTCTTCTTGATCCTTCTCATTTGCTCATGACTAGTACCTTCTAAAGGTGAAGCTTGTTCTCTTGGAGTTGTCTTGAAGAGCTTGGTGTGGATATTGATAGAGGCGAGGTTCGATAATATCGTAAAAGATTGATGCCCTTCTTATTACAGGTCATTCGTAAGGTATACCTATAATAATTATTCAATTTTATTTTTATTTTATATATGATCTTGTTCACGCGATTGTATCTTGCATGTATGTGGTGTGTGATATAATAAATTAGTTTATTTATCATTAAGTCTTCCGTTGTACATGTTTATGAAACATATTTGTAGCACATACCGCATCGAGCATATCCCTTCAAAATGATGTTACAATCAATGTGGGTGAGTGTTATAACACTCACACACATGCCAACATTCTAGTCTTTAAATGCAATTAATGAGGAAAATTTAAAAAAAAATCATCATGGCACGTGTGCACATTAGTTTGGGCCAACGGGACCCACAAATAATGAGTGGATAGTGTGTCCTATAAATAATATTAAAATAAATATGGGTGTGTGTTAAGAGAGGTGTTAATATAATGGATATGTCGCCCTTGCAACTATGGTGTAGTGGTAAGAGTGCTCAGTTATCTCCCAAGCACCCACGGTTCAATTCCCAGTTACGACGTATTTGTAGGGATTTTTCCTCCAAATGGAACTTGCAACTAAGGGATGCTGGGTTTCTGGACTACCCGTTACTTGTGTTTCCTAATTTATCCTGGCGGTCGATGGAAAACTTCTGTGGGACCAAGTCGATCACCCAAGCTTGACGTTACCTAGTCTGATTAATTATTTTTAATATAATGGATATGTGGCATGTGAGTGTTTTTTAAAAAAGAGGTGATAGTTCAAATAATACAGATGATTTTATAGATAAATGATAAACGATAAATGATAAATAATAAATGATAAATGAATTATAAAAAAGATTCTGGTCTTTCTTGCTTACCATGTTAATGTCCTAATTAGGTCACTTTCTGAAAATTGTTGAGACATATTTAGAGGAACATGAAATGTTGAAGACTTGAAGGTCTCTAATCATGTCAATTTGGATTCCTGTTATGCTCTCTATCATATCGTTGTTATATTTACTTCTCTCCTCTGTCGCTGATCGTTTGCGGCTACTTGCCGCCTTTTATGTGATCATAAAGTTGATAAGCCTAGGGCAATCATAGTAGCCGATGGATGCTCTCTGCTATACGGAGCATTGGCCATGATGAGCGTGGATGGCGTTAAGGCCGCGTGATAGTTCTTATAAAAACCTAAGCCGTATGAATTCTAGACAATCAAAATAAAAATTTGAATAGAAAAATAAGAACATATGAGCATGAATCTTTGTTTCATCGAGAACATGACATAAGAAAGTAAATATATAAACATAATATGACAAGGAACCTGATTGTAGAGTCATTATTGTCTTTAGTGTTGTCCAAAAATAATCCCTGTGGAAAAAGATGTAGTGGAAAGAAAAAAAAGGAAGGTCTTCCAAGGGGCTTAGGGGTGACGACGCCGAAAAGCTTTAGGTCAATGGAGAATCAAAAACTCTGTCAAGAATATTGACCCTATACCCTTGGGGACCAACCCTATATATAGTAAACATCTATTATCAGCCCATAGATAATAATAGATGTGGGACTATAAGTCTATATATATACTGAACATCTATTATTAGTATATAGATGATAATAGATGCGGGACTATAGGTTCTACATATACAAAGTCTACATCCAATAATCGAAACCCAATAAGCCTAAGTTAGATCACTTTAATGGATTCAGTTTGTACTCATATACACAACTTACAATTAAGCCCACCAATTAGAGATAATAATCGAGAATCTCCCACTTGGGCTATTTGTGAGTAGTATATTAAATACAAGTAAAACTTTAGTTGATATCAAACTTTATGGATATAGAATACCCCTATAAATAATCTAGTCCATTAACTTCATTGGTATAGGACTAAAGAGGTCATTACTACTGTATATGATTGTAACAAGCCCGAACAGTAATCACAATACCAATGTCATTAATGACATAGATCAAGATGTAGATGTGTAGAGTGAAAATTACATGAAATGTGATCAGTACATGTCAATTTTCAACTAGTCCTAAGATGACCTCAAAAGATGTCAGATCATATTTGTGAAATACTTTATGTTATACTGCAATAGCAAATCATAATCAACTTTATGATTCCAAAAGGAATCTATATCATATTTACAAATATCAAATGCTAAATAGCAATAGTAAATGATGATATCACAATTAGAGTGTCAAACAAACATATAAATGTTGGATCGAGAAACGTTAGAGCGGGGGGGGGGGGGGGGAATAGCGCTCGTGGTTATTTCGTTCGATTAAAATATATCAAGTAAAACACAACGGAAATTAAACACAAACACACGCTAACACAAGTTGGTTACTTGGTTCAGAGCCTGTGGCGACTCCTACTCCAAGGCTCGCGATCGTTGATCGCTTCCGGTGGGCAACAACTATATTTCGTAAAGTTATTACAAGCTAAGTACAAAAAAAGCTGTAAATAAATTTTATACCGACAACTAAAATACTAAATCTGAAGCTCCGGGTCGTCGGCGTTGAGTTGTAACTTTGTCGGACTGTCTCATTAGCAGCTGGATGCAGAAAGATTGCTTGGAAGAAGATGTTCTTACTGCTGCCTCGAGACCTCCTTTTATTGGACGTTGAAGGCGCCTCCGTTAAGCTCCAAGGCGCCTCCAACCTGAAATCTGATCCCGATTCAGCCGCTGTCGATAAGGCATGCTCGTTTCTCATTATCCACCTGAAGGTGCCTTCAACGTCACTCCAAGGCACCTTCAAGCGGCGGTCCAAGGTGCCTTCAGTCTCCATGAAGGCACCTCCAGCTCCTTCCCGCAGGCAGCTTTCGCCTTGTACCTGAGGCGCCTCCAAGCTCCATGGAGGCGCCTCGGGTACTATTCATCCGAGGTGTACCTTGCTCCTTTGTTCCTGCAAAATGTGTTAGTCCCAAACACATACCCTGCAAAACAAAGTTAGCACATAATAGTCATAGTAAATCAAATATTGATAGTCTCCGGACTGTCCGGGTCTGACTTCGGATTTCCAACCGGAAACCCTAGGTCGACCCGACGCTTACTGTTCCCTCTACGGGGAACACGTCCTCCCTACTCCACTCAGGAGATTTACTTGTTGCCAGCACGATCCTCCAGATCGACTGAATTTTTGCTCGACGCTCGATGCTTCTGGACTTTCTACTGGGTGCCGCTCCCCGACTCGTCCAGTCTTCCACCTGGTTCACGACACCAGGACTTTCCACCTAGGGTTACCACCCCCTAGGACTTTTGCCTGAAGCTCTCAACCCGCCAAGACTTTCCGCATAGGGTTACCACCCCCTATGACCTAGGGTTACCACCCCCTAGGGTTTTCCACCTGCCTAACTATAGCTAGGAGTTTTGCCTAAGTACACTTAGGACTTTCCTGCAAGCTCATTCAAACTGTTAGATCACAAAACCACTTAACTTTGAATCCTTTGTCATTATCAAAACTTGGGTTCGATAGTCGGATGTTTTCCGCACCAACAATAAATTCCCATTAATGTTTTGAATTTTAAGTACGTACAATAATCAAAACAAAATGATTGTCTTTATTATCAAATATAGAGCAATAAGATAAATACAGACTGTTGGATCGAGACGTGCTAGAGGGGGTGAATAGCGCTCGCGGCTATTTCGTTCGTATCGGAATCGTAAAAAGCGTAAGAGTTAATGCAGCGGAATAAAAACAAAAACACAAAGACGCAAGAGATTTTTACTTCGTTCGGAGCCTAAGGCGACTCCTACTCGAAGGCCCGCGATCCTTGATCGCTTCCGGTGGGCAACAACTATAAGCTCGATTATTACAAACTAAGTATTACAAGAAATGCGATAAAAGAAATCTATACCGACGACGAAAAGAGAAATCTTGGAGCTCTGGGTCGTCGGATACTTGTAGCAGCACTTCCGAGAGTCTTTCGGAGTAGCACGTTGAAGAAAGAAGACTTGGAATTCGTTGAACAAAGCTGCTGGTCGAACCCCCTTATAAATAGTGTTCAAGGCGCCTTGATTGCTACCCAAGGCGCCTTGAGTAGGCCGAGTCCGCCGTGGAGATGAGGAGCGAACTGGTCGAATCTTATCACAGATTCAAGGCGTCTTCCACTGTTCACAGGGCGCCTTCATCTGTTCAAGGCGCCTTCTACTGTTCCAGCCTTGCACCCGAGGCGCCTCCAAGCTCCATGAAGGCGCCTCAGACACTGTTCATCCGAGACTTTAGGTTGCTTCTTTGCACCTGCAAGATACGTTAGTCCCAAACACTATCCTGCAGCACAAAGTTAGCACATAATATAATAAATATGACAAATGAAGTATTGACAGTCTCCGGACTGTCCGAGTCTGACTTCGGGTTTCCAACCGAAAACCCTAGGTCGACCCGACGCCTACTGTTCCCTCTACGGGGAACGCGTCCTCACCTACTCCACTCAGGAGATTTACCTGTTGCCAGTATGATCCTCCAGATCGACTGGACTTTTGCTCAGCACTCGACGCTTCCGGACTTTCTGCTGGACATCCGCTTCCCAGCTAGTCCAGTCTTTCACCTGGTTGGCGACACCAGGACTTTCCACCTAGGGTTACCACCCCCTAGGACTTTTACCTGAAGCCATCGACCTGCCAAGACTTTCCGCATAGGGTTACCACCCCCTAGGGTTTTTCCCTTTACCTAACCGCAGCTAGGACTTTTATCCACCTAGGGTTACCGCCCCCTAGGACCTAGGGTTACCACCCCCTAGGGTTTTCACTTGCCTAACCGCAGTTAGGACTTTCCTGAAACACTCATTCAACATGTTAGATAACAACAACCCTTAACTTTGAATCCTTTGCCATTATCAAAACTCAGGTTCGATCGTCGGATGCTTCCCGCACCAACACAGACTCCCACTAGATGAGTTCTTCTTCCATAAGAAGGACTCCCATATCCACAATATGCGCATGAAAAACCTTAGGCACCAAGTCTTTGGTGAGTGGATCGACCAACATGGAATCTGCGCTGATGTTCTCTACCATAATCTGACAACTCTGAACTCTTTCTTTAACCATTTGAAACTTGATGTCGATGTGTTTGGACTTCGACGAACTAGGGTTGTTCTTGGCATAAAGTTATGTGGCTTTGTTATCACAGTAGGCCGATCTGTAATGTTGTGATGAAGTTCCGTAGCCAAATCTCGTGATTGGATGCTTCGTAGCATGCTACCAACTCTGCCTCTATAGTAGAAGTGGCTATTAGCGCGTGCTTAATGCTCTTCCAAGATATAGCCCCTCCAGCAAGTATGAAAATATAGTCTGAAATAGATCTCATGTTATCCAAGCATCAAGCAAAATCAGAGTCTCAATATCTAATCACCTCCAGATGATCTGATCTCTGATACGTGAGCATATGTCCTTTAGTTATTTGCAAGTACAACATCACTCTCTTTACTACTTTCTAGTGTGATGGTCCTGGATTACTTACATATTTACCGAACATGCCACTATAAATACTATATCTGGTCTAGTGCAAACTTGTGCATTCATGAGACTTCCCACTGTTGACGCATATGGGAATGACTCTATCTTCTTTATTTCAAGTTCAAGCCATGGACACTGCTGCAAGTTGAACTTGTCACCTCTTGACACAGGTGTGTCACCAGGTGTACGATTCTGCATACCATATCTTATAAGTACCTTTTCAATATAGGCATGTTGTCAAAGTCCAAGAATACCTCTTGAACGATCACGATAGATCTGTATGCCTAAAATAAAAGATGCTTCACCAAAATCTTTCATTTCAAAATTACCATATAGAAATGACTTGGTTTGATGCACCATACTCTTATTATTGCTCGCAAGCAATATATTCTCCACATACAAAATAAGTATAACAAACATACTCCTACTGAACTTGACATATATGCACTAATTAATGGGGTTCTCTTTAAATCCAAATGAGGTAACCACTTGATCAAATTTTTGGTACCACTGATGAGACGCCTGCTTTAAATCATAAATGGACTTCTTTAATTTACATACTAGGTGCTTTGAGTCCTTTGACTCAAAGTTCTCTGGTTGCACCATATATATAGACTCCTCTATGTCTTCATTGAGAAATGAAATCTTTAAGTCTATTTAATGTAGCTTTAAATCATAATAAGCTACAAGTGTCATGATTACCCTACGGGAGTCTTTTATCGACACAGGTGAGAAAGTCTCCTTGTAATCAATATCTGATTTTTAGTGAATCCCTTGGCAACAAGACGAGCCTTATACTTTTCGACATTGCCCCTTGAATCCCGGTTGGTTTTAAATATTCATTTACAACCAACGAACTTCTTTCCTTTAGGTAAATTGACAAGTTCCCAAACGTCATTGTCTGTCATAGACTTCTACTCTTCTTGCATGGCGTTAATCCACCTTTCAGGGTTAGAACATTGTTTGACTTCTTGGAAAGATGTAGGATTATTTTTCAACCCTATGTCAAAATCATGCTCTTGAACATAAACATAATCACGAGAATTTGTGGATCTCTGTTCCCTTGTGGATCGCCTTAAAGGCACTTATTTTTGAGGTGGTTGAGGTGCTTGCTCATCAATATGAGGTAACACCTCAATTTCAATGGTAGGTTTTTCCAATTGCATTAGAGATGTCATGGAAATATATTGGTTCACTATGCTCACTAGATGTGTGATACCCATAATGTGCAGTATGGTAACCACACTGCTACTGATCGCACTAGTAGTGACCCAAAGAGGATTGCCAATGCATTCCTTAAAAGATACTTCCCTGACCTTATCACTCTCACTGCCCTCAATGAACTTAACATTTCTCGTTTCGAAGAAGGATCTATTAGAGGGATCATAAAATTTATACCCTCTTGATTTTCAAAGTATCCTACAAAATTACAGCAAATTGTTCTTGAGTCCAGTTTCCTTTCATTAGGCCTGTAAGGCCTAGCTTCAGTTGGACAACCCCAAATGTGTAAATACCTAATGCTAGACTTTCTACCCATCCATATCTCGAATGAGGTTTTAGTTGCTGCCTTACTAAGTACTCTATTGAGTAGGTAAACTGTAGTCTTAAGTGCTTCACCCCATAAAGACTCTGGTAGAGAAGTGATGCCATCATACTTCTTACCTTATCTTTTAGGATTCGATTGCGACGCTCAACTACACCATTCTGACTAGGTGTACCAGGCATGGTATATTGAGGAACAATCCCACACTCAGCAAGGTAGTTCATAAAAGGTCATGGACGTTGTTCACCTGATTCATCATATCAACCGTAATATTCACCTCCATAGTCAGATCGGACAACTTTAATTTTCTTACTTAGTTGATGTTCAACTTCACCTTTGAAAATTTTGAACATGTCTAAATATTACAACTTCTCATGAATAAGGTATAGATAGCAAAATCTGGAATAGTCGTCTATGAAGCTAATAAAATATATGTATCCATTCCAAGATGCCTTAGGGAATGATCCACAAATGTTCGTATGTATTAGCTCCAAAACATCACTACAACATCTATTCCTCCTGATTCCTTTTGTTAGTGGTCTTCCCCTTGATACACTCTATGCAGACATCAAAGTCTTACATGTCAAGGAAATCAAGAATTTCATGTGACATTAACCTTTCTAGGTATTTTTTGGATATATATCATAAATGCTTATACCACAACATGGAAGAATTCCCATTAGTCAATTTACGTTTTGTACCTATACTATACATTATTACGTTGTCAACTATGAGTAAAGGTGTTCAATTTATAAAACTTATCAACTAAGGAATCATTGCCAATCAAAACTGAATTAAAGAAAATATTAAACATTCCATTTCTAAATAAATAACTTGATTTATCTAAACAAGGAATTGAAATTAAGTTCCGTATGAAAGACGGTACAATAAATGTATTTTTTAAATCTAGAAAGACATCAGTTCCTAAATTAAGCCGAAAAACACCTATAAATTCTACTTTATCCTTCTTGACATTCCCCCTCCCCTATAAATGTATCTTTCACCATCAAGCAAATGACGTCTCCTAAGACAACCTTACATAGTGACACTTATGTAGTAGTAGCACTGATATCTATCCACCAAATGTTAGTGGGTACTATAGTTAAATTAACTTCCGAACTAACACAATTTTGAAAACTCCCAAAAACTACAGTCTGCTTTCCTTTTCCTTTATTGATCCTCTTTTTCTTTTTGCTTGAACCTTGAGATATTGATACTAAGTGAGCACTTTCAGGTGTCTCAAGCCTCAGTCTCTCCCTTATATTTTCTTTTCTAGTATATCGCATGGTTACCAACTTCGTAAGAAGTGTGGTGGTGTCGACCTTTTCTTTTAAGGTGAGTTGGTCTGCCAATTGATTTAGAAAACTCCTAGCATTTTCTCCCTCAGTTATTGACTCTTTAATTGGTGTCGGTATGGAAAGTATTGGTACAATATCCTTTGGGTCAGGTTGACCAGGATGACTAAGCTTGAGTTGGCTTAAGCTTGAGTCTTGATATTTGGGTTTCAATGTTTGACAATATGTGAAGATTACAGGAGCAATCGTCCGATTGGGAAGATTATTGGTGTAATTACCCTCTAGTCAAGGTTTGACCAGTTTGATGTGAAGATGAGTCAAGTAAGTCAAGGTTGACCGGACACTTGACTGGGAAAGTCCTAACTGGAAGTTAGGCAAAGATAAGTCTTGACGAGTGAAGCTAAGCAGTTGGAAAGTCCTGGTGAGTGAAACCAGGTAGTTGGAAACTGGTGAGTGAAGCTAGGCAGTTGGAAAGTCCTGATGAGTGTAGTCAAATAGTTTGAAAGTCCCGATGAGTGAAGCCAAATAGCGGAAAAGTCCTGGTGAGTGAAGCCAGGTGAAAATCCTAGTGAGTGAAGATAGGTGAAAGCCCTGGTAAGTGAAGCCAGACATGTGGAAATCTAGGTGGGTCAATGTTGACCGGACACCTGGTCTTGGGAAGTCCAAGTAAGTCAAAGGAGTGACCGGATACTTGGCATAAGGAAATTCAGATGGGTCAAGGGTGACCGGACATCTGGTGGAAGGAGGTCCAAGTGGATCATGGAGGACCGGACACTTGGCATGAGACAGTAAGTCCAAGTTGGTCAAGGTTGACCGGATACTTAACACAAGAAGAAAAGTCCAAGTGGGTTAAAGGATTGACCAAACACTTGGTGAAAAAGTCCTAGCAGGTTAAAGTTGATCGGATGCTAGACACGAGGAGTCCCAACAGGTCAAAATTGATCGAATGTTGGGTTTGGGATCCTTAGACTTGACTCGGGTGAGCTAGGGTTGGTCAATTTGATCAAGTGATCAAATTGGATAAAGCCCAATCGATCATTTGATCGATTGGGCACAGTGCTGCAACAAACAATAGCCTAATCGATCAGCTAATTGATTGGGCGCCTAAATCACGAGCATAGAACAGTTCCCAATCGATCAGCCGATCGATTGGGCACCGCCAATCGATCACCCGATAGATTGGGGGCTGGTTTTCTCACGCAGATGCGAGGAAGCATGAATCGATTGGTCGATCGATTCATGCCTTATCCAATAGAGCACAGAGGCGCTCTGAATCGATCGACCGATCGATTCAAGCCTCCCTAATCGATTGGGATACGACCATTACATAGGATGTAGGTTTTGGATGGCTGAGATCGCTGGAATCTGACGTGACAATCGATTAGGAGGAGCCCCAATCGATTGGGAGCCCTAGAAGCGCAGATATAAAGGCGACGAAGAGTTCAAATACTGCAACCTTTTCTTCTCCAACTCACGCAACTTTCTCCGCTAGTTCTTGGAAGCTCTTGGGGATAAGTGCTGCTGCACTTTCAAGGTTCAAGAGGCATCTACAAGCTACAAGAGTTTAAGAAAGAAGGTTTTTCATTTGTATTATCTTATATTATTTCTTGTTTTGAGTTGTATGTTTGTGTGAGTTTGTACGAGGTTTCTCCACCTCCAGTAGTTACCGAGTAGTGTTTTTCATAGTGGAGAGTATGTTGTGTGTGGATCCTTAGATTAGTCACCTCTTCTTGAGATGGATACCAAGTAAATCCTTCGTGTTAGCGTTGTAAGTGTGTTTCTTGGGTAATTCCGCTGCATATCATCATCACAAAGCAAGACAACGAGCGCGACGAGCTATTCACCCCTCCCCCCCCTCTAACTACAAATCAACCCTAACAAGTGGTATCAGAGCGAGGTCGCTCTTCACCTGAATCATCGTCGGAAAGGACAACGAGATAGAGGGTTGAAGAAGTTAAAAGCATAAAAGTCAACAAGTCAAAGATTTCAAAGAGCTCAACTTCAAATGGAATTCTGAGATGGACTCGGATTCGACACAAGGGTGCCTCCACCGTATACATCGACAAGCTTCAATTCTTGGAAATCAAGACTCGAAAATTTCTTTATGATGGAGATAGAGCAATAATTTGCTCTCATGAAAGGCTTTGATGCTCCAAAAGATTCAAAGGACAAAAGTCCCAAGAAAAGCAAGTGGATTCAAGAGCAAATCCAAATATGTAAGACCAATGATAAAGTGACCAAGTTATTGGTCAATCTATTACCTAGCAACATCTTGAAGCAAGTGGGAGAATTTGAAGATGCAAAGGAGCTTTGGAGCAAATTGGTTAAAATCCATGGGGTCCCCTCCACTACACCAATCCAAGAAGAATCCAAAGAGGGCGGCTCATTAGATCAAGACCAAGAGGACTTCGAAGTTGAGAGATGCTCAACTTCTGAAGAATAAGTCCAAGAAGCTTCATTCTCAAAAGAGGGCAACTAGAAGAACAAAAAGGCAGCATACTCTTTGTTTCATGTGCAAGAGGATGAAGATGAAGAGGCCTCCAGCTCTAGGATTGAGGGGGAGCGACATTCATTGACACTGGAGCAAGAAAAAGCTTCGACGTCCATGTCAAGTAGAGAGGAAGATGATACCACCTCCAAAAATCAAGAAAAATCATATCAAGGATCATGTGCCACCCCTACAAGCAAAAAAGGTATAACTATTTCAATTTCAAATAAAAAAATCACATTATATGCTTTGAGTGTAGGGAAAAAGGGCACTACAAGAACAAGTGTCCTAAAATTGGCCAAGAAGAAGGGCCAAGTGGCACCCAAGGATAAGGAGAAAACCAAGGAGGTCGACCCCATGACAAAGAAAAGCAAAGAACACATTGTGTGTTTCTTGTGCAATCAAAAAGGATATTACCGAAGTTAATGTCCTAAGGGGAAGAAACCGGCCAAAGTTAAAGGAGGAAGCTCAAGTCAAGGGGAAGTTTCTAAAAAGAAATTCAAGGTATCATTTGTTGAACCAATTCTTTTGACACATGATAAAGAGCATGCTAGGTCTAGTCTATATCACTTTAATGCTATTTATCATGAAAATAGAAAGCATGATAGAATCAAGGAAAATTATGTAGCATATCATGCTAAAACTACCACACCTAAGGTTAGGAAGGTAGATAGTAACTTAGGAAATAACTCTAAGAACTTTACTTATGTGCTTAAAAATAAAAATTGCTCATAGAAATCAAGAAAAATCCAAAACTAAGGATTTCAGAAAAGAAAATCAAGGCTTGAGGTCAAGGCTTGATAAAATTGAAAAGACCCTAAAAAAGATGGAAAATATCCTTAAGGGACACAAAGAGCATAGCCTAGGTTTAGGAGCACAAAAGTCATCTAATGGTCATAGAGGTTTGGGGTACAAATCTAAAACCAAGAAGGATGTGACATCTTATCATAGGGTTCCATACAGTTATGGAACCAACCATAGGTCTAAGGGTCAAGTAAAAAATACAAGAGAAGTTATTCTTAGAAGTATTTTTACCAAGACCAATGTGACTAAGACTTCTAAGAAGTCAAAGAAGGTCACATGCGAAGCTATCCCTAGAGTTGATCTAGAGAAAGTGACCAAGGCTCCTAACAAGCCTAGGAAGGTCATTAGGAAGGTATCTAGGGAAGTCATCTCTAGTGAATGCCTAGAGCATCCAAAGAACACCAATAGGTTTTGGGTTTCTAGGAGCATATTCCCTACACCCTAGATGAGTTAGAGAGTGTCAACTATATTTGGAAGGGTAGTTAACGCAACCTTGATAAAGTTGACACTTGAAGGTATTTTCAAGATTTTTGTTAACCGTTGAAAATTTAAAGAATAAATTAGTTATTCTTTGAAAGAGTAAAATGTGCCAAAATTTAATGAATTAGATTTAATTTAAATTAACACAACTAACCAAGAGTAAAAGAAATGTCAAGTTGAGGTTTGACATTTTCTTGAGAAAATACGGGCAATTAAGGATTATATTTTAATTTAACTAAGGAATTAAGGATACTTAGATAGATTATCTAGGTATAATTTATTTATGCTAATTGCCATTATTGTTTGCCTATCATATGCCATGACATTATATTTTACATTCATGCTTATTATGAAAAACAAACAAAAATACATGTCATGTCATACATACATCATGTAGTAATAGAATATTTTTTTCAAAATTATTTCTTTTTGATGTATGTCATAACTCATCATGCATCATTTTAATTTCCTTGTAATTAAGGAAATTGATATTTACTAACAAGTGACATCCTAGGTGGATGTTCATAATGTTGGAACCCCAAGGTTGTTTTGGTGTGATCAACAAGTTAAGTTAGGTCTCGTGTGTTTCTAACCTTGTGTCTAAGTGTGCAGGAGCTTAGGAGCACAGGTAGTTGAGCGGAAGACGCAGCCAGCGAGAAGGACGACACGCAGTGCATCTGAGGGACGAGGTGCTGCGAAAGAGTACACCGGCGGACGAGAAGGAAGCGTGCAGTGGTTCCGAGGGACGAGAAGCCAGAGCGGAAGACTGCTCGAGGAGAAAGAGACGCAGCTAGCGAGAAGGTCAGCACGGGGTGCGACCGAGGGATGAAGAGTGCGGATGAGTACGCTGGCGGATAAGAAGGAAACACGCGGTGATTCCGAGGGACGAGAAGCCGGAGGGAAGCTCGCTCGAGAAGACAGGAACCTGGGTTCGGGTGAGCCATTTTCCGGATGGCAGAGATCACCCAAGCGAGCGAAACCGGAGTTGAATACCCGGACCGAGGCGGAAAAAGTCAACCGGAGTTGACTTAGAGTTCGGGGCGCCCGGAACTGTCTGGGGCGCTCAGACCAGCTCGGGGTGTCCGGAGCAATCCGGGGCGCCCGGACTAGCCCGGGGCGCTCGGAACCCTTCCGGGCGCCCGAAGATTGAATTTTGACCAGATCGAGTCAAATCTCAATCTAAACGTTGGGGGATAAAATTTATCCCCCCCCAGGGCACCCGGAACCCTTCTAGGAGCCCCGACCAAGGCTATAAATATAGTCTTGGTCCAGAAGCTTTTAAAAATCAGTTCAGAAATTGTAGCAACTCTTGTGCGCTCCCACTGTTTAGAATAGCTTCTTTCTTTCTGTGCCTACATTGCTGTAAAAGAGGCTTCTCTGCCTGAAGGAGATAGTAGTGCGATCATTTTCCTTGGATTAACAACCTCCTCAGTTGTAACCAAGTAAACAGTTGTGCCTCTTCGTTTCTATTTTTAATTCACTTCTTTTCTATTTTATATACAAGTGTTAGCTTGAAAAGTCGAGAAGGATTTTTGTTTATTTTTACAGGGCTATTCAATCCCTCCCCCCTTCTAGCCGGGCGCAACGGTCCTACAAGTGGTATCAGAGCTGAGGCGCTTCAGGAGGACTAACCGCCGAACGAAGCAACAAGATGGTCGGACCAAGCATCCACCCGCCGAAATACGAAGGGGACTTCGCCACCTGGAAATAATTGATGCAGGTATTTTTTACAACGGATTTCGAATTAGTTTTAACAATGGAATCTGGCTTTGTAGCTCCATAAGGTAAGGAAAAATGTCGATGGACAAAAAAGGAGCAGGTTGAATACGTGGCAAATGGCAAAGCAGAATACCATCTGCTAAGCGTTCTTCCACCTCAAGAAGTCAACAAGATCGGACACTACGACTCGACAAAGGAACTTTGGGAGAAGTTCCTCGAGCTGCACGAAGGGGCGTCCGAAGCCAAGCTTGCTAGAAGAGATCTGCTTCACAATCAGCTCACCAGCCTGCGACTTGGGGAAGACGAGACAGTCACGCATCTGCACTCGAGACTAAAAGAAATTATTACTGGACTTTCGAATCTTGGAGAAAAGGTAAGTAACCGAGATTCGCTAAGGTACGCTTTAAATTCCTTTTCTAAAAATACCAAATGGGCATCATTAGTATATGCATTTTACATTTCTAAAGATTTAGAAAAGATTTCATTAGAAGAATTCTTTTCAACATTTGAAGTGCATGAGTCAAGATATGCAGGAATGAAGGAGCCCAAGAACAACGTCGCCCTCAAAGCCTCAAGAGACGAACCAGAGTCGGAATCCTCTCTCGACGACGAGGAAATGGTAATGATGGTAAGAAGATTCAACAAACTTTGTAAATCCAGATCTACTAACCATCCGCAGGGAAAGAAGAAAAGAACGATCCGCTGCTACCACTGCGACGAAGAAGGGCACGTCAAGGACAACTGCCCCAAGCTGAAGAACAAGGACAAGAAGAAGGGTAAGAAGCATATCCAAAAGCGAAAGGCCCTAAAGGCGACATGGGACGATACGTCATCCGAATTGGAAGTCGAAGCATTCTCCGGACTCGCACTGATGGTGAGTTATCAAGACGACGACTGCGATTCAAGCTCTTCCGAGATGAGCATCGAGAGCATCGATGAAGGGGGAGCTTTATCAGAAGAAAGCAGCAGGTCAGGGGGAGACACGGATAACGAACTCGACAAGGTAAGTCAGGTACGTTCTCTTCCTCCTGATAAACTTTTTAAGTTTGTCAAGTTATTAACTAAAGACTGCTGTAAATTAGAAAAAAGAAATAAAGAATTTAAAAATAATTTTAGCTAAATCCTGTCCTTTAGAAAAATTAGATAAATCAAAATTGGAAAATGAAAAATTACAATTAGAAAATCAAAATTTGAAAATTCAAATAGACAACTTGAAAAACTATGCATGTTCACCTAAAACCAATTTTAGAAGATTTAATAATTTAAATTGGTACTTTAGATATCACCAGGGACAAATTAGGAACATTTCAAGAAAATATGTCCCTAAAAATTCTTTAGTTAATCCAATAGGTTGGAACCTATATTGGGTTACTAAATCATGTTTAAACTAAAATTTAAAATTAATGCTTCCAGTGAAAAAATTAAACAATAAATTTCTCTATGAGGCTTTGTCTAAGGAAGTGGTTGTTGTTCCAATAACCAAGAAGGCCTAGTGCCTCGCCACGACCTGAAAGCCAAAATATTGGAATAAATGTTTATTAACTTTCGGTCAAAGCATTAAAATTAGAATTAATTAATGCTTTTAAAAGTTTTTCAAACATTTTTTTTCAAAATTTTTATACTTAGAAAAAATACTTTTACGTGAAATTTTCACTTAGAAAATTTTACTTAGAAAAATCTTAAGTTAGGATTTTTCTTTGTATTTTCTTTCAAAAATAATTTTTGTAAAGACTTAAATTTTTTTCAAAAATTTTTTTTAACTTAGAAAATTTTTTTGAGTATTTTTTTATCCTTAGAAAAATTCTCTTTTATACTTATAAAAACTTTCAGAAAATATTTTTTTGCCTAAGTTAAAAGTTGTAAACTAAAATTGAAAATTTTTATTTAAGTCTTTTTTTTGAAAATTTTTAAAAAATGTAGTGCGATCATTTTCCTTGGATTAACAACCTCCCCGGTTGTAACCAAGTAAATAGTTGTGCCTCTTCGTTTCTGTTTTTAATTCACTGCTTTTCTATTTTATATGCAAGTGTTAGCTTGAAAAGTCGGGAAGAGTTTTTGTTTATTTTTACAGGGCTATTCAACCCCCCCCCCCTTCTAGCCAGTCGCAACGGTCCTACACATAATTCCTAAAATGCTTAGATTGATATGCATGATCCCTAGTCTAGGGCAAAATCAAAATCTACATCTCATAAAGACTATAAGGTGACTTGTATATGTTTTAATACACATTAAATACAAGTGATATGTTAGGATGATGAACAAGACTCAAGATGTTGATTTAGTGCATCTATTTGAGTTTTGATTTCATCAAAACACATAGTTATGTGTACTCTAATAATTGGGAAAGCTAATGTACAAGTTATGTGTATTGAGCCCAAAGAATATGGTTGGAAATTGGTTTTGAAAATCATTTTAAATACATTTTGGAAAACCTTGGTGAAGGATATCTTTTGATAGTAATTATCATTGAAAAGTTAGACACAAACTTGGAAGAAACATTGAAGTTTTTATAAGTTTTCAAATTTGTGTCAATCTTTGAAAATAAGAAGTATTTTCGTAGAAAACTATTTTTCCTTGGAGTTTTCATGATATACCCTAAATAATGTCTTCAAGAAGTTTCATGATTTCTAAAATTTTGTAGAATTTTTAGGGCATTTCTAAATTTCGACTGAAATTCACTTTCAGGAAATTAGACCTTCAATTGATTACCCGGTCGATTGGAGTGTCTCAATTGATTGGGTGATCGATTGAGATGGGTTTCCTATGAGCAGAAGCTCACTGAATCGATCAACTGATTGATTCATTCCTGCCTGGATCGATCAGTGGATCGATTCAAGCATTTTCTCCACGAACAGAAGCTTGCGGAATCGATCAGGCGATTAATTGAAATGGAGTCAATCGATTGAGCCCCAACCCCAATTGATTGGGAATGCTGATTTTGGCAGGGAAAACATAATTTCAGCACTTTAAGCCATTTTTCATTCCATTAACCATTCCTAACCCCTTGGAATATATTTATATACATTTAAGGGTAATATTCTTGTTAAAACAATAATGGTTTAGTTAAAGATAGACTAAATTGGAGTTTAGGTTGAGGTTTGCATTCAAATATTGATACTTACACTCAAAACTTCAAGTTTTGAATTTCCTAAAAGTTTGGGGATTTTAAGTCATTGTTGGTGTAATGATGGAAGTTTGGAGTATGTCTTTAGGGGGAGTCACTCTTTAAGGACATGAAAATTAATTTTTCAAACACCATGGAAGGTGGTTAACCTTCGTTAGTGTTAATGCTCAAGGGTGAGCATTAGATACAATGAAGGGTATGAGGCATTCATTGTGGTGTTGTGACCAACATATGAGGTTGTGAACAATATTGAGTAACTCTTCAGGGGGAGAGTTTTTGATGTGTATCAATAGGGGGAGAATGTAGGGTTTAAGTTAGACCTTCATTACCCAAAGGGGGAGTTTGCCCTCTAGGAAAGGGAGAGAATGAAAGAAAACCTCACTCATACTTTGGCATGAAGAAGAAGTTGAGACTATGGGATTAGCTTAACTTAAAGATATTATCAAATATCAAAAAAAGGGAGATTGTTGGTGCAATATCCTTTAGGTTAGGTTGATCAGGTTGACTAAGCTTGAGTTGACTCAAGCTTAAGTCTTGATGTTTGGGTTTCGATGTTTGACAATATATGGAGATTGCAAGAGCAATCGTCTGATTGGGGAGATTATTGGTGCAATTCCCCTCTGGTCAATATTTGACTAGTTTGATGTGAAGAAAAGTCAAGTAAGTCAAGGTTGATCAGATACTTGACTGGGAAAGTCCTAACTGGAGTTAGACAAAGGCAAGTCCTGCTGAGTGAAGCCAGGCAATTGGAAAGTCCTGGTGAGTGAAGCTAGGCAGTTGGAAAGTTCTGGTGAGTGAAGCCAAGCAGTTGGAAAGTCCTGGTGAGTGAAGTCAGGTAGTTTGAAAGTCCTGGTGAGTGAAGTCGGACAACGGGAAAGTCCTGGTGAGTGAAGCTGAAAATCCTAGTGAGTGAAGCTAGGTGAAAGCCTGGTGAGTGAAGCCAGGCACGTAGAAATCTAGGTGGGTCAAGGTTGATCGGACACCTTATGTTGGAAAGTCCAAGTAGGTCAAAGGAGTGACCGTATACTTGGCACAAGGAAATCCAAATGGGTCAAGGGTGATTGGGCATCTGGTGGAAGGAGGTCCAAGTGAGTCATAGAGGACCGGACACTTGGCATGAGATGGTAAGTCCAAGTGGGACAAGTGTTATTGCACTTTCAAGGTTCAAGAGGCATCTACAAGCTACAAGAGTTCAAGAAAGAAGGTTTTTCATTTGTATTATCTTGTATTTACTTCTTGTTTTGAGTTGTATGCTTATGTGAGTTTGTACGAGATTTCTCCACCTCCGGTAGTTACCGAGAATAAGTGTTTTACATAGTGGAGAGTGTGTCATGTGTGGATCCTTGGATTAGTTACCTCTTCTTGAGGTGGATATCAAGTAAATCCTTCGTGTTAGCGTTGTAAGTGTGTTTCGTGAGTAATTCCACTACATATCATCATCACGAAGCAAGACAACGAGCACGATGAGCTATTCACCCCCCCCCCCTTTTAGCTACAAATTGACCCTAATAGAAAGTCTCATGATACTCAGACACATGCGATTTGATTTCTTCCACGGCTGAAATTCAACACTCTGCTCTATAGTGCTAGCACTAGTCAGAGGTGCGGGGTCATCATTCCTTAATATATAGTCTAAGTCCATGCAGCCTAAGACTACGGTCACATATTCTTTTCATTCAGCAAAATTTGAACCAGTTAGTGTTGGGATGTTATTAATGGTGGTAGTTATAGATTACACTGAAATTAAAAATAGAAATTTATTTAAGCTCACAATTTAACTAAAACCAAGAACATATAAATAATATAAAATTACGTAAATAAAATAAAATTTTAAATGAATATAAATGAGTTCTTTATGAGATATCAAGTACAGCATAATGTGTCTTCCTTTGAGCTGACATATTATTTGTTAGCGATACTCTCTAATATATCTTAAATTTTAATTGACTACACAATGTGCCTTCTTTAAGGCCGACCCATTGTGAGCATAATATAATACTTTATGAGTTATATTTTGGTCCATAGCTTACAATAACCTTAATCGGCCACATAATATGTCTTCCTTTGGACTGATATATTTTGTGCATGATCTGAATAAAATAATATTTTATTATATAGTTGTAAGCTACCTTATGCATATATCTGGCATAAAAAGTAACCTTCCTTTGGACTGATTACTTTTAGCATATGATCCTGTCCGAACCAAGAGTCAACGGACGCTGGGCACGTGGCGCTCTCTGCTGGATCCTCGAGTGCTCCGGCGAACCTGCAACAAAACCGAGCCGGGAGGGGTGCCCCGGCGACGGTCCTCCGACGCTCAAGTCAGGTAAGTGGTGGAGAAAGTGGCTGCCAAATTTGTATTATTCGTACCTTCGGCGAAGTAATAGCCTCTTTATATAGGACGGGGAAGGAACTGATGCACGCCCATCGAGGTGCGTACGTGTCAGCAACCCATACCACGGTATGCACTTGTCAGAGAGCTTACCTGACACCATGCTGCCACAGTCTGAGCATGTTCTTTGATGGGATGGCAGGACCACCCGTTGTCAGACTAGAAGTATGGCACAGCCATACGACTTGACGGCTGTCAGAAGATGTCCCCGTCTTTTACCCACCGTCTGACTGGGGTGCCCGGCCCGCCGGGCGGGCGATGAACGTCGTCCGGACGGCCTTGATTCTTTGCGCCGTCCGGGCGACACCTCCTTCCGCTCGGTCATTATACATTGCTTTATTTGAGCGTCGGACCCCTGGTCCCTACCAGGGTGCCTTTTACTATCAGATTTCCCTTTCTTCTGAGTCCGGTCGGCTTGCCCTTTTCCGGCGAGCCACTGGACCCTTTGACCTCCTCTCAGCGTTGACTCCTTATGGGGTTCCGGATTTTTACCGCCGGATCACTTGCCTTCCTCTCGAGTCTAGTCGAAGGAGGCAAAGTCCGACTGACTGGACTGCCGATCTGTCGAACAATGATCATTACCTTAGGCCGCTCGGCCAGGCATAAGGATGCTCATCCGTGCGGCGATATCTGTCTGTCCGGCGATACTTTGTCCATGCCTTGTATTTTCTAGGAATCGATGTCCGTTGTTCTCCCACACTACCCCTCACGTGCTCTGCGCAAGGTAAGGGGAGCTCATTAAATGCGGCTAGTAACCGGCTGACACGTGGCGACCGTGCATTTGTCAGAGTATGGCGGTTACGTCACTTCCGATGGGACAGCCGCCGTTTGAAACGGACGATCCGATGACAATCTCGATATCGACGACCTGGATCGGACGGTGGAGATCGTTTCCGGGCGGCGATATAAGACCCTTGACTTCGTTTCCGCCGCATTTCGTCTTCTTCGTTCCCAAACTCCTGTCATTCCCCCTCTCGCCGGCGACTTCGTTCTCAGACTTTCCGACTATCACACGGCTTCTTCCGGTCATCTTCCTCGCCTGTAAGATCCTTTTTCTCGCTTCAGACGCATTCTTCTTTCTGTTAATCATCCTTTTCAGCCGGTTTTCTTCCATTGCTTGAACCATCCTCTTCTATCCCGCATTCTGGCCTTTCGATCATGACCAGTACCTCGCAGTCAACCGGCGGTGCTCCGGGTCTTTGGTACTCAAACATGGAAAGTCGGTTCGACGAGGAAGACGCCATGCGCTTCACTCGAGTATATGACCTACCGACCGACCACGAAATAGTGTTAGCCACGCCTTCCGATCGGCCTAACGATCCTCCGCCCGGCACTGTTGTCTTCTTCCGGGATCAATTCCTGGCCGGACTACGTTTTCCTCCTCACAAGTTTTTCTTAGAAGTTTGCAACTATTTCCGCATTCCGCTCGGCCAAGTAGTTCCTAATTCTATTAGGTTGCTTAGCGGAGTGGTAGTTTTGTTCAAACTGAACGGCATTCCCTTAACTCCAAAAATCTTCCACTACTTCTACTATCCCAAGCAAGCCGAGTGGGGCACCTTTGTTTTCCAATCTAGGATAGGCTTCGTCCTTTCCGATAATATGCCGAGCTCCAACAAACACTGGAAGGAGCATTTTTTCTATATACGCTTTCCCGAGCGGCCCACTTTCCGCACCAAGTGGCAGACGGCTATGCCTGCGCAACCGGAGCTCGGTAAGTTTAGAGGTTACGCAGACTATCTCCATGCAGCCGAACAGCTAGTCGGTCAGCGCTACCACATTGACAAGATGCTTCTCCCAAGAGTAATGCATATATTCGGCTTGTCTTCTACACCAGCCGATCTGCCTTGCAGCATGAGTAAGCTTCCCTATCTTCCCCTTTATTTTGTTCTAACTGATTTATTCTCTGCTTCTGCAGCTGAGGTCATGTGGCGGGCCAGAGCCACCGAGAAGCTCAAACTGAAGGCCGCTCGGATTGAGGCGGTGACGAGCCAGGAGGCCGCCGAACGGGGCATTGCTTCGGCTGATCCGGCCGGCGAAGAAGGTGAGGGGACGCCAACGGTCCCAGAAGCCCCGGACGCCCCTGCCCCTCCTGATGAGGCCACTGGCAATATAGAACCTGCGAGTGAAGCTGAAGTGGAGGGCCGTTCGACCGATGATGTGCCGCTGCGCGCTCGGAAACGCCGAAGACCAGAATCTGCCCCTGCCTCTAACCTCGATGAGCCACTGCCCGAGCGGAGCGCGGGCGCACCGGTGCTGTCCGGGACGATTTCCCTCGAGAGTACCCCAACTCCTCAGGACTCTCCGAGGGCCAGCTCTGAGGTGCCGCCGTCCAGCCCTTCCAGGACTTTGCGCCGTATCAGGCGTATGGGTGAGCTTCCCTCCTCTTCTGCCGGTGGGCCGTCCGATAAGGCCGCTGCTTCTCAGAGCGAGCCGAACGGCCAAAACTTGATAAAGACCGTTCTGCGTCTCCCCTCAGAGGCGTACATGGCTGCTGCTGATCGGCCAGTGGTCCCCGAGCAGCAGATTACTCTGACGGGCCCTCTTGCCCAAGCTTGGATAGATGCTCGGCGTCGCATAGCCAAGATGACTCCCGAGCAGCTCGGCGATAGCAACCTTCAACAGGCCACCGGGGTATGCTCTCCTTTTCTTTATTTGCATATTCGAATTAGGTCTCTAACCTGTGGACATTTGTTGGTAGAACTGGGTGGAGCAGATCGCCATTAGCGATCGGTTGGCCGAGCTGGAGGAGGAACTGAAGAAACAAAAAACAGCGGGGGATGCCAGGCAGTCGACGGCCGCTCTGGAGAAGGCCAAGAAATCGCTAGAAGCCGAACGGAAACGAGCCTGTGATCTGGCGAGCAAGGTCGTTCGGCTTGAAACAATGATTAAGCAGCGAGACAAGGAGATCCAGACGGCGACCACTCGGAAGCAACAGGCCATCAACGATATGGACCACATGAAGGTGGAGATCCGGGGGCTGGAGCAACGCATCAAGGACCTGGATGCTCTGCTGGCCACAGAAAAAGAGAGCCGCTCGGCTGATCTCCAAAGATTCGATGGAGACTTGAAGGATCTCCAAGCTGCTAGCGACGCTGCCCATGCCGCGCTCAAGGAGTATCAAGAGGGGGAGTCGGCCCGCTCGGACGAAGTGAGGAAGGCGTTCCTCCGCTCGGAAGGCTTCGGAGAGAAGTTTACCGACAAGATATCCATCACGTTCGAGGAGGCCATCAAGGCGGCGGTGGGCTATCTGAAGACCAAAGGTCATCTGTCTGCCGAGCTGACTATCCCCCCCGAGGATCTGGCTAGCGTGATGGACGCCATCCCCGACGCTCTTTTTGATTTCAACGTGTGAGAAGCGTTTCTGTGAACCTTTTTGAATTCCCGCCGTTCGGCCCCGCTTATCTATGTAATGACTTTTTTGGCTTGCATATTAGATAATCTTCTGCTCCTTTCTATTTTAGCAAGAAAATTTTCCCTCGTCCCAACTTTAAGTGTCTCTCGATATTTATCGTCGGAGCTCGACGGCGCGGATATTTATAGCCGGTCGGCGCGGCTCTCGATTTTTAACGACGGGGCTCGTCGGTTCGTCCGCTCGGATTATTTATAGACGCCGGCTCGTCTCTCGATATTTATCGTCGGAGCTCGACGGCGCGGATATTTATAGCCGGTCGGCGCGGCTCTCGATTTTTAACGACGGGGCTCGTCGGTTCGTCCGCTCGGATTATTTATAGACGCCGGCTCGTCTCTCGATATTTATCGTCGGAGCTCGACGGCGCGGATATTAATAGCCGGTCGGCGCGGCTCTCGATTTTTAACGACGGGGCTCGTCGGTTCGTCCGCTCGGATTATTTATAGACGCCGGCTCGTCTCTCGATATTTATCGTCAGAGCTCGACGGCGCGGATATTTATAGCCGATCGGCGCGGCTCTCGATTTTTAACGACGGGGCTCGTCGGTTTACAGCCAATTTGATCCGTATACCTCCGGCCGAGCGGCTCGGGGCCTTCGTTGTCGAGCGCTTGGCTCGGAAAACCATATACCCGGCCGACCGGCTCAGGCCTTCGCTTCAAGCAATAACCTCCCTCCATCATCCTGAACAGCGCAGGGCTTTGGTTTCCTTCCTGCCACACTAGTATGCAGCCCGACCGAACAGCTCGGGGTCTTCGATTTCGAACGCTGCTTATATTCTCCCGGCTCGGATATAAACCTCCCGGCCGATCGGCTCGGGGGCCTTCGGTTTATGATGATAATGCCTTATATTCGCTCTTTTGACTTTTCATCTCTGCATTTCAAGTATTTAGTCGAAAAATGAAATACACAGGGTGATTTACAGTGATACACCTTTCACCCTGCCCGGTAAGGCTGGAAGTGGTTCGCGCTCCACGGCCTATCTAGCTGCCGTCCGTCCTCGTCCTCCAGATAATACGTGCCCGAGCGGAGCTTTTCGATGATTTTGAAAGGGCCTGCCCATGGAGCTTCAAGCTTGCCGACGTCGCCGACCGGCTTGACTTTCTTCCAAACAAGATCGCCGACTTGGAACGATCTGGGAATTACGCGTCGGTTGTAGTTTTGCTTCATCCGCTGATGATATGCCATCAGCCGAACGGACGCCTTTGCCCTCTCCTCTTCTACCAAGTCCAGCTCCATGTTTCGTCGTTCGGCGTTGTCATCATCATAGCTCTGGATCCGGACGCGTCGACCGGTATGACAACCTCACCGCCATATACCAAATGGAACGGGGTGACTCCGTCCCTTCTTTTGGCGTCGTTCGGATGGCCCACAAGACGCCCGGCACTTCATCCGCCAACTCCTCCCAAATGGTCGAGCCGAGCGCGCAGAATTTGACTACTTTGGCTTGACCGTTGCTCGAGGATAGGCCACGGACGTGAAATGTTGCTCAATCCGTAGCTTTTGCACCAATCCTCTAACATCTTCCCGTGAACTGCCGCCCGTTGTCGGACACTAGTCGGCGAGGATGCCGAACCGACAAATGATGTGTTGCCGATGAATTTTTAACCATTTGTTCAGTGATCTTTGCTAGCGGCTCGGCCTCCACCCACTTGAAGAAATAGTCTACCGCCACTAGTAAAATTTCCTCTGCCGGCCGCCATCGGAAATGGACCCACAATATCCATTCCCCATTGATCGAACGGACATGAGATGGTTGATGCCTTCATCTCCTCTGCCGGTCGGTGGGAGAAGTTGTGATACTTCTGGCATGAAAGGCATGTAGATACTGTCCGAGCGGCATCTGTTTGTAAAGTTGGCCAAAAGTATCCGGCCAAGAGGATCTTCTTGGCCAATGAGCGTCCGCCCGGATGACCCCCGCATGATCCTTGATGTACTTCCTGGAGGATGTAAGCTGAGTCCTCCGAGCTTACACATTTCAGCAAAGGGCGCGAGAAAGCTTTCTTGTAAAGCTGATCTCCGATGAGTGTAAACCGACCGGCTCTTCTTCTGAGGAGCCGGGCTGCATATTCATCGGATGGTGTGGTGCCCGAACGGAGGAATTCTATAAGAGGTGTCCTCCAATCACTTGGAAACGCGAGGCCTTGCATCCGGTCGACATGCGCCACCAGCAGCGTTTTTTCAATTGGTTGCTGAATGGCGACCGACGTTATTGAGCTCGCGAGTTTGGCTAATTCATCGGCCGCCTGGTTCTCCGTTCGTGGGATCTTCTGAATAAGCACCTCCCGGAAAGTAGCTTTGAGTTTTTCAAAGGCCTCAGCGTAGAGTTTGAGCCGAACACAGTTGATTTCAAAGGTGCCGGAAAGTTGCTGAGCGGCCAACTGTGAATCAGAATAGAGTGTTACCCGACCTGCTCCCACATGCCGTGCTACCTGCAATCCGGCTATGAGGGCCTCATACTCTGCTTCATTGTTAGTAGCTTTGTAATCTAGCCGGACGGATAGGTGCATCTTTTCTTCCTGAGGTGAGAGTAGTAATATTCTGATCCCACTTCCGAGCCGAGTGGAGGATCCATCCACATATATTCTCCACATAGCTTCAGGCTCTGGCCTTTGCACTTCGGTCACAAAATCAGCCAAGGATTGGGCTTTAATCGCCGAGCGGGGCTGATATTGGATGTCAAATTCACTTAATTCTGTCGTCCACTTGATAAGCCGTCCGGACGCTTCTGGATTCAACAGCACTCTTCCAAGTGGACTGTTCGTCCGGACAATAATGGTGTGAGCCAAGAAATACGGTCGCAGGCGCCGAGCGGCTAGAATCAAAGCAAAGGCCAACTTCTCGAGCCCAGTGTAACGAGATTCAACATCTTTTAAAATGTGGCTTAGAAAATACACCGGCTGTTCTTCGCCGTTCTCCCTCACAAGTGCTGAGCATACAGCATGCTCAGTTGACGACAGATACATATAAAGTGACTCACCCCCGACCGGCTTGGCTAACACTGGCAGAGAATTAAGATATGTCTTCAACTCTTCAAATGCTCGGTCACATTCTTCATCCCACTGGAACTTAGTGGCCTTGCGCAGGATCTTAAAGAATGGCAGGCTCCGGTCGGCGGTTCTGGAGATGAATCTCGATAGAGCAGTTATCTGACCGGTCAACCTTTACACTTCTCTCGTATTTCTTGGGGGCGGCATGTCTTGCAGTGCTTTAACCTTGCTGGGGTTTGCTTCAATTCCCCGCTCGGTCACTATGTACCCCCAGAAACGCCCTCCTTTGGCTCCGAACAGGCACTTTTGGGGATTTAGCTTGACTCCATATTTGCGCAGCGTTCGGAAGGTTTCTTCCATATCCTTGAAAAGATCGGCCGCTCGGACGGATTTGATAAGAATGTCGTCCACATAAACTTCCAGATTCCGCCCGATCTGCTCCTTGAACACCTTGTTCATCAAGCGTTGATAGGTGGCCCCGGCATTCTTCAATCCGAACGGCATCACATTGTAGCAATATGTGCCGTCGGCCGTTACGAAGCTTACTTTTTCTTGATCTTCCCAGGCGAGCGGCACTTGATGATATCCTTGGTAGGCATCAAGCATGTAGATTAATTCGCAGCCGGCCGTAGAGTCCACCAGCTGATCTATCCGGGGCAGAGGATAAAAATCCTTGGGGCATGCCTTGTTTAAATCTCGAAAGTCGATGCAGACCCTCCACTTGCCGCCCGGCTTGGAGACCAAAACTACGTTGGCCAGCAGCTCGGGAACTGCACCTCGCGTATGTGGCCGGCCTTCAGAAGTTTTTCCACCTCCGCCCGGATAATGGCATTCTGCTCGGCGCTGAAGTCCCTTTTTCTTTGCTTCACTGGTCGAGCGTCCGGTCGGACATGCAATTCATGCTGCGCTAGGCTCGGCGAAATTCCAGGTAACTCATGTGTCGACCAGACGAAGACATCATGATTTCGTTGGAGGTATTGAATCAGCTTCTCCTTCTGTTCTTCCCCCAGATCAGAGGCGATAAAAGTCGTGGCCTCCGATCGGGTCGGATGGATCTGGACTTCCTCCTTTTCATCATAAATTAAAGCAGGAGGTTTCTCGGTTATGGCGTGTACCTCAATTCGGGGCGCCTTCCGAGCGGAACAAGCTTCTGCTCGGATCATCTCTATATAGCACCGCCGAGCTGCTAGCTGATCTCTCCGCACTTCTCCTACTTTGTCCTCCACGGGGAACTTTATCTTCTGGTGGAAGGTGGAGACAATCGCTCGGAATTCGCCGAGTGCTGGTCGTCCCAAAATGACGTTGTAGGATGAGGGAGAGTCGACCACCACGAAGTTTATTGTCCTGGTCCTCCTGAGCGGCTCTTCTCCCAGCGAGGTGGCCAGCCGGATTTGCCCGACCGGCAGAACTTCGTTGCCCGTAAACCCGTAGAGCGGGGTCGTCATGGGCAGCAGCTCGGCCCGATCAATTTGCAGCTGATCGAACGCCTTTTTGAATATGATGTTGACCGAGCTTCCTGTGTCAACAAATATGCGGTGAATGGTATAATTTGCTATTACTGCTTTAATGAGCAGCGCGTCGTCGTGGGGCACTTCTACTCCTTCTAAGTCCCTGGGTCCGAAAGTGATTTCCGGCCCACTTGCCCGCTCTTGGCTGCAGCCGACCGCGTGGATCTGCAGCTGCCGGACGCCCGCCTTTCTGGCTCGGTTGGAGTCTCCTCCGGTCGGCCCACCAGCAATAACGTTGATCTCGCCCCGGGAAGTATTGCTCCTATTTTCCTCCTCCCGAGCGGACGGTCATGACCTTTCTCTGGACGCCCGACGATTCTCCTGCCTCGGAGATTGGTGCCGATCCGGTGTCTGCTGAGGTCGCCCCTCGGTGCGGGTCCGGTCAGCTTCATGAGTCCTACGTCTCCTGTCGATGGGAGGCGACCGTCGTTCGGCTTTCCTGGGAACAGGATTGGACACAAAGGGAAGGCTTCGGCAATCCCTCGTGTTGTGCGTATCCGTCTGGTGGAATTTGCAGAACATAGGGGTCCACCTCTTCTTTGGCTTGGGCCGAGCGGCAACCACTTCTTGTACGTGCGATCTGACGTGAGGGGATCGAATTGTTTCGGCCCTCGGTCCTCTGGGTGGCTGCTGAGCGGTGTGCTGTTTCCGCTCGGCATGAACAGGTGCGCGCTCGGCTGGAGTTTCTTTTTTCCGAGCGGCTTGCGCTTCTTCCACATTTATATATTCGTTGGCCCGATGTATCATGTGATCATAATCTCGGGGCGGCTTTCGGATGAGCGACCGGAAGAAGTCCCCATCCACAAGGCCTTGCGTGAAGGCATTCATCATCGTCTCCGATGTGGCCGTGGGGATATCCATCGCCACTTGGTTGAATCGCTGAATATAACCTTGAAGCGATTCTCTCGGCTCTTGCTTGATGGCGAATAAGCTGACACTTGTCTTTTGATAACGCCGACTACTGGCGAAGTGGTGGAGGAAGGCCGTTCGGAATTCCTTGAAGTTCGTGATGGATCCGTCCGGCAACCTCCGAAACCACCGTTGAGCCGATCTCGAGAGGGTAGTAAGGAAGACTCTACACTTTACTCCATCTGTGTACTGATGGAGCGTGGCTGTATTATCGAACTTACCCAGATGATCATCCGGGTCCGTTGTTCCATTGTATTCGCCGATCGTCGGAGGCACGTAGTGCTTGGGCAGAGGGTCTCGTAGGATAGCCTCCGAAAATTGGCGATTGATCCGCTCGGGGGAGGCGTCCGCTCGGGGAGCTTTCCCCTTCCTGTCATCTCGCCTTGGCATTTCATCTGAGGAAGATCCTCTATCTCTTCGGGCTGGTATGGCTTCAGGGGTGCGAAATAAGGCCCGATGGAATGCGACGGTGGCTGGAGGTGCTTCCGCTCGGCCACCAGACGCAGATGTTGCTTGTTGCTCCGCCCGCTCGGCAGATGCTTTTTGTTTTTGCTCCATGAGTTTGGCGGCCCTTATCTCGACCAGGGCATCGAGTTCTTCTGCTGAAAGCGTCACCGTGTGTTGTCGTCCAGCCTCGTCCATTGTCTTCGATCGGATGCAGGAGCGTTCCCACAGACGGCGCCAATTTGATCCTGTCCGAACCAAGAGTCAACGGACGCTGGGCACGTGGCGCTCTCTGCTGGATCCTTGAGTGCTCCGGCGAACCTGCAACAAAACCGAGTCGGGAGGGGTGCCCCGGCGACGGTCCTCCGACGCTCAAGTCAGGTAAGTGGTGGAGAAAGTGGCTGCCAAATTTGTATTATTCGTACCTTCGGCGAAGTAATAGCCTCTTTATATAGGACGGGGAAGGAACTGATGCACGCCCATCGAGGTGCGTACGTGTCAGCAACCCATACCACGGTATGCACTTGTCAGAGAACTTACCTGACACCATGCTGCCACAGTCTGAGCATGTTCTTTGATGGGACGGCAGGACCACCCGTTGTCAGACTAGAAGTATGGCACAGCCATACGACTTGACGGCTGTCAGAAGATGTCCCCGTCTTTTACCCACCATCTGACTGGGGTGCCCGGCCCGCCGGGCGGGCGATGAACGTCGTCCGGACGGCCTTGATTCTTTGCGCCGTCCGGGCGGCACCTCCTTCCGCTCGGTCATTATGCATTGCTTTATTTGAGCGTCGGACCCCTGGTCCCTACCAGGGTGCCTTTTACTATCAGATTTCCCTTTCTTCTGAGTCCGGTCGGCTCGCCCTTTTCCGGCGAGCCACTGGACCCTTTGACCTCCTCTCAGCGTTGACTCCTTATGGGGTTCCAGATTTTTACCGCCGGATCAGCATAGATATACATCTACCAATACAAAATACACTAAAGATTCGAGAAAATTCTAAAAACTTAATTTGAACAGAAATTATTTAATCAGTCTTAACAATATAAAATTAAATTTATTAATCAATTGCTACCTTATAGTAATCAATTGATATAATCTAATTGATTATCTCAATTGATTCGAAAGTTTACTATGTGTGACTACATAATTATATACGGAACTCTCTTTTAAAAAAAGTTAAAGCTTCTTTGAATTTCTATAACTTAACTAGTTGAGGACATTAAAAATTTAATGCATTTTATTTATATATGTATTTTAAAAAAAATCGTTCACTGTTTCACATTGAAACAGTGAAAACGGTTTTTTTATTTTTATTTTTGGTTTCTTGGCACTGTTTTAAATTAAAACAGTATATATTTTTTTTAAAATTCATGAAACACAAACGTTTTAATCGATTAAAAAGAACCGTAATAAAAACAATAGCAATCGATTAAAAATTAATTCTAATCAATTGATAATTGATAATTGATATAATCACGAGTTTAAGATTATTTATCGATTGAAATTTTTAATTATTTCTGTTAAAAATTTTAAATTCAGTAATCGATTGTTCGATCAAAGTAATCGATTGAATCATTATAATTTTATCTCTAAAATTAGATTGAACAATGATAATTTTCATCGTTCTACATATTCTTCTCAGAAATACGAAAAACTCAAAAAATAATCTATCCTAATTTTCTCTTATATAATTTTCGACGATTAAAAGTTTATATTAACTAGAAAAAACTTGATCTAGCAAATAAATAATAAATCGACGAAAAATTTAAATTTTATTGTCAATGAAAATAATGAAACAGAACCTATGACTCTGATATCAATTGATAGTTGCACAACTTATAATTAAGACAATCAATTACAGTTAATAGCCAACACCGTGAGGCTGGAGGAGTTCATCAAAATACCAAGAGAGGAGAAAGAGAAAGATCTACCTTCCAAGAGTGAATTCCATATCTCCGTGCGTCTCCTTGCGGATGATCCGTTGGATTCTCCCAACTTCAAACTTTTTGACATTATTCTGGCATTTTAAATCCATGCTTTTCTAATATTGATTCTTCGATTTCTTCGTGATCAAGGGTTCGAATAGCAAAGCAGATCGATGTCGTGGAGAAATTCAGGTCCGTGATCGAAGAATTGAGAAAAAGTAAAATGGCGGAGGATGGAAGTGTAGAAGCAGAACAGGATTACACAGATAAGAAGAACTGGATGAGTTCTATGCAACTCTGGAGCGATAATTACAGTGAGAACAATGATGGTGTAAAAAACTAGGATAAGATAATCTTGGAAGAGGTACAAATGAGGAGTTTTCATGAATAAAAATTGCTTCTTGCGTATCCTTTTGTGAGATTGTGTTCCGGTCGTGCTCACAGTCAAAAGGAGATGAAGAAGATCGTCGGAGACAGAGGAAAGGGAACTTGTTCTAATGTTCTTGGAACACAAGAGCCGGAACGACAAGGGAGCCTTCATGTCATTTAAAGTCCTTACAACGAACTGCAAGGTAGAACAGAAGCCTGACCTGCAATTGCACTCATTGACGAGAAGCTTCACCATGTAAAGATTGTTGACAAAGACCACAAAACCGGTAATTGTGGTTCTAAAGCTTCAATCCTAGTGTCGTTGATCTAATCTCCCGTAGCAATCGCCGATGATCCTCTTAGCTTGCAGGAGGCATCGAGAAAATCGAGGAGGTGCTCGTCTCGAGAGCTGCATCACCACCCTATGCACGCCATCCAACAACTCAGTGGTGCTCAAGGTCTGAGTCCTCTCATATGAAGATGAATAAGTTAAGAAAAGCAAAAATGAGTAAGATGAATCCCGCTCTTTCAAAATTAAATCTTTCTCCATTTTAGCTACTTGAAATGGAGACCATATGAATTTATATTTGATTCTTGTGTTGATCAATACAATAGCAACTCCAAAAAGAGAAGTCAAGGACTCATCAATGATGATTGATGAAATGAAAGTCTTCTATAAGTGAATTTTGAAATGCCTTAGGTTTTTTTTTCCCTAACTTTTGTGTAAGTACTCTAAGGTAGTTTTGATGTGATTAATCAAATCAAGTTAGGTTCTATTTATATTTAACTCGTGTATTTAAGTGTGCAGGAACTTAAGAGCACAAGAAGTCGAACGAAAGATACAACTAGCAAGAAGGACGGTACGGGTGAGAGCTGACGGGCTCGGTGCGTCCGAGGGACGAAGTGCTGCGGAAAAGTACGCGGGCGGATGAGAAAGAGGCGTACGACGTTTCTAAGAGACCAGAAGCTGGAGCAGAGCAGAAGATTGCTCGAAGACTGAAAGTTAGGTTCGAGTGAGCCCTATTCCGGATGGCCGAGATCACCCAAGCGAGCGGAAGATTCGAACCAATGCAAGTGGAACCGGAGCGGAAGTCTTGGACCAAAAAGTCGACTAAAAGTTGGCTTTCTAGTCTGGGTGCCTCGACCTAGCCCGGAGCGCCCGGACTTGGTCTAGGCGCCCAGACTTGGGCGCCTGGAACCCCTCCGGGTGTCCAAAATCGAAAAATCATCCAAACGCAACGTGGCGCGTCCCGTTACGACGGAGATAAAACTTTATCCCCCTCCAGACGCTTGGAACCCTTCCAGGTGCCCCGACCAGGGCTATAAATATAGCCCTGGTCCCAATAGTAAAGTACAACACTTGTAATTTCATTTGAGTTTGGCTTTGCATTTTGAGTACTTTGAATGCTGTAAGATGTTTCTCCGTCTGAAGGAGACATTGGTGAGTTTTTCATCTACCTTGGATTAACAACCTCCCCGATTGTAACAAACTAAACTTATTTCGTGTCTTCCTTTCTTTATTTAGTCTCTTATTTCTTTTATGCAAATGTTAGTTTAATTAAGCTATAAAGTTCGAGGAAGGTTCCTTTTATTTTGTAGGGCTATTTACCCCTCTCTAGCCAGTCGCCAAGGGACCAACAAGTGGTATCAGAGCGAGGTCGCTTCAGGAGGACTAACTGTGGAATGAAGAACATGAGATGGTCAGACCGAGCATCTACCCAACGAAGTTCGAAGGGGAATTCGTGAGCTAGAAGAAAAAGATGGAGATATTTTTTAAAATAGATTTTGAATTATTAATCATTATGAAATATGATTTTGTAGTCCCGAAAGACAAAGAAAAATATCAGTGGATGAAGAATGAGTAAGCCGACTTCGTGGCAAACGATAAAGCAGAGTTCCATCTGCTGAGTATCTTACCACCACAATAAGTCAATCGAATCAGAGCCTACGAATCAGCCAAGGAGCCCTGAGAGAAATTCCTGGAACTACACGAAGGGACCTCGGAGGCAACACTCGTGAGACGGGATATGCTTAGAAGCCAGATCAGTAACATCAAATTAGAAGAAGGAGAAACCGCTGCACAACTTCACTCAAGAATAAAGGATCTCATCACCGGACTCACGAATCTCGTGGAAAAGGTAAACAACCGAGATTCGCTAAGGTATGCGCTTAAAGTATTTCCTAGGACTACTTAATGGACATCATTAGTAGATGCTTATTATATATCTAAGGATCTAGAATCAAGTACTTTAAAAGAAATATTTTTAACTTTTGAAGTCCATGAAACGAGATGTGCAAATCTGAAGAAAGAGCTAAATCACAACATTGCCTTAAGGCAAAAACGGATGAACGAGATTTTGAATCTTATCTCGATGATGATGAAACAACACTCATGGTAAGAAAATTTAAAAAGTTATTTAAAACTAAAAAATTTAATCAAGTGTAGGGTACAAGAAGAAAAAGAAAAGTAAGATGTCACCATTGCAATGAAGAAGGGCACATGAAAGACAACTGTCCAAAATTGAAGAATAATGACAAGGACAAGGAAAAGAACAAGAAGTCATCTCAGACCAAGTATAATTTAAAAGCGACGTGGGATGACACATCGTCCGAATCGGAGATAGAAGCCCTCACCGGACTTGCGGTAGTGGCAAGTTACCACGAAGACGAAGATAACGCAAACTCGTCCGAAATAAGCATCGAGAGCATCGATGAAGAGGGAGCTACATCAAAAGAAAGCAATATTTCAAGGGGAGCTTCAGATTACAGGATTGACAAGGTAAGTCATATACGATCTCTTCCTCCTGACAAGTTATTTCAGTTTGTAAAAATATTATCAAAAAATTACAGTAAGTTAGAAACGAAAATAAGGAGTTAAAGTCAACCTTTGTTGGTTCTTGTCGATTAGAAGATTTTAACAAAGTAAAAAAAGAAAATTAAAAATTAAAAAATGGAAATGGAAAATTTGGAAAGTCATGCATGCTCAACTTTTATTCCTTCTAATTTTAGAAATTATTCAGGACTTAACTAGTATCTCAAATATCATAAGAGTCAAATTAGGAAAATATCACAAAAATATATTCCTAAGGAATTTTTGATTAATCCTATAAGGAAGAATTTATTTTGGGTTCCAAAATTATATTTAGATTGATTATTTTTGGACTAAGGGCTTTCAGAGAAAAAAAATTAAATATTTAATTTCTTTAAAAGGATTTGTCTAGAAAGTGGTTGTTGTTCCAATAACCAAGAAAACCTAGTGCCTCACCATAGCATGGAAGTCAATTATTGAAATAAATGTTTAATTTGTTGGTGCGAGAAGCATCCGACGATGAAACTTGAGTTTTGATAATGGCAAAGGATTCAAAGTTAAGGTGTGTTGTGATCTAACAAGTCTGTTAAGTGTTTCAGGAAAAGACGTAACTGTGGTTAGGCAAGGTAAAAACCCTAGGGGGTGGTAATCCTAGGTCATAGGGGGTGGTAACCCTATATGGAAAGTCTTGGTGGGTCGAGTGCTTCAGGCAAAAGTCCTAGGGGGGTAACCTTAGGTGGAAAGTCCTGGTGTCGCGAACCAGGTGAAAGACTGGACTAGTCACACAAAGTAAGTCATATACGATCTCTTCCTCCTGACAAGTTATTTCAGTTTGTAAAAATATTATCAAAAAATTACAGTAAATTAGAAACGAAAATAAGGAGTTAAAGTCAACATTTGTTGGTTCTTGTCGATTAGAAGATTTTAACAAAGTAAAAAAAGAAAATTAAAAATTAAAAAAAGGAAATGGAAAATTTGGAAAGTCATGCATGCTCAACTTTTATTCCTTCTAATTTTAGAAATTATTCAGGACTTAACTAGTATCTCAAATATCATAAGAGTCAAATTAGGAAAATATCACAAAAATATATTCCTAAGGAATTTTTGATTAATCCTATAAGGAGAAATTTATTTTGGGTTCCAAAATTATATTTAGATTGATTATTTTTGGACTAAGGGCTTTCAGAGAAAAAAATTAAATATTTAATTTCTTTAAAATACTTTGTCTAGAAAGTGGTTGTTGTTCCAATAACCAAGAAAACCTAGTGCCTCACCATAGCATGGAAGTCAATTATTGAAATAAATGTTTAATTTGTTGGTGCGAGAAGCATCCGATGATCAAACTTGAGTTTTGATAATGGCAAAGGATTCAAAGTTAAGGTGTGTTGTGATCTAACAAACCTGTTAAGTGTTTCAGGAAAAGACGTAACTGTGGTTAGGCAAGGTAAAAACCCTAGGGGTGGTAATCCTAGGTCATAGGGGGGCGTAACCCTATACGGAAAGTCTTGGTGGGTCGAGTGCTTCAGGCAAAAGTCCTAGGGGGGGGGGGGGTAACCCTAGGTGGAAAGTCCTGGTGTCACGAACCAGGTGAAATACTGGACCAGTCGGGAAGCGGAAGTCCAGCAGAAAGTCCGGAAGCATCGAGCACCGAGCAAAAGTCCAGTCGATCTGGAGGATCGCACTGGAAACAGGTAAATCTCCTGAGTGGAGTAGGTGAGAACGCATTCCCCGTAGAGGGAATAGTAGGCGTCGGGTCGACCTAGGGTTTCCGATTGGAAATCCGAAGTTAGACCCGGACAGTCCGATGACTGTCAAACTTCATATTTATGATATTATATGTGCTAAATTTTTTTTTTTAGGATATGTTTGTGTTTTGGATCTAACATGTCTTGCAGGTACGAAAGAACAATGTTAAGCCTCGGATAAACAGTGTCTGAGGCGCCTCCATGGAGCTTGGAGGCGCCTCGGGTGCTAAAGTGACGTGGCTGCGCAGACCCGCTGGAGGTGCCTTCATGGTGCGCGAAGGCGCCTTGGATGCCCCATTGGAGGCGCCTTGGAGATGGATGAAGGCGCCTTCAAGGCGATAAGCGATGACTGTTCAGCGCTGATCTGCACAAGCGATTCGGAAGGGATGGAGGCGCCCTCCGAGGACTTAGAGGCGCCTTGGATACCCTTTATAAGGGGAGTTCGAGTAGCAGTTCAACATAACACATTCCAAGTGATCCTCTTGCTGCGTGCTGCTAAATCAATGACCCGGAAGTGCTGCAACTTGACACCGACGACCCGGAGCTTCGCTTTTTCATCCATTGTTGTCGGTATAAGATTTCTGGTTTAAATTAAGTTGTAAATTGTTATACTTGTAAACCTTATCGAGCTTAAGGTTGTTGCCCACGGAAAGCGATCAAAGATCGCGGGCCTTCGAGTAGGAGTCGATCTAGGCTCCGAACGAAGTAAATTCCCCTGTGTCTCTATGTTTATTCTTTATTCCGCTGCGTGTTTTAACTCTGATAGTTTTACTAATCGAACAAAATAGCCACGAGCACTATTCACCCCCCTCTAGCGCTTCTCGATCCAAGAATTGGTATCTGAGCGGGGTCGTTTTGAATCGGTGCAACCACCATTCAAAATAATTTTTTCGTGGTATTTTCAGATTTTTCGGAGTCAATTAGAATTTAGCTTTATAGCTATATTCTAATTTTTTTTCGAATCGGTTTTTTCTCGAAGTTGGTGCAACATGTAATGACCCGACCCTTTTGGCCTATTGGGCGGCCCTTGTCGTGGCCCAACTGGCGGCCTTATGTCGTCGGCCAATTTGGTGACCTCTCATGTCATCGACCGACGACCCTTTGGTCGTGTCGTTACTCACTAGGACTTTCCACCCCTGGCAGTGGATTTTTGCCTCCCCCAGGATTCGAACTCTAAACCTCCAGGCTTAAGTATTAGAGTTTATGAATCCTCGTAACCAAGTGAGATGATCTCACTTGGTTACCAGAATTCATAAACTCTAATACTTAAGCTTGGAAGTTTAGAGTTCGAATCCTGGGGGAGGCAAAAATCCACTGCCAGGGGTGGAAAGTCCTAGTGAGTAACGGCACGACCAAAGGGTCATCGGTCGACGACATGAGAGGTCGCCAAATAAGCCGACGACATAAGGGCCGCCACAAGGGCCGACCAAGAGGCCAAAAGGGTCGGGTCGTTACAATAAAAAGGGTCATCTCACTTGGTTACCAGGATTCATAAACTCTAATACTTAAGCCTGGAGGTTTAGAATTCGAATCCTGGGGGAGGCAAAAATCCACTGCCAGGGGTGGAAAGTCCTAGAGAGTAACGACATAGCCAAAGGGTCGTCGGTCGACGACATGAGAGGTCGTCAAATGGGCCGACGACATAAGGGCCGCCACAAGGGCCGCCCAAGAGGCCAAAAGGGTCGGGTCGTTACAATAAAACCAAAAAAGAAGAAGAAAGAAAGAAAGAAAGAAAAGAAGAAAGTTAAAGATTAATTTCAAGTATAAAGCTATAAGTAAATGAAACAAGTACCTCCTATGTTTAGAATCAACAGAAGTTTAGTTCCTTTAATTCTAAGCATACAGCATGAGTTTCATTACTTTTTTTTTATCAGTTTAGTGAGCATGTTTAGTTTTATTTCCAGTATTCAGCTTTATTCTGGTATATCATGAGTATGCAGTTTATTTGAGTACTTTGCTATTAGATGAGTACATGTAGATTTTCTTTTAGCATTTCAGTTTCAGTATCGTTTGCATTTTTATGCACTTCGAGTTTTTGTGAGATAATTTAGTACTTACTAAGCGTTTCGCTTATAGATTTCTTTTTCCTCCTACTGCAGATAAAGGAAAAGCTAAAGTATGAAAGGAAGGCGACAAGGTGGTGGTGATGAAGGTGTGTGATGGCTGGACTATGGGGAGATCAAGAGTTTGTTAAGGAATTATCAAGACTTTCCTATTTAGAGTTCTTTTAGTTTAAATACTATTATGAAGTTGGGATTGTAATTCAGTTTATTCCGTACTTGTAGCTTGATATGTCCTATTGTTGGAGTTAGATATTTGTTTACTATTGCTAGAATAGTTTTCGTTTACTTACTGTGTTATTATTACTGCATGGGTGTGGAAAAATATGTTCCAGCCGCCTGTGGCTATGTATATAGTGTTTGTATTGTTGATTTAGTCACCGGTACAGGGGAGACTCTGCCGAAATTTTTCGGTAGGAATTCCTCTAGGGCCGTGATAAATCTAAGTGTCGCTAATAATAACATAAGTGACACTAGTGAGTAGAGTAGTAGTTAGGTAATGGTCACCCTTAGAGAGAAGTAGTAAGAAGGGTGGTCGTTACACAACACCACTTGAGATCGTTTTCTTTTAAATACTTCCCGCACTACTAATCCAGGACCAATTCCTGGAATTTTCTTGTCGTTTATTTTTCTTCATAGTTGATATAAAATAGCCCAACAAGAGGGTTATAGCACTGTCCACCCCCCGCTCTTCACCGGAGAGGACTTTGGTTACTGGAAGGGCAGAATGGAGAACATCCTGAAGATCCAGTTTGAGACATGGATGATCGTCAAGACTGGTTTGGATCTGCCAACGGATAAAGACGGCAATCCTACACCCTGCGAGGACTGGGAACCTGTGTTAATCTAGAAGGTGGAGGCAAATGTCAGAGCAACATGTACCCTCCAGTGCGGACTAACAAAGGAGGAACTAAACCGCATCGGTCCATTCTCAAGCGCCAAGGAGCTATGGGAGAAGCTGATCGAGCTTCACGAAGGGACCTCCGACACCAAGGTAAGTAAAAGAGATCTTTTATTTAATAAATTATATAATCTGAAAATGCAGGAAGGTGAGACGACAAGTTCACTACACGCAAGAATTCAAAACATCCTCAATTCTCTCCACGGAATCGGGCAAAAGGTAGAGAATCGGGACGTCATAAGGTACGCACTAAACTCGTTTCTGAGAAGCACATTGTGGGAATCAATGGTAGATGCCTACCAAGTCTCCAAGGATTTATCTTCAATAAAGTTAGATGAATTATTCTGTGAGTTTGAATTACATGAGCAGACAAATGCACAGCCAACCGAGAAGGGGGTTGCTTTGGTTGTAGGTACCAGTCGAATGCGCGAACCGAGATCACGAAGAAGAACTGAACCAGAGTCAGAAGAAGAACCCAACTCAGATGATGAAGATGAAGAACTAACAATTGAGCTCATGAACCTTGTGAAGAGACTCTACAAGAAGAAGAAATGCTTCAACAAGAAGGACCTAAAGAAGGCAGTCCAATCCAAGGAGGCCCAACCAAGTTCTAAGGTAAAGTTCGAAGTGATCTGCTACGGGTGCAACCAGAAGGGGAACATCAAGGCCAACTGCCCTATTCAAAAGGATGTATCACACCCCGGAGGAGTCCCTGTCCCTGCCCGAAGAAATTTCGGCAGCATCTCCCCTGTTTCGTGGACAATCTGAAACATTCTACATCGTCCTCTGGGCCACATATACCTCGGCCAACACGGCCGGAACAATAACAATAATATAAACAATCACCCACGCAGTTAATAATTTAACAAACTGTAACAGTGATAATATGACTAAAAAACAACCCTACTCAACTACACTCATAAAGCACAAAACCGATGTCCTACTCCACTACACTCAAAAAACTCAAATCCGACGATAAAATCAACTTACCTCTTCTGCTGTCTAGGCAGGCGTGTAGTAAAACAAATCCAATAAAACTCATAGGCAATAAGAATCCATACAAGATCCAAATGTATCAACACAAACAAGTCCAAACATAGTCTAAAACAAGAAAGACTAAAAGTTCAACACGACGTCCTCGTGGACTGCAGGGGACTAGCGACTGGAACTCTCTGGACAGCATCAACCTAAAAATAACAACGAAGGAGGGTGTGAGTCTAACACTCAGCGGGTAACAACTGATATGCATAATAAAGAATATAACAACTAGCACTAATCATGCGTACAGTCTCCTGATACAAGAAAGATAAATGCAACTAAGGAATACAGGAGAAAATTGCACTAACCAGGACCAAGGTATAAGGATAACAGGGTCGTCAGACTGAAAGTGTCATAATCCTGTATGCATGTCAATCATATGCATCCGTATAAATGCAGCAAGTAAATGCAGCAAACACAAGCAATAAATGCATCATGCATATGATGCAAATGACATGGTCACCCCTGACGCCAGTCAGCCATGTCACACACAATGGTGAGACCGAGTGGGTAGGGTTGTGACAACCGTGCACTCTGCAATCACTGCCCCTGATGAGTGACCGAGTGGACGGGATGCTGTCGGAGTACACCTATCCTCCTACTCCAAATCATAAATGGGGGAGCTCAATGCTCTCATCTCCCGGTACACGATGACGGGGAGGAATCTCTGCCGGCTACCACGCTGCGTCACACTACCCATGAGCGGACCAACGGAGCCAAACAAAGCTACACTAAACCAGCGGAGCCAAACAGAGCAGAACTGTCTGCCGGCTACCACGCTGAGTCACCAGACCAACGGAGCCAAACAGCATAACTGTCACACACCTGTCTGATCTACCACTAACCCATGAGTCGTGGTGTGTACGGATACATGTAACTGGCGATGTGCTCGACAATAATGGAGCAGACTATCGCACAGCATGCAATCATGCAAGATGATGCATGACACTAAACATGGCAATATCATGAATAGCATAGCAAGATCCATATATAAATATAAAATGTGTACCACAAGACAATGTATCAAATGAAAGGTACACAGATCAAATAGGGTATCAAATAAACCCTAGGTCCTGAACATAATGTATAATATGGTTGAGTCACTACCTCTAAAAGCATGTATGATCAGATAAGTACAAACATGCAGTGCATAATAAGTAAACAAGCAAGCATGTAACAGATCATGTAGTGACCAACCGAAACAAATGGAAAACACAATAATTGCTATATGTTAAAAAACATTATTATGCATATCAAAAGACATAAGTCAAAGTACCCGCCTCTAATAGAAAGGTCAAACCGGTCCAAATCCGACGTCGAGATACTCGTCTCGCGTCAAAGTCCTGTGTCAACCGATATACATACATTTATTTAGCTAGAACTCAACGAATAGCTAAATAAAATCTCAACGACCAATAGGATAAGATCCTAATCAACCTACATAAACATCTCTTTCTAACACAACTAACAATCCAAATCTACAGAACAAAAATTCACTAGCCGAAAACACTTACACTGATCTAATCAAAATGGTGATCAAGAAAATAACCAGCTATTCTGTGCTGTGGTGGCTGGAATCCAACAACTTCGGACCAATCGTCCACTGCTATCCAGAAGAAAACAATCCCAAAATCAATCAATCAGGAGTTCTTACAGTAAGGTACCAAATTCTAGATCAATCTGTGCTCCTTACCTCTATTCACAGCTAAGGGTTGCGGCCAGAATAGGACTGCAGGCTACTGCGATTCAAGGTAAACAGCTGCTGGACAAAGAAACCCTAATCAGCAAATTTTCCTTTCCAAACTAAGTACCCAAATCCGAAATCGTTACCTCTACGATGGCAGCAAGCAGCATAGAAGCTAGTAGTGGCACTAGATCAAAATAAGTGGCTCGACAGAACCCTTGAAATCCGGATAACCCCTTCCACCCCAGCGATCAGTGGTGTAACAACCCAAATTTCCTCATTTCGAGTCCTAATAGTACTTAAAAATATTTAGAAATGCTTTAGAAAAATTCTAGAGATTTTTAGAAATTTTGAGAGTATTTTTATACAATTTTTTGAGTTCGTTTGGTATTTTTACCAAAAGAAACAAGTTGCAAAAAATAAAGAAAATTAGCCGAGATTTGAACCTGCAACCTCCGGCCGAACCAAGCCTTAAGCAAATCCAGCTAACCAAGTGGTCAAGCATGCAGTTCTGTTTAGAAAAGGTAGCAAAATTTATTTAAGATAGTTAACAGAATATTGGATTATAAAAGGGATAAGTTGATGTTGGATTTGTCTGTTTAGAAAAGGTAGCGAATTTTTTTAATATAGTTAACAGAATATTGGATTATAAAAGGGATAAGTTGATGTTGGATTTGTCTGTTTAGAAAATGTAGTGAATTTATTTAAGATAGTTAACAGAAATATTAAGTTATAAAAAGGGAGAACTTAGGGATTATTTTCCAAAACCTAAACCTCTCCTCTCCTTTTCTCTCCCGACGGCACAACGTCTCCTGTTTGGGCGAAGGAAAAAAGGGGGGGGGGGATCTAGGGTTCCTCTCCGGCGGCGGGCCAAGGGAGATTTCCGGGAGATCTTCACATGGTTGTGATTCTCTTGTCAAGGGGAAACCGTGAGCACGAAGGAGGGGTCGAAGCTTACAATTCCCGCAAACCCTAGAAGTTTTCTTTCCGGTTGTAAGCCCAAGAACGCAAAGGTAAGTGCTTCTCACCTGCAGTAGGAGTAGTTTCGGACCTTTGTTCTTGTTGAATTCGAAGCATGAGAAGCGCTTATAGTGCAGATTTTTAATTAAGCCTATAGTGTAGATTTTAATTAAGCCTATAGTGTATATTTTAATTAAGCTTATAGTGCAGAATTTTATGTAGGCGTATAGTGCAGATTTTAATTAAGCTTATAATGCAGATTTTTATGTAAGCTTATAGTGCAGATTTTTAATTAAGCTTATAGTGCAGATTTTAATTAAGCTTATAGTGCAGATTTTAATTAAGCCTATAGTGCATATTTTAATTAAGCTTATAGTGCAGATTTTTAATTAAGCTTATAGTGCAGATTTTAATTAAGCCTATAGTGCAGATTTATTTAGAGCTTGTAGTGCAGATTTCTTAAGAGCTTATGGTGCAGATTTCTTTAAAGTTTATAATGCAGATTTTTGGTGGAACTTGTAGTGCAAATTTTTGGTGGAACTTTAATACAGATTTTTGGTGGAACTTATAGTGCAGATTTTAAAGAAAAAGATTATAGTGCAGTTTGGTGAAGTATTATAGTGCAGAATTTATGTTTGCATAGTATGCAGAAATAGTGTAGCATAGAATGCAGAATCTTGATTAGTATAGTATGCAGAATTTTGATTAGCATAGTATGCAGATTTTTGTTTATGCATTTCAAAGTTAGAATTTGTTTAAACATTTTAGTTTTTAAAGAAGCATTCTTTTATTAGAGGTATTAACAAGTATAAGAAAGATAAAGAAAAGAAAGAAAAAGGCCAAGACCTTAAGTGGATCCCAAGGTCAAGACTTTAGGGATTTTGGGACACAAGGTGCTCGTTAAAATGCCAAGGCATTTAAAGAAGAAGTAATTAAGATAAATTAGCTTATAAATCAGTATTTTACTTTTATCAGTGGCACTGTGCTGGACTCTTAGTTGTCATTGGGTTGGGCTCCCATAGTCATCCCTAGGTTTAGATAACCTAGTAAACCCTACTAGATTCGGGACCAGCTATCTCGGGTCTAGTTAGGGATGCGCGCATAGCAAGTACTGTCACGCCCCGGAGGAGTCCCTGTCCAAAGACATTTCGGCAATATCTCCCCTGTACGGCGGACAATCTGAAACTTTCTACAATCACCATATACCTCAGCCACATGTGGCTGGAATAATAACAATAATAAAACAATCACCACACAGTTAATATCAATTTCAGCCTCTGGCTGACACAACCACGCAGTTTAATAGTAAATAAATAGAACAGTAATACGATGACTCGAAAACAACCCTACTCAACTACACTCGTAAAGCTCAAATATGATTTTTCCTACTCCACTACACTCATAAAACACAAATCCGACAAACTCACCTCTTCTGCCGTCCAGGCAGGCATGGAGTAAAACATATCCAAATCCTACCAAAATCCATCAACGATAAGAATCCATACAAGATCCATAAGTAAAACATTACAAGACCAAGACATAGTCTGATAGAGAAAACTAAAACAACAACACGTGATCAGCAGAGGACTAGCACTACGTGCAATGGGGACAAGCGACAGAAACTGCTCCGAACAGCCTCAATCTGAAAATATCAACGGAGGAGGGTGTGAGTCCAACACTCAGCATGTACAACTAATATGCATAATAAAGTAAATAACAGACAACACTAATCATGCGTACAGTCTCCTGAATACGAGAAGAATAAATGCAACTGAAACAAAAACAGGAGAAAACTGTACTAACCAGGACCAAGGTATAAAGGTAACAAGGTTGCCAAATCGAGGTTGTCATAATCCTGTATGCATGTCAATCATATGCATCCATATAAATGCAGCAAGTAAATGCATCAAACACAAACAATAAATGCATCATGCATATGATGCCAATGACATGGTCACCGCGTCACCCATCTCACACACAATGGTGAGTCCGAGTGGCTAGAGTCAGACAACTGCACTCGACATCCCGCTCGATGAGTGACCGAGTGACGGATGTTGTCGAGTACACATACTCCAACCTTGAAATAATAAATGGGGAGCACAATGCTCTTTCTCCGTACGATGACGGGAGGAGTCTCTGCCGCTACCACGCTAAGTCACACTACCCATGAGCGACCAACGGAGCCAAACAAAGTCCCCTACTACGCTGCTACACTAAACCAATGGAGCCAAACAGAGCGGAACTATCCGGCTACCACGCTGAGTCACCGAACAACGGAGCTAAACAGCAGAATCGCCACACACCTCCCGATATACCACTAACCCATGAGTGGTGGTGTGCATGGATACATGTAACTGGCGATGTGCTATAATAGAGCGGAATATCGCACAGCATGCAATCATGCAAGATGATGCATGACACTAAACATGGCAATATCACGAATAGCATAGCATGCTCCATACATACATATAAAATGTGTACTACAAGATAATGAATCAAATGGAAGGTATACAAACAGATAGGGTATCAAATAAACCCTAGGTCCTGAACATAATGTATCATATGGTTGGGTCACTACCTAAAGCATGTATGATCAGGTAAATAATAACATGCAGTACATAATAAGTAAACAAGCAAACATGTAACAGATCATATAGTGACCAACCGAAACAAATGGATAACACAATTATTGCTATATGTTAAATACATTATTATGCATATCAAAAGACATAAGTCAAAGTACCCGCCTCCAATCGAAAAGTCCAAACTGGGAGTCGAGATACGCGTCTCGCGTCAAAGTCCTGTATCGAACATATAGATATATTTTATTTAGCTACAATTCCAATAAATAGCTAAATAAAAATCTCTAACCCTGAATTAGGGCAAAACCCTAATTAACACATGAACATAAACCTAATTCACACTTAGTCAATTTGTATCCCTTCTACACTGGCATGCTACAATTATCCAACCTACATGAATCAGCAAAAATCACAAATCCATATTTAAAATTTACTACTAAATGCTCAATGCACCCATATACATAAACACAACTCCAATCCCTACCAAATCTGATATCAACCACGTCTTACCTAAATCAGTGTTAATCGCTTCCTCTTTGGCGATTCTTGTATCTGACCAGCAGCACTCTACTGTTGCACGCGATCCAGGAAACCCACTGCCGAAGTTGTGCAGTAAGAAACAATTGACCTCCAAGCCATATACTCAAATTAACTCTTATATAGATCAATCTTACCCAAAGCTGAAATGGTTGTTGCGATGGATGAAGAAAGAACCCGACAGTGGAAATCTAGGGCTCGGCAGAACCTGATGGCCGACGTCGGTCGGAGGCACACTGTGGGTTGCGGCCGACAATCGGCTGAGAGGGCGAGGGTGAAGTCGGCTAGGGCAGAGAGGAGTCTCGGCGGTGAACACAAACTAGGGAACAGCGTCGGCTAGGGCAAAATCCTGCGTGAGGGCTCGGGTGGCGTCGTCGGGCAAAGACGAGAAGGAAGGAGGAAAGCGCTAGAGCAAAGAGTAGGGCTCTGCTCGGCTGTGCTCGTGTGTCACCGGCGCTTGGACATGGAGGAAGAAGGGAGAGCGTCGGCGGTGGTGTTGTGCAGAGCTCGGCGTAGAGAAGGCCGACATTGCTGTGGTGAAGGAGAGAAAGGAATCGGGAGAGGAAGTCAGCGCGAGGGAGGTTTAGGGCATGGTCCTTGGCGAGGAGATAAAGAGAAGGGGGAAGAAGGAACCGCCGGGACGGTGCCGGTTAGGGCAGAGAGTTTGCGTCGGGCGGGGAAGAAGCCTCGGGCGCGAGAGAAAAATAAAAGAGAAAACAAAACAAAAGAAAAGAAAAAGAAATAAATATATATATATATATAAACATTTCCTCGCTTAAAACGGGGTAGCCTAAACAGGCTTTTCCAAGCCCCATTTTTATCCCCGTTAACTTGTCCGTACGAGCTCCGAAAAATTCCCGAAAAATTTTCAAAAATTTCGGAAAATTCCCTTATTAATATTCGCCTATTTTTCAGTATTTTACATTCTCCCCCATTAACAAAAATTTGGTCCCCAAATTTCAGTATCTACCATCAACAAGTACTAACAACAGATAAAGAGTACAAAATGTTGAACGGTAAATTAAATCACATACCTCAAGTGAAAAGATGGGGGTATCGAGCTCGGACAGTATCCTCGAGCTCCCAAGTAGCCTCCTCATCCGAATGATGCTGCCATCCGACTTTAACCAGCCGGATAGTCTTGTTCCTCAACTGACGCTCCTTCCGGTCCAGAATCCGTACCAGAACCTCCTCATAGGTGACGTCAGGCTGAAGAGAAACTGAGATATCTGTCAACATATGCGTCGGGTCGGGTACGTATCTTCTCAGCATAGATACGTGGAATACATATTACACGCCTACCAAGGACGGTGGTAGTACTAGCCAGTAAGCTACCGCTCCAATCTTCTCCAAGATCTGGAAAGGTCCAATGTATCGCGGAGCTGACTTACCTCTGAGGCCAATCTTTTCACCCCTTTCGTGGGTGAAACTCGCAGAAATATATGGTCACAAATGGAGAACTCTAAGAGTCTCCGACTCCGGTCAGCATAACTCTCTTCTGGCAGTCCTGTGCCTCTGACACTCTCGGTCTAATAGTACGGACTAACTCGGCATCATGCTGAGCTCTATGAGGTCCCAACAACTAGGCCTCCCCAACCTCATCCAGAGGGTGAGTGTCCGACAAGGCCTACCATACAACGCTTCAACGGTGGCATTTGGATAGCCGAATGCAAACCGTTGTTGTAGACGAACTCTCCAATGGCAAATGGTCCTCTTAACTGCCCCTAAAATCCAATACACAAGACCTCAACAAGTCCTCTAGAGTCTAAATGGTCCACTCTACTGTTCATCTGTCTGCGGATGGAAAGTTGTGCTGAAACAGAGCTGCGTGCCCAAGGCCTGTTGCAGACTCTGTCAAAAAAATGAGACGTGAACCGGGGGTCTCTATTCGAAATAATAGTCAACGGGACCCCTGTGATCTAATGATCTCCCGGCAAAACAGATCTACCAATCGATCTAGGGAATCAGTCCTCCGGATCGCTAAGAAGTGCGCGGATTTGGTTAATCGATCAACGATTACCCAAATCACGTCATGGCCTCGTCGTGTCCTCGGAAATCCCACCACAAAGTTCATAGTAACATGTTCCCATTTCCACTCAGGAATAGGAATCCGCTGAAGTAACCCGGTAGGTCTCTGATGCTCAGCCTTCACCTGCTGACAGACAAGACATCTAGCTACAAATTCTGTGATGTCTTTCTTCATACCGTTCCACCAGTAGGTACGCCTCAAATCTCGATACATGCGGGTCCCGCCTGGATGGATCGTAAATCGAGAGCGATGAACCTCCTGAAGTAGCTCCTGTAAGACCGGATGAGACTGAGGTACGCACAATCTGCCTCGAAAATATATAATACCCTCCTCGTCTCGTGTGAACTTGGTCTGCTGCCCGGAAGCTATCTGGCTGCAAATAAACTGCAAATACTGATCAGTAGCCTAGGGCTCTCGTATCCTCGTCCTGATCAACAACTGAGCAACCATGGTAACCAGAGTACCCTGCTTTGTCTGTCCTTACCCCTCAAGGCCCAAATCGGAGAAACCTTAAATCAAGTCTGTGATCACAACTCGGTGGCAAGCTAAAGTCCCTCCGGACTTCCTGCTAAGCGCATCGGCAACCACATTAGCGATCCCCGGGTGATAGCTAATGGTACAATCATAATCCTTCAGGAACTCCATCCATCTCCTCTGTCGGAGATTAAGTTCCTTCTAAGTAAACAGATATTTGAGACTCTTATGGTCAGTGAGAATCTCAGCTGTAACGTCATATAAATAATGTCGCCAAATCTTCATGGCAAAAATAATGGCGACTTGCTCTAGATCATGTATAGGGTAGTTCTTCTCATGCTCCTTCAACCAACGAGAAGTATAGGAGACTATCATATCGTGCTGCATCAGAACAGCGCTCAAACCCTGAATAGATGCGTCGGTGTAGAGAACATATCCGTCCTCTCTAGAAAGTAAAACCAAAATCTAAGCCGACACTAGTCTCCGCTTCAGCTCCTAGAAGCTGGTCTTGCCATCCTCAGTCCAAGTGAACTTCACGCCCTTCCTGGTCAGGCGTGTAAGTAGCATAGCAATCCGTGAGAAACCCTCAACGTATCTCCGGAAATATCGAGCCAAACAAAGGAAGTTGCGAGCCTCTTCTATAGACTCCGTCTACTCCCAACGGTAACAACCTCGATCTCCTGTGGAACCACGATATACTCCTACTGGTGACCGTGTGTCTCAAACATCTCACAGAAGACAACCAAAAATACGCACTGCTGATCTTCACATCTAAACGTTTCCATCGAAACATCTCTAGAACTATGCAAAGATGATATGCGTGACTCACCGTGGATCCGAAATAGATCACAACATCGTCAACAAAGACAATGGAAACCGATCCAAACATCCTGGGAATACCAAAATCATCAAGTCTCTGAAAACATCTAAGGCTTCCCAAACCCTAATGGTAAAATCATGACACATAATGTCCGTATCACAGACATTTCTAACCATAAAATCCCTGACAATAAGTCTGAAATATAATCACCAACAATACAAATCATCAAAGCATAGATCCACCAGTGTGAGAGCAACGCTCCATCACAAGAAATACCACATATGTGGGAGCAACGCTCTACCACAAACAATCCGTAATATGTGGGAGCAACGCTCCACCACAACAATCCAAAATATGTAAGAGCAACGCTCTATCACCAACCAACAATAATATGTGGGAGCTCCGCTCCACCACAAACGATCCATAAGTGTCCAAGGCACCTAACTATCCAACTAGAGGCTACACGAGATCACTCAACCACATACCACTGTGGGCAGCCAAAGGTATAACAATCCATCAATCAAATTAAACTCATCGTCAAATCTATCAACATCGTAGTGAGTCACCCACTGATAAGAAAATGGGTTGACAGGGTAATCCAACAAATGACCTAATACAGACACTCCACATCTTGCATTCAACATAAGTAGAATTATCATGCTGCTACCAACAATACACCTGGCACACTTGCTCACACAACATATGTATGATCGACATAATCCTCCAATTTGTACACACCCCACATACTCACAACATAGGTATAATTCATCGTGATACCTCCAACAATGCATACCGAACCCATGTGCATATATCAACATAGGTATAATCAACAATACACCTCAACAACACTCATATGACATATATACACCTATGCCAAGAGTATAATCAACGTAATACTTCCAACAAATCATAATCGACACGAGTATACTCTCAGAACAATCATATAATAAACAAGATACCTCAAATATTACACCGAACACATCTGCACATATCACAATTCAGATTAATCGATAAGATACATCCAATAAAACACTCAAACATATGTGCACATTCCACAACATAATTTTTAATTGACAAATACCTCCAATAAACAATCAGACATATAGGCCTAACCACTCGGGTATAATTTACTAAAAACCCACAATAATCATATGTATAAATGTGTACGACCCAAAAGAAAAAGTCAGAATTTAAAAACATCAAGACACTCTCATTTTTATCCTCAAAAATATCAGCCCACATAATATCAGATGAATCAGTCTCTACTCCCCATGAAAGCAAGTTAGCATTCAAAACATCAAATCATTATTTATCCACATAGTCCAATATCAGAGGAAGCAAATATCAATTTTATCATCCTGTTAACTAACCACAACTAACCAGATTTATTAAAATCTCATAGGCACACTCAACCGTAAACTCTCTAGCACCCGATCTATATCTGATCACCAACTATAATCATCAAACCTGTGAATATCATACATGACACTCACTATGTCACCATCAACGACAACCCAAATAATAGATCATCAAAATAGTTATCCACTAATAGATCATCAAAACAAATATCTAGTAATAGATCATCAGACAACCACATAACATTTACTCTCATAAATCATTAGAAATCAACACATCACAATATCTGATCTCACAATATCCCTCAACCTCAAATCATTCTCAATAATGATCAAACATGATAACTCTCCAATGAACAATTTTCATTGTATCAGATACCCTAATATCCAAAAGATATGAGTATAAAAACTCTACTGGCTAAGTCAACAGGAATATGTAGGTATCATCCATTAACCAGCTAACAATAGCAGAGGCTGGTATGTGCCTCCATCTCCTACCAGTAGTAACAGAAGCTAAAACTACTGATGGTATGATCTGAAAAATCACCAGAGACTATAATCCTTGATCTCTATTAGGGTCAACCATGCTCAATGGTTAACCCATCACATGTAATATGTGTTACAACAACCAGACAGGTACTAAATAAAGAATGCTAATACATGTCATAAACTATAAAATTAAACATCATACCTATATGTCGTCTGGAGATATTCCATCGCTATCCAGTCCCCAACTTCTGACCTCAAAATTCCGAACATGAAAATCACCGGAAATCCATATAAATCCGAAATGGACATCCATGACATATACATAATGGAAAATCCGTACAATCCAAAATAACTACCCAGTTTGACCCGCAAACTTGGGCTAACCCAAATATCCAAAACACCAAAAGTAGGTATCATAACCCGCTCTGATACCAATAAATTGGTATCAGTTAAATCTCAAAAATCCATAACACGAAAAACAACAAGTATCACCAAACTTGGCGCTCTGATACCAAATAAATTGGTATCAGGTTATCGCAAATATCCATAATACGAAAACAAAGGATCGTAAAACTTAATCTCTGATACCAAATAAATTGTCACACCCCGGGGGAATCCATGTCCAAAGAAATTTTGGCAACATCTCCCCTGTACGGTGGACAATCTGAAACTTTCTACAATCACCATATACCTCAGCCACATGCGGCTGGAATAATAACAATAATAAAACAATCACCACGCAGTTAATATCAATTTCAGCCTCTGGCTGACACAACCACGCAGTTTAATAGTAAACAAATAGAACAGTAATACGATGACTCGAAAACAACCCTACTCAACTACACTCGTAAAGCTCAAATCCGATTTTTCCTACTCCACTACACTCATAAAACACAAATCCGACAAACTCACCTCTTCTGCCATCCAGGCAGGCATGGAGTAAAACATATCCAAATCATACCAAAATCCATCAACGATAAGAATCCATACAAGATCCATAAGTAAAACATTACAAGACCAAGACATAGTTTGATAGAGAAAACTAAAACAACAACTCGTAATCAGTAGAGGACTAGTACTACGTGCAATGGGGACTAGCGACTGGAATTGCTCCGGATAGCCTCAACCTGAAAATATCAACGGAGGAGGGTGTGAGTCCAACACTCAATAGGTACAACTGATATTCATAATAAAGTAAATAACAGACAACACTAATCATGCGTATAGTCTCCTGAATACGAGAAGAATAAATGCAACTGAAACAAAAACAGGAGAAAACTGAAACGCCCTGGCCCGGGCGGGCCCCCCCCGGACCGAACCAGGAACGACACCAGAATTATCTATCGGTTTGATGACTAGCTCCACATACCACCGGAGGTCCTTTCAGCGTGCTTTGTCCTCACTCGCACGCACCCTGGAAAACTTCCCAGGAGGTCACCCATCCTCAGATTTCTCCAAGCCAAGCACGCTTAACTTTGGAGTTCTTAAGTTTGGGCTTCCGAAAAGGAAGGTGCACCTTGGTGATATGGATAGTACCATCTAACCTTTTAAGTCATACTTAACCAGAATCTCAGAACCGGGGTATTACAATCACCCCCACTTAAAGACACAACGTCCTCGTTATGTAACCACGAATCACACCACAGATAAATCTCCCCCACTAAGCCACAACGTCCTCGTTGTGTAACCACGAATCTCACCACAGACAAATCCCAGAATCTCCCTTGCTAGGTGGTGCCCTGGGTGCTCCTGCCACAGGCGCACTCACGGGAGGTCCTTTCAACGTGCTTTGTCCTCACTCGCACGCACCCTGGAAAACTTCCCAGGAGGTCACCCATCCTCAAATTTCTCCAAGCCAAGCACGCTTAACTTTGGAGTTCTTAAGTTTGGGCTTCCGAAAAGGAAGGTGCACCTTGGTGATATGGATAGTACCATCTAACCTTTTAAGTCATACTTAACCAGAATCTCAGAATCGGGGTATTACAATCACCCCCACTTAAAGACACAACGTCCTCGTTGTGTAACCACAAATCACACCACAAACAAATCCCAGAATCTCCCTCGCTAGGTGGTGCCCTGGGTGCTCCTACCACGGGCGCACTCACGGTCGCAAGGTCGCTCTGATACCATCTGAAACGCCCTGGCCCGGGCGGGCCCCCCCCGGACCGAACCAGGAACGACACCAGAATTATCTATCGGTTTGATGACTAAATTGTCACGCCCCCAGAGGAGTCCCTGCCAGAAGAAATTTCGACAGCATCTCCCCTGTACGGGTGACAATCTGAAACATTACTACATACAAAATATACATCAGCCACACTCGGCTGGAATATGTACACAATAGAAATAATATAACCACGCAATTAATATATACAGCCAACCTGGCTGGACATAAATGAATAAAAACAACCACACAGTTAACAACAACCCACACGACTGGGAACATGCACAGCGGAAAACACAAAATAATACGAACGTAAAACTAACAATGGCACTAACAAAAATACCTACAACCACCAGACTAGACTCTAAAATCCATATTGAAGCATACAATACCAAGTTCACAAAATCAAAACATAAATTGCGTTAGCAATCAAAACCAGAAAAAGAAGCTATCCTCGAGTGTGTCGTGGGACTGGCAGCTGGAACTCTCCAAGCATCCATGACTCATCTACCTGTTACCTGGCGAAAACCATTTTACGGGGTGGTGAGTATTGGAACTCAGCGGGTAAGGAAAGAGATAGTGCATGAACATAACATATAACTAGAAGGCGAGCCAAGAGTATACAGTCTCATAAAAGAAATAGCAGATACTACAATAGAACCAAAATAAACACTCATACCTGAAACCATATCCTAGGCTAGGTATAGTAGGACAGAACCGATACTAATCTGCTACCATACTGCTCATAACTACAGAGGTAATCAACAAGGTATATACAAATTTCCAATGAATAAACCAGTATCTAAACATCTATATTGAGAATATATCTCAACACAAGTAAGCATATCAGCATACGTGAACAACAGCAGTAAGTAATAACAGCATATATAGACAGCAGCAGCCAAAATAAATACAATAACAACGTATGCACGGATGGTCACTCCCGCCCACCTCTCCGCACCATGACCCCTGTATGGTCGAGAGGCCGGGTCAGTGACAGACTGTACACCACTCCAGCTACCACTCACACGAGTGGCCGAGGGGACAGTTGCATAGTAGCTAACTAGCTACATCTGCGACGGGGTCCCTGCTGCTCGTACTCCAGCTACCACTCACACAAGTGGCCGAGTGCGGCACGACAGGACAAGCGGCATCAACTCCAGCTACCACTCTCACGAGTGGCCGAGGATGCAGCATGCATGCAATGACATGATGCGAACAATGCAACAGTCATCATATATATATAAGCAGAAACAGGTATGCTACATGAAGCCAGCATGCTCAATATCGTACATAAACAAACAACAGTTAAAGCATACAAATATGATATCTAGTATCTGCTACTGATCACGGACAACGACAAGAGACTGTATCGATATGGAAACGAATATCTCAAAGATAGAGTGGAAGTATCAAGCACAAGAAAAATTACGAGTGGAGTCAAGGTTAAACAGTCCTTATCCAAAATAATTCATGCACTAAGGTCAAAGTACTAAAAGAAAACAAAGCAAGAAGTACCCGCCTTTATATGTAGATCGTATCAACCGTCTTCAATCAACGTCCTGCAAATCACGTGATGTACAATTTAGCTAATTCATAAACGACACTAGCTAAACCGAAACCTAACTTAATTAGGGAAAAATCCTAATTCAACTATGAACTTCGATTCACCCAAATCTATCAAAATTCCCAACTACTTTTCAAGAGCCAATACCAAGAGCAAAAACCTTATTGGGTTCACCCTTAATCTAAACAACATTTCTAAAGCACCAGAAGGAACCAAAATGTGTTCAACCCAAGTTTAAACCTCCACCAAAAGCAAACATTAAAACTCTAGTGTTACATCATGGCTCCAAAACAGATCTGGAAGCACTACGACTAAAATGAAAACCTCATCAGATCATCAAACTGAATTTAAAACTTCATAAAAACCCAAATCAACGCACAATCCACCACATAATCTATCGAGAATTTGGAGGCTACCAAAGGAACAAAATCACCAACCATTTAAAGCTTAATCTACCCAGAACATGTACAGAAATTCAGGAAACCATGAAGAGGAGCAAAAGCATCTTCCATCGATCTTAATCTACCAATATCAGACTACAATCTCGAAGGTAATAGAAAAGCAAGCATCATCTGTCCTATCCCAAACGAATTCAAAGGAAAATATGAGCATGGCAGTAATAGCACAGTAGCCTTATCTAACCCCCACAAGGAACATGAAACTAACTAAATCATCACTGCCTACTTCGGTTAACAATGCCCAAAAACCTCTATAAAGTTTAATTGCTTACCTCTATGGTGGCAATCGGGCAGCAAAGCACACTAACGATCGGTGATCGAAGGCAACCACTGTTCCAAACCACTACTCGAACAGCAAGAAGCTGGAAATATCTTGGCGTCGGGTGATTGAAGGAGGAAGAATTCGGGCTCGGTGACGAAACCACGGTGCTACGGTGCTCGCGTGAGGGGAAGAGAGGGCGTCGGCGTCCGGATGCTCGCGGGAGGAAGAGGGATGGTGGCGTGTCGGCTTAGGGCACGGGAGAAGAGCTCGGCGCTGGAAGGGGAAAGAGGAGGTGTCGGGTAGGTTACGAGGGTTGGAGAGATTTTATAACAAATACTTAGGTTTAGTGCAATTAAACCCTAAGTTGATTTCCTTAATCAACTCCTACTTCCGGGTATTCCTAACAGGCTTTTATCGGCCCCATTAGTGCATCCCCTCTAAATACATCCTACGAGTTCCAATTAAATCCCAGAAAATTTCTAAAAAATCCTAAAAATTCCATTAAGGTTTTTCGTCTATTAAAACCTTATTATTTAATTATATTTATTACCGTATTTTACATTCTCCCCCACTAATAAAAATTTGGTCCCCAAATTTACTACTAGCTCAGGAATCCTCATCTAAGGATAACAATCAAACAACACACCCATATACTAGTCCATCATAATGTCATGATCAAATCCTTATGTCCATACAACAAACATACCCAAACATAAGAATACTGGCACAAAGTCTGTAATCTAACCTTCAACTAAAATCACCAAGTCCATAATTATCAAGGCATTATACTTTTTAAGTTACTATCAACATCAAAGACTAAATAATAGACCATCAAGTCTAATATCCACCAATAGATCATCAAAAGACAACATATCACCATATCTGATCTAACCAATGCCTGGCACCACAAATCATACGTGGTATAAACACATGGTACAAACAACCACCCAAGTACTAATAAATATGTATGATAACAATTTACAAACATACCTCCTATAACTTGGAGATTCCTGCCGCTGCCTGGTCTCACAACTCGAGAGTCACATCGAGGGATCAACTTACAAAGGGAAAACAAAACAACCGGAACACCGAAAATCATAAATCGAAACAAGATCAAAATTTCAGAATACAAAACACAACATTTGACTCGAACCATGCTCTGATACCATACAATTGGTATCAGATTAACTCGAATATAATCATAAATCGACACAAGATCGAAACTGCTCTGATACCACTAAATTGTCACGCCCCCAGAGGAGTCCCTGCCAGAAGAAATTTCGACAGCATCTCCCCTGTACGGGTGACAATCTGAAACGCCCTGGCCCGGGCGGGCCCCCCCCCGGACCGAACCAGGAACGACACCAGAATTATCTATCGGTTTGATGACTAGCTCCACATACCACCGGAGGTCCTTTCAGCGTGCTTTGTCCTCACTCGCACGCACCCTGGAAAACTTCCCAGGAGGTCACCCATCCTCAGATTTCTCCAAGCCAAGCACGCTTAACTTTGGAGTTCTTAAGTTTGGGCTTCCGAAAAGGAAGGTGCACCTTGGTGATATGGATAGTACCATCTAACCTTTTAAGTCATACTTAACCAGAATCTCAGAACCGGGGTATTACAATCACCCCCACTTAAAGACACAACGTCCTCGTTATGTAACCACGAATCACACCACAGATAAATCTCAGAATCTCCCTCGCTAGGTGGTGCCCTGGGTGCTCCTGCCACAGGCGCACTCACGGTCGCAAGGTGGCTCTGATACCATCTGTAACGCCCCGGCCCGGGCGGGCCCCACCCGGACCGAACCGGGAACGCCACCAGAATTGCCCATCAGGTTGACGACTAGCTCCACAGACCACCGGAGGTCCTTTCAACGTGCTTTGTCCTCACTCGCACGCACCCTGGAAAACTTCCCAGGAGGTCACCCATCCTCAAATTTCTCCAAGCCAAGCACGCTTAACTTTGGAGTTCTTAAGTTTGGGCTTCCGAAAAGGAAGGTGCACCTTGGTGATATGGATAGTACCATCTAACCTTTTAAGTCATACTTAACCAGAATCTCAGAACCGGGGTATTACAAAAACTGTACTAACCAGGACCAAGGTATAAAGGTAATAGGGTCGTCAAACTGAGGTTGTCATAATCCTGTATGCATGTCAATCATATGCATCCATATAAATGCAGCGAGTAAATGGAGCAAACACAAACAATAAATGTATCATGCATATGATGCCAATGACATGGTCACCCCTGACGCCAGTCAGCCATCTCACACACAATGGTGAGTCTGAGTCGGTAGAGCTGTGACAACCGTGCACTCTGACATCACTACCCCTGATGAGTGACCGAGTGGACGGGATGCTGTCGGAGTACACACATACTCCTACCCCGAAATAATAAATGGGGGAGCGCAATGCTCTCATCTCCCGGTACATGATGACGGGGAGGAGTCTCTGCCAGCTACCACGCTAAGTCACACTACACATGAGCGAACCAACGGAGCCAAACAAAGTCCAATTGCCTACCGGCTACAACGCTACTACACTAAACCAACGGAGCCAAACAGAGCGGAACTGTCTGCCGGCTACCACGTTGAGTCACCAGACCAACGGAGCCAAACAGCAGAACTGCCACACACCTGTCTGATATACCACTAACCCATGAGTGGTGGGGTGTACAGATACATGTAACTGGCGATGTGCTCAACAATAATGGAGCAGACAATCGCACAGCATGCAATCATGCAAGATGATGCATGACACTAAACATGACAATATCACGAATAGCATAGCATGCTCTATACATACATATAAAATGTGTACTACAAGATAATGAATCATATGGAAGGTACACAAACAGATAGGGTATCAAATAAACCCTAGGTCCTGAACATAATGTATCATATGGTTGGATCACTACCTAAAGCATGTATGATCAGGTAAATAATAACATGCAGTACATAATAAGTAAACAAGCAAACATGTAACAGATCATGTAGTGACCAACCGAAACAAATGGATAACACAATTATTGTTATATGTTAAACACATTATTATGCATATCAAAAGACATAAGTCAAAGTACCCGCCTCTAATCGAAAAGTCCAAACTGGTAGTCGAGATACGCATCTCGCGTCAAAGTCCTGTATCGAACATATAGATATGTTTTATTTAGCTACAAATCCAATAAATAGCTAAATAAAAATCTCTAACCCTGAATTAGGGAAAAACCCTAATTAACACATGAACATAAACCTAATTCACACTTAGTCAATTTGTATCCCTTCTACACTGGCATGCTACAATTATCCAACCTACATGAATCAGCAAAAATCACAAATCCATATTTAAAACTTACTACTAAATGCTCAATGCACCCATATACATAAACACAACTCCAATCCCTACCAAATTTGATATCAACCATGTCTTACCTAAATCGGTGTCAATCGCTTCCTCTTTGGCGATTCCTGTATCTGACCAGCCGCACTTTACTGTTGTACGCGATCCGGGAAACCCACTATCGAAGTTATGCAGTAAGAAACAATTGACCTCCAAGCCATATACTCAAATTAACTCTTATATAGATCAATCTTACCCAAAGCTGAAATGGTTGCTGCGATGGATGAAGAAAGAACCCGGAAGTGGAAATCTAGGGCTCGGCAGAACCTGATGGCTGGCGTCGGTCGGAGGCGCACTGTGGGTTGCGGCCGACAATCGGCTGAGAGGGCGAGGGTGAAGTCGGCTAGGGCAGAGAGGAGTCTCTGCGGTCAACACAAACTAGGGCACAGCGTCGGCTAGGGTAAAATCCTGCGTGAGGGCTCGGGTGGCGTCGTCGGGCAGAGACGAGAAGGAAGGAGGAAAGCGCTAGAGCAAAGAGTAGGGCTCTGCTCGACTGTGCTCGCGTGTCGCTGGCGCTTGGACAGGGAGGAAGAAGGGAGAGCGTCGGCGGCGGTGTTGTGCAGAGCTCGGCGTAGAGAAGGCTGGCGTCGCTATGGTGAAGGAGAGAAAGGAATCGGGAGAGGAAGTCGGCGCGAGGGAGGTTTAGGGCATGGTCCTTGGCGAGGAGATGAAGAGAAGGGGGAAGAAGGAACCGTCGGGCCGACGTCGGTTAGGGCAGAGAGTTCGCGTCGGCGGGGAAGAAGCCTCGGGCGCGAGAGAAAAATAAAAGAGAAAACAAAACAAAAGAAAAGAAAAAGAAATAAATAAATAAATAAATAAATATATATATATATATATATATATATATATATATATATATATATATATATATATATATATATATATATATATATATATAAGCATTTCCTCGCTTAAAACGGGGTAACCTAAACAGGCTTTTCCAGGCCCCGTTTTTATCCCCGTTAACTCGTCCGTACGAGCTCTGAAAAATTCTCGAAAAATTTCCAAAAATTTCGGAAAATTCTCTTATTAATATTCGCCTATTTTTCGGTATTTTACAAGTACAGATGCCGGCCCCATCAGTAGTTTGATTATTATTTTTATCTATTATGAAACTAGTTTTCAAAACTTCACAAATCAGTTTTAGATTTATTTTATTCACATGCATATTCGAGTTTTGTGAGTTAGATAGCGCTTACTAAGCAATTTTTCTTATAGTTGCATTTCCTCTTACTGCAGATAAAGGAAAGGAAAAGTTATAGCAAAGGAAGGCGACAAGGAGGTGCGGATGGATGTGTGATGTCTGGACTATAGAAGTCTTGGGATTTAGCATAAGAATTTATTAACAAAGAGTTGGGTAGAATGTATTAGATGAGTCATTTAGTCTTTCGCTGCTAGTTAATTGTATGTTTTGAGTTCTCTGAGAGTTTTAGGAATTACTTTCAACATGTGTGCAATGTTAGTTAAGATAAGTTAGTAGTCTAGTAGCGCTCCGCCCTCACAGTCCAGTAGCGAGGAGGGTAGGGTGTTACAGTTGGTATCAGAGCAGTTCCTATTCTCCAGCATCACACATCAGCACCAGCCTTGCCGTCTTCAAGTAAGAAAGTACTTAAATTCTTTTTAGTATGCTTTTCCTTTTTTGCAATAAAGAGAAATCTTTAGAAGTATTTGTTTATATGTGCTTAAGCTAGATAAAAGTTCTTGTATGAGGAACAGCATGAGGCAGAAATATCCAGAATTGTTCTAAGTTCGAGGATGAACTTTTTATAAGGTATGGAGAATTGTAACAACCCAAATTTTCTCATTTCAAGTCCTAATAGTACTTAAAAATATTTAGAAATGCTTTAGAAAAATTCTAGAGATTTTTAGAAATTTTTAGAGTATTTTTATGTAATTTTTGGAGTTTATTTGGTATTTTTACCAAAAGAAACAAGTTGCAAAAAATAAAAAAAATTAGCCGAGATTCAAACTTGCAACCTCCGGCCGAACCAAACCTTAAGCAAATCCGGCTGACCAAGTGGTCAAGCAAGCGGTTCTGTTTAGAAAAGGTAGCAAAATTTATTTAAGATAGTTAATAGAATATTGGATTATAAAAGGGATAAGTTGATGTTGGATTTGTCTGTTTAGAAAAGGTAGCGAATTTATTTAAGATAGTTAACAGAATATTGGATTATAAAAGGGATAAGTTGATGTTGGATTTGTCTGTTTAGAAAAGGTAGCGAATTTATTTAAGATAGTTAACAGAAATATTAAGTTATAAAAAGGGAGAACTTAGGGATTATTTTCCAAAACCTAAACCTCTCCTCTCCTTTTCTCTCCCGACGGCACAGCGTCACCTGTTTGGGCGAAGGAAAAAAGGGGGGGATCTAGGGTTCCTCTCCGGCGGCCGGCCAAGGGAGATTTCCGGGAGATCTTCACATGGTTGTGATCCTCTTGTCAAGGGGAAACTGTGAGCACGAAGGAGGGGTCGAAGCTTACAATTCCCGCAAACCCTAGAAGTTTTCTTTCCGGTTGTAAGCCCAAGAACGCAAAGGTAAGTGCTTCTCACCTGCAGTAGGAGTAGTTTCGGACCTTTGTTCTTGTTGAATTCGAAGCATGAGAAGCGCTTATAGTGCAGATTTTTAATTAAGCCTATAGTGTAGATTTTAATTAAGCCTATAGTGTAGATTTTAATTAAGCCTATAGTGTCGAAACTTACAATTCCCGTAAACCCTAGAAGTTTTCTTTCCGATTGTGTAATGACCCAAAATTTCTCGTTACGAGTCCTAATGGTACTTAAAAATATTTTAAAATGATTTAGAAATATTCTAGAGATTTTTAGAAATTTTTAGAGTATTTTTATGCAATTTTTAGATTCGTTTGGTATTTAATTTTCTCATTACGAGTCCTAATAGTGCTTAAAAATATTTAGAAATGCTTTAGAAATATTCTAGAGATTTTTTGAAATTTTTAGAGTATTTTTATGCAATTTTTGGAATTGTTTGGTATTTTTACCAAAAGAAACAAGTTGCAAAAAAATAAAAAGGATAAGTTGATATTGGATTTGTTTGTTTAGAAAAGGTCGCGAATTTAATTAAGGAGTTAACAGAAATATTAAGTTATAAAAAGGGAGAACTTAGGAATTATTATCCAAAACCTAAACCTCTCCTCTCCTTTTCTCTCCCAACGGCATGGCGTCTCCTGTTTGGGCGAAGAAAAAAGGGGGGGATCTAGGGTTCCTCTCCGGCGGCCGGCCAAGGGAGATTTCCGGGAGATCTTTACATGGTTGTGATTCTCTCGTCAAGGGGAAATCTTGAGCACACAGAAGGGGTCGTAGCTTGCAATTTCCTCAAACCGTAGAAGTTTTCTTTCCGGTTGTAAGCCCAATAACGCAAAGGTAAGTGCTTCTCACCTGCAGTAGGAGTAGTTTCGGACCTTTGTTCTTCTTGAATTCGAAGCATGAGAAGCGCTTATAGTGCAGATTTTAATTAAGCCTATAGTGCAGATTTTTAATTAAACATATAGTGCAGATTTTAATTAATCCTATAGTGCAGAATTTAATTAAGCTTATAGTGCAGATTTTTAATTAAGCTTATAGTGCTTATTTTAATTAAGCCTATAGTGCAGATTTTTAATTAAGTCTATAGTGTAGATTTTAATTAAGCTTATAATGCAGATTTTAATGAAGTCTATGGTGCAGATTTTAATTAAGCTTATAGTGCAGATTTTAATTAAGCTTATGGTGCAGATTTTTATTTAAGCTTATAGGGCAGATTTTAATTAAGCCTATAGTGCAGATTTTAATTAAGCTTCTAGTGCAGATTTTTATGTAAACTTATAGTGCAGATTTTAATTAAGCTTATAGTGCAGATTTTAATGTAAGCTTATAGTGCAAATTTTAATTAAGCTTATAGTGCAGATTTTATTAAGTATTAGTGCAGATTTCTGTTGAGCATTAGTATGCAGAATGTTTATTAGCATAGTATGCAGGATTTTAATTAGTATAGTATGTAGATTTATTTTTGTTAAACTGCAGTTTTGGAACTTCTCAAGCACAGCAGTTTCAGTTATTATGGCATTCAATTTAGTTTGTTTGAGTATTCGATTTCAGTTTGTTTAAGCATTCAATTCTAGGTTGTTTAAGCATTTACATTTCAGTTTTGTAAGAAGCAATATTTTTTTAGAAGTATTAACAAGAACACGTATTTTACTTGAACAAGTATAAGAAAGATAAAGAAAAGAAAGAAAAAAGCCAAGGCCTTAAGTAGATCCCAAAGTCAAGACCTTAGGGATTTTGGCACACAAGGTGCTAAAGAAAATACCGAGGCATTATATATTAGAAGTATTAAAAGATAACAAGTATTTTACTTTTATCAGTGGTACTGTGCTGGACTCTCAGTTGTCCTTGGGTTGGGCTCTCATAGTCGTCCCTAGGTTTAGATAACCTAGTAGTAACGGCACGACCAACGGTCGACGGTCGACGACCCGAGGGTCGCCAAATGGGCGGCTAAATGGGCCGCCAAATGGGTCGGGTCGTTACAATAGTAAACCCTACTAAATTCGGGACTAGCTACCTTGGGTCTAGTTAGGGATGCGCGCATAGCAAGTACAGTTGTCCAGCCCAAGAAGAAAGTTGATTATTATTTTGAAGTATTATAAGTACAAGTTTTTGAACAAGTAAAGTAAGTTTTACATAAGTATAAAAGTATTAAAGAAGAAGTTTTTAAACAAGTGGAATAAAAGAATAAGTTTAGAATAAATGAAATAAGTTTCATTTTGTTTTAAAAGCAGCAAGTTGAGTTTTCTTTTATGCTAGCATGTTATTTAGATTAGCTTACTGTTCTTTGCTATTTTCTGAGCATGAGTAGCTTTACATGTTTAGCATTTCAGCCTGTTTGATTTCTTTATTATTAGATGAGCATGAGTAGTCTTCAGTAAGTAATCAGTTAGTTCATGTTATAGATATATGTACATGCATATCAAGATTTTTGTAAGTTAGATAGCGCTTACTAAGCATTTTGCTTATAGATTGCATTTCCTCTTAATGCAGATACAGGAAAGGAAAACTTTTAGCAAAGGTAGGTGTCAAGGAGGTGCGGATGGATGTGTGATGCCCGGACTATGGAAGCCTTGGGACTTAGTTTAAGAATTTGTTAGATTAATTCTGTATATAGGTTGATAAGAAAGTGTTAGAGTAAGAAGATGTATTTTAGTTCGTTTCTGCTATTCATTACTTGCATGATTTGATTTTATTAAACCGCGTAGTGATGTTATTTCTTTTGTGTGTCTGATATATGTTCCAGCCAACTGTGGCTGATGTATATTATGTTTGTATCTCAGTTTAAGGTCATCGGTACAGGGGAGACTCTATCAAAATTTTTCAGTAGAGACTTCTCGTGATTTCGATCATACCGGTTAAGTAGAGTTAGTAGTTAAGTAACGGTCACCCTTAGAGTGTAGTAGTAGTAAGAAGGGTGGTCGTTACAGGTTGTAAGCCTAAGAACGCAAAGTTAAGTGCTTCTCACCTGCAGTAGGAGTAGTTTCGGACCTTTGTTCTTCTTGAATTCGAAGCATGAGAAGCGCTTATAGTGCAGATTTTTAATTAAGCCTATAGTGCAGATTTTAATTAAGCCTATAGTGCAGATTTTAATTAAGCTTATAGTGCAGAATTTTATATAGGCTTATAGTGCAGATTTTAATTAAGCTTATAATGCAGATTTTTATGTAAGCTTATAGTGCAGATTTTTAATTAAGCTTATAGTGCAGATTTTAATTAAGCTTATAGTGCAGATTTTAATTAAGCTTATAGTGCAGATTTTAATTAAGCCTATAGTGCAGATTTTAATTAAGCATATAGTGCAGATTTTTAATTAAGCTTATAGTGCAGATTTTAATTAAGCCTATAGTGCAGATTTTTAATTAAGCTTATAGTGCAGATTTTTATGTAAGCTTATAGTGCAGATTTTAATTAAGCTTGTAGTGCAGATTTCTTGTTGAGATTAAACAGATTTTTTAGAAGGCAGTCTTTGATTCTAGATGAGTTCGAGAGCTTAAATGATTGAAATCAATTTGGAAGTTTTAATGAAGTTTAGATCTCCTTGTAGTACAGAATTTTAGTGCAGTTTAGATCTCATTGTAGTACAGGTTTTTAAAAAGATTATATGCAGAATTTTGTTAACTTGAATATGCAGAATTTTAGTATGCAGATTTTGTTAAGCTTAGTATGCAAATTTTAGATAAGCTTATTATGCAAATTTTGATTAGCATAGTATGCAGATTTTTGTTTATGCATTTCAAAGTTAGAATTTGTTTAAACATTTCAATTTTTAAAGAAGCATTCTTTTATTAGAGGTATTAACAAGTATAAGAAAGATAAAGAAAAGAAAGAAAAATGTCAATGCCTTAAGTAGATCCCAAAGTCAAGACTTTAGGGATTTTGGCACACAAGGTGCTCGTTAAAATGCCAAGGTATTTAAAGAAGAAGTAATTAAGATAAATCAGCTTATAAATCAGTATTTTACTTTTATCAGTGGCACTGTGCTGGACTCTTAGTTGTCCTTGGGTTGGGCTCCCATAGTCGTCCCTAGGTTTAGATAACCTAGTAAACCCTACTAGATTCGGGACCAGCTATCTCGGGTCTAGTTAGGGATGTGCACATAGCAAATACAGTTGTCGGACCCATCAGCAGTTTGATTATTATTTTTATCTATTATGAAAATAGTTTTCAAAACTTCACAAATCAGTTTTAGATTTATTTTATTCACATGCATATTCAAGTTTTGTGAGTTAAATAACACTTACTAAGCAATTTTGCTTATAGTTGCATTTCCTCTTACTGCAGATAAAGGAAAGGAAAAGTTATAGCAAAGGAAGGCGACAAGGAGGTGCAGATGGATGTGTGATGCCTGGACTATAGAAGCCTTGGGATTTAGCATAAGAATTTATTAACAAAGAGTTGAGTAGAATGTATTAGATGAGTCATTTAGTCTTCCGCTGCTAGTTAATTGTATGTTTTGAGTTCTCCGAGAGTTTTAGGAATTACTTTCAACATGTGTGCAATGTTAGTTAAGATAAGTTAGTAGTCCAGTAGCGCTCCGCCCTCACAGTCCAGTAGCGAGGAGGGTGGGGTGTTACAAGTGGTGGCTCCAACTTGATCCAGTGGCGCCAAACAAACCAGGTAGGGCACTGGGATCGGGTGAGGAGACGCCGCAGAAGTTAGGGCACGATGGTGTCGGCGAAAGCGGGAAAGAGGGTGGCGCGATGTGGCTAGGGCACAGGGGAGGTCGGCGGCGTCGGCTATAGGGCGTTGGCGCTGCTGGCCAATCGGCACAACAGGAGCGAGGGGAGGGTTCAGCGGTGTCGGCAGAAGCACAGAGGGAGAAGAAGAAGAAGAGGAAGGATCAGGCAGGGCATAAATCTCGCGGCGTGCGACAACCGTTGCGTGTGGCGCCGGTTAGGGCACGGGTCGCGACGGGGAAGAAGAGGGGTGCATGGATTTTCGGCGAGGAAGGGAACGAAAATAAATAAAGAAAAGAAGAAAAAGAAAAAAAAAAGGAAAAGAAAACTTTTCCTCGTCAAAATGGGGTAGCCTAAACAGGCTTTTCCGGGCCCCATTTTTATCCCCGTTAACACGTCCGTACGATCTCCGAAAAATTCCCAAAAAATTCCCAAAAATTTCGAAAAATTTCCTTATTATTATTCTCTATTTTCCGGTATTTTACATTCTCCCCCACGAATAAAAATTTGGCCCCCAAATTTCATTATCTACCATCAACAAATACTAACAATAGGTAAAGAGTATAAAATGCTGAATGGTAAATTAAATCACATACCTCAAGTGAAAAGATGGGGGTATCGAGCTTGGATAAAAAAAAATAGATTACAACATTGTCAACAAGGACAATGGAAACCGATCCAAACAACCTAGGAATACCGAAATCATCGAGTTCATGAAAACATCTAGGGCTTTGTAAGCCTAAATGGTAAAATCTATAACTCATAATGCCCGTACAACAGGCATACTCAACTATAAGATCCTCGACAACAAGTCTGAAATCTAATCACCAACAATATAAATCACCAAAGAATAAATCCTCCAGTGTGAGAGCAACGCTCCATCACATGAAATACCACATATGTGAGAGCAACGCTCTACCACAAGAAATCCTCAATATGTGGGAGCAACGCTCCACCACAACCATCCATAACATGTGGGAGCAATGCTCCACCACAAGAATCCATAAATACCGCTAGAGCATTGGTAAGCCCAAATGACATTACCAAAAACTCATAATGGCCAGAATGTGACCACCCTCGTCTAGCAATCAACAGTGGCAAGATATGCGGACAAACAATCTATGCCAAGAATAATATCAAAATCGACCATTTCCAATACTAAAAGATCTACCATAAGTATCATGTTGCCAAAATCTAACGGGCAACTCTGACATCCTAGTGACGTCCATGGTGTCACCGGAGGGTAGAGAGACGGTAAGTCGCTGCGATCTGAAAGCCGGTAATCTACTAATCTCCCGCATAAAGGTACGAGATATAAAAGAATGCGAGCTACCAGTATCTATCAGCATATCAGCAGATAATGCATAAATAGAAATCGTACCGCGAAAAATGAATCCGTCGGCATGCTGCGCATCCTCTCTGGTGACCGCATGAATACGCCCAGTCTTTGGCGGAAGAAGAGGTGGTAACACTGCCTGCGACTGCTGCGTCTGGGCAGGAGCCTGCCACTGAGGCGGTGCTGGATACTGTGCCAGAGAAGTCTGAGAGGACAGCGACTGATACTGTACCGATGGCTGGGACTGCGTCTGATACTGGGCCTGTGGCTGGGGTTGCAGCTGATACTGCCCCTGAGTCAGATAATGAGATCCCGGAACTGAGCTAATGAGATAATGAGATCCCGGAACTATGGGAGTATTGGAGTACTCCTGTCTGAACATGCCAAATTCAGTTGCTGCAGGGGGAGCACTCCGCTGCTGGCCATGCGAAGGTTGGGCTCTTCGCCCTCCTCGATAAGTTTCGGACTGACTGATCTGTCCTCTATGACAAGACCCTCCGGAAGCCATTGGCTGAGTCTTCTGCGGACAATCTCAGCTTTGGTGCCCAGGCAGTTTGCAATAAAAGCAAACTGGTTGTCCCAGAGAGCAGGCTGGGGTGATGTGATCTCTGGACCCACATCTGAAACTGTAACGACCACCCTTTTTACTACTACTACTCTCTAAAGATGACCGTTACTTAATTACTAACTCTACTTAACCGGTATGATTAAAAATCACATGGAAACCCTACCGAAAAATTTCGGCAGAGTCTCCCCTGTACCGATGACCATATTCAACAATACATGCAATATATACTCAGCCACAAGCTGCTGGAACACATATCAATCAACCAAGCAGTATAATAAATCCAAAATAAAGAAAACAATGCCACAACTCATCACACCATATCACAATTCATCTACTATGTCCTAATCACATCAAAATATCATGTACTATCTCAAATACTTCTAACATAGCAAAAGACAATAGAAACTAAACGCGGAAGCTTAATAATGAAATACAACTTCTTACTTCCTAATTTTCTTATCATCCTAAATAAAGAATTAATCTAAACAAATTCTTAACTAAGTCCCAAGGCTTCCATAGTCCTGGCATCACACATCCTTCGAACACCTCCTTGTCACCTTCCTTTCTATATCTTTTCCTTTCCTGTATCTGCAGTAAGAGGAAGTGCAATCTATAAGCAAAATTTGCTTAGTAAGCGCTATCTAACTCACAAGATCACGAATGTGCATGTATACGAAAAGAACTAGAAACCATATGCTCTAAAAAGAAATAAAGCATAAACATAACTGCTCATGTCAAACTAATAGCAAAGAAAAGCTAAGGAATCTACTCATGTAATTCTAATAGCTAATCATGCTACTCATCTAACAGGTAAACAAGAAAACTACTCATCCACTAGATAAACATGGTAGAGTAAAGAACTAAACTTACTGATTTTTAGAACTATATGAACCTTATTTCATTTTTTCTAAACTTAATCTTTAATACTTTATGTTTATGTAAAACTCGTTTTACTTGTTCGAAAATTATACTTATAATACTTCAAAATAATAATCAACTTCTTCTTGGGTCCGACAACTGTACTTGCTATGCGCGCATCCCTAACTAGACCCGAGATAGCTGGTCCCGAATCTAGTAGGGTTTACTAGGTTATCTAAACCTAGGGACCGACTATGGGAGCCCAACCCAAGGACTACTGAGAGTCCTGCATACTAGGTTATCTAAACCTAGGGACCGACTATGGGAGCCCAGCCCAAGAACTACTGAGAGTCCTGCATACTAGGTTATCTAAACCTAGGGACCACTGAGAGTCTAGTACAGTGCCACTGATAAAAGTAAAATACTTGTTATCTTTTAATACTTCTAATATATAATGCCTCGGCACTTTCTTTAGCAACTTGTGTGCCAAAATCCCTAAAGTCTTGACTTCGGGATCTACTTAAAGCCTTGGCCTTTTCTTTCTTTTCTTTATCTTTCTTATACTTGTTAATACTTCTAAAAGAATACTTCTTTAAAAAGAAACTGAAATCTTTAAGAGAATTCTAACTTTGAAATGCTTAGATAAACTGAAATTCCACACTTAAACATACTAAGAGTGAATGTTTAAACAAACTGAAAGGGAATACTTAAACAAACTAAGATTGGATGCTATAACAACTGAAACTGCTATACTTGGGAAGTTCTAAAACTGTAGTTTAAACAGAAATAAATCTACATGCCATCTTAACAAAATAAGTTGCATACTAAGCTAATCAAAATGTTGCATACCAAAAGCTTTAACAAAATCTGCATGTCAAACTTAATAAAAATCTACACTTGTGGCTCTAAAGGGATTGTTCATGCTTAGTTATTCAACACAAAACTAAATCTAAACATGGTCAAGGTACCACCAATTGAGCCATAAATTTGTCCAAACACACGTGGACAACAGCTAGCGTATGTATCAACAAGTAAAACAAATAGCTACAGTGGTAATCCTAAGGCTATACCCACAATGGAGTAATCCAGGACCCTTAACTTTGCTTTAAATAAATTAAACTTATGATACACATGTACAAGAAAACCATAACTACAAGAAAACCCAAGCTCATCACATTCTAACCTATCATTCTTAGCCTTATATACAGTGAGGTATGATAGCAAAATTTCATCATATCAGTTAGACAAATGCATACAGCATGGCTTAACTCAAGCATGACAACGTGTAAGCCCAAATCATTTTTTTTTCTCAAGCCTCTAAGCGTCCCAGAATGAAAGAAAATACCCTAAGCATGAGGATCAACTACTTCTTTAGCCAAGTATGTGCAAAGATACTCTAAACTTGTCTAAGTATAGAAACCCTACCACTAAGATTACATAAGCACATCAACTTAATGTGTTCTTGAAATTTAGGTGGTCTGCTTTTGTGTTATCTCTTGCACAGCAATTAGCTTTAACATTTTGTTACAATTCTTCTTATTGAGGAAACTGATGAATATCCCTATCAGTAACTCACACGGCAACTAAACAAAAAAAAAAAAAGAAACTATGCAAAGCTTTGAAAATCAAAAGACACAAGAAAACATCAATTGAAATCCGAAACCACCCTTACCGCAGGTGAGTAAGCGACTTACCCTTGCGTTTGGGACTTACAACCGGAAGAGGAAGGCTCTAAGGTTCGGAGAAACTTCAAATTTCGGCTCTTCTTCGTGCTCAAAGATCCCCCTCGACAATGGTGGTCGCACACGGTTGAGGACCCGCCGGAAAACCCTTCGCCGGCGCCGGAGAGAAGAACCCTAGCCTTGGTTGCGGTTTCGCCCGAGAGAAGCCGCCCGAGCTGCCTTTGTCGCGCGAGAGAGTCGCCGTCGCCGAGAGAGGAAAGGGATCGGGAATTATGAGAGAAATTTCTAGGTTTTTGAAAAAAAAGAAACTCAATTCCTTTCTTATACTAGGGTTTCCTATTATCTAACTACGGCTTAAGAATATTTCACACCATATATATTTAACAAAACTTGCTTAGCTCAGTTGGTTGGCTGACTTTGGTTAGGGTCTGGTTCGGTCCGAGATCTTGGGTTCAAAACCCGACCTTAACACTTTTTATTTTATTTTATTATTTTTTTAAACTTCTTCCTCTTGGTAAAAATACCAAACGAACTCCAAAAATTCCATAAAAATACTCTAAAAATTTCTAAAAATCTCTAGAATATTTTTATAGCATTTCTAAATATTTTTGAATTATTTCTGGGCTCAAAATGAGGAAATTTGGGTCGTTACAATTCTCCACACCTTATAAAAAGTTCATCATCGAACTTAGAATAATTCTAGATCTCTCTGTCTCATACTGTCCTTACGCTCCTAAATAATTTCCTCGTGCTTCTGGTTCTAAATAACTTTCACTAATGGTACTCTTTGTTCCTTAGTCTCTTAACTTCTCGGTCCTCTATCATTCATATCGAATCGTACCCATTAGTGGTCCTTGGAAGGCTTATTATAAGGTCTCTGAAGACCATAGGTGCATTAGTTACACCAAATGGCATGACTACAAATTTGTAGTGTCCATTTCTGGTCCTGGAAACTGTTCTGGGTGCATCACTTCCTTTCACTTTCAACTGATGGTTCCCCAAAACGCAGGTCTGTTTTAGAGAACATTATTACCCTCTTTAGCTGATCCAATAGATCATCTATTCTGGGAAGAGGGTACTTGTCCTTAACTGCTACTTTGCTCAGCACTCTAAAATCTATGCACATCCGCATAGATCCGTCTTTCTCCTTAACGAACAACTCTGGGGCTCTCCCGGGTGAATGACTAGGGCGGATAAAACCCTTGTCAAGTAGCTCCTAAAATTATTCTTGTAACTCTCTTAACTCTGCTAGAAAAATTCGATACAGAGCTTTTGAAATTGAACTGGTATCAGGAAACAACTCAATTTCAAACTCTACTTCTCTGTTGAAAGGTAGTCCAGGTAGCTCTTCTAGAAATACCTTTGGGTATTCGTAGACTACCCGAATGTCTTCCTGCTTGGGTCTTTCTTGTTATCATTGTCCTTCTAGTTCTAATTACTTAACTGGAATTTCTGACTCCCCACTGTCTTGTCCTCTATCTAAACATCTAACTATGCCAAGAATAATACTTGACATCTTCTCTATCCTTTCTAAACAAACTTATGTATATGAACATAAGAGAAACAAAACTAAAATTGTCTCTATTTTTTTCAAAGCATATGTATCAAAACATAGAAAATTAAAACATGAATTTTCTTCTTTCCTAAGCACATATAAGCAGATACTCTATACTGCAAATAATAATAAAAGTATAAAAGAAAACTTAAATACTTTCTAACTTGAAGACGGCAAGAATGGTGCTGATGTGTGATGCTGGAGAATGGGAACTGCTCTGATACCAACTATAACGACCACCCTTTTTACTACTACTACTCTCTAAGGGTGACCGTTACTTAACTACTAACTCTACTTAACCGGTATGATTAAAAATCACATGGAAACCCTACCGAAAAATTTCGGCAGAGTTCCCCTGTACCGGTGACCATATTCAACAATACATGCAATATATACTCAGCCACAAGCGGCTGGAACACATATCAATCAACCACGCAGTATAATAAATCCAAACTAAAGAAAACAATACAACAACTCATGTTAGGATCGATGATCGCGGCAAGAGAGGGGGGGGTGTGAATAGCCGACCCCAAAATCGCGTTTCTTTCTACAAATTAGGGTTAGCGCAGCGGAAAATAAAACAATAGAAACAAAGATAAGAAGATCAAACCTCAACGCGATGATGTAACGAGGTTCGGAGATGAAACTCCTACTCCTCGGCGTGTCCGTAAGGTGGACGAAGCCTATCAATCCGTCGGTGGATGAGTCCCCGAAAAACCGGCTAATATAAACTCCTTATCGGTGGAGAAACCTCGCCACAAGAACTTTGCAACAGCAATAAGGAGTACAAAGAAGAGCAAGCACAAAATACACAATAAATGTACAAATACTCGCTTGCCTTCTCGTCGACTGAAGTCCCAGATGAAGCACCAACTTCACGGACGAATGCCAACAAGCAACTCAGTCAAAGAAGCTCCCCCGAAGCTTCGGAGCTCAGCAAAGCTCAAGCACAGCTTTCAGAAGAACAGCAGCTCGAGGAGGAAGAAGAAGTGTAGTAGTCAGCAATCCTCGATCTCTTCTTATATTCCCTGATATCCTGGCTAACCTGCGAACCTGCAAGCAAAAAGACCAGAACACAGAAGCCCGAAATAACCTAGCCGTTGAGTCACAACGGCTAAGGCTGGACCGATCAGGCTCCACCCTGATCGGTCCAGAGTGCTGCTGATCGGTCATGGGGACCGATCAGAGCTTCCTCTGATCGGTCCAGGGACCGATCAGAATCCTTTTCTCCCGAACTTCTTGCCTCTGATCGTTGTTTCCTGATCGGTCTGCAGACCGATCAGATAACACTCAGTAGGCTACTGTTTGGTTATTGATCGGTCACCAGACCGATCCAGATACCAGTGTATCACTGGATCGATCCACTGATCGATCCAGAGCTTGGTTTTTTTTTTCCAAACCAAGTCCCAAACCTTCCAAACCAACATCCGGTCAACCTTGACCTGTTGGTACATCATGCTTAGCATCCGGTCACTCCCTTGACCTGCTAAGACTCCCCACCAAGTGTCCGGTCAATCCCTTTGACCCACTTGGACTTTTCTCTTCGTGTCAAGTATCCGATCACTCCCTTGACCTACTTGACCTTCTCAACACCAGATGTCCGATCACCCTTGATCCATCTGGATTTTCCCTTGCCCGGCTTCACTCACCAGGACTTTCACCTAGCTTCACTCACTAGGATTTTCACCTGGCTTCACTCACCAGGATTTCCAATCTGCCCGGCTTCACTCACCAGGACTTTCCCATTGCCTGGCTTCACTCACCAGGACTTTCCCTTTCACCTAGCTTCACTCACTAGGATTTTCACCTGGCTTCACTCACCAGGATTTCCAATCTGCCTGGCTTCACTCACCAGGACTTTTCCGTCTGCCTGGCTTCACTCACCAGGACTTTCCCACTGCCTGGCTTCACTCACCAGGACTTTCCCACTGCTTGGCTTCACTCACCAGGACTTTCCACATCCGGTCCAGAGAACGAGCTACCGAGCCCTCTCTGACCACAGTTCGGAGAACGAGCTACCGAGCCCTCTCCGACTTCCATCCGGTCCAGAGAACGAGCTCCCGAGCCCTCTCTGACCTAGTCTAGAGAACGAGCTACCGAGCCCTCTCCGACTTCCACTTCTGGTCCAGAGAACGAGCTACCGAGCCCTCTCTGACCTAGTCCGGAGAACGAGCTACCGAGCCCTCTCCGACTTCCACTTGCCAAGTTCCCATACTTGGATTTTTCCCGTGCCAAGCTCTCTGCTTGGACTTTTCCCGTGTCAGGTCAACTCACCTCGGGTCAACCAGGTCAACCTAGACCTAAGGTTGCACCAACAATCTCCCATCAAAATACAACTCTTTTGTTCTTGTCAAACATCAAAATATAACTCGAGTCAGGTCAACTCGAGTCGGGTCAACCAGGTCAACCTTGACCTAAGGTTGCACCAACAATCTCCCCCTTTTTGATGTTTGACAATACCTTTAAGTTAGGCTAATCCAATAGCCTCAACTTTCTTCATGCCACTAGGTAATGAAACATAAGTTACAACCTTACATTCTCCTTCTAAGAAGGCAACCTCCTTCTTAGATAATGAAGGCCTAACTTAAACCCTTCATTCTCCCCCTATTGGCACACATCAACAAACTCTCCCCCTGAAGAGTAAGTTATTGTTGTTCACAACTTCACTCGTCGTGATCAACAAACTCTCCCACTAACTCCAATGTTCTTCCTTGAACATTCTCTAGACATTCTTCCCCTGTTTGACACACATCAAAAGGAGTGAATCAAGGTCAAGAGTTTCTCCCTAATGAAAGTCCCATACCTTTCATTGAAACCCTTAATTTCCCCCTTGATACTAAATTCAACAATCAACTTAGTAATAATCTCATATCACTCATCCTCAAAAATTTCGACGAGTAAAAACTCCCCCTAAAAGTCAACTCCTCCTTGACTAATGGGTAAAATTCCCCCTAAAGGTCAACTCCCCCTTGACCATTGCACCAACAATGTCTTGGTGAGTTTCAAACCTTTAGAAACCTAAAACACCACTTCCCGAGCTGCAATTTCAGACAAACAGTCGAAATTCAACAGGTTGGCACGCCCTGATCGGTCACCAGACCGATCAGGGATTCCCTGGATCGGTCACGGTGACCGATCCAGGCACCCCTGATCGGTCCACAACTCTGATTTCTGATTTCTGATTTCTTCTCCCGAAATTCAGAAACCTCTAGAAAATCACAGAAAATTCGAAAAATTGTGAAATTTTGAGGATACATTCCTCATAACATATACTATCATGGAAAAATAGTTTTCTATGAAAATAACTTCCATTTTTCAATCTTGATACAAAGTTCAAAAGTCTTTGAAATAGCTCAAAGTTAACTTATCTTTGTATCAACTTGTTCAATGATGAATTCTATTACTAGAAAAGCTTCATCAAGGTTTTTCAAATCAATTTTGAAATGATTTTAAACCCTTTAATTTAGGACCACAATCTTTGGGCTAAATGTACATGACTTGTACACAAGCTTTCCCTATGATCCTCAATTTCGAATTAGACTCATCTAGGTACAAGAGCTATGTACCTTGATCCTAACTCAAAATCCTAATATCTCACACACATCTAAGATGTATCAAACACATCCAAGTCAATTTTGATGTGAGATATGAGTTTAGGTCATCATAGGCTAAGTTCTCATGCATTTTCTAAACAACAATTTGATCTCCATATCAAATTGTGTTTTTGTCCTTAAATCAAATTAATTGATTATAAATGCAAAAGATGATGACATGGCATATAATGATATCATAAGTGAAACATGTGCCAATGTCATGATGTCATGGCATAAAGTATGAAACTTAAAATAAAGCATGACATTTAACTAACCTAAGCATTATCATGACATTTTAAATAATCATAAAATAAATATGATGTCATGACATGGCATATGGCAAACAATATATGGCAAATAGCACATAAAGGTATAGAAAATACTTAATTCTAGCCTTAGTTGTCATTGTTGATAGTTTTGATCATTTTGCCATAGGTTCTATATTCCTAAGTGTAATAGACCTAAAATCACATACCAAGGATGTTTAGATCACTATGTGCCAATTAAATTGACCTAAGAGAACTCCTCAAATGTGATTGGCACATCCTAATCACCTTAGGAATAATTTTCAATTTCATTTTCAAGGCTTGATTGCACCTTGAAAATTCCTAAAGTGCCACCTTTTGCCATGATTAGGTTAACTACCTATTCAAGTAAGGTTGGCACACCCTAACTCATCTAGCGTGATGAAATCACGCTCCTAGGAACCCAATACCTATTGGAGCTCATTGGGTTTACTAAGTATTCACTAGGGATGACTTCCCTAGCAACCCTTCTAATGACCCTCCTAGGCTTTAAAGCCTTGGTCATTTGGGACTCATCAAGATCAACTCTAGGGGTGACTCCCCTTGTGACCTTGGTGATGGTCTTTCTAGCCCTAGACTTTGTTCCATAATCGAATGGAACATTGTGATAAGTGGGCTTGACCACTTGGGACTTAGGTTTGTGACCCAAACCTTTCTTGTCCTTGGACTTGAGTTTTTGACCCCTAGACCCTAGAATCAAATCCTCAAGAGCCTTTTCTAGAGAGTCAAGTCTTGACCTTAAGACTTGATTCTCCTTCTCTAATACCTCAATTTTTAATTTTTCATTTTTCTTTGAGGTATTCCTAGGCATGTGTCTAGTTGATTTGGGATTCCTACCTAGATTTTCCTTAGCCTTAGATGAGTTAATTCTAGGGTTGGCTTTCCAAGTGTTATCCTTTTCTAGGCTCACATGTTTGACACCTAAGCATGTGTATCGATTTCTAATGTTATCATGCTTACCATTATTAACAATAGCAATAAGGCTACTAGCATGTGTCTTATTATTATTGCAATAATGTGCCTTAGAGATTACCTTAGGGTTTGCCTTAACTCCCCCTATCGATGTGCTCGTCCTCTTGTCCTTGTGAGGTTGCCTCCCCCTCGGACATTGGCTCCGATAATGTCCCCTTCGCTTGCATTGGAAGCACACCACGTGCTCCTTGCTCTTGCGTATCGGGACTCCGGCTTCCTTGACTTTTGGTGCCGGTGGAGTCTTCCTAATCCTCCTTGGACACTTACTCTTGTAATGTCCATACTCCCTACACTCAAAGCACATTATGTGTAATTTATTTGAAATTAAATGGCTTGAGTTACCTAGGGTTGAGGATGGATGTGAGCTCTCTTCTTCATCCCTTACGGAGATAGAAGCTTCTTCTTCTTGCTCCGATCTTGAAGAAGAACTCTCCTCCTCTTCTTCTTTAGATGTTGAGTGACCCTCAACTTCTAAATCCATTCCTCCATGAAATGAGTTCCTTGGCTCACTTGACTCCTCTTCATGGCTTGAAGTGGAGTTCCCCTCATGGAACTTAGCCAAGTTGTTCCACAACTCCTTGGCATTGTTGTATCCACCTATCTTACATAGAATGTCATTAGGTAATGAGAATTCAAATACTTTCATTACCTCATCGTTGATTGTGGAATGGTGGATTTGTTCCCTTGTCCACTTCTTCTTCTCGAGTGGTTTTCCTTCCTTATCCATTGGAGGCTTGAAACCTAATTGAACACAACTCCAATTTTCAAGGTTAGTCATAAGAAAATACCTCATTCTTACCTTCCAATACGCGAAGTCATCGCGGTCATAGAAAGGTGGAATGGTGATGTCTTCTCCAAGTTGATCCATCTCTAGCTTGTGCTCCCCTGGGTGTTGATCCAACGAAGAGCGACCTCGCTCTGATACCACTTATTAGGATCGATGATCGCAGCTAGAGAGGGGGGGTGTGAATAGCCGACCCCAAAATCACGTTTCTTTCTACAAATTAGGGTTAGCGCAGTGGAAAATAAAACAATAGAAACAAAGATAAGAAGATCAAACCTCAACGCGATGATGTAACGAGGTTCGGAGATGAAACTCCTACTCCTCGGCGTGTCCGTAAGGTGGACGAAGCCTATCAATCCGTCGGTGGATGAGTCCCCGGAAAACCGGCTAATATAAACTCCTTATCGGTGGAGAAACCTCGCCACAAGAACTTTGCAACAGCAATAAGGATTACAAAGAAGAGCAAGAACAAAATACACAATAAATGTACAAATACTCGCTTGCCTTCTCGTCGACTGAAGTCCCAGATGAAGCACCAACTTCACGGACGAATGCCAACAAGCAACTCAGTCAAAGAAGCTCCCCCGAAGCTTCGGAGCTCAGCAAAGCTCAAGCACAGCTTTCAGAAGAACAGCAGCTCGAGGAGGAAGAAGAAGTGTAGTAGTCAGCAACCCTCGATCTCTTCTTATATTCCCTGATATCCTGGCTAACCTGCGAACCTGCAAGCAAAAAGACCAGCACACAGAAGCTCGAAATAACCTAGCCGTTGAGTCACAACGGCTAGGGCTGGACCGATCAGGCTCCACCCTGATCGGTCCAGAGTGCTGCTGATCGGTCATGGGGACCGATCAGAATGCTTTTCTCCCGAACTTCTTGCCTCTGATCGTTGTTTCCTGATCGGTCTGCAGACCGATCAGATAACACTCAGTAGGCTACTGTTTGGTTACTGATCGGTCACCAGACCGATCCAGATACCCAGTGTATCACTGGATCGATCCAGAGCTTGGTTTTTGCCCAAACCAAGTCCCAAGCCTTCCAAACCAACATCCGGTCAACCTTGACCTGTTGGTACATCATGCTTAGCATCCGGTCACTCCCTTGACCTGCTAAGACTCCCCACCAAGTGTCCGGTCAATCCCTTTGACCCACTTGGACTTTTCTCTTCGTGTCAAGTATCCGATCACTCCCTTGACCTACTTGACCTTCTCAACACCAGATGTCCGATCACCCTTGATCCATCTGGATTTTCCCTTGCCCAGCTTCACTCACCAGGACTTTCACCTAGCTTCACTCACTAGGATTTTCACCTGGCTTCACTCACCAGGATTTCCAATCTGCCCGGCTTCACTCACCAGGACTTTCCCACTGCCTGGCTTCACTCACCAGGACTTTCCCTTTCACCTAGCTTCACTCACTAGGATTTTCACCTGGCTTCACTCACCAGGATTTCCAATCTGCCTAGCTTCACTCACCAGGACTTTTCCGTCTGCCTGGCTTCACTCACCAGGGTTTTCACAACTGCCTGGCTTCACTCACCAGGACTTTCCCACTGCTTGGCTTCACTCACCAGGACTTTCCCACTGCCTGGCTTCACTCACCAGGACTTTCCACATCCGGTCCAGAGAATGAGCTACCGAGCCCTCTCTGACCACAGTTCGGAGAACGAGCTACCGAGCCCTCTCCGACTTCCATCCGGTCCAGAGAACGAGCTCCCGAGCCCTCTCTGACCTAGTCCGGAGAACGAGCTACCGAGCCCTCTCCGACTTCCACTTCTGGTCCAGAGAACGAGCTACCGAGCCCTCTCTGACCTAGTCGGGAGAACGAGCTACCGAGCCCTCTCCGACTTCCACTTGCCAAGTTCCCATACTTGGATTTTTCCCGTGCCAAGATCTCTGCTTGGACTTTTCCCGTGTCAGGTCAACTCACCTTGGGTCAACCAGGTCAACCTAGACCTAAGGTTGCACCAACAATCTCCCATCAAAATACAACTCTTTTATTCTTGTCAAACATCAAAATACAACTCGAGTCAGGTCAACTCGAGTCGGGTCAACCAGGTCAACCTTGACCTAAGGTTGCACCAACAATCACACCATATCACAATTCATCTACTATGTCCTAATCACATCAAAATATCATGTACTATCTCAAATACTTCTAACATTGCAAAAGACAATAGAAACTAAACGCGGAAGCTTAATAATGAAATACAACTTCTTACTTCCTAATTTTCTTATCATCCTAAATAAAGAATTAATCTAAACAAATTCTTAACTAAGTCCCAAGGCTTCCATAGTCCTGGCATCACACATCCTTCGAACACCTCCTTGTCGCCTTCCTTTCTATATCTTTTCCTTTCCTGTATCTGCAGTAAGAGGAAGTGCAATCTATAAGCAAAATTTGCTTAGTAAGCGCTATCTAAATCACAAAATCACGAATGTGTATGTATACGAAAAGAACTAGAAACCATATGCTCTAAAAAGAAATAAAGCATAAACATAACTGCTCATGTCAAACTAATAGCAAAGAAAAGCTAAGGAATCTACTCATGTAATTCTAATAGCTAATCATGCTACTCATCTAACAGGTAAACATGAAAACTACTCATCCACTAGATAAACATGGTAGAGTAAAGAACTAAACTTACTGATTTTTAGAACTATATGAACCTTATTTCATTTTTTCTAAACTTAATCTTTAATACTTTATGTTTATGTAAAACTCGTTTTACTTGTTCGAAAACTTATACTTATAATAATTCAAAATAATAATCAACTTCTTCTTGGGCCCGGCAACTGTACTTGCTATGCGCGCATCCCTAACTAGACCCGAGATAGCTGGTCCCGAATCTAGTAGGGTTTACTAGGTTATCTAAACCTAGGGACCGACTATGCGAGCCCAGCCCAAGGACTACTGAGAGTCCTGCATACTAGGTTATCTAAACCTAGGGACCGACTATGGGAGCCCAGCCCAAGGACTACTGAGAGTCCTGCATACTAGGTTATCTAAACCTAGGGACCGACTATGGGAGCCCAGCACAAGGACTACTGAGAGTCTAGTACAGTGCCACTGATAAAAGTAAAATACTTGTTATCTTTTAATACTTCTAATATATAATGCTTCGGCACTTTCTTTAGCACCTTGTGTGCCAAAATCCCTAAAGTCTTGACTTCGGGATCTACTTAAAGCCTTGGCCTTTTCTTTCTTTTCTTTATCTTTCTTATACTTGTTAATACTTCTAAAAGAATACTTCTTTAAAAAGAAACTGAAATGTTTAAGCGAATTCTAACTTTGAAATGCTTAGATAAACTAAAATTCCACACTTAAACATACTAAGAGTGAATGCTTAAACAAACTGAAAGGGAATACTTAAACAAACTAAGATTGGATGCTATAACAACTGAAACTGCTATACTTGGGAAGTTCTAAAACTGTAGTTTAAACAGAAATAAATCTACATGCCATCTTAACAAAATAATTTGCATACTAAGCTAATCAAAATGTTGCATACCAAAAGCTTTAACAAAATCTGAATGTCAAACTTAATAAAAATCTACACTTGTAGCTCTAAAGGGATTGTTCATGCTTAGTTATTCAACACAAAACTAAATCTAAACATGGTCAAGGTACCACCAATTGAGCCATAAATTTGTCCAAACACACGTGGACAACAGCTAGCGTATGTATCAACAAGTAAAACAAATAGCTACAGTGGTAATCCTAAGGCTATACCCACAATGGAGTAATCCAGGACCCTTAACTTTGCTTTAAATAAATTAAACTTATGATACACATGTACAAGAAAACCATAACTACAAGAAAACCCAAGCTCATCACATTCTAACCTATCATTCTTAGCCTTATATACAGTGAGGTATGATAGCAAAATTTCATCATATCAGTTAGACAAATGCATACAGCATGGCTTAACTCAAGCATGACAACGTGTAAGCCCAAATCATTTTTTTTTTCTCAAGCCTCTAAGCATCCCAGAATGAAAGAAAATACCCTAAGCATGAGGATCAACTACTTCTTTAGCCAAGTATGTGCAAAGATACTCTAAGCTTGTCTAAGTATAGAAACCCTACCACTAAGATTACATAAGCACATCAACTTAATGTGTTCTTGAAATTTAGGTGGTCTGCTTTTGTGTTATCTCTTGCACAGCAATTAGCTTTAACATTTTGTTACAATTCTTCTTATTGAGGAAACTGATGAATATCCCTATCAGTAACTCACACGGCAACTAAACAAAAAAAAAAAGAAACTATGCAAAGCTTTGAAAATCAAAAGACACAAGAAAACATCAATCGAAATCCGAAACCACCCTTACCGCAGGTGAGTAAGCGACTTACCCTTGCGTTTGGGACTTACAACCGGAAGAGGAAGGCTCTAAGGTTCGGAGAAACTTCAAATTTCGGCTCTTCTTCGTGCTCAAAGATCCCCCTCGACAATGGTGGTCGCACACGGTTGAGGACCCGCCGAAAAACCCTTCGCCGGCGCCGGAGAGAAGAACCCTAGCCTTGGCTGCGGTTTCGCCCGAGAGAAGCCGCCCGAGCCACCTTTGTCACGCGAGAGAGTCGTCGTCACCGAGAGAGGAAAGGGATCGGGAATTATGAGAGAAATTTCTAGGTTTTTGAAAAAAAAGAAACTCAATTCCTTTCTTATACTAGGGTTTCCTATTATCTAACTACGGCTTAAGAATATTTCTCACCATATATATTTAACAAAACATGCTTAGCTCAGTTGGTTAGCTGACTTTGGTTAGGGTCTAGTTTGGTCCGAGATCTTGGGTTCAAAACCCGACCTTAACACTTTTTATTTTATTTTATTATTTTTTTAAACTTCTTCTTCTTGGTAAAAATACCAAACGAACCCCAAAAATTTCATAAAAATACTCTAAAAATTTCTAAAAATCTCTAGAATATTTTTATAGCATTTCTAAATATTTTTGAATTATTTCTGGGCTCAAAATGAGGAAATTTGGGTCGTTACAATTCTCCACACCTTATAAAAAGTTCATCATCGAACTTAGAATAATTCTAGATCTCTCTGTCTCATACTGTCCTTACGCTCCTAAATAATTTCCTCGTGCTTCTGGTTCTAAATAACTTTCACTAATGGTACTCTTTGTTCCTTAGTCTCTTAACTTCTCGGTCCTCTATCATTCATATCGAATCGTACCCATTAGTGGTCCTTGGAAGGCTTATTATAAGGTCTCTGAAGACCATAGGTGCATTAGTTACACCAAATGGCATGACTACAAATTCGTAGTGTCCATTTCTGGTCCTGGAAGCTGTTCTGGGTGCATCACTTCCTTTCACTTTCAACTGATGGTTCCCCAAAATGCAGGTCTGTTTTAGAGAACATTATTGCCCTCTTTAGCTGATCCAATAGATCATCTATTCTGGGAAGAGGGTACTTGTCCTTAACTGCTACTTTGCTCAGCGCTCTAAAATCTATGCACATCCGCATAGATCCGTCTTTCTCCTTAACGAACAACTCTGGGGCTCTCCCGGGTGAATGACTAGGGCGGATAAAACCCTTGTCAAGTAGCTCCTAAAATTGTTCTTGTAACTCTCTTAGCTCTGCTAGAAAAATTCGATACAGAGCTTTTGAAATTGAACTGGTATCAGGAAAACACTCAATTTCAAACTCTACTTCTCTATTGAAAGGTAGTCCAGGTAGCTCTTCTAGAAATACCTTTGGGTATTCGCAGACTACCCGAATGTCTTCCTGCTTGGGTCTTTCTTGTTATCATTGTCCTTCTAGTTCTAATTACTTAACTGGGATTTCTGACTCCCCACTGTCTTTTCCTCTATCTAAACATCTAACTATGCCAAGAATAATACTTGACATCTTCTCTATCCTTTCTAAACAAACTTATGTATATGAACATAAGAGAAACAAAACTAAAATTGTCTCTATTTTTTTCAAAGCATATGTATCAAAACATAGAAAATTAAAACATGAATTTTCTTCTTTCCTAAGCACATATAAGCAGATACTCTATACTGCAAATAATAAGAAAAGTATAAAAGAAAACTTAAATACTTTCTTACTTGAAGACGGCAAGGATGGTGCTGATGTGTGATGCTAGAGAATGGGAACTGCTCTGATACCAACTGTAACGACCACCCTTTTTACTACTACTACTCTCTAAGGATGACCGTTACTTAACTACTAACTCTACTTAACCGGTATGATTAAAAATCACATGGAAACCCTACCGAAAAATTTCGGCAGAGTCTCCCCTGTACCGGTGACCATATTCAACAATACATGCAATATATACTCAGCCACAAGCGGCTGGAACACATATCAATCAACCAAGCAGTATAATAAATCCAAAATAAAGAAAACAATACCACAACTCATCACACCATATCACAAATTCATCTACTATGTCCTAATCACATCAAAATATCATGTACTATCTCAAATACTTCTAACATAGCAAAAGACAATAGAAACTAAACGCGGAAGCTTAATAATGAAATACAACTTCTTACTTCCTAATTTTCTTATCATCCTAAATAAAGAATTAATCTAAACAAATTCTTAACTAAGTCCCAAGGCTTCCATAGTCCTGGCATCACACATCCTTCGAACACCTCCTTGTCGCCTTCCTTTCTATATCTTTTCCTTTCCTGTATCTGCAGTAAGAGGAAGTGCAATCTATAAGCAAAATTGCTTAGTAAGCGCTATCTAACTCACAAAATCATGAATGTGCATGTATACAAAAAGAACTAGAAACCATATGCTCTAAAAAGAAATAAAGCATAAACATAACTGCTCATGTCAAACTAATAGCAAAGAAAAGCTAAGGAATCTACTCATGTAATTCTAATAGCTAATCATGCTACTCATCTAACAGGTAAACATGAAAACTACTCATCCACTAGATAAACATGGTAGAGTAAAGAACTAAAATTACTGATTTTTAGAACTATATGAACCTTATTTCATTTGTTCTAAACATAATCTTTAATACTTTATGTTTATGTAAAACTCGTTTTACTTGTTCGAAAACTTATACTTATAATACTTCAAAATAATAATCAACTTCTTCTTGGGCCCGGCAACTGTACTTGCTATGCGCGCATCCCTAACTAGACCCGAGATAGTTGGTCCCAAATCTAGTAGGGTTTACTAGGTTATCTAAACCTAGGGACCGACTATGGGAGCCCAACCCAAGGACTACTGTGAGTCCTGCATACTGGTCGGTTACTCTTCTTCTTCGTGGTGGGTTACTGAGAGTCCGATAATAGAATACTGAGTAACCCACCAAGTATCGGCCTCGTCCCATAAGTGAAAAGCAGCCAGCTCTGCTTTCTCCCACTCGGAACAAGCCATATAGAAGAAGGTCCGCTCCATAGTCTCAATCCAAGACAGGGCCACACTCGGATCATGGTCTCCTTGGAAGAGTGTAAATCAACTTTTCATCGACTCTACCAACACTGGAATCCTGGCCCGTGCCGCGACAATGTCAGTGAGGTGTGTCGGAACGACTGCAGGAACTGGCGGAACCACTGGAGCTGGTGCTACAGGTGATATCCCTGAATAGACCGGAGGAGGAACTACCGGTGCTACTGTATAAACTGAAGCATATGTCGTCGGTGGCACTGCAGGGTGAGAATAGGTGGCAGTGGCTGGATGTACGGTAGGTAGTGGTACCAGATGTGGAGCAACCGATATCGCTGGTGCAGGTACTGCTGGGTACACCGTAGGTACTGAGGGCACAGGTGCCGCTGGTGTCGGGTACACGATAGGTCCAGGTTGCGGTAGTGTCGGGTACGCCATAGGCTGCGCTGGAGCAGGTGTAGGGTATGCCAATGGCACCCCTGGTGATACCGAAAATACGGTAGGGGTGGATATAGTCGGTGCAGCCGAGGTAGGTACCTCTAAGGGAGCCATCGGAGTCTGAGAGCCCGACGCACCCGCAGTATCTTGAGTCTGTCCCTGACTGACAGGCTCAACAACAATAGGTATCTCTGGCATGTCCAGAGATCCCAAGATCCTCGTACGTGGTCGTCCAGCACCACGTCTCACAGCTATTCGAGTAGATCTCCTCATATATGTTAAATTATATCACAGATATTGTTGGATTGAAAGCGCTAGAGGGGGGGGGGGTGAATAGCGCTCGTGGCTTTCACTTTTTCGAAATCGTAAAACTGTTCGAGTAAATGCAGCGGAAATAAAAACAATCACACAAGGCAAACTATTTACTTCGTTCGGAGCCTAGATCGACTCCTACTCGAAGGCTCGCGATCCTTGATCGCTTTTGGTGGGCAACAACTATAAGCACGATAATTTGTACAATTATAGGAATTTACAGCTCATAAACTTTATACCGACAACTAAAGATTGAGAAGCGTAGTTCTGGGTCGTTGGTGTCGCGTCGCAGCACTTTTGGGTCGTCAGGTTCGCAGCACGTAGCAAGAGATTATTCGGAGAGCGTTGTTCTGGAAGAGGTGCTCGAACACTGCTTATAAAGGGTGCTGGAGGCGCCTCCAAGGCTGTTCGAGGCGCGTCCAAGCCCCGGGTCGCATGCGTTGATAAGCGCTGATCAAGTCACGCATTATCCCTTTGAAGGCGCCTTCAAGGCGCCTCCATGCTGCGGTCCAAGGCGCCTTCACTGCCCTTTAAGGCGCCTCCAACTCCAGCGCACAGCCAGCTCACCTTCGCACCCGATGCGCCTCCAAGCTCCATGGAGGCGCCTCGGACACTGTTCACCCGAGGCTAATGTTGCTCTTTTGTCCCTGCACAATGTGTTAGTCTACAAACTACACACATATCCTACAAGACAAAGTTAGCACACATAATATCATGAATATGAATGAAAGTTCGACAGTTTCCGGACTGTCCGGGTCTGACTTCGGGTTTCCGACCGGAAACCCTAGGTCGACCCGACGCCTACTGTTCCCTCTATAGGGAACGTGTCCTCACCTACTCCACTCAGGAGATTTACCTGTTGCCAGTGCGATCCTTCAGATCGACTGGACTTTTGCTCAGCACTCGACGCTTCCGGATTTTCTGCTGGACATCCGCTTCCCGGCTAATCCAGTCTTTCACCTGGTTCGCGACACCAGGACTTTCCACCTAGGGTTACCACTCCCTAGGACTTTTTCCTGAAGCCATCGACCTGCCAAGACTTTCCGCATAGGGTTACCACCCCCTATGACCTAGGGTTACCGCCCCCTAGGGTTTTCCCTTTGTCTAACTGCAGCTAGTACTTTTCTCCACCTAGGGTTACCGCCCCCTAGGTCCTAGGGTTACCACCCCCTAGGGTTTTCACCTGCCTAGCCGCAGTTAGGACTTTCCTGAAACACTCATTCAACATGTTAGATAACAACACGACTTAACTTTGAACCCTTTGTCATTATCAAAACTTGGGTTCGATCGTCGGATGCTTCCTGCACCAACAATCTCCCCCTTTTTGATTATGGCAACCCAAATTCAAAGTTAAGTAAAACAAATGCATAAGTATATTAAAAAGTTTTAAGTGAGCAAGCTTAAGTATTTAAATTCAAATGAACGCCTAACTTAAGTTAACACTTAAACTCTTGTGAAGCTCCCCCTTAATACAGGGTTTCCTTTTTGAATTTAAATAAAGTTTTACTTTTGAATTACCTACTCTCCCCCTTAATAAAACACTTTTTACTTTTGATTTTTACTTTTGATTTTGAATTAATGATTTTGAATTTCCTACTCTCCCCCTTTGCCATATATCAAAAAATAAGCCAGTTGGAAAAGCATGTTTTAAGTTTTTAGAAAAAAGTAGTTTTAGTCTTTTGAAAAATGCTTGTGAAACACTTAGCTAGTAACTGAAAAATTTGTTAGTTATTTTTCTCCTAAGTTAAAAAGGCTAATTTATGGATGACTTGAAGGATGGCTTTAGCCTCTTTGTAAACTTAGTTGGTTTTAGATGAAAAGAGAAAAAAAATATGTAACTAAGTTTAGAAAAACTTAGCTAGATTTTAAAGAATTTTGGAGGCATATTATTTTGAAGACTCTTTTTACTTGGCAAAAAAAAAATTTGCAAGTAAAGGAATATGCTTTTAATACTTTTAGCTAAGTATAGAATAAATCTAATAGGTAACTCAGCAAAAATTCATAAAGATGGCTAAGTTTGAAAGTTGTTATATGAGTCACTTCGCTAAGCCTTTTGCAAACATTAAATTTTGAAAATATAGCTTAAGTGAAAAAGGGACTTAGCTTAATTTTGAATAAAATAATACTTATTTTTGAAAAAGAACTTGTTAATTTTTAGGTTGAAGAGAGAGAGTAGCTAAAATTTTAGGTTATTTATTCAGTTGGTCTTTAAGTCCAAGCATGAGTTAAGTTTAAATAACAATCAAATTATCTAATTGGTGTTGATCAGGTATCAGAGCCCTAAAGTTTAAAGATTTTTAAAATGATTTTGAAGGATTTTTTTTTTAATAATTTTGAAATTAAGTTTTGAAAGATTTTTAAACTGATTTTTAAAATGATTTTGAAAGATTTTTGAAATAATTTTGGAAGATTTTTCAAATAATTTTGAAATGAAGTTTAAGAAGATTTTTAAAATGATTTTGAAAGATTTTTAAATAATTTTGAAATTAATTTTGAAAATATTTTTAAAATGATTTTGAAATTAAGTTTGAAAATATTTTTAATTAATTTTGAAAAGATTTTTAAATAATTTTGAAATTAAGTTTGAAAAGATTTTTAATTAATTTTGAAAATATTTTTAAATAATTTTGAAATTAAGTTTAAAAAGATTTTTAAATAATTTTTTAAAGTAATTTTGAAAGATTTTTAAATAATTTTGAAATTAATTTTGAAAAGATTTTTAAATAATTTTGAAATTAATTTTGAAAAGATTTTTAAATAAATTTGAAATTAATTTTGAAAAGATTTTTAAATAATTTTGAAAAGATTTTTAAATAATTTTGGAATTAATTTTGAAAAAAAATTTAAATAATTTTGAAAGTAATTTTGAAAAGATTTTAAAATAATTTTGAAAGTAAATTTGAAAAGATTTTTGAAGTAATTTTGAAAAGATTTTTAAAATAATTTTGAAAGTAATTTTGAAAAGAATTTTAAATAATTTTGAAAGTAAATTTGAAAAGATTTGAAAAGATTTTTGAAGTAATTTTGAAAAGATTTTTTAAATAATTTTGAAAGTAATTTTGAAAAGATTTTTAAATAATTTTGAAAGTAATTTGAAAAGATTTTTGAAGTAATTTTGAAAATAATTTTAAAGTTAATTAAATTTGAAAGATAATTTTTGAAAGATAATTTTAAAGTTAATTAATCAAAAAAAATTTTAAAGTTAATTAATCTTTGAAAAATAACTTTAGACAATTTAGAATGATTTAGAAACTGAGTTTTAAAATAATATAGATTTGAAAATAATTCAAGTTAAAATAATTTAATTGTTAATTAACTTGATTTAAGTTAAGTCAATTTTAATAATTTAATTTCCTAGTCATCTCACTCGATCTAAATTTTCAATCAGGGAATCCTATAATTTTTGTGAGATGAATTGAGGTTCAATTTAAGGGTTTGGTTTAACTTTGTGTTAGATTTAGGTTTAGTTTTGGGTTCAACAAGTAAGCATTCTTTGGATAAACTTCTAGGCTATGGTGAGTCACAAGGAACTCATTAAAGTAACCATACCTTCGAGGTTTTCCAAATAGTCCTACCCATTGAACTTAATACTAAACCTTGGTCTAACTGGTTATGATTCATTTAAGGGTAGCTTCGGTCAGTTCCACTTGGCCAAATGCACCAGGTCGAAGCCATATCTTCCTAGACATGTGATGCCCAAACTTCCCCAACGTACTATCATCCAAAAACTTCACCAGTACCGTGGGTCAAGTTAAACCTAGCCCATTTTTTCTAACCTTAATTACCCTGCCGGGTAGTCTACTCTTGTTTACCCATTTTGGGTACATTAAGTTCAGTTACCCAGTCGGGTAGTTTAGTTAGGGGTTCCAGCTATTCTGGATCCTCCTTCTAAATTTTTTATTTGATTTACATTGAATTTTTGAATTTTGATTTAAGTTCGAATTTTTAAGTCAATTTCGAATTTAATTTCGAATTTTTTTAATTTAATTTCAAATTTTTAATTTAATTTCAAATTTAATTTTTAATTTTTTAATTTAATTTAATTTCAAATTTTTAATTGAATTTTGAATTTAATTTTGAATTTTTAATTGAATTTTGAATTTATTTTTGAATTTTTAATTGGATTTTTTAATTTTAATTTTTAATTTTTAATTTGAATTATGTTCTTAATATTGTTTTTCTATTAGCTCCCCCTGGATCATAGCCTCGATATGGTCTATCAAGGTAATAGACTTGATCCTTGGGGACCCAATAGTGACCAGTTCCAACTTGATTAACCAAGTTAGATTTTGGCACCCATGCTTATAGAATTTTTCTATTATTTCTATTAACTAGCGATAAATATGATTTGTATTTTATTTTAGTTTTAAATCCAAGTCCAGTTTTGTTGTAAACGGCTCGCTGTTTTCCAAGAATCAGATCCAAATTCTTGGAGCCCAAGGTGAATCGTTCCAACGTGTCCTTGAGTTCTTTAATTTGAGCTTTCAAATTGGAATTTTCTTCCTCAAGTTGTTGGACTTGAGTTGAACTTTCAATTTGAACTGACTCAGTTAAAGAGCTCGAGTCAGTCGCTTCCTTAAGGGTTGTTACCTCCTTTTGGAGCGACTTAACTCGGACGTTGGATTTAGCCAACTTTTTTACTAAGTAAGGTAATTCATGCAAGTTATCTAATTGAAATTCTGTGAGTAGTGAACTTACAGTGGGTTTTGATCCTTCAGAAACGAATGTGGATTCGTGGCTTCGATCAGACTCAGTCTCGGATTCGCTCTCGGTTTCTGACTCATACTCGGACTCAGTTTCCGCCACGGTTGCTAGTACTAGTAGAGCGAGGAAGTTCGTCGGTTCTTCTTCGTCGGACCCGGATTCATCTGAAGACTCGGACCATTTCTTTTCCTCTGTCTTACTTGTACCCGCAACCATCGTAATACCTTCCTCGGCCGAAGTAGTATTATTCTGCTCATCTAATTCAAATAAATCATTTATTAAACTATGCTTACTTACTTGAGCATCGGAAGTGCCCTCGTGTAGTTCCATCAACTTTTGCCACAACTCTTTTGCACTTGCGAAGGGGCCGATGCGGTTCAATTCTTCATTTGTTAGGCCACATTGTAGCATGCAGGTTGCTTTGGCATCGACTTCAACTTTTTTCATTGTGCTAGAATCCCGGTTGATGCATGAGATAAGTTCTCCGGCGTCGTCACGTGGAAGTTCGAGTCCGGTCTGGATGATGATCCACATCTCGACTTGCGTCTTGAGGTGGTATTCCATCCGGTTCTTCGAGTATCCAAAGTCCTCGCCAGAAAAGAGCTGCGGTCGGACGGTGCAGAATCCTTCTTGGAATGCCATTTTAAAAGAACCTTGCACACAAAAAAAAATAGCAAAAAAAAATGTACCAGGACTTGATCCTGGATTAGCAGTGCGGTATGGAAGGATAGAAATAGAAGTTCACCAGTTTCGAGAAAAAAATAATAAAATAATAATAAAATATTATTAAAAAATATTTAAAAAATATTATTTCAAATTTTGCCAAATTCAATATTTTATCAATACTAATAAACCGTGAAAGGATGAAAATGAATTTTTCGAAAATAATTTTAGAGGGAAAAAATGAAAGGCGTAAGGTTTTATTTTTACCCTATACAAACGATAAAGCTACGAAAAATGCTTGAATGGTGGTTGCACCAGTTCAAAGCGACCCCGCTCTGATACCAATTGTTGGATCGAAAGCGCTAGAGGGGGGGTAAATAGCGCTCGTGGCTTTCACTTTTTCGGAATCGTAAAACTGTTTCAGTAAATGCAGCGGAAATAAAAACAATTACACAAAGAGGCAAACTATTTACTTCGTTCGGAGCCTAGATCGACTCCTACTCGAAGGCCCGCGATCCTTGATCGCTTTCGGTGGGCAACAACTATAAGCACGATAATTTGTACAATTATAGGAATTTACAGCTCATAAACTTTATACCGACAACTAAAGATAGAGAAGCGTAGTTTCGGGTCATTGGTGTCGCGTCGCAGCACTTTTGGGTTGTCAGGTTCGCAGCACGCAGCAAGAGATTATTCGGAGAGCGTTGTTCTGGAAGAGGTGCTCGATCACTGCTTATAAAGGGTGCTGGAGGCGCCTCCAAGGCTGTTCGAGGCGCCTCCAAGCCCCGGGTCGCACGCATCGATAAGCGCTGATCAAGTCGCGCATTATCCCTTTGAAGGCGCCTTCATGTGCCTTCAAGGCGCCTCCATGCTGCGGTCCAAGGTACCTTCACTACCCTTTAAGGCGCCTCCAACTCCAGCGCACAGCCAGCTCACCTTCGCACCCGATGCACCTCCAAGCTCCATGGAGGCGCCTCGGACAATGTTCACCCGAGGCTAATGTTGCTCTTTTGTCCCTGCACAATGTGTTAGTCTACAAACTACACACATTGTAATGACCCAATTTTCCCTATTTCAAGTTCTAAAAGTCCGTAAAAATATTTGAAAATACTTTTAAAATATTCTAGAGATTTTTAGGAATTTTTAGAGTATTTTTACGTAATTTTTGGAGGTCGTTTAGTATGTTTACAAAAAGAAAGAACTTTTGACAAAAATTGTTGAAAGCGAGGTTCGACCCCACGACCTCGGGTCGGACTGACCCAAGCAAAACCGGCCCAACCAGCTGAGATGCACGGTTTTGTTAACCTTATATGGAGTGAATAATATTTAAGCAGTAGTTAGTGAATAGAGAATAAATAGGAAGAAAAAAATAATTGCAGCCGAGTTTCGAACTCGCGAGTCACGCCTCAAGCAGAATGCAGCCAACCAACTGTGCCAGCAGGGTTATGTTAATTAAGGAAAGAACAGAAATATATTTAAGGTATAGTATTTAATAAAATAACCTAGGTTGTAAAAGAGGTTAAGTTAAGAGAGGAAAACCTAAAATTTTCTCTCAAAATTTCCCTTCTCCTCACGCACGCGGCGCCGTTTCTTCTCTCGGGCGAAAACCCCAGCCAAGGCTAGGGTTCCTCCCTCCGGCATCGGCGACGTGCTTTTCCGGCCGGTCTCCACCCGTGGGTGACCATTCCGGCAAGGGGAGCTCGGGGAACACAAGGAAACGGGAGAAAACGAAGCTCTACCGAAACCCTAGGGCATCTCTCTTCGGTTGTAAGTCCAAGAACCCGATGTAAGTGCTTCTCACCTGCGGTAGGAGTAGCTTTCGGGGTTTTCGTTTGCGTTTTGTTGTTGTGTAATGAACAAGAGCAGCTTTTCATTCTAGCATATGGCTTTGATTTCAACCCTTGCTCTAATAATCCGGTTTAAGATTGGGTTTCAATTCCTTTGATGTTTTTAGTGCACGGACAGAATCTTGATGTTTCCCTTGTTTTATCACAGCATGGTTTTTGATGTGTTTACCTCACAATTCAAGCATGTTTAAGTGGATATAAATTTCTTCAAGCTACAGCATGATGAAAGATTGTTAGGTTCATGAATAAGTTAGTTGTTACAAGCTTGATGTGTGAAACTTTTATTGCTGTGAGCCTAACTAAGGTTACTATCTATGACCATGTAGTTTTGTTATTGACTGTTGAAATTCGGTTTGCAATATACCATGTTACTTATCAGTAGTGTAGTTGTTTTTAAAACTCTGTGGAGATCAGTTTGAATAAGTACTGGCTTATATTAGTGATATATGCTTTAGAATCTCTCGTATAATGAATAAAAGAGAGAAGTGCAAGTAAAGAAAGACTAAGTCACAATCTGATCCTAAATCTCAGAATTTAGAATCAAAGCACACTAAGTGCTTAAATCAATGCCAAGGCATTTTATTACAAGAAGTATTTAAAGAAGGATATAAAGAAAAGTATTTTACTTTTAAAAGGGCATGTACCGGACACAAGGTCCAAGGGATGGGCTCCAAGTTGCCCCTAGACATAAGGTCTAGAAGTGTCTTAATGGTTTTGGGATTAGCTACCTCAATTCTCATTAAGAAAGGCGCGCAAAGTGGTACAATGCCGGGCCCAAAGTTGAATATTATTTTAAAGTATAAAAGTATTAATTTGGAAACAAACAGAACAAGTTCATTTATCTAAGTTGCAAATACTAGCAAGTTAAATTGTTGTTTCCTTTAGAGATGCATGATGTAGTTCTATCTGCTATTTTCATGTTGAGCATGTATTCCCTGTTTTCAGTTATGCTTATGCATTCCTTATCGGATTTTGTGAGTAGAAAGCACTTACTAAGCTTCTAGCTTATAGATACTACTTTTTCCTCCTACCGCAGATATAGATAAAAATAAAGGAAAAGCTAAAGTGGTGTAGAAGAAGGCGACAAGGAGACGTCGATGGTGTGTGTGTGGTGGCTGATAATGGAAGCTTGGGACCTTATTGGAAGATTTTGGAAATGTTACTGCTAGTGTTCTTTTGATTACTGCTAAAAGGGAATTATTTTTCAATGCTAAGAATTTGTTTTAAATTGCTTGGTTTATGTGTTAGAATCAATAAATTGGCAAATTCATATGCTCAGTACTTCTTTATCACTGCTGAAATTTTAATCTGCTGGGATGTTCGGATTGTTATATGCCCAGTAAACTTATGTGCATGCTAGTATTCTATATGAGTATTTGTTTTATGGAAGGAAAACATGTGATGTTCGGATTACATCACATGCATTCTTGGTTTATGGAAGGAGTAGTAGTACATGTGATGTTCTGATATGCATTCTTGTAGGGATCGAAGCTCCACCGAAATGCATATCAGAACAGTAGTAGTTGCTTGCAGTGATGTTCTGATATGTCTTGTGATCGTTACAATTGTGTGCAATAAATGAGCAGTAGGTTTAATTGGCTTCCTTTTATTTCTGTTCGGTTGTAGAATAAAATGAATGCAAGATATTAAAGGATGTAGCAAACAGTAGAGATACTTAAGCTTCATTTGTCTATATATTATACTTGCTTGTTGCTTCACTTATTTGCATGTTTAATCCTGTAAAAAAAAAAAAAGAATAAACCAGAAAAAAAGAAAAGAAAAAAATATATATATATCAAGAAAATTTTATGCTGCTATTTAGAGACATATTCTGATATGTGATATGTTTCCATTAGTTTAAAGTATCTCTGGTCTTAAAGTAAGTAGTATCAGTTATGTGTAGTTAGTAGAATCAGTAGCGGTCACCTCAGAGTAGTAGTAAGGAGGGTGGTCGTTACACACATATCCTACAAGACAAAGTTAGCACACATAATATCATGAATATGAATGAAAGTTCGACAGTCTCCGGACTGTCCGGGTCTGACTTCGGGTTTCCAACCGGAAACCCTAGGTCGACCCGACGCCTACTGTTCCCTCTATGGGGAACGCGTCCTCACCTACTCCACTCAGGAGATTTACCTGTTGCCAGTGCGATCCTCCAGATCGACTGGACTTTTGCTCAGCACTCGACGCTTCCGGACTTTCTGCTGGACATCCGCTTCCCGGCTAGTCCAGTCTTTCACCTGGTTCGTGACACCAGGACTTTCCACCTAGGGTTACCACCCCCTAGGACTTTTTCCTGAAGCCATCGACCTGCCAAGACTTTCCGCATAGGGTTACCACCCCCTATGACCTAGGGTTACCGCCCCCTAGGGTTTTCCCTTTGCCTAACCGCAGCTAGGACTTTTCTCCACCTAGGGTTACCGCCCCCTAGGACCTAGGGTTACCACCCCCTAGGGTTTTCACCTGCCTAATCGCAGTTAGGACTTTCCTGAAACAATCATTCAACATGTTAGATAACAACACGACTTAACTTTGAACCCTTTGCCATTATCAAAACTTGGGTTCGATCGTCGGATGCTTCCTGCACCAACAGATATTACTACAAGTATAAACAATTACAAAATAACATCATACCTAATTGCTGTCTGGAGATGTTCCGTCGATGTCCAGTCCCCATTTTACCCCGAAATTTCATACAAGAAAATCACCGAAAATCCATATAAATCTGAAACAAATACCCAGTTTGACTCGCAAACTAGGGCTAACACAAAATATCCAGAATACCAAAAGCAGGTATCACACCCTACTCTGATACCAATTCCAATAAATTGGTATCAGATAAATCTCAAGATCCGTACACGAAAATCAAAACAAGTATCGCCAAACCTTGGCGCTCTGATACCAAATAAATTGGTATCAGGTTATCCTAAATATTCAAAATACGAAAACAAAGATCGTAAAACTTGTGCTCTGATACCAAATAAATTGTCACGCCCCGGAGGAGTCCCTGTCGAAGAAATTTCGGCATCATCTCCCCTGTACGGCGGACAATCTGAAACTTTCTACATTGCCCTCTGGGCCACAAATACCTCGGCCAACACGGCCGGAACAATAACAATAATATAAACAATCACCCACGCAGTTAATAATTTAACAAACTGTAACAGTGATAATATGACTCAAAAACAACCCTACTCAACTATACCCATAAAGCAGAAAATCGATGTCCTACTCCACTACACTCATAAAGCTCAAATCCGACGATAAAATCAACTTACCTCTTCTGCTGTCTATGCAGGCGTGTAGTAAAACAAATCCAATAAAACTCGTAGGCAATAAGAATCCATACAAGATCCAAATGTATCAACACAAACAAGTCCAAACATAGTCTAAAACAAGAAAGACTAAAAGTTCAACACGACGTCCTCGTGGATTGTAGGGGACTAGCGACTGGAACTCTCTGGACAGCATCAACCTAAAAATAACAACGGAGGAGGGTGTGAGTCTAACACTCAGCGGGTAACAACTGATATGCATAATAAAGAATATAACAACTAGCACTAATCATGCGTACAGTCTCCTGATATAAGAAAGATAAATGCAACTGAGGAATACAGGAGAAAACTGCACTAACCAGGACCAAGGTATAAGGATAACAGGGTCGTCAGACTGAAAGTGTCATAATCCTGTATGCATGTCAATCATATGCATCCATATAAATGCAGTAAGTAAATGCAGTAAAAACAAGCAATAAATGCATCATGCATATGATGCAAATGACATGGTCACCCCTGACGCCAGTTAGCCATGTCACACACAATGGTGAGACCGAGTGGGTAGGGTTGTGACAACCGTGCACTCTGCAATCACTGCCCCTGATGAGTGACCGAGTGGACGGGATGTTGTCGGAGTACACCTATCCTCCTACCCCAAATCATAAATGGGGGAGCTCAATGCTCTCATCTCCCGGTACACGATGACGGGGAGGAATCTCTGCCGGCTTCCATGCTGCGTCACACTACCCATGAGCGAACCAACGGAGCCAAACAAAGTTCAACCCCCTGCCGGCTACCACGCTGCTACACTAAACCAGCGGAGCCAAACAGAGCAGAACTGTCTGCCGGCTACCACGCTGAGTCACCAGACCAACGAAGCCAAACAGCAGAACTGTCACACACCTGTCTAATCTACCACTAACCCATGAGTGGTGGTGTGTACGGATACATGTAATTGGCGATGTTCTCGACAATAATGGAGCAAACTATCACACAGCATGCAATCATGCAAGATGATGCATGACACTAAACATGGCAATATCATGAATAGCATAGCAAGATCCATATATAAATATAAAATATGTACCACAAGACAATGTATCAAATGAAAGGTACACAGATCAGATAGGGTATCAAATAAACCCTAGGTCCTGAACATAATGTATAATATGGTTGTGTCACTACCTCTAAAAGCATGTATGATCAGATAAGTACTAACATGCAGTGCATAATAAGTAAACAAGCAAGCATGTAACAGATCATGTAGTGACCAACCGAAATAAATGGAAAACACAATCATTGTTATATGTTAAAAAACATTATTATGCATATCAAAAGGCATAAGTCAAAGTATCCGCCTCCAATAGAAAGGTCAAACCGGTCCAAATCCGACGTCGAGATACTCGTCTCGCGTCAAAGTCCTGTGTCAACCGATATACATACATTTATTTAGCTAGAACTCAACGAATAGCTAAATAAAATATCAATGACCAATAGGATAAGATCCTAATCAACCTACATAAACTTCTCTTTCTAACACAACTAACAATCCAAATCTACAAAATAGAAATTCACTGGCCGAAAACACTTACACTGATTTAATCAAAATGGTGATCAAGAAAATAACCAGCTATTCTGTGCTGTGGTGGCTGGAATCCAACAACTTCGGACCAATCGTCCACTGCTATCCAGAAGAAAACAATCCCAAAATCAATCAATCAGGAGTTCTTATAGTAAGGTACCAAATTCTAGATCAATCTGTGCTCCTTACCTCTATTCACATCTAAGGGTTGCGGCCAGAATAGGACTGTCGGCTACTGCGATTCAAGGTAAACAGCTGCTGGACAAAGAAACCCTAATCAGCAAATTTTCCTTTCCAAACTAAGTACCCAAATCCGAAATCGCTACCTCTACGATGGCAGCAAGCAGCACAAAAGCTATTAGTGGCACTAGATCAAAATAAGTGGCTCGGCAGAACCCTTGAAATCCGGATAACCCCTTCCACCCCGGCGATCAGTGGTGGCTCCAACTTGATCCAATGGTGCCAAACAAACCAGGTAGGGCACTGGGATTGGGTGAGGAGACGCTGCAGAAGTTAGGGCACGATGGTGTCGGCGAAAGAGGGAAAGAGGGCGGCGCGATGTGGCTAGGGCACAGGGGAGGTCGGCGGTGTCGAGCGGCGTCGGCTATAGGGCGTTGGCGCTGCTGGCCGATCGGCGCAACAAGAGAGAGGGGAGGGTTCGGCGGTGTCGGCAGAAGCACAGAGGGAGAAGAAGAAGAAGAGGATGGATCGGGCAGGGCTTAAATCTCGCGGTGTGCGGCAACCGTCGCGTGTGGCGCTGGTTAGGGCACGGGTCACGACGGGGAAGAAGAGGGGCGCGTGGATTTTTGGCGAGGAAGGGAACGAAAAGAAATAAAGAAAAGAAGAAAAAGAAATAAAAAGGAAAAGAAAACTTTTCCTCGTCAAAATGGGGTAGCCTAAACAGGCTTTTCCGGGCCTCATTTTTATCCCCGTTAACTCGTCCGTACGAGCTCCGAAAAATTTCCGAAAAATTTCCAAAAATTTCGAAAAATTCCCTTATTATTATTCTCTATTTTTTGATATTTTACAGGATGCAAAGAATCAAAGAAGAAAGAAGACCTTAAAGGCGATATGGGACGAATCTTCCTCAGAAGACGACGACGACGAACTCAATTAGATGAGTTTACTTGCGCTGATGGCCTGGGACCAGATCGATGAATCCAAGAGTGAGATCGAGTCGGAGGCCGAGTCCGAGCGAAGCCACGGATCCGTATCCGTTTCTGAAGGGCCCGATCCCTCTATAAGTATCCCTCGACTCAATAACTTAGTCAATTATTTATTACGAAAATTAGCTAAGTCGAATCTTAAAATTAAGTCACTTCTAAAGGAAGTAGTTGTCCTTAAAGAAGTGACTGACTCCAAATCTTTGACTGAACCAGTTCAGACTGGAAACTCAACTCAAGTTCAAAAACTTGAAGAAGAGAACTCCAGTCTGAAAACTCAAGTCAAGGATCTGGAGAAAATACTAGAATGATTTTCTTTAGGTTCCAAGAATCTTGTCCTAATTCTTGGAACACAAAGAGCCGTTTACAATAGAGCTGATCTAGGATTTAAACCAAAAAGAAAATATAAATCCTACTTATCTCTTGTAGAAAGAACAAATAGAAAAACAGTCCAAGCATGGGTCCCTAAGTCCAAATTGGTTAATCAAGTTGGACTTGGTCACTATTGGATCCCGAAAAATCAAATACACTACCTCGATAGACCATATCGAGGCTATGATCCAGGAGGAGCAAAAAGAAAAACGATATTAATAAAACGAACATAATTCATTCAAAATTCAAAATTCAAAATTCAAAATTCAAAATTAAAAATTAAATTAAAATTCAAAATTCAAAATTAAATGAAAATTCAAAATTCAAAATTCAAAATTAAATTAAAATTCAAAATTCAAAATTCAAAATTCAAAATTAATTCAAAATTCAAAATTAAATTAAAATTCAAAATTCAAAATTAAATTAAAATTCAAAATTCAAAATTAATTCAAAATTAAATTAAAATTTAAAATTTAAAATTCAAAATTAATTAAAAATTTGAAATTAAATTAAAATTCAAAATTCAATTAAAAATTCAAAATTCAATTAAACATTCAGAATTAAATTAAACTCAAAATTTAAAATTCAATTCGAAATTAATTCAAAATTCAACTTAAATCAAATAAAAATTAGAAGGAGGATCCAGAATAGCTGGCACCCCTAACTAAACTACCCGACTGGGTAACCCAACTTAATCTACCCGAAATGGGTAAACAAGAGCAGACTACCCGGCAGGGTAATTAAGGTTAAATTAAAAGGAGTTAGGTTTAACTTGACCCACGGCACTGGTGAAGTATTGGATGATAGTACGTTGGGGAAGGTTAGTCATCGCATGTCTAGGAAGATATGGTTTCGACCTGGTGCATTTGGCTAAGTGGAACTGACCGAAGCTACCCTTTATGGATCCTAACCAGTTAGATCAAGGTTTTGTATTAAGTTCAATGGGTAGAACTATTTGGAAAACCTCGAAGGCATGGTTACTTTAATGATGTCCTTGTGACTCACCATAGCCCAGAAGTTTATCCAAAGAATGCCTACTTGTTGAATCCAAAGTTAAACCTAAATCTAACACAAAGTTAAACCAAACCCTAAAATTGAACCATAAATCATCTTACAACAATTATAGGAGTACCTGATTGACAACTTAGATCAGGTGAGAACACTAAGGAATTTAAAATTCAAATTCAAAATTAAACTCGTAACTATAATTAATTCAAATTCAAAATTAGATTCATAATTAATATTATTTTTTCAAATAAAACTTAATTTCAAAATTATTTGAAAAATCATATAAAAAATCATTTTAAAAATCTTTTAAAAAACATAATTTCAAAATTATTTTAAAAATATTTTTAAAATTATTTTTAAAATTATTTTAAAAATATTTTAAAAACTAAATTTCAAAATTATTTCAAAAATCTTTTTAAAATTATTTTAAAAAATTTTAAAAAAATTTAATTTCAAAATTATTTGAAAAATCTTTAAAAAACTTTTAAAAAATCATTTTAAAAATCTTTTAAAAAAACTTAATTATTTGAAAAATCTTTTAAAAATTATTTGAAAAATCTTTTAAAAATTATTTTAAAAATATTTTAAAACTTAATTTCAAAATTATTTCAAAAATCTTTTAAAAATTATTTTAAAAAACTTTTAAAAACTTAATTTCAAAATTATTTCAAAAATCTTTTAAAAACTTAATTTCAAAATTATTTCAAAAATCTTTTAAAAATTATTTTAAAAATCTTTTAAAAAAAATTTTGAAAAATATTTTAAAAATTATTTTAAAAATCTTTCAAAATTATTTGAAAAATCTTTTAAAAATCTTTTAAAAACTTAATTTCAAAATTATTTGAAAATTTTTTTAAAAAATAATTTTAAAAACTTAATTTCAAAATTATTTGAAAAATATTTTAAAAATTATTTTAAAAATATTTTAAAAACTTAATTTCAAAATGATTTGAAAAATCTTTTAAAAATTATTTTAAAAAATCTTTTAAAACTTAATTTCAAAATTATTTGAAAAATCTTTTAAAAATCATTTTAAAAAAATCTTTTAAAAACTTAATTTCAAAATTATTTGAAAAATCATTTAAAAAATCATTTTAAAGATCTTTTAAAACTTAATTTCAAAGTAATTTTTAACTTAATTACTTAAAAATCTACTTAAAACTTAATATGAAAAAGTCTTTTAAAAATTATTCTTCAAAAAAAAAATTATTTTTCAAATTAAAATTGTCTTTCAAATAATTAACTTAAAATAAATATTCAAAATTTAATTAACCTAAAGTTAAATTAACTTACCTAATTCAATTCTAAATTAATAATAATAATAATAATAATAATAATAATAATAATAATAGTAATAATAATAATAATAAAAAGAAGGCACACGTGGGGCTAGAACGAAAGCGCCTCCCACACGAGGGAGGCACCCTCAACAGCGGCGGGAAATTTCCCGCCGACCTGTTTAAGGCGCCTTAAGGAGCCTTTAAGGCGCCTTCACTCAGCGTTTTTTCCACGAACAGAAGCTCCTCCTTCTATCCGTTTTCTGCCGAAACACAACCCAAGTGCGATTTTTCCCAACCAAGGCGCCTTCAACCCATCTCTTCCGCCTTTAATCCTAGCAATGCCTCCTAGGTATAATCTAAACTCTTCTCAATCATCTATTACATAAATTTCGTGCTAGTTTTGCTATTTTTCTTGTATAATGTCAACAATAGGAAGCGTCGTATTGTGGATCCCACACCGTGTAACGACCCAACTTTCCCTGTTTCGAGTTCTAAATGTCCATAAAAATATTTGGAAATGCCTTTAAAATATTCTAGAGATTTTTAAAAAATTTTAGAGTATTTTTACGCAATTTTTGGAGGTCGTTTAGTATGCTTACAAAAAGAAAGAAATTTTGACAAAAAGAGTTGAAGGCGAGGCTCGAACCCATGACCTCGGGTTGGACCCGACCTAACCGGACACAGCCAACCAACTGGGCTGCGCACGCTTTGTTAACTAAGTATGGGGATAAATAAATTTAAAGCATAGATAGTAATTAATTATAACCCGAGTATAAGAAAGGGAATTAGGTTTTGATTTTCCAAAACCCAAAACAATTCCTCCCGAAATTCTTTCTCTCCTCACCTCTCTCGCGTGCGACAGCGGCGGCGTTGCTTGGATGAAGGCGAAGCCGAATTTAGGGTTTCATTTCGGCGGCCGGCGAGCGTTCTTCTTCAAGGGTTCTACACAAAGCCAAGCTCCTCTCGGCAAGGCGAACGCACAGGCAGGAGAAGAGGCCGAGAATCCCAAGCCTTCGAACCCTAGGTCCCTTCCTCCGTCGGCTGTAAGTCATACAAGCAAGGGTAAGTACTACTCACCTGCGGTAGGAGTTGCTCCGAGCTTCGATTTGATTTCTTTACTTTCGGATTTTGCTGTGTTGAGTGGAATCATATGCTAGGGTTTTCTTTTATGCTATGTTTATCTAGCCGAATTGTTAAGGTTAAGTTTGTTATGCCGAATTTATTGTGCTAGGGATATAGTTTCTCTTGTTTGGATCATGTGTGCAGAAATTTAGGGATTAAGGAAAACTTCCGAGATTTGTTTCCTTCCTATTATCTCTGCCGTAGCATTCTATAGCATGCTTAGGGAGTTCTATATGAGGTTCGCTTATTTCTTTTTAATGTGGCAGTAGCATGCTTTAGGAATTGATTGCTTGAAGTTTAAGAGTAATTCCCAAGAATTGTTTCCTCTGCCTTATTTCTGTTGAAGCATGTTTAAGGAATCCAGATTTTCTGTTCAATGGGTTTTTTTTATGCATGCATGAACCCTAGAAGTTTCTAAGAGTTTGTTAGGAGTTTCCTTAAATCGTTAGGGAAATTTATGGATTGATTCTTTTGTTATAGCTAGAATCGTTCCTTCTCGTTATTGCTGGAGTTGCTTCTTCTTGAATCGGTTCTGTTCCTTACCGTTAGTGTTATGCAAGTGAATGAACATTGATCCTTCTTCTTGATCTGAACCCTAGTTTTTAGTTGGGGATTAGTTCCTTCTTATTTAGCTTCAGTTTTAGTTAGCTTTTAGTGCTACTCTAACATGTGTTCCAGATCCCTTGATTAGCATTTCAGTTTTCAGCCTTTAGTTGTTTACAGTTTCAGATTTAGCCTTGTCGTTGATTTAGTAGCATGAGCAGCCCTGCCTTTTAGCATATAAGTATCTATTTCCTGCTATTCTTACAAGCATGGACAGCATATTAAAGAAGCCTGAAGTTGTATTCTTTTGCTTTAGTTATGGCATGTTTAGAAAGTTTGAAGTAGCATTCTGTTGCCTATTTTATAGCACGTTAAAGAAGTCTGAAGTTGCATTCTTTTGCTTTATTTATAGCATGTTTAGGAAGTTTAAAGTAGCATTCAGTTGTCTATTTCACAGCATGTTTAGGAAATCTAAATAAGCTCTCTTTCGGTTTATTTTACAGCATGTTTAGAAAGTCCAAGTTACTTTTCTTTTGCTCTATCTTACAACATGTTTAGTAAGTCCAAGTTGGTTTATTTTGCCCTACTTTACATCATGTTTAGAAAGTCCAAATTGGTTTCTTTTGCTCCATTTTGTAGCATGATTAGCAAGATCAAATTAGTTTTCTTTTTTGCTCTACTTTGTAGCATGATTAGTGAGGTTAGATTAGTTTCCTTTTTGCTTTTATCACAACATGTTTTAAAAGTTCAAACTAGCTCTCTTTTGCTCTATTCTAGAGCATGATTAGTAAGTTCAGATGTGCTTTCTTTTCCTTTGTTTTACAGCATGTTTAGAAAGTTTAGATTTGCTTTTCTGTTGCTTTGTTTTATAACATGCTTAGAGAGAGTCTAGATTTGTTTCCCTTGTATTGTTTTTATATAGCATGCTTAGTTAATTGTAATCCTACACTTGTTAGGTATATCTAAAGGATTCCAATAAACTCTAATAAAGGATTATGAGAAAACTGAGTAAAAAGAAAAAAAAGACCAAGGTCTAGTTAAAAAGAGATAACAAGTAAATTAAAGTAAGAGGCTAGTACCCGACTTCCAAAGTTGTCGTTAAACAAATCCAGGTGACCAATTCCGAGGTCTTGGCCCTGGTAAGACCGAGGTCTTTATCCTCATAGGGCTGGAGGCTCGCTACCCCAGTCACTATTAGAGAGCGCGCAAAACAAAGATGGTACTAAGCCTGGGCCCAAAGAAGAAAAGAAAAAGAAGAAGAAGAAAAGAAAAGTTAAGAAAAAAAGAAGAAAGAAAGAAGAAGAAAGTAAAAGATAGAAATTAAAAGATTAATTTGTATTACAAGGATATATAAGAAAATATAATAAGTTTTATGCTTAGAATAAATAAAAAGTTAGTTTATTTAATTCTAAGCTTACAGTGTTCATTTCTTATTATCCTGTTAGATAGTGAGCATGTTTAGTATTCAGTTTCATTTTCTGTATACCATGAGCTCATGCAGATTTGCTTTAGCATTTCAGTTTCAGTATTATTGCATTACTTTTATGCACTTCGAGTTTTTGTGAGATAGATTAGTACTTACTAAGCGTTTCGCTTATAGATCTATTTTCTTTCCTCCTACTGCAGATAAAGGAAAAGCTAAGATATGAAGGGAGACGACAGGATGGTGGTGGTGATGAAGGTGTGTGGTGACTGGACTGTGGAGAGATCCAGAAGTAGCTGGCAAAATTGTCAAGACTTTCTTTTAGTTCTCTGTTAATGTTATATTAAATTTGGGATTGTAGTTGAGTTTATTTCTGCATGTCTAGCTAGTCTCTTTCATTATTTGTGGAGTGCGGTAGTCATTGCTATTGCTAGAGTAGTTTCTTTGTTTTTATTGTGTTTTTTATTACTGCGTGGTTGTGGAAAAATATGTTCCAGCCGTCTGTGGCTGCGTATACTATGTTTGTATTATAGATTTGGTCACCGGTACAGGAGAGACTCTGTCGAAATTTTTCGGTAGGGTTTCCATGTGATATTTAATCATACCGGTTAAGTAGAGTTAGTAGTTAGGTAACATTCGCCCTTAGAGAGTAGAAGTAAGAAGGGTGTGTTGCTACACACCGGCTAGGGCCCCTTCCACGGACCCTAGATTCCCCTCGGAACAGCATAGGATAGATTTCGCTAGGTTTACCTTTGAGTCTATTAAATCTAGATATATTGGTCGGGAATTTTTATCCCAATACTATCAACCCACAATCCAGATGATAGACTACTATCATCTTGATAAAATGGTTGACTATACCACTATAGTCAATCAAGACCTGTGTGCCCAGTTCTATCACAACCTTGAAAAGGTTGATGATAGCACCTATTCCACCAGAGTTGGTGGTACTGACCTTCAGTTTACTCCCTCTCTACTTCGCACCAGCTTAGAGCTTAGGGAGTCCCAATGTATATTCTTGTGTTACCCGAGTAGGGAGCTACCCTTCGGTGATCCCTATTCCCACATTACCTTAGATGACATCTACATGCATTTTTTTTGGGGAGGAGAGACTCTTGGGCCTGACCGAGTTCAGGTCCACTCTTCTTCATGTAACAACCCAAATTTCCTCATTTTGAGTCCTAATAGTACTTAAAAATATTTAGAAATGCTTTAGAAAAATTCTAGAGATTTTTAGAAATTTTAGAGTATTTTTATGTAATTTTTGGAATTCGTTTGGTATTTTTACCAAAAGAAACAAGTTGCAAAAAATAAAGAAAATTAGCCGAGATTCGAACCTACAACCTCCAGCCGAACGAAGCCATAAGCAAATCCGGCTGACCAAGTGGTCAATCAGGCAGTTCTATTTAGAAAATGTAGCAAAATTTATTTAAGATAGTTAACAGAATATTGGATTATAAAAGGGATAAGTTGATGTTGGATTTGTCTGTTTAGAAAAGGTATCGAATTTATTTAAGATAGTTAACAGAATATTATAAAAGGGATAAGTTGATGTTGGATTTGTCTGTTTAGAAAATGTAGCAAATTTATTTAAGATAGTTAACAGAATATTGGATTATAAAAGGGATAAGTTGATGTTGGATTTGTCTGTTTAGAAAATGTAGCGAATTTATTTAAGATAGTTAACAGAATATTGGATTATGAAAGGGATAAGTTGATGTTGGATTTGTCTGTTTAGAAAAGGTAGTGAATTTATTTAAGGAGTTAACAGAAATATTAAGTTATAAAAAGGGATAAGTTGATGCTCTGTTTTCCAGTGACTTAAACCATTCTCTCCTTCTCTTCTGCGTACGATGGCGGAGCTCAGGCAGAAAATGAAAGGGAGTTAGGGCATCATCTCCGGCGGCCGGCCAAGGTCCTAGAAGCCCTTTTTGTTCGGTTGTGAGTCCAAGAAGCAAGGTAAGTGCTTCTCACCTGCAGTAGGAGTAGTTTTGGACCTTTGTTCTTCTTGAATTCAAAGCATGAGAAGCGCTTATAGTACAGTTTTTTAATTAAGCCTATAATACAGATTTTAATTAAACTTATAGTGTAGATTTTTATGTAGGCTTATAGTGCAGATTTTAATTAATCTTATAATGCAGATTTTTATGTAAGCTTATAGTGCAGATTTTTAATTAAGCTTATAGTGCAGATTTTAATTAAGTTTATAGTGCAGATTTTAATTAAGCCTATAGTGCAGATTTTAATTAAGCTTATAGTGCAGATTTTTAATTAAGCTTATAGTGCAGATTTTAATTAAGCCTATAGTGCAAATTTTTAATTAAGCTTATAGTGCAGATTTTTATGTAAGCTTATAGTGCAGATTTTAATTAAGCTTGTAGTGCAGATTTCTTAGAACTTAAAATGCATATTTCTTTAGAGCAGATTTCTTTAGAGCTTGTAGTACAGATTTCTTAAGAGCTTATGGTGCAGATTTCATTAAAGTTTATAATGCAGATTTTTGGTGGAACTTGTAGTGCAGATTTTTTGTGGAATTTATAGTGCAGATTTTTTGTGGAACTTGTAGTGCAAATTTTTTGTGGAACTTATAGTGCAGTTTTTAAAGAAAAAGATTATAGTGCAGTTTGGTTAAGTATTATAATGCAGAATTTATGCATAATATGCAGAAATAGTGTAGCATAGAATGCAGAATCTTGATTAGTATAGTATGCAGAATTTTGATTAGCATAGTATGCAGATTTTTGTTTATGCATTTCAAAGTTAGAATTTGTTTAAACATTTCAATTTTTAAAGAAGCATTCTTTTATTAGAGGTATTAACAAGTATAAGAAAGATAAAGAAAAGAAAGAAAAATGTCAAGGCCTTAAGTAGATCTAAAAGTCAAGACTTTAGGGATTTTGGCACACAAGGTGCTCGTTAAAATGCCAAGGCATTTAAAGAAGAAGTAATTAAGATAAATCAGCTTATAAATCAGTATTTTACTTTTATCAGTGGCACTGTGCTGGACTCTTAGTTGTCCTCGGGTTGGGCTCCCATAGTCGTCCCTAGGTTTAGATAACCTAGTAAACCCTACTAGATTCGGGACCAGCTATCTCGGGTCTAGTTAGGGATGTGCGCATAGCAAATACAGTTGTCGGACCCATCAGCAGTTTGATTATTATTTTTATCTATTATGAAAATAGTTTTCAAAACTTCACAAATCAGTTTTAGATTTATTTTATTCACATGCATATTCGAGTTTTGTGAGTTAGATAGCACTTACTAAGCAATTTTGCTTATAGTTGCATTTCCTCTTACTGCAGATAAAGGAAAGGAAAAGTTATAGCAAAGGAAGGCGACAAGGAGGTGCGGATGGATGTGTGATGCCTGGACTATAGAAGCCTTGGGATTTAGCATAAGAATTTATTAACAAAGAGTTGAGTAAAATGTATTAAATGAGTCATTTAATCTTCCGCTGCTAGTTAATTGTATGTTTTGAGTTTTTTTAGAGTTTATGTATTGATCTTTACATGTGAACAACTCTAATTAAGTAAAGTTAGTAGTCCAGTAGCGCTCCGCCCTCACAGTCCAGTAGTGAGGAGGGTGGGGTGTTACACTTCGCGTTCAGGACTATGCTATGTACAGAGTCCTGACAACATGCATTCTACCCATCTCATCTCGAGACATCTCGAAGATGCGACCGTCCCACTCGTTCTTTCTGTACGCCCTCAGCCAGCGCCTAGATATAGACATAGCTCTCCATATGTTTCATAACATCATTCTTGCATCTAGTACAGTTACATCTAGAGTGATTCATATGCCCTACTGCCATATCCTGACCCAGATATTCTCCGGCTCTAGGATAGACATTACTAGAGGGGTACTCATCCCACTTACCATTTATGATGAGTTAGGTCAACGTAACCTTAGATTAGTGGGAGCAGAGGTCACTGCCGAGGGGATTCTGGCCTGGAAGGGCCAACCACCACCAGTTGCTGCTCCTGGTGCTCCAGAGGCCGAGGACGTACTACGTGAGGATGAGGAGTGGCCCAATTTCCTGGCAGAGGACTTTTTCACAGATCCTTCCACCTCTGTCGGACCCTCCACATCAGCCGGGCCTTCATCTTGGGCACCACTCCCTCACTCGGCTCGAGATCCAGTCCTCTCAGACGCGACGAGCTGTGCTAGATAGCCATCGCTTCCTTCGATCTATGCGATTCGAGATGGCTGCAGGTTTCGCGTCTCTCCGAGGTGAGATACGGCGTTAAGGACAGCCTCAGCCGGCACCCGAGCAGCCTCTAGTTGATCCTCCAGCTGACGATCCGCTTGCTTGACTCTATCTTTTTAGACTGTCTGGATATGTCACTCACTTCTTGGATCTGGATATCTTACTCATCTTTTGGATTATATCTTGGAGTTGGTTATCTGATGTTTAGCTAACTTATATTTAATTTAGTACTTATGTGTCACTTTTTCAAAATCGCAAGTATAATTTCAAAACCACTTTTAAATTATTTTTAAAAATATAGGAAAAATAATGATTTTAAAATCTCCTTTTCTTAGAATTTTCAAAAATTGGACTTAGTTTAGGCTCTACCCTAGAAATCCTGTTCCCCTAGATTTAAGCCAGAGCATCTCACAAATACCTAGGTATACCTTGCTTGTGTTTAAAAAACATAGAATGGTGTGAGATGCATAGGGTACATCCTGGACTCAAGAATGCTTATTTCTGTGCATCAATATGAGTCTAGGCGTTAAATACTTTATTAACAGTAATCAAGTCAAGTCTTCCAGCTCTAGTCAAATCTAACTGGACTAAATGACTTAACTCGACTAACCAAGTGAAAGTTGCTGCCCTCTAGGCAATCAGCAAGTAGCTAAAGGTTAGACAGTTGGTGAAGGAAATATTAAGATTTAGCATGCTTGTACTTTAGGGCTCTGATACCTGATCAAAACAAATTTTGACTCATGCTTGGACTTAAGGACCAACCAATTTGATTAAATAAACTAAATTAAATATTTAGTTTCTCCCTCTTCGTCCTAAAAATTAAAAAGTTTTTACCCCTATGTTTTCAACAATAAGTATTGTTTTATTCAAATTAAGCTAAGTGTTTTTTTAACTTAAGCTCTATTTTCAAAATTCAATGTTTGCAAAAGACTAAGCTAAGTAGTTCATATAGAAACCTTCAAACTTTTTCAAACTTAGCCAACCTTCAAATCTAACTTTTTAAAAATTCTTGCTAAGCTATTTTTACTTACCTAAAAGTATTAAAAATCATTGCTTTCAAAATACTTTTTTTGCTAAGTAAAAAGAGACTTCAATTTTCTTTAAGATTTTCAAAATTTAGCTAAATATATTTCAAAAACAACTAAGTTTCAAAAGTGGCTAAAATCGTCCTTCACAGTCTACTATATATTAGCCTTTTAAACTTAGGTGAAAATTTTTCCAAAGTCAATTTAGCTTTTATCAAGTCTTTCAAGCCTAATATGTTTTTCAATAAGAAAAATTAAAAATTGCTTAAAACTGGCTTATTTTTGATAAATGGCAAAGGGGGAGAGTAGGGAAATTCAAAAGTAAAAGAAAGTCTAATTCAAAAAGAAAGCCCTGTATTAAGGGGGAGCCTCACAAAATTTAAAGTGTTAGCTTAAGTTATGCTTTTATTTGAATTTATATACTTAAGCTTGCTCACTTAAAACCTTTTAATATTTATGCATTTGTTTTACTTAACTTTGAATTTGGGTTGCCATAATCAAAAAGGGGGAGATTGTTGGTGCGGGAAGCATCCGACGATCAAACCTGAGTTTTGATAATGGCAAAGGATTCAAAGTTAAGGTGTGTTGTGATCTAACAAGTCTGTTAAGTGTTTCAGGAAAAGACCTAACTGTGGTTAGGCAAGGTAAAAATCCTAAGGGGTGGTAACCCTATGCGAAAAGTCTTGGTGGGTCAAGTGCTTCAGGCAAAAGTCCTAGGGGGTAACCCTAGGTGGAAAGTCCTGGTGTCGCGAACCAGGTGAAAGACTGGACCAGCCGGGAAGAGGAAGTCCAGCAGAAAGTCCAGAAGCATCGAGCACCGAGCAAAAGTCCAGTCGATCTGGAGGATCGCACTGGCAACAGGTAAATCTCCTGAGTGGAGTAGGTGAGGGCGCGTTCCCCGTAGAGGAAACAATAGGCGTCGGGTCGACCTAGGGTTTCCGGTTGGAAATCCGAAGTCAGACCCGGACAGTCCGATGACTGTCAAACTTCATATTTATGATATTATATGTGCTAACTTTTGTTTTGCAGGATATGTTTGTGTTTTGGATCTAACATGTCTTGCAAGTACGAAAGAACAAGGTTAAGCCTCGGATAAACAGTGTCTGAGGCGCCTCCATGGAGCTTGGAGGCGCCTCGGGTGCTAAAGTGACGTGGTTGCGCAGACCCGCTGGAGGTGCCTTCATGGTGCGCGAAGGCGCCTTGGATGCCCCATTAGAGGCGCCTTGGAGATGGATGAAGGCGCCTTCAAGGCGATAAGCGACGACTGTTCAGCACTGATCTGCACGAGCGATTCGGAAGGGATGGAGGCGCCCTCGGAGGACTTAGAGGCGCCTTGGATACCCTTTATAAGGGGAGTTCGAGCAGCAGTTCAACATAACACATTCCAAGTGATCCTCTTGCTGCGTATTGCTAAATCGATGACCCGGAAGTGCTGCAACTTGACACCGACGACCCGGAGCTTCGCTTTTTCATCCATTGTTGTCGGTATAAGATTTATGGTTTAAATTAAGTTGTAAATTGTTATACTTGTAAACCTTATCGAGCTTATAGTTGTTGCCCACGGAAAGCGATCAAGGATCGCGGGCCTTCGAGTAGGAGTCGATCTAGGCTCCGAACAAAGTAAATTCCCCTGTGTCTCTGTGTTTGTTCTTTATTCCGCTGCATGTTTTAACTCCGATAGTTTTACGAATCGAACGAAATAGCCACGAGCGCTATTCACCCCCCCTAGCGCTTCTCGATCCAACATAATTGGCTTACTATAAAGCATTTAACTAATGCTTTAAATTATTTGTCAAAATTTCTATTAGAGAAATTTTGATCATTAAAATTTATTTAAGTTATTTTAGCAAATTTATTTTTCTGTGAAACTTTATCTAAATAATTTTTAAAATTTTTCCTGTTAGAAAATTTTCTATGAATTATTTATCAAAATTCATTTTTAAATTTTACCTAAAATATAACATTTTGTTAAAATTTTTTTTTGTTCAACCTTTGTTAAATTTTTTCAACAATTAAAGGAGTCTTTTTTAATTTATTTATAAAACTAGAGTTTTTAAGCATAACATTTCATATTTTTTTGGTGTTGTCCCTTAGACTTTAAATTTATATTTTCCAAAGTCATTTTAAAGTACCTATTTAATGTGATCAAAGGGGGAGAAGGGAAGATTAAGTCTAGGGGGACAGTAATTTAATTTTTTGTACATTATTGAGTTACAAATTTATTACCTTGTTATTTCTTCTTTATGTTTGTTTACCCTAACTTAACTTGAGTTGCTCACATCAAAAAGGGGAGATTGTAAGTACCCCAAGATAGTTTTGATGTAATCAACCAAGTCAGGTTAGGTCCTGTTGGTATTTAACCCCTATGTCTAAGTGTGCAGGAACTTAGGAGCATAGGAAGTCGAGCGAAAGACACAGCTAGCGAGAAGGACGGCACGGGTGAGAATCGACGGGCTCGGTACATCTGAGGGACAAGGTGCTGTGGAAGAGTATGTGAGCGGATGAGAAGGAGGCGCATGGAGTTTCCGAGGGACGAGAAGCCGAAGTGGAAGATTGCTCGAAGGCCAGAAGTTGGGTTTGGGTGAGCCATATTCCGGATGACCGAGATCACCCAAGTGAGCGGAGCCAGAGCATAAGACCCAAACCAATGCAAGTGGAATTGGAGCGGAAGACTCAGATAAAAAAGTCAACTAGAAGTTGACTTTCTGATCCGGGTGCCTAGACATGTCCGGGGCGCTCGAACTCCGAGCGCCTGGAACTCCTTCGGGTGCTCGGACCCGAAAAATCAGCCAAATGCAATGTGACACATCCTATTACAATGGGGATCCAATTTTATCCTCCTTCAGGTGCCTAGAACCCTTTCAGGCGCCCCGATCAGGGCTATAAATACAGCTCTAGTCCCAGTAGCAAAGTACGACACTTATAATTGATTTGTGTTTAGCTTTGCATTTTGAGTGCTTTGAATGCTCATTTGTGTTTAGCTTTGCATTTTCAGTGCGTTGAATGCTATAAGAGGTTTCTCCGCTTGAAGGAGATATTAGTGAACTTTTCATCTTCCTTGGATTGACAATCTCCTCGGTTATAACCAAGTAAACCTATTGCGCCTCTTCCTTTCTTTATTTAGTCGCTTATTTTTTTATGCAAGTGTTAATTTAATTAAGCTATAAAGTTTGATGAAGGTTCGTTTTATTTTATAGGACTATTCACCCCCCCTCTAGTCGGCTGCCAAGGGACCAACATTTTGTGATATACATCACTTGGTTAAATTAAATGTTGTTGCTGTTGTTTCAAATACATGATACACAACTGGAAAAAGAATCTATAAACATTTATAGCAATCTGCAATATATCTTGTTCTTCATCCTTGTCATCAAAAGGGCAATTACGAGATCGAACGATCCTTCTTAGTTCACGAACCAAGTTCCTTCTAATGCTTGGATTTACTTCTTGTTTGGAAGTAAATGAGAGCAAGAGTCGTTCCCTTCTCTCTTTGCCTTGGACGTTTATATATAATGGAGCAATAAATGGGGTAAGTGGGTATTTATCAAAACTGTACACGTCTCTCACTACCAACTTCTCTAATTTGTTCAAGCTAAGCTACGAAGATTAAATAAGAATATCCAATTTATATATAAGGAAAAATGATTCATACAACAACAAGCATACTAAGAGATTAAAACTAAAAAAGTTGTTACACCTTACATAACTGCTCTATAAGACAAATTGAAGACATCAATATCTTGCTTTTACCTAGATTAAATTATTTACATCAATAGGAACATCTCTAATCCCTCACAATGACTATTATGTTGACATCATATTCAATATTTCCAATTAATATAATTATTCACAATCACATTTTATATATTCAATAAAAAAATATAATTGGGCGACCAATGAATAAATGTTAAAGATGTAAATCTATTTCAATATTCCTTTTTAGCTAGAATGCATTTATTTTAATCAATCATTTTCTTAATCATGTTCCATAGACTGAATCATCCATAGTTAATAGGATACATGCTAAAGTATCAAACCCTGAATAAAACTTCAAATAGATAGCTAACTAGTCACTTAGGATAAAACTAAGATTATTTTATAATCTTAAGAGTCTCATGTAATGGAGAAATAAGGATTCATTCTCCTAGTACCCTCATTGTCGTTATTTCACATGTAGTATGAATCATATGGTATGATGTTTTTCTCAATTTTAACATCGTCTAAATTTTAATTTATACATTTCCAATGCCTAATCTTGAATTCAAATCATGAATTCTAATATGACCTCCACTAGATTTAGTAAATAGTGGATACATTACTTTGATCATTATCAATTCATAAATGATCTCATTTTGATACAACTATTAAGGCGACCCCGACTTATAGGTATGTCTCCATTCACAGCTTTAAGATGTCCCATAAGTAATGGTCTTATATCTATTTATATTTAACAAATAGAGACGATTGTCCATGTTAGTGGACCAATCTTAACCCGCCAACATACTTACAGAAACTTTATCCAAATGTAACAAACACATATACACTGAATATATCATAATATTTCAAATATATGATTGTCTTTACAATATGTTATATTCTACGAAATCCTAAAGACTTCACATGTCTTCGAAATGATTCTTTAGTCAATGACTTAGTAAAATGATCAACAAGCATAACACATGTAGGGATATATATTCAAGAATTATCTTTTTCTTATCAGCAATATCTCTTATAAAATTATACTTAATAGCTATGTTCCTACCCTTGCTATGATATTTGGGATCCTTAGAAAAAGTTATAGCATCTTGATTATCACAATACACTATAACAGAATTTCCATCGTCCTCAACAATCTTCAGATGTTTCAGGAATCTTCTTAACCAGACAACTTCTTACATAATCGTTGAACAAGCCTCATGCTCAACTTTCATTATCGACAATACTACACAATTCTGTTTCTTATTGTTCCATGAGATGACACTACCATTCAGCAAAAGGGTATAGTCATATGTGAATTTTCTATCATCAAGATCCACTGCTTAATCTGTGTCTATATAACCCTTCAGACTCATATTAGATCCTTGAAAATAAAAATAATAATTTATTGTCACTTTGAGATATATGAATATCCTCTTTATCACTTTCAGTGTCTTGATCTTAGATTTGACTAGAAATGACTAATTAAGTCAACAACATAGCTGATATCAGGATGTGTACATAACATAATGTACATTAAATTAGCAATAACACTAACATATCATTTTTTTCTCCATCTTGACTATTTTTGTAAGAGTCTTGGGACACATATTTGTTGGATTAAAAAGAATTTAGATATCTCCACAATGGTATGATATTGTCCACTTTGGGCCTAAGCCCTCTTGGTTTTGCTCTTGGGCTCTACCCAAAAGGTCTCATTCCAATGGAGATATCTTTTCTTTTATAAACCCATGATCTTTCCCATGTGTTTTCAATGTGGGACTATGTTTGCAACCTTGCAACCCCAACAATCCCCCTTCAAACAAAGGACCATAAGCTTCCCACGTCCGATCCTCGACCCACCAGGTCTTCCTGCCCCTCGGTCCACCCGACCTACTAGGACTTCCTTGCCTAGCCGCAACAATGACTTCCTGCCTGGTTTCTGGTGTTGGTGCAATATTCCCTAGGTCAAGGTTGACCTGGTTAACCAAGCCTGAGTCTTGATTTGGGTTTCGATGTTTGACAATATATTGGGTTTAGATGATATGGACAATGCAGGTGCAGTTGTTCATTTGGGGAGATTGTTGATACAATTCCCGTTTGGTCAAAGTTGACCAGTTAAGATTGTGAAGGAAAGTCAAGTAGGTCAAGGTTGACTGGATACTTGACTGAAAGTCCTGGTGAGTGAAGCTAGCCAGGAGGAAAGTCCTAGTGAGTGAAGCTAGGCAGAAGGGAAAATCCTGGTGAGTGAAGCTAGGTGAAAGACCTAGTGAGTGAAGCTAGGCAGGAGGAAAATCCTGGTGAGTGAAGCCAGGTGAAAGACCTAGTGAGTGAAGCTAGGCAATTGGGAAAGTCCTGGTGAGTGAAGCCAGGCAGGAGAAATCCAGAGGGGTCAAGGTTGACCAGACATCTAGTGAGAGTCCAAGTAGGTCAAAGGGATTGACCGGATACTTGGCACGAGGAAGAAAAGTCCAAGTAGGTCTTAGGGAGTGACCGGATACTTGGCAAGAAGAGAAAAGTCCAAGTGGGTCAAAGGGATTGACCAGACACTTGGTGAGAGAGTCCTAACTGGTCAAGGATGACCGGATGTTAGGTCTTATGTACCAACAAGTCATGGTTGACTAGATGTTGGTTTAGGGGGTTTTGGACTTGGTTTTGGGCAAAAACCAAGATCTGGATTGATCCAGCAGATTTGGATTAATCAGTGGATCGATCCAGCAGATCTGGATCGATCAGTGGATCGATCCAGAAGATCTGGATCGATCGACCGATCGATCCGGTGAGTCCCCGCGAATAGAACCCCTCTGGATCGATCGGTGGATCGATCTAAAGGTCCCAATTGATCAGTGGATCGATTGGGACGCTGCTGCTTCGCGCGATAAGCGCTGGATCGATCCGTGGATCGATCCAGGTATTTTTCCATAGCACAAATGTGCTCTGGATCGATCCGTGGATCGATCCAAAGCCTCCCCAATCGATTGGGAGCAATCCAATCGATTGGGATTCGACCGTTGGCGTCGTTTATAGCTGTTCGCGTGCGGTTCCTTCAGCAGCACTTCACCGATTCATTATAGATTCATCACAGCTCCTCCCCAGCACTCTCTAAGCTCCTCACCGCCAGTTCTTGAAGGTTCTTGGAGGTTCATCCAAGTCAAGAGGCGAGTTGCAACGAGAAGAAGAAGAAGCTAGGGTTTTTACTGCATCTCTTGTAAGCTTTTACTTATTCTTTACTACCCTTTCTTCTACTTGTATTGAGAGTCTTGTAGGGCTTCTCCGCCTTCGGTAGTTACCGAAAAGGAGTGTTTATTAGTGGAGGTGTGTGTGTGTGCGTGGATCCTTGGACTAGTCACCTCTTGTGAGGTGGATACCAAGTAAAATCCTATTGTTAGCATTGTTGTAGTTTATTTCTTTGTATTCCGCTGCGCATCACTTTGAAGAAACAAGCAACGAAGCACGACGAGCACACGCGAAGCTATTCACCCCCCCCCCCCTCTAGCTACTTTTCGGTCCTAACAAGTGGTATCAGAGCAAGGTTGCTTTTCACCGGAATCACCGCCGGAAGGGGCAAACATAACAAGCAAAGCTAGAGGGTGAAGAAGTTGGAGCAAATTCATCAAAGTCAAAGAATTCAAGAAGCTCAACTTCAAGATGTAATTCCAAGATGGACTTGGATTTGATACAAGGGTGGCTCCACCATACACATCCACAAGCTTCGATTCTTGGAGATCAAGAATTAAAAATTTCTTGATGATAGAGATAGAGCAATGGTTTGCTCTAATTGAAGGTTTTAAGGCTCCAAGGAATTCAAAGGGAAAAGTTCTCAAAAGGAGCAAATGGAGCCAAGAACAAATCCAAAAATGTGAGGCCAATGACAAAGTGACCAAGCTTTTGGTCAATCTATTGCCGAGCAACATCTTGGAGAAAATTGGAGAAGTTGAAGATGCCAAAGAGCTATGGAGCAAATTGGAAAAGGCTCATGAGATCCCCTCCACTGTACCTAACCAAGAAGAATCCAAAGAGGGTGACTCATTGGAGCAAGATCAAGAGGAGGACTCCGAAGTTGAGAGATGCTCAACTTCCGAAGAAGAGGAAATCCAAGAAGCTTCATTCTCAAGGGAGTGTAATCAAAAGAGCAAGGAAGGAGCATATTCCTTGTTTCATGTACAAGAGGATGAAGAAGAAGGTGAAGCCTCCACCTCTAGGATTGAGGGGGAGCAACTCTTGGTGAAACCGGATCAAGAAGAAGGAGAATCCTCCACATCCGGGTCAAGAGAAGAAGAGGATGAAGAAGCTTCCACCTCCACAAGTCAAGATAAATCAATTGGAGGGAAATCGATTTCGGATCAAGAGGAAGCCTCTACATTCATATCAAATGGAGGAGCAAGTGTCACCCCTACACAAGAAGGTATAAATAGTTCAATTAATAATAAGAATCATATTATATGTTTTGAATGTAGGGAACATGGGCACTACAAAAGCAAGTGCCCTAAATTGGCCAAGAAGAAGGGCCAAGTGGCACCTAAGGGCAAGGAGAAGCCAAAGGAGACCATTCCCGGAACAAAGAAGAGCAAGGAGCACATTGTGTGCTTCTCTTGCAATCAAAAGGGGCATTACCGGAGTCAATGCCCTAAGGGGAAGAAGATGGTCAAGGCTCAAGGAGGAAGCTCAAGTCAAGGGGGAACCTCTAAGGTAAAAAGGAAGGTAACTTTTATTGAGCCTATCCCTTTACATTATGGTAAAAAGCATGCTAGTTCTAACTTATATCATTTTAATGCTATTTACCATAAGAATAGAGAGCATGGTAAAATTAAGGAAAATAATGTAGCTTACCATGCTAAAACTACCACACCTAGGATTAGGAAGGTAGATAAAAATCTAAGCAATCACACTAAGGACCTTAGCTACAAGCATAGAAATAAAAATGCTCATAAATTTAATGGAAAACCAAAAATTAAGGACTTAGTGATAGAAAATCAAGTCTTGAGGTCAAGGCTTGATAAAATGGAAAAGACCCTAAAAAGGATGGAAAATATCCTAAAAGGGAAAAATGAGCATAGCCTAGGTCTAGGAGCACAAAGGTCATCTAATGGCCATAGGGGTTTGGGATACAAACCAAAGGCTAAGAAGGATGTAATCTCTTACCATAGGGTTCCATATAGTTATGGAATCAACCCTAGGTCTAGTGGTCAAGCCAAAAATACAAGGGAAGTTATCCCTAAGAGTATTTTTGCAACAAATGTGACTAAGATTTCTAAGAAGTCTAAGAAAGTCACAAAGAAGGTTACAAGGGATGCAATCCCTAGAGTTGACCTAGAAAAAGTGACCAAGACTTCTAAGAAACCAAACAAGGTCACTAGGAAGGTATCTAGGGAAGTTATCCCTAGTGAATACCTAGAGCATCCAAGGAGCACCAATAGGTTTTGGGTTCCTAGGAGCATTTTCTCTATCCCATAGATGGGTTAGAGAGTGTCAACTCTGAGAAGAAGGGTAGTTAACCCAACTTTGAAGAAATTGACACTCAAGAAGTATTTTCAAGGTTTTTGTTAACCTTTGAAAATGAAATGGATTTATTGTTACTCTTGGAAAGATTAAAATGTGCTATAAAGGAAGAAATTTGAGATGACTTTAAATGGCATAAGAAATCAAGTGTTAAGAAATACCAAATTGGGATTTTGGTATTGTCTTAGGAATTTAAGGCAAATCTAAGCCTTAATTTAAAGTGATTACTCTTATGGGAAAATGAAATATGCCAACATTTGAGGAATGTTTTAAATTTTTAATTGGCATAATTAATTCAAGAGATTAAAGAAATGTCAAGTTGGGTTTTGGCATTTTCCTAAGGAAATTGGGCAATCTAGGGTTTATGCTTTAGGATTAGCTAAGGGTTAAGGATACTTAGATAGATAATCTAGGTATATTTTAATTATGCAAAATCTTGCCATGTTTGGTTGCCCATTATATGCCATGACATCATGTTTTATTTGTGCATTCATGACTTATTATGAAAAACTCAAAAATACCATGTCATGACATACATACATCATGTAGTTATAGGAAATTTTCTTTTGAAAATTATTTCTTTTTGATGTATGCCATAACATTATCATGCATTATGTTATTTCCTTAAAATTAAGGACAAATGGCAGTTATCATCAAGTGGCATACCAAATGACATCCTAGGTGGATGGTCAATATCCACAAGATGCCTAAATAAATATGCATGAACCCTAGGTTAGAGCAAAACCAAAATTAACATCTCAAGATGACTTGTATGTGTTTTATGCACAATAGATACAAGTGAGATGTTAGGAAGACGAACAAAACTCAACATGCTGAGTTAGTGCATTTCCTTGAGTTTTAAGTTCATCAAAACACATAGTTATGTGTTTTCCCATCATTGGGAAAGCTAATGTACAAGTCATGTGCATTAAGCCCAAGGAACATGGTGGGATATTGGTTTTGAAAATGTTTTTAAAATGATTTTGGAAAACCTTGGTGAAGGCTATCTTTTGATAGTAATCACCATTAAATAGTTGGACACAAACTTGAAGAAAACACTAAAGTTTTTGCAAGTTCTCAAGTTTGTGTCAATCTTTGAAAATATGATGTATTTTCATAGAAAACTATTTTTCCATGATAAAATATACCCTAAATAATGTCTACACAAATTTTTACGATTTTTGAAATTTTGTAGAATTTTCTAGGGGTTTCTGAAATTGGCTTAAATTGAATTTCAGCAATTTCAGGCCTCCAATCGATCAGTGGATCGATTGGAGTGCCTCAATCGATCAGCCGATCGATTGAGAAGGCATTTCTCGCGAGCAGAAGCTCGCTGGATCGATCAGCCGATCGATCCAAGAAGACTGAATCGATCAGTGGATCGATTCAGCAGGGTTCAATCGATTGAAGATGCTGATTTTGGCTGGGAAAGCTTATTTTCAGCATTTTGAACCTATTTTAGTCTAGGAAATCATTCCAAACCCCTGAAAATACATTTGTATACATAAAAAGGGTGTTTTCGTGTGGAAAACAAGGATGGAATGGTTAAGGAAGGCTAAGTTGAAGTCTAGGTTGAGGTTTGTTTCAAATTTTGAATATTTGAACCTCAAAACTTCTAAAATTGGGTTTCCTAAAGTTTTGGGGATTCCAAGTCATTGTTGGTGCAATGACAGAAGTTACCACCATGTCTTTAGGGGGAGGGACTCTTTAAAGATATGAAAATTATTTTTCATGAACCTTGGAAGGTGGTTAACCTTCCGTTAAGAACATGCTCAAGGTTGAGCGTTTGAACTTTAATGGGGAGTGGATATCCTCATTGTTCAAGTGGTTTCAAGTGGATAATGCTCAAGGATGGGCATTTGCCAACATTGGGGGAGAATGTAGGGTTAAGGATAATGAAGGGTATGAGATCTTCATTATCGTGTTGATCACAACGAGTGAAGTTGTGAACAACGATGAGCAACTCTTCAGGGGGAGAGTTTTCAACAAGTGAATTTGTTGATGTATGCCCAAAAATGGGGCATGGTTTGATGTGTGCCAATAGGGGGAGAATGAAAGGGAGTAAGTTAGGATTTCATTACCTAGAGGGAGTTTGCCCTCTTAGGGGGAGGATGAAGGGCTTAACTTATGGATTCATATATTGGCATGAAGGGAGTTGAGGCTATGGGAGTAGCCTAATTTCCTAACTTAACAAGAGGTATTGTCAAACATCAAAAAGGGGGAGATTGTTGGTGCAATATTCCCTAGGTCAAGGTTGACCTGGTTAACCAAGCCTGAGTCTTGGTTTGGGTTTCGATGTTTGACAATATATTGGGTTTAGATGATATGGACAATGCAGGTGCAGTTGTTCATTTGGGGAGATTATTGATACAATTCCCGTTTGGTCAAAGTTGACCAGTTAAGATTGTGAAGGAAAGTCAAGTAGGTCAAGGTTGACTGGATACTTGACTGAAAGTCCTGGTGAGTGAAGCTAGGCAGGAGGAAAGTCCTAGTGAGTGAAGCTAGGTAGAAGGGAAAATCCTGGTGAGTGAAGCCAGGTGAAAGACCTAGTGAGTGAAGCTAGGCAGGAGGAAAATCCTGGTGAGTGAAGCCAAGTGAAAGACCTAGTGAGTGAAGCTAGGCAATTGGGAAAGTCCTGGTGAGTGAAGCCAGGCAGGAGAAATCCAGAGGGGTCAAGGTTGACCAGACATCTAGTGAGAGTCCAAGTAGGTCAAAGGGATTGACCGGATACTTGGCACGAGGAAGAAAAGTCCAAGTAGGTCTTAGGGAGTGACCGGATACTTGGCAAGAAGAGAAAAGTCCAAGTGGGTCAAAGGGATTGACCAGACACTTGGTGAGAGAGTCCTAGCTGGTCAAGGGTGACCGGATGCTAGGTCTTATGTACCAACAAGTCATGGTTGACTAGATGTTGGTTTAGGGGGTTTTGGACTTGGTTTTGGGCAAAAACCAAGATCTGGATTGATCCAGCAGATTTGGATCGATCCGTGGATCGATCCAGCAGATCTGGATCGATCAGTGGATCGATCCAGAAGATCTGGATCGATCGGCCGATCGATCCGGTGAGTCCCCGCGAACAGAACCCCTCTGGATCGATCGGTGGATCGATCCAGAGGTCCCAATCGATCAGTGGATCGATTGGGACGCTGCTGCTTCGCGCGATAAGCGCTGGATCGATTCATGGATCAATCCAGGTGTTTTTCCATAGCACAGAGGAGCTCTGGATCGATCCAAAGCCTCCCCAATCGATTGGGAGCAATCCAATCGATTGGGATTCGACCGTTGGCGTCGTTTATAGTTGTTCACGTGCGGTTCCTTCAGCAGCACTTCACCGATTCATTATAGATTCATCACAGCTCCTCCCCAGCACTCTCTAAGCTCCTCACCGCCAGTTCTTGAAGGTTCTTGGAGGTTCATCCAAGTCAAGAGGCGAGTTGCAACGAGAAGAAGAAGAAGCTAGGGTTTTTACTGCATCTCTTGTAAGCTTTTGCTTATTCTTTACTACCCTTTCTTCTACTTGTATTGAGAGTCTTGTAGGGCTTCTCCGCCTTCGGTAGTTACCGAAAAGGAGTGTTTATTAGTGGAGGTGTGTGTGTGTGCGTGGATCCTTGGACTAGTCACCTCTTGTGAGGTGGATACCAAGTAAAATCCTATTGTTAGCATTGTTGTAGTTTATTTCTTTGTATTCCGCTGCGCATCACTTTGAAGAAACAAGCAACGAAGCACGACGAGCACACGCGAAGCTATTCACCCCCCCCCCCTCTAGCTACTTTTCGGTCCTAACATCTGGTCCTCTTGATCCGAACATAGAAGCCCCCACTTTCTTTGTTTGAGGTCAATATTGTACTCACATGGCTCAATCAAATCATAGCTCTTGTGCACAGTCAGCAATTAAACCTTTTGGCATTCTGGGCTCTGCTACCAATTGTTGGATTGAAAAGAATTTAGATATCTCCACAATAGTATGATATTATCCATTTTGGACCTAAGCCCTCATAGTTTTGCTCTTGGGCTCTACCCAAAAGGCCTCATTCCAATGGAGATATCTTTCCTCTTATAAACCCATGATCTTTCTCATGTGTTTTCAATGTGAGACTATGTTTGCAACTTTGCAACCCCAACAATATTTTTGCTCAGAACAATACCTTTCGCTACAGCTGTTTATTCAATGTTGTAATCGAACATATTGAAGTATTGTATCATCTTAGTGATACAAGTCTTTTGAGACAAATTCAAAAGTCTTTTTGATCGACCTCTGTTGGAGTTCAATCAAAGTCCCACATTGAAAAGATTTGGTAAAGATCATGGGGTTAAAAGGATATAGGTTATCTCCATTGGCATGGAAGAAAAATCTATTAAGATTTTTCTTAATGAAATTATGTTACAATTTTATATAACAGAATTTTGTTAGGGGTCATTGTAAATCTATTGTACAACAACAATCATAAGAATCATTTAATGTAATTATCTTGTGTAGAAAGAATTCTAATAAAGTTTTGACCTTTTTGTGGAGTAGGCACGTCATCGAACCATGATAACTCTTCTTCTTTCTATTCTTCTTCTCCTTCCTCGTGTTTGCTCTCCTTTTGTGCGTCTTTGTCTTATTGCTCTGCGCGATCTCTTTTCTCTCTTCTCTTCTTCCGCGTTAGAGGTTGAGAGATGTTGTTGCCCCCTTCTTTGCGCAACAATTGGTATCAGAGTCATGGTCCAAACCAGATGTCATGTGGGGCGACCTTGAACAAAGTTGAAGGTAGGCCCGAAGCAGGTCAGGGTGACCGGATGCTCGTAGGGAGGTCTGGAGTAGGTCAAGAGTGACCGGAAGAGGATACTCGCAGAGAGGTCTGGAGTGGGTCGGGATGACCAGATGCTTGTGGGAAAGGTCTTGAAGCAGGTCAGGGTGACCAGATACTCGTGGGGAGGCCCGGAGCAAGTCGGGATGACTGGATATTTCTGGGGAGGCCTGGAGCAGGTCAGGGTGACCAGTACTTACGAGAGGTGAGTAGGTCAGGATGGCCGAATGCTCACAGGGAGGCTCGAAGCAGGTCAAGGTGACAAAATGCTCGTGGGGAGGCCCGAAGTAGGTCAAGGTGACCGGGTGCGGATGCTTGCGGGGAGACCCAGAGCAGGTCAGGGTGACCAAATGCCCTTGGGAAGGCCCGAACTATGAGAGTAATTGTAATCCTTCGTTTGAGGGGGAGAATTGTTGGGGTTCAATCAAAGTCCCACTGTAAGATACTGCAAATTCAATAATAAGTGTTATTGGAGAAATAACCTTTTTGGATTTTTTGAAAATTTTTAGAAATTTTTCGAGATTTAAACGGAGTCTGTATGACCCGTTTTGAGGGGATGAATCGGTGGGGCTAGGAAAAACCTATTTAGAATACCTATTAAATTGGGAGTTGATTGTTTTAATTAATCTAAGGTTGAGATTATTATCCTAAGTTTTATTTGTCGAGCCCTAATCCTTTCTTCTCCACGCCCTTCTTCCGATCCCCTTTTCTTCCATTTTTCCTCTGATCGTGCAAGCTGGATTGCGATGTCGCCGCTGGCCACCACCACCGTCCACTCTGAGCTGCTCTCCCCTGCACGAGCTTGCCTTCGACCAAGAGCAAGGATGCGTCATCACCCTCTTCCACCCCTCCGACACCATTACCATTGGAGAGACGGAGCTACCTGTTTCCCCGTCGCTCTCTTCGTGCTGTGATCCTGGCTAGTCGCTGCCACCGCCATGGCCTAGCCATCGCGAGCTCACCATTGACGTCGCTTTTCCCCTCCAGTATGCCCCACCAAGGCCGATCTCTCTTGTGATTCGATGATGTCGTGCCCTAGCTTTGGGCAGCGCCACCATCGCCCTACAACCGAGCCCTCTTCCCATCGGTCGATCGCCTGATGTCGTACTCTAGCTATAGCCATCAGATCCTCTACTCCGGTGAACCCTCTACCTATAGGGTTAATGTCGGACCTCTTCCTCTGCTCTGAATAGAAGCTCTGGCCAGAATCCCCATTCTGGCTAGAATTCTTGCAGGCATTAGCAATATGAACAGAACATAGAGATCAAAGAAGGGTAAGTGGTTAGTTCAAGGTTTGTGGATTTTGAATTTGGTCTTGTGCTTAGTCGAGAATATGTTGATTGTGTTGTAGGATGATAGAAGAGGGAGATCAGTAACCTCACCTTGCATTGGCTACCAATTTTTGGCAGCCACCATCATCGACTTTGGTTCATCAGTGGTGCATCCAGATATGGGGTGAGTTTTTGAGGTAATTTCATTTCTATATTGGTTTGGATTAGTAGATGGATTATAGATTATGTTTGGAAAGATTTAAAGATTAGAGGAGATTTGATTAGTGATTGATTAGTGAGAATTAAGGAATTGATTTGGTTAAATGGTTCTTGTTTCTTAATCAAATATTTGATAAGAGATAATGAGATGTTTATGGATGATTGGATTTGATTAGTGTGATGATCAGTGGTGATTAATTTTGGGTTGGATTAATTGAGGTAGATGAATTATGTAAGGTTGATTTTGAATGTTTAGCAGAGATGATACAATAAATTGATTAATAGATTGTGGATTATGTTTGGATTTAGAAGGAGTTGGATTAAGGATGGATTTATCATCTAATTGGATCTTTAGGCGGAATTAAACATGGTTACCTAATCAACATAGGATTAAGTTCTAGGTTTAGCTAGTTGTTGTTTATGTGATTAGCTAAACTATACATCATGTGATTTGCAAGACGGTAATTCGAGGCAAGCGTCTCGACGTGGGATTAGTTTATCACGATCGATAGATTAAGGTGGGTATTTCTTCCTTGGCCTCTATGTAGTTCCTTGAACTTAGTGCATGGTTATTATGTGATGAATTATGTTGCTTTTACCTTAAATCATGTTCATTTGCTGTTTTTTCTGTTTGATACTTATGCTTGATCTTTGAGGTGATCTAATTATATCATATACATTCTCTACTCTTGATATCCATACTCAGTTGTGTAAACACATGTAGAGTATGCATTATAGGGATGCTTGGTTGATTGAGTTAACGTGCTGATTATGCATATCTTTATTGATTGTACACATGGTTGGTATGTGTTATAAGAGTCACGTAATTGACTGTCCATTTGCATGTTGTATTTGTACATATGTCTAGTGTTTGCTATTGGAGGATACATGTTGATTGGACCTATATTATGAGTATGTGTCTAGTTGTGATATTGGAGGTATCATGTTGATTATATCTATGTTGTAGTGTGTACGTATATGGTGTTTCTATTTACTGTACTTGTTGTTTAGTAGACACCAGTTGGATTTACCTATACATATAGGTGTTAGCTGGATCTTTACACTGGTTATGTTTATGATGATTGAGTTGTTGTATTGATGATAATTGTGTCAATATCATGATAATTTATCATGTTCATCATTCACTGCATGCTGACAGTCATTGTCTCCCTTGTGGTGTGAGAGAGTCGTCAGTCATATCTAACACCGCACACTCGACCACTCATGGGTAGTGGTAGTTGGAGCAGTTGCTGCTGTCCTATCCTGCTCACTAGGCCACTCTGTCCACCTCGACCACTCTTGAGTAGTGAGTCTGGAGGGTTTAGTAGTTAGGGGGCTTGTGATGTGAGTAGTCAGGGACCCTGATACAATGTAGTTAGATAACTACTTAGCGAACCGTCCGCCTCGCTCGCCCTATAGCGGTGATGTACTTGAGGCTAGTATGGTTGTCACGGACCCAAGCCTCTCGACCATATAGGGGGCGTGGTGATTGGGAAAGTCCTAACTGGATGTTAGGCAAAGGCAAGTTCAACAAGAAGGTTGAAACAAAGAAAAATCCAAGTGGGTCAGTGCTGACCGGATACTTGGTGGTGAAGGCCCCAATGAGTGAAGTCGGGCAGTGAAAAAATCCTGGTGAGTGAAGCCAGGTGAAAATCCTAGTGAGTGAAGCTAGGTGAAAGTCCTGGTAAGTGAAGCCAAGCAGATGGAAAGTCCTGGTGATTGAAGCTAGGCAGATGGAAAGTCTTGGTGGGTGAAGCCAGGCAAATTGAAAGTCCTAGTGAATGAAGATAGGCAAATGGAAAGACCTGGTGAGTGAAACCAGACACGTGAAAATCCAACTGGGTAAAGGTTGACCGGACACCTGGTGTTGGGAAGTCCAAATAGGTCAAAGGAGTAATTAGATACTTGACACAAGGAAATCTAGATGGGTCAAAGGTGACCGGACATTTGGTGGAAGGAAGTCCAAGTGGGTCATGGAGTACTGGACACTTGGTACGAGACGGTAAGTCCAAGTGGGTCAAGGTTAACCAGACATTTGACACGAGGAGAAAAGTTTAAGTGAGTCAAAGGATTGACTAGACACTTGGTGAAGAAGTTCCAACAGGTCAAGGTTGACCAGATACTAGGCATGAGAAGTCCCAACAGGTCACAGTTGACCGGATATTAGGTTTGGGAACCTTGGCCTTGAGTTAAGCAAGTTAAAGGGAGGTCAATCGATCAACGGATCGATTGAATCGTGGTTTAATCGATCAACCGATCAATTGAAGGTGTGTTGCGAGTGAAGGCTGGCCCAATCGATCGACCGATCGATTGGGAAGCATTATCGCGAGCATAGAAGGGTCCCCAATCGATCAGACGATCGATTGGGAAGCGCCAATCTATCAATCGATCGATTGGGGCTGTTTCTCACACGCGGACATGAGGAAGGCTGAATCGATCAGCAAATCGATTCAAGCCTCCCCAATCGATTGGTCAATCGATTGGGAAACAAACGTTGCGTAGGATGTCGGTTTTGGACGGCTGAGATCGCTGGGATCTGACGTGGTAATCGATTGGGAGTAAGCCCAATAGATTGGGAGCCCTAGATGCAAGTATAAAGCTGTGACGAGCTTTCTTCTCTACAACACTTATACGATTTCTCCTTGCTATTGTTCGCCAGACTTCGAGTGTGGAAGACAAGTTTTGTTGCACTTTCCAGTTAGTCCAGAGGCATCTTCATCAATAAGAGATCAAGCAAGAAGAGGTTTTTGCTTTGTACACTTTTGTATTTACTTCTTGCTTAGAGTTGTATCTTGTTGTGTGAGTTTGTACAAGGTTTCTTCAACTCTGGTAGTTACCGAGGAGTATTTTCATAGTGGAGTGCGTGTCATGTATAGATCTTTAGATTAGTCACCTCTTCTTGAGGTGGATACCAAGTAAATCTTTTGTGATAGCGGTGTGAGCGTTGCTTGAGCGTTTTCTGCTGCAACAACATCATCAAAGTAAGCAGCCGAAGCGCGATGAGCTATTCACCCCCTCTAGCTACAAATCGACCCTAACATAGCCATCACTCACCTAACCATATCTAGAATAATTTGATTCTTTCTTTCAACAACCCTATTTTATTATGGAGTTTTTGGGATTGTTAGTTGCCTAATAATGTCTTTATCATTACACATATTTTAAACTAATTAGACAAATATTCACCCCTATGGTTAGACGTAAGGTTTTAACCTTATAATTTAATTGATTCTCAATTTCATTCAAATAATGATTGAAACAATCTAATGCTTCATATTTATGAAAAATCTAATATAAATGACCAAAAATGTATGAAGTCATCAATAAATATAATAAAATAGGAACTTCCATATCTAGCCTTCACATTTATCAAACCATAAATATCTGAATAAATTAATTACAATAATGATTTGACTTTATCAAATTATTTCCTAATTGCTTTTCTAGCATGTCAATGCTCACATACAGATAAGATAATCTTAGCATGAGTATCTAGTAGACCCTCATTAGCTAAGCTATACATTGATTCTTGTTCGATATGTCTCAATTTAACATGCCAAATTTGAATATTAATATCAGCCTCACTAGTAAAAATAATATTTAAAAATAATCATTAATATCATAATTAATATTCGATTATACGTTAAGAACTATGAAACTATTCGTTATATAACTATACTATATTAACATAGAGTTAATATGAAGTTTTACTCATCAACTATAAAAATTTATAATAAAATCAAATTTCGTTGAATCTAAGAAGCACAAATGGTATTATATATTTGTAGGACAAATTAAGTTCTAATATTTAGGCCTATTTAGGCCTAAACAAGTTTAGGTGGGCTCAACGTTGCCCTAAATTAAGCCCATGTATTTGCAATATGTTCGGGCCACACACAAAATGCTTCGACTCATCTCTCACTTCGCGAAGTGGAGCCGCAGTAGAGATGGCGCGGTGGTGGAGAGGCGGCGCAGGGTTTATCCGGGCGGTGCCACCGCCGCTGTGGCAATGGACTGCAGCCTCCGAATACTGCCAGACGATCCAGGCGGTGCCGAGGGAGCATACTGGGGGCCGTTACAACGCCATGCAGCTTGCCGCAGGCAGGATCCCCGCGAGGATTATCACCCGGCGCGAAGGCGGACGCGAAATCACTAACTTGCAGCGCCTGACCGCAGATACAAAGCAAATCGGTGAATTCCTCGAGCGGTCACCGTACTTCTGCTCCACTCCCGTCAAGCTCCAAATCCTTGCCGGGCCCAGCTCCGTTGCTGTCCTTCAATCCGGCACTGTTCTACCCCTTCAGGCATGGACTCGAAAACGCTGACGCTAAAATCCTATTTATGGCCTCTTTGTTCTCTGCTTTTCATATTTAGATTGAGATCCTGATGGGCGTTTAATTGTAGGTCAAGAAAAATAAGACAGGGCAAATTAAAGGCTTGGTGTTGCAATGGGCAGAGAAAGGCTCTGTGTTGAACGTTGACGTGCCTGTGATCTTCAAGGGAGAGGATGTCTGCCCTGGATTGAAAAAAGGTTTGAACTTTGTCTAGTAAATGTCGGGGTTTTCAAGTCATTTTTATGCTCTTAGCTGTTCTTTATTTGATATTTCTTGATGGAGAGACAACAGAGGTCTTTCAACTCCTTGACAACGCTTACTCTTCTTTATGCCACAAACCTCCGTTGTCTCTTCCAGAATAGGTAGATTCTTCGCAAGTCCAAAATTCATCCCACATCATGGAATCTTCTTCGGCTTTAAATTTTCCTTTTCTCTTACTATCTATTATTTTAGGCTGTTGCTTCCACAGGCAAGTTCTGCCTTCGTTTGCTTCTTTCTTTGCCATTTTCAAATTTGTTATCCTAGATTTACTTGATTAAATTTGGCTTTGATCTAGATTTGCATCATTCGCTTTGATTCTTCTGTCATCTTCCTATCCCTTAGACCTAAGATCTCGTTGAGAGCACCGGCCCTTTTCTTCTATTTCCCATGTGTTGTTGTAAGCACGCCTCAGGGAGAGGCCCACTTGAGAGATATGTTGCCAAGGGTCTCATCTCAATTCTGGTCTTTTTGTGTGTTGCATTTGCACCACTTGAGCTAGCAAGACTTGAATAAAGAAAATATCTTGTTTTCAATTTGTTGCTTTCAACAAAGGATTGAGCTATGATATCTATCTCCTGTGGACTTGCATGCATAAAATATGATCTTCTCAATTTATTACTCACAGAACAAGATTGAGTTTGCTATCCATCTCTATGAACATTGAACAAAGAAATTTTTCTGGTCTTAGTTTGCTATTTCTAGCAAGCTGGTCAGTTATGTTATCCATCTTTCCTAGATCTCTTGAATGCTTTCCTTTTAATCAATTATTGCATTTTTATAAATGCACCAAAGCCTCCATTTGAGAGATTTATGCAAGAAATCTCTCTTTATCCATATTTCACTTCATTCTTTTCCCTTTTTCGTTGATTCTCTTTGTCTAAGTGCTTATTGAGGTCAAAAACATTCATGTTGTGTGCTGATCTGAGGTCAAAGGGATAGTTTGCTTTATACTCCATTAACTCCCTAAAGTTTTTGGTTTGTGTATGTGATTATTTTGTTTTCATTTTGTATCTTAGTCTACATTTTTTTATTTTTAATTGACCATGGAGAATATATATGTTGAGAGTTGTTAGAGGATAGGGGTGGATCAAAATAGCAATATATCCTAACTAAACTGAAAACTAAACCAAATTATCTCAAAAAATTGGTTTTTCTTTTGTTTCAGGTCAGATTTCAGGGATTTAATATTTTTCATTTTGGATTTGGATTTGGATTGTATTTTTTGATTTTATAAACCTGAAAATATCCAACCCTTAATTTTAGAGGAGTTGAGTAGCTATGACTTGTGTCTATTCCTTTTCAATGCACAATTGGTAGTTCTACTATTGTGCTTATATATAGTTCTTATGAATTATGGAGCTTGCCTTCAATTGCATAATAGTTCTACCATCATAGCTTTCTTATATAACTTTATATAATTCTACTACTAGACTTTTTTTTGTACGTTATATTTTTTTTACACATCACCCTGCATATATATTTCTTAATTTTTGGTGGAATTAGTATAAAACATTAAAAATTTCTCAGAATCTCTAAAATTCTTAAAAATTAAAATTTCCAAATCAAACTAAGTTAAACTGGAAATTTTGGTTTTTAGGTTTTTAATATCTTTAGGTATGGAATTGGGTGAAGGGGAGCTAAAGGTAAAGTTGCTGCCTTGCGACTTTTTGTAATTTAAGATAAGATTGCATATAATAGACCCTTCTTGGGACCTTGATTGATGAGAGCTTCATACACCGGGCTATCCTTTATGTATGGATTTGGGTATGAATTTTTTGTTTTACTGAATCAAACTTTGGCTTGGTCAAATTTTTATCAAAAACTGCCCTGACCTGATTCATGCCTACCTGTATTAGAGGTGTTAGATTAATAGGGCTATTAATGAATTTAATCTCACAATGATATTTGATGCTTAGGCTTATCATGAGTCCTTTATAAATGTATTTATCCCTTTACAATGCAATCCTAGTTGATTGATTTGGCATCAATATCAATATCAGCTTCGGTTGGTTAGAAATCCCAAGTATCGACTATACCAGATAGTGTCTGAGCAGTGCGTGAGATCAAAATTGATAATACTAACTGTGCATTTAATAAATTTACAAATGCCATATCATTTGATCAAACAAACCTCAATTTACTTTCCTTTTTATATTAAAATAAAAAATGATGATTTTTTACACCATTTTTATGTTAATTTTCAATGTATTCATAAATCAGCAAATCTATTGTCTCTTGCAAAGAATTTTCAATGTTTTTTCCCAGCAATTTTAAACAATGATGAATACCTAGTCTGCTTGAAACTTGATGTTATATCTTTATATGACACTGTTCAAGGCTGACAACTGCAAAATTCTGTCCTCCAAGCTGTGTCCAGATATGTGCATTGTATATCGTTATCAGATGCTAAGCATGCTTCGACTGTTTTGGTGATGGCTGCAGGTTAACCCCTTCATTCATAAGGTTGTCCTGAAGTTCATTGGGTTAGAATGTGGGATAGAAGCATAGGATCATTATATATATATGAATTTTAAATTTCACCATATCTATATCTATGCACATATATTAACTTTCAATATATATTATTATTATTATGAATATTTTAAAATTTGTATTATTTTTATATCATAAAGCTTATTAATTATGTTTGAAAATATATGAAGGATGTAGTATGACTATAAGGGGTTCTAAATCTAAATAAAATAAATTATTACAGCATTATAAATATTTTTTTATTCATCTTTTATAAGATAAATGATTATGGCATAGATTAATTTTTTTCTATTTGAAAGTTTAAAAGGCTACTTATAGGATTTTTTTTTTTTAAATAATATGGTATGAAAAAGATGTATATTTTTTCATTAAAGGTCAAATATTCTTCTTGCAAGTAAGTTTATTTTATTAAATAATAATTATGCAAATCAATATTCTAACTAGGAGCAGTGAGGAAACATGGGATAAAAAATCGTAGGACTGTGAGATCATAGTTCAGTTAAGATCTTACTTCAAATTAGGATTGTTTGTGCTAATTTGAATTGTAGGATTGTAAATCCTAACATCTAATCGCAAGCTTGACAACGTAAGCATAAATTTCAGAGTTTAACAACACAACTTACTCATCCTTATTTGTTGAAGTTTTAATCTAAGTCCCTTGGAAACTATCTCTTGGCTATTATAAATGAAAGTTAACTTGTCACAGATGAGCGAATGAGCAGTTGAATGGGCCTGATGACTTAGGCTAACTACGAGACACCTTAGAACAATCAAACTGTACTGGTCATATCATGCAAGCTAGATAAGTTGACAAAATATTTTATGTAGGGTATACAATCGCTGTGAAAACTATTCGTCATCTATTCGTTGCATTATTCTTACAATTCAAACATAAGAATTAATATTTATTTTATTCCGTGAACTAAATAAAGAATACTTATTCCTATTTTTTCCTTGTTTATTCCATTTTTTTAGAAATAGCTATTCCATCCCAGAACCAAACACATGATTTTAATGCTTGCTGTCAAGTTTTAATGCTATACTTTAACAATTTCCATTGGACCTGCATTTGTGATCTTAGTTGAACTTGTATGGTTTTGACTATTCCATTCCTGGTCTAGTACTTTCTGTTAATCAAATGCACCATTAAATTGCTAGTTGTCAAAGTTGAGTGCAACCCTTTGACACATATGGTAGCATGCCAAAACTTTAGATTGTTAGCCATAGTCTGTTCTATAATTTATTGGCATGGAATTAATTGGGCATATGCTAAATCTATTGTCATGCCTGTAATTCCTTGTTTTTCTTGGGAAACAATGGGATATGACAATGGACCTTTAATATTGCATATCGAGATACCTCCTATTTTTCTAAAGAAGGGGTGGGCAGGATTGGACCCATGTTATAACCAAAACGATTTAGTTCGTGGAATCAAGGATCTCATCTAACATTCCATGAATTCAAAGTGTTTGGAAGAGAGTCCAATGATAGTATTTCTTACTATTTTTCCCAAGGTGCATGTCAAAAAATATGACGGCGTACCGCTTGAACAGATCATCACATTTTTCCTTTTGGTCTTGTTTTGAACATTTAAATATGTAGCTGAAGAACTTCGGTGTTTCTCAGCTGTGTCCAGCTTCTAACATGGAGTGACAGTAAACATACTATTGGACCACAAGATTTAAATAGAATGATGACGCCGGATAAGATAGTGATTATCCCATAGGCGGATGAGATGACAAAATTGAGGAGAATGCAAGAAGAGAAAACCAAGAAGATAAAGAGAAATCACGTGGTTTTCCAAAAAAGAAACTTTGTTACTAATAGAGGGTTGAATCCTCATACAAATACACATGAACTTATATAGACTCTAAATCCTAAGACTAAGAAAGGAAAGAAATCTTGATATATGAACCTCAATTCTAATCTTGTAGCGAAAGAGAAGAAATCTTTTCAGAAAAGGAAATCTTTTGACAGAAATTGAAATTAATTGAACAACATTGATATAGACAAACTATGACCCGAAAAACCAAGAATATCAAAATTATTCTAAATATCATAAAAATAGAAATTACTAAAAATAGCAATAAAGTATTCGAAGGTTCAGACGAGTGCCTAAATGTTGCTTTTTGGATCCGAAGCTTGGTGGTTACGGGTTCTCCGGTAATAAATGTAGATCTCTGAATTTTGCATGTGTGGCCGCCAACAAAGATTGATTAATAAATCTTGGGTTGGTTCGGTATCAAATGATGTCTAGTGATCTTTCATATATATATATATATATATATATATATATATATATTTTGCCAAAGTCTGAAATGTTTTGTGTAGTTGTTCTTTTTCATATATATATATATATATATATCAGTGTTTTAAATCGCGTAGCGTTGGTTCATAGCGTTTTTGTCTTGTCATTGCGTAGCGTAAATAGCGTAGCGTATAGCGCAAGCTTTTCGTGCACGTCAATGTTTAAATTTTAAAAAATAAAATATACTTATATAAGTAAAATAAAAATAACATAACCTAAAATTAATCATAATAATTCATTACATGTCAAAATATCCCATACCAACAATTTAAAAAGTCTTATAATTAAAACAACATAACTTAAAAATAATCAGTATCATCCAACTCTATATCACTATCATCATCAATAGTGTCTATGGTTGGAAAATTTCCACTATCAAAAGTTGGAATTACTCCATAATTTTCAGCATCAAGATGATTATCTTCCACATCAACAAGACTCAACCTTGCTTGTTTGTCTTTGCTTCCACCTATTATATAAGAGATACAACATTTAAGAATCAATTATAGGTGAAGTAGATATAAATAAATAATCTGCATATACTTAGTGCTTACTTGAATTTTCAGCAACTCTTTTTTTTGAATTCGTAGGAGCAACTTCAACTATATCCTCAACATCTTCGACTCGCTTATCTGAGTCGAAAAGACTTTCAAAGGTAGCAGATGGCACACTCACAATAGGATCACTTTCAAATAATTCATCATCTTCAAGCCATTTAGTAGTTACGGGGAGAACTGGACCTTCTTTCTCAGTTATCCATTCATCATCTGAATTAATTTCATCAACTACAATGGGATCAATCTTGTCTCTCCTCCTAATACTTCTCTCCTAAGCTTGAAGTTATATTTCACAAACACCAACGCATTCAACTTTGCATGTTCAAGCCTATTTCTCTTTTTTGTATGAATCTAATATTACAAAAAAGAAAACATATATATATAAAAATAAACAATGATATGAAAATTATAAAACAATTAAAATTCAAGTAGAGTTAGAAACTTAGAATACTCACCGATTCAAAAGTGCTCCAATTTCTTTCACATCCCGAAGCACTACAAGTGAGACCAAGCACTCGAATTGCAAATGTAGTAAGCTCGGGTGTCTTACTTCCAAAACGTTCCCACCACGAGACTAATAAGTAATAACATTAAAAAAAATTACAAGAATGTATATAATTTTAAAATATGAATGCTAGTATAATTTTACAAGAACGGTTACAAGAAGAAAATTTTACCCGGAGTTCGCAACATTCTTGTTCGTTTTGCTATTGGAGTTCCAAATTCTCCTTCAGCTTTATTATATAAGTCCAATTGGATGTCTGCTTTAAGACGATCATCAGAAGACAACATCCTATCCATGCAAGTATACAATCCATCTCTAACTTCATCACAATAAGAAAATCTTTCTTCATAACGCAATTGCGGATTCAAATAGTACCCGGCCGCGTGTAGAGGATGATGAAGTTGTGGAGTCCATCGTGAATCAATTTTTTTCCAAATAGGTTTGTATTTTCTGTCAACCCCCCCACAATTAAATTTTATTGTCTCTTTTGCCTTATCCATAAGTTCATAAATATATCCCATGGCCGATCTCTCCTCCGAATCAACTTCCCTTAACACACTTACAAGAGGAACAACACTCTTAACACAAAATGCAACATGTGGCCAAAAGTTGGGATCATTAATAACAATTCTCTTCACGACCTTCCCCTGAGTTGTTTGAGATAGTGGTGAACTAACCCAATCTTCGGAAGCAAACATTTGTTCAAGTGGCCTTTTAACCTTATACATACTCTGAAGAGTGAGAAATGAAGTAGCAAAGCGAGTAACGAGACGGAGAATTTCTTTACCGTTTGTATACTTTCTCATCAAAGAAAGTATAGTCCCATGACCATAAAGGAACTTCACAACCATCTTAGCATGCTCAATTGTGTCAGAAAAAATCTTCAACTTTGCAATATCCTCCAACATTAGATCAATGCAATGCGCCGCACAAGGTGTCCACCAAATTCTATGTCTAGTCTCCATAATTTTTTTCCCCGCCTTAATGCAATTCGAAGCATTATCCGTGACAATTTGAATTACATTTTCCTCTCCCACCTCATCAACAACATCATTAAGATATTTAAAGATCAATTCCCCATTTTTAATAGAATCTGATGCATCAATAGATTTCAAAAAGAAAGTGCCGGCGGGACTATTTACTAAAAAATTGATCAAACTTCTATTCTTTCCATCCGTCCAACCATCGGACATAATAGTGCATCCATATTTTTTCCATGCCTTTTTATGCTCCTCATATATTAGGTTGATGCCATCAACCTCAGCTTTAAGTATCCAAGTTCTTAACTCATGCATTGAAGGAGGCTTGAACCCTCTTCCATATTCCGCAATGCCTTCAACCATAGGCAACCAATAAGGATCATTCACAACATTAAACGGAAGTGCGGCAGAGTAAATAAAACGACCAATTCTACGCTTCACATCAACCAACAAATCTTTTTTGTATGTCGAATTTAGGGTTGTTTGTCGAGGTTCGGAACTAACAAACCCATGAAGAGTACCTTTACCTTTTGATTCACCACTACCAGAACATCCAATTGAATTTCCCCCTACACTTCCAACTTTTGATGATTGCGTACTCATACTTTGGGGACCTTCACCGATCTCTCATAACAATTCAGTTTGTTTACTTTTAGATGCTCTAATTTTGTCAAGTGATTCTCTAATTTCTTTCTTAATATCATCCGGAACACTAACACAAGGTGCAACCCCTTTATGAGTTTGAGCTAAATGTTCTTTCAAGCGAGTAATCCCTCCATTCGATATATGATGACAAAATTTGCACCGAACAACTTTTTCCCCTTCATTTTGATAACAATACTTCCAACCAATATCTTTTTTATCTTTTTTTGATAAATTCGTAGACATTGCAAATTCTAACTAGACAATCAAAATCCTAGAAAAACAAAAGAAAAAAATCAGAATAAATAATTAATTAATTAGAAACAAATCAGCAAAAAAAAAAAAAATCAATCCAGGGCATCTGGATCGATCATTGCATCGATCCAAGGAATTGGATCGATCCAGCGATCGATCCAGGGTCGAACAGAAAGGATCTGGATCGATCCAGCGATCGATCCAGATCCTTTCTGTTCGACCCTGGAAGGATCTGGATCGATCCAGCGACCGATCCAGGGTCTGGATCGATCCAGCGACCGATCCACTGTTCGAACAGAAAGGATCTGGATCGGTCGCTGGATCGATCCAGATCCTTTCTGTTCGACCCTGGATCGATCGCTGGATCGATCCAGATGCCTGACTTCTGGAAATCGCGAAATCGTTTTTGCTCCTTCGAGAAATAAAAACGAGAAGGAAAACCTAAACGAAGAAAACGAAAGGAAGGAGAAAAGCTTACCTCCAAATCTCCAATCGCTGTCCCTCGCCACCACTCACAGGTCACCGCTCGCTGCTTGCCGATCGCCGCCTGTCGCCTCTGCAGTCTGCCCTACCTTCGCCTCTGCCACAGTCACGATTCGACTCACCTTTGCCCTAGCTATTGGTAAGTAATTTGTAATTTTAGCGCCCGCTATGGGGCGCTAGGGCATGATAGCGCACGCTATGTGCGCTATCGACGCTTTTGTCCCGAATAGCGTGGGCTATTCGGGACAATCGCGATTCAGCGAACGCTCTGTAGCGTTCGCTGGTCGTAGCGCGCGATAGCGCGCTATTCGCCGCTATTGAATACACTGATATATATATATATTTTGCCAAAGTTTGAAATGTTTTGTGTAGTTGTTCTTTTTCATTATGCTACTCAGCTGCCAATTTCTAATATTACAGTTAGTATTTTGCATAAACAGGTGGTTATCTTCTCAAGAATAGAACCAGTCTTGAATACCTCTGTCCTTCAGAACACATCCCTCAAAAAATTGAGGTGGATTTATCAAAATTGGATATTGGAGGCAAAGTTTTAGCGCGTGATGTTTTACCCCACCCTTCGCTGAAGTTGAGGAAGATAGTTGGCTACAAGCCAATTTGTAAGATTTTAGCAGCAGAGCCGAAGGACCCAAAAACTAAGCTTGGAAGGAAGGAGACCAAAACAGATGACCCAGCAACTAAGCTTGGACGGAAGGAGACCAAAACAAATGACTCAACAACTAATCTTGGAAGAAAGGAGACTAAAACAAATGAACCAAAAACTAAACCTGGAAGAAAGGAGACCAAAGCAAATGATCCAAAAGCCAAACTTGGAAGAAAGGAGACTAAAACGGCAGTAGGTGAAGCCTAATTAATATGCTCATATCCTTAAATCTCGTGGAAAATTCATTTGTAGTATGAAAACTTATTTTTTACGACAGAATGTTCCCTATGATTGGTATGATATAAGACTAAAATTAGTGAGCTTGAATTTCCTATGATGGAAGAAATGAAATCTTCCTTTTGCTGAGTTTTACAATTTTTTTATTATAAAATAAGCTCAACCTTTGTTTTATTGGTAAAAACTCAATCTTTGTTGTTGCTGGTTGAATTTTCTGTTTGTTAATCCTATTTTATGTATATTTATTCTAATAAATGTAGAATATGGTTGTTTGATCTATTTGTTCATCACTGCTGTTAGCTGGAGTGATAATTTCAAAACAGTTTTGATGGTCAATTCTATCTTCAGAAAAAAAATCATGTAATAATCATTTTTATATAAAAAATATTGATTGAAAAAAAAATGATAGCGTTTTTCCTTTTTTTTTCCCTCTTTATTCTTCTTTTTGCCAAAGTAAAAAAAAAAATTTAATGTATCAATTTAAGATCTAACCTAAATTATATAATTAAAAATCTAAATCATGTTTTAAACATGTAGATGATATAGGTTAAATAAACCTGCAACAATGAGGTTTTTTTTAAACTTCCCTCAGTTTAGAAAATTGAGAAGAAAGCAAAGGTTCTTGCCTTCAATTTTTTGATTGTTTCTTTTAACAATAAATATTTATTTTTCCTCTCTTTGATAATTTTTTGTTTCCATTCGCCTTGCTTCCTTTCTACGTTTTTAGTTCTCCAAATAAATGTGATTTACATATAATCCATTTTGATAACTAGCAGAAGTGAAGCTCCAGTTATATATAATACTTAAGAATTTGATTGAATTTTTAGACCTAATTAAGTTCCATTTCTTTATTTATGATTAACCAGGCAAAGGTCAAAAATAATAATTTCAATAATCAATCTAGTGGTTGAAAAACGGATTCTAAAGTTGAAAAAAAAATCATTATATCTATTTTTAGTGCTCCTGTAAACAGACTATCAAGAAGAATGCTCGCGCTAGAGATTATAGCTTCTTGTTATGTTATGATCAACAACTAACTTACAAGATATTGGACAACAGATTGATGAGGTTCCATGAATCAAGTGTTAAAACAGCTAATCTCAAGATGAGATATCTCAATACTCAAGCTTCATGCCAATTAAGGACCTAATTTGATACTAGCAAGCTCCATTTTAAGATGATAAAAGTCAAGTAAAAAATGCAAGAGATTTCAAATGTATAAACTGCTATAACTTAACAACACAATGTAAGGTAACATCATTCGCAAACAAAATACTAATGTCAATTTTTCATTTACACATGCGGTTTGTCAGACCATAGTTGAAGAATTCGCAAGGTCTAAGCTTTTGGCTTGAGATGCAAACTCATGTGCTAGCACAAAAATTGTTAGACAATTCCTTTCAAGTGAATTTTTTCACATTCTACAACCTCCAAATCTTATGCATAAATGCCATGCTCATTAAACATTGTATTAAATGACATTAGAGTGCCTTAATACCACATTAGACAAAAATATGAATTATCAAAATAATAATTTAGCTCCCATTAGTTAAAATGTCAATAGAGTGTCAATATGAATATTTATTGAATCACAAATTTTAACATTTATATTTTTCTTAAGAAACAAGAACATTATCCTTTAATCCCTCCCAAATGCTAAGCTTTTTAAAATTAATATAACACAATTCAAAGTTACTGTAGTCAAAGCTCAATCAATCACTCGAAACGAACTAGTTTTGAATTCTCCAATTTGCTTTTAAAAAATAAAAAATATTATTATTTTTAACTCATCAAATATTCAAATATTAGTTAATAGGAGAACTTTAATTTTTTTTTCTTTATTTTTTTGAACCCTTGTTCTAATTGAACGCTCAACCTAATTATTTAATTTTTTTTATATTAATTTATTCTACATGGCATTTCTCAGTTCTTGTGTCCTTAATTGTATAAATGTCTTTAAATTTAATATTGATTTGTATTATTGAACTCACTCTCCTATCTCTTGCCATCCTAATAATTAGCTGATTATTTTAATTCAAATAAAAAAATAATTTAAGTCAATGGTTTTTCATGTGTTTTGTCCTATCTCAAATTAATTCAAGTGAACTTGTTCAAAAAATCCAAATTATCATGGGTTGAAATATTTAATTAGCATAACAATTATTTTACTACTATTCTTATATATTATCTTGAATTATAGAATCAACAAATTTACTAACTCATTTTCAAAATCAAACAATGAGTTGAAATTAAAGCTGAATCAACTTAAAAAATGGTTTAGAATTTAGTTCCTTTAACCAAAATATAATTAAAATAAGCTCTTTCATTTGATTATTTGAATACATTACAAGCTATATGTAATTTGTTAACAGATAAATTTTTTTGCTAGGATCAATTTTATTTTAAAATTTAATCAAGTAAAATGACAATGGGCCAATAGGATATTTAAAGTTGTGGAAATTTTAAAAGGTGTGTACTTAACTTTTAGATTTCTTAAAGGGTGTATTTGTTTCTCATTTTCTCTCTCCCACTAATTATTGTGGTACTACCTTTAAAAAATAACACTATTGTGGTATTGAATTTCAAAGAATATCATCGTTGTGATCATTATCATGGTGCTGCATTTTAAAAATTAATACCACCGTAGTGTTGATTTTCAAAAATAACACTATAATGGCATAGACTTTAAGATTTATGCAACATTAAAGTAATATTGATTTTGTAATGCAGCATCACAGTGATGATATTCTTTGAAATCTACAGTGACATTGTTCTTTGAATATAATACCATAGTTGTTGGTGGAAAAGGTAAAATAGAAAATAAGTCCATGAGAAATATAAAAGTTAGATGTACCTTTTGATAATTTCACAACCTTAAGTATGCTTTTTGGTCAATTACTATAAGTCTGTTGTTTGAATACGGTACCAAAGTGATTGATGAGAGAGATAAAAAAAAAAAAATCTTTTAAGAAATCTGAAAGTTAGATGTAATTTTTCAGAACACCACAACTTTAAGTGTGCATTTTGGTCATTTGGCGCCGTAAGTAAAATTGAAATATGATTTTCTCTTCTCTTATGCATTAAAAATTGAAAAAGAAAATGTAAATAGAAATAGTCTTTTTTTTCTCTTAATCTCCTCTTCCATAAATATAATATTCTCATCTTCAATAAGCATAACAACATCAACAAAATATTGGCGCAATAACCTCGATTAGAGTAGTTACTTTCATATTATTTAGTTTGAGCTTGTATAAACAATTGTAGTTCCATGAATTGACATGATGAAATTTTTTATGATTTTGAAGGTTTTTGATATAATATATATTCATAAAAATATAAGAATATCCTTAATTAATTATTTATAATATTATTTTTTAAAACAAAAATTATCAAAATAGCACCCATGCTCATCCTGCTACTTAAAATATATGTGCGTCTACATTTAAAGCAACTTCGAACAAAATTACATCACTTTAGAATAATTTATGCTTAAATTGTACCATTTTAGAATAATTTTAATTAAAACTGTATCATCTTGATCAAAACTGCATTAAGATAAAGATATGTTATTTTAAAGGTATGAACAATATCATTTTAGGGTAATTTTAGTTAGTACCATTTTATTTAAAGGTATTTTAAAATCGAGTACATTGAGATATTTTTTATACCGAATTATGTTTAGAATATTATTTTAATAATTTTTAAAAAGATGATGCCTTTCAATGATATAGATAATTAGAAACATTTTTTAAAAAAAAAAATTACTATAGATATATTTATATATTTAGTATATTAGGTAAAATAACCTCTGATTTAGATCAAATGATTATGATTAATATTATTATTATTATTATTATTTATTTATTTATCTTGAGATACAATTCGATGGTAAGAGGATTCCGTGGGTTTCAATAATGCTAGAAAATTGTTTTTTTTTAAAGTGATATATGCTAGAAAATAGAGAGTAATATTTGTTGATTTTAAAATTCCAAATAAATGATATAAAAGTTAGACTTCAAAAAAATTAAAGAGATATTTTAAATTGAAAATCAATTCATTGAATTCTTGAATTTTTATCATTAGCTTGAAATTTTTATCCTTAAGAATTGGTCTAAGCTTTCTTTTATACTCATCCATTTAAGTCTTACAATGTTTATCTAGTAATTGTTCTCCTATATATAGGTATCACTTGCTTCTTATTTTCTTCACTAATCGTAGTGTATCTACATCTCTTCCACAATGAACCTTAAAGGGTCCTTCACATTTTTATTTTTATTTATTTCACTTCTCGTAGTCCAATGTGTATATGGTTATAAAACAAACAATGCGAAATTAGTTTCAAAAGTGCACAAGCTAAGTCGTGATGCCTTCCCTCATGGTTTTGTATTTGGCACCGCTGCATCTGCTTATCAAGTTGAGGGAGAGGCACTCAAGGGTGGTCGAGGACCTAGCATTTGGGATGCATTTGTAAAAATTCCAGGTAACATACTAAACATTTAAATTTTATAGTTTTACATATTTCTTTCTCGAATGAAAGTTATATAATGGAGTAAATTTGAATTTAATTTATTATTGTGATGTAGGTCTCATTCCAAATAACGCAACGGGTGATGTAACAGACGATGAGTATCATCATTATAAGGTCAAATGCATATTTTTTTTATTATCGTTGACTATTTAATAATTTATAATTTAATAACAAAAAGCAAAAAAATATAATTTTTATGAAGAATCAAATATTATATTTTATTTTTAAATCATTACTCCATTGGTTCAAGATTTTATTTTTAATAATTTAAAAAGATCTTATCTAATTTAACTTTATGTTGATAATTAAGTTCAAATAGACAAATTTTTTATATTCTAATTGTTTATATTTGGAGACAATTAAAATGAATTTAAATTGGATTTGATCTTTTTCTTAAATATATTAAAATTTGAGTTTCGGCTTGTAGGAAGATATTGACATTATGAAGGAGCACAATTTTGATGCTTATAGATTCTCGATCTCTTGGAGTAGAATTTTCCCAAGTAATGAAGCTGTCATTCTTTTTCATAATATTATATACACCATCTTACCCTTTCAAAATACTAATAATTTGTTAATTATTTTTTCTTGTAGATGGAACTGGAGCCATTAATTGGGAAGGTGTTGACTATTATGATAGGTTAATTGACAATTTAATACTCAAAGGTAATTTATTTTTATCTGACTGCTAAACAAATAAGTTTGGCATATTTTCATATTTTTTTTAACCTTTCTATCTTCATATTAGGTATTATTCCATATGTCAATCTCTATCACTACGATCTTCCATTGGCACTCCAAAATGAGTATTTGGGTTGGTTGAGTCCGAAGATAGTGTAAGTAGTAAAATAGAATAATTACTTATATTGTTGAAATTAATTATGCTTACGGCATATTTAAGAATTTCTAATTTAACTTATTAAAAGATGTTATAAATATTTGATTTAGTTTATAATCAATTTGTTTAGGGATGCATTTGCGGATTATGCTGACTTTTGCTTTAAGATATACGGTGATAGAGTGAAAAATTGGTTCACATTCAATGAGCCAAGAGTGGTGGCAGCTCTAGGTTTTGATACTGGTTCTCAAGCCCCTGGAAGAGCTACTGGTAGTAAATTTGGAGGAAACTCATCTACGGAGCCTTACATTGTGGCTCACAATCTCATCTTATCTCATGCCGCAGCAGTTAATAGATATCGTGAGAAGTACCAAGTAATTTGTCTTTAACAAAGTTTATGTATTAATAGTAAATTCATTGTTAGCTAATTCATAAAATTTCTTGTTATCAAATATAACAAACTCATTTTAAATTTTAAGTCTACAAATATACATAATACTAAAATCATTTTCTTTTCTTATTCAGAAAGAGCAACAAGGAAAAATTGGAATTCTTCTAGATTTTGTTTGGTACGAGCCTCACACTTACTCTGACAAGGATAAAGCTGCTGCTCAGAGAGCTAAAGATTTTCATGTGGGATGGTAAGTAATTCTACATTCTTGGTTTCAACATCTAATTATAATTAACCTTTTTAATGCAACCTAATTCTGTTTACTTTTCTTAGGTTCATTCACCCTATGACATATGGATACTATCCTCAATCCATTCAAGACATTGTTAAAGAAAGATTGCCAAAATTTACTAATGATGAAGTGGAGCTAGTTAGAGGTTCATACGACTATTTGGGAATTAATCAATACACAACTTATTATGTTAAGGATAATAGTACAATGAATCCTAAACCTATTAGTTATCAAGATGATTGGCTCGTTGAATTTAAATGTAAGATATATACAATATTTATTTTTGATAATGTTAAACTTAATAAAATGATATGCTAATAATATTGTTCTACTAATAATTCAGATGATCGAAATGGGGTACCAATTGGACCAAGGGTAAGAAATAATCTTCTTATAACTTTTTTGATTATATTATAGATTTTTGGTTTTTAAAACTAAATGTAAGCCTATAATTAATCTAATACAATTGTTTATATATCATTAGGCCCATTCTGATTGGCTGTACATAGTTCCGTGGGGATTGTATAAGGCAGTGACATATGTTAAGGAAAACTATGGCAATCCAATTGTCTTTCTATCTGAAAATGGTAAATATTTAGCACTTGTTTAATGCATCTTCTATTTAAGAAATTACATTTATTCTCTAACCACACAATTGATTGATTTAAATTATAGGCATGGATCAACCGGGCAATGTCACACTTCCAAAAGGCTTGCAAGATACTCAAAGGAGACATTTTTATCATAACTACATTACTGAACTAAAGAGAGCTATAGATGATGGTGCTTCAGTGATTGGGTACTTTGCATGGTCTCTTCTTGATAACTTTGAATGGAGACTAGGATACACATCAAGGTTTGGTATTGTCTATGTTGACTTTAAGAATAAAAAGCGCTTCCCGAAGGAATCGGCTCGTTGGTTCAAGAAGATTCTCCAAAGGAGTTAATAATTTTGTTCTTTTATAAATTGTTTATAACCTTAGGTTATTTTTTTTTATCTTTGCTACTTTTATCATGTAATAAAATAAATAAAATTACATTTCAATATGAATGTGTTTCATTTTGGCACATTTAAAGAGATGTTAAACTCCCTTCATCTATTTGTGTCTCATTCATTTTGTATATACTGCCCAATCGAGGAGCGGACAACTAATGCGTTCCACTTATTGAACAGGGTCTATGGTCGGTCCGTGACCCTTGGATGCCGAAGGCGTCCTTGGGCTGATCTCGTAGTTCTTACAGGGTGGAAATGATGGGGTCGGTCCATGGATTTTCTTTCCTTTTGCCACATTTCGCTTAAAGGGTTCAAGGGAGATAGTGCATCAAGCTACTCGCAAGGGTCAACTTGATCCTCTTCCCGAGAGATCCCAGATGAGGGAACCCTAGGGGAGCTATCGACTCTAACTAACGTCGATGTACGATCCATACTAGATCTGACCAACCACCCATCCTACCTCCGCTACGTTCTTGACAACCCATCTTTTTGAGCCACCGGTTCTCTTCTCCATTTCTTAGAAAAAGTGAGCCACCGGTTTAGGTACAAGATACTATCATTATGGATGACAAGCCTAATTAGGCTCTAACTAGTCAATTTTTTTTCATGCTCTAGAAAATGATAAGTTATCAAGTATAATATTTTTTAATGATAATTTTAAAAAAAGACTTTAATAGTCCGCCACTAGAAATGGTTTTAGAATCTTAATTTTATCCATACAATCTATTTTGGTAAAACTAAATTAATAATAAAAATTAATGCAAAAAATAGATAGGGACTATAAAATGTATTTATCAAAAACCAATAGAAATGTGTTACTCATAAGATATAAATTCAAGTTTTTCTTTATTGTCAAACTTTTTTCCACTAGGCTTAACAATGAGCAAAAAAACATTTCTTAGTAGTATTCGATTGGAATTGAGAGAATAGCCCAAATATATTTGGAGATCAAATCCTCTGTCCCCAAATTTCTCTATCCCCGTGTCCCCTTGTCGATCGGACGGACCAGATTACATCTCAAGGATGCTTTGCACATCACGAGGATACTGCACACATCTTAGCGATGCCATGAGATATAATCTGGTCCGTCCGATCGGCAGGGGACACGGGGACAGAGAAATTTGGGGACAGAAGATTTGATTTGATATATTTGACTTTATCTTTCTTGACTCTGAAGTAACTTTCACTAACTAACACTATTATTATGTGAAACATCGATAATAATTAGTTAGATACATTGACTTTGACTTTTCATTTTTTGTATTCTTTAATTCAATTTGAACTATTTAGTTACACACACATACACACACACACACACACACATATATATATATATATATATATATATATATATATATATATATATATATATATATATATATATATATATATATATATATATACACACACACATATTTTTGACATCATATATCATATTACATGAAATAAATATCGATATTATCATACAATGTTGAAATCACTTGATAAGAATCATTTCCATTGGGTCTAGAAAATGGTAATGATTGTTAGTTACTAACATGATCTCAAAGTTATCTCAATTCAGAAGTGTCGACATTTAAAAATTGTATTTGGATGGAATGAATTTTTGCTTAAGTTACAATTCACTTGTGAATTTTAAGTGGAATTTATATTTTTATGGGTATTGTTTAAGATGGTTACAATCACTCATAAAAAATTGTATACGATTTAGTCAATTCAGAGACATTTAATAAATTTTTCTAGGTTTTGATTTAAAGGTAATAAAACCTTTAAGTGAAAAATATTGAATCATCTTTGATTTCATAATAAGTGAATCAAAGTAATCATGGAATCCCCATGTGCTGCATGGTTTACATAAGTGAATGATACAAATTATATTTTTTGTATTTCTAAATTTTATTTTATTAAAAATGAAAAGCAAAACTAGAATTTTTGATAAATCAAGTTGTTACAGTTATTATTGTAGATTTATTAATATATTTTTGATTGTTTGATCTACCATTCCTACTAAATGATTTTTTTAGAATAACAATGGATTCATCAAATATGAATGTAACATTTTGGGTTTTGGGTGAGTATACAATTTTATATAATTAAAAATAAAATTATAAATTAAAAGTCACTTAATTTTCATTTAATATTTAATAAATTTTCTTTTATTTAATAAGTCAATCTATATATATATATATATAAATGATATAGTGAAATGAAAAATAAGTGTTATGATAAAGCCAAACATATCAATTTCTTCTATTTCTATTAACAATTTAAATGATATTTTAGATATAGTAGTTGAAAACCATAAACAAATTAATCTTTTCTGCTTAAACGTTGCATGATATTTTAGATTTAGATAATTCATTGACTTGAAACATATACACCTAAAGAATTGGTCTAGACATCATCCATTTAGCTCACACGTTGTACTCCTATAAATAGGACTCATTTCCTCTTCTTCATTAATTATAGTGCACACACTCATCTCTACAATGAATCTTAGAGAGTCTTCCTCATTTTTTTTCTTTGCATTCATTTTACTTCTCAATTCTCATAGGGTCTTCCAGATGGTTTTGTATTTGGCACTGCTACATCTGCTTATCAAGTTGAGGGGGAGACACTCAAAGGTGGTTGGGGACCTAGCATGTCATGACCTAGGTAGTCCCTACTGATAAAATTTCGGCAGCATCTCCCCTGTACGGGTGACAATATGAATCTTGAAATACATATATCACTCCTCAGCCCACACGACCGGAACAAATACAATACAAATAATAGCACAATCCACGCAGTTTAATATGCAGCCTCCGGCTGACAACAAATATTACTAAAAGAAAAGATGATATAGAAATCATCGCAGATATGCAAATCCTACTCCACTACAATGAAGAAAACACAATCCATGAAATAATGGAAATACCGCAGTGGAAAACATAAGAAACAAACCCAAATAGTCCAACATAAGTCCACAAGTACAAGAACCCACATCACAAGTGTATAAAGACATGGTAACGAAAACAAAAATCGACAACTGAAAGTCCTCGCAACAAGGGGGCTAGCGACTGAAATCTCCCGATGACCTTAACCTGAAAAGTAGTAATGTAATGGTGTGAGTCCAAAGAACTCAGTAGGTAACTAATAGATATGTATAGTAACATATAACTACCAGCAATAACCTATAGTACAATCTCCTAATAATATAGAGAAATGTATAACTGAATAAACTGTAGCAATGAGCAATAAGCATGTATACAGTCTCCTGAAATAATAATAAGTAATGCATAACTAAAATAAACTGTACTCACCTACGAGTCTTGAGCAAATGACTGTGAACATACACAGGTAAAAATAGTCAAAACAAATAAGAATGTATCATGTATGCATGTCAATCATATGCTGTCACCAAAATGCAACATCCAATATGTAACAATCACATAAATGCAATCTATGCATATGATGCAATATAACAGGGTCACCCCTAATGCCAGTCAACCATCTCACGCGCGATGGTGAGACCGAGTGGATAGGGCTATGACAACCGTACACTCTGCCATCACTACTCCTGAAGAGTGACCGAGTGGACGGGATGCTGTCGGAGTACACCTATCCTCCTACCTCAAACATAGTGAGGGAGCGCAATGCTCTCATCTCCCGGTATGCGAAAATGGGGAGGGATCCCTGCCTGCTACCATGCCGCAGTCACACTGTTGGACCCCGTGGTTGTTTTGATATGATCAACCAAGTTGATTGGGTCTTGCTTTGTGTTTGATCCCTGTGTCTGAGTGTGTAGGCTCTTAGGAGCGCAGGAAGTTGAGCGGAAGATGCAGCTAGTGAGAAGGACGACACGCGAAGGGAGCCGACGGGCTCTGTGCATCCGAAGGACGAGAGAGCTGCGGAAGAGTACACCGATGGGCGAGAAGAACGTGTGCGGCGTTCGAGGGACGTTAAGCCGGGGAGGAACGCTGCTCGAGGAGAAGGCCAGCAATTGGGTTCGGGTGAGCCCTATTTCGGTTGGTCGTAATCACCCAAAAGAACGGAGCTTCGGAAGTCAAAGCAAAGGAAAAAGTGAGCTGGAATTCAAGCTCAAGGCGCCTTCATCAAAGCTTAAAGGTGCCTTCATCTTGAAGGCGCCTTCAATGCTTGTTGGAGGCGCCTTCAATGCTTGTTGGAGGCACCTCGGACCTGGCCAAAGTGGTCGTTGAGCTTTCGGATAAACTTTTATCCGCCCACTCGATAGAGGCGCCTTGGACCTCTATTGGAGGCGCCTTGAACATCCGAGATAGAATTTCCAGAGGCTATATAAAGGCCCGTGGAGCTAGGAATTAATTATCAATTGTTTAAACAACTTTGTATTTATTCCTAGCAATAGTTCTGAGCTGTTAGAGTGTAAAAGGCTTCTTCGCCTTCAGTAAAGGGGACTCTTTCTAGTGCGCTTTTCTTCGCCCTGGATTAACAACCTTCTTGGTTATAACCAGGTTAACTGTTGAGTCTCTGTTTTATTTCTGTTTCTTTATTTCAGTTATTTTATTATTACTATTGTATTTTTGAGTTGAAAGCACGAGGAGAGTATAATTTTTTTTTCAGGCAATTCACCCCCCTCTTGCCGGCCTCCGCTGAACCAACAAGTGGTATCAGAGCCCGACAGCTTCAGAAGGACTAATCGCTGACTGAAGCACAAAGATCAGGACGATGGCCAGCATGAACATTTATCCCTCGAAGTTCGACGGAGACTTCGGTACTTGGAAGCGAAAAATGGAGGTATTTTTTAAAACTGAATTTGATATACTTTTAATAATGAAATATTGATATGCAGCGCCAAAAGATAAGGAAGAGTGCAACTGATGAAGAAGGAGCAGGCCGATTACATGACTAACGGAAAGGCTGAATTTCACCTGCTCAGTGTTCTGCCGCCCCAGGAGGTAAGTCGGATCGGAAGTTATGACTCCGCCAAAGACCTTTGGGATAAATTCCTGGAGCTCCACGAAGGCACCTCAGAAGCAAAGCTAGCAAGGCGTGATATCCTCCGGACCCAGCTTACGAACCTCCGAATGAATAATGGCGAGAGGGTAGCGCAACTCTAAGCATGGATCAAAGAACTGATCACGCAACTCATCAATTTCGGAGAATCGGTAACAAACCGAGACTCGATCCGGTACGCACTCAATGCCTTCCCGAGAACTCCCGAGTGACCCTCCTTAGTAGATGCGTACTACATCTCTAAGGACTTCGAGGTAAGTACTTTAGAAAATTTATTTTCAACTTTTGAACTTCACGAATCTCGGATTGCAGAGCCCAATGAAGTGGAGAAAATAAGTAAGAACATTGCCTTAAAGGCAAGAACAAACGATTCTGAATCCGAAGCCTCGATCGACCAATCGGAAGCGGCACTACTGGTAAAGCGTTTCAATAAGTTTTTTAATTTATAAATTTAGATCGCATACAAAGAGGCATGAGTGAAAGAGAAGAACGGTTCGTTGCTACAACTGCAATGAAGAGGGGCACATCAAAGATGACTACCCAAACTTGAGGAAAAAAGGAAAAAGTAAAGGAAAAGAGACAATCTTTCTCCAAACACAAGAACCTGAAAGCCACATGGTCAGACTCATCCTCTGAATCAGACGTCGAAGAATTCTCAGGGTTAGTGCTAATGGCTAACCATCAGCTGGAAGAAGAGTCAAGCTCAGAAATGAGCATAGATGAAGGGGGAGGAACATCAGAAGAGGAAAGTGTTGGAACCCCAAGGTGTTTTGATGTGATCAAACAAGTTAAGTTAGGTCCTGCGTTGTTTAACCCTTGTGTCTAAGTGTGCAGGAACTTAGGAACACAGGAAGTCGAGCGGAAGACGCGGCTAGCGAGAAGGACGACACGGGAGAGAGCCGACGGGCTCGGTGCGTCCGAGGGACGAGGTGTGCGAAGAGTACAGCGGTGAGAAGAAAGCGACGTCGAGGGACGAGAAACCAGAAAGGAAGGTTGCTCGAGGAGAAGGTTAGAACATAGGTTCGGGTGAGCCCTATTCCAGATAGCCGGAATCACCCAAGTGAGTGAAGCCAGAACGGGGAGGGGGGGAGGCGACGAGATAATCAACAGACTATTGATTGTCCGGGCGGTCAGGGCGCCCGAATCTGGTCCAGGTGCCCAGACAAGAAAATTCGATGTTCGTCGAGCCGTTGCACCATGGATAAAGTTTTATCCGTACCTAGGCGCCGGAACCCTTCCAGGCGCCCGACCAAACTAGTCCAGAAGAAAATCAATTAATCGAACGACGAACTTGTAATCAACTTCAGTGTGCTTTACTTTTCTTCTTGTACGTTCAAGCTGTAAGAGGCTACTCCGCCCAGAGGAGAATCAGATAGTGCGCTTACATTCCTTGGATTAGCAATCCCCTGATTGCAAACCAAGTAAAACTCTGGTGTCTGTTTTTCTTTACTTAGTCTCTTTTATTTATTTATTACAAGTGTTCATTATATAGTTGAAATCCGAGAAAGGTTCGTGTTTTAATTTGTAGGGCAATTCACCCCTCCCCTCTTGCCGGCCTCCAAAGGGACCAACAAGTGGTATCAGAGCAAGGACGCTTCAGGAGGACTAACCGCCGATCGAAGCAACAAAGATGGCCGGACCAAGCATCGTTCCACCAAAATTCGAGGGGAACTTCACAGACTGGAAGCGTCGTATGGAGGTATTTCTAAAAACCGAGATTGAAATTTATTTTATTATGAAATACGGTTTTGTAGCTCCAACAAATCAGAACGGTGAAGAAAAAGAAGAAAGCAATTGGACAAAAAAAGAGCAGAATGAGTTCGTAGCAAACAGCCGTGCGGAACATCACCTGCTAAGCGTATTACCGCCTCAGGAAGTAAACCGCATCGGAAGCTACTCATCAGCTAAAGAACTTTGGAAGAAGTTTCTAGAACTCCACGAAGGCACATCCGAAGCGAAGCTCGCTAGAAGGGACATCCTCCGAAACAAACTAATGAACATCCGCTTGGAGAAAGGTGAGAAAGTAGTCGGTCTACATGCAAAGGTAAAAGAACTAGTTACTGGTCTCGAGAACCTCGGTGAGACGGTAACAAATCGGGACGTCTTACGCTACGCACTCAACGCCTTTCCCAGAACTCCAGAGTGGACGTCAATCATCGACGCCTACTACATCTCAAAGGACCTGGAGGTAAGTACATTAGAGGAATGTTTTTCTACTCTTGAATTACACGAAACTAGATGTGCAAGAACAACAAAGGATACAACCCAGACTATAGCGCTGAACACAACTCAGAAGGATGAACTCGAGTCAGACTCCGAAGACGATCAAGAAGCGCACATGGTAAGAAATTTTAAAAAATTCTTTAGGTCTAATAAATTTAAAATGCAGAATAAAAAGAATCAAAAAGGAGGAAGAAAGGTGCGATGCTACCAGTGTCAGAAGGAGGGACACATAAGAGAAGACTGCCTAGAACTCAAAAAGGACAAAAGGAAGTCTCCCAAGAAACACAACCTAAAAGCAACTTGGGATGACACTTCTTCATCTGAATCAGAAGCTCAAGAATACGCTGGGATAGCACTGATGGCAAGAATCGAGCAACGATGAAGAGGGAGCGACCTCGGATGAAGGCAGCGAAGCAGGGGGAGATTCAGGCTTTAAGTCTGACATGGTAAGTGAGGTATGCCTCTTACCCCATGATCAACTTTACTCTGGCATTAAGGCAATGACTAAATCCATGTATAAATTAGAAAAAGAAAACGCCAAATTAAAAAATGAAATTTTGGAAACAAAAGGAATTTTAGCAAAATCATGTCTAATAGAGGATTTTGATAAATTGAAAATTCACAATGAAAAACTAAAAGAAGAAATAGAAAGATTGAAAAAATATAAAAGTTCAAATATTTCTACTTTTTGAAATTATAGAGGTTTAAATTGGTATTATAGATTTCATCAAAGTCAAATTAGAAATATATCAAAAATCTATGTACCTAGGAAATACTTGGTTAACCCTGTAGGTAGGAACCTCTACTAGGTTCCAAAAACCTGTTTAATTTAACTTAGCATTTTCAGCAAGGAAATTAAACGACTAATTTCATTATGAGGCTTTGTCTAAGGAAGTGGTTGTTGCTCCAATAACCAAGAAGGCCTAGTGCCTCGCCACGGAAGCCAAGTATCGAAATGAAAAGTTTAATTGACTAACTGAAAAAGCATTAATTTAATTTACCTAATGCTTTAAAAGAGTTATTCAATTTATATAATTTATAATAATTTTTTTTTGAAATTAAATTTTTTTAATTGACTTAGAAAATTTCTAAAAATTATTGACTTAGAAATTTTCTGAAAATTGACTTAGAAATTCTTTTTGGAAATTGACTTAAATCTTTTTAAATTAACTTAGATATTTTTTTTTTAACTTAGGAATTTTTCTATGAATACTGTCTTAGACATTTTCCTTTGAAAATTGCATTAGAAATCTTTTATAAAAATTCACGTTAAAATTTTCTGAATATTGACTTAGAATTTTTTTTTACTAAATATTCTCTTTTGAAACATTGCCTTAGAAATTAATATAAATTGCCTTAGAAAGTTTTATGAAAATTCACTTAAATTTTTTTTACCTTAGACTTGTTCAAAGAACCCCTATTTTTAATGTGATCAAAGGGGGAGAAGAATGTTAAGTCTAGGGGGAGGTATATAAACTTTTTTTTATGAAATATCTTTGGACTTAATTACAAATAAATTGTTTTTATTGCATCTGTTTTTCCCTAGCTTAACTTGGGTTGCTCACATCAAAAAGGGGGAGATTATTGGAACCCCGAGGTGTTTTGATGTGATCAAACAAGTTAAGTTAGGTCCTGCGTTGTTTAACCCTTGTGTCTAAGTGTGCAGGAACTTAGGAACACAGGAAGTCGAGCGGAAGACGCGCTAGCGAGAAGGACGACACGGGAAGAGAGCCGACGGGCTCGGTGCGTCCGAGGGACGAGGTGTCGGAAGAGTACACGGTGGGCGAGAAGAACGTGCGTGCGTTCGAGGGACGAGCAGGGAAGGAAGGCCGCTCGAGGAGAAGGAACATGGGTTCGGGTGAGCCCTATTCCGGATGGCCGAGATCACCCAAGCTAGTGGAGCCGGAACAGAAGACCCGGACCGAGACGAGCTGAACCGAAGCGGAGCGACCAGACGGAAAAAGTCAACCAGAGTTGACTTTTGGGGTCCGGGGCGCCCGGAACCATCCGGGGCGCCCGGAATGAGATTTTTGACCAGATCGAGTCAAACTCGATCTGAACATTGGGGGATAAAGTTTTATCCCCCAGGGCGCCCGGAACCCTTCCAGGCGCCCCGACCAAGGCTATAGCCTTGGTCCAGAAGCAAATCAATTAATCAGAACGACGAACTTGTAATCAACTTCTGTGTGCTTTACTTTTCTTCTTGTACGTTCAACGCTGTAAGAGGCTACTCCGCCCAGAGGAGAATCAGATAGTGCGCTTACATTCCTTGGATTAGCAATCCCCTGATTGCAAACCAAGTAAAACTCTGGTGTCTGTTTTTCTTTACTTAGTCTCTTTTATTTATTTATTACAAGTGTTCATTATATAGTTGAAATCCGAGAAAGGTTCGTGTTTTAATTTGTAGGGCAATTCACCCCTCCCCTCTTGCCGGCCTCCAAAGGGACCAACAGAAAGCTGTAGTGAAGCGGGAGAATCACCAAGTCAGGTAAGTCAGGTAAGTAATCTTACCCCTACTCATTCCTTTCGCTCTATTAATGCCCTTTCTAAAGAGTTAGATGAATTAGAAAAGGAAAATGAATATTTGAAATTAGAAAATGCAAAATTGAAAGATGAAATTGAAAACACGAAGACTGATGCATGTTTTAAAACAAATATGTTTCAAAAATCAAAACTTAAGATTTATGAAAAATTAAACTGGTATGTTAAGCATCATCAAGGTCAACTTAGGAAAATATCCAAGAATTATATACCCCCTAAGTTTTTGATTAATCCAGTAGGAAGGAACCTCTATTGGGTTCCAAAAGCCTTATTAGAATAATTTTTTTTTATTATTAAAACTTCCAGCAAGAAAATTAAACGTTAAAATTTCTTTATAAGGCTTTGTCTAAGGAAGTGGTTGTTGCTCCAATAACCAAGAAGGTCTGGTGCCTCGCCATGACCTGGAAGCTGAAATATTGAAATAAAATATTTAATTTCTGAAAAAGTATTAAAACTAGAATTAAATAATGCTTTGAAAGTTTTTTTTTCTTAGAAATTTTTTTGGAAAATTAAAAAAAAAACATTTTAATTTAGAAATTTTTTGGAATATTCTAAAAATTCATATTCTCTTATTATTACTCCATTTTTGCTGTGATCAAAGGGGGAGAGATAGGTACAAGTTTAGGGGGAGAGAGAGTTTAAACTCTGAGTTTAAACATTTTTGAAAAATTCTGTTTAACTCTTAATTAAATAGTTGTAATTTTATTTATTGTAAATTTATGCTTAACATGCTACTTAATTACCTTTTGTCTATTTTTACCCTAACTTGAACTTGGGTTGATGCACATCAAAAAGGGGGAGATTGTTGGCCCCCGTGGTTGTTTTGATGTGATCAACCAAGTTGGTTGGGTCCTGCTTTGTATTTGATCCCTGTGTTTGAGTGTGCAGGAGCTTAGGAGCGCAAGAAGTCGAGCGGAAGACGCAACTAACGAGAAGGACAGCACAGGAAGGGAGCCGACGGGCTCGGTGCGTCCGAAGGACGAGAGAGCTGCGGAAGAGTACACCGGTGGGCGAGAAGAACGTGCACGACGTTCGAGGGACGTTAAGCCGGGGAGGAAGGCTACTCGAGGAGAAGGCCGGAAATTGGGTTCGGGTGAGCCCTATTTTGGTTGGCCGTAATCATCCAAAAGAACGGAGCTTCGGAAGTCAAAGCGAAGGAAAAAGTGAGCTGGAATTCAAGCTCAAGGCACCTTCATCAAAGCTTGAAGGCGCCTTCATCTTGAAGACGCCTTCAATGCTTGTTGGAGGCGCCTCGGACCTGGCCAAAGTGACCATTGAGCTTTCGGATAAAGTTTTATCTGCCCACTTGATAGAGGCACCTTGGACCTCTATTGGAGGCGCCTTGAACATCCGAGATAGAATTTCCAGAGGCTATATAAAGGCCCCTGGAGCTAGGAATTAATTATCAATTGTTTAAACAACTTTGTATTCATTCCGAGCAATAGTTCTGAGCTGTTAGAGTGTAAAAGGCTTCTCCGCCTTCAGTAAAGGAGACTCTTTCTAGTGCGTTTTTCTTCGCCCTGGATTAACAACCTTCTTGGTTGTAACCAGGTTAACTGTTGAGTCTCTGTTTTATTTTTGTTTCTTTATTTCAGTTATTTTATTATTGCTATTGCATTTTTGAGTTGAAAGCACGAGGAGGGTATAGTTTTTTTTCTGACATTTCACCCCCCTCTTGCCGCCCTCCGCTGAACAACACACACTAACCATGAGCGGACCAGTGGAGCCTAACAGAGCAACTGCCATACACACCCTGGGTGTTGTGCCACTACCAATGTAGTGGTCACGTTGTGTACAGACCATGTAGCTAGCGATGTGCTCAACAATAATAGAGTCGACAATTACTCAGCATGCAATCATGCGAGATCGTGCATGATGCTACAACATGTCATACCTGAACATATCCTCGTCCATATATATATATGTGCCAAAAAGATAAACACATATATAACAACGATATAAGCAACATGAATCCAAGATCACATATCCAACATGCCTAGCAATTAATCCAATATACAAAAGCACTAAATAAATCTATCTCTATGAACATAGATACACAAGACAGAAGATAAAAGCATACAAGTCTAATGTATAGCAGATAACAATAGAAACATGTAACAGGTATCGAATAAACTATAACCAGGGAAGTGATAAATCTACTAATTACTACTAGTTATATATATACTACACATATCATAAGACAATATCAAAAAGATAAGTCAAAGGGTACCCGCCTCAAATAAAAGGTAGTATCAAGACAAATCCAACGTCAAAACGCTCGTCTCGAATTAGAATCCTGTATCGATCAATATATACATATATTTTTTATTTAGCTAAAATTCATAAGAATTAAATAGCTAAATAAAATTCCCAAAACTAATTTAGGGAAACCCTAATCGACACAAGCAACAATCTACCAAAATTAAATCTAACGGTTAATTAGGGTTAATTACCTAATCCCTAATCATCCATTAGATTAGAAATCCAAACCTAAATCCAACTACACATGAACAACTAATCATGTAATCCAAAACATACCTAATTCACACATAAACCTATTTCATCGACATCATGTATCAAAATCCCTACACATACCTAAATTCACAGTTGCTGCAGGAATAAGGTGTTGCTGGATGGAATTACTACCGGAACCAAGAACACCACAGCAAGTCCTCCCTATTCCCCTTACCTCCTCTTCTTCAGCAGCTAACATTGACCCAAATCAGATGGAGCTAGCAACTAGCTATTAGTGTAACCTTCTTGCTAGATTCCAATACATTGTTCGGATCAAGATGAGATCAAGATTTCAACAATATAGCATATCACCAACTCTACTCACCCTACCCTCTTCCTCATTCCCCCTTCCTCTCCAACCGTGACCTAGATCAGCAACGAAGAAGAGCAGGATCAAGAACAGAGGAGGGACGGTGAGCAGAGAAGAAGATCTAAGCCTATATCATGAACAAGGTAGAATACTCACCTTCAAGATCCTACTAGCGCACAACTGGTATCTCAGGCACTGGATGGCGACAGTCGAGTATGACCGGCATCCATGAAACCGAGAAGAAGAAGGGAAGAAGGATCAGGAGAGGACATCGCAAGATCTGGGTGAAGCTAGCTCCTCACCTCTATGCTCCGATCCTCGATCTGTGCCAGTGATCGGGTGGTGGCAGTGAGGCGAGGTCATGAGGAGATGCGATGCGGTATCGATCGGGATGATCTGGGACTCCTTGTTAGATCTCCAGCAAGCTCCGGCGATGCGCTCCTCAAGTGATGTCGAAGGTGAGAGAAACCGAGAGAGATCGAAATGAGAGGAAGAAGGAAGAGAGCAACTTCGAGCAGAGGGGAGATCGGGGAAGGAGAGGAAGAAAGGTTCAGATTGTTAGGATGTATACTAAAAGCCTAGCTTTTGGTATAAACATTTATCTAGAAATAAGAATCACATTGGTCAAATGTCTACATTTACGATAAATGTAGTTGCTCAATTAATTTATATTGTAGATAACATGGTGTGTGGTGTCACACACAGAAGATCATGTTATAGGTTCCTTATAAATTATAAACAGTAACTCACGACCAAGATGGAAAGGAACAAACCATTGGAAGGTCATAGTGTAATTAAGTATTAGTTTATCTTAACTATATAATTACACTAGTACACTTAGAGTGTATTGAGTAGGACCATTTGAGGTCGTTCCTTTTATACTGACTTTATGAAGGAACAAAAACCTCAGTTATTATGGAAGTGTGTGCTCTTAATCCTAATATAATAACAAGCACATATATTTGATATTTATTTCTTTAATTTATCAATGGGTGAGATTTAGTTCGATAAATCAATAAGCCCGATAAGTTGGGAAATGATATCACTTATAGTGTGTGTTGTTGATTATAGAAGGAAACTATGTCCTAGTAATCTAGGTTGAGAATGCCCCCAAGAGGAGCTCATAAGGATTGTCATGTTAAACCCTGCAGGTGGACTTAGTCCGACATGACGATGAGGTTGAGTGGTACTACTCTTGGACTAAGATATTAATTAAATGAGTTGTCAGTAACTCACTTAATTAGTGGACATTCGACATTTTAAACACAGGGAGACTAACACACTCATAATAAGGAGCCCAAAAATGTAATTTGGGATTGGTGCGGTAGTTCAATAATAATTCTTTAGTGGAATGAATTATTATTGATGAAGTTAAGTTGTGTGTTCGGGGCGAACACGGGATGCTTAATTTCATCAGGAGACCAAAACCAATTTCTCCTCTCGGTCCCTATCGTAGCCTCTTGTATATAGAGATTTATACCCACCACATACCCACCTTCTTACCCATCCTATAGGGGCTGGCCAAGCTAGCTTGGAGACCAAGCTAGGGCCGTCCATGGTTTGGTTCATGGGTGAATTCATGTGGCCGGCCCTAGCTTGAACTCAAGCTTAGGTGGCCGACCCTATTAAAATAAAAAGGAATTTTAATTTTAAAAATTTTTCTTATGTGGATAACATGATTTAAAAGAGAGTTTAAAAATTTAAATCTTTCCTTTTATAAGATTCTACAAAAGATTAAGAGAAGAGCTAAATCTCTTTCCTTATTTGTAGATTAAAAGGTTGATTTTAATTTTGGTAAAAACTTTCCTATTAATCATGTTTATTATTTAAAAGAAAGTTTAAAAATTAAAAATTCTCTTTTATTAATTTCTACAAAAGATTAAGAAAAGATTTAATAACTTTCCTTATTTGTAGATTAAAATATATTTTAATTTTTAGAGATAACTTTCGTTTTATCCACATGTTAAAAGAAATATTTTAATTTATAAAATTTCCTTTTTATTAACCAATCATGAAGGGAAAAATTATTGGAGAAATTTTTTATAAATTTCCGGAAGCAAATAAGGAAGTTTTAATTTGTGTTTAAAATTTTATTTGCTTGGAAATTTTATGGTGTGGCCGGCCATTGTAAATTGAAAAGAAAAATTATTTTTTAATTAAATAAATTTTCCTTTTCAATGGAAAAAGAATTAAGGAAGTTTTTATTAAATTTTCCTTATTTTCCAAGACCAAGGATTATAAAAGAGGGGGTAGAGAAGGCTTCATGATGAATAACTCTATTCTATTTTCTCCCTCTTTTTCTTCCTTGGTGCGGCCGGCCATCCTCTCCTCCTTTCTTCTCTTTGATGGCTGAACCTCATCCTTCTTGTGGAGATTCATATGGTGGCCGGATCAAGTTTAGAGAAGAAGAAGAAGAAGGAGAGAAAGAAAGTTTTGTTTCTAGCATCCCTTGGAGCATAGTGGTGGTGGCCGAACCTCTTCATCCTAGGAGAAGTTTTGATGGCCGAAACTTGTAAGGAAGAAGAAGGTGCTTGGTGGTTCTCATCTCGGAAGATCGTTGCCCACACAATGTCCAAGGTTAGAAGAGAAATACGGTAGAAGATCAAGAGGTCTTTCTGAAAGGTATAACTAGTATTTTTCCTTTCCGCATCATACTAGTTATTTTTGGAAATAATACCAAATACAAGAGGCATGCGATTCTAGTATTTCAAATTTATTTTCGAGGTTATGTTCTTTTGTTTTTTTTTCTTTTCCTTGTGATTTGATTGTTCTTTTCAGTTGACCTAAAGTTATTTAAGGAAATTAAATATTAACTTTCCTTAAAAGGCTTTGTCTAGTCGGTGGTGGTTGTTTCCATATCCAAGAAGGTCATGTGCTTCGCCACGTCAGTACTGGAAGCCAATTTTGGAAATTAATATTTGATGAAATTAATAACCTAGGTGATTTGGATCGAACGTGTTAAGTTCCGCAGGAGATCCGAGTCTAAACCTAAAAGAACAAATAGATTAAACTTTGGATCAAACGTGTAAAGTTCTGCAGGCGATCCAAGTTTAATTTAAAAGAACACATGGTAGCTTGGAAAAGGTTCAGACCTTTGTACAAAATTTTTGTACAGTGGAACCATTAGGTTTTTCGAGTAGCAACCAACAATTGGTATCAGAGCTAGGGTTTTGCCTTTGTGTATTTGGTATTAGTTTAATTATGTACATGTCATACATAATTTAGGTAGGATAATAGTAGGATGTGCTAACTTTGTGGATGCAGGATCCAACTATTATGGATTATAGTTATTATGTGTGTGATTGGACCCTTGGACATGTCAAGGGCATTTTATTGTATGTGCATGATTGTATTATAAAATATAGCAGGAGCTGTATTTAGTTTTATTAGGATTTTATTTTTTGATCTAGTTACATGTACATTCCTTTTATGGAATATAGGATCGATGGATGTAAATTTTATTTTATGTTCGATCTAGTTTACATGTACATTCCTTCGAGGAATATAGGATCGAAAAATGTAAAATTCTATTTATGTCGCGGATCGAATCTTGCAAGGCGTGGAACCTTTTGAGGATCAGAGGCGCAGCGGAACAAGGAGCAAGATGGATGCGACAACTAGACCCGGTGGCAGTGGCCAAAGATGGCAGCAGCTAGGGTTGGCGACACACGGAGGACAGCAATAGATAAAATCCATAATAGTTGAAAATTAGTTTTTCTATTTATTACTTTTTATGCTGTGTTGTGTGTGTTTATTAGTATGCATGCTAAGTAGGCTAGCATAGTCAAAATTCCTCACTTTAAATAACAAAGTGGGAGAGAGATTTATTTTAAATAAATTCCATGGTTTATAAGTGATGCAACACGCTTGCGCGTTGGCTCTGAGTGCCTTCCTCCATATCGGATGAGCTTGTTTGCGGATCACTAGCTTAAACCTCCATTTTGGATGACTATAGGAAGTTAATTAAGAGCGTGTGATCTTCCCCATCGGAAGGGGCACAATCTTATTAACGGACTTAGTGTCAAGTAATGGTATACACTTAGGCACGTCTAATAGTATCCTCCCCATCGGAGTCACTGCTATTATTTGTGTGACCGAAGAAAACCAACTATTGATTTGTCAAATAAATAAGTTGACAAGATAATAAAATTAAAAACCCCTCTTACAAATGTTTGATTTTGTATACGTCCACACTATCGTGGCATACAAAATTCACGGTGTTTGAGGTAATTTTATTTGTCATAAAGATTTATTGACAAGATAATTAATGGGTAAACCCCTCCTTTTACAAATGTTTAATTTTGTATACATCCACACTATCGTGACATGCAAAATTCATGGTGTTTGAGGTGTTGGTGAATTTAAATAATATTGTTTGAGGAATCAATGTTATTTTAAAATTCAAAAGTTTTGACCAAATATTTGATCAAAGAAAGATCAACTATTAATTTTATTCGTCATAAAATAAAGATGACGAGATAATAAAATTAATAGATAAAATCTCTTCTTTGATTTTGTATATGTCCACACTATCGTGGTATACAAAATTCATGGGGATTTTAAGGAATTGATCTTGACCAAATATTTTTGTGATTCTTAGGATTTAAAATGTTCGTCAATTCCCTAGTTGTTATACTATAGAAAAGACTTAGTAGTCCTGATTGTAAAAAAAAATGGAAATAGGACTTGGACATTAAGGTAGTTTGTCTTTTTAGAACTAAAGAACAATATAGGTGTATTTAGTGAAACATGTTTAGTGGTATTATCTACCAGAATCTGGAGTGTAGATACAGATGTTATTAATCATGTTTACAATTCATTGCAAGGTTCCAGGTAATCCGACAACTAAAATAAAAGCACCGTCCACATCGGCACTACTGCAAAAGTAGCAGCTGTTGCAGTGGGAGAGGTTTATTCTCTAATAGGAATAAAATATGGATTATTAGAAATTATTTTTACATACTAAGTTTAGAAAGAACTTGATTTCAGTTTCTAAACTATTATAGAATAGATATTGTGTCTATTTTGATAACAAAGTTGTTATCAAGAAAAATAGGGAAGTTATCTATTCTGGTATGTTGGTTGACAATTTATAATCCAATAACTCCCACGATGCAACAAATGAAAATTAGTAACACATCTTCTAACTTTAAGAGAAAGCAACCTTCGGAAATGAACCAATTATATCTTTGGCGTTTAAGGCTAGGTTATATTAACTTGTAGTAGGATTCATTGGTAGCTAATGAACTTTGGGTTCATTAGTAGTGGAAATCTTTCCAACCTGCGAATCTTACTTGGAAGGAAAAATAAACAAGAAGCTTTTAAGTATAAGGGGTATGGAGCCAAAGATACATTGGAATAGGTTCATTCTGATTTGTGTGATCCTATGACAAGAGTTAGTATCGAATATTTCGCCTATTTTATAGACAACTATTTAAGATACGTATACATTTACTTGATGTGTCGCAAGTCTAAGTGCTTTGATTAGTTCAAAGAGTACGAGGCTGATGTGGAGAAATGTCAAGGTAAAAGTATCAAGACACTACGGTTAGATCGTAGTGGCAAGTACCTCTTGGAAGAATTTAGGAGTCACTTATCAGAAGTAGGGATTCAATCCTAACTAACTACACCTGGTATACCCCAACAGAATGGTGTAGAAAAAGGAAGGTATAGGACTCTTATGGAAATAAGTAGATTAATGATGAGTTATTACCAAATTCATTTTAAGGATATACTCTAGAAATGGAAGTGAACATAGTACCTTCCAAAATCAGAACTCTCTACTCATATAGAATTGCTGAATAGGCGTAAGCCTATTTTGAAGCATATTCGGATTTGGGTAGTCCAGCACATATGCTGAAGAGAGATAATGATAATTTGGACAGGAATTCACTTGTTTGTGGGTTATTCTAGAGAAATGAAAGTAGGTTTATAGTCTTAAAAATCAGAAGGTCATTATTAGCATCAATGATCGATTTTTAGAAAAGGACTATGTAATAAACCACGTGCCCATAAGTAAATTTGTTCTTACGGAAATAATAAAAGACATGTCTAATCTAGTACCAACTGTACAAGATGAGATACCACAAGGAAACTGCAACACGTATCACAAATGATACACAATTACAGAAAGTGCCTCGTCGTAGTGGGAGGGTTGTTAGGCAACCTAAAAAGATTCATATTTTGGGAGAGTTTTTGGACTCGATCCCTGGAGGACATGAACCTGATCCCCGGACATATGACAAAACACTCCAAGATAAAGATGCAGCATCTTGGCAAAGAGTAATGAATAATAGAATTAGAATATATGTATTCTAATAAAATCTGGAAGCTTGTAGAACCACCAAATGGTGTAAAAGCCTTTGGGTGTAAAAAGGTCTATAATAGGAAAAGAGGGATAGACAGGAAGGTAAAAACTTTCAAAGCAAGGCTTGATGAAAAAGGAAACTTTTTCACTGGTAGCTATGCTTAAGTCTATCCGGATTCTTTTATCTATTTGGCAAAGTGGATGTCAAGACATCATTTCTTAATGGAAGTCTTGAAGAAAGCATCCATATAAAGCAACCAGAAGGGTTCATTGCAAAGGGCTAAGAGCATCTTGTGTGGAAGCTCAATCAGTCTATGGACTGAGGCAAAGCTTCAAGGTCTTGGAGCATCCGGTTTATCAAAGTAATCCAGACCTATGGATTTATTTAGTAACCGGATAAGTCTTGTGTATACAAAAAGTGTGATGGAAACGTGGTGGTATTTCTTGTACTATATGTAGATAACATTTTTGGTAGTTGGAAACAATATCAAAATGTTGTCAGAAGTAAGGGTATGGTTGTCCAAACAATTCGATATGAAGGACTTGGGAGAATGTATATATTCTTGGGATCAAAGTAATAAGGGATCGCAAGAAAAGAATATTTTACTTATCCCAAGCTTCATATATCGAAAAAAAATCCTTGCTCGTTTTAAGCATGCAGAACTCTAAGAAAGGTTTCTTACCTTTTAGGCATGGAGTAACTTTATCTAAAGAGATGTCTCCGAAGACATTAAAGGAGATAAAGGACATGAAGGCAGTTCCTTATACTTCGGCTGTGGGAAGCCTAATGTATGCAATGCTGTGTACGAGACAGGATATCTGTTTTGCCGTGGGCATGGTTAGCAGATATCAAAGTAACCCTAGACAAGGACATTAGTCTACAGTAAAGCATATATTGAAGTACCTTAGAGGCACTAGAGATTATATGCTAGCTTACAAGGTAGTTATTTTGGTCCCTGTGTGTTGCACGGATTTTGACTTCCAATCGGATAAGGACAATAATAAATCAACCTCGGGGTTTTGTGTTTACTTTAGGAGGTAAAGTCATAACTGTGGTAGAGTGATAAACATAGGTGTTTTTCTGGACTCCACCATAGAAGCTGAGTATATGGCAAACCTCTGAGGTAGCCATAAAAGATGAATGACTCAATAACCTCAAGATAGACTTAAATATGATTTCTGGTTTGTCCAAAGATTATTACAATTTATTGTAATGATATTAGTGTAGTAGCAAACTCGAAGAAACCATAAGTCTATAAGGCAAGTAAACACAATACAGCGTAAGTACCACCCAATACGAGAAATTGTATAAACGAGGAGAAGTTGTTGCCGCCTAGATTGCATCAGGTGATGACCTATAGATCCTTTCACTAAGATCCTTAAGGCAAGAGCTTTTGATGGGCATGTTGAAGGGTTGGGAATCAGATGTATGGTAGCAGATATGACAGCTTAGTCTTTTAGTATAAGTGGGAGATTGTTAGGAGGTATACTAAAAGCCTAGCTTTTGGTATAAACATTTATCTAGAAATAAGAATCACATTGGTCAAATGTCTACATTTAAGATAAATGTAGTTGCTCAATTAATTTATGTTGTAGATAACATGGTGTGTGGTGTCACACACAGAAGATCATGTTATAGGTTCCTTATAAATTATAAACAGTAGCTCACGACCAAGATGGAAAGGAACAAACCATTGGAAGGTCGTAGTGTAATTAGGTATTAGTTTATCTTAACTATATAATTACACTAGTACACTTAGAGTGTATTGAGTAGGACCATTTGAGGTCGTTCCTTTTATACTGACTTTATGAAGGAACAAAAACCTCAGTTATTATGGAAGTGTGTGCTCTTAATCCTAATATAATAACAAACACATATATTTGATATTTATTTCTTTAATTTATCAATGGGTGAGATTTAGTTCGATAAATCAATAAGCCCGATAAGTTGGGAAATGATATCACTTATAGTGTGTGTTGTTGATTATAGAAGGAAACTATGTCCTAGTAATCTAGGTTGAGAATGCCCCCAAGAGGAGCTCATAAGGATTGTCATGTTAAACCCTGCAGGTGGACTTAGTCCGACATGACGATGAGGTTGAGTGGTACTACTCTTGGACTAAGATATTAATTAAATGAGTTGTCAGTAACTCACTTAATTAGTGGACATTCGACATCTTAAACACAGGGAGACTAACACACTCATAATAAGAAGGAGCCCAAAAATGTAATTTGGGATTGGTACGGTAGTTCAATAATAATTCTTTAGTGGAATGAATTATTATTGATGAAGTTAAGTTGTGTTCGGGGCGAACACGGGATGCTTAATTTCATCAGGAGACCAAAACCAATTCCTCCTCTCGGTCCCTATCGTAGCCTCTTGTATATAGAGATTTATACCCACCACATACCCACCTTCTTACCCATCCTATAGGGGCCGGCCAAGCTAGCTTGGAGACCAAGCTAGGGCCGGCCATGGTTTGGTTCATGGGTGAATTCATGTGGCCGGCCCTAGCTTGAACTCAAGCTTAGGTGGCCGACCCTATTAAAATAAAAAGGAATTTTAATTTAAAATTTTTTTCTTATGTGGATAACATGATTTAAAAAAGAGTTTAAAAATTTAAATCTTTCCTTTTATAAGATTCTACAAAAGATTAAGAGAAGAGCTAAATCTCTTTCCTTATTTGTAGATTAAAAGGTTGATTTTAATTTTGGTAAAAACTTTCCTATTAATCATGTTTATTATTTAAAAGAAAGTTTAAAAATTAAAAATTCTCTTTTATTAATTTCTACAAAAGATTAAGAAAAGATTTAATATCTTTCCTTATTTGTAGATTAAAAGATATTTTAATTTTTAGAGATAACTTTCTTTTTATCCACATGTTAAAAGAAATATTTTAATTTATAAAATTTCCTTTTTATTAACCAATCATGAAGGGAAAAATTATTGGAGAAATTTTTTATAAATTTCCAGAAGCAAATAAGGAAGTTTTAATTTTTGTTTAAAATTTTATTTGCTTGGAAATTTTATGGTGTGGCCGACCATTGTAAATTGAAAAGAAAAATTATTTTTTAATTAAATAAATTTTCCTTTTCAATGGCAAAAGAATTAAGGAAGTTTTTATTAAATTTTCCTTATTTGCCAAGACCAAGGATTATAAAAGAGGGGGTAGAGAATGCTTCATGGTGAATAACTCTATTCTATTTTCTCCCTCTTTTTCTTCCTTGGTGTGGCCGGCCATCCTCTCCTCCTCTCTTCTCTTTGATAGCTGAACCTCATCCTTCTTGTGGAGATTCATATGGTGGCCGGATCAAGTTTAGAGAAGAAGAAGAAGAAGGAGAGAAAGAAAGTTTTGTTTCTAGCATCCCTTGGAGCATGGTGGTGGTGGCCGAACCTCTTCATCCTAGGAGAAGTTTTGATGGCCGAAACTTGTAAGGAAGAAGAAGGTGCTTGGTGGTTCTCATCTCGGAAGATCGTTGCCCACACAACGTCCGAGGTTAGAAGAGGAATACGGTAGTAGATCAAGAGGTCTTTCTGAAAGGTATAACTAGTATTTTTCCTTTCCGCATCATACTAGTTATTTTTGGAAATAATACCAAATACAAGAGGCATGCGATTCTAGTATTTCGAATTTGTTTTCGAGGTTATGTTCTTTTGTTTTTTTTCTTTTCCTTGTGATTTGATTGTTCTTTTCGGTTGACCTAAAGTTATTTAAGGAAATTAAATATTAACTTTCCTTAAAAGGCTTTGTCTAATCGGTGGTGGTTGTTCCCATATCCAAGAAGGTCATGTGCCTCGCCACGTCAGTACTGGAAGCCAATTTTGGAAATTAATATTTGATGAAATTAATAACCTAGGTGATTTGGATCGAACGTGTTAAGTTCTGCAGGAGATCCGAGTCTAAACCTAAAAGAACAAATAGATTAAACTTTGGATCAAACGTGTTAAGTTCCGCAGGCGATCCAAGTTTAATTTAAAAGAACACATGGTAGTTAGGAAAAGGTTCAGACCTTTGTACAAAATTTTTGTACAGTGGAACCATTAGGTTTTTCGAGTAGCAACCAACACGGATCGGCGATGGTTTGGGGGGAAAGAAAAGGAAAAATCATGTATTAAATAAAACATTTCCTCACTTAAATGGGGTAGCCTAAATGGATTTTCTTCTGAATCCCCAATTTATCCCCTCAAACCCGTCGTACGAACTCGAAAAAATTCTCTGAAAATTTCTAAAAATTCTTGGAAAATCCCATAAGGCTATTTCTCAAATAACCTTATTATTTAAAATTTTTTGATATCTTACATTCTTCCCTACTAATAAAAATTTGGTCCCCAAATTTCGCTATAACCAACAACAAACACTAGAAATAACCAAACAATATAAATGTTGAAAGGAACTCTAACCCACATACCTCAAGTAAATAGATGGGGGTATCGAGCTCGGATCGTATCCTCGAGCTCTCAGATAGCCTCCTCGTCAGAATGATACTGTCATCCGACCTTAACTAGCCGGATAGTCTTGTTCCGCTGCTGACACTCTTTGTGGTCCAGAATCCGTACCAGAACCTCCTCGTAAGTAATGTCAGGCTGAATGAGAACTGATATATCTGACAGAACATGTGCTGGGTCGGATACATATCTCCTTAGCATAAATACATGAAATACATCGTGAATGCTAGCTAGAGATGGTTGTAGTGCCAGATGGTAAGCTACTGGTCCAATCCTCTCTAAGATCTAGAATGACCCAATATATCGTGGAGTTAGCTTACCTCGGAGACTAAATCTCTTCACCCCTTTTGTGGGTGAAACTCTCAGAAATACATGGTCACTAGTAGAGACCTCCAGGGGTCTCCGTCTCTGATCAGCATAACTCTTCTGACGGTCCTAAGCTTCTGACATCCTCCGTCTGATAGTGCGAACCAATTATGCCTCCTGCTGAGCTCGATGAGGTCTTAACAGCTGGGCCTCCCCAACCTCCTCCCAGAGGGTGGGTGTCCGACAAGGCCTGGGCCTCCTGCTAATGAACTGTAAATGCTGATCTCCAACCCGGGCCTCTCGAATCCTCATCCTAATTGATGACTGAGCAACCATGGTAACGAGAATACCCTGCTCTGTTCATCCCTGCTCCTCAAGGCCCAACTCGGAGAAACCCTGAATTAAGTCCGTGACAATAACTTGTGGCAAGCTAAAGTCCCTCTGGACTTCCTGCTAAGTGCATCGGCAACTACATTAGCTTTTCCCGGGTGGTAGCTAATAGTACAATCATAATCCTTCAGGGACTCCATCCATCACCTCTGTCGAAGATTAATTTCCTTCTATGTGAAAATATATTTGAGACTCTTATGATCAGTAAGCATCTCAAAAGTAATACCATAAAGATGATGTTGCCAAATCTTCAAAGCAAAGATAACAGCTGCTAGCTCTAAATCATGTACTGGGTAGTTCTTCTCATGCTCCTTCAACTGACGAGAAGCATAGGAGACTACCCTACCGTGCTACATCAAAACAACGCCCAAACCCAGAAGAGATGCGTCTGTATAAAGTACAAATCCGTTCTCTCCAAAAGGTAAAACTAAAACTGGTGTCGATACTAATCTCCGCTTCAACTCCTGAAAGCTCATTTCACAGGCTTCTGACCAAGTGAATTTCATGCCTTTCCTGGTAAGGCGTGTCAACGGCGTAGCAATGAGAGAGAAACCCTCGACAAACCGTTTGTAGAATCTGGCCAATCCCAAGAAACTGCGGATCTCCTGGACTGACTTCGGCTGCTCCCAGCTGGTGATATCCTCGATCTTCTGAGGGTCTACTGCAATACCTCGGCTAGACACTACGTGTCCCAGAAAACCAATTGAGGGTAGCCAAAAAGCACACTTGTTGAACTTCGCATACAGATGATGTTGTTTAAGAGGCTCCAAGACTATACGAAGATGCTGCGCATTTTCCTCCTCGGAACGCGAATAGATCAATATGGATTCGATAAACACGATAACAAACTGATCTAGATACTCCAGAAAGATACAGTTCATCAAATCCATAAATACTGTGGGAGCATTGGAAAGCCCAAATGACATTACCAAAAACTCGTAATATCCATATCTGGTGCGGAATGCTGTCTTCTGAATATCAGAATCTTTGACTCTCAGCTGATGATATCCAGACCGTAGATTAATCTTTAAATACACTGATGTATCTCTGAGTTGATCAAATAAATCCTCAATCCGTGGTAAGGGGTATTTATTTCTGACAGTCACTGCATTCAGCTGCCTATAATCAATGCATAATCTCAGAGTATCATCCTTTTTCTTGACGAATAATACCGGAGAACCCCACGGAGATACACTAGGGTGAATGAATCCCCTATCTAATAACTCTTGGAGTTGAACCTTTAGTTCGTCCAACTCTTTCAGTGCCATACGATAAGTAGCTTTCGATGTTGGCGCAGTTCCCGAAATCAGCTTAATAGTAAACTCCACTTACTTCGAGGAGGCAAACCTGGTAGCTCATCTGAAAATACATCCGGATACTCCCGGACCACTGGAACATCTGGGAGTTGAAGACTACTGCTGTCGTCAGCATTAATCAACGACAATGGAAATCCCTGACATCCATGTAATAGTAGTTTCTGAGCTTGTATCACAGAAATGGTCGATATCCCATCATCTCTGATGCTAGTGAAATCCCACGAGGGTTGGTTTAGAGGTCGGAAGATGACCACCCTCTTATGGCAATCAACAGTAGCATGGTATGCTGATAGTCAATCCATGCCAAGTATAATGTCGAACTTGACCATTTCCAGTACTAATAAATCTACCGTGAGTATAATGTTGCCAAAGTCTAACGGGCAACCTCTGACCTCCTGAGTGACATCCAAAGTATCACCAGATGGTAAGTAGACGGTCAATCACCGCGGTCTATGTGTAGGTAGTCTACCAATCTCTCTCATCAATGCACAAGATATAAAGGAATGTGAACTACCTGTATTAATTAGCATATCAGCAAAAAATGCATAAAGTAAAACCGTACCGCGGAAGATGGATCTATCAGCCTGCTGTGCATCCTCTTTGGTGATCGCGTGAACTCATCCAGTATCTGACGGTGGTAGAGGTGGTAACACGACCAAAGGCTGCTGCGTCTGAGCTTAAGCCTGTCACTGAGTCGATATTGGATAATGAGCTAGGGATGGGCATGTGGGTTGCAGTAAGTACTGAACCGGTGGCTGTGGCTGCAACTGATACTATACCAATGGCCGATGCTACAACTGATACTATACCAGTGGCTGAGGCTGCAACTAATATTGGTCCTGTGTCAGATACTGAGGTCCCGAAATAGAACTCTGGGACTCCATAAGGATACCGGAATGCTCCTGACAGTGCATGCCATATGCAGCTACTACAAGGGGAGCCATCCTCTGCTGATAATGCGAAGATTGGGATTTCGGTCCACCTCGCTGAGTCCCGAACTGACCAAACTGTCCTCCCGGAACAGAAATCCCGGAAGCTACATGCTGAGCCTTCAGTGAACAGTCTCGGCTCATGTGCCAAGGCAATTTGCAATAATAGCAAACTAACTGCCCCATGGTGCATGTAAAGGTGATGTGATCTCGGGATCCACATATGGTGCAGTGAGGGTCACCGATGGAGTGTTTTCGGTTCTGTTGAGCAGACTGGGAACATACTAATGAAGATCGTCCTGACTTCTGGGGTCGACCAGATGACCTAGAAGTACCCTGACCTGACTGAGTATGACTGCTCTGCTACTGTCTGGTAGCCTGTGGCTGCTAGATCTATCTGGAAGTCTGATCAGTCTGCTTTCTCTTCTTGTCTGCATTCACTCTCTGTTGAGCTGACTCAATCATAAGAGCTCTATCCAGTGCCTCTGTATATAATGATTGACCAAAACTAGCAATCTTCACCTGAAGATGCTCGTCCAATCCCTGGACATACTAGACCATACAAGATTTGTCTTCAACAACCAACTCTGGACAGAATCTGACCAACCGATTAAATTCAGCATTATACTCCATCACTGAGCGGTTATTCTGTCGAAGACTCAAAAAATCCTAGCGACGTGTCATCTGATACGCACGGGGAAAATACTAACTCTCAAATGCCTCCCTAAATCTTGCCCATGTAATATGTTGCTCACCTATAATCGAGCATTGCGTGTCCCACCAGATTTCTGCCCCATCTCGTAGGTGGAAAGTCATATAAAAGAATGTCCGCTCCATATACTACTCTTATTTAGCTCCAAGAGTAGTACCACTCAACCTTATTGTCATGTTGGACTAAGTCCACCTGCAGGGTTTACATGACAATCCTTATGAGCTCCTCAAGGGGACATCACCAACCTATATCACTAGGACACAGTTTCATTCTATAATTAACAACACACCATATAAATAATATCATTTCCCAACTTATCGGACCTATTGATTTAACGAACTAAATCTCACCCTTTGATAAATTAAAAAATAAATATTAAGTATACGCGCTTGTTATTATATCATGATTAAGAGTACGCACTTACTTCCATAATAACAGAGGTCCTATTCTTTTTTACAGTCAATATAAAAAGAACAACCTCAAATGATCCTGCTCTATACACTCAGAGTGTACTAGTATAATTTTATAGTCAAGATAAATTAATACCAAATTACACTACAACAATTCCAATAGTTTGTCCCATTCCATCTTAGTTGTGAGCAACTATTTATAATTTATAAGGAACTAATAACATGATCTTTTGTGTGACATCACACACCATGTTATCTTCAATATAAATTAAATGAACAACTACATTTAGTATATAAATGTAGACATTTGACCAATGTGATTCTTATTTCAAAATAAATATTTATACAAAAAGCTAGACTTTTAGTATACATTCTAACAATACGTATATATTCTTTTGCATGATTGTCTCTTTTATCATGTACTCATCATAAATACTCTTTTGTTTGGATATTTGCTCTTTGTTTGGTTTTGTATTGATAGGGACAGCTTTCAGAGCAAAAAACAGCAATTGTCGACGCATCGGAACGAGGTAGAGAACACGACCGTGCAACCTTGTACAACCGTGTGGCCAAACAAAAGAAGGACAGTGCATGGTCGTGCAACTCTTGCACGGCCGTGCGGCTAAACAGTGACGGATCCTTGTATGGTCGTGCAATCCTACACGGTCGTGCCCCCCACGACCGCAACCAAGCAGTGCATGACCATGCAATCCTGCACGGCCGTGTCCTAGGAGCTGAGCCCCAGATCCACACGACCATACCAATTGGCATGGCCGTGCAGTACAACCAGAAGAAGAAGAAGGCACGGTCGTGCCACATCCACACGGCCATGCCGCCGTAGTCGTGCCCTAGCCTATAAAAAGGTTCTAACCCTTCTCCTCAAGGGAGGAGCGAGCCGTCAAAGGGAGAATCACCTTAGTACCGTTCTGCGCCGTCCAGGACCTCCGTCCAGCGATCCTTCATCACCACATCAACTCCAGAAGCAAAGGATTAGATTCGAAGATCACTCATCGTCGTTGGATAAGCATCCTTTCTCTTTCTCTCTTCTTGTTTGAGGATTGTATGCTTAATTACATTATGTCTTCGGGTTTTTTTTCCGGCGTCTATGGAGTAGATTCCTTGTTCTAGGATTAGGGAGCAGTTGTGGATTGGTTTTGATGTAAGACTCATATTTATGCCTCTATTCATTGGATGATTTAGCTTGCTCTGTTTCAACTACTTGTTGTGTATTAGTTGATTGTATAGGAATTGCTAACCTCGTAGAGAGAGTATCTTAGATCATATACCCGAGGGGCCCTAGTGACAGGGGTAACCTATTCATAGATATCTAGGGTACTTCCTTGAAAGGAGAGACAACTTCTCCACAAGGAAGTAAGAGACCAAACCAAGCCCTTATTTCTATCCTTAATGACACCAATTAGAGTTACGTTCTTGTGATCTACCGAGGCGCCCTAGTGGCAGGGGTTAACCGTAACAGGATTTCACAGGGATCTTCTCTATTTAGTACCTAAGGATAGTTACTTTAGCTTCCAGTGAATGCATGTTGATGGACAATGAGTAAAGGATAGAATGTGATACATCAATACTACCATAATGAAACCGAACTCCTAGAACTCTTCATAAACCAATTAGTTACTCTCTCTTCACTAGTTCTCGTTTCCTTTTCCCAATTTCCTTTCTTTAGATAACTTACAACCATCGGTAGTTTAGCTAATCCTAAGTGAACCATTGCTAGTGCTTATAACCAGTCTTCGTGGGATCGATAATCTTTATTACTGACGATGAATCCGTGCACTTGCGGAATCGTAACAATAAGCGCAAAAGAAGTCCTTGCTGATCCTCTTGAAGGCGCCTCCATACCCCTTGAAGGCGCCTTCAAGGCTGTTCGAGGCACCTCAAGCCTTAATGAAGGCGCCTCCAGCCTTGCCGCGTGCACTTCTTCTCCTTTGCACCCGAGGCGCCTTCATGCTCCATGAGGGCGCCTCGGGTACTGTTCACCTGAGGCAAACTTTGCTCTTTTGACCTTACAAGACATGTTAGTTCACAAAACAATAACATATCCTGCAAAACAAAGTTAGCACATAATAATAGCATAAAAGAAAATGTATGACAATCACCGGGCTGTCCGATTTTGACTTCAAATTTCCGACTGGAAACCCTAGGTCGAACCGACGCCTACTATTCCCTCTGCGGGGAATGCGTCCTCACCTACTCCACTCAGGAGAGCAAACCCGATGCCAGTTCGGTCCTCTAGATCGACTGGACTTTTCGCTTAAGGTTACCACCCCCTAGGACCTATGGTTACTGCCCCCTAGGGTAACTGCCCCCTAGGGTTTTCTGCTATCTAGAGTTACCACCACCTAGGACCTAAGGTTACCCCCCCCCTTTTAGGATTTTCCACCACCTAGGGTTACCACCCCCTAGGACCTAAGGTTGTCGCCCCTTAGGGTTTCCCTCCACCTAGGGTTACTACCCCCTAGGACCTAAGGTTACTACCCCTTAGGATTTTCCACCTACCTAACCGCAGTTAGGACTTTCTTGCAAACTCATTCAACATATCAGATAACAAATAACCTTAACTTTGAATCCCTTTACCATTATCAAAACTTGGGTTCGATCGTCGGATGTTTCCCGCACCAACACCATTAGGGCCAATAATTTTGAAATCATGTTTGCGATAATTTCTATAGTTTAGCAGAATCAGTTTGGGGGTGAAGATCCACCGAGAACCCAAATCAACACTTAGAGGTTTTCTATGAGATATGTAGCATAATGAAAATGAATGACGTTCCAGCTGAGATGATAAGATTGCTTCTGTTTGGCTTTTCTTTGAAGGGCAGAGCAAAAGTTTGGCTCAATTCTTTGCCTGCTAATTGTATAATAACATGGGAGCAGTGTGAACAAAGATTATTGGAGAAGTTCAATCCGCCAAGCCAAACAGCTCCTATGAGAAATCTTATTGCAAGCTTCAGGCAAAATGACGAGGAATCCTTATTTGAAGCTTGGGATAGATTCAAGGGAATGCTAAGATTATACCCCTATCATGGATTGGAGAAATGACTAGCGATACACATTTTCTACAATGACATCAATTATCAAACTAAAATTTCCTTAGACTTTGTAGTTGGTGGAACACTAATGAACAAAGGACTTGATGGAGCAAAAGAGATCATTGAAAGTGTAACACTAAACCATCATTTGTGGGCATCAAAGCGTAGTGGCAACCCAATCAAAATCCCAGGAAAGTATGATGTGGATGCTTTAAATTTAATTTCTTCGAAGATGGACACCCTAACAAAAAGATTTGATTTGATGAATACAAATCCGATGAATGCTATTATCACAAATTATGAAGTGTGTGTAGATACGAAACATATAAAAGAAGTTTACCCATTTGGAGATATTACTACACAGAGTTGGTTCAAATTAAACAAGTTGATGCAATTAACAACTTCAATGCAATGCCAAACAACCTGTACTCAAACACATACAACTCGAGATGGAGGAATCATCCAAATTTCCCCTATAACAATCAAGATCAAGGACAATCATCTGAGTATCAACAAACTACCAACCTTTAATAGAAAAGATACTTGAAGAAATGCAAGCTACTTAGTAGGGAATGAGGAATGATATCAAACAACTTAATGTGAGATGGAAAATGCCGAGAAATATTTGAAAGTGCTTGACAATCAAGTAATTTGTAAACAAATTACTGAGAATGATCCTAACTCTCTATGATTTTTGAAAAAAAAAAAAGAAAAAAAAAACATCTAGCCGTGTTGATTATCTTGACAATGACTTCACGCGTTCCAGTTCGGGGAATCTCTAAGATCATGCTCACCTCTTTCTCCTTAACTATCTTTATTTTAATCAAAACCACACACCTACCTTACTCTCCCATAAATTCCATGCAAATCTCCTCATTATCAATTTTTAATATTAATGATAGCAATTTGCATCTCATCTTAACCATTCTCAGCAAATCAAATTCTCTAACCAGGTTATCAGAAAAAGTCAATGGATGTTATTTGTCAAGCACAGGCAATTATGAGTGCTTAATTTGGTCAACCCATCTCACTTGCATCAAGCTTTTCCTCTGCTTGTATAAAACTACCTGCGACACATTGCAACACACTCCAATCTCTCCATTTGACCAAGTCCAGAGAATGGAGTGCTCATTGGAAGATGACTCTGCAATGCTGGCACACTTGATGGAGCAAGATTTCCCTGATCCAAGCTTTGAACTCCCACTTTGTTCTTCTTCTTCTTCTGCCATTGCTGATTCCTCCTCTTCTTATTGCTACTATTACTCGTCTGAAATCGAAAACATCGGTTCTTACAAGGAATTCTGTGCTCCGCATTGTGGATATAGTGGCGATGGCTTTTGTGTGAATGAAACAGATGCAGCTCTAAGAGTTCCAGGGCCACCAGTTTGTGCTTCTTCAATTGGAGATTTAGCCCATTTGAGTGAAGATGCAAGCAGCAGTGAGATTGGACAGCCTATTTCAATGCTGCAGGCTAAGCGAAATGGTAGAGCTTCAGTCGACGGTGTCTCCTCTGAAACCTTGAGGAAGAATCAGGTTTCATCGAATGTAAGTTCAAAAGTTTGAGCTGTTAGGAATGAGCTCAATTTATACTTTGTTTAAATGAGTTCGACTAAATGCAGGTCGAAAAGAGTTCACCGTCACCATCGAAGAGGATTCGGAGCCAAACATGGCAAGATGTCAATGAAAGGCAGATGGGGGATCAAGAGCCATCAACTAATCCACAAAGTCTATATGCAAGGGTAAATTTTCCAGCATCGCAAACTGTAAGAGAACAATATTGCTAGCTATTGTTTCATGAATGCAGAAAAGGAGGGAAAGAATCAACGCAAGACTGAAAATTTTGCAGAATCTGGTTCCTAATGGAACTAAAGTGAGTGATAGCTGTCTGATTTCAGACTAGATGAGAAAGAATTGTGAAACTGATTAGCAAAATGGAACAGGTTGACATAAGCACAATGTTGGAGGAAGCTGTCCAATATGTCAAGTTCTTGCAGCTACAGATCAAGGCAAGTAGAACAAACACTTTTGGTCTAAAGATTAAGTTTGCCAAGGCGATCGAACTAAGTTTGTTCTTTCCACGAACACAGCTCCTGAGTTCAGATGAACTGTGGATGTATGCTCCAATAGCTTACAATGGAGTCAACGTAGGACTTGACCTGAAGGTTTCTGCGACACAGGAACAAAAGTAGGAAGGTAGAAGAATGCTCTGAGATCATATAAGCCAACACTTGTATTACACTGGCTCTTTTCCTGAGTAATAAATACTAATGATGCTGACTTTTTAGTATGAGAAGGAATTAAATTTCAAATGCATAAAGAGTGAAGTTTATTGTAAATGTTTGCGTTCTTAAATTGGTCTAATAACATTTGAATTTTTGGCGTGTTGCTGAGAAACTGTTGGTGAAGTAGTAGGCTAGTGCTAAACAACAAGACTAAACTTGAAAAGCTTTAAAAGGAAAGAACGAATGTATTGAACTTTAAATCGTGTTCAAGTACTATTCTTAAGGCTTTATTTGGTATATAAATTATGTAACACAGTGACCAAATATCCTATAGTATTAGATGAAGCTAATTACTTAAATTTTACACTAAGTAAGATAATTCAAAAAATAAAGGAAAAGAGAGCAAGAATGTGTGTTCTTGATTTTCATCCGACTTGGTCTATTTATAGACAATCAAGCACATCATGGAGGTTACCAATAACTTCATGGGGTTTCCCACTAAGTTTACCCACATTTTGGAGTGTTAGTGGGGCCACGTTTCTTTTCTTGATCATGGGTAAAATAGGGGTGCAAATGAATCAAGCCGATTCGTGAGCTTTTCGAGCCAGCTCAAAAATATTTAATTCATATTTGAAATTATCGAATTTGAGATGAACTAGAACATGTTTGAATATTGTTTTGAGCTGAATTCGAATCTATATTATTATGTTTGATTGTTCACGAGTGGCTCGTGAGTCGAACTCGAATCGAATTCTAATTATTTTTACTGTAACAACCCAAATTTCTCCATTTCGAGTCCCAAAAGTAATTTAAAAATATTTAAGAATGTTATAGAAAAATTCTAAAGATTTTAGAAATTTTTAGAGTATTTTTATGCAATTTTTGGAGGTCGTTTGGTATTTTAACTAAATGAAGGAAGTTTCAACAAAAAAATATTCAAGTCGAGATTTGAACTCGCGAGCCACGCCCTTAAGCAAAACGCAGCCAACTAACTGTGCCAGCGGGCTTTGCTGATTACGGAAGGAGTGGATTATATTTAAGTAGTATTTGGTGACAGAAATTTTAGGTATTAAAAGGAAAACTTAGGTTTTAGCCGAAACCTAAATTTTCCTTCCGTTCTCCCTCGCGACGGCGTTTCCCTTTCTCGGGCAAAAACCGCAGCACGCACCTAGGAGACTCCGGCGGCCGGCGAGCTCTCTCCTCCGCAGATTCTTCACAAATCTGAGCTTCTCTCGGCAAGGAGAGCGCGCGGGCACAAGAAGAGGCCGAAAGTTGCAAGTTTCCAAACCCTAGAACCTCCTCCCTCCTTCGGTTGGGGGCTCATCCGAACCCTAGATCTCCCTCTTGGTTGTAAGTACTATTCACCTGTGGTAGGAGTTGCTCCGAGCTTCGATTTGTTTTCTCTGCTTTCGGATTATAGTATACAGAATTGGGATAGCCAGAAGTTTAAGGGTAGCATGCGTTCTTGGGCTTTTCCTCTTAAGTTCTGTTGTAGCAAAAATTTAAGATCATGTTGCTCTATAAAAGTATAAGTATTGTAGTCATTTTAGCTTGTTTTCTGTTGCTGTTGCTGGACATCGGATCTGTTTTAGAAGGGAATGCACGATTCATGCTGGGTTTCGGGAATTTGAAAGGATAGTAAGGTTGTTAAGAGTTTAATAGGAGTCTTTCTTTTAATTGCTAGAGAAATTAGAGGTTGCACATGCCATTTGTATTGCTGGATTTGATTTAGTTGCCCTTTCCTATTAGCAAGTGCGGAACCGGGTTATGCCTTTTCCTATTAGCAAGTGCAAATTTAGTCTAGCTTCTTTAAGCAAGTGCAGATTTGTTTAGGATTTAGTTCTATTTTTTTTAATAGCATTGCAAATTTAGTTTGCTTGGTTATTTTATAAACATGAGCAGTTTGTGATCTGTTGTTATGTGAGCATGTGCAGAATATCCTTTTACTGTCAGTAGAAGCAACCTTTTCTTACACTTTGCATAGTTGGAAATAATTTAACATGGGTAGATTTAGTGATGCATGCTTTATATCACGTGTAGATGCTTGATAGCAGCAGTAACCTTTTTATATTTCGGTTTCCATGAAAGGTGCTTATTTCCAATTATGTTAATGATTTTATTTGGTTCTATAGTTCTGTGAAGGTTGGGAATTGTATAGCTTGAAAGGTTGGTTGGGTTCTTTGCATTTCAGTTGTTTAGTTTCTTTTGCATTTCAACATGCAATTCAGTTTTAGAATTTCACAGCTTTGCTCTATTTTATAGCATGCTTAGAGAGTTTAGACTTGCTTTCCTTGATTTATGTTTATTGTAGCATGCTTAGAGAGTTCAGCCTTGTTTTAGCAAGAACAACCCTATTAGTTAGGATTTCAATTTACCCGAACAACATATATATATAGTGTACCTTGTAGCTTAGTTTTCTTGCTACTAAAAAGGGCAAGAACAACCCTTTATTTAGTTAGAATGAGTTTAACATTTTCCTTGCTACTCAGAAAGGCAAGAACAACCTTCATTTAAAGTATGTAGTGTTAGTTTCTTGAATTTCTTGAACATGAACAACTATTAAGTTTATCTTGTAGTTTGATTTGCTTGCTTTATTTTTATAGCATGCTCAGTTAGTTGCAATTTTCTACTTGTTAGATACACTTGCAGTATTTGAATAGCATGAGCAGTATTGAATTATAATTTAGTTTCTAGTTTCTTGTTTTTATACATATACATATATGTGCTAGTTAGCTTTTAATAGCTCTTTAATCTGAAGCATATAGTTAGTTGTTTTTGCTATTTTAATAAGATGAATAGCCATGTATTTTAGTGGAATAATTATGTGCCCTATTAAACCTTTTGAGGATTATGGGTAACTACAAGTAAGAAAAAGACCAAGGTCTAATTAGAAAAGATAACAAGTAAATTAAAGTAAGAGGCTAGTACCCGACTTCCGAGGTTGTCGTTAAACAAATCCAGGTGACCAATTCCGAGGTCTTGGCCCTGGTAAGACCGAGGTCTTTATCCTCATAGGACTGGAGGCTCGCTACCTCATTCACTATTAGAGAGCGCGCATAAGATCGTACTAAGTCTGGGCCCAAGAAAGAAAAGAAGAAAGTTAAGAATTAATTTCAAGTATAAAGCTATAAGTAAATGAAACAAGTATCACCTATGTTTAGAACTAGCCAAGAATAGCTCTTTTAATTCTAAGCATATCGTATTAGTTTTCATTTGCATTCCTTATGAGTTTATTGAGCATGATTAACTTTATTTCTAGCATGTAGATTTATTCTTATATCATGAGTATGCAGATTATTTTAGTGATTTGCTATAGATGAGCATGTTTAGCTTTTCTTTTTAGCATTTCAGTTTAAGCATCCTTTGCATCTTATGCACTTTGAGTTTTTGTGAGATAGTTTAGTACTTACTAAGCGTTTTGCTTATAGATTTATTTTTCCTCCTATTGCAGATAAAGGAAAAGCTAAAGTATAAAGAGGAAGGCGACAAGGAGATGCGTGATGGATGGTGTGTGATATTGGACTATGGGAGAGATCTGGGAACATTATTAAGTTATTTTGAGTTTTGGTGAAAACATTTGAGACTGTATCATTTATTTTAGGTCCTTGAGATTATCTTTGGTTCTAGATTGCATGCTATAATGTAATTGTTAGTTAGTACTTTGATGCTTTCTTGAGTTATAGTTTTGATGTTTCTGTTAGTATAGTTATGTTATAAATGCATGTGATGTATGTATTGGATTTTAGTCCACTGAACAGTAGATACTCTGTCGAAATTTTAAGTTTTCTAGAAACATTTAGTACAGCTTACTACACTAGTTGTTTTAAAATTACTGCGTGAGTTGTTTGATATATGTTCTAGCCGCCTGTGGCTGATGTATATAGTGTTTGTATCTCAGTTTAAGGTCACCGGTACAGGGGAGACTTTGTCGAAATTTTTTTGTAGGGATTCCTCGTGATTTCGATCACACCGGTTAAGTAGAGTTAGTAGTTAAGTAACGGTCATCCATAGAGTGTAGTAGTAGTAAGAAGGGTGGTCGTTACATTTACATAATTTTAACTTAAATATATTTAAATTAAGGTTTGAATAATTTGAACCGAATTCAAATTTCAGGCATTTTAAATTATAGTTTGAATATGCTCGAATCAAGGTTCGAATAATTCGAATTGAACTCTAGCTCGAATTTTATTTTGAATCGAGCTTGATCCAAAAGTATTTGTATTTTTTAGCTTCGAATCGCGTTATGAATATCATATATATTTTCGAGCTCGAATTCAAATATCAATATTTTCATATTATTTGCCTCAATTTGATTTGTTTGCACCCCTAGAGTAAAACATGGATTAAGACATGTTATGAAAAACTGCTGAAATAGCTATCAAGTTGCTACTTGACCTCCTTAATCTAGAAAAAAGTCAGGACTTATTTTCCTTGAGTCGTAAGTTTTGGTCATTTCAACATCATTCTGTTAAGCTCTAAAAGTCGTGACTTTTGCCTTCAAGTCTCGACTTTTAGTCATTTTCATTTATTTAAAATATCAAACAATCCTCCGTCATTTTCAATAATTGAAAATGCTTTATTCATGGATTATAAAACACATCTTGATAATTTGTGCATCAATAATGATATGTTTCGATTGAACCATTATTTTAGTGATAGTTTCTTAGAAGTATGTAAATCAGTCTGGCAGCTAAGCTTTGAACCAAAAGTTTATGTAACAAACTGCATGAACCATCACACACATATTCACTTTCCAATTGTTATAAATAGCATACACTTTGAATAATGCTGCAATCCTTTCATGAATGTGTCAAAGTTTAAGTCCAAAACTTTAATAGATAATTAAATCCTACATTCATACAGGCAAGTTCTCAAATGCCCTCGTCATTTGTGGCATTTTCTGAGACTAATTAAGAATCACTAAGTTCATCCTCACTTTACTAGCAGAAATTTAAACACTTATTTTTGATATAAACACTTATCAATATAATGGGACTGTGAGAGTAGGATTGATCCTTATTTTCCTTGGATCTTTATGCTTAGGATAACACCGACTTCTCCCATATCTTTCATATCAAACTTGCTTGATAGCAACTTTTTGGATTCTAAGACTTGTTCTAAATCTGAATCAAAGATCAACATGTCATTCATATACAAATATATTATGACACCTTTGAATACTTGCTGTATATACATTTATCTGATTCATTGATTTGAATCCCCTAGCAAATATTACTTGATCAAATTTTTGATGTCATTGCTTTGAAGCTTGGTTTAAGTGTATATAATAACTTCACAAGTTTACACACTTTGTGCTCTTGTCCAGGTACCACAAACCCTTCGGGTTGTTTCATATACATCTCTTCATCTAATTCACCATTCAAAAATACAATTTTAACATCCATTTGGTTGATTTCACATTTTTGGATTGATGCAATTGCAAATAGTACCCTTTTGGTAGCTATCCTTGCAACTAGTGAGTATGTATCAAAATAATCAGGTCCTATTTTTGGGTATAGGCTTTGGCTACCAATTTAGCCATATATTTATCTATAGTTCCATCTACTTTCATTTTTTTTTTTAAAAAAAAAAAATTCCATTTACAAGCCACTAGCTTAGAATAGGGAGGAAAATTCACTAGAACCCAAGTATTATTTGACAATATTGAGTCTATTTCATCATGGATCGTCTCTTTCCAAAATGATGCATCTTGTGATTTCATAGCTTCATCATATGTTCTAAGATCATCTTTTGTATTAAAATAGAAGGCTATTTGTTACTTAATTCATTTCTTATACCTTCAATAAGATAAGTAACAAAATATATATAGACCAAATGATTTGGCCTTTTTGCCCTTTTGCTTCTTCTTAGCTCAATTACCTTGTTTTGGTCATTTGAGTTAGCAACTTCATCATTTCACAAGTCATTGTTTATGTTCTTAGAAATAGAACTGAATATTTGTTCATCAAAGATTGTATCTCTTGATTCTATGTTCAATTACTAAGAACCTATAGGCTTTGCTATTTTGTGCATAGCCTATAAAGATGTAATCTACATCTCTTTCTTCCAATTTTCTCTTTTTGGGTTTAGTAAGCCTCACAATGGCTCTATAGCCCCACACTTTTAAGTGTTTGAGGTTAGGCTTCCTTATGTGCCAAATTTCTTAAGGGGTTATTAAAATTCTTTTATTTGGTACTCTATTGAGTATATAACAAGCTGTAAGTACAACTTCATCTTGTTGGTCCCCTGGCGGCCGGCTAAAGAGGGAGTGAATAGCTTGCACAATAAGAAAATAAAAAATCCTTTCTCGACTTATAGCTTTATACTTAACACTTACATAAATAAAATAAAAGATTAAAAGTGTTAGTATTAGCCCTAGTACCAATTATGAGATCCTTTTGTATCATATTTAATTATTAATAAAGGCAAAATTGGTTATTATATTTACTTCAATTCATTGCCAAATGAATAAGTATAATAATGTCCTAAAATAGGAGGTTCTAATCCACAACATATCAATTGGTTGCATTAATGGTGAGATATTGTAGATATACATAGAACACTACTCTTAACTATTCCTAATCAAACATTAATATGAAAGGACAATATTAATGCATTAAGACTAGTATGTAGGTCAACGGATGACTTAATCTCACAAGTCTTGAATATGAGATATTAGGTTGACATATGAGTATATATTATAGAATATATACTGGATAACCCACCATGAGAATGTTTCATGGATCATTATATGAGTGTCATAAACATTCTCATGTGACTATTAGTATGAATAATCCTTAGACCTGAAATCACTACGGTTCCCTACATACGAAGTTGTATACTTTGGTATCAACAAACGTCACCCGTAACAGGGTGGACCATAAAGTCGATCACTAGTTATGCAGAGGGATGTGAGTGATATAGATGGGATCTATCCCTTCCATATAACAGAAGTGATATCTGTGAGCCCCTTGATTAGTAAGACACAAGAATGCATGATCATGCTTAAATGAGTCAATATACAATATTGAGCATATTTGATTGAGTGTCTTGACTTAGAGATTAAGAACACAAAGATCGATAAGAGGATGCCACAGTCTATGTCTCATTGATCAATCTAGATATCAAGAATAGAATGATTGAGTCATAAAAGATAATAGCAACGAAAAGGTTAAGTCAGATCTCGACATTCTCGTCACTTGGGTAGCAATGATGCCTTGTTAGATGTCACTCATTGCTTATGTATCTAAATGTTGAATTGGATACATTGCTAACGTTACGAGAACCTATTGGGTCACACACAAAGAACAAGTCAATGGAGATGGATTCATATGATGGATCATTGGATTAAATCTAATTCAAATTAGACTCAATTAGATCCAACTATTGGATTAAGTCCAATTTGAATTAGACTTATTTAGTCAATTGAATTGATGATTAATGAGTTGGACTTATTAAATGATTTCATGAATTTGAATTCATGAAGAAAGAGGAGTGTACAACTTGAATTACTCATGCATTGGATGCATTGGATGAAGAGTGAACAATTTGAATTGCTCATGTATTGGATGCATTGGATTCATTGGATGAAGATAAATATTAATGTCAATTAAGGCAACTGACATTAAGGCATGAGGTAATTTCATTTTTTGGGGAAGGTAAATGTATTTTACTCCCAAAAAGAACAAAATACAGTCATATGATGTCTACAAAGTGCATAAGAGGTTTATGACTTTGTATGACACCATTAAACAAACTCCATACATAACATCACACATCAAGACCTCACTAGTGTCTACAAAGTACCAAACATGACTTGGACTTTATATAATACTCGAGCATATCACAAAGCGTTACCACACATTACAAAAGAATTACTTGATATCTACAAAGCGCCAAACATGAACTTAGACTTTGTGAAATATCTTCTCAAAGCAAGGAACAACATTCTCAAATCGACTCATGTTACGTGTGTTCCATACGAGATAAATCATGGAAGATCAGGCAAGATGTCTTGCTTTCATTTGCCGCCCTTTACCTTTGTAATGTTGTCGAAATGTATCGAGAAAGGAGGTCATATTGGTGATGTCAAAAGTGATACCCATCCATGTCTTGACTTTATCAAGTAGAGGCTTGACAATCTCACGATCAAAGAAAATATGATTATTGGATTCACCTTGTTGGTGACACAACGTACATAATTTGTTGGACTCATAAGAGATGGTGTCCGCCATTCTTAGTCTTCCATGAGCAAGTAACCAAGATGTAAACCTATGCTTGGGCAAAATATATGGCTTCCATATCACCGAAAACCAATCCACTTTAGCTGCTTTTGGACGGAAAAACTCATATGCCAAAGCCGACCCTTTATTTTCCCCCGCAAACCACTCTATCATTTTCATGTTTGCGGCGCTAATGAGGTAGTTCGCTGTACAAGTTCATCACGGATAAAAAGTAAGCGTTTAATAAGGGGGAAGTCCGAAGGCTTACTCCTCCATTGCCAAAAGTCCATATTTCGGAGATAGTGATGATGAACCCATCGAACCCAAAGATACTCACTTCGATTTTGAATATTCCATAGAATCCGACATAAGAGAGACATATTCCATGTTTGCAAATCACATAAACCATATCCTTCTTCTTCTTTGGGTAGACATATAGAAGCCCATGAGATTGGTGGATGTTTTGTTGACCATACAAAGGAATGAGAGATGCCATAAATCTTGTCAATAACACCACTTGGTATTGGAAGGATAGACAACCAAAAACATTCCACTCCTTGAAGTATCGATCGCACAAGTTCTAACCTTTCGGCATGGGAAAGTGTGTGTTTCAGCCAAGATACAACCTTCTTCCTTATGGAGTCAAGAAGTGCCCCATAATTTGCAATCCTCAATTTCTCCGTTGCAAAAGGAATGCCAAGATATCGGAAGGGAAATGTGCCTTGTTGAAAACCGGTTATGTGTAGTAGCTCCTCCCATAGTTGTTTACTAACCCTGGCCATATATAAGTTGGATTTCAACAGATTTGCTCGAAGGCCCGCTTTATCACCAAAAACCTTTAGACAATCCATAATAAGGTTAAGAGTAGAAGCATCGGCTCTTGCAAACAACAAGAGGTCATCGACATATGCTATATGTGAGTTCCACTTATTTACATTTTAGATGATAATGAAAAGCACTTAACCTTGAAACAACTTTCATAGAATGTGAGAAAACTTCTAAGCATAGGCCAAATAACAAAGGAGAGCGAGGATCACCTTGTCTCAAGCCTCTTCTTGCACTAAAGAAACCATGCAATCCACCATTTAGACTAACGGAGTAAGAGACCGTGGTTATACATTCCATTATCCATCTATAAAATTGTTGGGGAAAATCAAAACCAACAAGTACGGACATAAGAAAACTCCAATCAACCGTATCAAAAGCCTTGCGCAAATCAACTTTGATCATACACCTTAGAGAAACCCGCTTACGAGCATACTACCTCAATAATTCTTGAGCTAAATGAATATTGTCACCTATGGACCGACCTTTGATGAAAACCACTTGAGCCGGATCCAACAATATATCCATAACATTTTCTATTCTTGCCACCAATAGTTTGGAGATAACCTTGTAGAAAATCGTACAACATGAGATGGGCCTAAAATCCATAACTTTTGGAGCATGATCAGATTTAGGGATGAGGGCTATCAAGGTGTGATTCCATTGTTTTAGGAGCTGACCATTAGTGAAGAATTCCCTTATCACCTCAATGAAATCAGCCCCTATGTTGTCCCAAGCCGCCATGAAGAATTTTGCATTGTAACCATCCAGACCAGGAGCTTTATCGGTGCCTATACTAAATAGAGTCTTCTTGATTTCTTCCTCCGTGATTGCAGCTTTGAGGGATGATGCTTGGGCTTGAGATAATTTAGTCCCATGCAAGGAAGAAACATCAATTGGAGAGCTTTGACGGGCTTCACCCAATAGGCTTTGGAAATATTCCACAAATTCCACAGCGACTTCATCCAAACTAGTTGTTTATTCCCTGGATTGTTTGAGCATTTTTTTTGTTATTTCACTTCACCAAGTCATGATAAAATTTGGTGCATCTATCACTATTCTTGAGGTAAATACTCTTGGCACGTTGTTGATAGAAGAGTCTTTCCACCTTCGCTAGCATAATTGCCTTCTTTCTTATTATGCCATAGTCACTTGGGGGCTCACCACCATCAAAAAGGGTTCTTTGAACAACCTCTAACTCTGAATTTGCTCTTGATGCTTTCTCTTTGATATGTTGAAAGTGAAGCTTATCAAGTTACCTTAGTTTACCTTTCAACCGTGTAAGTTTTATCTTGAGAGTAAATTGTGCATTGCCATATACGGGTGCCTCCCATGTATTTGCCACCAAATCTTTGAATCCATCATGCAATGCATGCACACATATTATAAAATTTGAAGGGCCTATTAGAACCTCTCTCTCTTGCAAAAGTTGAAACTATGGTACAAGAGTGGTCCGATAGACAACCTGGGGGCGTAAATTCCACATAACTTTCATAGTCTGCAACAAGCCATTGTGAATTCACCATAGCACGATCTAGCTTGCAAGAAACCTATCCATTTGTCCATGTCAAATGACACCCAATAGAATGAAGATCAACCAAACCACAAGTGTCAACAAAGCACTCCAAATCATGTATCTCATAATTAGAAACCGGTTCTCCACCTTCTTTGTCTTGAATTGCCAATGGTGAGTTATAATCTCCCATAATGAGCCAAGGTTCCACAATCATTTCTCCAAGGAGGGTAAGAGAAGTCCATAGGGGTCTCCTTGTCATGATAGAATGAAATCCATATATAAATGTCACCAAAGAAGACCAAACCGTAATAGAACAACGAACACGGTAATGTATATATTGATCTGATGTGTCGAGAACATCCAAATTGACCCTGTGCATATCCCATAAAAGCAAAATACGACCTCTATTAGAATAAATGAAATTATTTGTCATCCCCATACCTAAGAATTTTCTTCACATGATAACATCTAAGGAGTACTCATTAAGCTTAGTTTCAATGAGTGCTATAATATGAATTGCCTTTTACTTGAGAAGGTGAATGACCCCAATGTTTTAGGGGCTTATGGAAGCCCCTAATGTTCCAAGATACAATCTTCATCATCCATGAGAAGGCCAGGCTACTCTAACCCATAAATTCCGCTCATTTTGCCGGGTCTCCACACTAGTTTGGATGAGGCAATTTCATGAATCTATAAAAAGTGATTTTTTGGATTCATTTATGATGAGTTCTTTCACTTCTTCCTCCTCCTCTCTTCACTTGGCCAAAACTTCAAAGAAGGGTTGCTAGCAAAATCTTTGGTTGTTTTATTCTCCACTTTGTGAGTTTGTGAGACAAATGAGGCTTGTTCATGTGTGTTGGTACCCCAAGGTTATTTTGATGTGGGAAAACAAGTTAGGTTAAGTCCTGTTGTGTTTAACCTTGTGTCTAAGTGTACAGGAACTTAGGAGCATAGGGGGTCGAGCAAAAGACACAGCTTGCGAGAAGGATGGCACGGGAGAGAGCCGATGGGCTCGGTGCGTCCGAGGGACAAGGTGTTGCGGAAGAGTACATCGAAGGATGAGAAAGAGGCACGTGACGTTTCCGAGGGATGAGAATCCAGGAGCGGAAGCTTGTTCGAGAAGGCCGAAAGTTAGGTTTGGGTGAGCCCTATTTCGGATGGGTAAGATCACCCAAGCAAGAGGAACCGGAGCGGAAGACCCGAACCGAGGTGAACGAAACCATAGCAGAAGGCCTAGACTGAAAAAGTCAACTTAGTTGACTTTCCTGGTCCAGGCGCCCAGACTCAGTCCGGGCACCCGAAACCCTTTCGAGCATTCGGAATCGAAGTTTATCCAGATCACGTTTGATCGTGATCCGTTGCAAAGGGGATAAAATTTTATCCCCCTCCAGGTGCTTGGAACCCTTCTAGGCTCCCCGAGGAAGGCTATATAAGCAACCTTGCCCCCAAAGCTTCACAATAACGCAGAATAGTTTGAAGCAACACTTGTGCTTGAGTTTGTTAGAGTTTAGCTTTGGTTTGTGAGCTTTGAAAGCTATAAGAGGCTTCTCCTCCCAGAGGAGATTTTGTTAGTGCGCTTTTTCATCTTGGATTAATAACCTCCCCGATTGTAACCAAGTAATTCGTTGTGCCTCTTTCTTTTCAGTTTATTTCTTATTTTGTTTATGCAAGTGTTATATTAAGTTATAAGTTTGAGGAAGATATTTTTGTTTAATTTGTGTGGGAGATATTCACCCCCCTCTAGCTGGTCGCAAGGGTCCTAACAGTGTGGATACCATAAAGACGCGACCACTTGATCGCGCTAAAATCTACATCTAAAGAAACGTTGTTGTCGAGATTGCGAAGGGCACACAACAAAGGTATAACTCCTTTTTCATGTAGAAACTTAGTATATGATTTCCTTTCGCATAGATCTTCTGCATAGGAACTAGATGTTTTCCACTGCACTTTCACGTGTTTAGCATCCTAGTTCCTTATAGTGGTATTAGAGCCACTTACGAAGGCATATACTAAGTTATAGTAGAATTTCATATGTGATATAGAAATTGCATGACATGTTTATTATGATTTACATGATTAATAGAAAGTTTCGGCCAAGAGGTTTTTAGCGAGACCATCATGGCATTGCGGATCATAATTAGTTGTTTAAATCATAATAAATTTTTTATCATAATAGATTGTGAATGTTATACGACATGGTGTATTATGGCCCTTAAACTCTGATATGATTGGATGTGTGTGTTGTAGTTCATAATATGGCCTGCGTGTCGTGCCTCTCCTCTTTCATTTTTATTGTTAATTTAGACTACACTCGAATGTAACTCGAGTTTTCCTTAGATTTTGTAATGTACAGATTAGAGAAGGACAAGTCCACTGGATGACAGTGAAAAGGGGAGGAGGGCAACAACACACGAGGACCGAGGAAGCATTTGGAGAAGATGCTTTGACCTAGGCTAACCTTACGATCTTCTCATTGGCTTAAGAGGATCATAGAAAATGGGGCCACAACCATGTCACATTTTATTTATGCATATATGTGATGTATGTCATGATATGCTATGATTGTATGTGATGCAAGTGTAGTTTAATCATAATTAGGTCTCTTTTAAATATGTCTACCAAAATTCGGTACTCCTTACTACCTCAATCATTTGTAGTCAAGTTTGCCAAAGCAAAGTGACTCATTTTATCTTGGTAAAATGCGACAGGACAATAGTGATGTTTGACTATTAGACTTTGGGTGTGACTTAACTAAGTTACCTCAATTGGATTGAGAACTTAGAGGTATAACTCATACGATGTAATTCAATTATACTAGTCTTGGGCGATTAGCTAAAGCTAACTCAAGATGTGTTATAATGGATTTCATAAGGTGAGCAAATGAACAAATAGTCTTGTTCACCTAATGATATAAGAGTTACATAAGATGTAATTGGTAAACATTGTCTACCTAAGTTATACAAATCCTGTGCGATTAGCTAAAGCTAACTCAAGAAAAGGTATAATATGGATCTTGTCCAATTGGTACATGTTGCCTACTTAAGTTATACAAGTCTTGGGCTATTAGTCAAAGCTAACTCAAGATGAGGTATAATATGAATCTTGTCCCACTTGAATGTCTTTGCTCCTAGGTTTAGAGCTAGTAGTGACTTGCTCCTACCAAGCTTTAGAATTCAGTGGGAGAATTATTTAATTAAAGGTCAAATTAAATTATCTAAATATGATATCTATTTCGACATTGTAGATCACCATGTTGTCTAGTACGATGAACACGCTCTTTCTGCAATCTGTCCTTAATAAGGGCAAGCTCAATGGAGCTAATTTCCTGGACTAGTACTGGAACTTGAGAATAGTTCTCAAACAAGAAAGGAAACTATACGTCCTAGATCAGTCCATTCTTGAAGTACCCCCCCCCCCCCCCCCACTATTACCACTAGAGATGATAAGGATGCTTATAAGAAGTATCAAGACGATGCATTAGATGTATCATGCCTTATGCTCGCTACCATTAACTCTGAGCTTCATAAGCAACATGAGAACATTGATGCTTATGATATGATTGAACATCTTAGACAACTATATCAAGGACAAGTAAGGCATGAGAGATTTGAGATCTCTAAGGCTCTATTTCAATGCATAATGCAAGAAGGAAGTCCTGTAGGGCCTTATATGCTCAAAATGATTGGGTATGTGGAGAATCTACAAAAGTTAAGATTCCCACTAGAACAAGAATTTGCCACTGACCTTATTCTACAATCATTGTCCAAGAGCTACAATTAATTTTTCATGAACTATAACATGAATGAAATTGACAAATCACTGCTTGAGATGTTGAGCATGTTGAGAACTGCTGAATAAGACTTTAAGAAGGAAAAGCCTAGTACCATTTTGATGGTGCCAAATGGCAAAGGCAAGTGGAAGCCTAAAGGTAAGGGTAAGACCCAAGCTAAAGGCAAAGGCAAGACTCATGCACTGAAACCTAAAGGCGGGGTAGCTAAGGAAGGAACCTGCTTCCACTGTGGTGAAAACAGACATTGGAAGCGGAACTACAAGTTGTACCTAGAGGAAGTGAAACGGAAGAGAAGAGAGACTTTTTCCTCAGGTATAAATGTTAGAAGTCAACCTATCTATTTCTTTTTCATGGGTATTAGATATTGGGTGTGCATTTCACATTTGTACTAATGTGCAGGGGCTAAGAAATAGTAGAACATTAACAAAAGGTGAAGTGGACCTACGAGTAGGCAATGCCACAAGAGTTTTTGTTATAGTTGTAGGAACATATTCCTTATCTTTGCCCACTGGGTCCTTAGAGTGTATACTAAAAGGCTAGTCTTTTGTAAACATTTTATTTTGAAATAAAGAATTACATTGGTCAAATGTCTACATTTATATGCTAAGTGTAGTTGTTCAATTAATTTATATTGTAGATAACATGGTGTGTGGTGTCACACATAGAAGATCATGTTATCAATTCTTTATAAATTATAAGCAGTAGCTCACGACTAAGATGGAAAGGAACAAACCATTGGAATAGTCGTAGTGCAATTTGGTATTAGTTTATCTTAACTATAAAATTACACTAGTACACTCTGAGTGTATTGAGCAGGACCATTTAAGGTAAGTTCTTTTTATATTGACTAAATAAAAGAACAAGACCTTTGTTATTATGGAAGTGTGTGCTCTTGATCATGATATAATAGCAAACACATATATCTAATATTTATTTCTTTGACTTATCAATGGGTGAGATTTAGTTCGATAAATCAAGAGGTCTGATAAGTTGGAAAATGATATTATTTATAGTGTATGTTGTTGATTATAGAAGGAAACTGTGTCCTAGTAATCTAGGTTGATGATGCCCGTAAGAGGAGCTCATAAGGATGGTCATGTAAACCCTGCAGGTGGACTTAGTCCGACATGACGATAAGGTTGAGTGGTAACTCTTGGAGCTAGATATTAATTAAGTGAGTTGTCAGTAACTCATTTAATTAGTGGACATTATATATCTTAAACACAGGGAGACTAACACACTCATGATAAGTAGGAGTTCATATAGTAATATGGAATTGGTGTGGTAGTTTAATAATAACTCTTTAGTGGCATGAGTTATTATTGATGAACTCGAGTTGTATGTTCGGGGCGAACATGGGAAGCTCAAGATCATCAGGAGACCAAAACCAATTCCTCGTCTCGGTCCCTGTCATAGCCTCTTATTTATAAAGTATTATACCCACTCATACCCACCTTCTTACCCACCTTAAGTTGGCTGACCAAGCCTAGCTTGGAGACCAAGCCTAGCTTGGAGCCCAAGCTAGGGCCGGCCAAACCAAGGTGAGTTGGTCCCATTGAGTGGTCGGCCCTAGCTTGAACCCAAGCTTAGGTGGCTGGCCAAAATAAAATAAAAGGGATTTTATTTTTTAAAATTTTTCTTATGTGGAAGCCATGGTTTTAAAAGAGAGTTTAAAATTTAAATCTTTCCTTTTATAGCTTTCTACAAAAGATTAAGAGAAAAGCTTGATATCTTTCCTTATTTGTAGTTAAAAGGAATATTTTAATTTTTGATAAAACTTTCCTTTTTTGTAACCATCTTCATGATTTAAAAGAGAGTTTTAAAATTAAATCTTTCCTATTATAGTTTCTACAAAAGATTAAGAAAAGATTTAATAACTTTCCTTATTTGTAGATTTAGAGGAAGATTTTAATTTTAAAGAAAACTTTCCTTTTTGAAAATCATCCACATGTTTTAATAGAGAGATTTTAATTTATAAAAGTTTCCTTTTATGACCAACCATGAAGGGAGTTTTCAAAAGAGAAATTTTTATTTAAAAATTTCCAGAAACAAATTAGGAAGTTTTAATTTTGTGTTTAAAACTTTCCTTTTTTTGGAGGGATTAAGGTGGCCGGCCATTAGAGGTTTAATAAGGAGATTTTAATTAAATTTTCCTTCTTAAACAATGGCAAGGAATATAAGGAAGTTTTTATTTATAAAACTTTCCTTATTTTTCAAGACCAAGGAATATAAAAGAGAGAGTAGAGGTGCCTCACCTTATAGCATATCCTCTATTATTCCCCTCTCTTTTCTTCCTTGGTGTGACCAACCCTATTCCTCTTCTCCTTTCTTCTTCTTGAGGCCGAACCACATCATCTCTTGGAGCTCTTGTGGTGGTCGGATTTTGCTTGGAGAAGGAGAGAAAGGAGGCTTTGTTTCTAGCATCCCTTGGAGCTTGGTGGTGGTGGCCGAACCTCATCCTTTCTTGGAGTTATTGAGGTGGCCGAATCTTGCTTGGAGAGGAAGGTAGCTTGGGTGGATTCTCATCTCGGTAGATCGTCGCCCACACGACGTTCGAGATAAGAAGAGAAATATAACAGAAGATCGTAAGGTCTATAAGCTATAAAAGGTATCACTAGTTATTAGTTTTCGCATCATAATTAGTTCATCTTTTATTTAGTTCTTGAAATACCAAACACAAGAGGCTAATGAATCAAGGTAATCAAATTTATGTTTTCAATTTTGTGTTTCTTTTGTTTTTTCGAATTTGTGATTCGATTATTCTTTTTGGTTAAACCTAAGGTTACTAGAAGGAAATTAAATATTAAATTTTTTTAAAAGGCTTTAACTAGGCGATGGTGGATGATCCCATACCCAAGAAGGTCTAGTACCTCGTCTTGCAGTCCTGGAAGCCAATTTTAGAAATTAATATTTAATTGAATTTGTAACATCGGTGGATTTGGATCAATAATGTTAAGCATCGTTTGCGATCCAAGTCTAAACTACCAAGAACAAATAAGTTAAATTTGGAATCAATAATGTTAAGTTCCATTTGTGATTCCTAATTTAATTTCTAAAGAACACAATAGGTTGTAAGTAAAGGTTCAAGACTTGTACAAAATTTATATACAAGGGAACCGGTATGATATTCCGCATAACAACCAACAATTAGTATCGGAGCTAGGGTTTGTCTTTGTGTGTTTGGTTTTTAGTTTAATTATGCACATTTCATACATAATTTAGGCAGGATAATAGTAGGATGAGCTAACTCTGTGGTTGCATGCTCCAACTATTATGGCTTATAGATATTGTGTGTCATTGGACCCTTGGACATGTTAAGGGCATTTTTATGTGTGCATGATTATATATATTAAATACAGTAGGAGTTGCATTAGTTTTAGGATTTTATATTTTTGTTTCGATCTAGATTACATGTACATTCCTTTGTGGAATATTGGATCCATATATGTAAAATTCTATTTTTTTTCGCGGATTGTATCTGGTGTCGGCCTTTTTGCATGTCACGAGGCGCTCCAAATTAATAAAAATTAAAACTCACATAAACTAAAATAAACTCGTGTAGTATGGAGTCTCAAGTCGTATTTTTCCGAGGGTAACTATTAAATGTGTGATAATTCTAGAATTAATTCCAATCAATTCTTTACATCAACAAATTCAACTTAGTCTTTCCATTTAACTCACAATTCCATTAAATTCATCTAATAAATTCAAGAATTCACTCAAAGGAAATCAATCTCATCTAATCATAATTCTTTTACATCTCAACAAATGAGCATCAACTAAATTCTGATTCTTATGCCACATTGAATCAAATGAGTCAATTAATGTACCTTATACTCAAATTCACATTAATAAATCATTCAAGCCTTCAACATTCTCATTCACAGTAGAAATTAAAAATATCTAGTTAAAGCATTCATCATTCACACTTATTCACCATAGCAAAGATTAAATGTGTAGAACAAAGGATTGCTAACTAAGTCAATAAAACCTACAAACTATCAGTGTCAGTGTTGCAAACAAAACCTACAAACTATCAGTGTCAGTGTTGCAAACAAAACCTACAGCTCTAAGATTAGTATCAGTATCAGATCAATTATCCGGGTTTGAAAGCAAGAAATTGAAAACAGAAAATCTAAAACTCAAATAGAAATGAAATTGCAAGGAAGGTATCAGATCTGAAGATCTGAGCTAGTCAAATACAATTCAAAGATAAAAACAATTAAAGCTAAACCCTAAACATTCCTCAACTCAAAACCGTAGCCAAAACCTCTTCAATCTGCCAGAAACAGATGTGTTTCGGAAACCTCCCTTAAACACCCAACAAGCAATAAACCAAGATTCAAACTATCATCAGAGATTGCTCACAGCTCCTGGTGACCTCCCTCGAAGCTCACATTCGTCTAATAAACTCACCATCTGAAGAACAGAGCCGAGTTCTGTGGATTTGAAAACTAGATCGACCGGCCAAATCAACCCAGCCTTGCTGCGAAATAAAGATCGGAAGAGTATCAGTAGCTCCCGGAGACCTCCCTCGAAGCTCTGGTGGAGGTGAATTACACCGATCTAGAACCTCCCTCGATCGGGTTTGTGGCGATGAAACAGAACTCAATCGCGAACTGGAGACCTCCCTCGATCGCTCTCTGATCGCCAGAAAGTGAACGCCGGAGCTCGGATATCGTCGTCGGCGAAGAAGGCAAGCTCTCGGATCTGAATTTGGGAATGGGAACTTCGGCGTCATGGCGGAGAAGAAGAACATTGTAGCTAAAATCGTGAGCCGAGTCCAAGGTGTACACTGTAGCTTCTCAATGTTTTAAACCTCCCTCAGATTTGATCCGACGACCAAGAATGCTCTGATCTCGATTAACGGTGGAGACATCTTCAGATCGAACTAAAAACCTCTGGATCTTCATCAATAGTCCAGATCTACCCCTCCTTAGATTGGATAAACCAGATGCTCAACGGATGGCTCAGATCTGATCAATTTTGGATGAACGGCCTATAATGCTCCGAGGCTTGATCGACTTGATTAGCCCTTGATTTGAGCCAAATACAGCCTGATCTGATCGGGTCCATGACCCTTTTGACGCCTACAAAATAATAAACAAATATTAGTATCAAATACCATGAAAATTAACTAATTTGCAATTAGGTCCAAAATCAAATGCAATATTGAGATATGATGCTAATGTGAGATTAAACTATGAATAAACCAATAAAAACATGCATTATGATTCAAAATAATATAGCCAAAATCATGGTTATCAAATCCCCCACACTTAGCCTTGGACGTCCCGTTCAAGTCAAGAAAACTAAAAATCATCTCCAAACAAATTCCTTAGCAATACCTAGAAGATAGTAAAAAGAAGTTAACTAAGATCATCTTAAAGATCACAAACATTCATGAATACAATTCAAACAATAATCAGTAGGTATGGTGATTTCAATCCAATTGAAGAATTAAGCAAGTTACAATCTCACAAGGTATTCACCTATTTTAGCCCTCACACTCAAACATGCATATTAGTGGAGTTCAACTCAATGCAACTCACAACATTTCACTACCATAAGCTTGCTTATTTTCTAAATCTCCACCACCATAAAACATAGCATACATGAATCAAAAGGATTTTATCAACAAGAATTGAAATGGAAGCAAAAAAGAACAATGAAAAATAATGAAAATGGCAAAAGAAAAGTATTTAATGAAGAAAATGAGAAGATAAGAGTATTAGAGGAATATACTTGATGAGTTGACCAATTTGATGTGAAAAGAGTTGTATACCATTTGTCGTTACCAATTCAAAGCATCAAGCTAACCTCTCCTTCAAATTGATGGCTAACAAAGAATCTTGATACTCAATCTCCAACTTTGATACTCTTTTGTCTTGCCATTTCCTCTTCTCTGTTTTTTTTTTTTCTGTTTTCACTGTTTTTTCCAGCTCTTACACTTTCATTCCAGCATTTGGAAGCTCAAAAATAATCTCAAATCATGAAGAATAATTCCCTCCCCCACACTTAAAACATTGGTCGTCTCGGACAATGAAACTCAACATGTATAAAATGACTTGATACTCTTCAATGTACTGATCTTGTTCTCATTCTGCAGACTTTTGTACCCATGAAAATTCAGTTTCAAGAGAATATCCTCAATAATTGTACAACCGGAGCTCCAAGATATCAATGACAAGAATTAGCACATAAAACTCTCACAAGCATTAGAAGGAATGCAATGCAATCATGGTATTAAAGGAATCCAATCTTAATTCATTATAATTCCTCCTTTCATGGTATGTTCTTTACACCTCTGGTTTATGAAATTTCTGTACAGAAATCTGAAATTCAGCTATATTCAGCAAGCATGGTATTGAATTCACCTTGTTTCTGATCCTTAGTTTCAGAATTCAATATTCATGGAAAATTGGCCTGCATTAAGAAAGATTAGCTTGGAATGAGATCCCATTTACCATTGAACTGAAAGTATCATTTCAGAATCTCAGCAACCTGGTTCAACATCATTCTACAGGTTCTTTTCTTCTCTTCTTTTCTTTGTTTCTAGCAGTGTATTTTCATAATTCCAGATTCTGAAATTCATGCTCTACATCCTAGTACAGGTTCTGAAATTCCATTCTAATTCCCAATTTCAGCATGCCAAAATTACACTGTTAAATCAGATGGAATCTATAACTACACAGCAAGATAAATTATTGTATTCAACTGCAGCTTCCGAGATCAAATTCCAATCAAATTAATTACTGCAATTCATGTGCTCATGAATCATGCCAATATAAGAAATACAACTGATTTCTCTGGTTTCCAGATTTCAATTTAAACATTCCCAAATTCCAACTCTCTGATTCCAGCAACAACAATCAGCACAGCTCCAAAAACTTCAGGTTGCGAAATTCATGCAATTACAGCAGCCAGAAAAGAATTCAGATGGCATAAATCAGCAAATTATCTATGGCACAAACTGATCTGCCTTTAAATCATTAGATTATATTGCTACTAATTCTGATTGGTGTCCAATGCCAACTCAGTGTATCAAAATTTAATGTGCTATCACAAATCTCATCTTAAATGACATTTAGAATCCAACAGATTCTCTTGAACTTAAAAATTTGCAAGCAATTTGATACTCCACATGTAACGCTCGAAAATTCTCAAAATGATTATTAGAAATATCCTAGTATTTTTCTGGAATTTTAGGATATTTTTATGGAATTTTTAGATTAGCGAAAGTAGCAAAAATAAATAGGAAACGAAAATAGCCTACGCGGGAATTGAACCCGAGACCTAGCGAACCCTATGACTTATAGATAGCTTTAGTAAACCAAGTGAACCCAGCAGGACCGTGCTGAAAGGAAAGGGAAACAATTAAATTTATATTCAAGTTGGGCCGAAATTACCACTTAATATAAATCGGAATTAATAAGTGGGGAGATAGAATTTTAATCGGCAACTTCTCCTTCCTCACCCTAGTTTCTGCCGACCCCTTCCTTTCCTCCTCCTTCTCTCGGCGCACCAAGCCAAGGGCTCTAGGAGCACCTCCCGGTTGTTAGAGTGTATACTAAAAGCCTAGCTTTTGGTATAAACATTTATCTAAAAATAAGAATCACATTGGTCAAATGTCTACATTTGTGATAAATGTAGTTGTTCAATTAATTTATATTGTAGATAACATGGTGTGTGGTGTCACACACAGAAGATCATGTTATCAGTACCTTATAAATTATAAATAGTAGCTCACGACCATGATGGAAAGGAACAAACCATTGGAAGGTCGTAGTGTAATTAGGTGTTGGTTTATCTTAACTATATAATTACACTAGTACACTAAGAGTGTATTGAGTAGGACCATTAGAGGTCGTTTCTTTTATACTGACTTTATAAAGGGACAAAGACCTCAGTTATTATAGAAGTGTGTGCTCTTAATCCTAATACAATAACAATCACATATATTTGATATTTATTTCTTTAATTTATCAATGGGTGAGATTTAGTTCGATGAATCAATAAGCCCGATAAGTTGGGAAATGATATCACTTATAGTGTGTGTTGTTGATTATAGAAGGAAACTGTGTCCTAGTAATCTAGGTTGAGAATGTCCCCAAGAGGAGCTCATAAGGATTGTCATGTTAAACCCTGCAGGTGGACTTAGTCCGACATGACGATGAAGTTGAGTGGTACTACTCTTGGAGCTAGATATTAATTAAGTGAGTTGTCAGTAACTTACTTAATTAGTGGACATTTGTTATCTTAAACACAGGGAGACTAACACACTCATGATAAGAAGGAGCCCAAAATGTAATTTGGGATTGGTGCGGTAGTTCAATAATAGTTCTCTAGTGGAATGAATTATTATTGATAAAATTAAGTTGTGTTCGGGGCGAGCACGGGATGCTTAATTTTATCGGGAGACCAAAACCAATTCCTCCTATCGGTCCCTATCGTAGCCTCTTAATTATAGAGTACTATACCCACCTTCTTACCCATCCTATAGGGGCTGGCCAAGCTAGCTTGGAGACCAAGCTAGGGCCGACCATGGGTATGTTCATGGGTGAATTCATGTGGCCGGCCCTATTAAAATAAAAAGAAATTTTAATTTTAAAATTTTTCTTATGTGGATAATATAATTTAAAAGAGAGTTTAAAAATTTAAATCCTTCCTTTTATAAGATTCTACAAAAGATTAAGAGAAGAGTTAAAATCTCTTTCCTTATTTGTAGATTAAAAGGTTGATTTTAATTTTGGTAAAAACTTTCCTTTTAATTATATTCATGATTTAAAAGAAAGTTTAAAAATTAAAAATTCTCTTTTATTAGTTTCTACAAAAGATTAAGAAAAGATTTAATATCTTTCCTTATTTGTAGATTGAAAGGAAATTTTAATTTTTAGAGATAACTTTCCTTTTTGGAAATTATCCAAATGTTTAAAAGAAAGATTTTAATTTATAAAATTTCTTTTTATTAACCAATCATGAAGGGATTAAAATTATTGGAGAAATTTTTATAAATTTCTAGAAACAAATTAGGAAATTTAATTTTTGTTTTAATTAAAACTCTCCTTGTTTTGGGGAGAAGAGTGGCCGACCATTATAATTTGAAAAGAGAAAATTATTTTAATTAAATAAATTTTCCTTTTCAATGGCAAAAGAATTAAGGAAGTTTTTATTAAATTTTCCTTATTTGCCAAGACTAAGGATTATAAAGAGGGGGTAGAGGAGGCTTCAAGGCTAACGACTCTATTCTATTTTTCCTCTCTTTTCTCCTTGGGTGTGGCCGACCCTTTCTTTCCTCTCCTCTCCTTTGTATGGCCGAAACCTTCTCATGGTGGAGATAGCTTTGGTGGCCGGATCTAAGAAGGAGAAGAAGGAGAGAAAAGAAGCCTCTTTTCTAGCATCCCTTGGAGCATGGTGGTGGTGGCCGAACCTCTTCATCCTAGGAGAAGTTTTGATGGCCGAAACTTGTAAGGAAGAAGAAGGTGCTTGGTGGTTCTCATCTCGGAAGATCGTTGCCCATACAATGTCCGAGGTTAGAAGAGGAATACGGTAGAAGATCAAGAGGTATTTCTAAAAGGTATAACTAGTAATTTTTGTTTCCGCATCATACTAGTTATTTTTGAAAATAATACTAAATACAAGAGGCATACGATTCTAGAGTTTCGAATTTGTTTTCGATATAGTGTTCTTTTGTTTTTCTTTCCCTTGTGATTTGATTGTTCTTTTCGGTTAACCTAAAGTTATTTTAGGAAATTAAATATTAGCTTTCCATAAAAGGTTTTGTCTAGTCGGTGGTGGTTGCTCCCATATCCAAGAAGGCCATGTGCCTCGCCACGTCAGTACTGGGAACCAATTATGGAAATTAATATTTAATGGAATTAATAACTTAAGGTGATTTGGGTCGAACGTGTTAAGTCCCGCAGGAGACCCAAGTCAAAACCTAAAATAACGAATAGATTAAGTTTTGGATCAAACGTGTTAAGTTCCGCAGGCGATCCAAAATTTAATTTAAAAGAACACATGGTAACTAGGAAAAGGTTCAGACCTTTGTACAAAATTTTTGTACAGTGGAACCTCTAGGTTTTCCGAGTAGCAACCAACACCGGTGACATAAGGGATACGAGGACGCTTCCCTCCGCGAGAGGAACGCATAGACGTGAGAAGATCGTCGAAAGGATCGTCTCCTCCGAAAATCTAGCGATTAGAATCGTAAGAAAATCCAAACAGGAGGTAAGAAACCCCTCACCTGCAGTATAAGTAGCTTTCGTATGATTGTATGTATTGTTTTAGTCGTATGCAGATTTTTAGCAATAGGGTGTGAATTAGCGCACACCAAGCGTTTGATTAAATGCTTAGCTTAGTTAAATGCCATCCTAGGCATTTTAATAGCTTAGATAAATGCAATAGAGGCATTTTTACAGTTCATATGGTCTTGCTACAGCTTTTATGGAACTAGATGTCCAATGGGTGGGCTCCCACAATCGCCTCTAGGTTCAGACAACCTAGTCCTAGGTTTAGATAACCTAGTAAAAGCAAGACAAGTATTTATTAGCTTATGTTCAGTATTTTACTTTCTCAGTGGCACTGTACCGGATTAGATATCCATTGGGTTGGACTCCCACAGTCGTCCCTAGGTTCAGATAACCTAGTGACCCTACTAAGTTCGGGACTTGCAAACCCGGATCTAGTTAGGGATGCGCGCATAGCACGTACAGATGCCGGGCCCATCAGTAGCATGATTAGTATTTTCACCTATTATATGTACAAAGTTTTCAAACTCTCACAAGATAGTTAGGTGAATTCAGTACAGCTTTAGCACGAGCTAGACTTAGCTCAGTTTAGCTTTTCTACCAGTTTAGTTCTCTGTTGATACAATATGATAGTTTATGATTAGTTTTATTGCCATGTTCAATTTCTTAGTTCCATGTTTTGTATGCTAGAATGCCATGTCTTAGCATGTTCAACACATATTTTAAATATCATGTTTTGAAACCATGAATTACATCGTTTATATGTTTTAGTGAGGTAGAAGGTTTCTTACTAAGCTCTCAAGCTTACAGATACTATTTTCCTTATACTACAGATAAAGGTAAAGGGAAGATGGACTAGTGGAGGCTGGAGGTCAATGCAACGATGAAGATGTGTGTGAGCTGGAGTTTAGAATAAAGATCCTAGGGATTTTAGCAATTTTAATAAATAGAACTTTGTCATTTTTAGTTTTTTGCAGTTCAGTTTGCTTAAATGTTATGAATTAGTGGATTATGCACCATGCCATGTTTAGAATGTTAGATAATTGATGTTAGGAAGAATTTGATTTAATTGAGTATTGATATAAGCGATTTTTGGCACGAAACAGTGCTGAAATCAGACTTCTGGTGCGAAATCAGAAACCCCAATCGATCGGTGGATCGATTGGGGGTCATCAATCGATCAATCGATCGACTGGGCAACTTGTTCCGCGAACAGTAGGCCTCTGGATCGATCAGTCGATTGATCCAGCAAATTCTGTCGCAAACAGAAGGCTCTGGAATCGATTGGTTAGCCTGGATCGATCAGCCGATCGATCCAGAACATCGCCCCGAGCACAATAGCGTGCTGGATCGATCACTGGATCGATCCAACCCAGGTTCCGCATACAGTAGCATGCTGGATCGATCACTGGATCGATCCGACTATTCCAATCGATCAATGGATCGATTGGGAGGCCTGATAATAGCCAGAAATCCTCAGCCCAGTTCCTTGACCATGGGGAATGTAAAACATGTCATGAATAGTTAGATTACATCCCTTAGCACATATAGAATCAAGAAATGATAATAGTTTAGCAAAGTTTTAATTAGTACTGCTTCCGCATCTAGATTTATTGCTGGTCAGGGAATAGTTAGCACAGCATAATGTGACGATCGGCCTTACAACTTAGTTAGTAGAAGGCAGGTCGTTACAGAGTGGTATCAGAGCAGTTTCCATACTTCCTACACACACATCAGCATTGAACCTGCAGCTTCCAAGTAAGAACACCTCTCACTTTATTTATGTTTCTTGTTTTCATGTTAGAAATAAATGAAGCATGTTTACTTATGATAGTACCTAACATGATAACCATAGATATGCAATTATGATTGTATCAGTTATGTATGTCCTCTATGTCTTTAGAAATGGCACGAGGACGCCCAGCTAGAAGGGCACCAGCCACTGGGCCCCAGCGCGAGGCAGGCAGTTCAGTGCCTCCTCCAGACCTTACAGCATTAGTGGCTCAGTTACAGCAGCAGCTAGCTGAACAGCAATAGGAGATAGCCACCTTAAAGGCTAATCAGCAGAATACTCCCACAGTCACCCCGGAACCAAACCTAGCAACGCCAGTAGTCTTAGAGGTTCCCCCAGTCCAACCTACAGCACCAGTAGCCCCAGCAGCAGAGGCAAAGGGAGAAGCCTATCTGATCCAGTGGCAGAGAGTCAAGCCCGAGAACTTCTCAGGCACCAGTGAACCATGGGATGCTCAAGCCTGGTTCAAAACACTAGAGAGTACGATGGAGCTTCTGGACTGGCCAGAACATGAGAAGGTGAAGTGCACCTCCTTCTGTTTGAAAGGAGATGCACGCATGTGGTGGGAGAGGATTAGAGCGGAGCGCCCAGTAAACCAGATGACATGGGCTGACTTCGAGAAGGAGTTCTTTGAGGAATTCTTTCACATGCGGGTTACAAACCGCCACTACGACGAGTTCACTGAGTTTCGTCAGGGCAACCTATCAGTTGAGGAAGCCGTGAAGAAATTCAATAGATTGGCTCATCTATGCCCCGAACTAGTCAGCACAGAAAAAGAAAGAGTTCGGTTGATGCTCAAGATGCTGAGGCCGGAAATAGCAATGAACGTGGCTGGCGGCATTCATAGGCCGCAAACCACCGAAGAACTAGTCAGCAGTGCTCTGACCACTGAGCACTACCAGAACAATATCAAGCAGCAGAAACAAGCCCTCTCAGAGTCCAAAGGACAAGGAGGCTCAGGTGCTCGGAAACACCAGGGCCACAGCTCCCACGGCTCTAACTGGAAAGGGAACTCCAGCAACAAGCGCAAACCAGGGAGTTACCCAAAAGGAGGACCAGCTAGTAAATAGCCCAGTTATCTGAAGTGTGCTACTTGTGGGAAATTCCACCCTGGAGTTTGTCGTAAGGGCACACGAGGATGCTTTGAGTGTGGACAAGAAGGGCACATGGCCAAGCAATGTCCGAACAAGGCCAGCTTTCCTCCACCACAGCCAATCCAGTACGAAGCCAAGCCAGCACAGTTGCATCAGATCTACTCACTCACCAGAGAGGACGTAGCGAATGCCTCGACAGTTGTTTCAGGTCAGATTAGTATTTTACAGCAAAGTACAACTGTCTTATTCGATACTGGGGCAACCCATTCATATATATCCAGGGCATTTGCTGAGAAGTTAGCAATACCTCCAGAGGTACTCAGTAGTCAGTTTCTGACAACGCTACCTTCAGGAGAAATTATGACATCCATGCACTGGCTCAGAGCAGTGCCAGTCATTATAGCAGACAGAGAACTCTTTTGTGATCTGATAGTGCTAAATATGACTGACTACGATGTCATCTTCGAAATGGACTTTTTGATCAGATACGGTACTTCCATCGAGTGCCGTAAACAGAAAGTCGTATTCCAACCTGAAGCAGAAGCACAGTTCGAGTTCATCGAAGAACCCAAGAGAAAAGCCAAGAAATTTCTCTCAGCTATGAAGGTACAGAGATTAATGGATTCAGGATGTACGGAATTTTTAGCACACGTAGTCACTACCAGTCAGGACAAGGACCAACAGTTAGCAGAGGTCCGAGTCGTATGTGACTACCCAGCAATCTTCCCTGAAGAGTTACCAGGCTTAGCACCAGACAGGGAGATTGAATTCGAGATAGAGCTCATTCCCGGTACCAATCCTATTTCCAAAGCGTCTTACCGTATGACTCCAGCAGAACTGAAGGAACTTCATGAGCAATTACAAGAGCTGCTTGACAAGGACTTCATACGTCCTAGTCACTCACCATGGGGAGCGCCTGTATTGTTCGTGAAGAAGAAGGACGGGAGCATGCGCCTGTGCATAGATTACAGAGCACTCAACCAAGTCACCATCAAGAACAGGTATCCTCTTCCCAGAATAGATGACCTGTTCGATCAGCTAAAGGGAGCAGTGGTGTTCTCTAAGATAGACCTCAGATTAGGTTATCATCAGGTGAAAGTTAAAGAAGGGGATATACCCAAGACAGCGTTCAGACTAGATACGGACACTACGAGTTCGTAGTCATGCCTTTTGGCGTGATAAATGCTCCAGCTACTTTCATGGACCTCATGAATAGAGTATTCAGAGAATACTTAGATAAGTTCATTATCGTATTCATCGATGACATTCTTATCTATTCAGGAACTCAGGAAGAACACGCAGAGCACCTAAGAATAGTACTGCAGACCCTCCAGCAGAACCAGTTGTATGCCAAGTTCACGAAATGTGAATTTTGGTTGGATCAGGTGTCCTTCCTGGGTCACATCATCTCAAATGATGGTATTATGGTAGACCCCAGTAAGATAGAAGTTGTGAGTAATTGGAAAAGACCCAAGAATGTCAGTGAGATCAGAAGCTTTCTGGGATTAGCAGGTTACTACAGAAAATTTGTAGAGGACTTCTCCAGGATAGCCTCCCCACTAACAGCTCTTACCAGAAAGAACAGAAAATTTCAGTGGACAGAAGAATGTGAGAATAGTTTTAGCGAGCTGAAAAGAAGACTGACCAGTGCACCCATTCTAGCTCTACCCGAGAATACAGACAGCTTCGATATATATAGTGATGCCTCCAAATTATGATTAGGAGCAGTGCTGATGCAAGAAGGCAAGGTGATCGCCTATGCCTCCAGACAACTCAAGGACTATGAGAAGAACTATCCTACTCATGACCTTGAGCTTGCAGCAGTGGTGTGCGCTCTCAAAATTTGGAGACATTACTTGTATGGAGCTCAGTGCAGAGTGTATACAGATCATCAGAGTCTGAAGTACTTCTTCACTCAGAAGGATCTGAATATGCGACAGCGCAGATGGCTAGAACTGGTCAAAGACTATGATATAGACATCTCTACCACCCAGGGAAAGCAAATAAGGTGGCAGATGCACTTAGCAGAAAGTTCAGTGTTACCCTATTATCTCTAGCAACCATGTCACCGTCCCTACAGAAAGAGATCACAGATTTCGGTCTCGAACTCATAGTCGGACAGCTCTCTACTATGACATTAGAGTCTACCTTACTTGGTGACATCCAGACAGCTCAGGAGTAGGATCCTGAAATTCAGAAAATCAAGCAAGGGATAGCAGAATCAGAAAGTGGAGAATTTAGAGTGTCCGCTAGCGGAGTGTTGTATTTTGATGACAGATTATGTGTTCCAGATCAGGAAGAACTCAAAAGGAAGATTTTAGATGAGGCTCACAAGACTCCCTATGCGATGCATCCAGGCTCCACCAAAATGTACCAGGACTTGAAGAAGCGTTTTTGGTGGCCTGGGATGAAGAGAGACATCGCTCGATATGTCAGCACCTGCCTAACCTGTCAGAGGGTTAAGGCAAAACATCAGAGACCAGGAGGAGTTTTGCATCCCATTCAGATACCCGAATGGAAGTGGGAAGATATTTCTATGGATTTCATAGTGGGACTACCCAGAACCACGAATGGTTTCGATACCATCTGGATAATAGTCGACAGATTGACTAAATCAACCCACTTCTTAGCTATCAGGATATCCTACTCCATGGAACAGCTAGCATAGTTGTATCTCAAGGAGATCGTTAGACTACATGGAGTCCCACGAACCATTATATCAGACAGAGACAGTAAGTTCACATCACACTTCTGGGAGTGTGTACAGTCAGCTTTGGGCACGAAGCTAAAGTTCAGCACAGCCTTCCATCCTCAGACAGATGGTCAGACGGAGCGAGTAAATCAGGTACTTGAAGATATGCTCCGAGCATGTGCCCTAGACTTCAAAGGAAGTTGGTGCAAATATCTGAGTTTAGCAGAATTTGCATACAACAACAGCTATCAGGCCACTATCGGTATGACACCTTACGAGGCTCTCTATGGGCGAAGGTGTAGATCTCCAATCTGTTGGTATGAAAGTGGTGAACAGAAGGAACTAGAACTTCAGACAGATCTAGTGGTAGACACCACAGCAGCTATTCAGCAGATCCGCCAGAGGATAGAGACAGCTCAGAGCCGCCAGAAAAGCTATGCTGAAACACGGCGCAGACCTTTAGAGTTTTCAGTTGGGGATTCAGTGTTCCTCAGAGTAGCTCCCATGAAGGGAGTAATGCGTTTTGGGAAGAAGGACAAATTAAGTCCCAGATATGTGGGACCATACTTTATCAGCAGAAGAGTTGGCAAGGTAGCATATGAGCTAGAGTTACCCTAGGAAATGTCAGCTATTCATAATGTATTTCATGTCTCCATGCTGAAGAAGCATATCCTAGATGTCACCGAGGTGATTAAGCCCCAGCTGGTACAAGTCCATGAAGACCTCAGCTATGACAGTCGGCCTATTCAGATAATAGACCGAGTAGTTACGAAATTGCGGAACAAGGAAGTACCATTAGTCAAAGTTATTTGGCAAAATCACACAGCAGAAGAGGCAACCTGGGAGACAGAAGCCAGTATGAGACAGAAGTACCCAGAGTTATTCTAAGTTCGAGGACGAACTTTTTATAAGGTATGGGGGATTGTAATGCCCGAAAATTCTCAAAATAATTATTAGAAATATCCTAGTATTTTTCTGGAATTTTAGGATATTTTTATGGAATTTTTAGATTAGCGAAAGTAGCAAAAATAAATAGGAAACGAAAATAGCCTACGCGGGAATTGAACCCGAGACCTAGCGAACCCTATGACTTATAGATAGCTTTAGTAAACCAAGTGAACCCAGCAGGGTCGTGCTGAAAGGAAAGGGAAAAAATTAAATTTATATTCAAGTTGGGCCGAAATTACCACTTAATATAAATAGGAATTAATAAGTGGGGAGATAGAATTTTAATCGGCAACTTCTCCTTCCTCACCCTAGTTTCCGCCAACCCCTTCCTTTCCTCCTCCTTCTCTTGGCGCACCAAGCCAAGGGCTCTAGGAGCACTCCCGGCGACATAAGGGATACGAGGACGCTTCCCTCCGCGAGAGGAATGCATAGACGTGAGAAGATCGTCGAAAGGATCGTCTCCTCCGGAAATCTAGCGATTAGAATCGTAAGAAAATCCAAACAGGAGGTAAGAAACCCCTCACCTGCAGTATAAGTAGCTTTCATATGATTGTATGTATTGTTTTAGTCGTATGCAGATTTTTAGCAATAGGGTGTGAATTAGCGCACACCAAGCGTTTGATTAAATGCTTAGCTTAGTTAAATGCCATCCTAGGCATTTTAATAGCTTAGATAAATGCAATAAAGGCATTTTTACAGTTCATATGGTCTTGCTACAGCTTTTATGGAACTAGATGTCCAATGGGTGGGCTCTCACAGTCGCCTCTAGGTTCAGACAACCTAGTCCTAGGTTTAGATAACCTAGTAAAAGCAAGACAAGTATTTATTAGCTTATGTTCAGTATTTTACTTTCTCAGTGGCACTGTACCGGATTAGATATCCATTGAGTTGGACTCCCACAGTCGTCCCTAGGTTCAGATAACCTAGTGACCCTACTAAGTTCGGGACTTGCAAATCGGGATCTAGTTAGGGATGAGCGCATAGCACGTACAGATGCTGGGCCCATCAGTAGCATGATTAGTATTTTCACCTATTATATGTACAAAATTTTCAAACTCTCACAAGATAGTTAGGTGAATTCAGTACAGCTTTAGCACGAGCTAGACTTAGCTCAGTTTAGCTTTTCTATCAGTTTAGTTCTCTGTTGATACAACATGATAGTTTATGATTAGTTTTATTGCCATGTCCAGTTTCTTAGTTCCATGTTTTGTATGCCAGAATGCCATGTCTTAGCATGTTCAGCATATATTTTAAATATCATGTTTTGAAACCATGAATTGCATCGTTTGCATGTTTTAGTGAGGTAGATGGTTTCTTACTAAGCTCTCAAGCTTACAGATACTATTTTCCTTATACTGCAGATAAAGGTAAAGGGAAGATGGACTAGTGGAGGCTGGAGGTCAATGCAACGATGAAGATGTGTGTGAGCTGGAGTTTGGAATAAAGATCCTAGGGATTTTAGCAAGTTTAATAAATAGAACTTTGTCATTTTTAGTTTTTTGCAGTTTAGTTTGCTTAAATGTTATGAATTAGTGGATTATGCACCATGCCATGTTTAGAATGTTAGATAATTGATGTTAGGAAGCATTTGATTTAATTTAGTATTGATATAAGTGATTTTGACACGAAACAGTGCTGAAATCAGACTTCTGGTGCGAAATCAGAAACCCCAATCGATCGGTGGATCGATTGGGGGTCATCAATCGATCAATCGATCGACTGGGCAACTTGTTCCGCGAACTGTAGGCCTCTGGATCGATCAGCCGATCGATCCAGCAAATTCTGTCGCAAACAGAAGGCTTTGGGATCGATCACTGGATCGATTCGTTAGCCTGGATCGATCAGCCGATCAATCCAGAACATCGCCCCGAGCACAGTAGCATGCTGGATCGATCACTGGATCAATCCAACCCAGGTTCCGCATATAGTAGCATGCTAGATCGATCACTAGATCGATTCGACTATTCCAATCGATCAATGGATCGATTGGGAGGCCTGATAATAGCCAGAAATCCTCAGCCCAGTTCCTTGACCATGGGGAATGTAAAACATGTCATGAATAGTTAGATTACATCCCTTAGCACATATAGAATCAAGAAATGATAATAGTTTAGCAAAGTTTTAATTAGTACAGCTTCCGCATCTAGATTTATTGATGGTCAGGGAATAGTTAGCACAGCATAATGTGACGATCGACCTTACAGCTTAGTTAGTAGAAGGCGGGGCGTTACACCTCAGTTGCTAAAAATTGTTATTCTTGACAATTTTGCATTTGCTAATTAAAAATCTGCAAACAGAATTCGAGCAATCCAACAACTGGCTCTTGTTGATACATTCATGGACCATTTCATTCCTTCAAATTCAGTTCAGTTTAATTAATCACAAGAGGCAAAACAAAATTTGTACCACAATTCAATTTCAGTTGCTGTTGGTCAGAATTAGTACAGAAATTTGGCAACAAACCTGTTACTGATTTGGTTTTTGCAAGCATACCAATCTGCATTCTATTAACATCCTTTTCTGCACTTGACTGGCATTAAGTCTTAATTCCTTCCCTCTACACATTTTCTGTAAACTAACTTGTTGTCTAAACATCTTAAAAGTTGCATTCTTCCTATTTAAGAAATCTGTTGTGCACATCCTAGCATCCTACTTTCTTCAAAGTAATTGGCTAGTTCCAAATTCAGCAACTTCTGCATTCTGCAATTCTACATCAGTTTCCTGAGTATCTGATTTGACTCTGTAATTCAACTTCTCAGAGGATGGCATGCAACTAATTCATCAAATTCAGTTTCTTCCTCTGCAGGTTTCGCACAATTCTGCTAGACTTTGTTTGGCTTCTGATTCTGGCCCTAGGTTCTGAACAAAACTGCATCTCCAGTTTTCTGATTCCAGTTTCAGAAATTTCAGTTGAACAAATCAATTGCAGAACCTTGAATATGTTTAGTTCTACCTTTGATGCTTCAGTTCAAGCTTGAACAATTTATTCCCATAGAACTTTTTCAGTCATTAAATCAAATGATAGCTTGATTTCCATCTTGTCTCAACTTATAATATCAATTAGACAGTTAACTGCAACTTCAGAATTTCAGCAACTTGATTCTCAAAATCTATTTGTTTCAGCTTACTCTTAGATTTCAATTAAGCTTCCCTCATTGAACATTGCATTCCAATTGTTGATACAACTCTAATACAGTACGCACCTTATATTGCAGCTCTCCACTTTAATTTCCAGCTCTATAAAAGTCCCTGCACTTCAATTTCTACTGATTTCCTGCAAATCCATTTATGTAGATTTGAATTTCTCTATAAAAAACCACCAAGTCAACTATTAACTCAACTTAAGCACACCATAACAGAATTTTGGTAACTTTAAGATCTTCAATTCTACATTTCCAAGTTCTGTTTTCTGTTTTTTTTTTAATTTTCAGATCTCATACCATTCAGATTTAAAGAACTAAAACCAGAACTGATTTTTGCACAAACAATCCACAAAATGGCACACTTGCAACCTTAATTCAACCCTTGTATCTGATCTTCAAGTGCAGAATTTCAGTTTCATTCTCATCTCTGCAGGATTTAGCACATCAACATCTTCTTACCACAAATATCTCCTAAAGCTTTAAACGTATTAACATAGTATCAAGTCTCTAAATCTAAAACAATTGTAGCTTGCTCTTTACATGATAAGGCTCAAAAAATGGACACATTTAGCATAGAACATTAGAGCCATTCTTTCACAAACGAATTTTCTGAATTTTGCACCATAAACACCTCCTAAAATCAGCCCTTGCTCAAACATTTTCCAAATCTTGATCCATTTCTGTCATTTCAAATTCAGTGATGTTCCTTCCCCCACACTTAAAATCTTGGACATCCTTACTCATCAAGCAATTCATCCAAACTCTCAATGAAATAAAAGAAATATGACAAGCAAAGAGAATTAAGATTTAGAATGCTAGATGAGAATGTTTCAAGAAAATTATGAGGAAAGGAATTGGAAAGTATGGGGAACAAAATTGACAAAATCCTCAATTTCCATGCATACTTATGATATTGTGATTTTGAAAAGAAACTAAGCAAGTTCTAGAGTTTCAATTGTTATGAGTACATGCCACACAAAAATATAATAGAGTTTAGGCTTAAAGTGGTCCTCACTAGGTAGTATTCATGCAAACAAGCTTAATCAATCAAATTGGACTCCACTACCATATTAACCAATATCATGTAAGAAAAACATCCAATCATGTCACATGATCTAAATTGATGATCAAATTCAAGAAGCTTTTACCATCTTAAAAATATTATTTAGAAAATTCCATGGAGAATTTTATTCCTATGAAATGCTATATATACTAGAGAAAATGCAAAATATGAAAGCAAAATGTGGAAATAAAATGCAATTGCTAAGTATGAAACTAAAGAAACGTATGAAGCAAGAATTTATTAACAAAGCATGAATTAAAATGCAAAAGAAAGTGAAATTAGAACCAACTCCCCTTTAATTCCGGTGGTCGAAGAAGATTGAGAAGAATAATCCATGCCGGTAGTGGAGTACTTTTATTTGTGATTAACTTCTTTTTATTGACCCTTTTTCCATTGTAAATTCTCTCTGGAGGTCTAAGGCGGTTCAGTGTAAGCATCCATTCCGGAAGCTTATGTTCTCCTACAACATCAATCAAAGAAAACGTCTCCCACATGCATGTGGGGTAAAAAGAATATAGGAGAATATTATTGTGGGTAAAATATGTATCAAGGAATGAATCACATCTAATAAAGTCAACAATTGGTACCTCAATGAAATTTTCTGAAAAATCACAAGAAATACTCACTTTGTCATCTAGAAAGGTACCTAGAGTGGTGATTGTTACCTCCTCTTCATCAAGATATGGCTCAAACTGTGGTTCTGGTGAATGTTCATCCTCATGTAGTGATTCTTGGGTGTTTGGCTCCATAACACAAGTCCCTACACTTACATCTTCAATTCTTGGTGATTCTTGAGGTAATGCTTCCAGTAAGCAATCCCCTACACTTAGATCATCTTCAAAAATATGTTCAGAACCTGAATCACTAACAACATCTTCAACAACAATATCAGTAGGATCAGAAATTTGCATAATCACATAATCATCACAAAAGATACTAGAAAAATTATGCGAATCAATGGAAGTAGGGTCAGGCCTGACAGAATCGCTACTTTCCATCTCTCCACTGGAATTTCATGCTTGCAGTTGATTGATGGATGATGCAATCCGATCTAACTGATTCTGTATGTTCTGTATCCTTGAAAATTGTTGCTCTTGATGCTCATTCATTTGTTGCATGATCTCCTTGAGTTTCCATGTTGATTCATCTATTCGAGGTTCGTTTTGTTGAAAAGGTTGTGGGGTAAAAGATGTTGAAACTTCTTGGAACCCATATGAACTCTGGTAGGCTGGATATGGCTCAAAAAATGGTCCTTGTGCACTTTCATACCTGAAACATGAATTATCCACCCAATTAGAATTAAAATCATTTGAAAATAACTCATACCTATTTTGTTGATCCATGTTTGGGTAAAACTGATACTCAGGCTGAAAACACTGATAACTCTCCATTCCACCTCCAAAATTCTGAAAATATGGATCCATGCTAAAAAAATCTCCTGTTCTTCACTACAACACTAGAAATCAATGTTAGAAGACTCAAATGTATAAAGTTTCAATCACATGAAAACATGAACAGTAAAAGCATTTAAAAATTCAAGAATAAACCAACATGAAAATACAAAAAGAAATAAGCAATCAAATCAATCAAAATGCTAACAAATAAAATCACTCAATGATCAATCTAAAATTAAACACACATTGCTAGTTTTCCCCGGCAACGGCGCCAAAATTTGGTGTTGGCCTTTTTGAATGTCACGAGGCACTCCAAATTAATAAAAATTAAAACTCACATAAACTAAAATAAACTCGTGTAGTATGGAGTCCCAAGTCGTATTTTTCCGAGGGTAACTATTAAATGTGTGATAATTCTAGAATTAATTCCAATCAATTCTTTACATCAACAAATTCAACTTAGTCTTTCCATTTAACTCACAATTCCATTAAATTCATCTAATAAATTCAAGAATTCACTCAAAGGAAATCAATCTCATCTAATCATAATTCTTTTCCATCTCAACAAATGAGCATCAACTAAATTCTGATTCTTATGCCACATTGAATCAAATGAGTCAATTAATGTACCTTATACTCAAATTCACATTAATAAATCATTCAAGCCTTCAACATTCTCATTCACAGTAGAAATTAAAAATCTCTAGTTAAAGCATTCATCATTCACACTTATTCACCATAGCAAAGATTAAATGTGTAGAACAAAGGATTGCTAACTAAGTCAATAAAACCTACAAACTATCAGTGTCAGTGTTGCAAACAAAACCTACAGCTCTAAGATTAGTATCAGTATCAGATCAATTATCCAGGTTTGAAAGCAAGAAATTGAAAACGGAAAATCTAAAACTCAAACAGAAATGAAATTGCAAGGAAGGTATTAGATCTGAAGATCTGAGCTAGTCAAGTACAATTCAAAGATTAAAACAATTAAAGCTAAACCCTAAACATTCCTCAACTCAAAACCGTAGCCAAAACCTCTTCAATCTGCCAGAAACAGATGTGTTTCGGAAACCTCCCTTAAACACCCAACAAGCAATAAACCAAGATTCAAACTATCATCAGAGATTGCTCACAGCTCCTGGCGACCTCCCTCGAAGCTCACATTCGTCTAATAAACTCACCATCTGAAGATCAGAGCCGAGTTCTGTGGATTTGAAAACTAGATCGACCGGCCAAATCAACCCAGCCTTGCTGCGAAATGAAGATCGGAAGAGTATTAGTAGCTCTCGGAGACCTCCCTCGAAGCTCTGGTGGAGGCGAATTACGCCGATCTGGAACCCCCTCGATCGGGTTTGCGGCGATGAAACAGAACTCAATCGCGAACTAGAGACCTCCCTCGATCGCTCTCTGATCGCCAGAAATTGAACGCTGGAGCTCGGATATCGTCGTCGGAGAAGAAGGCAAGCTCTCGGATCTGAATTTGGGAATGGGAACTTCGGCGTCGCGGCGGAGAAGAAGAACACTGTAGCTAAAATCGCGAGCCAGGTCCCAGGTGTACACTGTAGCTTCTCAATGTTTTAAACCTCCCTCAGATTTGATCCGACGGCCAAGAATGCTTTGATCTCGTTTAACGGTGGAGACATCTTCAGATCGAACTAAAAACCTCTGGATCTTCATCAATAGTCCAGATCTACCCCTCCTTAGGTTGGATAAACCAGATGCTCAACGGATGGCTCAGATCTGATCAATCTTGGATGAACGGCCTATAATGCTCCGAGGCTTTATCGACTTGATTAGCCCTTGATTTGAGCCCAAATACAGCCTGATCTAATCGGGTCCATGACCCTTTTGATGCCTACAAAATAATAAACAAATATTAGCATCAAATACCATGAAAATTAGCTAATTTGCAATTAGGTCCAAAATCAAATGCAATATTGAGATATGATGCTAATGTGAGATTAAACTATGAATAAACCAATAAAAACATGCATTATGATTCAAAATAATATAGCCAAAATCATGGTTATCAGTATCCTTACAAGGCGTGGTACTTTTTGTGGACCAGAGGCGCAGCAAAAAAAGTAGCAAGATAGATGCGACGACTAGACCCGATTGCGGTGGCTAAAGATGACAGCAGCTAGGGTTGATAGCATACGGAGGACAGTAATGGAAAAAGCCATAATAGTTGGAAAATTATTTTTTCCATCTTTGTTGCTTTATTTGCTGTGATGTGTGCTTGCATAGTTAAAACTCCTCACTTTAAATAACTAAATGGGAGAGGATTAGTAAATAAATTCCACGGTCTCCATTACTAGTTTGTAAGTGATGCGACAAACTTGCGTGTTGGCTCTGAGTGCCTCCCTCCCCATCGGATGAGTTTGTTTGCAGATCACTAGATCAAACTTCCTTTATGGATGGTTATAGGAAATTATTTAGGAGGGTGTGATCTTCTCCATCTGAAGGGGTACAATCCTATTTAATGGAGTAAGTATCAAGTAATGGTATACACTTAGGCACATTTAATAGTATCCTCCCCATCGGAGTCACTGCTATTATTTGTGCGACCGAAGAAAAACCAACTATTAATTTTATTTAAAGTTAGGTTAACAAGAATAAAATTAATGGGTAAAACCTCCTCTTACAAATGTTTGATTTTGTATATGACCACACTATCGTGGCATGTAAAATTCACGGTGTTTGAGGTGTTGGTAAATTTAAATAATATTGTTTGAGGAATCAATATTATTCTAAATTTAGAGTCTTGAGTAAAGTTTATTTTGTGATTCTTAGGATGACTTTCAACCCACTGGCCATTATACTGAAAGAGAACAAACTTACTGGTCCCAATTACATAGATTAGAAAAGAAATCTGGATATTATCCTAACTGTTGGAGGTCTGCCCTAATGTGCCTAATAGTGATTCTAGTGAAGAGGAGATTGAGGCTCATAAGAAATGGGTAAAGGCAGATGAGATGGCGCGGTGTTACATTTTGGCTTCAATGTCAAATGTGCTGCAACATCAGCATCAGGATTTACCAACTACTTATGACATGATGAACAATCTCAAAGAACTCTTCGGACACCAGAATCGGGCTACTAGGCAAGAGGCAATGAGAAAGTTAATGACAACCACCATGTCAGAGGGGACACCCATAAGGGATCATATCCTCAAGATGATGACTTATCTGAACAAAATACAGATCCTTGAAGCTGAGATCGATTGGGAAACCCAGATCGATATTATTCTCCAAACGCTACCCATAAGTTTTGAGCAGTTCCGCCTGAACTATAACATGATCAAAAGGGCTTATACGTTGGCGGAACTTCTGATACAACTATAGGCAGCAGAAGGTATATTTCATCATAGTTCTCAGATTCACTTTACTGAAAATGTTTTTACTTCTAAGTCGAAAGGCAAGAAGAAGAAGAAACAGGCTGGCTCAGCAAAAGAAGATATCTCTAGGTACTAGACCTAAAACTGGAGTGAAGAAGCCAAAGGGCAAGTGCTTCATCTGCAAGCAGACTGGACATTGGAAGGCTGACTGTCCTCGTAGGAATCAGAACAATAAAGGTATATCTTATTCTCTAGTAGTTGAAACATGCTTAGCGGTGTTATCTACCAGTACCTGGTGTGTAGATACAGGAGCCACTGATCATATCTGCAATATATTGCAGGGGTTCCAGGAAACCCGACGACTATATGAGGGAGAGATAACGGTCTACATGGGCAATGCTATGAAATGGCGGCTGTTGCAGTGGGAGATGTCTACTTATCATTCGATAGGAATAGAAATTTGATTTTGAGAAATTGTCTTTATGTACCAACTTTTAGAAAGAATTTAATTTCAGTTTCTAAATTGTTTGTGGATGGATATTCTGCTTCTTTTGATGATATAGTAGTTATCAAGAAGAATAGGGTTATTATATATTCTAGTACATTAGTAGGCAATTTGTATACTTTAAATCCAATTTCTCCCACAAAGCAACAAATGGAAATTAATAACACATCTTCTAATTCTAATAAGAGAAAGGAATCTTCGGAAATGAACCAAACATATCTTTGGCATCTAAGACTTGGTCATATTAACTTAAGTAGGATTCAAAGGCTAATAGCCGATGGACTCTTGGGTTCATTAGTGTTGGAAAACTTTCCAACTTAAGAATCTTGCTTGGAAGGTAAAATGACCAAGAGACCTTTTAAAGCCAAGGGGTATAGAGCCAAAGATACGTTAGAACTAGTTCATTCTGATTTGTGTGGTCCTATGTCTATCCAGGCAATAGGTGGTTACGAATATTTTGTCCCTTTTATAGACGATTATTCAATATATGGATACATTTACTTGATGCACCGCAAGTCTGAGTGCTTTGATAAGTTCAAAGAGTATAGGGCTGATGTGGAGAAACGTCATGGTAAAAGTATCAAGGCACTACGGTCTGATCGTGGTGGCAAATACCTCTTTGGAGAGTTTAGTAATTATTTATCAGAGGTTAGGATTCAATCTCAATTGTCTACACCAGGTACACCCCAACAGAACGGTGTGGTAGAACGAAGGAATAGGATGCTTATGGAAATAGTTAAATCGATGATGAGTTATTTCGAATTACCAAATTCGTTTTGGGGATATGCCTTGGAAACGACAGTGCACATTCTGAACTTGGTACCTTCTAAATCAGTACCTTCTACTCCCACAGAATTGTGGAATGGGCGTAAGCCTAGTCTAAGACATATTCAGATTTGGGGTAGTTCAGCACATGTGCTGAAGGGAGACACTAACAAGTTGGAATCACGAATAGAAGTTTGTCTGTTTGTAGGATATCCCAAAGGAATGAAAGGTGGTTTGTTTTATAATCCTAAAAATCAGAAGATCATTGTTAGTACCAATGCTCAGTTTTTAGAGGAAGATTATATAATGGACCACAAACCCATGAGTAAAATTGTTCTAGAAGAAATAAGAGAGGACACGCCTAACTTAGTACCAATAGTACAAGATGAAATATCACAAGAAACTGCAACACGTATCACAAATGATACAAAACCACAGACAGTGCCTCGTCATAGTGGGAGGGTTGTGAGGCAACCTAAAAGATTCATGTTTTTAGGAAAGTCTTCGGACTTGATCCCTGGTAAACATGAACCTGATCCCTGGACATATGACGAAGCACTCCAAGATAAAGATGCAGTATCTTGGCAAAGAGCGATGAACTCTGAAATAGAATCTATGTATTCTAATAAGGTCTGGGAGCTTGTAGAACCACCTAATGGTGTAAAAGCCATTGGATGTAAGTAGATCTTGTTACGTAACCGCAAGTGTACGGTTTCGTCGTCAGTAATAAAAATATCGAATCCATAGGGATTGTTGATTAAGCACTAGAGATGTCGCAAGGTAAGCTATCTAGATGGTCGAAAGCTGGCTTTGGCATTTGCAAACTAACGAGGGTGATTGAAAAGGGAAAGAGAAGGATGAGAGAAAGAGAAAGAACTGATCTTGGATGGAATGAGCTTCGGGAGATGGATTCTAGGATTTCGGTTTCATTGTAATACTAGGAGATACTACATAGATTGCTTAGTTTCTACCCTCTATGTCCATGCTCTTGTAGGAAGTTAGATTGGTCAATATCCCTAAGTATCAAATAGAGACGATCCCTATGAAATCATATAACGGTTAACCCCCCTGTCACGAGGGCGCCTCGATAGATCATTGGGATACACATCTAGTAAATAACAATAAGGATAAGGGTTACCTACCTCCTTATGGAGGAATTGCCTCTCCCTTCAAGAGAATGTCCTAGACGTCCGTGAACGGGTTACCCTTGTCACTAGGGCCCCTCGGGTATACGATCTAGAGCACTCTCTTTACAAGAGTAGCAGTTCCTAAGGGATTGTTTCTCCTTTTAAGGGAACGTCTTAAACGTCCGGAAAGGGTTACCCCTATCACTAGGGTACCTTGGTCAATACGCTCTAAGGTATTACCTTTGCGGGATCAACAATCCTCCACATCAAGCAATCAAAGTATAGAAACGTAAACATGGCGCACACACAACTCATCAAGCATGAACAAGGCATCAACAGGTCATTGAATAGAAACAAGGCGAATCTATATAGTTCTACATCTCTATCATATTACAAATACTTCCTAATCCTAGAAGAGGATGTCTACTCCATTGTGGGGGAAGAACAACCCCAGAACAAAAAGAAAAGCATACTTACAACCCTAGAAGAAAAGGAAGAAGAGATGCTTGATGATTCCGATGTCTTGGGGATGCTTCCTTGCTCCGGAGATGGACGGATCGTCAAGGGACGGCGGTGGATGAAGCTCTAGGGTCTCCCTCGAAGGAGAAAACCCTCTCCCAAGGAGAGGGACGAAGTCCCTGAACCAAAGATCCCCCCAAAAATAGGTTTCTTGACCCTTTTATAAGCTAGGGTATGGGCGCCGCACGACTCGTGGCACGACCGTGCAAGGTTGGCATGGCCACACTCATCTTCTCTTCTGGCGAAGCCGCACGGCCGTGCGAAGCCGCACGGTCGTGTCTTCCTTCTGCACTGGTCAAGTGGCATGGTCGTGCGATTCCACACAACCACGCTCTTCCGCTGCACTGGTCAAGTGGCACGGCCGTGCGGAATCGCACGGCCATGCTCTTCCACTGCACTAGTCAAGTGGCACGGTCGTGCGATTCCACACGGCCATGCTCTTCCGCTACTCTGGTTATGTATCAAGGGCGTGCCTCTTCTTGTAAGCCATTTTAGTGCCTCACATGCCCCCCACACGGCCGTGTGGGTTCTACACGGCCAGAACATGAAGAAAACTTAGTCTTCGACTGCCCGTGACTCTCTGGAAGCACTAGACTTTATGTAGGCTTCATTTTTACTCCAAATCACGTCCTATCAATCAGAAAACACACAAAAGAACAGATCTCCGAACAAAAGAGTATTTATGATGAATATGTACTAAAAGAGGTGAACATGTATAGAATATACATGAATAAAGTAAGTGAATGTGCGTCAAAATATGTATAAATGATCATAAGATATACGCACATCACACTCCCAGACTTAAACCTTTGTTTGTTCTCAAGCAAAACCCACAATCTAGATTCATGTAGTCAAATAGTGCATCATAATCTCAAGCAAGTCAATCTAATTCTATCAAATGATTTCATTGGTGAGCAAGATACAAAAATAGTTTAAGTATAACCTAAGTAATTGTCCTCTGTGCTCAGTGTGAAAGTGGCCTAAATTTATCAAGTTTCAATCATTAAGTCTAGTCAAGTCGTCATAGATTTGTGTTCCTTATGCTTCCGGCGATAGGCACTTACCTGCCACAAGCAAGGTTCGTTCCCTTAAAAAAAAATGCTATGCATCATCTACACAAGGTCTCAAAGGAATACTCAGTATCAAGAGAAACATAGCATTCATTTCCCCAGTAACCTAACTCGGTCTCAAAGGGGTGAATTGCTAGTTTCCACTCACGTCAACAAATTTTTTATCCCTTATTTTTTTTCAATCAATTTGTTTTTTCTTTTTGAATGTTTGCAAAGTACCAAACTTGAACAAACTTTCATTTTTTCTTTTTGGGATTAATTTTTTTTCCAAATGAGCTTACATGATCTGAGTTTATCCAGTAACCAAAATGTAGTTGAGAGGTCACCATAGAAGCACAAGTACTAGTCCAATTCTATGAATCATGACTATTTTAGAGTTATCAACTATCAAAAATAGGCATAGTGTATAGAGATCCTAATATAAGGCCAATACTTAAACTCTTATAGTAAAAGCATTGCTCACTTCATGCTATCAAAGATAGAAAAAGATATATCACTAAACATACTAGCACCATAAGTAATACATAAAATCTAGAATAAACGTGCTAGTATTTTGCAATAAGGAACAAACAATCATGATGTGATGTAAGATGCAACTAGCAAAAATTTTATTATGCAAAAAGGAGAAAACAAAAATAAAAACCAAATGCATCTAATGCATCCCTCCAGACTTAAACTTTTCATTGTCCCAATGAAAACTAAAAATAAAGTGGAGGATATTAAAAGTAAGAGAAGTTACCAAATGATGTGTCCCAAGTATCCATGCCATTAACTTCTCTATCATGTGGTTGCAGTCCTCCTAATCTTTGAGTCCTATAAAAGAAGATATATAACAAAAATCAAGAAGAGGATACATGTTTATTATAAAGAAAGAACTAAAGATATAAAGGAAAACAAGGAAAATGAACTTCGGTTGCCTCCCAAGCAGCGCTTGTTTATGTTGGATCGTGAAACGTCGATAGAGGGGGGGAGTGAATATCGATTCAAAAAATAACGAGTATAAACGCAACGGAATAAAAATTGGACACAATGAATTTTACTTCGTTCGGAGCCTGTGACGACTCCTACTCGAAGGCCCGTACTCCGTGAGTACTTTCGTTGGGCAATTGACTAGCAATTCGAAATAATGATTATAAAAATAGTACAATGAATGCTAATGAAAATTATAACAAATACCGACAGAAAAGAAAAGGAAGGAGCATAGTGTCGGAGCTTTGTTAGCGTCGCAGAAGCGCAGAGCAGTAGAAGACTTTTCTTTTTCCGTTGTTGTGTTTTTTGAAGCTCCCCTCTGACCCTTCTTTTATATGATGCTCGGGGCGCCTTGGATTCCATCCGGGCGCCCTGGTGAGACGTGGCAAGTCCAACCAGTGATCTCCAAGTGGCGACGCACGATCAGGATGATTTTTGCCTCCAGGGCGCCCGGATCCCTTCCGGGCGCCTGGACCTCCGGGCGCCCGGACCACCTTTTTCCAGCGAACAGCTTTCCTGCAAAACAAGGTTAGTCCGAGACAAGTAATTCCTGCAAAATCAAGTGTTAGTTCAGTTTTATGAATTTAGTATAAGAAGTATGACTTAGATTCCGTCTTTCCGAGACCGGAATCTAGTCACGATCTCGACTTAGATATCCGAAATGGATCTAAGCCGTATCGACGCCTAATGTTCCCTTCCCGGGAACGCGTCCTCGCAGTCACTCCCCTCCAGTGACTTACCTCACTTACCTGCCAGACGTCCGGTCAGCCCTTCGACCCATCTGTACTTCTCACCAGCTATCCGGTCAGCCCGTCGACCTAGCTGGTCTTCTCGCCAAGCGTCCGGTTAGCCCGTTGACCCGCTTGGACTTCTCGCCAGCTATCCGATCAGCCCGTCGACCTAGCTGGGCTTCGTGCCAGACATCCGGTCAGCCCGTCGACCTGTCTGGACTTTTCCTGCACACTCGATCAAAGTGTCAGACAGCATTAAACTATCTTAACCTGATTTGTCATTCATCAAAACCTGGGTTAAATCGTTAGTGCTAACCGCACCAACAATCTCCCCCTTTTTGATGGAATGACAACCTGGTTAAGTTTGTGAAAACATATGCAAGAGACATGCATTTATGTGGTTTTTAAGTTAGTTTGAATTTTCAGTTTGGTTCAGCTAACTTAACCACCTAACCCTCCCCCTTTGGCATTCATCAAAAAAAATAAGCATGGATTAAGTAAACATAGACTTCAGACAAAGTAATGAATAATGTCAAGTTAATCTGGGATAGTTTAAACTTTTGAAAACTTGTTTAAAGCATTAGCTTTTAGCTTTTATAAAAATAGCTAAGTTTAGATAGTCTAATTTTCAAACATAAGTATATAAGTTCTAAATTTCAAGATCAAATTTTCAAAACTAGTTTCAATTTTGAAATATTTTTCAAATAAGTTTTTGAAACTCAATTTTGAAACTTAATTTGAAATGCTAAGAAATTTATTTTTCAACACTAAGTTTGAAAAAGGTTTAAAAAAATGATTTTGAAAAACTTAGGTCTTGAAAAACTTTAATTTCCACAATTTTCAAAGCAATTTTGAAACTAACTTTCAAATTTTTTTTTTTTAAATCAAGTAAAATCAAATTTTGAGAACTGGATTTTTGAATTTAATTTTCAAAACTAAGTTAAGTCTAATATTCAAATAATAAGAAGTGAAACCTTAACACAACTTGATTTCGTTTGCAAACATAGTTTTAAAATATTCAAAGTCGATCAAGGAGTTTTTTAAAAATTCTTTTTCAGAATCAACTTTTCAAAAAAAAATTGCATATTTTTAATCAAGTTGAAAAAATAATTTTAAAGTTTAATTTGAAAAACTGAAGTCGTTTTATTTCTCCCCCTGAACCTGACATTGAATTAAATGTCTAACCAGTTTGTTACTGACTGACTTATCAAAAGATAACAGCTTTCACTTGGTTAGTCAAGTTAAGGTCAACCTTAACTTGATTAATATATATTTTGTATTTAACGCCGAGACTTATGTCGATGCACTGAAATAAGCATCTTAAGTCTTAGGCAAGTGGCCTATGCATCTCACCGCTTTCTATGTTCGTCAAACACAAGCAAGATAAGCCTAGGGTTTTGGTGAGATGCTCAAAACTAGTCCTGTGGTTACATGTTCTCTAAGGATTTTGAACTAGTCTAAGGCTAAAACTTTATTTGAAAATCTAAAAAAAATAGGAAGGTTTTGAAAACAAAATATGTTTTAACCTATAATTTGAGATAACCATTTTTGAAAATATTTTTGAAATTTGAAACTCCTAGTCTATTAAGATTGAACATGATCAATTCATACCAGAAAGAACACTAGATAGATCAATAATACACTAGATAGATCAATAAGTATCCTACAAGTGATGTAGATATCTGAAGTGTCATAACTAGAGCTACTGAGATGAGGAAGGGGGTGGTCCAGATCCCCAGGAGCGGAGTAGTGTCATCAGCTCAGTGTGTCGAGTCTGTCCGTCAACTCGTAACTCGGAGACCTCTCGCCGCATGTCACGCTGAAAGTCAGAGTTCTCCTGCTGGAGACTCGCCATGGCCCTCTCTAGTCTAGTCATGCGGTCGGCTAGAGTGCGTGGTGCGTGACGTGGTGCTCGAGCTGGTGGTGGAGGTGGAACGGCCTCCTCCGGAAATAGTGCAAGCATGAACTCATCCTGCTCGGCCTCCCCCTGCGCGCCTGGGTCGTGCTGGTGCTGTGCCCCCCTCCGCCAAGACATAGTACCGTCACCCTCATCTATGTGGATACTAGCCAGAGAGAAGTTCCTAGCTGTTATGACGTCAAACTCAGTCATACAGAGAATGTCTCCTCTAGTGACATCAATGTGCAACGAGGACATATATGCTGTCAGAATGTGACAAAAAGGCATGTGGACTCGACTATTGGTCACATATCCAGCAGAGTAGATAATGGTGGAGAAGATATGTAGGCTGATGTCAATATCTAACCTATGACTCAGGGCATAGAGTAAAAATGAGTGGAATGGGCGCATCACAGTGATGTCCCGAGTAGTCAGTGGTAAGATACAAAAGACTAAGACCCTATAAAGAGCGTAGTCCTGGACTCGAAGTTCTACAGACCTAAACTGGGTCACAGTGGGATCTCGCTCTCCCCAAAAAAAATACGAATAAATCGTATCAAGAGTGATATGTGAGTAGGGATCTCCGAATGGTAGATCCCCGGGAGGATAGCACAAAAAGGAACAAGTGGATGGACGTAACCCTAAAAACTCCCGGATCGTCGTAGGTGATAGCGTGATATCAGTACCTGCTGCCCTAGTAGTATAGGTAAGGTCGTCTACTTTCACTAGGTTGTTACAAAATTCAGCACACAGACTTATGTTTATAGGACTAGTACATTCAACAAGGTTTCGTAGGTTATAGTAGTTTATAACCTCCATAACAGGAGTGCAAGAAACTAAAAAGAACGATCTATCTATGCATTTAGTCCTAATGGCCATATAAATGGTTGACTCAAATCTAAGTCTAAGTTCATCTGTAGGAAACCTAGGGTCAGTACTAGCATTAGAGGGCCCAGCACCAGTATTTGTTCGTTTCCTACTGTTATATCAAAGAGATATTCTAAATAAAAACATCAAGACAATATTTAAAAAAATTTTAATTTTAGACAAGGAAAAAGGATTTACCGAGGAGCCATCGTAAAATATAGAACTGATGACCTCGGTTGAGTCGCGGCAACGTCTTCACCGCAAGAAAATTTAATTTTTAGAACACTCTCACATTGAGGTTCTGATAGAACCTTGGTAAAAGTGAAGGAGTTTGTGGCAAGGGTTGGGGGCGCCTGCTGCCCCCTATTTATAGGGAACTCCGGGCGCTCGGGGTTGATTTAGGGCGGGGCGCCCGGATCCCTTCCGGGGCGCCCCGGAAGGGTACACCAGGGGTACCCGCCCCGTTTTTTTTTTTTGAGTTAATTTAAAATAATTTTAAAAATAGTTTTTTTTAGGTTAATTTGGTTTTAGAATTAAAAGTAAATTAATCGTAATTCATTTTAGTTATTTAATTCGAAATTTGGTTAGTTTAAAATTTAACTGATTCAGTTCGAAATTTAATTTGAAATTCGAAACTTAATTTAATTTATTTAATTCAAAATTTAATTTATTTAATTCAAAATTTAATTTAATTAATTCAAAATTTAATTTAATTAATTCAATTTGAAATTTAATTTATTTAATTCGAAATTTAATTAATTTGAAAATTAAATTTGAAATTTTATTTATTTAATTAATTTTAATTTGAAATTTGATTTTGATTCTTAGTCATCTCACCCGATCTAAGTTGTCAATCAGGGAATCCTATAATTTTGTGAGATGGATTGGATTTTTAATTATGGAGTTTTGGTTTAACTTGTGTTAGATTCAGTTTTAGCTTTGGTCTCTACAAACAAGCATTTTTCGGATAAACTTCTAAGCTTGGTGAGTCACATGGACGTCATTAGAAGTAACCAACCTTTCGAGGTTTTCCGAATAGTCCTGTCCACGGAGCTTAGTACTAAAACTTGGTCTAACTGGTTAGGATTCATTTAAGGATAGCTTCGGTCAGTTCCACTTGGCCAAATGCACCAGATCGAAACCATATCTTTCTAGACATGCGATGCCCAAGCTTCCCTAACGTACATTCATCCAAAAACTTCACCAGTACCATGATTCATGTTAAACTTGGTCTCTTTTTAGCTAATCCTAATTACCCTGCCGGGTTAGTTTGTTTAGGTTACCCTGTCGGGTAAGTTAGTTTTGGAGGTGCCAGCTATTCTGGAGCCTCCCCCTGAATTATTGGCCATTAATTTAAATTTTGGTTTTAGGTTTGTGTCGATTCCTTTTATAGTTATAATTAACTCGGTGATAATTTATATTTTGTTGAGTTTTAATATTTTTAAATTTTGATTTCTTTGATTTGTGTTTTGGGTTTTGATTTAGTTTATTCGAGTTAATATAGTATATTTTTTCTTTAGGTATGTAATATTGATTAATTCCTACTTGCGTGGTCAAACACGCTTTCGGAACCCAAGCTTGATTAGTTGATTTGTATTGGGTTATTAATGATTTGAAAGTTTTATTTGAATTCGACTTGTATCCAAGTCCGGTTTTATTATAACATGCTTTTTGATTGTTCAGGATTAAGTCTAGATTTTTTGATCTTATAGTGAATTTCTCTAGTATTTCTTTTAAGTTATTAATTTCTGATTTTAATGTTGAGTTCTCTTCAAGTATTATATCTTGAGTTGGATTTAAATTTTTTATTTGTTCCTTGAGGTCTTGATTTTCCTCAAGGAGTGATTTGTTTTCATTTTCTATTTTAATTAACTTACTATTTAAGCAAGAAATAATTTTAAAGAATTTTTTGTTTAAATTAAAATATACCTCATTCGGGCCTTCGGAAACGAGTACGGACTCATGGCTTGATTCGGGTTCAGACCCGTCTTCATCTTCCGACTCGTCTTCTGTTTCAGCTTCGCGGGCCATCAGCGCGAGGTGGCTCTGGTGTTTCTGCTCTTCTCCCTCCGATTCGTCCGAGGAGTCTTCCCACGTTGCTTTGAGGGCCTTCTTTTTGGTTGGCTTCGGTTTGTCGAATTTCAGTCTTGGGCATTCGTTCTTGTAGTGCCCCTTTTTGTTGCATCCGAAGCACGTCACGTTCTTTTGTTCCGAGGGAGAACTGATCTTTTGAAGGTCCTTCTTGCTGAAGCTTCTTTTTCTCCTGGTGAACATTTTTCTTACCAGGTTCACCAGGTGTTCTTCGTCTTCGGAATCTTGATCAGAATCTTCTTCAGATTCAGGCTTGCTCTTCTTTTCTTTGGATGAGCCTGCAAATAAAGCAATACCTTTCTCGGCTCCAACATTAGTTTGTTCATATAATTCTAACTCACAGAAAAGCTCGTCTAATTTTAACTTAGATAATTTTTTTGAAATTTTGTAGGCATCTACGATTGATGACCACAAGCTATTACGAGGAAAAGCATTTAGAGCGTACCTTATTAAGTCTCTATTTTCCATCTGGTGGCCTATCGCGTGGAGTCCGTTGAGGATATCCTTGATTCTTGCATGTAGTTGACTTGCTGTTTCCCCTTCCTGCATTTTTCTATTAAATATTTTATTTAAAAGTAGGTCTCTTTTTGTTACCTTTGCGTCTCTTGTTCCTTCGTGCAACTCGATCAGTTTGTCCCACAATTCTTTAGCATTCTGATGTGGTATGACCCGGTTCAGCTCTTCTAGTGTGAGGCCGTAGTGTAGCGTATTGATCACTTTGTTTTCTGTCGATGCCTTTTTCCTCATGTCCGGAGTCCACTGTTCCGTGTCTAGTGGATTTCCGGAGTTGTCGGTTGGAGCTCGGTAGGCCTTTATAACGCTGAACCACTTATCGTAATCCGTCTTTAGGTATACTTCCATTCTTTTCTTCCAGTACGAGAAGTCATCCCCGTTGAATAGGGGAGGACGTACTGTGTTAAAGCCTTCTAGTTGAGACATTCTGCACACAAGTAAACAACGAAAAAAGAATATCCCAAGACTTGGTCTTGGATTAGCAGTGCGGGAAAGATAATAAGAATATCTAAATTAGTGTTACACCAATATGGATTTAATTGCAACGGAGGAAAGAAAAAGGAAACGAAAAAACTTCCCATATTAATAATAATATTAGATTAGAATTAGGCGTAAAAAAAAAATTTCACCCCCTGTCTGATTGGTGGTTGCACCAAATCAGAGCGGTACCCGCTCTGATACCACATGTTGGATCGTGAAACGTCGATAGAGGGGGGGGGGGTGAATATCGATTCGAAAAATAACGAGTATAAACGCAGCGGAATAAAAATTGGACACAATGAATTTTACTTCGTTCTGAGCCTGTGACGACTCCTACTCGAAGGCCTGTACTCCGTGAGTACTTTCGTTGGGCAATTCACTAGCAATTCGAAATAATGATTACAAAAACAGTACAATGAATGCAAATGAAAATTAAAACAAATACCGACAGAAAAGAAAAGGAAGGAGCGTAGTGTCGTAGCTTTGTTAGCGTCGCAGAAGCCCAGAGCAGTAGAAGACTTTTCTTTTTCCGTTGTTGTGTTTTTTGAAGCTCCCCTCTGACCCTTCTTTTATATGATGTTCGGGGCACCCTGGATTCCTTCCGGGCGCCCTGGTGAGACGTGGCAAGTCCAACCAGCGATCTCCAAGTGGCGACGTGCGATCAGGATGATTTTTGCATCCAGGGCGCCCGGATCCCTTCCGGGCGCCTGGACCTCGGGGCGCCCGGACCACCTTTTTCCAGCAAATAGCTTTCCTGCAAAACAAGGTTAGTCCGAGACAAGTAATTCCTGCAAAATCAAGTGTTAGTTCAGTTTTATGAATTTAGTATAAGAAGTATGACTTAGATTCCGTCTTTCCGAGACCGGAATCTAGTCACGATCTCGACTTAGATATCCGAAATGGATTTAAGCCGTATCGACGCCTAATGTTCCCTTCCCGGGAACGCGTCCTCGCAGTCACTCCCCTCCAGTGACTTACCTCACTTACCTGCCAGACGTCCGGTCAGCCCTTCGACCCGTCTGGACTTCTCGCCAGCTATCCGGTCAGCCCGTCGACCTAGCTGGTCTTCTCGCCAAGTGTCCGGTTAGCCCGTTGACCCACTTGGACTTCTCGCCAGCTATCCGGTCAGCCCGTCGACCTAGCTGGGCTTCGTGCCAGACATCCGGTCAGCCCGTCGACCTGTCTGGACTTTTTCTGCACACTCGATCAAAGTGTCAGACAGCAATAAACTAACTTAACCTGATTTGTCATTCATCAAAACCTGGGTTAAATCGTTAGTGCTAACCGCACCAACAGTTTAGACTTCAGTATGCTTATTTTTGTGCATCACAATAAGTCCAGTCGTTAAATACCAAAAATACAGTAATCAAGTAAAGTGATCCTGACTTAGCCAAATCTAACTGGATTTTTAACTTAACTTGACTAACCAAGTGAAAATTGTTATCCTCTAGGTAAGCAGTTAGTAGCTAATGGTTAGACATTTGGCCCAGGGGATTAAATGATTAATTTTAAATTTCAAAATTACTCATGCTTGGACTTTAGGACTACTTGAATTTGAATGAATGACCTTAATTAAATTTCTTACAAGATAAGCTCCTCCCTCTTTGCAACTAAAATTTAAATAAGTCTTTCAAACTAAATAATTTCTTTTCTTAAGAACTTTTTAAAATTCAATATCTTTCAATTCAAAATCAAGCTAGGTACTTTTCCAACTTTAGCTATATTTTCTAATAACATTTCCAAAGCTATTTTTCAAGAGGCTTATTAAAATCTTAGCTAAGTAACTTATATAGCTTAGCCAATTTTGAGGCAAGTTCTATTTCAAATATAAATTCTTTCGAACCTAACTAACTTTTCTCAAAAAGGATTTTCAAAAGTTACTTAAGTACTTTTTCGAATTTTGCTAAATTACTTTTTAAAGTCCAAATAATCTTCCTTAGTTAAAGTTACTCTTCAAACTTAATCCTTTAAAACTATCTTAAAAGATCTTCTCTAAATCCTTAATATTTACTTAGCTAAATGTTTTACAAAGAAAATTTCTTCTTAAGTTATTGTGTACTCCTAAATTTAACTAAGTATTTTTTTCAAAAGCAAAAAGCTTTTTCAAATTTAACTGAGTGTTTTGATATCACAAAATTAGCTAAGATATTTCTCAAAGTTGAAATAATTTATGACAAATATTTTTTTCACTTAGCTAAAAGTCTTACAAGAACATTTCTTCTAAAAAGCTAAGTATTTTTCAAGGTATGACTAAACATTTTTTTCAAAATATTTTTCAAATATACCTAAGTACTCTGGTTTCTCTTTTTACTCTCCTTATATTTTGATGTATGGCAAAGGGGGAGAGTAGAAATTCAAGTAGAAAGAAAAATTAAAAAATTCATAAATTCAAACTAAGGAGCTCTAATTAAGGGGGAGTCTTACACTTTGAAGTTTTAGCTTAAGCAAGCATAAGTACTCTGGTTTCTCTTTTTACTCTCCTTGTATTTTGATGTACGACAAAGGGGGAGAGTAGAAATTCAAGTAGAAAGAAAAATTAAAAAATTCATAAATTCAAACTAAGGAGCTCTAATTAAGGGGGAGCCTTACACTTTGAAGTTTTAGCTTAAGCTTTGTTTGCGTCTAAAATTGTTTACTTATGCTTGCTTATACTAAAACTTTAAAAATTATTACTTATGCATCTGTTTACTTATGCCTGTTTTTTCTTAACTTTGAATTTCAGTTGCCATAATAAAAAATGGGGAGATTGTTGGTGCGGGAAGCATCCGACGATCGAACCCGTGTTTTGATAATGGAAAAGGGTTCAAAATTAAGTTATTTTGTGATCTAATAGTTTGAATGAGCTTCCAGGAAAGTCCTAACTGCTGTTAGGCAGGTGGAAAACCCTAGGGGTGGTAACCCTAGGTCATAGGGGGTGGTAACCCTATGCGAAAAGTCTTGGCGGGTCGAGGGTTTCAGGCAAAAGTCCTAGGGGGTGGTAACCCTAGGTGAAAAGTCCTGGTGTCACGAACCAGGTGGAAGACTGGACAGGTCGGGGAGCAGGCGTCCAGCAAAAAGTTCGGAAGCATCGAGCGCCGAGCAAAAGTCCAGTCGATCTGGAGGATCGTGCTGGCACCAAGTAAATCTCCTGAGTGGAGTAGGTGAGGACGCGTTCCCCGCCGAGGGAACAGTAGGCGTCAGGTCGACTAAGAGTTTTTGGTTGGAAATCTGAAGTCAGACCTAGACAGTCCGGAGACTGTCAATATTTTATTTATGACTATTATGTGCTAACTTTGTTTTACAGGGTATGTGTTTGGGACTAACACATTTTGCAGGAACAAAGGAGCAAGTCACACCTCGAATGAACAGTGTCTGAGGCACCTCCATGGAGCTTGGAGGCGCCTTGGGTGCAGAGTGTGAGCTGGTTGCAAAGAGGAGCTAGAGGTGCCTTGGACGGAGCTGGAGGTGCCTTGGACTAGAGCTTGGAGGCGCCTTGGAGTGGCCATGGAGGCGCCTCAAGCAGGATAAGAGATGAACTTTTCAGCACTGATCCACGCGGCTGACTTGACGTGTTGGAGGCGCCCTGGATGGTGTTGGAGGTGCCTCCAACAGTGCATAAAAGGGGGTCTCGAGGCAGCAACAAAATACAACTTTCTAAGCCATCTTTGTGCAACGAGCTGCTCAAGAAACGACCCGACAAAGCTACAACTCGAAGCCGACAACCCGAAGCTCTGAATCTGCTAGTTCCTTTTGTTGTTAGTAAATTTAACAGCTTTTATTGTACATAATTTGTAACACCTTTCGAGTTTATAGTTATTACCCACCGGAAGCGATCAACGATCACGGGCCTTGGAGTAGGAGTCGTCACAGGCTCCGAACCAAGTAACCAACCTGTGTTAGCGTTTGTTCTTTTCTTTTCCGCTGCATTTATCTACTCGATACATTTTAAATCGAACGAAATAGCCACGAGCGCTATTCACCCCCCCCGCCCTCTTGCACTTCTTGATCCAACACAAAAGACGCTGCTAGTGAGAAGGACGGCATGGGAGAGAGCAGATGGGCTCGGTGTGTCTGAGGGATGAGGTGCTGCAGAAGAGTACACGGACAGAAGAGAAGGAGGCGTGCAACATTTCCAAAGGACGAGAAGTCGGAGCGGTAGGTTGCTCGAGATGGTCGGAAGTTGGGTTCAGGTGAGCTCTATTCTGGATGGCCGAAATCACCCAAGCGAGCGGAGCCGGAGCGGAAGACCCGGATCGAGGCGAGAAAAATCGGAGCAGAGGCTTGGACTAAAAAAGTCAACAAAGTTGACTTTGTGAGTCCAGACGCACTGAGCTCGTCGGCTCTCTCCAATGTCGTCCTTCTCGCTAGCTACGTCTTTTGCTCAAATTCCTATGCTCCTAAGCTCCTGCACACTTAGACATAGGATTAAACACCAACAGAACCTAACCTGACTTGGTTGATCACATCAAAACCACCACGGGGTACCAACACTTCACTCCAAAATCCTTGACTAGGACTTGCATTAGTCATCATAGAATTAATCATTTCGATTAACACCCTATTTTTCAGTTAAGCCACACCATTTTGTTGTAGTATATAAGGTGCAATAAACTCTTGCTTAATATTGGTTGACTCAAAGAAATATTTACCATAATATTCCCCACCTCTATTAGTCATTAGACTTTTTATAGAGATGTCATTTGCAAGTTCAACTTCTTTATAAGACTTAAACATTTGCAAGGCTTGATCGTTAAAGTGCAACAAATAAACATAACAAAATATTGTTCAATCATCTATAAATGTCATAAAATACTTGTTTCCTCCTAAATTTAAAGTTGCATGCAAATCACATAAATCACTATGTACTAATTCCAACTTATTGGTTTTCATTTCAATTTGTGGAAAAGATATTCTGGTTATTTTATTATGCATACAAGTGTTCCATTTTCCATCATCATTTTGTGCACATTTAGGAAAAAGATATAATTTAATCATGTCATAGATTCTTATTGAGAGGAATGAACATGATCTAATCTAGAATGTCATAAAATAGTTGAAGACTCAGCCAAGTAAATAAAGGATGCATTCTTATTGATAGGCATAACATTTAGCTTAAACATATCATTACAAAGAAAACCCCTCCCAACAAACATTCCACCCTTGGAAAGCACAAACTTATCAACCTCAATAACTAGTTTGAAGCTAAACTTGTTCAAAAGACTACTCGATATAAGATTTTTCCTAACTTCAGGAACAAGCAACACATTAGTTAATGTTAAAATTTTTCTCGAATTAAATTTTAGATCTATGCCCCCTATGCCCTTGATGGGTACTGTTGAGGAGTTCCCCATGTAGACAATGAAGTTTGGATCTTCAATTTCTTTCAAGGACTTGAAGAAGCCCTTATTCTTGCATATGTGTCAAGTGGCTCTTGAGTCAACCCACTAGGTGAATTCTTCATCAACCATGTTGATTTCAACAATCATGGCTACAAATGCCTTATCATCATTATCTTTGTTGTGGAAGTTTGGAGCATTTCCACTCTTCTTGAGAGGACAACACTCATACCTGTAGTGTCCCTCCTTGCAATGATAGCACTTGCCTTTCTTTTTCTTGATTTTGCCATTGTCCTTTCCTTAGAAAGCCTTCTTCATGAATTTGCTATTTTGGCCTTCTTCTATGACATTCACCTTTGTGGTTGGCTCCTTGCCTTTGTCATCCTCCTTTGATTGAGGGGTTTCTACTTTCTCAATTATTCTTCAATACGTAGAGAGTTAGCTAGACCTTTAAGTGAGATCTCTTCTTTTTTTTATGCTTGAGATCTCTCTTGAAATCGTTCTATGGGGGAAGTTTAACAATCAAAGCACTAATAATTATTGTCGTATCCTAACCAAATTGTGTTAAGAAAAATAGTTTAACATTCTTTCCAATTCAGTGAATTGTTGCATGATGGACCTATTGTCCATCATTTTATAATTGAAGAATATTGAGACAAGAAATTTCTTACTTGTGGAATGATCTCTCATGTACCTTGCCTCAAGTTTTTCTCACAACTGCATGGCGGTTCCTACCATATGGTAGATGTCAAACAGGTTGTGTAAGTATCCCATGGTAGTTTTGATGCAATTAACCAAGTCAAGTTAGGCCTTGTGTATGTTTGATGCCTTATGTCAAGTGTGCAGGAATTTAGGAGCACAATAAGTCAAGTGAAAGGCACAGCTAGTGAGAAGGATGACACGAGAGAGACTCAATGAATTTGAGGGATGAGGTGCTGCGGAAGAGTACATTGGCAGATGAGAAGGAAGTGTGCGACATTTACGAAGGATGAAAATCTAGATTGAAAGATTGCTCGAGGAGAAGGCCGAAAGATGGGTTCGGGTGAGTCCAATTCTGGGTGACCGAAATAACCCTAGTGAATGAAGCCGGAATAGAGGAGAAACTGGATAGTCAACTTGGTGTTAACTGTTCGGGCACCTGGACCCCCTGGGTACCCCCAGGGGCGCCTCCTTGACTCGATGCTGAACGAGGGCATGTTAACCATGCCAGACGCCCAGACTTCTCCAAGTGCTCGTACATGGATAAGTTTATCCTTTGCAAATTGTTGTCGCGTGGATAAAGTGTTATCCATGTCCAAGCACCAAGACCTGATCTAGGCACTTGGAGTTGCCTTTCAACAAATAGTCAGATTTGACCAGCATGCTATAAATAGAGTTTTGGTCTCAGTAGTTTAGAACAACACTTGAAAATGAGTTCTGTACTTCAATTTCTAGTTATGTTCTTTACTGTTTTGAGCTTTTAACGTTGTAAGAGGTTACTCCGCCTTTGGAAGAAGGTGATTTTAGTGAGTTACATTTGCCTCATATTAGCAATCCTCTTATTGCAAACCAAGTAAATATTCTTGCCTCTTTCTTTACTTTTATGCATTTGAATTTCTATTTCTTAAAAAGTGTTTGCCTAACTTAGTCTAAAGATCAAGAAAGGGTATTCCTTTAATTCAAACCATAAAAAAGTAATTCTAACAAATTTAAAGAAATGCAAACCATAAAAAAATTCAAGAAACAAGAGAAAGGTCTGATGTTACCATTGTCAAAAAGAAGGACACATAAAGGAATTGTCTAGAGCTCAAGAAGGAAAAAGATAAAGGGCCAAAGCGAAACAAGAATAAAAATCTCAAGGTCACTTGGGATGAAAGTTCATTATCCGAGTCCGAAATAGAAACATACGCTGGATTAGCACTGATGGCTAGTCACGAAAAACCAAGTAACTCAGAAGCTAGCATCGATGAAAGGGGAGCGACATAAGATGAATGCAGCGATATAAGAGGAGAATCTAGCTTTAGATCCGACATGGTAAGTGAGGTATGTCTTTTAGCTCCTGATCAATTGTGTTTTGGTATAAAATCCATGTCTAAGTCAATGTATAAATTGAAAACCAAAAATTAAAAATTAAAAAAGAAAAATTTAGAAATAAAAATAATCTAGCCAAAATCATGTTTAATAGAGAATTTTGATAAATTAAAAATTAAAAATGCTAATTTGAAAGAACAAATAAAAAATTAAAAAAAAATTTACATGTCCAAATTTTGCTACTTCAAATTTTAGAAAACTTAATTGATATTTCAAATATCACAAAAGGTAAATTAGAAAATTATCAAGAAAATATATCCCTAGAAAGTACTTGATCAATCCAGTAGGAAGGAACCTATATTAGATTCCAAAATTATACCTAAATTAAATCTTTATGCATGTTTTATTTTTAAATTTGACTTAATATTTTTTGGTTAAAATTGTCTAACTTTTTTAAATATATTTTTTTTCGAATCCTATCTATATGAAATTAATTAGATTTTAACTTTTATATAAAAAAAGTAATATATTACTTATCTATAGGAAAATTTTTAAAAAAATTTTACTGTCATATTATTTTTTATGAATTTTCAACAAAAATCATATTTTTCAAATTAAAATTATTTTTCAAATTTAATTTTTGAAACATTTATTTTTCTATGATAAAAAACCATGTTCTCTATCAAAGAGTTATCTTAAAAAAAATTTTAACCATTATTAAATTTTTTATGAATTCTTTTATCCAAATGCTAATTTTTAATATTAAAAATTCTCAAACATTCAATTTTTAAAATTTATTTTTTTGCAAAAATAATTTCTATTTTACATTCTTAGAAAATTTTTTAAGATTTCTCCAGCTTAGAAACTATTTTTAAGATTTTTTTCTAATATACCTCTCTTTGTAGAAAATAAGTTATTGCTACTTATATTAATTTCATATTTTTATGAAAAATGTATCACTATTTTTTATATGTCTGTTTAAACTGTTACAAAAAATTTTAAAATTTTTCAACAAAAAAAAAATAATGTTAAAATTATTTCTTCCAAAACTAGTTTTAAATCACAAAATTCAGATTTCCCCAATTTTTTTTCTAAGTATAAGTCAAAAATTTGGTAACCCTTAGTTTTTTATATAGCCATATTTTTAATGTGATCAAAAGAGAAGAATTGTAGATTAAGTCTAGAGGGAGGTACATTTTACTTTTCATATTTAATGCTTTAATTTACATATTTATTACTTCTTAATATTTTATTTTACCCTAACTTAACTTGGGTTGATCTAAAAGGGGGAGATTGTAAGTATCTTGTGGTGGTTTTAATATGATCAACTAAGTCAAGTTAGGTTTTGTGTATGTTTGATGTCTTGTGTCTAAGTGTGTAGGATCTTAGGAGCACAAGAAGTCGAGCGAAAGACACAGTTAGCTAGAAGAATGACATGAGAAAAAGTCGACGAGCTCGGTGTGTCCGAGGGACGAAGTGCTACGGAATAATACACTGGCGGACAAGACGGAAGCGAGTGGCATTTCTGAGGGATGAGAAGCCGGAGCGGAAGATTGTTCAAGGGGAAGGCCGGAAGATAGGTTCGGGTAAGCCCAATTCTGGGTGGCTGAAATCACCCAAGCGAATAGAGCTGAAACGGAGGAGAAACCATATAATTAACTTGGTGTTGATTGTCCGAGCGCTCGGACTGGTCCGAGCACCAGGACCCCCTGGGAACCCCCAAGGGTGCCTCCTCGATGTGATGTTGAGTGACGGCACTCCAGCCGCGTTCGGGCACCCGAACCTGTCTGGGCATCCGAACCAGGATAAGTTTATTCTTTGTGAACTATTGTTGGAGTGGATAAAGTTTTATCCATGTCCAAGTGCTCGGACTCAATCCAAGCGCCCGAAGCTACCATGTCAACAAACAGTTAGATTCAACCAATAAACTATAAATAGAACCTTAGTCTCAGTAGTTTAGAACAACACTTGAAAATGAGTTTTGTACTTCAATTTCTAGTTATGTTCTTTACTATTTTGAGCTTTCAACATTGTAAGAGACTACTCTGCCTTTAGAAGAAGGAGATTTTAGTGAGCTACATTTGCCTTGGATTAGTAATTTTTTGATTGCAAACCAAGTAAATATTTTTCACTCTTTCTTTGCTTTTATGCATTTGAATTTCTGTTTCTTAACAAGTGTTTATCTAACTTAGTCAAAGCTCAAGAAAGGGTATTCCTTTAATTTCAAGTAATTCACCCTCCTCTTGTCGGTCCTATAAGTTGTCCCCCATGGCATTGAGGATGTGACCTCTACAGATTTCATTGTCCATCTCCCACTTCTATTTTGCACGGAGCTCGTTCAATGTCTCTTCCTCCTCTCCTTCATGCGTCGGCTTTGGGGTGTTGAGTACATAAACCACCTTTAGGGCTATCAAGAGGAAATGGACTCTCTTTTTTTAACCGATGAAGTTGTCGCCATCAAACCTGTTGATGTGCGTAGATTATATACTCTTTTATGCATGTTTTTATGCACATTTACATACTTTGAGCATGCTTGATCTATGCATTTTTATACTTCCAGCTTTCCTTTTAGCATATTTACTCTTTTGGTTCGGAGATCTGCTTTTTGTGCATTTTCTGTACACAGGAGTCGAAATTGGTGAAGATTATGCGTCCTCGGGCAAACTTGGAAGGAATTAAAGGGAGAGAGCATCAGGCCGTGTACCACACATGGCCGTGTAGTTTTAACAGGAAGGGAAGAGGACATGGTCGTGTGAATCTCACATGGCCGTGTCTTGATTTGAAGAAATTAGAGCAGATGTCTTACATGGCCGTGTAGATCTACACGGCCGTGTGAGGTTTCCAGAGGCCAAGCAGGTGGTGGCCGTGTGCACCATACGACCGTGTAGCATTTCCAGAGAACAGAAGGGTCCTGGCCGTGTGAGTCACACGGCCGTGCAGCTTTGGCAGAGAAGGAACTGGACATGGCCGTGTGAATCTCACACGGCCGTGTGGCGCCCAATTTCCTCCTCTATTTAAACCCTCCTTCATGAATTGAAAGGGGATCTCTCCCCCTTTGGGAGAAGGCAAGATTTGGTGATGTCCTCCCATTCTTGGAAGGATTTCTGGGCGATTCGAGGGGAGTTCTTGACGATTTCGACTCCGGAGCGAGGATTGGATCCGAAGACGAGGCTTCTTCGTAGATAAGTTTTCTCTTTCCCCCTTTTCTTGGTTTCTTGGATTGGGGATTTAAGAAATTCTTGTAATCTTTATTTCTTCGGGTATTCTTCCTCGATTCATGGAGTAGATCTTGTATTCTAGGATTAAGGGAGTATTTGTATGATGGATTGATGTAATCTCTTATGGATTTGCCAATTTCTTGTTTCAATGACATTGTCTTGCTTGTATCAATTAGATCTTGAATGATTAATGGTGATTTATGCTTAATTCTCATTCTTGATTGATTGTTTGGATTTCTTGTGGACTTTGTAAAGATAAACTCTCACTCGATCATCCGAGGGATCCACGTGACAGGTGCAAGCCCGTGTAAGGACATTTGAGAGATAATCTTGAAGAGGAAATAGGAATATTCAAGAGAGTTGGATGGATCTTGTGATTAGTTTCTTGTATCTTGATAGATTAATAAGTTGTGGGCTTCTATGTTGATATCCGAGGAAGGCATAGTAATAGGTGCGCTTCTGTGTAAAGACAACGTAGGTTCACGTCTAATTGATCATATTTAGATACATTTCTCAGTCCTTAGCCGGTTATCTATTGCAAGAGAGAACCGGCAACTTTCTACAAGTGTTTGGCAATTGAGGGATAAGAATTGGTGAACCATTTACATTCAAGAAATCTTACAAAGAAACTGAAACTCCTAGAATCTCCCTTTATCATAACCCAAAACACTAAACTCTTGTTTGTTGATCTTTAATATTAGATTTGTTTACCTTCACTTTGCATTTGAAACAATTGGATAGTTGTTTAGCTAATTCGCATTGAGACATTTCTAGTGCTTATTCCAGTCCCTGTGGATACGATAATCTTTTATATTACTTGCGACATTTCCGTACACTTGCGGAGCGTAACAAGTTTATGGCGTCGTTGTCGGGGACTGCGCTATAACATTAGGAATTATCAATTGAGTTAGACTAAACATAACATTTGTTTTCCTTTCATATTGCATAGTTGTAACTAATCATTAGATTTCTGTTTTTACTTTCTTGTATAACTTTTACTTCTTGTTAATTCTTTTTGTACAAATTCAATTCTGCATTTTTTATTCTTTTGTTTTTTTTTCTTTTTCTGTTGAATTGTCATTTGCTATCTTGTTCTTGTGCATGCGAAGATCTAACTTTGCAGGGGAATTCTTTCCTTTTGACCTTGAGATTGACAGAACTTTCCATAAAAGAAGAATTCTGCAAAGGAAAATTGAAGAACAGGAACATTTGAACATAGCGAATAGACCACTCAAGGATTATGCAGCACCTTATGCAAGAGGTTTTCGATTTAGTATTTCAAGACCTTCAGTGGAAGCTAATAACTTTGAGATCAAACCCGCAATTATATCTATGGTGCAGCAGAACCAATTTGGTGGAGGACCTCATGAAGACCCCAATCAACACTTAGAGGTCTTTTATGAAATATGTGGTACCATGAAAATGAATGGAGTTCCTTCAGAAGCAGTTAGATTATTATTATTTGGGTTTTCTTTAAGAGATAGGGCAAAACAATGGCTGAATTCTTTGGCCCCTAATAGCATCACCACTTGGGAGCAGTGTGAGCAACTGTTTCTTGATAAATTCTATCCACCAAGCAAAACAGCTCATATGAGGAATTTAATTGCAAGCTTCAAGCAAACTGACTCAGAATCTCTTTTTGAAGCATGGGATAGATATAATAGTATGCTCAGACAATGCCCACATCATGGGTTGGAAAGATGGTTAGTGTTGCACACTTTTTATAATGGTATCAACTATCATACCAAAGTGTCCCTTGATTCAGCTGCTAGAGGGGCACTTATGAATAAAAGCTTAGATGAAGCTGAAGAAATTATTGACAGTGTAGCACAAAATCATCATCAATGGGCAAATGAAAGAAGTGGTGGATATTCTTCTGTAAACCCAACAATTAAAGCATCAGGGAAGTTTGATGTAGATGCAGTCACTCTTTTGTCTGCAAAATTGGACGCTCTTACAAAGAAATTTGAGAATATGGGGACTAGTGCTAATATGGTCAATGCTATTAGTACATCTTGTGAAGTATGTGGGAGTTCAGAGCACTCAAATGACTCATGTCCATTGGGAGCTATCACTGCACAAATCAATCAACTGGAACAATGTGATGCAATCATGAGTTACAATCAAAGGCAGAACAACCCATACTCAAATACTTATAACCCTGGATGGAAGAGTCATCCCAATTTTTCTTACAGAAATAATCAAGATCAAGGACCATCTATGGGGGCAAGACCAAATTTTCAAGCTGGGCAACAAAATTTTCAACATCTATCTTCTCAAGGCTTACCAAAGTCAAATATTGAAAAGATGCTTGAAGAAATTATCTCAAGTCAGAATGAAATGAAGCAAGATTTAGCAAAGCTCATTCAGAGAATGGATAATTCTGAAAAGCATAAAAAGATCCAGGATAGTCAAATCGCCCAACTAGCTTCCTCATCATCCAGAGCACCAGGACAACTTCCAGGAAAACCTGATGTGAATCCTATGGAGCATTGCAATAGAATTGTGCTTAGGAGCGGACGGACCTTCGGAGACTCCCAAGTGACTGCTCCAAAAGGGATACAAAAAGAAGAAGAGCTCTCTCCTTTTATACCAAATCAAATTCAAGCTAATGAGGAGAGTACCATTGAGGTTGAAGAGACTCTTCCACTGAACCATCAGAGCAAAGCTGTCCCTTTTCCTCAGAGACTTACAATGCTCAAGAAAGATGAAGAATTTGGCAAGTTTTTAGAAAAAGTTAAGGAAATTTGTGTAGAGGTACCTCTTATTGATGCTATTCTTCAAATGCCTAGATTTGCCAAATTCCTGAAGGATCTCATGTCAAACAAGAGAAGAAGAGGAGAGGTTGAGACCATTGCGCTTAGTGAGGAATGTAGTGCTATTTTGGAGAAGAACACTTCCCCAAAACTAAAGGACCCAGGGAGCTTTTATATTCCTTGCAACATAGGAAAAGAATTTTTTGAAAAAGCTTTTTGTGATTTGGGGGCAAGTGTTAGCCTCATTCCCTATTCAATTTGTAATAAATTAGGTCTCAAAAACATTAAACTTACTACTATGGCACTTCAACTTGCCGATCATTCCTGCAGGTACCCTTTGGGTATTATAGAAGATGTGCCAGTAGAGGTGGATGGGAATGTTATTCCCACAGATTTTGTCGTGTTGGACATGGAAGAGGACCCCAGGATTCCTATCATATTAGGAAGACCTTTCCTTGCTACAGCTGGAGCTATAATTGATGTCAAAAATCATAAGCTTTCTTTGGTAATTGGTAAGGAAAGGTTAGAATATGATTTATCTAATATCTCTAACCATGTCTCGTCTCTTTTAAATGCTTGTAGCAGGACAAGCATTTATAAACTTGAGGAATGGAATTTCCATCCTCATGGAAGGCCACCAAACGAAGGAGACAATGTGGTGGAAGATGTTGGGAGAAGATCTCCCAACAAAAACGAAAAGTATATCTGTCCTCCAAGGGCGAGGAAAAGAAGTGAATGATCAAGTTTGGTCGAGCTAAAGACCTTAAACAAGCGCTTCTTGGGAGGCAACCCAAGGGTTCTTTTAGTTAGTTTTGATTTGTATTTTAATTTCTTTTAGTTTGATGCATTCTTTTGATTTTGTTTTCAGGCTAGGTGCAAAACAGAGCCCGGCCGTGTGCTATACACGGCCAAGGAAAGGTTGCAGAGAAGGGAAGTGCTTGGGCCGTGTCATCCAGACACGGCCATGTAGGATCTCCCGAGGAGAAAAAGGTCTAGGCCGTGTCTCAAACACGGCCGTGCAAAGAATCCCGAGGAGAAAAAGGTCTAGGCCGTGTCCCAAACACGGCCGTGCAAAGAATTCCGAGAAGAAAGATGGAGAGGCCGTGTCCCAGACACGGCCGTGCGAAGAATCCAGAGAAGGAAGAGGGGGAGGCCGTGTGGATCTGCACGGCCCGTGTAGGAGAGTTATTAAAGTCTTCTTTCTACCTTACACGGCCATATCTTGGCCGTGTTCCGCACACCCCCAACTCTCCAAAACATCTCTTTCTCTCCCAATCTCTTAAAAACTCCTCTCTAATCTCTCAAGATCTCTTAGATCCGGATTCTCCTCCTCTCTAAGACTTGGACTTTTTGTTCTCCTAACCTAAGATCTTTTCTCTTTGAAGTTTTGTTCTTTGAGTTCCATTTTTCCAACCCTAGATAATTCTTCCCCTATCTAAACTCATCAAGATGTCCAACATTTTGAAGAAACTTCGCAAAGGAGGTGGTGGATCCAATGGAGACAAAGAGAAGGAGCCATCAAGGGACAAAGGAAAACAACCAGTGAAGGGCAAAGGCAAAAGGACTTCACGCAACGAAGGTAATGACAATGAATTCAATATTGTGTTTAGAAATGATGATCAAGTAACTAGATTTGCAATTCTTGTCAATAGAAAGATAGTGTGTACTAGATATATGGACCCAACTGTTCTTGATATGCTTGGAATTAGGGAAGATGTAGATTTGATGATTGGGTTTTTGGATTGGAGTGATATTATGTACACACATTTGCCTACATATCCTCGTCTTGTTTTGGAATTTTTAAGTTCATTGGATGTCCATTTTACTAATGAAGATGATTATTTTGGAAAACTCTCATTTAGACTAATGAATCAAGAATTTCTATGGGCATTTAGTAACTTTAATTCTTGTTTTGGATTAACCACCGGTAGCCCTCGTAGGTTTGATCCAAGGTTTAACTGGAATCATTTTTGGAATGCAATAACTAGGTTAGATCAACCTTATAAGCCTTCAAGAGCTAAGGCCTCCCATATGCAAAACCCCATCTTTAGGTATCTACATAGAGTCATGAGTAAAACTATTTTTGGTAGGGGAGAGAGTGATGGGGTGGTTAAAAAGATAGAGCTTTATGCTTTATAGGCTATGCTTTATAAGGTTGAATTTGATTCTGGTTTTCATTTTGTTCAAACCTTATTAAGATCTGCTAGGGCATCATCGGGATCAATTGTTTTTGGTGGTTTGATTACTCGAATAGCTTATAATTTAAATCTTGATGTTGATGGGTTGGAAATAATTAATGGTAATGACATGATTGACATTGATGCATGTCTTGCTATGAAAATGATCGTTCGGGATGAGAATGGTTTCGCGTTTCCTAGGAGGAGTGATTCTCCTTTACCCCTTCCTTTTCCTGAACGAACTACTATTCGTAACCTGGCTAATTGGGTAATTTCTGAGTTAGATTTTGAGGATAACCCTTCTATACCTGGAGACACTGAGCCACATCATGAGCCCTCGTCATCTGGACACCCGCAACCTTCTAGTTTTATGGAGACTGCTAGGCATTCTTTTGCATATGACACGGGATCTTCTAGGTTTGATTTTTCATATTTTCGTACGTCTCTAGAATCACTTCATGAGAAGCAAGATGTCCAACGAAAAATGTTGGAGGGGCGCTTCTCTTTATCTGATGATCAGTTTAGGGAGGTACAAAATCATTTTCAGTTTACGAGGAATTTTCAAGGTCAAGTGGCTAAGTTTGTGCAGGATTATGATACTGATCAGGCTAGGATGAGAGATTTTATGCAGAGCATGATGCTTACTAGCCAACAAGTAGATGCTTTATATGAGTATCATAGATCCTTGGGTGAGATTCCAGGTTTTCCTAATTTTCCTATTGGCCAACCACATCGTAGACCTCCTTTCCCTCGTCCACCTCCACCTCCTCCACCATATTGATTTCATCGGGACGATGAAAAGTTTAAGTCTGGGGGGGGGGGTGTCATGTACTGTTTAGTTTGGTTTTCAGTTTTTAGTTTTTGTTAGTTTTTCATGTTGGTTCTTATTTTCATTGCTTGTTGCTTTATTTTGCTTGTTTTTGAAATAATCATGGCAAAAAAAAAATTTTTTTTTGAGAACATCAAATCTTCACTTATATGCTTTCTTGGATTCAAGTGAAATGTTAGCACGATTATTGTCTTGATTCATGATGTTCGAATGATGCTAGTAGTAAACTTTGTGTAGTTCTTTTTTCTATCTTGGGAAGCATTAATAAGCTAAAAATCTTATGGTGATGAGTTTTAGTTTTGGTTCAACCTTAAGGATTTTATCTTCACTACACTTGTGCTTGATGCTTGAATAATTGATGTCATTGAAATAGTCATGATTCATCTTGTTTGCTTAGTACTTGGTTTCCATGGTGATTTCTCAACTTTTATTTTGGTTACTGGATGAGACTCAAATCATTAAAGCTCATTTGGAAAAATCAAAATATCCCAACATGTGTGCTAAAAGTACATTTGTGAATAAGTTTTGCACAATGCAAACACTTATAAAAAAAATAAGGGATATAAAAAACAGTTGTCATGAGTGGAATCTAGCAAGTCACCCCTTTGAGACCGAGTTAGGTTACTGGGGAAATGACTGCTTAGCTTCCCTAGAGATTGAGCACACCTTTGAGACCTTGGGTTAGTTGAGAAATATGAACCAAGTGAATGGTGAGTAAGTGCCTATCACTGGTTACTCGTCTTTCACTGGAAACACTAGGAATTCAAATTTGATGACGACTTGACTAGGACATGGATTGAAACTTGAAGTGTGTTGAGTTACTTTTACACTGTGCACAAGATTCTTATGCTTGAACCATACTTTACTTGTTTCCATGATCACGTTTGTTAATGAAACTTTTTGATAGAGTTAGGAAAGTGCACTAGGTTTTATGAATGTATTGTAGAACATATGAATTTAGATTGCAGCATTTTGCTTGAGGACAAGCAAAGGTTTAAGTCTGGGGGTGTGATGTGCGTAGATTATATACTCTTTTATACATGTTTTTACGCACATTTACATACTTTGAGCATGCTTGATCTATGCATTTTTATACTTCCAACTTTCCTTTTAGCATATTTACTCTTTTGGTTCGGAGATCTGCTTTTTGTGCATTTTCTGTACACAGGAGTCGAAATTGGTGAAGATTATGCGTCCTCGGGAAGCTTGGAAGGAATTGAAGGGAGAGAGCATCAGGCCGTGTACCTTTAACAGAGAGGGAAGAGGACATGGCCGTGTGAATCTCACACTACCGTGTCTTGATTTGAAGAAATTAGAGCAGATGCCTTACATGGCGTGTAGATCTACACGACCGTGAAAAGGGGAGCAGTGGCAGAGCATACCACGGTCGTGTCGCACACAGAATAGAAGGGGGGTTTGGGCGTCACACGGCCCCTGGCATGGCTGTGTGAATCTCACACGGTCGTGCGGTGTGGCGCCCGATTTCCTCCTCTATTTAATCCCTCCTTCATGAATTGAAAGGGGATCTCTCCCCTTTGGGAGAAGGAAAGATTTGGTGGTGTCCTCCCATTCTTGGGAGGATTTCTTGGAGGAGTTCTTGATGATTTCGACTCCGGAGCGAGGATTGGATCCGAAGACGAAGCTTCTTCGTAGATAAGTTTTCTCTTTGCCCCTTTTCTTGGTTTCTTGGATTGGGGATTTAAGAAATTCTTGTAATCTTTATTTCTTTGGGTATTCTTCCTCGATTCATGGAGTAGATCTTGTATTCTAGGATTAAGGGAGTATTTGTATGATGGATTGATGTAATCTCTTATGGATTTGCCAATTTCTTGTTTCAATGACATTGTCTTGCTTGTATCAATTAGATCTTGAATGATTAATGGTGATTTGTGCTTAATTCTCATTCTTGATTGATTGTTTGGATTTCTTGTGGACTTTGTAAAGATAAACTCTCACTCGATCATCCGAGGGATCCACGTGACAGGTGCAAGCCCGTGTAAGGACGTTTGAGAGATAATCTTGAAGAGGAAATATGAATATTCAAGAGAGTAGGATGGATCTTGTGATTAGTTTCTTGTATCTTGATAGATTAATAAGTTGTGGGCTTCTATGTTGATATCCGAGGAAGGCATAGTAATAGGTGCGCTTCTGTGTAAGGACAACGTAGGTTCACGTCTAATTGATCATATTTAGATACATTTCTCAGTCCTTAGCCGGTTATCTATTGCAAGAGGGAACCGGCAACTTTCTACAAGTGTTTGGCAATTGAGGGATAAGAATTGGTGAACCATTTACATTCAAGAAATCTTACAAAGAAACCGAAACTCCTAGAATCTCCCTTTATCATAACTCAAAACACTAAACTCTTGTTTGTTGATCTTTAATATTAGATTTGTTTACCTTCACTTTGCATTTGAAACAATTGGATAGTTGTTTAGCTAATTCACATTGAGACATTTCTAGTGCTTATTCCAGTCCCTGTGGATACGATAATCTTTTATATTACTTGCGACATTTCCGTACACTTGCGGAGCGTAACACCTGTCAAGCTTAACTATATTAGATGTTATGTCTTTCACAACACTAGCCATTTTGGTTCGTAGCATAAATCCTTAAGATTGTTGGTGAAGTACTAAGCTAGTGCTAAAAACAAAACCAAACTTGAAAGCTTTAAAAGGAAAGAACAAATGTATTGAAATTCATATCATGTTTCAAACACTATCCTTAAGGCTTTATTTAGTCTATAAATTGTGCAACACAAAGATCAAATATCCTATAAGATTAGATGAAGCTAATTGTCTAAACTTTACATTAATAGGGGTGTATTCAATCAAGAAATTGAATGACTTTCATTGTCTTTATTTTTAATAATAGATTTTTGTGGAGTTAATAGATTTTTATTGACTTTTATAGAATCTCATATAGTTATGAAAAGAATTCCATAGAGTTCTATAGACTTTTTTTTGTAAGAATTTTACAAACATTTGTAAATTTCACGGAAACTTGTGGAATTGAGGGGGTGTATTCAATTATAGAAAAGCATAGGTGGTCATGGTCTCGCACGATATTTATTTTCAAACAAAGCCTAAAATACCTAATTAAATTATTTTTTAATAAAATAATAAATAGCATACTTGTCCATAAAAAAAATTTTAACTTTTTATACTTTTATCTTGTTTTGACTAAAAACCAAGAGAAGATAACGTCTCACTTAAAAAAAACTTTAATAATATAATTTTAAATCCAACAATTTTATAATAGTTTTATATATTTTTATTTATAATTTTGATCCAAACTAACCTGAAATGTTGGTCAACCCTTTAATTTAGCAAAACTTTTAATAAAATGTAGAATGATAATTTGATTAGTAATAAAATTAATAATATTATTATTAATTTGATTAGTAATAATATTATTAAAATAAATAAATATAAATTTATAAAATTTATTTAGGAATTTTTAAAATATAATAAATATAGAATATTTTTATGTTAAATTTCATTAGACTTTATTAAATTATCTAATAATTAAGTTGAGAATTAATTTAATTTATTAATATATATTTTATATTAAAATCTACTGTCTCAAATTTCTCTTCCCTCTACACACAGCGCAGCTGTCCAAATTGACTTCGACTTCGACCTGCTCGCAAGTAGTTAACGGAAGCATCACCGGTCGCCTCAAACAATTTTTCTATTTGTTTTCCTCCTTTCCGGCACATCACAGGCTTCACCGGATGACACTCATTGTTTCCCATCACGAGCAACCGGAGAAAAAAATCTCTGCCAGCAACCCGTCGTCGTGAGTCACCGTTGAAGAAAAGGCTGCAAGTGGCTGTTGTTCCATTCTAGCCATTCTGATTCATTCTTTTGTTGTTTTAACGTTGGAGAACGACATTCCAGAGGACTCTTAGTTTCACATGAAATGCATGCTGAAAAATTGATGCAGGCCGCCGAGCGGTTAAATAAGGACAGGACCTTTAAGATCAAAGAAATAATCAAAATCGAGGAGCAGGAAGAGAAATGACATATTTGTAAAAAAATTAAAACGATTTGAAGTCTATAGAAATCTCAAGGATGAGGAGAAAGACTTTTTATTTTATTTTTAAAATTGTACCAAGTGTTTTGGAGAGTTCTTATTGGTTAAAATTTATATCAATGATTTCTAAAATAATCCATTAAAATCTATTGAAACTTTAGATACCAAAGGATTTTTATAGAGTTTTAAAAAGTCAAGTTTAAATACCACATGACTTTTTAAAACTTTATAAGAATCTAATTTGGATACCACTAGATTTCTATAAAGTTTATAAAGTCTAGATTGAATACATCTAGACTTTTAAAATTTACAAAAGTCATTCAAAATAATTAAAAATTCAATATTAAATACACCCCCTTAAGTAAGATAATTTTGTAAACAAAGGAGATCAAGAATATGTATTCTTGTTTTTATCCAACTTGGATTATTTATAAACAATCAAGCACGTCATGGAGATTACTACTAAGTTCATGGGGGCTTCCCACTATGTTTACCATGTTTGAGGTGTTAGTGGGGCCACGTGTCTTTTCCTAATCATAGGTAAAATATAGGTTAAGACACGTTTTGAAACGAGTCGGGACTTATTTTCCTTGAGTTGCGACTTTTGGTCATTTCAACATGATTCTGTTAAGTTATGAAAGTCACGACTTTTCATTCATGACTCTCAGTCATTTTCATTTATTTAAAATATCCAACACAAACTGAGTTAGGCCAACAGCGGAAGGATCCAATTCATAAATCAGCAATGACAAACCTTGTTTGCCACGGTAACAGAACAAAAATGGAAGAACAACTCATTGAAGTCTTCTTCAGAACAAAAATTTAAAGAATCAATTCAACCTTGTCTTTTCCATTACATGGTTTTCTTTTCAATTTGCCTTCATCTTTTGAGCTGGTAGAACTATTCTTTAACTAAAGAATAGCCATGCATGTAGTAATGTAGCTGCTGCATCTGCAGTTTAAATGCTATTTATCATGCACTTAATTGAATTGTTGTTTAAGATAAAATCTTTAAGTGCACTTGTAAGCTGTATCTTCTCATAGATAATCAAATCTTACAAATTAAATTTTTTTGTTACACCATATACAAAAATTTCCAAGATATTGTTGAGGTAAGGCCTTATTGTGACATGTTGATATATGAACCGGGAGGATTGTATATCTCCCGGGAGGACTTCATTCATTTTGTTTATGTTTAATTGGACTTGATTGGAACGGGCCAGATATGTGCTTGATTCATAATGTGGTGCATCCGAGCATGTTTTCTCTATACTTTAGGCACCTGCACTAATAGATAGTAGATATCCATGATTTATCTCCTCCGTATTAACCTAAAGATGAGTTGGCGGGGCACTAGGGGCGAGCGAATCGTCTTTTACCACATGATTCATTATGTGGAAAAAGAAAAGGTATTAGCTCACCTCCAGTGTCCCCACTAAATCTGTCCTTAGGTGAACACGGAGAAGGTAAATCATGGATGACTATAGTCATTAGTGTAGTGACTAAGATATGACGGAAGACATGCTCGGACACGCCGAGTTGTGCTTGATTCATAATGGATCATGGAAGTTATGTCAATCAAGACCCATCTATACAACGATAAGTTAGAACAGATGAAGCATTTAGGGTCCTCTCGGGATGGGAGCAAATCCCCTGATCCACAAAAAAGTAGATTAGGAAATGAACCACTCGCAATTGCATCCGGATCGTAGCCGTGATCCGACCGTAATTGATTGCAATCCCTTCCTGGGTTCACCAACCTCCAGGTTATAGTTTGGGTTCGGGCAGACGGTCGAAGGTCGTCCCCAGCTCAGCGCTCAGTAGTCTGGCCACTTGCCCACCTCTGGCGGCCTCCGGGTGGCCTCCGGCCTCCGAGTGGCCTCCGGGCACCCTTCCAAATCCAAACTATAACCTGAGGGAGACGGTGAACACAGAAAGGGATCGCAATCAATTACGATTGAATCGCGACTATGATCCGATCGTAATTATGAATGGTCCATCTCCTGGTCCACTTTTTTGTGGACCAAGAGATTTAGTCTCTCTCGGGACGGTCTAGTGGCTAACGCATGAGGTGTTGCCACCATAAGGTCTAGGGTTCGAATCTCGGTATAGCCGAGGTAAATACCTCCCTCATGTATTAGTCACTATTCTAAAGACTAGTAACCATCTATAATTTACCTCCTCCGTGTTGATCCTAGGACGGATTGACAAAAGCGCTGGGGTGAACGAATCGTCTACTAAAACTAAGGTTGACAATATTGAACATGACTGTATTCGGCAAAAGGCGATTACGCTTGTCATCAGTACCTTGTCAATCTGTCCCATTACAATCACAAGGGAGATAAATTACGGTGACTAAAAGATAAGATGGATGAGAGAATGAGTTGTGTCGGATGCATGAATAGACATAATTGTATGCCCTTATAGATGATTTAGTCCATTGAAAACACGATTAATAATACATTTTGTGACACGATAGGATATAAGTTACAAGTTATATTAATTTTAACAACTTTTTGTATACATTTTGATTTCTAAAGGGTTTAATTAGTTAATTTTAGATCATAAATTTTAGTTTATAAAAAATATAATAAATTTTATATTAACACAAATGACAAAAATCCATCTGTGACTTTTACAAAAACACCATTTGACTTGTCATCACTAGCTAAAACTTTCTTCTTATCTTCAGTCTATTTCTCATTGTTGGTGTCACTTGACATACTATTGATAAATTTTTTTAATAAAAAGTGAGATATGCTAAAAAAAAAATAGAGTAATAATCGATGATTTTATACTCAATTTTTGAATAATCACCAAAATTAATGACCAAATAAAATTTTCGATAGCAAATTAATGATAAATAATTTAATTAGATTGCTAATATTTTTAATTTTAATATTTAATATTTTATTTCATTAATGATTGATTTCAAAATTTTATTAATAAACTTAGGACTCATTAAAATTTTCATGACGGATTTTAAAATTGATCATTAAATTAATGACCAATTATAATTTTTATCGCTATTTAATGACCTCTTTTAAAATGAATCATTAAATTAGTGACCAGTTAAAATTTTTGAACAGAATTTAAAATCGGTCATTAAATTCGTGACCGAATAATTTTTTGCCATTTAAATTAATGATTGATTAAATTTTCAATCATAAAATTAAAATTGATCATTAAAAATTAACGATGAAATAATTAAAATGGAATATTTATGTCGTTAATCAGTTGTTAAGTATACGTTTATCGGCCGATTAGCAACCGAGTATTTGATAGCAAAATAATCATTTTAACGTATTGTTAGAATTTCAAATAAATGTTAAAAAATGAGAACTGCAAGAAAAATAAAGAGATAATTTAAATTGAAGATAATAATTGAATTTTCTCAATTTTTATCATCATATGTAATTTATATTTCTTAGCGATCAATCTAAACTTTTCTTTATATTTATCCATCTTGATGATCTAGTAATTGTGCCCCTATATATATATATATATGTATCATTCGTTTGCTATTTTCTTCACTATAATTATAGTTTATTCACATCTCTTCCACAATGAAACTTAATGGGTCATCTGCATTTTTCTCTTTATTGAATTGGCTTACTTCTCCTAGTACAATGCACATGTGGGTATAAAACAAATAATGAAGAGTACACAAGCTAAGTCATGATGTCTTCCCTGATGACTCTGTGTCGTTTGACATTTCTTCATTTGCTTCTCAAGTTGAGGACGAGACACTTAAAAGTGGTCGAGGACACGTAGCATTTGGGATGAATTAATAAAAATTCTGAGCAACATATTAAACTTTAAAATTTTATAGTTTTACTTTTTTTTTTTTCTAAAATGAAAGTTATACACAGGAGTAAATTTGATTTGTTTGCTGTAGTGTAGGTCTGATCTCAAATAATACAACCGTTTACGATGGATGAGTATAATCATTATAAAATAAAATGTATATTCTATATTATCATAAACTATTTAACAATTTTAAATTTATTATAAAATACTAAAAAAATGTATTTTTATGAATCATCAAATATTAAATTTTATTTTTTAAAATCACTCAGGAAAAAAAATATTTTTATAATTTAAAAAAGGTCTTATCTAATGGAACTTTAAGTTTGATAATTAAGTTCAAATAAACATTAAAATGCAAATAGATTCATTTTCATAGGTGTGTTGAAATTTGAGTTTTATCTTGCAGGAAATATTGACATCACGAAGGAGCATAATTTTGATGCTTATCTACTCACAATCTCCAGAACTAGAATTTTCCCATGTAATGGAAGCTATAATCTTCTTCAAAATATCAAGTACATCATTATTTTACTATTTTAAAGTACAAACAATTTGCTATTCTTTTTTATCTTGTAGTTAATTGGAAAGGTGTAGATTATCATGATAGGCTAATTGACCAATTAATACTCAAAGGTAATTTATTTTTTCGAACTAATAAACAAATAGTTTTGACATATTTTCATATCTTGTAATCTTCTATCTTCAAATTAGGTATTACTCTATATATCAATCTCTATCACTACGATCTTCCTTTGACAATCAAAAATGAGTACTTGGGTTGGTTGAGTCCAAAGATAGTATAAGTAGTAAAGTAGAATAATTACTCACATTGTTGAAATTAATCATGTACCTAAGAATTTATAATCTAACCTATTGAAAGATGCTATGAATATTTCATTTAGTTTATAATCATTTTGTTTAGGGACGCATTACTGATTATGTTGACTTTTCCTTTAAGAGATATGGTGATAGAGTGAAAAATTGGTCAATGAGACAAGAGTGGTGGCAGCTATAGGTTATGATTGTCATGCCGAACTCAACTACGGAACCTTACATTGTAGCTCACAATCTAATCTTATCTCATACTACAACAGTGAATAGATATCGTGAGAAGTACCAAGTAATATGCCCTTAACAAAGTTTATGTATTAGTATTAAATTCATTCTTAGCCAATTTGTAAAATCTCTTGCTAAAAAATATAACAAATTTATTTAAAATTTGAAATTTTACAAAAACACATAATACTAACACCATTTTCTTTTCTTGTTTAGAAAGAGCAACAAGGAAAAATTGGAATTCTTCTAGATTTTGTTTGGTACGAAATCTTACCCTGACAATAATAAAGCTACTACTCAAAGAGCTAAAGATTTTCACATCGGATGAAAAGTAATTGTACATCCTTGGTTCAACACCTAACTATGGTTATCTTTTTCAGCGTAACCTATAATTTTGTTTATTTTTCTTAGGTTCCTTCACCCTCTAACATATGAATACTATCCGGAGTCCATTCAATACATTGTTAAAGAAAGATTATCAAAGTTTACTAATGATGAAGTGGAGCTAGTTAGAGGTTCATACGACTATTTGGGAGACAATCAATACACAACATATTATGTTAATGATAATGGTACAACAAATCCTAAACCTATTAGTTATCAAGATGATTGGCTCGATGAATTTAAATGTAGGATATATAAAATAATTTTTATTGATAATGTTAAAATTAATAGAACAATATATTAGTAATATTGTTCTACCAATAATTTCAAATAGAAATGAAGTACCAATTGGACCAAGGGTAAGAAATAATCTTCTTATAATTTTTCCAAGTGATTATATTATAGAATTTTAGTTTTTTTTTCACTAAATGTAGGTCCATAATTAATGGAATATAATTGTTTATATGTCATCAGGCCCATTCTAATTGGCTCTCTATATAATTTCGTGAGATTTTTATAAGGCAATGACATATGTTAAAGAAAACTATAGCAATCCATTTGTCTTTCTATCTAAAAATGGTAATATAAAATTTCATTTATTCTCTAACCTTATAATTTATTGATTATAATCATAGGCATGAATAGACTTGGCAATGTCACACTTCCAAAAGACTTGCAAGCTACTCAAAGGAGACATTATTACTACAACTATTGGTCTCTTCTTGATAGCTTATGTAAACTAGGATACACATCAAGGTTTGGTCTTATCTATGTTGACTTTAAGAATAATAAGCATTTCTAAAGGAATCGAACTTGTTGGTTTAAGAAATTCTCTTTAGGAGTCAATAATTTTGTTCTTTTATATATTTTCATAGCCTTAGGTTTTTGTATTTTTGTTGCTTTTAATCAATCTTTGTTCTTTGATGCGTTGTAAATAAATAAAATTACGTTTTAATATGATGTTTCATTTTGACACTTTTAAATAGATGTTAAACTCCATTCATCTATTTGTCTTCATTCATTTTTCATTTTCAAAGAGATGTCAAATTAGTTTAGCAAAAGGCGTCGAAAATTCGGTATATTGAAATTTCAATATAGTATCGGTATGAATTTTTATACCAAATTTTTTTGTATGATATATGATATTCGGGTTTAGGTTTCGGTATATCATACCGAACAACTATAGTATGGAACATGATTTAAAAAGATTTTTCATGATATCTTAAATACAAAGAGTTAGTCAAAATTGATTTAAAAGTCTATGAGTATGTGATTAAAGCAAAAGTTAAAATAGAAAGAAAAAAATTATAAAGATCATAATTTGTTTTAAAAAAATATTATTTTTTTATTTTTATATATTTTTTTATTTATTGAATAAAGATGTTATAACTTTTAGGGTGTCTTAATAATATAAGAGAACTGACTTAAAAGATTGACAAATCACAAAATATATATATTTTTAATATATATTTATTTCGAAGGAAGCATATGCTAATAAGGATTAATACATAACTATAAAACAAACTATAACTTTTTATTTTTCTAAACAAGTATCATATTTTTCTCCTAATAATTTTAAAAGAAGGGTTCAATAGTTAGCCATTAGAAATAGTTTGAGAATCTAAGTTAATTTTATCCCTACACACTATATATTTTGGTAAAAATAAATTAATAATAATAAATGATGCAAAAAAAAAATAGATAGGGGCGGTAAAATGTATTAGGAAACCAATAAATGTTTTTTTTTATTGCCAAACTTGTTAGGTCTAAGCTTAACAATATGTAACTATAAAAGTTGTGCTATAGATACACTAATTCATATTGTTTACCCCAACTTAGTTCTCATTCTAATTCCTAGTTTATGGTTAATAATTAATAAATTAATTACCCTCATTCATTGCCTCTAGGCACTAATGTTTAAGTAGATTTTGATATGGGAGGACAGCAAAGGTATTCATACAAGTTTATTAATTCATAGGTAGCATGAATTCTGTCTTGTGTAGTTTGCCCTAACGTGTATATATGGCTTGAGCACAGTGGAGAAGCTTCACCGGAAAAAACTTTCAGAAAAGAAATAAGAGGAGAAAAGTAAAGCCGAAACCAGGACTAATCTGCAACTGAAGTCGTCCTAAAAGAGAGCAGTAGGTGTTATTTGGGGAAGATATTGATTTGTTGTTGAAATATATTAAGTGTTACTTGGGGAAGATATTGATTCGGGAAGATATTAATTCGTTCATTGTTTTTCTAAATTTTTACTGGTGAAATATGTATTGCCTTCTTTTTTTCTTTCTTTCTAGTCTTATTTTATTTTATTTTTTGTAGAGGTAAATATATAACGAAATTAAGATGTACATATTAGGTGTTCAAATTAAGCTAAGGTCGAAACAGCGTTTGGACTTCAATGAATATCCTACGTCAAAATTATATTGATTAATCATGCACGACATTATCAAAAATCTCGCCTTGGTGAGATGATTGTTTCCTCGAAGTTTCCTCTCGAAACCCTCAGCATCCGTTTTGCCAGGCATGCTCAAGAGATGCATAACTAACCAAACCCGCAGTCTAGCCCATAAGGACATGCTGATCGGACATAAAAAAAACAAATGATCAAATGTCTCATCAGCTCCTTGACACAAAGGACGCATCTGGGACTGCACGATAGTCCTGCCGGGCTGCCGGTCCTTGGTCCGCAATTGCTCTTGTGCGAAGAGCCACAAGGTGAAGCTTTATTTCGGCATGAGGTAATGCTTCCAAACAACAGCAGCCCAACCGCACAAGCATCATCAATGCCTCATGGACGATAGAAATCATACACCTTGTAAGGCCACGTATAAAGCCTAATAGATTGTGACAAAAAAATAAAATAGAGAACACCTTTTTATTATATTATTAATAAAGTCAATAAATTTATTTATATAAGTTATTTAAATAATAATAGAAAGATTAAATATAATATACAATTATAATGATAGTAATAAATATAATAGATTTAGAAATATTATTTTTTTTTATTCATGTTGATCTTATGATGCTAAATAGAATAAATTTTAATTGGTTGAAAACAATTTGAGATTATTTTCTATTATTGTCATTACCCCCGACAAACTCAACAGGAGTACCTGAACGTTGAGTTTTATTACTAACTTGGTAAAACGTTGTGTAGGTAATGATTTAGTAAATATATCAGCAATTTGATGTTCAATAGAGATGCAAGAAACTAAAAGTTGTCGAGTTGCCACACGCTCGTGGACAAAATGAAAATCAATCTTTACATGGTTGATACTAGCATGAAAAACAAGATTTGCGAGAAGATAAGTTGCTCCAATATTATCACACCAAATTTTGAGCGTAGCAGTTGAGGAAAAATGTAATTTCAAAAGAAAAGATTGTAGCTATATAATTTTTGATGTCGTGTTAGCTATAACTTTATATTTAGCTTCAGTATTTGAGCGAGAGATTATGAGTTACTTTTTAAAAATCAGGAAACAAGATTTCGCCTAAGAAATATGTTATATCCACTAATAGAGCATCTATTTTTGGAAGATCCAGCCCAATCTATGTCACTGTAGGCAATCAACTCTCATGAGGACTGACGATATAAAAGAAGACCATGTTTAATAGTGCCTTTAAAATATCGAATAATTCTCTTGACACTTTCCCAATGGTGTTCAGTAGGAGTTTAAATAAATTGATAGACACGATTGACAGCAAAAGTCGTATCGAGTTTTGTAATTGTGACATATTGTAGGGCACCAAGAATACTTTGGTAGATTTAAGGGTCAGTTATTGAAGAGGAGGATGAAGGTGCAGTGAAACCACCTTCAATGATTTGTGTGGAGATAGGATATGCATTATCCATTTAGCTCGTTGTAGAAGTCCAGTAATATATTTGCTCTCAGAGAGAAGAAAACCTTCATAATGTGAGAGAAATTCTATGTCAAAGAAAAAATAAGAGTTGCCAAGATCCCGAATAGGAAACTCTTGATGAAAAAGATGGAGTAAATTAGTAATGTCATTTTTATCACTACCGGTTATTAAGATATCATCCACATAAATCAAAACAAATATTGAAATTCCTCATTACATTTATAAAATAGAAAAGAGTCAGTTTTTGAGATAGAAAATCCCTGAGTACGAAGCCAAGTAGATAGACGATGAAACCGTACACGAGGTGCTAGTCGAAGACCATATATAGATTTTTGAAATTGACACACATGTGTTGGAAGTTACAGGTGGATGAATCTAGGTGGTTGCTCTAGAAAAATAGTTTCTTCAAGGAGTCCATGAAGGAAAGCATTGGAAGCATCTAATTGCTGCATCAGCCAATTGAAGTTAACAGCTATAGATAGTACTCAGGATTCATAAACTCTAGTACTTAGCATGGAGGTCAAAAGTTCGAATCCTAGGGAAGGCAAATATCCACTGACCAGGGATGGGAAGTCCTAGTGAGTAACGACACGGCCAAGGGTCATCGGTCGATGACATAAGGGGTCGCCAGTTGGGCCGCCAATTGGGTCGTCCAAGGGACCACCAAGGGTCCGTCAAATGGGTCGCCAGTTGGGCCACCCAAGGGGCCGAGTCATTACAGGGGGTGAAGTATCATCTGTTAGTACCCCGTAGTTATTTTGATGTGGTCAACCAAGGTCAGTTAGGTCCTGTTGTATTTGATCCTTATGTCTAAGTGTGCAAGAGCTTAGGAATATAAGAAGTCGAGCAGAAGACGCAGCTAGCGAGAAGGAGGGTATGGGAAAGGAGCCAATGGGCTTGGTACACCAAGGGATGAAACACTGCGAAAGAGTACACCGATAGATGAAAAGGATGTGCACGACGTTCCAGGGATGAGAAGCTAAGGAGGAAGCCTACTCGAGGAGAAGGTCGGAGTTGAGTGTAGGTGAGCTTAACTTCGGTTAGTCAGAGAATCACCTATGCGAAGAGATTAGCTTTGAGCTGAGTTATCCTATGGAAGGCGCCTTCCATGGCTGGAAGATGCCTTCCATGCCTGGAAGGCACCTTCAATGAATAGTACGAAGACACCTTCTAGCCTTTGAAGGCGCCTTTCGATAGCTGTTAGCCATGGATAGAGTTTTATCCAAGACAGATAAAATTTATCTGATGGAAGGCGCCTTGGACTTTCTTGGAGGCGCCTTCAAGCTGCGGATAGAGTTTTCCAAGGGCTATAAAAAACCTCATGGACCTAGAAAATAAACAACAACTCCTGTATTCATTTCCTAGCTTATTTATGAATGTTTAAAAATGGTAAGAGGCTTCTACGCCTTCAATGAAGGAGACTTTCTTAGTACTTTCATTTACCATAGATTAACAACCACCTAAATTGTAACCAAGTAATTTCTTTGACTCTTTTATTTTAGCTGTTCAATTTCTTTTGTTATAATTGTGCTACTAATCTAAGTTGAAAGATCGGGAAAGGTTAATTTCTTTTTATCTAGGCAATTTACCCCCGTCTTGCCAGTCTAACTGCACCAACAAGTGGTATCAGAACCAAACCCCTTCAGAAGAACTAATCACCGACTGAAGTACAAATATAATGGCCGGACCGAGCATTTATCCGCCGAAGTTTGAGTGAGACTTCCCGCAATAGAAACATCGAATGAAGGTATTTTTTAAAATGGATTTTGAAATTTTTTTAATTATGAAATATGGTTTTGTAGCTCCCATGGACCAACAAGGAGCTGAGAAAGAGGAGTATTCATGGACAAAATAAGAACAAGCGGACTTCGTAGCTAACGGATGACCTAATTTCCATCTGCTGAGTGTGCTACCTCAGCAGAAAGTCAGTAGAATTAGCACCTACGGATCAGCAAAGGATCGTTGGGAGAAGTTCCTGGAGCTACACGAAGGAATCTCCGAAGCAAAGCTTACGAAATGGGATCCGCTTCGGAACCAAATCAGAAACCTTTAGATGGTAGAAGGCGAATTGGCTGCTCATCTACATGGAAGAATCATGGAACTAATTAATCACCAAATTAATGAACCTCGAAGAAACGATAACTAATCGAGACACTCAAAGGTATGCTTTAAATGCATTCCCAAGAACATCGGAATAAACATCTATAGTAGACTCCTACTATATCTCCAAAGATCTCGAGGTAAGTATATTAAAAAATCTTTTTACCACTTTCGAATTACACAAGTCTCAGTGTGTAGGACAAAGAAAGGGACCAAGTCAGAACCTAGCATTGCAAGTCCAGAAGGTCGAACCATATTCAAACTCTAAAGCATCCATCAACGTAGATGAAGCAGCATTATTGGTAAGAAAATTTAATAGATTTATTAAATCTAATAAATTCAAGTCACAGACGAAAAAGGACTTTCAAAGCAAAAGGAAGATTTGATGCTACAATTTCTAAGAAGAAGGGCATATCAAGGACGACTGCCCCAAACTAAAAAAAGAGAAAGACAAGGGCAAAAGACTAACAAGATCGAGGCTCAAGAATTTAAAGGCAACATGGGATGAATCTTCGTCCTCTAAATCTGAGATCAAGGCCTATGCTGGAATAACACTACTGACCAGCTACCAAGAAGAAGATGAAAGCAGTTTAGAGATGAACATTGATGAAGGGGGAGGATCTTTAGAAGAAAACTGTGATGAAGGGGAGCATCAGAACACGAGGTAAGTAAGATACGTGCCTTATCTCCTAAAAATTCATTTCAATTTATTAAGGTACTCTCCAAGGATTTAGTAAAACTAGAAAGAGAAAATGCTAAAATAAAACTAACCTTAGCTAATTCATGTCCTATAATAATGTATGATAATCTAATAATAGAAAATGATAAATCAAAAGCACAAATAGAAAAATTAGAAAACGACTATACATGTTTGAATTCAAATAGTTGCTGAAAATTAAAATTTAGAAATTATTAGGAATCACTAGGGACATATCAGGAAAATTTCTAAAAATTATATACCTCCAAAATTTTTAATAAATCCGGCAGATAGGAACCTATATTAGATTCTAAAAATTTTTTTAGATTAAATCTTATTATTTTATAGAAATTGTCTCAATTAGAAAAATATTTTTTATGTTCTTATTTTGAATTAAATTTTTTTATACTATCTGATGATTTAATCTACAAACAAATTTTTTTTTAATGTTGAGTAATTTTTTTATAAAGTTATTAACGAAAATGGTATATTGAAAATTAAAAATAGTTTCAGATTTATTTTTGAAAAATTTTATTTTTCTGTGATGAAACATAATATTCTCTATTCTTACAATTATTTTAATTTTTTTTAAATATTATCTAAATTATTATGAATTACTTTGTGAAAATCATATTTTTAAAATTAAAAATTGAAGGTAAATACTATTTGAAAACTTTTATTTTTTTACCATTTGACTATGTGTTTTTCACATCTTAGAACGTTAGCAAAATTTTCATAGTAGAAAAATTATTTCTTAAAGAATTATTATCAAACATTAGTTGTATTACAGAACCAAATCATTTCTCTTAAATTACATAATATCTCTCCATGAATTTTTTTTTTTTTTGATCAAACACTATCTGTTTAACTTCGGCAAAAAGTTTTAGGATTTTTACAACCTATAAACTAACTTCCAAATTAATTATTTCAAAACAGAAGATTAATTATGAAAATTAAAAAATGTATGATAATTATTTCTAAAAATAGAAGATTAATATCAGCTTACTCAAAATTTTTGTTAGGTACCCCTAGAAATTTATGTCACGTCTCGGAGGAGTCCCTGTTCGAAGAAATTTCGGCAACATCTCCCCTATACAGCGGGCAATCTGAAACTTTCTACATCGCCCTCTGGGCCACATATACCTCAGCCAACACGGCCGAAACAATAACAGATAATAAAACAATCACCCACGCAGTTTATAATTTATCAAACTGTAACAGTGATAATATGACTCAAAAACAACCCTACTCAACTACACCCATAAAGCTCAAAATATATTCCTACTCCACTCACCCATAAAGCTCAAATCCGACGATAAGATCAACTTACCTCTTCTGCCATCCAGGCAGGCATGTAGTAAAATAAATTCAAATAAAAACTCATCGACAATGTCCATATAAGATCCAAGTATATCAAAATAGTACAAGTCTCAACATAGTCTAGTAAAAGACACCAAAAGACAAATAAACATCCTCGTGGACTGCAGGGGACTAGCGACTGGAACTCTCTAGATAACATCAACCTGAAAATAACAACGGAGGAGGGTGTGAGTCCATTACTCAGCGGGTATCAACTGATATGCATAATAAAGGAAATAACAACTAGCACTAATCATGCGTACAGTCTCCTGATACAAGAAGGATAAATGCAACTGAGGAATACAGGAGAAAATTGTACTAACCAGGACCAAGGTATAGGTATAGCAGGTCGTCAGACCGAGAGTGTCATAAATCATGTATGCATGTCAATCATATGTATCCATATAAATGCAGCAAGTAAATGCAGCAAACATAAACAATAAATGCATCATGCATATGATGCTAATGACATGGTCACCCCTGACGCCAGTCAGCCATCTCACACACAATGGTGAGTCCGAGTGGGTAGGGCTGTGACAACCGTGCACTCTGACGTCACTGCTCCTGATGAGTGACCGAGTGGACGGGATGCTGTCGGAGTATACCTATCCTCCTACCCCAAATCATAAATGGGGGAGCTCAATGCTCTCATCTCCCGGTACACGATGATGGGGCGGAATCTCTGCCAGCTACCACGCTGCGTCACACTACCCATGAGCGGACCAACGGAGCCAAACAGAGTCCAACCGCCTGCCGGCTACCACGCTGCTACACTAAACCAGTGGAGCCAAACAGAGCAGAACTGTCTGCCGGCTACCACGCTGAGTCACCAGACCAACGGAGCCAAACATCAGATCTGTCACACACCTGTCTGATTTACCACTAACCCATGAGTGGTGGTGTGTACGGATACATGTAACTGGCAATGTGCTCGACAATAATGGAGCAGACTATCGTACAGCATGCAATTATGCAAGATGATGCATGACAATAAACATGGCAATATCATGAACAACATAACAATAACCATATATATAAATACAAAATGTATACCACAGGACAAGGAATCAAATCAAAGGTACACAGATCAGATAGGGTATCAAATAAAACCCTAGGTCCTGAACATAATATATATCATGGTTGTGTCACTACATCTATAAGCATGTATGATCAGATATAAACTAACATGATGTGCATAAAAATAAACATCCAAGCATGTAATAGATTGGGTAGTGATCAACCGAAGCAAATGAGAAACATAATCATTGCTATATGTTAAAAACATTATTATGCATATCAAAAGACATAAGTCAAAGTACCTGCCTCCAAATAAGAAAAGTCCAAATCTGGTAATCGAGATACTCGTCTCGCGTCAAAGTCCTGTGATATCAAACATAATGTCTAGTTTAGCTAATTCTATCATACCACAATTAGCCAAACTAAATTCTAATCCAATTTAAGAAGTTCTAAATTGGATCCAACTAATCCATCCAACACAATTAATGAACCCTAATCAACACATAACAATCTATTTCTTAATTCCAACTCATACCTAATTCAACCTATACATGATCAACAGCACAAATCAAATCCCTATGTCATACCTTAAAATCTATAGCCGTTCTTACTGCTGGATATACCCGTTGTTGGAGATTCGTTGCCGGAAACTGTGAATAGTTGCTGCGGAGAACACACAATCACTGTACCACAGCGATTAACCCTTCCAGCTGAAATCTTCACTGAACAGAACATGAGGAGATAAAAAATCTAACTAAATATAGCATCAGATCTCAAATTCCAATCCAGTACTCCCTTACCTTCAAGATCGCAAGAGATCATAGAGTAACAAGAAGAAGGATCGACCACTGATGCTAGGGCACAGCACTGTATGGTGGTTGGCTGTGGCCTAAATCTAGGGCACGGTGAGGCTTGGGAAGGAGGTGAAGGTGAGGCCGGCGTCGCTGGCAGAAGGCCGCCGCTAGGGCTCCTGTGGTCGGCGATGTCTCAGGAAGAAGAAGAGGAAGATGGTCGACGTCAGTGGGCAGAGATCATATGGGAGAGGGAGGGGTTTGAAAGTGCGGCGTTGGCGGAGATGCTAGGGAACAGAGGAGGTGGTCGTCTGCCGGCTCTAGGGCTGAGGCACCGAGGCATCTGCCGGTGACGGCGCCGTCGAGTGGAGAAGGCGATCGGATCAGCACCGCGCAAAGGAGAGGGGATGGGATTTGGCGACAAAGAAGAAGAGAGGGTTCGAGAGGAAAGTGAGAAATAGAAGGGGAGGAAGGTAACCGCCGCCGGTTAGGGCACGACATCGGGCGCGAGGGGGAGAAGGTCACGGGCAAGGGGTTCGGCAGGGTCGGGTGACTCGGGCGCGCACGGTTTCGGCGAGGAAGAGAAAGAAAAGAAATAAAGAAAAGAAGGAAAAGAAATAAAAAGGAAAAGAAAACTTTTCCTTGTTAAACTGGGGTAGCCTAAACAGGCTTTTCCGGACCCCGTTTTTATCCCCGTTAACTCTTCCGTACGAGCTCCGAAAAATTTCCAAAAATTTCAGAAAATTCCCTTATTATTATTCTCTATTTTCCGGTATTTTACAATTTATATCTATTTATATTATTTTTTTCAATTTTTTTATGTGATCAAAGGGGGAGACATAGGTGCAAGTTAAGGGGAAGTAATAAAACTTTTGTTATTTTGTTATGCAATTTTATTGACTTGCTTAATTCATTGTAATATTTTATTCTAATTACAATATTTTTTAATTCATTCATCATGTTACTATTTTTCTTATTTATCCCTAACTTGAACTTGAGTTGATGCACATCAAAAAGGGGAGATTGTTAGTACACCGTGTTTATTTTGATTTAGTCAACCAAGTTCAGTTAGGTCTTGTTATATTTGATCCTTGTATCTAAGTGCACAAGAGCTTAGGAACACAAGAAGTCGAGCGGAAGACGCAGCTAGCGAGAATGATACCATGGGAAAGAAGCCGACGGGCTTGGTGCATCTGAGTGACGAAACGCTGCAGAAGAGTACATTGGTGGGCGAGAAGGACGTGCTTGATGTTTGAGGGATGAGAAGCCTAGGAGGAAGCTTTCTCAAGGAGAGGGTCGGAGTTGGGTGTGGTTGAGCTCAACTCCGATTAGTCGAAAAATCACCTATGCGAAGAGATCAGCTTTGAGTTTAGTTGCCTTATGGAAGACACCTTCGATGAACAGTACAAAGACGCCTTCTAGCCTTTGAAGGAACCTTCTGATAGTTGTTAGCCGTGGATAGAGTTTTATCCATAGTAGATAAAACTTATCTGATGGAAGACACCTTGGACCATCTTAGAGGCGCATTCAATCTACGAATAGAGTTTTCCTGGGGCTATAAAAATACTCCTAGACTTAGGAAATAAACGACAACTCCTGTATTCATTTCCTAGCTTATTTCTGAGTATTCAAAGAGTGTAAGAGGCTTCTCCGCTGATATGGGTTAGGTTTAGTAGGTCCCCGGAGAAAAGGGGAAAGAAAAGAGATAGCAGAATTAAGCAATGTAAATATCGGCCGGGATATCGGGCTTATGAAAATGTAGGCTAATATCGTCCGGGGCAACATGCTTAAGGAAATATAGGCAAATATCGGACGAGGTAGCACGCTTAAGAAAATATAGGCCAACACCAGCCGGAATAATACCTTAAAGAAAAGATAGGCTAATACCGGTCAGAGTACATCTTGAGAAGGGTAGGCTAATATCGTCCGAGACAACATGCTTAAGGAAATATAGGCAAATCTCGGACGAGGTAACACACTTAAGAAAATATAGGTCAACACCAGCCGGGACAATACCTTAAAGAAAAAGATAGGCTAATACCGGTCGGAGTACATCTTGAGAAGGGTAGGCTAAAATCAGATGAGGTAACACACTTGAGAAAATATAGGTCAACACCGGCCGGGACAATATCTTAAAGAAAGGCTAGGCTAATATCGGCCGAGATATACCTTAAGAAATAAAGGCTAATATCGGCCAGGATTGTCTGAGCTAGCATATGCGAATATAGACTAATATCAGGCGGATGTATATGATTGTCCGAGAATGAGCAACTACAAGACAGTATAGGATCTATAATATATTATCAGAAGAAAAGGACATGTGTTAAATAAAAATAATAACCTGCCTGTACGAAACCTAGAGTCAATCCCGACCGATACAAAACATAGTATAATATCGGGCTGTCCACAACATAGTAAAGACAGGATAACCAAACAGGGGTGATAAAATATAACTTATAGGATAGGACGGGAATAAACATTTTAAGGATATTTATGAATAGCTTATGAAAATATTTGCTTTATGTAATCGTATAACAGGTTGACTAACTCGGCTAACTCGGCGGAAAGAATGTTTCTAGACTCTTCTACAGGTACTAGACGACAAAAAAGGTACATCTGGGGTACAAAAAAGATTCCTTAAAAGCCATTTTCTACAAGTACGTGGCTTACGTCATCTCATAACAAACTCTAACAAACCGGGGTTCACTTCATGACTACGGAGGTTATATGAAGTGGTATAAAAGGGAGAATCCTCTCCTTTGGCCAGGTATGTTCATGTTGATGCTCACACTCACAACCCTAGTTTTTAACTACTGTTCATCTTCTTCTTCTTCCTAGTTTTATCCACACAAAAGAGAGAGATCACTGACTTGAGCATCGGAGGGCCTAGCCAGGGATTCCCACCCCGGTCTTAGGTCACTGACAATAGTGTTGGTTGGTCTCTTGTGCACAGGAAGCCTTGGAAATTCTAGATCTCGGTTTTCTTCATTAAAGCTTTCCTTTCGTCTTCGGGTCTTTGCACGAGGGAGGCATTCTGTGGTTTCATTCTCCCAGATCCGCTTTGGGTTTCTCGGATCGGTATTCTACATGTATTATTCTTCATCAGTAGTAAGTTTTCTCCCAGCTTTCCATTTTGTCAGGCTTCTCAGACAGGATCAAATTTGGCTCCGTCTGTGGGAACTTCATCTGAATCTGAGACTGCAAGATGGAAGACACTGGAAAATCAAACTTACTCACAATTAGTCATGAAGATCTGGATTTCCTCATCAACACTCATGTACAGAAGGTTTTACAGCAACAACAGCAACAACAACAAGCTCATACTGGAGCTACTCTGCCAGTAGTTCATAATCCGGTAATCTCGACTACTGAACATTGCAGGGGAAAGGAGCTGGAAGAAGAAGATCATGCATATTTCCCTCCGGCCACTGCTTCCCTGACTAAGCACCCTCGAGCTTTCCTTCGTACTCCTTTGGAATAGGGAGGACAAAGGGACTGTATTTTAGGAATCCTCTGGCGAGGCGCCGGACAAATAAAAGCGCAAAGCTAAGTTGATGGTAGCTAGTGATAGCTCGCCGGAAAGAGTCATTTCTCCATTCTCCCAAAGCGTACTGGATGATCTGCTTCCTAAGCGGTATCAAAATCTGTAGATTGGCGAGTACACTGGTATATATCCAGAGGATCATTTGTTGAAATTTGAGAATGTATCATTATTACAACAATTTTCTGACGGAGTAAAGTGCTGAATGTTCCTTACAACTCTCAGAGGAGCTGCGCAACGTTGGTTCAAGAGATTGCCGGAAAAATCTATCCGAAAGTTTAAGGATTTCAAGAAGGTTTTCCTACACCATTTTTCCTGCAACAAAAGATATCACAAAACTCCTTGGAGCTTATTTTCAATTAAACAAGCATCTAAAGAGTCCATCAGAGCCTATATTAAAAGATTCAACCAAGTAGCTATTGATGTGCCCAATGCTACCACGGAAATATTAGTAAGTGCTTTCTCTCAAGGCTTAAATGATAATGATTTCTTTAAAGATCTGGTGAGAAATCCCCCTGCCAATTTCAACTCCTTAATTGAACGTGCCACTGAGTTTATTAATGTTGAAGAAGCTCAGGCTGCACGCAGAAAAGAAGGTACTAATTCTTCTCCTGCCTCTGTTAAGGAGAAAGCCCCCGCTCCTGTTCCTCCACTGAGGGGACCTCTAGTAGTTCATCCGCCCCATCGTCATCCAGAGTATCGTCCACAAGCAGTACAACATGTGGAGATATAGCAAGAAGTACCAAGGAGATGGTGCACTTATCACAAGACTAGCAGTCATCACACAGAAGACTGTTTTGTTTTAAAAAATAAAAGAGCAAATAGGGATTGATATCAGAGACAAAATTACTATCAGCAGCAATATCCTAGGCAGCAAAGTCTGCTCAAGTTAGAATATCGCTCGGTTGAGCCTCAACAAGGTGTAGTACCAACCCCGGTCGGTACGATTCAGGTGCATGAGAAGACTCAACTTGAGGCCACGACCGCCCGGCAAGAAGAGAATAGAAGCAATGTCGCCCGAGGAAATATTAAGATGATCGCAGGCGAGCCCACTGATGGAGACTCCAACAGGGCCAGAAAAGCACACGCACGAAGACTCAAAATCCATGCTGTAGGGTGCAGCATGGAGAGAGCAGCCGGTCCAGAGATCAATTTTGGGCCCAAAGATCTTGAAGGGGTGAAAATACCCCATGATGATGCATTAATAATCAAGGCCGTGATAGCTAATTACACTATTTCTCGTACCTTTATAGATACTAGTAGTTCTGTAAATATTATCTTCAAAAAAGCTTTTGATCAATTGCAGATCGACCCGAGCGAACTTCAACAGATGGTGACTCCTTTATATGGATTCACTGGCAATAAGGTACAACCTTTGGGCCACATAAAGTTGGCCATATCTCTAGGGGAGGAGCCCCTCATGAGAACAAGAAGATCTTACTTTATGATGGTGGATGCCCCCTCCTCCTATAATGTGATACTGGGTCGACTTACCTTAAATGAATTTAGGGTGGTCGTTTCTACTTTCTGCCAGAAAATTAAATTTCCTGTTGATGACCAGGTCGGGGAAGTAAGGGGTGATCAGAAGACAGCTCAAAAATTCTATGTGGAGATTGTCAAAACCAAAGCCAATGGCGCTCGAAAGATTCAGAAAATTGAGGTCAATGCCATTCAAGAGAAGCCATCCGTTCAGGTATATGAGGAAAAGGGAGAGATCCAAATATAGACTGGTCGATTTGGGGCTACTACCTATGTCACGGCCGATCTTGATCCTACGTTGAAAACCGAGCTGGTTCAATGCTTGAGGAAGAATAATGATGTCTTCGCTTGGACGCCTAAAGAAGTCATGGCATTTCTCCTTCAGTAATGAAGCATTCTTTACATGTCTTCCCAGACGCTCGACCTGTCATGCAAAGAAAGAGGAATTTCAGTATTGAGCAAAATCAGATCATCAAGGGAGAAATGGATAAATTGATGGAAGCCGGCTACATCAGGGAGGTGCAATTCCCTAGCTGGCCAGCTAATGTTGTCCTAGTCTCTAAACCAGGAAATAAATGGTGGGTATGTATTGATTTCCGTGACCTCAACAAGGCTTGCCCGAAAGATTATTATCCTCTGCCCTGGATTGATCAATTAGTAGACTCTACGGCTGAATGTGAATATATTTCTATGCTAGATGTCTATCAAGGCTATCATCAAGTCCCTCTTGCTAAGGAAGATCAAGAGAATGTCAGTTTTATAACATCTGAAGGTACTTATTGTTATAATGTTATGTCGTTTGGACTAAAAAAAGCAGGAGCAACTTATCAAAGGCTTATGAATAAGGTCTTCCAGAAACAGATTGGGAGAAATATGGAAATATATGTTGACGATATTTTAATTAAGTCTCTTCAAGCTACTGATCTATGTAGGGATGTAGAGGAGACTTTCAAAACATTGAGGCAATATGGGCTCAAGCTGAACTCGAGCAAGTGTTTGTTCAGAGCAAGAGGTGGAAAGTTCCTGGGGTATATGGTGTCCGAGCGGGGAATAGAGGCCAACCTAAGCAAGGTCAAAACACTTCAAAACATGGAGCCACCACACAATATGAGGAAAGCCCAAAGACTCACCAGCCGGATCACCACCTTGTCTAGATTCATCTCAAGGTTGGCCGATTGTAGCTTCCATTTTTTCAAAATACTCCGGAAGGCTAACAAATTTCAATAGGATGAAGAATGTGACAAAGCTTTCCAGGAATTGAAAGACTACTTGTCCACCCTTCTTGTGTTGGCTAAACCTGTAGTCGAAGAAACTCTCTGGGTATATCTGTCAGCCAATGAAAATGTTGTAGGCTCTGTGTTAGTTAGATAGGAAGGAAAAGAGTAACAACCTGTATATTTTTCTAGTCATTTATTAAAAGGAGCCGAGTGTAGATATACTACACTCGAAAAGTTGGCTTATGCACTAGTGTTGACCGCCCGGAGGTTACGCCCGTATTTCTTAGCACATGCAATTATTGTATTAACCAACAGTACTCTCAAGCGGGTGTTACTTAACCTAGAGGCATCTGGTCGGTTGATCAAATGGACGACTGAACTTAGTGAGTATGACATCCAATACTAACCTCGCTCGGCCATCAAGTCACAAGCTCTAGCAGATTTCATCATAGAAGTTTAAGGTCCTGAAGAAGAAAATACCTAGAAAATTTATGTGGATGGATCTTCAACCAGACAAGGTAGTGGGATTGGCATTCTCCTTATATCCCCAAGAGAAGATAAGCTTCAACTTTCTATTAGGTTGAATTATAGGGCCACTAATAATGAAGCAGAATATGAAGCATTGATAGCAGGATTACAAGATGCTCGGCATGTGAGAGCAGCCCGGGTTTACATTTATTCTGATCCTCAGTTAGCAACCCAACAATTATCAGGTAACTTCGAAATCAATAATGATAGACTCAAGTTATACGCTGAGGCATTTGACAAATTGAAGGCTCAGTTTCAAGAAGTAAATATACAAAAAATTTCTCGAGCTGAGAATCAAGTAGCAGATGAATTAGCTAAATTGGCCTATGCTATAACACCATGGAATTTGGATCGGGCAGTTGAACATACATTGTTAGTATCTTGTATTGAGAGACACGCTGATGTAGAGATACAAGGTGAATGGAGGGCACAAATTATATTATATTTACAGCAAGGTATTTTTCCAATTGATGTTGAACAAGTAAGGATATTTAAGAAGAGGGCTGCTCAATATACTATGATAGGAGAGCAGTTATATAAAAGGGCTTTCTCTAGACCTTTACTTAAATGTATTGGGACAGAAGATATACAATATATCCTACAAGAGGTTCATCAGGGCTCATGTGGCAATCATATAGGTGGGAGGTCCTTGGCCCGCAGAATCTTATTAGCAGGATATTTCTGGCCTACTTTACAAGAAGACGCCGCTAAATTTGTAAGAGTTTATATTTCTTGTCAGAAACATCAGAATATTCCACATCATCCTACACAATTATTAAGAACCTCTATAGTTTCCTGCCCCTTTGATCAATGGGGCATGGATATAGTTGGTCCATTTCCTATGGCAAATGCACAGAAAAGATTTTTATTAGTAGTTATAGATTATTTCTCTAAATGGGTAGAAATAGAACCACTAGCTCGAATTACTGAAGATGCAGTTATTAAATTTTTGTGGAAGAATATTGTTTGCAGATTTGGTATTCCCCATAAATTAGTCTCTGATAATGGAAGGCAGTTCTAAGGAGACAGAATGTTAGATTAGTGTAAAAGTTATGGTATCACTCAAGCATTCACCTCTGTGGCGTATCCACAGAGCAATGGCCAAGCAGAAGTAACCAATAGAGAGATTATCAGAGGTCTAAAAACCAAACTGGATCATATTGGAAGCAGTTGGGTAGATGAATTGCCCAGTGTTCTTTGGGCATATCGTACTACACCCCAAGAAGCTACAGGGATTACTCCTTTCCAACTGGTTTATGGAGGAGAAGCTGTGATTCCTATAGAAGTGGGAGTAGAATTCGACAGAAGACAACTATATGATAATGAAAATGCAGGTAGACGAATTATAGAGCTAGATTTGATAGAAGAGATTCAGGACAAAACTGTAACTCGTCTCACATTATACCGACAACGAATGAGGTAGAATTATAATGAGATAGTCATCCCAAGATTCTTTCAGGTGGGAGATTTAGTATGGAAACGTGTCAAGTCTGCTGACAATGTTAACAAATTGGCACCACAATGGGGAGGACCCTACAAGGTGGTAGAAAAACTTGCATCGGGTTCATATTATCTCCAGGACACTGAAGGAAGAATTCTCGAGCGTCCATGGAGTACAAATCATTTACAACCCTACCGAACTTAACAAGCTCATATCATTTAAGAATACGTCCGAGAGAACAAATCAAATTTACTTGAAGCAGTTTCCCTGCGAACAAATAACAAGTATGCTCATAATTTATGTACTTCATTCAATTTGATAAATACAATGCAGACCAAGTATCGCTCGAAAAATAGACACGGTTTTAATAACATAATGATCACCGGGTAAACCTTCTTACTCTGCTCAAGTAGCTGTTGATCGGGAGCATTAAGGAAGGACCAGCTAGGCTTCCTTAAGAAAATCTCAAAGGCATTAAACCATCACAAGGTTAGTGCTACCATCTTAGTTTTACATAAAGCATAGTCGATCGGGATATCTCTTGAAGTAACTCGAACGGGTTTTCTTGGGAGGAATCGGAGACTTTAAACTATCAAGAGCATAGTCGATCCGGAAATCTCTTGAAGTAACCCGGACGGTCTTCCTGGGAGGAACCGAAGACTTTAAATTATCAAAAGCACAGTCGATCAGGAAATCTCTTGAAGTAACCCGGACGGATCCTCTTGGGAGGAACCGAAGACTTTAAACTATCAAGAGCATAGTCGATCGGGAAATCTCTTGAAGTAACCCGGACGGGTCTTCTTGGGAGGAACCAGAGACTTCAAACTATCAAGAGCATAGTCGATCGAGAAATCTCTTGAAGTAACCCGGACGGGTCCTCTTGGGAGGAACCGGAGACTTTAAACAATCAAGAGCACAGTCGATCGGGAAATCTCTTGAAGTAACCCGGACGGGTCTTCTAGGGAGGAACCGGAGACTTTAAACTATCAAGAGTACAGTCTATCGGGAAATCTCTTGAAGTAACCCGGACGGGTCTTCTTGGGAGGAACCAGAGACTTTAAACTATCAAGAGCATAGTCGGTCGGGAAATCTCTTGAAGTAACCCGGACGGGTCTTCTTGGGAGGAACCGAAGACTTTAAACTATCAAGAGCATAGTCGGTCGGGAAATCTCTTGAAGTAACCCGGACGGGTCTTCATGGGAGGAACCGGAGATTTTAAACTATCAAAAGCACAGTCAATCGGGAAATCTCTTAAAGTAACCCGGACGAGTCTTCTTGGGAGGAACCGAAGACTTTAAACTATCAAGAGCATAGTCGGTCGGGAAATCTCTTGAAGTAACCCGGACGGGTCTTCATGAGAGTAACCGGAGACTTTAAACTATCATAAAGTATATTCGATTGGGAAATCTCTTGAAGTAACCCAGACGGGTCTTCTTGGGAGGAATCGGAGACTTTAAACTATCAAGAGCATAGTCGATCGGGAATCTCTTGAAGTAACCCAGACAGGTCTTCTTGGGAGGAACCAGAGACTTTAAACTATCAAGAGCATAGTCGATCGAGAAATCTCATGAAGTAACCCGGACAGGTCTTCTTGGGAGAGACCGGAGACTTTAAACTATCATAAAGCACAATCGATCGGGAAATCTCTTGAAGTAACCTGGACGGGTCTTCTTGGGAGGAATCGGAGACTTTAAATATCAAGAGCATAGTCGATCGGGTTGAAGTAACCCGGACAGGTCTTCTTGGGAAGAACCGGAGACTTTAAACTATCAAGAGCATAGTTGATCGGGAAATCTCTTGAAATAACCTAGACGGGTCTTCTTGGGAGGAACCGGAGACTTTAAACTATCAAGAGCATAGTCGATCGGGAAATCTCTTGAAGTAACCCGGACGGATCTTCTTGGGAGGAACCAGAGACTTTAAACTATCAAGAGCGTAGTCGATCGGGAAATCTCTTGAAATAACCCGGACGGGTCTTCTTGGGAGGAACCGGAGACTTTAAACTATCAAGAGCATAGTCGATCGGGAAATCTCTTGAAGTAACCCAGACGGGTCTTCTTGAGAGGGACTGGAGACTTTAAACTATCATAAAGCATAGTCGATCGGGAAATCTCTTGAAGTAACCCGGATGGGTCTTCATGGGAGTAACTAGAGACTTTAAAATAAAGCACAACTGATCGAGAAATCCCTTGAAGTAATCCGGACGGGTCTTCTCGGGAAGAACCGAGGACGTTGAACTATTATTAACGAAGTCATGCAGGATTGAGTACCTGATTAAAATATGATAGAGCACAGGACTCTATTGACTCAAATTGATCGGGATTACTGATAACGAGTCTGTCACACTCGTAAATCAAATTAACAATGAATATTCCATGAACCCCTTAACTACACAATCATGTTGTAATAACGAGCCCAAGATCGAACCTCGAGGAACCAACGGTAGGATGTAATCTAGGATTGTGTTTTATTCCTATTTTTGGGGGTTTTAATATGAAAATGGGGGTTTAAAGCTTTAAATCTAAATATATCAAAAGTAAAGCACAACGAATAAGAAATTAATCTAATGCATAAAGAAAACTTAACTATGTGCCAATGATTAGTCCAATACGCATTGTCACACTACGTAATGGATTTCATCTTCAACACAATTAAAACACGAATGAAATAATATGACTCAAATAAAATCTATTCTAAAGCAGAATTGAAACCCTAATTAAAAACTTAACAGCTTAACAATTAAACAAACTCTAGCAAAACTTAAACTAGCTTGCATAAATGAAATTCTAGCTTCCAAACACGAATTAACCTTCAACAAGAATAAGAAATGCTAAATGGCAGTGATAAAAACATAACTAAATCAAAAGAAATATAATCTATCTGTAAGAACAGTAACAAAGTGAAAGAAACCCTAACCGATCCATTCTCATAATCAATACACCAAGCTACACACTCTTGCCATCACACAAGAGTGCCAAAGTCGAGAACATCCAACTCCGGACCTCAGCGGAGAAGCTCTACAGCATATCATCTCAAGGAATGCTCAACAGTGCCGACAAACCACCCCCGACACGCTGTGAACACCTCAAAACCAATCACCGACCCGAAAATGTTGGAAATATGAAAATCTGGTCTCTGGATCTGGATGAAGATGCGGATGATGGATTGTGGTCGGATGAAGCTCAGTAACGCTGGAGGACCACCGCCGAACGTTTCTGATGGGAATCGAAGCTCAGATTTGGGGGAACACCTCCAAATCTGATGGAAACAGAGACTTGCCGAGATAAGAATTCCGCCGGAGAGGACACCCTTCGATGGCTCCAGAAGATCGGGATGGGCTATCGTGAAGCTCTACAATGAAGTTGAAGCTCGAGAGGTTGATTGGAGAAGGAATTGGGGCTGAAATCCGGAAGAAGTCGCGCGCTAGGACGAAGCTGCACGCTGTGGAGGATCGACAACCAGAGCTACTGTAGCTTCTGGGTTTAAATCAGACCCAGATCTGATTGGACGGCTGTGATGCTTTGGAGCTCAATCAACAATGAAAGTTCGCCTAAAATCCGATCCGAAGGTACTGATATTCATCAAGAGTCTGGATCTGCTCTCCCTTAGGTTGGATCGACCAGATCTTCACTGGATGGTTCAAATCTGTCCAATCTTTGATGAACGGTCCATAATGCTCCAAAGCTTGATCTTCTCATTTAAACTCCGATTCGATCCCAATTTCGGTTCAAATAGATCCATATCTAAGATCCTTTGATGCCTACAAAATAAGAATCAAATATTAACATCAAATAACATGAAAAATAAAATAATTTACAATTAAGCCAAAAATAAAGACAATGCATGAAATGTAATGTAATCATGATTTAAATTTATGAAATCAACATCAAACCATGCATAAATAATACAAAATAATACAGTAAAATCATGGTTATTAATTACACGCCCAACTGAAAACTCAAAGGTCGATTCTTCATATTAAATTGGTCGGGATTATACGCTCAACTAGAAGTTGCTAAAATTCTTCATATTAAATCGGTCGGGATTATGCATTCAATTTGAGGTTGATGAAATTCTTCTCGTTCGGGATTATATGCCTGGTTAGATTCAAAATCATCTGGATTTCTTTATAAAGATCATTGGGTATTACATTCCTGACCAGGATTCAAAGTTCAGAGGGAATTCTTTATATATATAATCCTTTAACATTACATTCCCCATCCGAAGTCGCAATCATATGAAGTTCTCTATTTAAAATCGCTCGAGACTGTAGGCTCGGAAGCACTGAGGAGTGTGAAATTCCTTATCTACAGTCAGGTCTGAATAGAGATCAAGGAGTTTATGGAAAGCCTCATTATTCAGAACTATAGGCTCCATGAAGATATCACCAAATGGATAATTCTTATTCTTAGCTCTCATATCACTTCAGAGGAATCAGTAACAAAGACAGCACTTATTCTTGTCCCTCATAAGAGGCGATATCAAGCTAACAAAGGCTAGCAAAGCAAGTAAGTACAAATTTTACAAATATGACAAGTACTTAATTACAAGTCTTTTATTTACAAATATTGCAAGTACTTAATTACAAATATTTTATTTACAAGTCTTTTTGAGTACATAATCATGCCTACCTAAAATCGCCTGTCAAGTCTTGGGGTAACTCATGATTAAGTCTGCGACGATTTATGAACTGAAGGGGAGGTTCGCAGGGTAGATAACCACCTTCCCTCAATTGTTGAATAACACCAGTCACGGAATGGTTGAAAGTTCCTATGACCCAGCGGATATATTCATTAGTGAATGCTGGGGACCTTGGATAAGCTAAGCGCCTGTCCTCCCATCGATCCTGCTCCTGCTCCCTATAACTTTGAAATTTGGTTTGTAGTATGGCAGCTTGGGTTTTGAAAGCATCTCTATCTGATTTAAGATGTTCTATCTCCTTCTGAAGTGAGGATATCTCGGCATCCTGAGCCTTTCTTTGTTCTTGCTCTTGTAGAATAGCAAAATCTCTTGAGGCTGAATCTTGAGCCTGATCAGAAAGAAAGATATTATGAAGCCTCTCTACTTTCTCTAGGACAACGCTTTTATGAGAAATATCTAAGAGAGCCTTTTCTTTCAAAGCGGTTTCCACCTGAAGGCTGGAATGTAATCGGTCCACTCGTAATTCCAAGGTTTTCCTTTCAAGTTCTTTGTTTGCCAATAGCTGCTGCTAATGTTACAGTTCCTTCTTCAGACCCTCTATTTGTTGAGTTTGCATGTCTATCTTCTCTCGCAGTTGAGAAAGCTCAGTGTGAGAGGGAGGAAGATTGACTTTTAATGCCTCCACTTGAGCTTTTAACTTGCTATTTTCCCGCTCTAAAGCAATGAGTAGCTGCTCTAGGTGAAAACTCGAGGTGAGAAACTGAAACAATAATGCGGTTAGTAGGAAATAATAATACGACGACAATATATAATGAAAAACACTTACGATAATAGCTTGGCGACTATGACTGTCAACACGGTGGGACATACTCGTGCCCCTTAATAGTTCTTGGCTATGTTGCCAAGACTCAGCCAAAGGGCCTTGTAGTTGCAAAAAACCATAACAAGGAGGGTCCGAAGCTTGTCCCAGTTGAGAGGGCAAACCTAAAGTCTGCCTAAAAAGAGGTGTGGAGGCAGAAGGAGAAGAGGGTCATGTAGAATAAGAAGGAAGAGAAAGGAGGGGAGTAGTAGAACCGGGAATGACAGAGGAAGAGCTAGAGGGGATGGAAGATGACAGAGCAATGAAAGGTGATTCAGTTATCGAAGCATGGATAACTGATGGTCCTGGACTCAGAGAAGATCTCCTGCAAGGCGTTCTTTTAGCTCGGGGTCTAAGAGCCATAGGAGGCAAGGCCAGGATAAGAGGTTGAGAGGAGGCCGAAGTAGTAGTGGCCATCTGAGGAGCTGCAGTAGCTGAAACGATAGCAGAAGAAGAAGGAATGAGTAGACCCGGTCTTATCATTCTAATAGAAAGATTGGAAATAATGTGGGTAGGGAGCATTGGAGCCTTACCTCTCTCAAAAGAAATAGGTAAAGGAGCAACAGGAGTCTGCACAAAGGTACCAAAAGTGTCATGAAATGGAACATCCTCAGTCAGCCTGGGTTTCTTGAGTATGGTAACAAAAGGTTGTTCCTCTTCCTCTTCCATAGAAGCAATAGCTTCCGCCGCTTGTTCTTCTCTAGATAACAAACCCAAAGTAGAAGCAGTAGGATTGGCTCAACGAGCTTGCAGTAATTGCTCTCCAAGTTTATTCAAAAAAGACTTGGTCATGGTTGTATTATTGTACATGAAAGCAAGTAGAAGAGCATTAGCTGAAACATAAAAATTGGGCATCATTATGCAAAATAATTAACAAACAGCTGATAAACATAGCCTAGAATGTTTATACATACCAAAAGAGACATCCAAGGGAGTGTCGATGCAACTTATTCTAAAGGAAAACATTAAACCCTCTGCAATCAAGGCCGGTAAGCTGAATTTAGCCCCCTTTAGCTTGGATAAGGCAAGAGAGACAGAAGGATCAGTAAGGAAGTTATTAGTGTTAGGAGCCTCGAGGAGATTGTGTATCCAAGCAATAGGAAAAGGAACAAAAGAAGGGAGACGCATAAAGAAAAATTTGTGACGCCATTCCTTCTGAGGAGGAATCCTGCTAAACAAAAGGGCCTTAGGGCGAGGCTGAAATTTAAAGACACCAATATCCACTTGGTGAGGAATGAAGAAGTAGTGAAAGAGACGAGGGGATAAGAGGAAATCTAGTAGTTTAGACACCCCAACAAAACCCACAAGGATAGAAAAAGACTGAGGAATAAATTGATTAAGAGGAATATCAAAATAAAGATTGACATTAGCGAAAAAGGGATGGAGGGGAAATCGGAAACCTTGTAAGGCTTGAGCCTAGAAGATCGATATACTTCCTAAAGGAGGAAGATGCGGACTATCCTGAGGGGTAGGGTGAACTATATAGGAAGGAAAACCGTAGTTTACTTGTAACTCCAACTCCTCTGGCATGGTAAGGCTAGAAGCGCACGAAAGAAACCACGCTGTGGATGAAGTGGCCATGGCGGAACACCAGAAGGGAAGCAAACAAAGGAAGAGGAAGGGATAGTCGAAAAGAAGAAGATAGCATTTTAAACCTTCTTTTCTCTCTCAGGGCCTTATACCCAAAACCCCTTAAATAGGGGAGGAAGAAGAACCGAAAAAAGGAGAAACCCAAAAGTATAGGGATATGTAAAATAATAAGATCAATGACAGTTCGTGTAGAACTTAAGTATAAAAGTGGGTATGGAAAGAAAGAGTATGAATCCAATAAGAAGGAATACCCGGAATGATAACCGTCATAAAGAGGTAATGTCAACGAAGGATGGGATCGAATTCAAAAAGAAAGATGAATCGCACGGAAAAGGTATTAAGTTTGGCGATCTTCCTCGGAAAACGCGACCAGATTTTTCTCTTTCTACACTTGATTCTTAAGAGATCAAAGAGGTATCAGGAAAATCGGTTGGGAATAAGGTTAGTAGGGTGACTTAAGGCCGTCTATGTGATTAACAATAAACCCGGACGATCACAATAGATCGGACTAGATTTAGTTAACTATGAAGAGTTGAACGATATTCGCGGTTATAATAAGACCGACCAAGATTAATAGTATTATAACGTACCGTGCTATATCGGACGGGACTTGGTTAAATACAAAGTAACGGACGATATTTGTTTGCATAAGTATAAATCGACCAGTTATAATAAACTGAGTGATATTAATAATATTATAACGTACCATACTATATCGGACGAGACTTGGCTAAATACAAAGTACCGGATGATATTCGTTTGCATAAGTATAAATCGACCGGTTATAATAGACCGGTCTAGACGGACGATATTATAATATATGAATTAAGGCTTTATAGCAGCAAGTTGGGTGACATTAGACATGCTTGGATAAGATGAATGAAAAGAAGCAAATTTAGTGGTAGAAGGAGAAGTTTAACCTTACACAAACAAGCTAGATTGTCATGACAAGTTCTAGTTAACTTTACAATTATCCAGACTCTAATGAAAAGATTACTCTAGAGATAGTTGAGGAAACAAATCAGCAGGCCTGTCATCCAGGAGCTTGCGTCGGTTCAAGAAGTTAGGAGGAGGATCACGAGACAAGAAGTTTTCTTCTCGCAATTGCTTTACTACTCCTTCAGCTCCAGCGGTATAGGCAGCCAAAATAGATTTTACGATCGACCTGTTGAAGTCTGTAGAATTGATCAAGGTGGTAGCCCGCTCCTTGAAGCGATCGTCTTCACCATTTTTGTAAACCACCAGAGCCGATTGGGAAGACTTCAACTCAGCATCTTTGGTGGAGGCCTCTGTCTTAGCCGTATTCAAGGAAGTGTTTAAGGAAGTTATTTCATCATCTTTCAGACGTAGAGCCTTTAGTTTATCAGCTAATGCAGACTCATAGTCAGACTTCAACTTGCTAGTCTCAGTAATCTACCTCTCTAATTTGGAGGATAACTCAATATTAAGATTTGTAGCCGATTTGAATTGAGTTTGAAGGCTCTCAACTTGAGCTTCATACTATTTTTTGGATTCATCTGAAAGAGTGGCAGAAGACAGCTCAGCAACTTATTGCTTCAGGTTCTCATTCTCAGAATATAAGTTATGCGCTAGGAGAGCTAAACCCATATTGGCCATCCACCACTACGAACATAAGAATGGGTCGTAAAATAGTCACGGATAAATAATAAATAAATAATAGCAAACATACCTTGGTTTCCTCATGCGAGAATTGGTCAATTGTCTTGGAAGGGGGAAGCTCTCCAAAGAGAGTGTGAATTTCCTCTCGAGCAATAGCAAAATAACTTCCCAGTAATACCGGGAGGACAAGAATGGTAGAAGAACTAGTGGAAAAGGAAGAGGTTGGAATAGAAGGGGGAGCAAAAATCAAGTAAGAAGAAAAGGAAGAAGGCAAAGACCCAAATTCTGGAATAGATAGAGGGAAGGTAGAAGAGGCACTGCCAGGGGTAGTACTGCTGGAAGAAGGAGAGGAAGAAAAAAGAAGGGAAGGATATAAATAAGCCAAAGTAGGCTCAGTAGGAGAAGGGGCAGCAGAAACAAAACCTTCTGAGGGTAATTCCTCAGCAGAAAGAGTGAGTCTCGTTTTTGAGGGGGGAGCTCTAGTGAGTTTGCGTCCCGGGCATTTACCAGGAGCAATCTCAGCAAGGGATCTTCCTGAGCTTACAGGGGATGTAAGCTCGATAACAGGAAGGGAAGTGGCTGGTGGAGCAGCAACAACCACTGATGAAGAAGCAACTGGCAAAGAGACAGTAGTAGTTTCTGCAAGAGGACCCTCAGGAACTTCGGGAACCACCTGAGCGCTGGAAGCTTCAGTTAGAGGAGCTGGAACTTCAATTGACGAAGGCTGATTAAGTGCAGTAAGAAGCTCTTGTTCTTTAGCATGAAGGGCAGCTTCTTTTAGACGCAACTCTTCATCAATCAAAGCAGCATAGAAATTTACCACTATACAAAGGGAAGAAAATATTTTAGTTAGTAAAAATTGATAAAATAGGAAACAAAACTTTACCTAAGGAGTCGCGTATCCTGCATTCGATCGGGCTCAAACCAAACAAATACAGAAGATCGCTCCTTAGCCATCTGGTGATAGAAAGACGATGACAGAGCAACTTTTCACAATAAAGAGGAAAAGAAGGATGAAGATGAAATTCCTTGACATCAGGTAAGGGAGGTAGAGAGGATCTCCAAGCATGATACCAAGGAATAGGTCCCAAAAACTTTACAAAAAAGAAGTGAGATTTCCAAGCTTTAAGAGAAGAGGGCATATCATTAAATAGGACCATCTTAGTCTGAGATTGAAAAAGAAAAACACCTGGTTCTGCTACTTTTGGATAAGAAAACATGAAAACATTTTGAGAAGTAGGAGGAATATCAAGTGTGCGAAACAACATGTATATGCCGCACAGATAACGAAAGGTATTAGGCACTAATTGTTGAAGAGGAATGTTGAAATATTGGCTTACATCGATCAAAAAAGGAGGAATGGGAAACCTTAAGCCCCCTATCAACTGATCCCTAAAGAAGGTTACACAGTTAGCAGGAGGGCGATAAGGATGTTCATCTGGGTTAGGAATTATGATGCCATATTCCATAGAAATCTCATACTGCATATGAATGGAAAGTTGAGCATCCTTGTCGAAAGAGGATGAAATTTGAGTATACCAAGGAGCAATCGTCCCTTCAGCCATAGATAGAAGTAAGGGTTATCGGAATGACAGATTACTTACTGGGAGCTAAGAAAGATGATCACTGGAAGACGGTGAGCACGAGGATTGATCAAAGATGGCAGCAAAGAAGAAACGCCAAGGTAAGGAAAAAAGAACAAAGTCGACAAGAAGATGAAGGGTTTAGGGTTGAACGAACATATGGCCACCGTTAGATCAGAATGCCTTTTATCAACAGACACCGTTGATTATAGAAAGGTGCAAACACTGGTGTTACGAGAGAGAGAGAGAGAGAGGACACATGTCATATAACCATAAATAGGCATTTATGATGGATACGACAAATCGAATCGTGTAGGGGTTGGTGGCGCCTCATCATGCGCCTCCAACATTTTCTTACCGTTGAAGAACCAATCATAATCAAGGAAATTCTGAAAAGACGTGGTTTACTATGTGCAATAAAAAAGGACGGACTGGATTTGACAAATCCCGGGCCGAAAACGGAAAATATGAAATAATAATAGTCAATCATGTGGGAAGCAATGCTTGAATTAATGTAACTATAGTAGACAGGATAATATTAAACGGGATAACAACGTTTATGATATATAAGTCAATTTTGGCCGGGTCATTGCGTCTATTCTTATAAACCAGAAGGATTCAAGAAAGTCGCCCAGTTCGATACAAAAGATCGTTCGATTTTACACTTAGAACATGATTAGATACATAACATTACATTTTCCTCTCAAAACATTAAACCTCAAAAGGTCAACAAAAGTTATAAACATGAGCTCTCAGACTCCTTAGAAAACTTCAACCCCACTAAGGACAGATTTTACGAAGGCATGAAGGAAGCTTGCCCGGGTTGAAGAAGTGGACATGTTTTACCTGGACGAAGGAAACTATGAAGCAGAGTGGTCTCATGAATAAGAAAGCACAAACTTGTTCATAACCTCTCCAACATGTGATTGAAAGGTCCACCTCCCCCCTGAGCCTTTTGAACTCTAATTCCAGAACACCCACCTTAGCCTAAAACCGAAGCAACCTGGGCTGCGATGGCAACACTAACTGATCACTAATAGCATATCGGGTCATCAAGCCTTTCCACTTTGGGGTGTTACGCTCTGGATCCTGACAAACTTTATTCTTTAAGGTCGTTCCTGACCTTGTTTGAAATTGGATGACCGACAGAAATACCTCTAACTCTCGTGCTTGAGAGTTAGCTAGGTCTGGAGTTTGAGCGGCTTCATTCATAAATCCTATCTTCGCCAACAAAGGTTGCTCCTAGAGAGAGAGATCTAAAGCCATACTCTCGGTAAGAGAGGACAAGCAAAAAGGAAAAGAACTGAAGTGATTGGAGAAAAAAGGAAGGATCACAGCCCTATTTAAAGGGTCGAGGGACTCAAGGGATCACTATACTTGGGTTCACGGGATTGCTGTACCAGAAGCCACGAGGACTACTGCAGAAAAAGTCATGAGGCTACTGCAGAGACCATGGCAGGTACATGATAAAAAATAGGCAAAGAAACAAAAACTAGACTTAGGTCTAGTCAGTCGGCTACACCTCCTTCGACTAGACTTGGAAGGAAGGCTAGTGATATGAGTTAGGTTTAATAGGTCCCCGGAGAAAAGGGGAAAGAAAAGAGATAGCAGAATTAAGCAATGTAAATATCGGCCAGGATATCGGGCTTAAGAAAATGTAGGCTAATATCGTCCAGGACAACATGCTTAAGGAAATATAGGCAAATATCGGACAAGGTAAAACGCTTAAGAAAATATAGGCCAACACCGGCCGGGATAATACCTTAAAGAAAAGATAGGCTAATACTGGTTAGAGTACATCTTGAGAAGGGTAGGCTAATATCGTCCGAGACAACATGCTTAAGGAAATATAGGCAAATCTCGGACGAGGTAACACACTTAAGAAAATATAAGTCAACACCGGCCGGGACAATACCTTAAAGAAAAAGATAGGCTAATACCAGTCGGAGTACATCTTGAGAAGGGTAGGCTAAAATCAGACGAGGTAACACACTTAAGAAAATATATGTCAACACTGGCCGGGACAATATCTTAAAGAAAGACTAGGCTAATATCGGCCGGGATATACCTTAAGAAATAAAGGCTAATATCGGCCAGGATTGTCTGAGTTAGCACATGCGAATATAGACTAATATCAGGCGGATGTATATGATTGTCCGAGAATGAGCAACTACAAGACAGTACAGGATTTATAATATATTATCAGACGAAGAGGACATGTGTTAAATAAAAATAATAACTCACCTGTACGAAACCTAGAGTCAATCCCCACCGATACAAAACATAGTATAATATCGGGCTATCCATAACATAGTGAAGACAGGATAACCAAACAGGGGTGATAAAATATAACTTATAGGACAGGACGAGAATAAACGTTTTAAGGATATTTATGAATAGCTTATGAAAATATTTGCTTTATGTAATCGTATAACAGGTTGACTAACTCAGCGGGAAGAATGTTTCTAAACTCTTCTGCAGGTACTAGACGAGAAAAAAGGTACATCTGGGGTACAAAAAAGATTCCTTAAAAGCCATTTTCTGCAAGTACGTGACTTACGTCATCTCATAACAAACTCTAACAAACCGGAGTCTACTTCATGACTACGGAGGTTATATGAAGTGGTATAAAAGGGGGAATCCTCTCCGTTGGCTAGGTATGCTCACGTTGATGCTCACACTCACATCCCCAGTTTTCAACTACAGTTCATCTTCTTCTTCTTCCTGGTTTTTTCCACACAAAAGAGAGAAATCACTGACTTGAGCGTCGGAGGGCCTTGCCAGGGATTCTCACCCCGGTCTTAGGTCACTGACAATAGTGTTGGTTGGTCTCTTGTGTGCAGGTAGCCTTGGAAGTTCCAGATCTCGAGTTTCTTCATTAAAGCTTTCCTTTCATCTTCGGATCTTTGCACGAGGGAGGCATTCTATGATTTCATTCTCCCAGATCCGCTTTGGGTTTCTCGGATCGGTATTCTACAGGTATTATTCTTCATCAGCAGTAAGTTTTCTCCCAGCTTTCCATTTTGTTAGGCTTCTCAGACAGGATCATCCGCCTTCAACGAAGGAGACTTTTTTAGTACTTTCATTTGGCTTGGATTAACAACCACATAGATTGTAACCAAATAATTTCTTAGCCTATTTTATTTTAGTTGTTTAATTTCTTTTGTTATAATTGTGTTACTAATCTAAGTTGGAAGATCTAGAAAGGTTATTTATTTATTTTTATATAGGCAATTCACCCCTCTTGCCGGTCCAACTGCACCAAGACCATCAACATGACTAAGTAAGTCATGAATACAAAGTAAAGGAAGAAATTACAATTTCCATTGTAAATAGTTATCATGGTCAAGTTTAACGGAAAAAGAAGAAACCACATGAATAGAGAAAAAGGTATTTTGTAATGACGAAGGGATCTCAGTAGAATTAAAAGAAGACGTTTTTTTGTTTTTTTGTGTTTTTTTCTATTTTTTTCTCTCTAACAGAATGGGAAAAAAATAAAAACAAAAAAATAAAACAAAGTACCAACTCTGCCTAAAAGTCAATATGCTTATTTATACAATTTATCCAAATAATAATAAAAAGATTAAATATAACATATAATTATAATCATAGTAATGAATAAAATAGATTTGAAAATATTATTTCTGCTATTTGATTCATGTATTCATGTCGATTTTTTGATACCAAATATAATAAATCTCAATCGACTGAAATCAATTCGTTATTATTTTCCATTATGTCATTACCTTGTATTACCCAGTAAGTACCTCAACATCTGATTCTGGTGATGCAACATGAGCGAGAGAATGCTATCCCGAATCCGATTCTACAACAACCTATTGACGAGAGGGAAGTCTGAGGCCTTTGCTTACCAAGCCCAAAGGTAAGTTCGCTCCAGGTACTAAGGTAAGTCTGAATCCACCGAACCCACAACGTGTTCTTCTTCCGCTCAATTTCTAGAGTGCAGTGCCTAGCAGTGCTGAATTCCATGCCCAATGATCGCGAACACCATAGTCCCCTTCTTTTGGTAAACACATGATAGCCCAAGAGATCGGATAGTATCAAGAAGGATTTGCAGATGACGTACATCTTGTCAATATCCCCACACAGAACCGACAGTATGGAAAGCCAAAAGCACTCAACGTCCTGTAAAATTGTCTAAACCAACTCCAATTTTCTAGCATAGGGCAGTGTATGTTTTGACTTGCCCATCTATCAACGCTCCATAGTTGGATGTACAAAGCTTCTCCATTGCTAGTGGAATGAGAGAAAATCTCCCTTGCTGGAATCTAGTGAGCTCCAGAAGTCTTTCCTTTGTTTGTAAATTAATTAATCGCAACAAGATATAATATGGATTTCTTGAAACAACTGCAAGCACTCAGCAATCAAAGTGATTGTAGACTCATCCGCCCTCTCAAACAATAGAAAATCATCCGCATACACTAAATGAATGATATTTGTAATAGCACACATTGATGCAGATGAAAACCCGACTGAGCCATCGCTTCTTCTTGTAGAAGGCGAGAGGCCACTTCAATACATAGCCCAAACAAACCTCATTCTCTTCTACTGCACCATTAAGGTTCACCAAGTAAAAAGCGGTCGTGACACATTCAACAATCATAGAACTGCAAAAACTCGAATCCATGTAGTGTAATCTGCTAAAACCCCAGTCTACAATGTCAAAAGATCTAATTTAAGCATACACCTTGGAGATACTCGCTTTTGAGAATACTTGCACAATATGAATGTTTTCCACAACCAATCTACCATGAACGAAGGCCACCTATGCTGGATTCAATAAGCTATCATTGTTAACCGCGCAGCCAACCTTTGGAGATCACCTTGCACACAACTATGTAGAAAAATATTGGTCGGTGACTTGTGGGGCATGAGTAGACTTAGGAACGAGCACAATGAGAGCTTGATGACATTGCTCCAACAGACAACCAGTTGAAAAGAATTGCTAAACATCTTCCTGAAAATTTATTTCAATAGTCTCCCAATGTCCAATGCAGTCTCCTTAAAATAGGAGATAAAATATTTATTTATTTATTCTATAGGATGCTCAGGACTCGAACCTAGATGGAGTAGATATTTTCACCGAGCACTAGTGGTTGTGGATAACTGAATGAGTACTTGAATGTTCTAAAAATTGTACCTCCAATTCTCTTCGAAGTAGCTCCACTTATTTTCTCATATAGGTAATCTCTTAAGAGTATTCCATATTACTCTACTGGATCATTAAAAGTCGTATGCTCAACATCCATCCTTCACTGATCCATTAGGTTATTCCCCCATAGTGAGCAACTTTGTCGGTGCAATTAGGTTGTCCCTTTGAACCTAGTTCTTGGGATCTCTAGTCTACATAGGTTGAGTTTCCTTTGCACGACCATTTCTCATCTGCATCATGCTCATCCCCCGTGATGAATTTGCATCTAATTTATGTTTACCCCTTTGGTTAGCGGATCTGCTAGGTTATCCTTTGACTTCACATAATTAGTAGTGATAACTCCCATTGAGAGTAGTTGTCTAATGGTACTATATCTATGACGAATATGTCTTGACTTACTATTATATAGATAGATATATGTCCGACCAATTGCTGATTAACTATCATAATATATGCAAATTGTCGGCACTAGTTTCAGCCATCTAGGAATATCATCTAAGAATTGTTGTATCCATTCAGCCTCTTCACCACATTTGATAAGAGTTACAAACTCAGATTTTATTGTGGATCTAGTAATTATGATTTTCTTAGAAGATTTTCATAAAATGGATGTACCTCCCAGAGTAAATACATATCTACTTGTAAACTTAGAGTCTTTTATGTTAGATATCTAACTCGCATTGCTATATCCTTTGATCATAGTAGGATATCTCGTATAATGTAGTCCATATTCATGAGTATACCTTAAGTATCTCAGTACTATTGTTATCCCTTTTAGTGCTCAACACTAGGATTATTTGTGTATCTACTTAGTTTAATTATTGCATAGGCTAAGTCTGGTCGTGTACAACTCATCAAGTACATTAAACTTTCAATTACTCGAGAGTACTCTATTTGAGAGATACTTTCTCATCGATTCTTTGATAGATGTTGACTTATATCTATCGACGTTCGTGCCAACATAATATCACCCTTAGTGAATTTCTCAAGAATTTTCTCCACGTAATAAAACTGACAAAGAACAAATCCTTCTGTTACTTTAATAATTTTGAATCCTAGAATCACATGAGCTAGGCTCATATCTTTCATGCCAAATATTGAGTTGATCTCCACCAGAGAACAGACCTCCTCCGGGTGGTCCATCTTTAATGAGTGGTAGACCCATTCATTTCCCACCCCCTTCCCTCGCCTGTCCTCGTAAGTTAAGTTTCATTGAGGACAATGAAATGTTCAAGTCTAGGGGGTTTTTATATACAGTTGCATTTTGCTTTCTTAGTTTAGTTGTACTTTATTTTCTATCATGTTTTGAGGCATTTTGAGTTACATTATCCACACTATTACTGTTGACTTGTCTAAGAGTAAACTTCTAGCACGATCATTATCTAGAGGTCATGAGTTACAGTTCTTAGTGTCAGTATATTTAATGAATTATCTTTTCTATCTTCAATGAAACAAAACAAACATATCATTTGTTTGATAGCAAAAACTTTTCGCACTTTTATTATTTAGATTCATGTTGATAGGTTATGAGTGCTAGTATGTTTGGTGATATATTATTCTCTATCATCAATAACAAGACGTAAGCATTGTTTTTCATTGAAAGAATTTGATTCTAGTCTAGCTCGAAGATCTCTATACACCTTGCCTTATTTTGATAGTTGAAAGTTCTGAAAATAGTCATGATTTATTAGATTTGATGAGTACTTGAATTCCCATGGTGATTTCTTAACTACATCTTGGTTATTAGATTGTTGCTCGAAATATTAAAACTCATTTGAAAAATAGTAATCCCACTAATTGCATCATTACTAATGTGCAATTGAAAAAAAGGGCATATGAAATAAGGGATCGAAAAAAATTTGTTGTCATGAGTGGAAACTAGTTGTTTGTCCCTTTGAGACTGAGTTAGGTTACTGAGGAAATGAACACTAGATTTCTTTTTTTATCGAGCACATTCTTTAGAACTTGGGTAGATCTAAGATAGATGAACCAAACAATATTTGCTACTGGGAATAAAAGGAAAAAATGGTTCAATGATGACTTGACTAAGACTATGAATTGATACTTGAGAAATCTAGACCACGATTTGCACGGAGAACTCATTCTTAGGCTAATGAAATCCATTTTTGATCATTCTCATTATTAAAATTGTTTGATAGAGTTTAACTACTCACCAAGGATTATGATGCACTTCTACACAAGCCTCTATACAGAAGAATTTTGCTTGATAACAATCAAGGGCTTTATTATAGATCATTCTTGATTATGCTCGTTAGTTTCACTAGCTTGATAAAATTGAATAAAATAACTAAGGATACACGTTTTTAGCTCATGAATCTAGATTACAGAGTTTGCTTGAGGACAAGCAAAGGGTTATGTTTAGGGGTATGATGTACATAGATTATATATGTTATTTTGTATTATTTAATACACATCTTTCTGTATTCATTACCTGTGATCTATGATTTTGCACCCTTCATCATAATAATTTTAGCACAATTACTATTTTACATCCAGAGATCTACTCAATATTTGTTTTCACTTTTAGGGGCAGTTTGGAGCAGAAAAGGATGCTAAAGATGAAAAAGAAGATCATTTGAGAAGACCATGACCCAACCTTGTCTATCCCGAGGAGAGAAAAACAAGGATTGGAGTGCCCAAGTCATTTCAGATGTAAATTGGGCTTGGTCATACCTTGAAGCACGACGAAAGAAGGAATGAAGGAAGAGGTCGTGCCAAATGGCATAGCCAAGAAGAGGACAATTGTAGAAATGGTCCTGGCCCTGCCAAATGGCACAGCCAAGAGTTGCCCGTGCCTTTCTCTAGAGCAGAATCAGCCTTGGTCATGCCTTGAGGCATGACCATGCATCCGAAGAGAAGGTTTAAAGGTTTGGTCATGCCAAATGGCACAACCCAGAAGGCAAAATAGAGCATGCTCATGTTCTGGCTGCCCCATATGGCACGTCCAAGCTTTTTGAACAGAGCCAAGTTAGCTCTGGTCGTGTCTCTAGACATTCCAAGAATTTAGACACAGAAATGGTCGTGCCAAATGGCATGTCCAAGCTACTTGTGCTAGAGACAAGCTGGCTCTGGTCGTGCCAAATGGCACGACCAAATGACCAGGCAGCATTTTGGCCATGTCTCTAGACATGACCACCCCTTGTCCTTATCTCCATAAAAGGGGTACTTCATTTCCTTGCTAGAGGAGGAAGATTTAAGGTGATAAGGGATCATCTAGGTCAAATCCTTGCACTCGAAGGCGTCATCTGGGCGATCCGAGGCTGTCCTACTTGTTGGAGCAATCCCAATGGTCCGCGGGACCATGTGTTTTGGTGTTTGGGCAAAGGGTTTAAGTTAGGTTTACCCTCGTTATTTGATATGTGTACTTGAGTTGTGCAGGACTGCAGGTGACACATGTGACTCAGGTTGACGGCTTCGGGTCCGGTGAAGGATGGAGCATCTGAGGGACCGTGGACAAGGCAGCAAGGACAAGGGCCGAGGGAAGCGACTTCGAGGCATACGCGAAGGATGACATTGGGGACGAGCCGCGGGCTTGGATGCATCCGAGGGACGAGAGCCAAAGGAAGTAGACTTGAAGGCAAGAGGTCAAGGCTGCAAAGAAGAGTCAAGTGAGTCGTGAGGGTCCGAGTGCGAGAGAAATGTACTCGAGATGGGAAACCCTAAGTTTAGGGTTGTACCAGTCGACTGGTACTGGAGCCAGTCGACTGGTGGTGAGCATAGAAGCTTTCTGTGCCCAAAACGGTTGGGACCAGTCGACTAGTCCAGGGACCAGTCGACTGATAGATAGCCGTTGAGAGAGACGTTGGGTTGGCACCAGTCGACTGGTGCAAGGACCAGTCGACTGGTAACGGGCAAATCAGCAAGGCTGATTTCCCCAAGCTCTATAAGAGGGAGCTTGGGATGGCCGGTCAACCTCAGGAAATTAGACTTGGTTAAAGCCTAATTAGTAGTCATCTAGTGCTCTAGCAATCCAAGTGTTCTTGATCGAGTTATGGCGAGGTTTCTCCACCGACAAGGAGGATTGTGCTAGCCGGAGTTTCCGAGGACTAATCCACCGACGGATTGAGGGATCGTCCACCTTACGGACAGCCGTGGAGTAGGAGCATCATCTCCGAACCACGTTACATCGAACGTGTTAGCGTTTTGGTTTGCATTTCCTTTCCTTGTCTTGTATTTAGTTTAGCTTGTTTGTTTTTATTTGTATTCCGCTGCGCAAGCTAACAATAGTGTAGGAAGCTAACGATTTGGGGGTGCCGTCTATCCAACCCCCCTTCAAGATGGCCACCGATCCTCCAACACTACTACTCCATCCTCATCGACACTCCAAGATCGGCATCCAAGGGCTTCACACGACATCAAGGATAAGTTTTTCCTTCCCTTCCTTAGGGTTCTTGAAAATCTTATGTATTTGAGTCCTTGAATTATAGATTTCTAATTATGGAGTAGATTTCTATTGTTCTAGGACATAGGAAGTAATTATAATGTGTGGATGTCGTAAACTCTATTGAATTGCCAATTTCCTTGATTGATGATGCTTGTATGGCACTTATTCTTTTTGATGAAATGCTAGCAAGTAGGCTTCTCTTATGAGTATGAATTTATCTATCTAGATTGCATATTTGTATGCATAGATCTTATTTCTGAGTTAGATACATTATTGTGTGTCTAAATCTGGGACTGGGCATAAACCTGAATCTTCATTGAGTAGATGCATAAATTATTGTCCCTTTTAAGTGTACGCTCAGATATAGCTCGACATGGCCTTAGGATACTTGTTTAAAGTTAAGTATCTAAGGCAACTATCATTCTATATGGAACGTAATCTCATAAGGGAATTCTATGTATGACTAAGTCTATCACTTGACCTAATGGACTTTTCCTAATATATACGATGCAAGTGACCTACGTAATCTAGAGACGTACACGCAGGGGAGGCCTTGTGATAGGAGGTACTCTACTGAAAACCCGGACTCTCTAGGCTACTTCAACACTTGATGGCATACTTGGTTACTAGCATGGGAAATACTTTGATACATCATTTTGGAATGGTATTTGGTAGTAGTTTAGACTATCCTACAAACATACAAGTGGAGAATTAGGAAAAGACGTATTCATAACACAACATTCACCATTACAATGAAACCCTCGTCCTAGAACATCTTCTGAATTAGGACTTCCTCAGTTATCTTTCTTTTACTTTTCATATCGTAGTTAAAACCCTAAAACAACGATTATCAATTGTTGTCTAGCTAGATTCAAAGTATAAAAACAATTAGTATTTAATCATCAGTTCTCATGAGATCGACTTATATAAATTTTATTACTTAACAATGACTGTGCACTTATGGTAACACATCAGTTGACCGCACACATGCTTAGAGTTTACTCCTCCAAGTCTTTTCATTACCTAGGGTTACCTCCCCTTAGGGGTTGCTCAACTTCACTCACTAGGACTTTGATTGTTTAGCTTCACTCACTAGGACTTCCACCACCTAGCTTCACTCACTAGGGCCCAACTTCATTCACCAGAACTTCCACTACCTAGCTTCACTCACTAGGGCCTGGCTTCACTCACTAGGACTTCCACTACCAAGCTTAACAACCTAGGGCCCGGTTTCACTCACTAATACTTCCACTACCTAGCTTCATTCACTAGGGTCCTACTTCACTCACTAGGACTTCCACTACCTAGTTTCACTCACTAGGGCCTAGCTTCACTCACCAGGACTTTCACTACCTAGCTTCACTTACTAGGGCCCCTCTTTACTCACCAGGACTTCCCCTTGTCTAACCTTTAGTTAGGACTTACCGTTGCTAGTCATCTATTCTTTACTAGACTTCTCTCTTCCAAACATCAAGTTCTGTTTGGATCAACACTTGGTCAAACTAATCAGACTTAGGTACATTGTCAAACATCAAAACCCTAGAGGTCGATTACACTAACATTTGTCTATTATACTATCTCATGTTTTTATTTTCTTTGTTATATTTTATTTTCATTTGTACGTGAACTAAGTACATATTGACCATTATTGTGTTATCTAGGAGTTTTTATTAATGTAATTTATTGGAAATAGACAAAATTCATAATGAAAGAAGTTGGATGTATAAAAAGAATTTACTTGACCGTCGGGTATGACTGATGAGTTTATGACTGGGTTGACCTAATTTTTAAATTTTGCATCTAGTAATATTGGAATGTTCATTCATATCAATATGGTTTACAACTAACTCATTATATCTTTGGTGTCTTAGTGCCCTATTGAAACGAGTGACAAAATCCATCAATGATTTTTTATTTGAGATGTACTTCTTAAAAAATGAATGTAACCTTTTAAATCTTTGACTACTTGACATTCCAGCACCAAATACATGTCTACAATATACTGTACCCACTTATTTTGTAATTCATACATCAGTGACAACTAATCATTTTTCTCCAAGTTAATACACTTGATAAACTTTTCCCATGATTTCTCAAAATCATCAGGTGTTATAGAATTTGCAATGACATTCTTTATTCTTTGATAGTGTTTTTAAAAAGTCAAAAGGTGTAATTTATCTAGAAATTTATTCAATACGTATTGATATACTATTTAAGAACTTCTTAAGCAACCAAACAAAAGACTTAATTTTCACATCACTTAGAAATCTGCAACCAAAAATAATTATCTAATGATGATGATTAACTCCTACAAATAGTGTTGAAATCAAGTCATATTTGTTGGTGCTATATGTTGTATTCAATACAACTACATCACCAAATACACTATATGCCCTCCTTGATACATGATCAACCCAAAAATATCTACTAAATCTATCATCTAAATCAATCTCGTAATCAAATAAAAAGAGCTGAATTCTTCTCTTGCTTAGATGTAAATAACTTGATCAGTGTTTCGGCATCAATACCCGTTTGTTCATCTATTAGATTTTTTTTAAAGTTTCTAATATCTCTTTATGTGCAATCTACCATGATCCTGTCTGAATGCTAGGGAGATGGCACGCTGGCTCCGGTGGATGATTTGTTGATGAATAGAAGACTTTTCAAGATCTGAAGAAACTTCTCAACGATCCCGTGCACAATCAGATGATTCAACAAAGTGTTAGTGACCCAAGACCGAGGTGGGGATCCCTGGCTAGGCCCTCCGATGCTTAAGTTGGTACAATTTCCAAAAGGTGGATGAAGAACAATAGAGAAAGTGCTCGAACGAAAGTAGGGTTCAGATGCAGATGTTTACATACCTTGCCAGTAGAAAGGATCCCTCTTTTATACCACCTCATATAACCTCCATGATCGTGAGGTGGTCCCCGATATGTTAGAATTTGTTAGGTGATGGAAAAAGTATAACCTGGGCATCGTGCAATAACTATCCGAGGAATCTTTTATCTATCCATTGATGTACCTTCTTTTGTCATTTATGCTTCCCACTATTACTGAGGCGGTTTGAGGAAATATATAGTCATGAGTAGCTGGCTTATAAGAGACATATTATCCTTCCAAGAAGGCTATAAAAGCAAATTTCCCGACAAGTTTTGATAAGCTATTAAGATGTTGTCAGATGTTGTCTGCTGAGTATATTCCGGCTGGTCTATAAGGTTGGCTGTATTGCTTTGCCATTATATCAATCTGCTCTGTCATATGATAAATACTGCAAAGATCTATTCACAAATTAATATAGTGCCCACAGTGTGCCAAAAGTTCATTTGAGGAGCCATATGATAAAGACTATATGTTAGAACTGTATTTTAGGAGGAATATGCCTTCAAGTAATCCAAACCCGGTCGACTTTCACCCGACCGGATGTACACAAAGAGTTTTATATTTGATCGGCCTTTATTTGACCAATTGTGTATTAAAAGTTCAATTAGGCTAAGTGTCCTTAATCTCACCCGGTCTTTGCTAGGCTGAGCGTACACAGAAATCCTTATATTCGATCAACCTTTATCCGGTCGCGTGCCTATTAAGTATTTTAGAAGGCTAAGTATCCTTAAGCCCGCCCGGTCTTTGGTCGTCTGTGCGTACACAGAAAACCTTATATTCGTTTGGTCTTTATCTGACCGCATGTCTATTAAGTACTTTGGAAGGATAAGTATCTCTAAGTCTACTCGGTCTTTCCTCGGTCGGGCATACACAGAAAATCTTATTAAGTGCTTTAGAAAGCTAAGTATCTTTAAGTCCACCTGGTCTTTGCTCGGCCGAGTGTACACAGAAATCCTTATGTTCGATCGACCTATATTCGGCCGTGCACCTATTAAGTACTTTAGAAGGCTAAGTATCTTTAAGCCCGCTCGGTCTTTGCTCGGTCGTGCGTACACAGAAAACCTTATATTCACTCAACCATTATCCAGCTGCGCGTCTATTAAGTACTTTGGAAGGCTAAGTGTCTCTAAACCCGTCCAGTCTTTACCTGGCCAAGAGTATAATGGAAGCCCTATGTTCAATCGACCTTTGTCTGGCCGAACATATATTAAGGGCTTTATAAGGCTAAGTGTGTTTAGAGCTCGGGCATCCTTTCCTCCGGCTAAGCCCCTTTGGACCTAGTTGACTACTTGACTGATCGGGTACATTATTTCTTGAATTATAGGGTAAAATACTATAATTCTTATGTTCAACAAGATCTATGGTCAGTCGGACCTATCCGAGCGTCTTGCATCAAAGCCACTTAGGCAAGACCTGAGAATTGGGTGATAAACAGAATCAGATGGAGATTGCTTCCCTATTCTAACTTTGATCCTCACATCACCTTGACCCGGACCTCCACTTCATCTACGGGCCCTGTTCGATATAACCCGTATCACTAGCCTTCCTTTCAAGTATAATCAAAGGAGATATAGGTGACTGACTGGACTCAAGTCCTATTTTTGCCCACTCACCTTCTCACTAGGGTTGTTCAACAAATCATACCCTAATTTGTGTCTTATACCCTTGGTGATTTTTTCAAAAATTACCTATTGATAACTAACTATTTTAGAAGGAATGGAGTACCAAGGACCAGTGAAAAAATCACTTGGGATGTAAAAGACGTCACTCATCACATCCCTCATAAATGCTCATTTATGGGTGGATGCCAATTGGCATCACTACTCATTTTCTGCAATGTTTTCTGACATTCTCCGCTTCATAAACTGTGATGGCATGTCCAACCTCACAAATCAAAAACCCCCCTTAATCATGTCATTTTAATCTAGTGGTGACGATAAAACTCCCTTTTATAAAACCCTAGCATGTTGTGGGTTCTTTACACTTCATCCTTCAGCTTCTTGAGTTTGCTTTCTCCGGTGACCTTCCTTCTTCCATCTACTCTTTTTGGCGACCCTTCTTTCTTCCCCAATCCTCTTACTCTTGAATCCCAGACAACCCAATAAGTTACTCACTATTTATCTAAGGTTTGTTCTATCATGGCTCAAGAGTCCTTCGCCCCGTGGTATGCCTCTATTTCTTCAAGCTTTGATGCCTCTGATCGAGATTACCTCTATTTTAGATATGAAATCCCCCATAATTATCGCATCCATCTTCCTTCTCCAAACGATCATCCTCGCCTTCCTCTGGATAACCATATTACTTTCTTTTCTGATCAATTAATGGTTGGTCTGTGTTTTTCCATTCATCCTTTTTTGTCGGCAGTAAGCCAATACTTCCACATTCCTTTGTAACAATTTGTGCTGAACGCTTTCTGATATATGTGTGGGATGTTTATGTTGTTTCGTCTATTCGGTATTCCTCCTATCCTCATAATCTTTATCTATTTGCCTATCCCAAAAAGTTAGATTATGAAGTTTTACTCTTCCAATCCCGACCAAAAGCGATCTTCTTTGAGGAGATGTCATCCTCAATCAAGGGTTGGAAATTTCACTTTTTCTTCTTAGAGATGTCAAATCCCGCTACCTGATATGTTAATTGGCAATCTTCCTTTCCTCCTCTTCCTGACCCTACAAAACTCAAGCAAGATTCAATCTTCATCTCTCATCTTCCCAAGCTGAGTAAACAGTGTTTTAACATCCATAAATGGTTAAAAGAGAGAATTCTATACCTTTTTGGTTTGAGCCCTGTTCAAAAGAGATTTTCCTGTCCCTTTAGTAAGTTTTAACAATTTCAATACCTATACTATCTCTAACTAAGGTATTTTTATTTTGTGCAGTGGATGCTCTACTTTTGTCCTTGATCGATAAATCAATCGATCTAAGAGCAGGAGAGCTTCAGGCTAAGGAACAAGAGCTATTGGCCAAGCAGGGTTTACCATTGCCCCTCCCCCCAACGAGGTATCTAGAGATTGCCCAGCTGAGGTGGCCACAACTACTGCACCTATGGAGTTGTCTTCAAATCCTACTCCAATAACTACAAGCCCTTCCTCAAAGAAGGAGGCTTTGCTAAAGGGGAGACGCAAGAAACGCAAGCTAACCCTTGCCACCTCTCCTAAAAGGCAAGCAATTTCTATTTCAGTGGATCCTGCCCGAGAGAATATAAGAGAGCTTTCTCCTGAGCCGACATTATCTGCCCTTTATCCTACCCTCTCAACTCCTACTCCTCCCCGAACTCAAGAGGACATTTCTCTACCCGACTGCTCTTCTAATCCAATTCTCTCTTTATCTCCTGGCCTGGAGACTACTTTTGTTATCTCGAAATGTCCTCCCTAATCCTCAATCATTTTTTCTTTACCCTATGCCCAAACTTTAATTTTTTCAGCATCTCTTCTTCCTTCTACCCTCCCAACATTATTGGGAGGTCATTTTATAGATGCCTGGACAGAGACCAAAAGCAGGCTCAATGAACTCACACCTACAGAGTTGGCAAACAAATTTACCTATGAGCAAACTAAGGTATTATAACTTAATCAACTATCCATCACCTATCTTGAATGCTCCTAACTAGGTTTATCTTTCAACATTGGGAAATTAGCACAAGCATTATTCAGCAATTATTTGATTTGGCTAAAGAAAAATGAATTGCTGAAGCAACAAACGTCCAAAGTGATTTCCACCCAAGCATCTACGTGAATAGAAGAATTATCTGGCCAACATAAAGAGGCTTAAGGGCAGGCTGAAGTTGAATGCAATAAGGCAACCTAGTGGAAAACCACCTTGGACTATCTTGAAGCTCAACTTCATATGGAAACAAGCCTCTAGATGGAAATAAAAACAAAACCAGATGAGCAATCTGTAGAGAACAAACAGTTATACGCTCATCTTCAGGAGTTAATATTTAGTCATGTAACCGAGCAAGCCGCTAAAGAGTCTGAGCTAATGGCTCAAAAAGCTAAACAAGATTCCTTGCTTTTAGATTTGCTGACTGCCCAAATTGAGACAACAATTGCTCGGGCGGTCTTATCAGCCTATCAAGCTAGGGAGGAGGAACGATTTAAAGTGAGGAAGAAGGCCTTCTTTCAAACACACGACTTCAATGCACCCATTGCCGACTCCATTTCTTGGGCACTTTTTCTTTGATCAGAAGGAGTAATAGAGCAACTAAAAGAGGGCGGATACATGTCTTCCAATCCTCTTGCCAGTTTCTTGAATCATAAAAGGATAGTTCATTCTGCTCCATCCGGCTTGCTTCCTCGTTTCTCCTAACTTGTCTTGTTATTCCTTGTGTGTTGGATTAATGAATTTGTTCTTAAGGTTTGTTATTCCTTTGTTACACTCATCAACTGCATTTTCTATAAAATTTAACTATGTAACAACTCCTATTTTTAGTATGTGAGTGTTATATAAAGATACTTTAATTTTGCTCGAACAAAAGCCGAACAAGAGGGGACAAAGCTGCTTAGGGTCGACTGCCCGAGCCAAACAAACTACAACATGAGACCCTCACTCGGTTAGGGAGATCAATTCTTATAGCTTGTTGAAACTAAAATTCGTTTAAACTTATACTCGTTCGGACATAATCCTTAAAAAGAGAAGTAACTATAATATTCAAGTAAAGGAGTCAGGGACTAGTCGAAATTAACCATGCTCGGTATAACCTTTATTCTAAACTAAGAATTGCCTGGGTACAAAAGCAGTCTATTCTGACACATTTTTTAATTTAATATTTGCCTAGACGAGTCTTTAAAAATTCCTCCGAGCCTAGGACTAATTTCACTCCTAATGAGGAATAAGAATACCTTTTCACCTTCTGCGTGCCATGAATGCTTCTTCTTTCCCAAGGTCATCGTGTAGCTTCGTCAAAAGACGGTTTATTTCCCCAATAGTTCCAGACTTTTCCTTTTAAAAAGGGGCATGCCCATACCCATCCTCTATCTTTCTTCTTTATTTACTGTGACTATACTCCTCTTGTTTCTCTTCTCACCTATAACTCATTGTTACTAATTATATCGAATTCATTTCCTAGGTTCATGATGGATGAACTCCACCAACTTCGTTACTAGCGAGAAAGGACACCATCCTGGCGGAGGCATTACAAGTTAGAGACCTAGAACGCTTACTTCGAAAGGAGACTGAAGAACTTTTGCTTCCTGCTAAATCTCGAGTCCACGCGGAGATAGGCCTGAACGAGAAAACACATTCAAATCTAGAGAGTCAGATACAGGCTTTGATCACTCTAAAAGAGAAGCACACCTCCTTCACCTCTATCGGACTAAGGAGACAAAGGCTAAAGATGAGTTAATCGCCAAACAACAGTGGGAGCTGCATTCTACTCAAGCTAAATTAGGACAAGCCAGGATCAATGTGGAGATAGAGAGAGAAAGAGTGAGGTAGGCAATGCACTTCTACTCGGGATGCCAACCTTATGGATGGAAATATAGAGAAAGTTTAACGTTCTCCGCAGGTTAATTTACTCAAGAAATCTTCGTGTTCTTAGCAATTGTAAGGGAAAGAGTGGTTTACAGATGATTAAATGTACTCCTGTAAGCTAACACTATTAAGTATTAATAAAATTTGGATTTGTATTTAAAATCGATTAGAATTGAACTTACCCATCCCATACTTAACTTAAATTCTTGGGCGACTACTGAGAGCTCATTTAGGCTCAAGAATAGTTTAAAGGATAGCCAAAGAAATAAGGTTTGTCTAAGTAAAACATCCATTCTGCCCAAATTGGTCTGAGATTCGACTTCTTATACTCCTGAATGGACCCTAAAAACCCATTCAAATTTAGGACTGGAAAATTGCATAAAAACTATATCCACCTAGGAAAAAACACCGACACCTCGAGATTTTTATAGATGACACGCATGTGTACGTCATTATAGGTGTACGATTTTTTCCTTTTCCATCGCCTTATCTTTATCATCTTATGATTCACAATTACTCCCACTATAATGATATGGTGATTCCATTTAGAAAACCTTTTCGAGGAATCCTTATAAAACACTCTACAAAAAAAACCCTAAGGTTTTCTTTTCATCTTCGTCTCCCTTGTTTTTTTTTTCCAATTCTTTGATTCTCTACCTCTTTGGTTCCAATAATCTCTTCTTTTCATAAATGGCAGAGATTAACGAGTGGTATGCTCAATGTTCCTCCAGTTTCACCCTCGATAATGCTTATGATCTAAACATCAATTATGGCATTCCTACCTTTATAGTCATCCCCACTTTGGAAGACCGCACTCATCATCCTCCACCAGAAAGTGTTGTCATTTTTAGGGAACCAGTTATATTAGGGTTTCATTTTCCCTTACATCCTTTCTTTGTTGATGTCAACTGATATTTTAACATTCTATTGCATCTACTTATCCCCCAATCCTTCACCATCCTAAGTGGTATCGTTGTTGCCGTTCATTTACTTAATGTGCCCCTATCTCCTCACCTATTTCACTATTATTTTTTCCCTCTCTAGATAGCGAGTGGTCTATTCAAATTCCAGGCTTGCTCTAAGGTAATTTTATTTAACAATGTTCCAGCCCAAGAGGAATGGAGAAATAAATATTTCTTCATGCATCTTCCAACTCCTCCACCTTACCCTGTGGCTTGGCAGCAAGATCATCCCCGTCTTCCTAATATAGGAAACATCTCTGCCAACCCCACCCTTCGTGCAACTCTAGAAAGGTTAAAGGGTGCAAAGTTCAACTTAATTGCACTGACCATAGAAGGCCTCTTATTTGTTTTTGGACTCACTTCGGTCAACTTAGAGCTAAGTGTCTCCTTTGGTGAGAAAAAACTCTATCTTCCTTGTAATTAACCATTTGTAATTCCTGACCGTTTATTATACAGGCTTCTAACATTCACTTATTCTTTATAGCGGAGGTCATTCTCCCCACTCTCCTATATAAAACTCCTCGGCTAACAAGAACAATCTTAAACAAGATAGGGGAGGATTTATTGAAAGAGCGTCAACATGAACAAGCCTCCACCTCTGCGAGTATACTCCCTTTGGCTGAACCTCTACTATATTCTCCTTCCAGCTCCTCGGAATCAGATACTCCCCTAACCATCAACCGCAAAAGGCCTCGAGCAGAGGCTTCAGGCACAAATATACCTGCACCACCCATCATCAAACAATCTCCCCTTGCTCTAGCCGAGGTTTCTTTTGCTCGAGGTAAAGAGCATGGGTCCCAAAAACATAGTCGTTCTCATTTTTAAATTGCTATGACGAGGTCAGGCCTTCTTATACCCATGTCTCATACAATTCCCCTTGTTATTCTATCCCTCGAGACAACACCAACTTCTCCCTCTGCTAGGCTAATTTCATCACCATCCTTAATTATTCCTTCAACTACTCCCCGCTCAAGGCGAACCCCTAATAGGAGATCAACTGATCAGGTGTCTAAAAAATCAATACCTGAGTAGAGTCTTGAACCAGCTAGACAAACATCTGTATCTTTACCCATCCAACCAGCTCTAGTTCCTTCACAATTGCCTAATATGCCTGTTACTCTTCCCCTGTGCCTACGTCTTCGACCAGTTTCCCTGTCTTTTGAGGCTATCTTATGGATTGCCATTCCAACAATTGTCTTCCCAACAAGGAATAGATACTACTTTTTCCTTACCTTACAGACTAATCAAGTTGAAGAGTCCCTTAGCTGAATCATGGATGCAAACATATAGACAAGCACAGGAGCTTACCATTTTAGAGTGTACTAACGAATACTACTGAAAGGCTACTATAGTAAGTCAATGATTAAGTTTCCTAAATCACTTTTATGAACTATAACTCTATCATTATTCTATTTAGTTCTATGCTTATGGATCACATCTGGCTCAATTGGTTGTGGATTTGGAGAGGGTCAATAAAGTTCTGAAGGACCGTGTGGTAGAACTAGAGACCACTTCCACTGTTCATGATAATGAGACACCTCTCTTGAAGAATAAAATTCAAGAGCAGCTAAACTTATTTCAGGTATGGACAATACCTTGCAAGAAGCCTGACACTTGCTCGAATCTCAACAGGTAGATAAGTGAAGATTAGAACTTATGCTACAAGTCAACGGATTCAAGCTTCAGGCAAAAAATGCACTGAAGGACTAAACCCTTTCTGACCTAGCTCACCAAAATACTCAGCTAGAAGAATTGAGGCTTTCTCATGCATCCAGATCTCCTGAACTACTCCAAGAATTATCCACTAAAAATTTCACAATACTAAAGCAACAAATGGAGTTAGATGCACGAGAAGCCCAAATATAATCCCTACAAGCCCAATTGGATGCTACAAAAGTTGCAACAAACGTCACCCGAGCCAAACTATCTACTTACCAGGCTGGGGAAAATGAACACATTAAAGAAAGGAGAAGAGCCTATCTCGATTCTATTGATTTTAAGACAATTAGCTACAAGGTTTTCTGGCACACTCAATCATGCAATAGAGGGAGTGATCCAGCAATTGTGAGAAGGTGGGCATCTATCGACAAAAACTTCTCGCCAATCTATAAACTAACACCGCCTTCTCCGAGAGCTTCCAGAGGATATCCTAGGCAAATTTGACTGAAGTTTTCTATGCTAAGTTTAATGATGTATAATTGGTCCTATGTAATTATTGAACAAGATTGAAATTAAACCTTCACGTATTCCTTAAATGAGGTTAAATGTTACCTGTCCCTTTGTGAATCTTCAAAACCACCCATGTTCCCTATAGAATAGATACCACGTGCATCCTTTATGAAATATATATTGGTAGGACGTATTAGGTACGCCAAGCAAGATAATCAAATCGGATTTTCATACTCCAGAGGAATCTTCCATAATTAGTGTTTGGGCTAAATAATAATCGAGGTAAAAACTCTCACCGAGAGGAATAGTCAAATCAGACATACATAGGCAATTTTCATAATGAATTCATGAACTGAATAATGAACCGAGCAAAACATTGTGTAGAGCGTCATAAATAGACTAGACATACATAGGAAATTTTCATAATGAATTCCTAACTGAATATAAGTTGAGCAAAACATAGTGCCAAGTGGAATAAACAGATCAGACATATATATGCAATTTGCATAATGAATTTTCAGCTGAAATAATGCGTCGAGTGAAACATAGTGTCGAGCATCATAAATAGACCGGATGATTGTAATACCAATATGCTAGTGGACCGAATATCATAATAATCTATAATAATACATATTCGAGATGACTAATAAATCGGTCAAAACAATGAAGCTGAGCAAAATAATCAAGTCAAATATTTTAAACTTATATTTTCCATAATAAACTCCCAGGTTGAAGAAATTATCAGACGATATACTTACATCAAGCGGAATAATCAGACCAGATATTTGTATCTTTCTTTTTATAATAGCCGCCAGAGGGATATTCCATAATTGATAGATTGACTAAATAATAAGTTAGGCGAGAACTTGTTGCCAAGCAAAATAATCAGGCCAAATATTTATATTCCTTGATATTAGGACAGACTCGATTGCTTGCGGACAAAAGTTTAAAGTCTCCGTTCAACTGTATAGAGTTTAAAGTCACATTCGACTGTATACAGTTTAAAGTCGAGTTTGACTATATAGAGTTTAAAGTTGAGTTCGATTGTATAGAGTTTAAAGTCAAGTTTGACTGTATAGAGTTTAAAGTCGAGTTTGACTATGTAGAGTTTAAAGTTGAGTTTGACTGCATAGAGTTTAAAATTGAGTTCGTCTGTATAAATTTTAAAGTCGAGTTCGACTGTATAGAGTTTAAAGTTGAGTTTGACTGAGATGAATCCACCTACACTTTTCATTAAATGTATAAAAAGTTGAACAAAATACAGGAGTAAATTACAGGCATACTTGTCAAATTCTATAAGGTTGGAGATGATTGGCACTCCAAGATCTATCCAATCACCGGCCTTCAGCATCTTCAAGATAATAAGAGCCAAAGGTGAGCTTTTGTACCACTTTGAATGGTCCTCCCCATTATGACTCCAGTTTATTAACATCACCGACCAACTTGATGCACTTCCAGATAAATTGTCCACCTGAAAAATCTAGGGATAACCCTTTTCTTGTAATTTTACCTCATCCTTTGGCGATATGAGATGAGTCTAGTTGTTGCCTTGTCCCACACTTCTTCTATCATGTTGAGCTCCATAAGATGTCAATCAGTATTATCTTCATCATATAAGCATCTTCGATCAAACTCCACACCAATTTCGACTGGGACCACTGCTTCACCACTATAAACCAGGTAAAAAGGAGTTATACCTGTTGATTGTTGAGGAGTTGTACAATATTTCCATAATATTCTCGGAAATTCATCCACCCAACTGCCCCCAACATGATCTAATTTAGTCTTAAGCCCTCTGGTAATTTCTCTATTTATTACTTCAGCTTATACATTGCTCTATGGATAAGATACAAAGGTAATATCCTGTGAAATACCATATCCCAAACACCATTCTCAGATCATTCTGCCCTGGAATTGCCTTCTATTATCGAAAACTAGGTTATGTGGAATATCGAATCTGTAGATAATATATTTCTATAAGAATTTAATAACTATTTTCTCCGTTATTTTGGCCAATGGCTCAGTCTCCACCCATTTTGAGAAATAATCCACTACTACCAGTAAAAATTTTCTCTAGTGGATGCCAAGGTAAAAGGTCCTACTATGTCCATACCCCATTGATCAAATGGACAAGAAACAATAGTGGTTTTAAGCAATTATGTGGGGTGATGCAGGATGTTCTTATGCTTCTGACAAGATAAATAGATCCTTATTAATTGAGTTGCATCAGTCTGTAAAGTAGGCCAGAAATATTCAGCCAATAATATTTTTTTGGTGAGAAATCAACCTCCTGTACGACTTTCTCAAGAACCTTGATGAACTTCTTATAAAATGTATTGGACATCGTCCGGCCCGATGCACTTGAGTAAAGGTCTTGAGAAGGCTCTCTTATAAAGATGATTTCCAATCAAAGCGAATCGGCCAGCCCTTTTCTTGAGTATACGTGCTTTCTCCCCATCGGTTGGTAAAGTGTCTTGCTGTAAGAATAAAATGATCGACGCTCTCCAATCGCTTTGTATCTCTAGGTCAGTTTGTTGTTCAATGCAAGCCACTAATAATGTTTGCTCAATAGGTTTATCCAAATTCTAAGAAACTATGGCAGAGGCTAATTTGGCTAGCTCATCTGTCATTTGGTTATATAAACGGGAAATCTTCTGTATGGTTACTTCCTAGAATTCAGCTTTTAATTTATCAAACGCTTCTGCATATAACTTGAGTCAGTCATTGTTGATCTCAAAATTGATAGTCAGTTGTTGAGCTGCTAACTAAGTATCTGAGTAGATTAAGACCGAGCGGCTCTTACATGTCGTGTGGCTTGCAATCCCACTATTAAGGCTTCATATTCCACTTCATTATTGGTTGTCCGATAATTTAACCGCATAGATAGCTGTATTTGATCTTCCCTGAATGATATAACAAGAATGTGTATCCCACTACTCTGTCGGGTAGAAGATATATCAATATATATCTTCCAAGTTTCTTCAATTTCTTGACCTTGTATTTCTATTATGAAGTCATCTAGGGCCTGAGCCTTGATGGTCTCCTGAGGATGATACTATATATTATATTCACTGAGCTCCATGGTCCACTTAATCAACCTCCTGGAGGCTTCAAGATTAATAAATACCTGACCCAAAGTACTATTAGTTAATATGATGATCAAATGAGATAAAAAGTATGGACGCAATCTTCGAACAATTAAAACTAATACATAAGATAATTTCTCGAGTACAGTATAACAACACTCGGCTCCTTTTAATAAATGCCTAAAGAAATAGACAAGTTTCTGTTCTTTCTCCTCTTGCATTACTAGTACTGCACCAACAACCCACTCATTAGCTAACAAGTAAACCCATAAAGTTTCCCCCATTATTGGTTTGGCTAATACAGGTAAGGAGGACAAATAATTCTTCAGCTCTTCAAATGCCTTATCACAGTCAATGTTTCATTGAAATTTAGTCACTCGACAAAGTATCCTAAAGAAGGGCAAACTTTGATCAGACAACCAGGAGATAAAATGAGACAAGACGTGATTCAGTCGGTCAGTCTCTGCACCTCCTTCAGATTGTGAGGGGGAGCCATATTTTGCAGAGCTTGTACCTTACTAAGATTGGCTTTAATTCCACGTTCAGTAACTACATATCCCAGAAATTTTCCACTTCTGGCTCTGAATAAACATTTGTAAGGATTGAGCTTGAGCCCATACTACCTCAAGGTTCTGCAAGTTTCTTCTATGTCACCACATAAGTCTACGGCTCTGAGGAATTTGATAAGGATATCATCTACGTAGACTTCCATATTTCATCGAATTTGCTTTTTAAAAATCTTGTTCATGAGCCTTTATAGGTAGCCCCTGCATTCTTTAGTCTAAACGTCATAATATTATAACAATAAGTGCCTTCAGCAGTTATGAAGCTAACCTTTTCTTGATCCTCCTTGGCAAGCAGGACTTGGTGATATCCCTGATAAGCGTCTAGCATACAGATGAATTCACAACCAATAGTAGATCCACTACTTGATCAATACGAGGTAAGGGATAATAATCCTTCATGCAAGCTTTATTAAGATCTCTGAAGTTGATGTAGACCCGCTACTTGTTTCCGTGTTTGGAGAGCAAGACAACATTGGCCAGCTAGCTCAAGAATTGCACCTCCTAGATGTGTCCTGCCTCCAATCATTTGTCCACCTCTTCTTTGATGATTTTATTCTACTCAGCCCTGAAATCTCACTTCCTTTGCTTGATCAGGCGGGCCTCAGGATAGACATAGAGTACATACTCCATGACTATTGGAGATACGCCCGTTACTTCTTTAGGAATCCAAGCGAACACATCATTGTTATGCTTCAGGCATTCCACAAACTCAGCCTTAAGCTCAGGAGCCAGGTTGGCCATGATCTGAGTGGTGACTTCTGGCCGACTGACTTGAATTTGTACCTCTTTTTTTCCTCATATACCAAGATGGGCGACTTTTATTGAATAACATTAACTTCCATCCTTTGCATTTTCAAGCGGCATTAGCCTCCGTCTTTACTATCTCCATGTAGCACTTGCACGCTACTAATTGATCACCTTTGAATTCCCCCACTTGATCATCCACGGGGAATTTTGTTTTTTTTTGGAAAAAAGTAGAGATGATCGCCCAGAATTCATTTAGAACTGGTTGGCCTAAAATGACGTTGTAGGATGAGGGCGCGTCCACAACTATAAAAATTGATCAGTGCATCCTGATCAAGGGCTCCTCCCCTAAAGATATAGCCAGCTTTATCTAACCAAGTGGTTGGACTTCGTTACCCATAAACCCGTACAGAGGAGTCACCATGGGCTAAAGCTCACTTGAATCTATTTATAGCTGCTCGAATGCTTACTTGAAGATAATGTTCACGGAGCTACCTGTATCAATAAAAGTATGAGCAATGTTATAATTGGCTATAATAAACTTTATTATTAGAGCATCATCAAGGGAGACCTCCACCCTCTCCAAGTCTTTAGATCCGAAACTAATCTCGAGCCTCTGTGTCTTCTCCTGGCTGTAGTCAACCTCATGGATCTCCAACCTACGGGCATGTGATTTCCTCACCCGGTTAGAATCTCTGTCGGTTGATCCTCCTATGATCATGCTAATATTACCTCAAGGGGTATTTCTATGATTTTTCTCTTGCCGAGTCGAAAGTTGTTCTAGCTGAACTCGGGCAGGTGCCTGAGATTGCTTGGCCTAAGGCTGAAGTGTTCCCTGTTGCTACTCGATCACTTGATACTCAATCATGAGCGGACTATTCTGTCATTGATATGATCATCGATTGGGAGCTGGATAACGCCGATGGTATCTGGAGTTGTTGTTTTGCTGATTCTAAAAAGTGTAACAATCCTCCGTGTTATGGTTGGTCGTCCAATGTTATGTACACCACCTCCATGGAGCTTCCCGAGGAGCTTCCACATGTTGCATGGATTGAGGCCACGGTTCTTGAAGGCGATATTAAGGACATGACTGGGGTCCTTTAGGTGGAGGGGCCGGTAACATCGGGCACTCGGTAACTGGAGTAGGAGCTGGTTGAATGACCTCCTTTTGAGCAGCTTGTACCTCTTCAACATTGATGAATTTTTCTATCCGATTGAACAATAGATCAAAGTTCGTTGGAAGATTTCTAGCCAAATCGCAGAAAAAATCATTATCAGTGTGTTCTTGAGAAAAAGAACTCACTAAAACTCCATGGTGGCTATGGGAACATCCATAGCCACCTGGTTGAACCTCTTGATGTAGGCTCATAGTGTCTCTTTGGGCCCTTGCTTAAGTGAAAAAAGGCTCTAATGAGTTTTATGGTAACGTCGATTGCTAAAGAAATGATGGAGAAATACTTTTCAAAAATCTTTGAATCTATGAATGGAGTTATCAGGTAGCCGCTTGAACCATCGTTGGGCTGCCCCACCAAATATAGTTGTTGGTGCAGCGGGGCCAGCAAGAGGGGGGTGAATTGCCTGTTAAAAATAAAGTAAACCTTTATCATTTTTTCAACTCTAGTTAGTAGCACAAGTATACTAAATTAAACTAGCAACTAAAAGAAAGAAGAGGCAAAGAAATTTACTTGATTATAACTAAGGTGGTTATTAATCTAAGGCAAATGAAAAGCACTAAAAGTCTTCTTCGATGAAGGGGGAGAAGCCTCTTACACTTGTTGAATGCTCAGATAGTTGCTAGGAAATGAATACTAGAGAAGATTGATTATTTCCTAAGTCCAGAGGCCTTTTTATAGCCCCTAGAAAATATTAGCCAAGGCTGGAAAGCACCTCCAATAAGGTGGAAGGTGTTGGACCCCGTTGGTTGTTTTGGTGTGATCAATCAATTTAAGTTAGGTCCTGTTTTGGTTTGATCCTTGTGTCTAAGTGTGCAGGAGCTTAGGAGCATAGGACGTCGAGTAGAAGACACGGCTAGCGAGAAGGATGGCATGGGAAGAGAGTCGACTGGCTCGGTGTATCCGAGGGACGAGATTCTATGAAAGAGTACACCGATGGATGAGAAGAACATACGTGACATTTGAGGGACGAGAAGCCAGAGTAGAAGCCTACTCGAGGAGAAAGTCAGAAATTGAGTTTGGGACAAGTAGGAGAGGGTTGAATCGCCTGAAATAGAAAAATACACCCTTCCTCTATCCTTGGACTGAGATTAGTGAGGCGATTAAAATATAGAATTAACAACTTAAAAAAAAAGTAAAAGGTCACTATTTACTTGGTTACAACCTAGTTAGTTGTTAATCCAAGGTGGTTGAAAAGCTCACTAAGAATCTCCTTCTCTGAAGGCGGAGAAGCCTTTTACACACACTAAAAGCTCATAAATAAATAGGAAAGTGATTACAAAAGTTGTTGTACTATTTACTAGCTCCAGGAGCCTTTTTATAGGTCCTGAAAATTCTATCAGTAGCTTGAGGGCGCCTCCAGTGAGGTGCCAAGGGATAGAGTTTTATCCCTTAGCAACGGTCAGTTTGTTTTCCTGGTTAAAGGTGCTTTTCATGCTCATGGAGGGCGCCTTTCATGCTCATGGGAGGTGTCTTCCTCCTGAAGGTGGTAGAAGCATGAGGGCGCCTTGGAGGCACCTTCAACTCCTATTGAGGGCACCTCCAGCAGTCTTCATGAGCTTCTTTCGCTCTTCTGCTACTTCGATCGCCTGGGTGATTGCAACCAACAGAAATAGAGCTCACCCGAACTCAATTTCCGACCTTCTCCTCGAGCAGGCTTCCACTCCAGCTTCTCGTCCCTCGAACATCACGTACATTCTTCTTGTCCACCGGTGTACTCTTCCACAGCACCTAACCCCTCGAATACACCGAGCCCATCGGCTCCCTTCCCGTGCCATCCTTCTCGCTAGCTGCATCTTCCGCTCTACTTCCTATGCTCCTAAGCTCCTACACACTTAGACACAAGGATCAAACTAAAATAGGACCTAAGTTAACTTGGTTGATCACACTAAAACAACCACCGGGGTCCAATAGAAGGTGCCTCTAGCGAAGCAAGCGAAGATAAAACTTTATCTTCGCTAAACGATTAATTCTGCCCAATCTAAAGTGCCTTTAAAGGGTTGAAGGCACCTTCCATGGGTGATTGAAGGTGCCTCCAACCCTTTTGAAGGTGTTATCCCATAGAAAGGTGTGGAGGTGCCTCCAAACACATTGAGGGCACCTCTAATAGCTCCGCAACTCCTCATCGGCTCTTCCACTTCTCTGATCACCTGAGTGATTTTGTCCATCTAAAATTGCGCTCACTTGGACCCATCTTTCGGCCTTTTCCTTGAGCAAGCTTCCTCCCTAACTTCTCATCCCTCAAACATCATGCACATCCTTCTCGTCCACCCGTGTACTTTCCCACAAAATCTCGTCCCTCAGATGCACCAAGCATATCGGCTCCTTTCTCGTGCCATCCTTCTCGCTAGCTGCATGTTTCGCTTGACTTCTTGTATTCCTAAGCTTCTGCACACTTAGACACAAGGATTAAAACATAACATGACCTAACTAAACTTGGTTGACCATATCAAACTACCCTGGGGTAGTTACAATCTTCCCCTTTTGATGTGCATCAACCCAACTTTAAGTCAAGGTAAAAATGCAATAAAATAAAAGTGATAAAAAAATTACTTAAAAAATAAGTTAACTCCTCCTGAACTTGTATTATACTTATTTTTTCCTCTTTGATCACATCAAAAAAACTTTGTGTAAAGAAGAAAAAAATAAACTTTTTAGAAAATTTGAAATATATCTCTAGGTATACTTAAGAAAAATTATCAATAATCTTACATGGTTTAGAAATAATTTTTATCAGTAGAAAAGTTTTTAAAATAACTCAATGAAAGAAAATTTCGGGAACATTTTATTTTGTACAGATAAAATTTTGAGCAAGAGGTTTGACCAGAAAATTTAAGAAAAATGTTTGATTTTATCGACAAGAATAAATAAGGTAAATTAAATTTCTATCACACAAACAAAACTTTTTTTAATTATCTAAACAAGATTTAGGAACCCAAAATAAATTATGTCCTACTGGATTAACCAAATATTTGGGAGGTACATAATTTTTAGGAATTTTTATAATTTATCCCTGGTGATTTCTAATGTACCAGTTGATTTTACCATAATTTCTAAATCTTAGTTTTTATTGCAACGACCCGACCCTTTGGCCTCTTGGGCAGCCCTTGCGGCGACCCTTATGTCGTCGGCCCATTTGGTGACCTCTAATGTCATCGATCGACGACCCTTAGTCGTGTCGTTACTGACTATGACTTTTCACCCCCGCTCACTTGGCTACCAGGATTCATAAAATCTAGTACTTAAGCCTGGAGGTCTAAAGTTCGAATCCTGGGGGAGGCAAAAATCCACTGGCCAGAGGTGGAAAGTCCTAGTGAGTAACGGCACGACCAAGGGTCATCGATTAACGACATTAGAGGTAGCCAAATGAGCCGATGACATAAGGGCCGCCAGTGGGCCGTCGCAAGGGCCACCCGAGAGGCCAAAGGGTCAGGTCGTTATAATAAAAAGGTGTCTTTTATTGTAATGACTGTGCCCCCGGTAGAGCCCCCGGCTGAGCCGTTACAAGGTCTTCCCACCCCTGGCCAGTGGATTTTTGCCTTCCCCAGGATTCGAACTCTAGACCTCCAGGATAAGTATTAGAGTTTATGAATCCTAGTAGCCAAGTGAGTCTTTCAATTTCTCTATTTGTGTTTTCAATTTTTTATTTTCTAATTTTAGATTATCAAACAATTCTAGTGGGTATGCATTAGCTAATTATCTTTTCAAATTAAAATTTTATTTTTCTAATTTGCACATATTTTTAGAAATAATTTTGATAAACTCAAAAGATTGCTTAGGAGATAGTGCACGTATCTCACGTATCTCGTGTTCTGATGCTCCCCCTTCATCATTGCTTTCTTCAAAGGATCCTCCCCCTTCGTCGATGCTCATCTCTGAGGAACTTTCAATGTCCCTCTGGTGATCTGCCCATGTGGCTTCAATCTCAAACTCAGAGGATAATGATTCAACCCATGTGACATTCAGATTCTTGTGCTCCGATCTTGTTGGTCTTTTTCTCTTGTCCTTCTCCTTTTTCTTTACTTCTAGGCGGTCATCTTTGATATGCCCTTCTCCTTGGCAGTTGTAGCATCAGACCTTTCTTTTGCTTTGAAAGTGCTTCTTTGCTTGCGACTTATTAAATTTATTAGATTTAATGAATTTACTAAATTTTCTTACTGATCCTGTCTGAGAAGCTTGATACAATAGAAAGATAGGGAGAAAACTTACTATTAATGGAGAAGAGCACCTGAGGACTTCCGATCCGAGAAAACCAAATCGGATCCGGAAGGATAAAGTCACTGAATACCCTCTTGATACGAAAAACTCACGGACAGAAGAAGGAATCCACCGAAGAACACCGAGATCTGGAGCTTTCCCGGCTTCCTACGCACAGGAGACCAACTAACACTATCGTCAGTGACCTAAGACCGGGGTGGAAATCCTTGGCTAGACCCTCCGACGCTCAAGTCAATAATCTCTCTTAGTGTGGAAAGAAGGAAAGAAGGAAAGAAGGAAGAAGATGAATAGTGATCGAAATTAGGGTTTGCAATGGATAGTTGTGAGTGTGGTGAGCATGAGCATACCTGGCCAACAGAGAGGATTCCCCTTTTTATACCACTTCATATAACCTCCGTTGTCATGAAGTGGACCCCGGTTTGTTAGAGTTTGTTATGAGATGACATCAGCCATGTACTTGCAGAAAATAACTTTTAAGGAATATTTTTTGTACCCCAGATGTACCTTCTTTGTCGCCTAGTACCTGCAGAAGAGTCTAAAAATATTCTTCCCGCTAAATTAGCAAACCTGTTATATAATCACACACTATAGATATCTTCATTAGGCTATTTATGAATATTCTTGAAATATTTGTTCTCGCCCTGTCTTACATGTTATATCGAAGTATATTTATCGCCCTGTCTTTACTAAATTATAGACAGCCCGATATTATACTATGCTTTGTCTAGGACAGACTTGAACCTGAGTTATATCTAGGCGAGTTATTACTATTGCTCAACATATGTATTAATCATCCGATGATATACTATATACCCTGTAAGACCTCGTACCTTTACATACCCGAACGATCATATGCACCTGACCGATACTAATTTATATCCAGATGCACTACTTCAGACAATCTTAGCTTATCTATCTTAACATATTATCCCGACCAATACTGGCCTATATTTCCTTAAGCATATTATACCGGTCGATACTGGCCTATATTTCCTTAAGCATGTTATCTCGGTCGATATTGGCCTATATTTCCTTAAGCATATTATCTCGCCCGGTATTGGCCTATATTTCCTTAAGCATGTTATCCCGGCCGATACTGGCCTATATTTCCTTAAGCATATTATATCGATCGATACTGGCCTATATTTCCTTAAGCATATTACCTCGGGCGATATTGGCCCATATTTCCTTAAGCATATTATACCGATCGATACTGACCTATATTTCCTTAAGCATATTACCTAGGGCGATATGGGCCTATATTTTCTTAAGCATATTATCTCGTCCGGTATTGGCCTATATTTCCTTAAACATGTTATCTCTTCCGATATTGGCCTATATTTCCTTAAGCATATTATCTCGTCCGATATTGGCTTATATTTCCTTAGGCATGTTATCCCGGCCGATATTGGCCGACATTCATGTCTTCTTAATTCTTCTATCCTCGTTTCCCTTTTCACCAGGAACCTACTAAACCTAACCCATATCACTTACCATTAGGGCCACTTCATTTTCATCAATTGACGCTTTGAAGTCTGGATTATCCGTTTTTGCCTTCAGGGCAATGTTCTGACTATGCTCCTTTTTTAACTCTACACATCTAGATTCATGAAGTTCAAAGTGAGGTCTTTAGATATATAAAACGGACTATAGAGGTCCACTCAGGTGTCATAGGAAATGCATTTAAAATGTACCTTAATGAATCTCGATTCATTAACTTTTCTCCAGATTCATGAGTCCAGTGATGAGTTCTTTAATCCTCGAGTGTAGTTGTGTAACTGTTTCACTTTCTTCCATCTGGAGGTTCATCAGTTGGTTCCGGAGCAGGTCTCGTCTCACGTGATTTTTTTCGGAAGTTCCTTCGTGTAGCTCTAGGAACTTCTCCTAAAGTTCCTTTGCTAATTCATAATCTTCGATTCGATTTACTTCCTGGGGTGGAAGTACGCTGAGTAGGGGGACCTCGGCTCATCTGTTCGCTATGAAGTCTATTTGTTCCTTCTTGGTCCATTGATATTCTTTCTTTTTATTTTCTTGTGGATCTTTTGGAGCTACAAAATCATATTTAATTATCAAAAGAATTTCAAAATTAGTTTAAAAAAAACCTCCATGTGTTTCTTCCATAACACGAATTCTCCCTTGAACTTCAGTAGGTAAATGCTCGGTCCAACCCTTGTCTCGGTGGTTAGTCCTTCTGAGGCATTCTAGCTTTAATACCAATTATTGGTACAGCGGGGTGGGCAAGAGGGGGGTGAATTGCCTGTTAAAAATAAAGTGAACCTTTCTCGTTCTTTCGACTCTAGTTAGTAGCACAAGTATACTAAATTAAACTAACAACTAAAAAGAAGAAGAGGCAAATAAATTTACTTGGTTACAACCTAGGTGGTTGTTAATCCAAGGCAAATGAAAAGCACTAAAAGTCTCCTTTGATGAAGGTGGAGAAGCCTCTTACACTCTTTGAAGGCTCAGACAGTTACTAGGAAATGAATACTAGAGAAGATTGATTATTTCCTCGGTCCAGGGGTCTTTTTATAGCCCCTGCAAAATCTTATCCAAGGCTGGAAGCCGCCTCCAATAAGGTGGAAGGTGGCTCCAGCAAAGCAAGCAAAGATAAAACTTTATCTTCATTAAACGGTTAATTCTGCCCAGTCTAAGGCGCCTTTAAAGGGTTGAAGGTGCCTTCCATGGGTGATTGATGACGTCTTCAACCCTGTTGAAGGCGTCTTCCCATAGAAAGGCTCGGAGGCACCTTCAAACACCTTGAGGGTGCATCCAGCAACTCCACAGTTCCCCGTTGGCTCTTCCGCTGCTTTGATCACTTGAGTGATTTCGCCCATCCTGAATTGGACTCACCCGGACCCATCTTCCGGCCTTCTCCTCGAGTAGGATTCCTCCCCGACTTCACATTCCTCGAACATCGTGCATGTCCTTCTCGTCCACTGGTGTACTCTTCCGCAGCATCTTGTTCCTTGGATGCACCAAGCCCATTGGCTCCTTTCTTGTACCACCCTTCTTGCTAGCTGCATCTTCCGCTTAACTTCTTGTATTCTTAAGCTCTTACACACTTAGACACAAGGATCAAAATACAACAGGACATAACTGAACTTGGTTGACCACATCAAAACTACCCCGGGGTACTTACAGTAGTGAGGAACATTCGACACTTAACACTCTCCATAAATTGTTAGAGAAGAGCTACTTTCTCAAATTTAAGGAGATGATCTTCCGGATTAGTTGTTCCTGAATACTCTCCTATATTCAGATTATGATAATGTTTTGGCAACGAATCATCCAATACCCATTGAGAGAATTAGATGTGTTACGAACCGCAAGTGTAAGGTTTTATTGTCAGTAATAAAAATATATCGAACCCACAAGGACTGATTATAAGCACTAGCGATGTCTCATATAGAACTAGCTAAATGATTAACTGAGACAAACAATGTGCTAAGTAAAATAAACAAGACTTGGAAATAAGAAAGATGAAAGAGGATCTTAGGTTTGCAAGTGTTCTAGGAGTTTAGTTTCGTTGTGATATTTATCAATGCAACTTGGGTAACCAATTCACTACCCTCAATTCACATGCATTTGTAGAAAGTTGATAATTCTCCCCTGCAGAGGACAACTGGCAAAGGACTTAGATTAATATCACTAGCAATCAAATATGAGTGATTCCTACGAAGTCCGTTAATAGGTTACCCCTGTCACTAGGGTCCCTCGGTCATACAACACAAAAACACACACATTAGTCAATACACATAGAGATAAAGATATAATTGCATACAATTACCCAACTTCCTCGTAGAGACTTGCTTCTCCTTTCAAGATGACACCCTAAACGTCCGCTAACGAGATCTATCTATCACTAGCGTCTCTCGGTCATACGATCTAGGGCATCCCTTTATGGGATCCATAAGCACACACAAACATTCAATCAAACATGATCATTAAGCCCAAATACATGCATTCACATAGGATCAAATAGATACAAAGCATGCTAACATCATTTAGACAGGAAATTGATATATCCGTGAGTTCTACATCAAATCACACCATAACTACTCCCTTAATCCTAGAACAAGGGGTCTACTCCATGACAACAAGATAGAGATCCAAAGACATACAGATCACAAGCATTCAAATCCCAAATAAGAAAGGAAAAGGAGAAGAAATGCTTATCCAATATGTTAAGTGATCTTCAGATCCAATCCCAAACTTTCAGAGTCGATGCGGTGATGAAAATGGATTTTGATCATCGAATGGAGGATGGAGAAGATGTGGATCAGTACCAAGATGGATCTCCCCAAAGGGAGAGCTCTCCTCCCTTGGAAAGGGGAAGAAACCCCCTTTATAGTGCAGGGCACGGGTACCACAAGGCATGTGGCATGGCCGTGTGGCCTCCACACAGCCAGAATCTTCTTGGTCTGGGCCTGGATGACATGGTCATGTGGCTTCACACGGTCATTTTCTGCTTTTCCTCTGGATGGGTTGCACGGCCTTGTGGATTCACATGGCCATGTTCTTTTTCTTAGCTGCTTGGCCACACGGTCGTGTGGATTCACACGGCCGAAGTCTACTTGTCTTCTGGAAATGTTACACGGCCGTGTGGATTCACATAGTCGTGCTCTATTTGCTGTTGAATTGGTGACATGGTCATGTGGGATCACACGACCATGACTTGCTCCTCTGGTGAATCCACACTATTATGTGGCTTCACACGGCCAGAGACATCCTCCTCCTTGCTTCTATGATACGGTCATGTGGGGTCACACAACCAGTGTCGTTTGTCTTCGTTTGCTCTCTAGATCGACTGTAAAACATCATTTTTGCTCCAAAAATGGTTCTTGTAAACAAAAAAATGCACAAAGAGCAGATCTTCGACAAAAAAGAGTAATTATGCTGAAAGTAAGACAAGAGGTGTAAAAATGCATAGATAAAGCATACGTAAAGTATGTGAATGTGCGTCAAAACATGCATAAGAGTGTATATAATCTATGCACATCACACCCCCAGACATAAACTTTTGCTTGTCCTCAAGAAAATGCTGCAATCTAGATTCATGTACTCCCACAAAGCATCATAATCCCTAGTGCACTTTCCTAACTCTATCCATAAGTTTCATTGGTGAGAATTCTCGTAGAGATAACTTAAGTATGGCCTAAGCATAAGTTCTTGTGCACGGTGCAATGAGTGAACCAAACTCTTCAAGTTTTAATCTCTGTTCTAGTCAAGTCGTTATCCAATTGAGTTCCTAATATTCTCGGTGATATGTACTTACCTGTCACACACTTAGTTCATATTTCTTAAACTACACAAGATCTCAAAGGATTACTCAGAATCAAGAGAAACATAACATTTATTTCCCTAGTAACCTAACTCGGTCTCAAAGGAGTAAATTATTAGTTTCCACTCATGATAACTATTTTTTAATCCCTTATTCATTTTTTTTCTTTTTATTTTTTTGGTACTTTGAAGTTGAATCACTAATACAAATGCAAATATAACTGCAAAAGTTGGGATTTTTTTATTTTTCCAAATGAGTTGACATGATCCGAGGTTATCCAGCAACAAAAATGTAATTCAAGAAATCACCATAAAAACTAAAGTACTAAACAAATAAGATGAATCATGACTTTTCAAATGATATCAACCTCAAGCTTAAGTCAAGTGAAAGTTAGATTCTTAAGGTTAGGCCAAGACTCAAATTTGTCTCCGTACAATACTTAGCTCATTTCGTGCTACTTGAGATAGAGAAAAGAGCTACACTAAACATATTAGCATTATGTCCACAACAACATGAATCAAGAAATAAACGTGCAAATAATCTTGCTATTGGAAAAGTCAGTAGTAGTGAGAAATGATGTTCTTGATATGCCACAAAATAATTTAAAGGACAGTCAAATGACGATCAAAATAAATTTGGCAAACAAAGAAAGAACATAACAAAAACTGAAGCAAGCAAAGCAAAACAAAGTGTAGAACAAACAAAACAAATAAAAGAGCAAAACAAATGAAAATGATGCAGAAAACTCAAGTTGTACACCCCCCCCCCCCCCCCCCCCCCCTTCGACTTAAACTATTCATCATCCCAATGAAATCAGAATGGCAGTGGAGGTGGGGGAAAAGGAGGTCTACGTGGTCGGCAAGAAGGGAAACTAAAGAAATCCGGCCATGAGTTCTCATGCCCTCCATGAGTTCTCCTATTCTTGGCTGGTTGGTGTCATAATCTTGGACAAACTTGGCCACCTAGCCTTGAAAATTTATCATGAACTGAAAGTGATCACACACTGCTCGAAACTGGTCATCTTACAAATTGAAGTGGCCCTCCAACATTCGCCATTGGGCCTCTTATTTCTCGTGAAATGAGTCTAAAGAGGCAAGAAAGTCAAAAAAAATAAAATCTAGAATGACCCGTACTATAGGCAAAAGAGTGCATAGCAGGTTCCAGATGTCCGGATGATTGCGAGTGTCCAGATGACAAGGGCTCAAGGTGGGGCTCAATGTCTTTGAACAAGGAAGGAACATAATCGGAAACTATATCGGTGATCACCCAATTAACAAGGTTGCGAATTGAGGTACGTTCGGGACAAGGTAGAGCTAACAGGAAACCGTCTCTCCTAGGAAAGGCAAACCCATCCCCATCCCGGCAAATTATCTTCATGGTAAGACATGTATCGATATCGATCATGTTGTTTTCATGAATGATTTTCAACCCATCAAGATCACAATCCAGATTTATAACTATTTGAGTGATCAATCTGCTAAAAACAATCAACCCTGAGGCTGCTTTCCCGGCTCTCACAAGATTTTGTAAAAATTGAAAATCGGAATCAAAGTCAACCCTATTTAACATAACCCAAAGAGAATAAAGTTTCACTTTTCTAGCGACTCCATCACTATCCCCCTACCAAAGATGGTTTTGCTCATGACATGGTGCAAGTATCTAAAAATGAGATTTTGCATGTGGGAAGTCTTAGCTCTAGAGAGCTCATAAGGATTGTCTACTCTGTTGATAGATCTTCAAAAACCATTCCAGTTAAATCTTGAATCAAATCTAGGAGAGACATTGATGGGCAAGCTAAAACAATTATTAAAGTCACTAAAAGTCTACTGAAAATCCTGATTCATTAGTCTAAAAATAATTTTCCCAATATGATCATCTTCATTAGAGTAATGGACATCAATTGAACTTAAAAATTCAAGCACGATGCGATGATATGTAGGTAGATGTGTGTACATCATATCATCCCACTCAAAAGCACCAATCATCTAATCTACATCATTTCTAATTTCTAAAACTTCCATTGTTGTTGAATCCATGTATCTTGTGTACATAATCTTTCTAGTAACAAGAATATCATATCTAGCTATATGCTCATCATTTCTAAAGACAATATGGAATTCGTTATCATTACCTTCGTCGCATGTTATCCTCTTGCATTTTCCCTTTGTCGTAGCTTTCTCCTTGCCTTTTTTCCTTTGGTGTCTCTTTTCCTCCACTAGATCCACCACTTACCTTTCTGATTCTTTTCAAGAGATGAGACATGATACCAAGATAAGAGAGGGAAAGTGTTTGACTGGAGAAAAAGGAAGTAAGATCTTGAAAGAAGAGAAGTAGATGAGGAAAAAGGAGAATAGAGGTTTTGGATCTAGATCTAGATCTAAATCTTGGTGAAAAATGAGTGTAAGATCTAAATTTGAGAGATTGATGAAGAAAATTTGAGGAAGAGAAGGATTGGGGAAAATGAATTAATTGAAGGTGAAGAACATGGCGAGGGTGTGCAGCCGACACGACCGTGTCTTATAGATATGACCCAGTCGATGGTGCCTCCACACGACCGTGTCAATCGACACAGTCAAGTCCTTCCTCTTCTCGGCCAGATCCATATAGCCCTATCAAATGACACAGGTCGTGTTGGCTTCTTCTCAGCTGGTTTCACATGGTTGTGTGTACCACACAACCTCCTTCTTACTCTCTAGAATTTTCATATGGTCGTGCGAAGTTACACGGCCTTATACTCTCCATCCTCTTTCTGTGTCACACGGTCATGTGAGATCACACGGTCGGTTCTGTAAAGTCCACAAGTGCTGAATTTTCTCCTTATTGACTTCTCCAACACCTCCACACCCATAAGATGATCATGGCCAGTTCGTGGAGGCAATTTACAACATGAAAACAAAATAACAAGACACTTAGAAACACTAACTAATAGAAAAGAAAAATGAAAACTAAAATAACTAAGGAACCCTTGGGTTGGCTCCCAAGGTGCGCTTGTTTAAGGTCTTTAGCTCGACCCCGTCTCCGTTCCCACAAACTATACCCAAGGAGGCACGGATTTCCCTCCTTAGGTTGATGTTGTTATTGTTGGTGCGGGTAGCACTAACGGTCTAACCTAGGTTTTGATGAATGACAAATAGGTTAAGTTAGTTTTGTTGTTGTCTGACACTTTGATCGAGTGTGCAGGATAAGTCCAGACAGGTCGACGGGCTAACCGGATGTCTGGCACGAAGTCCAGCTAGGTCGACGGGCTGACCGGATAGCTGGCAAGAAGTCCAAGCGGGTCGACGAGCTGACCGGACGCTTGGCAAGAAGTCCAGCTAGGTCGACGGGCTGACTGGATAGCTGGCGAGAAGTCCAGACGGGTCGAAGGGCTGACCGGACGTCTGGCAGATAAGTAAGGAAAGTCACTGGAGGGGAGTGACTGCGAGGACGCGTTCCCAGGAAGGGAACATTAGGCGTCGATCCGGCTTAGATCCATTTCGGATATCTAAGTCGAGATCGTGACTAGATTCCAGTCTCGGAAAGACGGAATCTAAGTCATACTCTTCTATTGTTAAAACATATTACTTTAGTTGTGCTAACAATCTGTGTTGCAGAGTATATTTTGCCTCGGACTAACCTTGTTTTGCAGGAGAAGGAATCTCTGGAAAAAGGTGGTCCGGGCGCCCGGAAGGGATCCGAGCGCCCGGAGGTGAATTTTATCCAGGCCAAGTCGTCGCCATGTGGAGTTCGCTGATTAGACCTGCCATGTCGCACCAGGGCGCCCGGAAGGAATCTAGGCGCCCGGAGTAGCATATAAAAGAAGCCCCAGGGGTGGAGCTTCAAACACAACTCAGAACTCTTCGACTGCTTGCTCTGCTGCTCTGTGCTCCAGCGACGCTAACAAAGCTCCGACAACGCGCCCTTGCTCTTTAAGTTTTCTTTTCTGTCGGTATAGCTTTGTGTTTTTTTTTATTTAGCATTTCTTGTACTCCTTTTTGTAATCATATTCGAATTGCTAGTGATTGCCCAACGAAAGTGGTCAAGGACCACGGGCCTTCGAGTAGGAGTCGTCATAGGCTCCGAACGAAGTAAAATCAATTGTGTTCATTTACTTTTCCGCTACATACTTTGACATTCGAGTTTTTTTCGATATTCACCCCCCCTCTATCGAACGATCACGGTCCTACAAGTGGTATCAGAGCAGGTACCGCTCTGATTTGGTGCAACCACCAATCAGACTGGGGGTGAAACCTTTTTTTTTTGTCTTCAGTTTTAAACTTAATTCTAAACTGGTGTATCATTTTTTGAATATTTTTTTGCAATTAAATCTAAATTGGTGCAACACCAATCTAGATCTTTCTACTATTTTTTCTTCCCGCACTACTAATCCAAGACCAAGCCTTGGGTTTTTTTTTTTGTGTTTCTTTTCTTTCTTCTGTGCGCAGGACTAAAATGTCTCAAACAGAAGGATTCAGCACAGTACGACCTCCACTCTTCAACGGGGACGATTTTCCGTACTGGAAGAAGCGCATGGAGGTTTACCTCAAAACAGACTTCGACCAGTGGATGAGCGTTATGAGACCCTATAAAATTCCAGCGGACAACTCCGGAAATATACTGGATCCTGAAGACTGGACAGCAGATTTGAAGAAAAAGGCGTCAACAGAAAATAAAGCGATCAACACTCTACAGTGCGGATTAACAAGAGAAGAACTGAACAGAGTCGGTCCACACAAAAACGCTAAAGAGCTGTGGGACAAATTGATCGAGCTGCACGAGGGAACGAGCGACGCCAAGGTAACAAAACGAGACCTGCTTTTAAATAAAATTCTTAATATAAAAATGCAGGAAGGTGAAACGGCGAATCAGCTCCACGCGAGGATCAAGGACATCCTCAACGGGCTTCATGCGATAGGCCACCAGATGGAAAATAGAGACTTAATAAGGTACGCATTAAATGCTTTTCCACGTAATAGTTTGTGGGCATCAATCGTAGATGCCTACAAAATCTCTAAAAATCTTTCTAAGTTAAAATTAGACGAGCTCTTCTATGAATTAGAATTACATGAACAAACTAATGCTGGAGCTGAGAAAGGTATAGCTTTATTTGCAGGTTCCTCCAAAGAAAAGAAGAGCAAGACTGAATATGAAGAAGATTCCGACCGAGACTCCGAAGACGAAAAACACCTGGTGAACTTGGTAAGAAAAATGTTCACCAGGAGAAAAAGGAGCTTCAGCAAAAAGGACCTTCAAAAGATCAGTTCTCCCTCAGAACAAAAGAACGTGACTTGCTACGACTGCAACAAAAAGGGACACTATAAGAACGAATGCCCAAAACTGAAGTTCGACAAACCGAAGCCAACCAAAAAGAAGGCCCTCAAAGCAACATGGGACGACTCCTCGGACGAATCGGAGGAAGAAGAGCAGAAACATCAGAGCCACCTCGCACTGATGGCCCGCGAAGCTGAAACAAAAGACGAGTCGGAAGATGAAGACGGGTCTGAACCCGAAACAAGCCACGAGTCCGTACTTGTTTCCGAAGGCCCGAATGAGGTATATTTTAATTTAAACAAAAAAAGTTTTAGAATTATTTCCTGTTTAAATAGCAAATTAATTAAAATAGAAAATGAAAACAAATCACTTCTTGAGGAAAATCAAGACCTCAAGGAATAAATAAAAAATTCGAATCCAACTCAAGATCTAACACTTGAGGAGGAGAATTTATCATTAAAAAATAAAATAAACAATTTAAAAGAGATGTTAGAAAAATTCACAACAAGATCAAAAAATCTAGATTTAATCCTAAATAATCAAAAAGCATGCTATAATAAAACCGGACTAGGATATAAGTCGAATTCAAATAAAACCTTCAAATCATTAATAACCCAATACAAATCAACCAATCTAGCTTGGGTTCCGAAAGCGTGCTTAACCACGCAAATAGGACTTAATCAATATTATATACCTAAAGAAAAAATACATTATATAGAATCGAATAAACCAAACCAAAATCCAAAATACAAACCTAAATCAAATTCAAAATATAAATACTTTAATCAACAAAATAATCACCAAGTTAACTGTAACTATAAAAGGAATCGACACAAACCTAAAACCAAAATTTAGATTAATGGCCAATAATTCAGGGGGAGGCTCCAAAATAGCTAGCACCTCCAAAACTAACTTACCCGACAAGGTAACCCAAAATTAACTAACCCGGTAGGGTAATTAGGATTAGTTAAAAAGAGACCAAGTTTAACTTGAATCATGGTACTGGTGAAGTTTTTGGATGATAGTACGTTAGGGAAACTTGGGCATCGCATGTCTAGAAAGATATGGTTTCGATCTGGTGCATTTGGCCAAGTGGAACTGACCGAAGCTACCCTTAAATGAATCCTAACCAGTTAGACTAAGATTTAGTACTAAGCTCCGTCGATAGGACTATTCGGAAAACCTCGAAAGGTTGGTTACTACTAATGACGTCCATGTGACTCACCAAGCTTAGAAGTTTATCCGAAAAATGTCTATTTGTGGAAACCAAAGCAAAATCTGAATCCAACACAAGTTAAACCAAAACTCCATAATTAAAAATCCAATTTCATCTCGTAAAATCATAGGATTCCCTGATTGAAAATATAGATCGGGTGAGATAAATAAGGCTTAAATTTTTTAAACTTAAAAATTAATTTCAAATTTTTAATTTTAAAACTTAAAAATTAATTTCAAAATTTTACTTTTAAACTTAAAAATTAATTTCAAAATTTTAATTTTAAAACTTAAAAATTAATTTCAAAATTTTACTTAAAAATTAATTTCAAAATTTTAATTTTAAAACTTAAAATTAATTTCAAAATTTTACTTAAAAATTAATTTCAAAATTTTAATTTTAAAACTTAAAAATTAATTTCAAAATTTTACTTAAAAATTAATTTCAAAATTTTACTTTTAAAACTTAAAAATTAATTTCAAAATTTTACTTAAAAATTAATTTCAAAATTTTACTTTTAAAACTTAAAAATTAATTTCAAAATTTTAATTTTAAACTTAAAAATTAATTTCAAAATTTTAATTTTAAAACTTAAAAATTAATTTCAAAATTTTACTTAAAAATTAATTTCAAAATTTTACTTAAAATTAATTTCAAAATTTTAATTTTAAAACTTAAAAATTAATTTCAAAATTTTACTTTTAAACTTAAAAATTAATTTCAAAATTTTAATTTTAAAACTTAAAAATTAATTTCAAAATTTTACTTTTAAACTTAAAAATTAATTTCAAAATTTTAATTTTAAACTTAAAAATTAATTTCAAAACACTGATTTTAAACTTAAAAATTAATTTCAAAATTTTACTTTTAAAAATTAATTTCAAAATTTTAATGTGAAACTTAAAAACTAATTTCAAAAATTTTAATTTTAAAAACTTAATTTCAAACCTAATCTCTAAAAAAAATAAAAAAAAAAAAAAACCAGTGGCGAGCGCCCCTGGTATTCCCCTCCGTGGCGCCCGGAAGGGGATCCGGGCGCCCCGCCCAAAATCAACCCCGGGCGCCCGGAGCTCCCTATAAATAGGGGGCAGCAGGCGTCCCCAACACTTGCCACAAACTCCTTCACTTTTGCCAAGGTTCACTCCGAACCTCAGTGCGAAAGTATTTTAAATCAAATTTTTCTTGCGGTGAAGACGCTGCTGCGATTCAACCGAGGTCGTCAGATCTATATTTATCAATGGCTCCTCGGTAAATCTTCTTCACCTATCTGAAAATTTATTTGAATTTGTCCTTTAATTCTTTCTTAGAATATTTTTTTATATACAGTAGGAAACGAACAAATACTAGTGCTGGACCCTCTAATGCTAGCACTGACCCTAGGTTTCCCACAGAGGAACTAAGGCTTAAGTTTGAGTCAACCATTTATAAAGCCATTAGGACTAAATGTATAGATAGATCGTTCTTTCTAAAATCGTGTGCCTCCGTTATAGAGGTGATAAACCACTATAACTTAAGGAACCTAGTCGAATGTACCAGTCCAGTAAACATAAGTCTGTGTGCTGAATTTTGCAATAACCTAGTGAAAGTAGACGATCTCACCTATACCACTAGGGCAGCGGGTACTGATATCACGTTTTCCCCTACGACTATCCGAGAGTTTTTAGAGTTACGTCCGTCTGATTGTCCTTTCTTGTGCTATCCTCCCAGGGATCTACCATTCGGAGATCCCTACTCACATATTACTCTCGATACGATTTATTCGTATTTTTTTGAGGGAGAGCGAGATCCCACTGTGACCCAGTTTAGGTCAGTAGAACTTCAAGTCCAGGACTACGCTCTTTATAGGGTCTTAGTCTATTGCATTTTACCACTGACTACTCGGGACATCGCCGTGATGCGCCCATTCCATTCATTTTTACTCTATGCCCTGAGTCATAGGTTAGATATTGACATCAGCCTACATATCTTCTCCACCATTATCTACTCGGCTGGATATGTGACTGATAGACGAGTTCACATGACGTACTGTCACATTCTGACAGCATATATGTCCTCGTTACACATTGATGTCACTAGAGGAGACATTGCCTATATGACCGAGTTCGATGTTATAGCAGCTAGGAACTTCTCCCTAGCTGGTATCCACGTAGATAGGGATGACGGGACTATGTCTTGGCGGAGGGGGCACAACACCAGCACGACCCAAGCGCACAGGGGGAGGCCGAGCAGGATGAGTTCATGCTTGCACTGTTTCCGGAGGAGGCTGTTCCACCTCCACCACCAGCTCGAGCACCACGTCACGCTCCCCGCACTCTAGCCGACCGTATGACCGGACTAGAGAGAGCTATGGCGAGTCTCCAGCAGGAGAACTCTCGTTTTCATCGGGACATACGGCGAGAGGTTGCCGAGTTACGAGCTGCCGGGGAGACCCGACACACTGAGCTGATGGCGCTTCTCCGATCCTTGGGATCTGGACCACCCCCTTCATCATCTCAGTAGCTCTAGTTATGACTGACTTCTGTAGCTACACTACCTGTAAAATATTTTGGATCTATCTAATGATATTTCAGACTTGCATTGATTATGTTCAATCTTGGTAGACTAGGATTTTTCAAAAATATTTTCAAAAATGGTTTTATCAAATTATAAGTTAAACTTGTTTGTTTTCAAAACTTTCCATTTTTAGATTTTTAAAAACAGTTTTGACCTTAGACTAGTTTTGAATCCTTAGAAAGCATGTACCCATAGGACTAGTTTTTGAACATCTCACCAACACCTTAGGCTTACCTTGCTTGTGTTTGACAAACATAGAAAGGGGTGAGATGCATAGGCCAACTGTCTGGACTTAAGATGCTTATTTCAGTGCATCAGCATAAGTCTGGACGTTAAATACAAATCAGACAGTAATCAGATTAAGATCATCAGTCAAGTCAAACACTGACTGCTTATAATCACCTTAATCTGACTAACCAAGTGAAAGCTACTATCTTCTGATAGTTAGTTAGTACCTAATTGGTTAGACAGCTATTTAATTTTAAGTATCAAGTTCAGGGGGAGAAATTAATTAAAATTTTGTGTGTTTGAAAAATGCTTTTGTACATCTATTTTAAAACTAACTTATTTTTAAACACCAGTTTTCAAAAAGTTAAAATTAACTAAGTGTTTGAAAAACTTGGAAGTTTAATCCCACCTAATTTTTAAACCTGATTTTAAAAGTTGAATATTGCAAATTTAAACTTATTCAATTTTGTAACATATGCTTGAAAATTAAACTTTCCAAACTTAGCTTTTATCAAATTAGCCTTAACAAATTTATTTTGGCTAAAATTTTACTTCTTGAAAAATTAATTTTACTTGTTTAATTCTTGCTTTGTTTTGAAAAATCAAATTTTAAACTTATACTTTTTAAAATTTAAACTTGACTCCCCCAAGTCAACTTGACCATTTTTTTTTGTTTTAAATTGTGCGTTTATCAGTATCTTTGAACTTTGAATCAGACTTAGATATTTTCCAAAATTAGCTGTTTCTTAAATTTTTACAGTAACTCTACACTATGCTTATTTATCCTTGCCTATTTTTGATGAATGCCAAAGGGGGAGGGTTAGGTGGTTAAGTTAGCTAAACAAAATTGAAAACACTAAAACTAACTACCATGTACCTGCTTTATTTATGTCACTAACTTAACCAGGTTGTCATTCCATCAAAAAGGGGGAGATTGTTGGTGCGGGTAGCACTAACGGTCTAACCTAGGTTTTGATGAATGACAAATAGGTTAAGTTAGTTTTGTTGTTGTCTGACACTTTGATCGAGTGTGCAGGATAAGTCCAGACAGGTCGACGGGCTGACCGGATGTCTGGCACGAAGTCCAGCTAGGTCGACGGGCTGACCGGATAGCTGGCAAGAAGTCCAAGCGGGTTGACGGGCTGACTGGACACTTGGCAAGAAGTCCAGCTAGGTCGACGGGCTGACCGGATAGCTGGTGAGAAGTCCAGACGGGTCGAAGGGCTGACCGGACGTCTGACAGGTAAGTAAGGTAAGTCACTGGAGGGGAGTGACTGCGAGGACGCGTTCCCAGGAAGGGAACATTAGGCGTCGATCCGGCTTAGATCTATTTCGGATATCTAAGTCGAGATCGTGACTAGATTCCGGTCTTGGAAAGACGGAATCTAAGTCATACTCTTCTATTGTTAAAACATATTACTTTAGTTGTGCTAACAATCTGTGTTGCAGGGTATATTTTGCCTCGGACTAACCTTGTTTTGCAGGAGAAGGAATCTCTGGAAAAAGGTGGTCCGGGCGCCCGGAAGGGATCCGGACGCCCAGAGGTGAATTTTATCCAGGCCGAGTCGTCGCCACGTGGAGTTCGCTGATTAGACCTGCCACGTCGCACCAGGGCACCCGGAAGGAATCCAGGCGCCCAGAGCAGCATATAAAAGAAGCCCCAGGGGTGGAGCTTCAAACACAACTCAGAACTCTTCGACTGCTTGCTCTGCTGCTCTGTGCTCCAGCGACACTAACAAAGCTCCGACAACGCGCCCTTGCTCTTTAAGTTTTCTTTTCTGTCGGTATAGCTTTGTGTTTTTTTATTTAGCATTTCTTGTACTCCTTTTTGTAATCATATTCGAATTGCTAGTGATTGCCCAACGAAAGTAGTCAAGGACCACGGGCCTTCGAGTAGGAGTCGTCACAGGCTCCGAACGAAGTAAAATCAATTGTGTTCATTTACTTTTCTGCTGCATACTTTGACATTCGAGTTTTTTTCGATATTCACCCCCCCCCCCTCTATCGAACGATCATGGTCCTACAGTTGTTTCTTCCTTCATTCTTTCCCTCAGAGGGCAAATGTACTTCTCATTCTCTGTTGGGGGCCTTCTTCCAACACTTGCCAGTTCGCATGTTTCATCCTGCGACCTCCCATGAGGATGGAAGTTCCATTCCTCTATTTTGTAAGCATCTGCCCTACTGCACATGCTTACCAAGAAAGAAGAAACATGATTATGAGAATTAGATAAATCAAATTATAACCTTTCCTTAACGATAACCAGGGATAGCTTATGGTTTTTCACATCGATGATAGCTCTGGCGCTCGCAAGGAAAGGGCATCCGAGTATAATTGGAATTTTTGGGTCTTTCTCCATGTCTAATACAACAAAATCTGTGGGTATGATATAGCCACCCATTTCTACTGGCACATTTTTAACGATACCCATACCCACCAACAATAATAATTAGCTAATTACAGTGTCATAGTAAGTTTAAAATTTTTGAGACCTAGCTTATTACAAATTGAATATGGTATGAGGTTGACACTTACCCCCAAATCACAGAAAGTTTTTTCTATGAATTTAAATCCTATGATGCAAGGAATAGAAAAGCTTCCAGGGTCTTAGATTTGGAGAAGTGTTCTTTTTAAATAAAGCGCTACATTCTTCTGTTAGTGCTACAATCTCGATCTCTCCCTTTTTCGCCTATTGGACATTATGTCCTTCAAGAACTTGGCAAACTTTGGCATTTGTTGAAGAACGTAAATCAGAGGGACTTTGATACAAGTCTTTTTAACTTTGTCCAGAAATCTGTTGAACTCTTCATCTTTTTTAGTGATGGTCAATCTTTGTGGGAAAGGGATTGGTTGACTTTGTTGTGGAAGTAGAAGAGTCCCTTCAACCTTCTTGGTATTCTCCTCATCATCTTAGATCTAAACTAGATTAGGTGTTGGAGGAGAGGGTGTAGGATCGAAAAGAATTTAGATATCTCCACAATGGTATGATATTGTCCACTTTGGGCCTAAGCCCTCATAGTTTTGCTCTTGGGCTCTACCCAAAAGGCCTCATACCAATGGAGATATCTTTCTCTTATAAACCCATGATCTTTCCCATGTGTTTCCAATGTGGGACTATGTTTGCAACCTTGCAACCCCAACAGAGGGCTCTTCTTGAATGTCAATCCCTTTTTAAGTAGTCACTTGAGGATCCTTCAAGTTCCATCCACTCTGAAGCTCAATTCTATTGCAATGTTCCACTGGGTTAACATCAGGTTTTCCTGAAAATGCTCCTGGTGCTCTTGAAGATGAAGAAGCTATCTGAGCAATTTGACAATCTTGTATTTTCTGGTGTTTATCAGAACTGCCCATTTTTTGAGTGAGTAGCTTGATTTTTTGCTTCATTTCCTTTTGGTCGGTACGGATTTCTTCAAGAATCTTTTCTATTTTGGATAGTTGATAATCTTGTGTTGGTCATTGTTGATAGCTTTGTTGTCCAAACTGGTAGCTTGGTCTTACCCCCATGGATGGTCCTTGCTCTTGGTTGCTTCGATAAGAAAATTTTGGATGATTCTTCCACCCAGGGTTATATATGTTAGAGTATGGATTGTTTTGCTTTTGGTTGTAACTTACTATAATGTCACATTGTTCAAGTTGATCAATTTGTGCAAAGATGGCTCCCAATGGGCAAGTGTCTTGACCGTGGTTTATTCTCCCACAAGTTTCACATACACATACAATTGCTTTGACCATGTTTGTTCCCATGTTCTCTAGATTTTTAGTCAGAGCATCCAGTTTTGCAGACATAAGTGTAATTGCATCTACATCAAACTTTCATGATGCATTGATTGGGTTTCAGAGAAAGAGCCTCCACATCTTTCAAATGCACATTGATGATGATTCTGAGCTACACTTTCAATGATGTCATCGGCCTCATCTAAACTTTTATTCATTAGTGCCCCACCAGCTACAAAGTCTAGGGACACTTTTGTGTGATAGTTGACGTCATTATAAAAAATGTGTAGAACTAACCATTTTTCAATTCCATGATGTGGACATTGTCTGACCATATTATTGAATTTATCTCATGCTTCAAATAATGTTTCAGAGTCTGATTGTCTGAAGCTTGCTATCAAATTCCTCATATGGACAGTTTTGCTAGGAGGATAGAATTTGTCAAGAAATTATTGCTCACACTTCTCCCGAGATGTTATGCTATTGGCTGGCAAGGAGTTTAGCCACTACTTGGCTCTATCTGTTAAGGAAAAAACCAAATAGTAGTAATCTAATCACTTCTGCTAGAACACCATTCATCTTCGTTGTGCTACAGATTTCATAAAAAATTTCTAGATGCTAATTCGGATCTTCATTTGGTCCTCCTCCAAATTGATTCTATTGCACCATTATGATAATCGTAGGCTTAATTTCAAAATTATTGTCTTCAATGGATGGTCTGGTGATGCTAGACCGAAGCCCACGTGCATATGGTGTTGCGTAATCCTTCAAAAGTTTGTTTGCCATATCTGAAAGTTCTTATTCTTCTTGATGTCTTTGTAGGATTCTTCTTCTTCGATAAGTTTTGTCAATCTCAGGATCAAAAGATAATAGCTCTCCTGTAAGTTTAGATCTACGCATATAAGAACAAGATTGCAAATATTTTTATTACAGAAAAAGCAACAAAAACAAAAAAAAATACAAAATTTAAATTGCAGAGAAAGAAATAAGAAATGCAAGTTGATATTGTAAAAATAAATAAATTTTTAGAAGTTAATTACAAAAAGAAAGAACAGTTTAGACTAACTCAATATGATTATTGACTAATGTTATAAACGCAGTCCCCGACAATGATGCTAAAAACTTGTTACTAACCACAAGTGCATGGTTTCTTCATCAATAATAAAAAGATATTGAATCTACAAGGACTAGTTATAAGCACTAGCGATCTTTCACATAGAACTAGCTAAACGATTAACTAAGACAAGCAATGTGCTAAGTAAAATAAACAAGACTTGGAAATAAGAAAAATGAAAGAGGATCTTGGGTTTGCAAGTGTTCCAGGAGTTCAATTTTGTTATAATGTTTATCAATGCAACTTGGGTCACCAATTCACTACCCTCAATTCACATGTATTTGTAGGAAGTTGTTGCTTCTCCCCTTTAGAGGACAACCAGCAAGGGACTTAGATCAACATCACCAGCAATCAAATATGAGTGATTCCTATGAAGTCCGTTAATAGGTTACCCCTGTCACTAGGGCCCCTCAGTCATACAACAAAGAAACACACGCACTAGTCAATACACATAGAGATGAAGATATAATTGCATACAATTACCCCACTTCCTTGTAGAGACTTGTTTCTCCTTTCATGATGACACCCTAGACGTCCATTAACGGGATCTGCCTGTCACTAGCGTCCCTCGGTCATACGATCTAGGGCATCCCTCTACGGGATCCACAAGCACACACAAACATTAAATCAAACATGATAATTAAGCACAAATACATGCATTCACATAGGATCAAATAGATACAAAGCATGCTAACATCATTTAGACAGGAAATTAGTATATTCAAGAGTTCTACATCAAATCACACCACAACTACTCCCTTAATCCTAGAACAAGGGATCTACTCCATGGCAACAAGATAGGGATCCAAAAACATAGAGATCACAAGATTTCAAATACCAAATGAGAAAGGAAAAGGAGAAGAAATGCTTATCTAATATGTTGAGTGGTCTTCGGATCCAATCCCAAACTTCCGGAGTCAATTCGGTGATGAAAATGACTTTTGATCGACTAATGGAGGTCAAAGAAGATGTGGATCAGGACCAAGATGCTTCTCCCCAAAGGGAGAGCCATCCTCCCTTGGAAAGGGGAAGAAAGACCCTTTATAGTGTAGGGCATGGGTACCACATGGCCCGTGACACAGCCGTGTCTCCTCCACATGACCGGAATCTTCTTGGTCTTGGCCTAGATGACATGGTCGTGTGGCTTCATACGGTCATTTTCTACTTTTCCTCTGGATAGGTTGTATGGTCGTGTGGATTCACACAGCCATGTTCTTTTTCTTATCTTCTTAGCCACACAACCGTGTGGATTCACACGACTGAAGTCTGCTTGTCTTCATGAAATGTTGCACAGCCGTGTGGATTCACATAGCTGTGCTCTGTTTGCTGCTGAATTGTTGACACGACCATGTGGGATCACACACCCATGACTTGCTCCTCCTCTGGTGAAGCCACACAGCCAGAGACATCCTCCTCGTTGCTTCTTTGACACGGCCATGTGGGGTCACATAGCCAGTGTCGTTTGCTTTCGTTTGCTCTCTAGATCGACTGTAAAATGCCATTTTTACTTCAAAAATGGTTTTTATAAATAGAAAATACACAAAGAGCATATCTTCGGCAAAGAAGAGTAATTATGCTGAAACTATGACAAGAGGTGTAAAAAATGCATAGATAAAGCATGGTAAAGTATGTGAGTGTGCGTCAAAACATGCATAAGAGTGTATATAATCTACGCATATCAAGGTGATTATTCATTCAGGATGGCTATCACTAGCTATAGCCTTTCGTTTATGCCTGTCCAGAATAGGCACTTCTCCAAAAGATTCTTGGAACACTCCTCCTTGGCCAAGTTGCTCGGGCGGTGTACAGAAGAGTGTTCGATGGTGTCGGACTTGTGAGACAGGTGTTGGAAGCAAACGAGCAAGACCCTCATCCAGTGTTGTCTCCCTCTAACGGTTGTTGACATCGACAGATTTGGGGGCGACAACATACCACCAGTATTTGCTTGTTGTTGTTGCTATAGTAATTTTTATGCTCTAGCACTGATGAGCAACTCCAGATCTTCTGTGTTAAGGTAACAGTATTAAGTTTTAGAGCCTCTTCCATCTCAAAGCTTCAGATTCAGGCAAAGATTCCCACAGACGATGCCAATTTTGATCCTATCTGAAGGCTAGGGAGATGACACGCTAGCTCCGGTGGATGGTTTGTTGATGGGTAAAAGACTTTTTAAGATCCAAAGAATCTCCTCAACGATCCTGTGTATAATCAGGCGATCCAATGAAGTGTTAGAGACCCAAGACTAAGGTGGGGATCCCTAGCTAGGCCCTCTGATGCTCAAGTCATTAAGTCGTTAAGATGTTGTCTACTGAGTATATTCAGACTGGTCCCTAAGACTGGTCATATTACAATGTCATTATATTAATCTACTCTGTCATATGTTAAATACTCTAAGATCTGTTCAAAGATTAATATAGTGCCCATAGTGTGCCAAAAGTTCATTCGAGGATTCATATGATAAAGCATGTATGTTAGAACTGTATTTTAGGAGGAATATGTCTTCAAGTAATTCAAACCCAGGTGACCTTCACCCGGTCAGACGTGCGCAGAGAGTCTGATGTTCGATCGGTCTTTATTCGGCCAATTTTATGTTAAAAGTTCTATTAGGCTAAGTGTCCTTAATCCCGACCGGTCTTTGCTCGGTCAGGCATACACAGAAATTCTTATGTTCGATCAGCCTTTATTTGGCCTTGCGCCTATTAAGTACTTTAGAAGACTAAGTATCCTTAAGCCCGTCCGGTCTTTGCTCTATCGTGCATACACAGAAAACCTTATATTCACTCGGCCTTTATCCAACCACGCATCTATTAAGTACTTTGGAAGGCTAAGTATCTCTAAGCCCGCCCGGTTGCTCAGTTGGGCGTACACAAAAAAACTTATATTTGTTCAGCTTTTATTTGGTCGTGCGTCTATTAAATGCTTTAGAAAGCTAAGTATCTCTAAGCCTGCCCGATCCTTGCTTGGCCAGACGTACATAGAAATACTTATGTTCGATCAGCCATTATCTGACCGTGCACCTATTAAGTACTTTAGAAGGCTAAGTATCCTTAAACATGCCCAATCTTTGCTTGGTCATACGTACATAAAAAACCTGATATTCACTCAACCTTTATCCGATCACGCATCTATTAAGTACTTTGGAAGGCTAACTATCTCTAAGCCCACCCTGTCTTTACCCGACCAGGCATATACTGGAAGCCCTATGTTTCTATCGTCCTTTATCTAGACAATTATATATTAAGAGTTTTATGAGGCTAAGTGTGTTTAGAGCTCAGTCGTCCTTTCCTCTGGTTAAGCCTCTTTGGACCTAGCTAACCAGTTGATTGACCAGGTATATTATTTCTTGAATTTCGGAGTAAAATACTAGAATCCTTATGTTCGACTAGCTCTATGATCGATTGGACCTATCCAAGAATCTTTCATCAAAGCCACTCGAGCAAGACCCGAGAGTTGGGCAATCAACATAATTATATGGGGATTGCTTCCCTATTCCGACTCTGATCCCCACATCTGTTGGTGTGAGAAGCATCCGACGATTAAACCTGTGTTTTGATTATGTCAAAGGGTCTAAAGTTAAGTTGTTTTGTAATCTAATAGGTTTGAATGAGATTGCAGGAAAGTCCTAAGTGTACTTAGGCAAAAGTCCTAGCTTCAGTTAGGTAGGTAGAAAACCCTAGGGTGTGGTAACCCTAGGTCCTAGGGGGTGGTAACCCTAGGCGAGGAAAACTTCTAGCTGTGGTTAGGCAAAGGAAAAACCTAGGGTGTGGCAACCCTAGATTCTAGGGGTGGTAACCCTGGCAGAAAGTCTTGGCGGGTCGAGAGCTTTGGGCAAAATCCTAGGGGGTGGTAACCCTAGGTTGAAATCCTGGTATCGCGAACCGGGTGGAAGACTGGACGGGTCGTGGAGCGGACGTCCAGCATGAAAACCAAAAGCTTCGGATGCTGAGCAAAAGTCCAGTTTGTCTGGAGGATCAACTCGCAACAAGTAAACTCTCCTAAGTAGAGTAGGTAAGGATGCGTTCCCCAGTGAGAGAACAGTAGGCGTCGGTTCGACCTAGGGTTTCCAGAGGAGAAATCCAAAATCAGAACTGGACAGTCTGGTGATTGTCAAAATTACTTTTATTTGTCTTATTTTATTGTGCTAACTCTGTTTTACAGGGTATAGTTTGTTTATAGACTAACGTACCTTGCAAGACGTAAAGTGAACAAGAAATCCTTGGATGAACAATCCCGGGATGCCCTCCATGGAGCTTGGAGGCTCCTCGGGTCACGTGGTCTACAGCCCCTCAGCAAGGCACAAGGGCGCCCTCCATGGAGATTGTGGGTGCCCTAGATGCTGATGGAGGGCGCCCTCCATGGAGCTTGGAGGCACCCTCAGGAGGATAAACAGCGACGAAGCAGGGCTTATCCACACATGGCTGACTCGGGGATTATAGGCACCCTCAATGAGGTTGAGGGTGCCCTCAACAGGCTATATGTAGGAACGTTGGGCCGGCTAGAAGGGGGGTTGAATAGCCTGAAAAAAAAATAACAAAAACTCTTCTCAAACTTTCAACAGAATACTTGCATAAAGTAAATTAGCAGTAAATAAAAAAGCAGAAAGAAGAGGCTCACAACTTGACTTGATTACAACCAAGGAGGTTGTTAATCCAAGAAATGAACGTGCACTAAAATATCTCCTTCAGGCGGAGAAGCCTCTTACAACAGTGAAAGCACAAAAGACAGAAGCTAAACTAGAACAGAAGCGCACAAGTGTTTGGAATGTAAATTTCTGAGTTGATTCAAAGCTTCTGGACCAAGGCTATAAATATAGCCTTGGTCGGGGCGCTTGGAAGGGTTCCGGGCGCCCTGGGGGGGGATAAATTTTATGCCCCAACGTTCAGATCGAGTCAAAGCTCGATCCGGTCAAAAATTAACTCCCGGGCGCCCGGAAGGGTTCCGGGCGCCCCAGGCTTGTTCGGGCGCCCCTGGCTGGTCCGGGCGCCCCGGGCTGGTCCAGGCGCCTCGGATGCTGAGTCAACTCTGGTTGACTTTCGTCCGGGTCCTCTACTCCGGATCCACTTGATTGGGTGATCTCTGCTATCCGGAATAGGGCCCACCCGAACCCAAGTTCCAGACTTCTCGAGCGGGCTTCCCTCCGGCTTCTCATCCCTCGGAATCGCTGTGTGTTTCCTTCTCGTCCGCCGGCGTACTCATCCGCAGTCTTCGTCCCTCGGACACCGCGTGTCGTCCTTCTCGCTAGCTACGTCTCTTGCTCCCCGAGCAATCTTCCGCTCCGGCTTTCGTCCCTCGGAACCACTGCACGCTTCCTTCTCGTCCGCCGGTGTACTCTTCCGCAGCACCTCATCCCTCGGACTGTCGTCCTTCACGCTAGCTGCGTCTTCCACTCGACTACCTGTGCTCCTAAGCTCCTGCACAATTAGACACAAGGTTAGAAACACACAGGACCTAACTTAACTTGTTGATCACACCAAAACAACCTTGGGGTTCCAACAATCTCCCCCTTTTTGGTGTGATCAACCCAAGTTAAGCTAGGGATAAAATAAAATTAAGTAAATTAATTTAAGTGCAAAAATAAGTTAATATTTTGGTCTACCTCCCCCTAGACTTATACTAATCCTTCTCCCCCTTTGATCACAAAAAAAGTGGGGTTCCAAGAAAAACAATCTAAGGGTTAAAAATTTAGTAAATTTGAAAAAAAAAATATTTAAAAGAAATTCTAAAAAAATCAATTCTAAGTAAAGTTTTGAAAATCTGACTTAGGCAAAAAAAAAAAATCTAAGTAATTTGAGCATAAATTTATAATTTAAAAAATCTTTTAACTTAAGAGAAGCATAAAAAAATTTCTAAGTAAAGATTATTTTTGAAATAAATTTTTCTAACTTAATCATTTGAGAATTTTTAAGAAAAATTTCCTAAGTAAAGAAAATGACTTAGTTAACTTAAAAAAATTTTAAGTAAGTAAATTTCTAAATTGAAAAAATGTTTTGAATAACCTTTTTAAAGCATTAATTAATTCTTGTATTAATGCTTCATTAGTAAGTTAATTAAACATTTATTTCAATATTTTGGCTTCCAGGTCGTGGCGAGGCACTAGGCCTTCTTGGTTATTGGAGCAACAACCACTTCCTTGACAAAGTCTCATAAGGAAATTCTTTATTTAATTTTCTCACTTAAAGCGCTAATTTTAATTTTTAAAATTTAGTTTAAGCATGACTTCGGAACCCAATATAGGTTCTAGCTTATTGGATTAATCAAAAAACTTTTAGGGACATATTTTCTTGAAATGTTCTTAATTTGTCCCGGGTGATATTTAAAGTACCAATTTAAATTATTAAATCTTCTAAAATTGGTTTTAGATGAACATGCATAGTTTTTCAAGTTATCTACTTGAATTTTCAAATCATCATTTTCAAGTTTCAATTTTTCATTTGCTATTTTTAATTTATCTAATTCTTCTAAGGGACAAGACTTAGTTAGAATTACTTTTAAATTTTTTATTTCTTTTTCTAATTTACAGCAGTCTTTAGTTAATAACTTAACAAATTTAAAAAGTTTATCGGGAGGAAGAGAACGTACCTGACTTACCTTGTCGAGTTCGTTGTCCGTGTCTCCCCCTGAACTACTACTTTCTTCTGACGAAGCTCCCCCTTCATCGATCGATGCTCATCTCGGAAGAGCTTGACTCGCAGTCGTCGTCTTGATGACTCGCCATCAGTGCGAGTCCGGAGAATGCCTCGACTTCCGAGTCGGACGACGTATCGTCCCACATCGCCTTTAGGACCTTTCGCTTTTGGATGAGCTTCTTACCCTTCTGTTTGTCCTTGTTCTTCAGCTTGGGGCAATTGTCCTTGACGTGCCCTTCCTCGTCGTAGTGGTAGCAGCGGATTGTCCTTTTCTTCTTCCCTTGTGGATGGTTAGTAGATCTGGATTTACAAAGTTTCTTAAATCTTATTACCATCATTACCATTTCCTCGTCGTCGAGAGAAGATTCCGACTCGGGTTCGTCTCTCGAGGCTTTAAGGGCGATGTTGTTCTTGGACTCCTTCGTACCTGCACATCTTGATTCGTGCACTTCAAAGGTCGAGAAAAATTCTTCTAATGAAATTTTTTCTAAATCTTTTGAAATGTAAAAGGCATTTACTAGTGATGCCCATTTCGAATTTCTTGGAAACGAATTTAACACATACCTGAGCGAATCTCGGTTACTTACCTTTTCTCTGAGATTCGTGAGTCCGGTGATTATTTCTTTTATTCTGGAGTGAAGATGTGCGACTGTCTTGTCTTCCCCAAGTCGCAGGCTAGTGAGCTGATTGCGAAGCAGATCTCGTCTAGCGAGCTTGGCTTCGGACGTACCTTCGTGTAGCTCGAGGAACTTCTCCCAAAGTTCCTTTGCCGAGTCATAGTGCCCGATCCTATTGACTTCTTGAGGTGGAAGAATGCTTAGCAGATGGTATTCTGCTTTGCCGTTCGCCACGAATTCAGCTTGCTCCTTTTTTTGTCCATTGACTTTTTTCCTTACCTTCTGGAGCTACATAGACAGATTCCATTATTAAGGTTAATTCAAAGTCTGTAGTAAAAAATACCTGCATCTGCTTCATCTAGGTAGCGAAGTCCCTTTCGTATTTCGGCGGGTGGATGCTTGGTCCGGCCATCTCGTTGCTTCGTTCGGCGGTTAGTCCTCCTAAAGCGCCTCGGCTCTGATACCACCTGTAGGACCGTTGGGCCGGCTAGAAGGGGAGTTGAATAGCCTGAAAAAAAATAACAAAAACCCTTCTCAAACTTTCAACAGAACACTTGCATAAAGTAAATTAGCAGTAAATAAAAAAGCAGAAAGAAGAGGCTCACAACTTGACTTGGTTACAACCAAGGAGGTTGTTAATCCAAGGAATGAACGTGCACTAAAATATCTCCTTCAGGCGGAGAAGCCTCTTACAGTATTGAAAGCACAAAAGACAGAAGCTAAACTAGAATAGAAGCGCACAAGTGTTTGGAATGTAAATTTCTGAGTTGATTCAAAGCTTCTGGAGCAAGGCTATATTTATAGCCTTGGTCGGGGCGCTTGGAAGGGTTCCGGGCGCCCTAGAGGGGATAAATTTTATCTCCCAACGTTCAGATCGAGTCAAAGCTCGATCCGGTCAAAAACTAACTCCCGGGCGCCCGGAAGGGTTCCGGGCACCCTGGACAGTTCCGGGCGCCCCGGATGCTAAGTCAACTCTGGTTGACTTTCGTCCAGGTCCTCTGCTCCGGATCCGCTTGATTGGGTGATCTCTGCTATCCGGAATAGGGCTCACCCGAACCCAAGTTTCGGTCTTCTCGAGCGGCTTCCCTCCGGCTTCTCATCCCTCGGAATCGCTGTATGTTTCCTTCTCGTCCGCCGGCGTACTCATCCGCAGTCTTCGTCCCTCGGATGCACCGCATGCCGTCCTTCTCGCTAGCTGCGTCTCTTGCTCCCTGAGCAATCTTCTGCTCTGGCTTTCGTCCCTCGGAACCACCGCACGCTTCCTTCTCGTCCGCCGGTGTACTCTTTCGCAGCACCTCGTCCCTCGGGCTGCCGCCCTTCATGCTAGCTGCGTCTTCCACTCGACTACCTGTGCTCCTAAACTCCTGCACAATTAGACACAAGGTTAGAAACACACAGGACCTAACTTAACTTGTTGATCACACCAAAACAACCTTGGGGTTCCAACACTATATATGTCTGGTTTGACCAGCAGCAAGAAACAATAAAATCTGACAATAATTCTTCTGTGTGCTACTCAAAGATCAATCCGACAAAGCTGTAACTCAACCCCGACGACCAGAAGCTTCAAGTTTATTGTTCTAAGTCGTCGGTATAATTTTCTTTATTACTTTAATATTATAATTCAAAAATGTAATTTTCCGAACTGATAGTGATTGCCCAAAGTAAACGCTTAATGATCGTGGGCCTTGGAGTAGGAGTCACCACAGGCTCCGAACCAAGTAAAACTCTTGGTGTTCGTGTGTTTACATTAGTGTTTTATTTCCGCTGTGTATTACTCAAAAGTTTTCCGAAACGAACGTGAAAGCCTCGAGCGTTATTCACTCCTCCCCCCCCCCCCTTGTCTAGTGCTTTCGATCCTACAATTGGTATCAGAGAGGGGTCGCTCTGAATTGGTACAACTACCATTCGAACAAATTTTGCTTTTTTATCCACATTTTCCAAAAATAAAACCTTACGCCTTTCATTTTTCCCTCTAAAACTATTTTTAAAAAATTCATTTTCATCTTTTCACTATTGTTCGGTATTAGTGAAATATCGCATTTTCAAAAATTTGTAATAATATTTTATATATATATTTTTTTAATATTTTATTAATTTTTTTAAAAAAATTTTGCTATTTCTATTTTTCTCCCGTACTACAAATCCAAGACCAAGTCTTGGAATATTTGTTTCATTTTCTTTTTGTGTGCAAGAGTTTCCTCTACAATGGCCCATCAAGAAGGCTATAGCACAGCTCGACCACCGCTCTTTTCTAGCAAGACTTCGACTACTAGAAGGGCCGAATAGAGTCCTACCTCCAAACCTAGTTCGAGATGTGGATGATCATCAAAACCGGCATCTCACTCCTACTCGACGACATGGGAAAACCAGTATCATGCGAGAACTGGGACGCAAGTATAATAAAGAAGGTCAAGGTCAATGCCAAAGCAATGTGTACTCTTCAATGTGGTCTAACAAAGGAAGAGTTGAACCGAGTTGGTCCATTTTAAAGCATGAAAGAACTATGGGAGAAGATGATCGAGTTGTACGAAGGCATCTTTGATACGAAAGTAAGTAAGCGCGATCTAATTTTAAACAAGTTATATAACATAAAAATACAGAAAGGTGAGAATGCTAGCCAACTTCACACGCAGGTACAAGATCTACTGAACAGACTCCACGGGATCGGACAAAAGATGGAGAACGGAGGCATAATAAGGTACGCACTCAATGCCTTTCCGAGGAATACTTTGTGGCCATCCATGGTAGATGCTTACAAAGTATCCAAGGACCTTTCTTTAATTAGGCTAGATGAGCTATTTTCAGAATTTGAATTACACGAACAGACTAATGCACGTCTAGCCGAGAAAGTTATTGCTTTGGTTGCAGGTACAAGTAAAACCCGGGAACTAAAAGCAAAACGCAGAACCGAACCCAAGTCCAAAGATGAATCGGACTCAGATGATGATGACGATGAGATAACAGCCGAACTCGTCAACCTAATAAGAAAAATGTGCAAAAAGAATAAGGTGACTCCATCGAACATGAAGGGCAAATCTGGAGTTACCTACTACGGCTGCAACCGGAAGGGACACTACAAGTCGGATTGTCCGAATCAAAAGCAACGAAGAAAGAAGTCCTTGAAAGCAACATGGTCCGAGTCCTCTGATGTAACGACCCGGCCCCTCAGCCCCTTGGGTGACCCAACTGGCGACCCCTTATGTCGTCGACCGACGACCCTCAGCCGTTCTGTTACTCACTAGGTCTTCCCACCCCTGGCCAGTGGATTTTTTGCCTTCCCCAGGATTCGAACTCTAGGCTTCCAGGCTAAGTACTAGAGTTTATGAATCCTGGTAGCCAAGTGAGCGGTAGGATTCATAAACTTAGTACTTATCCTGGAGGTCTAAAGTTCGAATCCTGGGAAAGGTAAAAATCTACTGGCTAGGGGTGGAAAGACCTTGTCAGTAACTACACACGCCCGAGGGTAGTCGGTCGACGACATAAGAGGTCACCAGTTGGGCCGCCAGTGGGGCCACCCAAGGGGCCGCCAATGGGCCACCAAATGGGCCGCCAGTGTGGCCGCCCAAGGGGCCGAGGGGTCGGGTCATTACATCTGAAGAGTCCAACGAAGAAGAACAGAAGCAAACTAACTTCCTCGCTCTACTGGTACAAGAGTATGTTGCCGAAATCGAGTCCGAGTTTGATACCGAGAGCGAATCCGAAGTCGAGTCCAAGTGAAGACACGCATCCGTATCCATTTTCGAAGGGCCTAACCCCACTGTAAGTTCTCTATTCGACGGTACTCAAGTAGATGATCTAGAAAATTTAGTTTCATATTTATTAAAGAAATTAGCTAAATCCAATGTCTGGATCAAATCACTTCAAAAGGAGATAACAACCCTTAAAGAAGTGACTAACCATAGCTCCTTAACTGACCTTGTTCAAACTGGAACCTCAACTCAAGTCCAAAAGCTTGAGGAAGAGAATTCTAGCCTGAAAAATCAAGTCAAGGAACTAAAGGTGTAACGCCCGAAAATTCTCAGAATTATTTTAGAAATATTCTATGATTTTTCTGGAATTTTAGGATATTTTTATAGAATATTTAGAGCAGCGGAAGTAGCAAAAACAAATAGAAAATGAAAATGGCCTAGGCGGGAATTGAACCCGAGACCTATTGGGTTCTACGACTTATGGTGAACCTTAGTAACCAGGTGAACCCAGCAGGGCCGTGCTGAAAGGAAAGGGAAACAATTAAATTTATATTCACGTTGGGCCGAAATTACCACTTAATATAAATAGGAAATTATTAAGTGGGGTTTTATTTTTTATCGGGATTTCTTCTCCTCAAACCCTCACCGACGCCACCTCTTCCTTTTCTTCTTCTCTCGGCGCCAACCACAAGGAAGCTAGGGTTTCATTCCAAGGGACCATAGGGGCACTTTCCAGCAACATCTTGGATACGAGAACGTTCCCCTCCGCAAGAGGAACGCATAGACGCGAGAAGATCGTCGAAGAGATCTCTCCTCCGTAAAACCTAGCGATTAGAATCGTAAGAAATTACGAACAGGAGGTAAGAAACCCCTCACCTGCAGTATAAGTAGCTTCCGTGTGGATTTTTATGTATTAGTTTAGTAATATGTAGAATACCGACACAAAGGATGTGAATTAGCGCATACCAAGTGTTCGATTAAATTGTTTAGCACAGAAAAATGCCACATAGACATTTTAGTAGCTGAGATAAATGCAATAGAAGCATTTTATAGCCTATTTAGTCTTGCTCCAGCTTTTACAGGACTAGATGTCCAATGGGTGGGCTCCCACAGTCGCCTCTAGGTTTAGACAACCTAGTTCTAGGTTTAGACAACCTAGTAAAAGCAAGACAAGGATTTATTAGCTTATGTTCAGTATTTTACTTTCTCAGTGGCACTGTACTGGATTAGATATCCATTGGGTTGGGCTCCCACCGTCGTCCCTAGGTTTTGATAACCTAGTAACCCTACTAAATTCGGGACTTGCAAACCCGGGTCTAGTTAGGGATGCGCATAGTGCACGTACAGATGTCAGGCCCATCAGCAGCATGATTAGTATTTTCATCTATTATATGTATAGTTTTAAACTCTCACAAATCAGTTGTGTGTACAGTTTAAATTCAGTACTAGCTTAGTTTAGTTTAGCTCAGTTCATGCTTCAGCTCAGCTTTTTCCTATGGTTATGTATGATAGCTCTATGTTCAATTCATGTTACACATGCTTTAGATGATAGTATGCCATGACTAGCTTTTGATTGCTATGTATTGTATGATAGCATGCCATGTTTTAGTTCAATCAGTACATGTTTTAAATAGCATGTTTTCAAAGCATGATTTGCATCGTTTGCATGTTTTGTGAGGTAGATGGTTTCTAACTAAGCGAAAGCTTACAGATACTTTTTCCTTATACTGCAGATAAAGGTAAAGGAAAGATGAACTAGCGGAGGCTGGAGGGCAATGCGATGAAGATGTGTGTGGATGGAACTTGGAATAAAAGATCGTAGGGAATTTCAGCAAACTTGTTTAAGCATTAGAACCCTTTAGCATTTTGGTTGTTTTGCACCGTAGCATGTTAAATGTTATGAATTAGTTAATCATGCATCCTATCATGTTTAGAATACCATTTTTGGTGATGTTAGAATGTTTGGCATTTAGTTTAGAAATGTTATAAGTAGATTTGGCACGAACAAGTGCTAAAATCAGACATTGGCACGAAATCAGAAACTCGAATCGATCAGCTAATCGATTCGAGGGTTTCCAATCGATCGAAGGATCGACTGGCAATTCGTCTCACGAATAGTAGGCCTCTGGATCGATCAGCCGATCGATCTGGACGCTCTCTGTAGCGAACAGAAGGCCCTGGGATCGATCACTGGATCGATTGACCAGTCTGGATCGATCAGCCGATCGATCCAGAATATCGGCCGAGCACAGTAGCCTGCTGAATCGATCACTGGATCGATTCGACCATTCCAATCGATCCGTGGATCGATTGGGAGGCCTGATATTAGCTAGAAACCCTTAGTTAAGTTCCTTGACCATCGGGGGATGTAATATATGTCATGAATAGTTTAGATTATACCCCTTAGCACATGTAGAACCGAGAAATGATAATAGTTTAGCAAAATTTTGATTAGTACAACTTCCACAATTAGATTTAATGATGGTCATGGATTAGTTAGCATAGCATAATGTGACGATCGACCTCACAGCCTAGTTAGTAGGAGGCGGGTCGTTACAAAAGGACAGTTGGAACGGTTCACTTTGGGTTCCAAGAACCTGGACCTAATTCTTGAAAAATATAGAGTTGTCTACAACCGATCCGGACTTGGATTTAAGGTTAAACGAAAATACAAGTCTTATTTATCCCTTGTAAATCGATCAAATAGAAAAGTAGTCAAATCATGGGTCCCCAAGTCTAACTTGATTAATCAAGTTGGACTTGGACAATATTGGATCCCTAATGATCAAATCCATTATCTTGATAGACCTTATCGAGGCTATGATTCAGGGGGAGCCAATAGAAAAACCATCTTTATTTATAAATAGAATTGTTTGATGCTTGTCTTACTACTTTTATTATACATGCTTAGATTAGGCTATATAAGGACCTAGTTGTGATTTACACTTGACTAGTTAGACCTAGGGGTTTCAAAAATAAAAATTAAATATCCAATTTCCTTGAAAGACTTTGTCTAGAAGTGGTGGATGATCACATACCCAAGAAGGCCTAGTGCCTCGCCACACCCTGGAAACCAATCATTGAAATGAATATTTAATTGACTAATTGAAAAACCTAAGTCTAACTCAATTGCAAATCAATCCTTAGATTAGAATTTAAACTAAAGAGTAAATTACCCATCTCACAAAACTATTAAGGTTTCCTGATTGAAAATCTAGAAAAGGGTGAGATGAACATAGGTTTAAGTAGTTAATCAAACCTGAATTAATTAAATTAAAGCTAACTCAATTAAAATTCATAATTAATTATAAAATCATGATTAATTTCAAAATATAATTAATTATAAAAAGTTTAATTTCAAATCTAATTAAATTCAAAATGTTAATTATTTTAAAATCATAATTAAATTATAATTATTTTTAAATCATAATGAATTTCAAACATCTTAATTATTTGATTGTTAATCATAATTAAATTTCAAATTATTAACTCTTAGATTTTCAAAATCTTAATTATTTTTAAAAGATAATTAATTTTCAAATCAAAATTAATATATAAGTTTATAATTTCAAACTTAATTAATTTTCAATATATTTTCAAAAGCTTTAAAATTTTAATTATTGTCAAATGTTTAAATCTAATTAAACTCATATTTGAAATTTAAACTTATATTTTAAAAATTTAAACTCATACTTTTATTGATAAAATTAAAATAAAGTTAACTTCTTCTCATAAGCAATCATAAGCTGAACATGCTTGATAACATAGAATGAGTGAGATGAAAAATCAGGAAAATAATAATTTTTTTATTATTTATATGCTTGGACTTTAGAATCCTCAAAATTTTTAAGGCATTAATCAAGGGGGAGTGAAGGGAGTCAAGTTAAGTTTTTTTTTTGTTAAAGTTTTCTTTAAAAAAAAAGTTCAAAATATTTTTGAAAAAAAAAGCTCATTTTTAAAACTATTTTTGGAATGAAAAATAAACCATTTTGTGAAACTAAGTATTTGATAAAGTATTTTAAGTTTTTTTTAAAAAAATCATTTACTTAGCTAAGTATTTTTACAAGAAAATATTTTTAAAGCTAAGTTTTTTTTAAAAAAAATATCCTTCAAGCTAAGTGCTTATTAAAATATTTTAAAAAAAAGGGCTGAAGTTTTTATCACAATATTCTTAAAAGTAAAATATTTTTTCTTTTTAAGCTGAGTACTTTTAACTAAGCCTTTTTTCAAAACTTTTATAAAACCGACTATTAAAACTAAAGTTCTTATCAACTTCTTTTGAAAGCTAAAGTACTTGACAAAACAATTATTTTCAAAGCTAAAATTTAACTAAGTTTTTTTTTTTTTGGAAAAAGCTAAGTTTCAAAACCTAAGATTAGCTAAGTTTTTTTTCAAGTAATTTTTAAAGCTAAAATTTAGCTAAATTATTTTTTGAAAAATCTAAATGTATTTCAAAGCACTTATTTTCAAAAGCTAAGTTTAACTCACTTTCAAAAAACTTAAAAGTTTTGCTAAGTTTGTCTTTCTTATTGCAAAACTAATATTCAAATAAGAGCTACCTTTTAGGGGGAGCTAAAAATTTTTTATCTTTATATTTTTTTTCTCTCTACTTAGTATTATTTTTTATTTATGTCAAAGAGAGAGAGAAAAGTCAAAGTTAAGAAGTTAAGAATTTAAACTAATTAAGAATTTAAACATAATGAAAGGGGGAGCATAAATTTTTTTTTAATTATTGCATTCATGCCCTTGTTTAAATTCCATTATTTATTATTATATTTTACTTAACTTTGAACCATGTTTCCATAATCAAAAAGAGGGAGATTATTGGTGTGGGAAGCATCTGACGATCGAACCTGTGTTTTGATTATGTCAAAGGTACTAAAGTTAAGTTGTTTTGTTATCTAATGAGTTTGAATGAGATTGCAGGAAAGTCCTAAGTGTACTTAAACAAAAGTCCTAACTGCGGTTAGGCAGGTGGAAACCCCTAAGATGTGGTAACCCTAGGTCCTAGGGGGTGATAACCCTAGGCGAGGAAAAGTCCTAGCTACGATTAGGCAAAGGGAAAAACCTAGGAGGCGCCAACCCTAGGTCCTAGGGGTGGTAACCCTAGGAAGAAAGTCTTGGCGGGTCGAGAGCTTCGGGCAAAATCCTAAGGGGTGGTAACCCTAGGTTGAAATCCTGGTGTCGCGAACCGGGTGGAAGACTGGACAGGTCGTGGAGCGGACATCCAGCATGAAGACCGGAAGCTTCGGACGTTGATCAAAAGTCCAGTTGGTCTGGAGGATCAACTGGCAACAGGTAAACTCTCCTGAGTGGAGTAGGTGAGGATGCGTTCCCTAGTGAGATAACAGTAGGCGTCGGTTCGACCTAAGGTTTCTAGAGGAGAAATTCGAAATCAGAATCGGACAGTCTGGTGATTATCAAAATTACTTTTATTTATCTTATTTTATTGTGCTAACTCTGTTTTACAGGGTATACTTTATTTGTAAACTAGCATACCTTGCAGGACGTAAAGTGAACAAGAAAGCCTCGGATGAACAGTCTCAGGGCACCCTCCATGGAGTTTGGAGGCTTTTCGGGTCACGTGGTCAACAACCCCTTAGCAAGGCACGAGGGCGCCTTGGATGCTAGATGGAGGGCGCCCTCCATGGAGGTTAAGGGTGCCCTAGATGCTGATAGAGGACGCCCTCCATGGAGCTTGGAGGCGCCCTCAAGAGGATAAGCAGCGACGAAGCAGGGCTTATTCATGCGCGGCTGATCCGGGGATTGGAGGCACCCTCAATAAGGTTAAGGGCGCCCTCAACAGGCTTTATATGCCTGGTTCGACCAACAGCAAGAAACAACAAAATCTGACAATCATTCTTTTGTGTGCTGCTCAAAGATCGATATGATAAAGCTGTAACTCAACCTTGACGACCAGAAGCTTCAAGTTTACTATTCTAAGTCATCGGTATAATTTTCTTTATTACTTTAATATTGTAATTCAAAACTATAATTTTCTGAACTGATAGTGATTGTCCAAAGTAAACGCTCAACGAGTGTGGGTCTTGGAGTAGGAGTCACCACAGGCTCCGAACCAAGTAAAACTCTTGGTGTTCGTGTGTTTGCATTAGTGTTTTATTTCCGCTGCGTATTACTCAAAAGTTTTTCAAAATAAACATGAAAGTCATGAGTGTTATTCACCCCCCTCCCCTCCCTCCCTCTAGCGCTTTCAATCCTACAACATCACCTTGACCCGAACCTCCACTTTATCTCCGGGGCCTGCTCGATATAACCCATATCATACCCCCCTCAAGCCCACCATACTCTATCTCCAATAATCACATTTGTTGATAAGTTGGTACATTGGCCTCTGAAAACTATTTAGTCAATATTTTATTTACAACCAAAATATTGCAATGTGAGTGTAACGCCCACCCTTCTTACCCAACCAAAGGTGGCGCTACGTTCTTATACTACTTACGTACATGCTTTAGTTATAACAGCGGAAGAATAAAAACTTTAAAGAATTTAATTTATTAAGCATAATATCACATATTCTGATTTGTTCAAATGTGCATATATTGAACTTATAACTAAAAATATTAATTTGTCCGAATCGTCCTAGCCGAGCCACCACCACACACATCACTATCTGCTCCTCCTGCTGCTCCGTTGTACATCCAGCTTTCTCTTTTACAAGGAAAGTAAGCTATGAGCACTCATGGCTCAGTAAGTTCCTTTCCTACTCACTAAAACCGAGAATCATCGTATATCAAGAATGGATCAACATATCATCGTCTCAACTAATCATAACATAACATATCATTCTATTCAAACATATCATGCATATTTCTTATTCACATATCATTTCATAGAAGCATGAATATCATATCATAAAACAAATAAATCACAAGCATGAGACATACAAGGGCATCATATTCATATCATAATATCACATGACATTATATCATATCATCATATAATTCAAGCACATATGAATGTAGGCAATGCATCGTGAATTTGAAAACTTATACTTAATAGTACTTGAAATTAATATCATCATCATTTGGGATCCCGGTTTGTACCACATACTTAATGCGTAGGTCCAAGGTAGCAAGTCTTGAGCCCTACCATGCATACATACTAGGCCCGAGTCTTACTCCATCGACCTAGGGCACTCAAAGGCCCATTACTGACGAGGCCCGAGTCTTACTCCATCGACCCCGGGGTGTTTACGGAGCCCACCCTTGGTACAAACCATAAAATAACTTATCATGCATAACTATCATATCATGTCCTTAACAATCTTTCATGCATTTATTCTTTTCATTTCTTTTCATTATGTATAGCATTTTCTATGCTATCACATATCATAACATAACTTCATTTCTTTTCATTATGTATAGCATTTTCTATGCTATAACACATCATGGCATATTTCATAATATAACTTCATTATGCATATCATTTCGTAACTAAAGCAATCATGCATTCTAACTTATTATCATATCATTTTCATACAGCATGGCATAGACATATTTAATTTTTGTTCTAGGGTTTCTAGGGCATCTATCCCTTCATGGCCGAACACATAATGATTCATTTAGGTCATACAAACATGTATCACATTCACACATTATCAAGTTTTCATAAGAAGTACTTTTAACCCCTTAGGTTTCATTTCCAAGGCCTCTAGGTCCTTACTTGGCCGAAATTCATAGAATATAAACTTCCTTTAAGTGGCCTAAAGCATGGGAAACCTAAGTAATTTCATAGCAAGATTTACTAAGAACATCATACACAAGGTTGGATCATAAACAAGCTAGGACTCTTGTGATCTTACATGTCATAAATCATGTAACTAATTTTCTACATTCCAATTAAACATGAGAGCATTAATCATCTTTCATAACATAATATCATAGAGGTCATTGAGCATATTAGAATTTTGTTTAAGCTTCTCTAAACTATCACCTTACCATGGCCGAAATATTAAGAGTAAGGTTCATGAGTTTCTTTCAACATACAAGTATACAACTCTTAAGAACTTTATATCATGTCATATAAGCATAGTTATTTTAAATTCAAGGTCCTCCTAACCCTAAATTCTTTCTTGGCCGAAACATGAGAGTGGGGTTCTTTTGGTTCCAATCAACTTCCAAGCAAGAAAACCATAGGAAGGTCCTTAGCATTTCATAGAGGGAAACTTGCACTAGTTTGGTTAGACAATAATTTTCCTAACCTATTTACAATATTTTTGATTGAAATTCTAGGTTACATACACCTCTGATCATGCATCATATATGTATACAAACATAGGGGAAAACTTTCTTTCAAGGCATAGAAAAGAATCCGAAAATCACATGAAAGCCTTGTACCGCAGGTGGGGAAGCTTACATTCTTTGCTTAAGTTTCCTAGAGTTGAGAACTTGCTTGTGGACCTTTCTTCCTTGCTTGCTTTGCTCGGCACCAATGGAGGAAGAAGTGGCTAGGTCTTTTGGTGGAGAGGAGGAGGAAGAAGAGGAGGCTTCTTCCTCTTGTGTTGCTCGGCAACAAAAGAAAGAAAGAAGGGGAGAGTTGTTGCTCTCGGCAACAAGAGGAAAGAGGGAGGGAGAGTGCTCGGCACAAATGGAGGAGAGGAGGAGAGTGAGTTGAGGATGAAGCCCCCTCCATGCCTATTTATACTAAAGTGAGGGGAGGAAAACTTGACTTGATTCATCCTCCTCATTTACTTCTCCTCTTAATGAGAAAGAATATGCTAGAGAAATGCTTCTTGAGTTTCTCTCTTTTCTTTCTCTTAATTTCTCTCCTTTCTTTCCTTTAATTATAATTCCCATCTCTCCTTTTACAATATTCACTCCTATCACACTTGGTTAATACATGCATGCATCCACAAGAGAACCAAGGATCAAATCCTTCTCCTAACATATTTTTGTACAAAATAATTCATGTATATGCACTATGCATAAATATTTCATACATGCATATATAATATCTCATATCTCTTTTGTTTACATTAATTCCTTGCATTATAAATCATGTATAGAACTTTATATTCTCAACTTTATTTTCTTTCATAAAGTTTTTTTAATCATCTAAATCCTTCCCATCGTAACATTCAACGTAGACTATTTACACATTCTTTTCATTACATTCGTACTCTCATTGCCCTTACTTTATCTAGGCTTTCTAGGGGTGTTACAGTGAGAGTAGCAAATGCACCTTGGTGGGGTCGAGAGTGGATGATTATGGGTTTCTATGAAGTTACTGCAACCCAATTAGGTCTGGTCCGTTTCTTAACAAGTGCAATATTTGACTTACAACCCGTTATAACTGCACCACATACTCTTTCCATTGTCAGTTGATCAACTTTTTCATGTTTATTCCACTGCATTAAATCTATATGTCCTTTTTTAAAACATACAATTTATTTCCACATCACTTCATTTATCATCTTTTTTTTTTTACTCGTGTTTATCCTTGAACTAAAGTTGGCTTCTGTGCATATTGGTCATAGAATGAATATGACTCCTCTAGTGAGAAGAATTCCATCTCAATTTTTGATTTTCTATCCTCTGTAACTTGGAGTATGTATTCTTGATCATCAACTCTATTTTCTTATATTTCTAAAAAATGTCACATTATATTTGAGAATAAATAAATAGATAAATAAATAAAAACTACAACTTATTTCAATTAAAACTCAAAATTTCAAATAACTTGGCAATATTTGAGAACTGTTAATTATTCTCTTGGCCTACAATATCATTTACCAATAGAAGTTGGAAAATGATTAAGTTTTCTGACTTGCTTCAAACAAAAATAAAATAAAATAAAATTTTAGTTCTATTTTATTAAGAAAAAAAAATCAATTAACCAAACATTGATGGTCCGAACTAAGAATCGACGACGAGAGGGAAAGTTAATTTTATAAAAATAAAAGTGAAACAAAGAATACTACTTGATCCTAGGATTTGGTACATGATTAAATTTTGGGTAAATTCATTAATTCAAGCTTATCTTAAATAAATAAACTTAGTATACGAACGCATGATTCAATTAAATTTATACGAGTTCAGATTTATGTTGTCAAAAAGAAAAAAAATTATTAAATTCAAAAGTAACTTAGCATATGATACTTGATTTCTTTCTATAGTAGTAATTGAATTAATTATATACATTAAAGGCATTTTTGGTGAAAACATATATGTTGGCATGTAATGCCAGTAGTAGGCAAAAGAATCATATTAATATTTAGCTAGCTGGTGAGATTTAGTTGCCACATCAAATAACAAAACATCTCACTTTATTTGTTTATTTGATGGATTAACTTTGATCCTTGTAATGTGTGTGGCAAGCAAATCAAAAGATTAGTCAAGGATTTGGGATTTTTTTAAATAATTATTTGAATTTAAAGATATGATGGATGACCTACTTGTGGGACAATATGAACACCTTTATTCTTTTTGTCCCATATTTATTCTTCTTGTCTTGAAGGAACTATTAGGGAATATTAGTTCATCAAATCATTTCTCAAACTTTAGAGGAAATAATGTCACTTATGCCTTGATATTGAAAGGGCTGATAGATTTGGCATTTCTTTGATTTTGGTTGATTTTGTCAAATATTTAAATAATAGATCATATCTTCAAATATCCAAATAGAAAACAAGTTTTGGATTTTATTTTCTGAGAATTTGACGCTCATTACAAATTATTTATTTGTCAAAAACAAATATTAAACCCCTATATAAGAGTTTGTAAGGGATAGAGAGGTGTGAAATGAATGGAGTCGCCTGTGATCCGACTTGGCCTACTCCAATATTGGGTCGTGCTCGACCAGATAAGACAAGACAGGACAGGACAACAAGTGTGTTGTGTTGGGCTTAACCTAACTTGTGTCACGAGTGGTTGAGTTGTGTGTGCTGTGCCAAATTTGGATACTAAAAAATAATAATAATTAAAAATATTTTTTAAAAAATCTTATTTAAAAATTATAATATATTAATTTAAAATTTTATTTTTTAAAAAAAAAGGTCCTGAGCTAACTTGGACACAACTAGATCAGGGCTAAGACGGAATCATGTAATCGATTAAGAGTCATGGGTTGCGCTCGTTATAGTCTATGATAAGTATAGGCTAGACCTACCCGACGTAGAATGATTAACTTGTTTCGACCTATCTTAGAATAGGGGTGAGCCGGGTGGCTTACAAGGTGGCGACACATAAGATGCCTACAATTTTTTACTATCTCTATCTATAATAGTTTAGTATATTAAAATCCATTAGCCATCGTACTCACATGATATGAATTTAATGGTAAATCCTAATTGCTTATGCATCTTCGCACTCTACAAATAAACTTGTGCATTACATCATTTAATATTTTTTTTTAATATACCTAATGTTAAAATAATACCAAATTGAACCTTTAAATAAATAACTCAATCTATCATAAACCAAATATATGTAGAATAGTAGAAGTATATAATGTGAGGACACATATGGTGATAAAAGATGAATACGTTTATTTCCAACGTCTCTGTCAATCCGTCCCAGGGCTAACACGGAGGAGGTAAATCACGAGCGGCTACTAGTCTTTAGAATAGTGACTAGCACATAAGGGAAGCATTTACCTTGGCTTTTGCCAAGATTCGAACCCTAGACCTCATGGTGGCAACACCTCATGCGCTAACCACTAGACCCATCCGTGGGGACTGGACACATATGAACTAAGGGGTGAATAGCTTGCTTCAATTTTTCGAACTTGATTTACGGTGAAAACTTGAAGCAAAGAATCTTCACAATGCTAACGCTTGAATTTTACTTGGTATCCACCTCGCTCACAACTTCACTTTGAAAACCTCCTTTCCGGAGATCGAGAAACCTCATACAATCTCAACACGAGAATACAACAAGAAATACAAACAAGATTATAAATGAAATCGAAAATGACTTTACAATAATGAACCTTGCTTTACTTACTTTTTTCTTGCTTTGGTCAGTCTCTTGATGCTTAGCTTGGAAAGTGCAGTGGCATTTATTGCCAAAACCTTAAGAATTGGCTCCTTCGAATGTCCATGAAGACTCTTTTTCTAGGGTTCCTTAGACGCCTTCTAATCGATTGATTTACCCCCAATCGATGGTCATGTCAATTCAACCATTCAAAACCTACAGAACAGTTCTTTTTTGTCTGTCTAATCGATTAGTAAGTCACACTAATTAATTTGGCGGCTTCTAATCGATTGCCCCAATTGATTCAAAAAACTTTCTGTTCTTCACGAAGAGCCTCTAATCGATTAACCCAATCGATTCAAAAAGCTTTCTAATCTTCGCGAAGAGTCTCTAATTGATTACCCCAATTGATTCTAGCACCTCCTATGCTCTTCGCAAAAACCTCTCAATTGATTGCCCCAATCAATTCAAAACCTTTCTATTCGTAGAGAAAGAAATGCCAATTGATTGTCTCAATCAATTAAACCACACTAAATCAATTACTCCAACCAATTCCAGCACTTACTGTGCTTCTGAAACCAGCTCCCAAGCCAATCAATTGGCGCTACTCAATCGATTAAGCCAATCGATTTGAGCAACGAGACCTGAACTTTCGGGTTTAGGGTTTGCTAATCAATTTGTGAATTCCACTAATCGATTGCTAGCCCTAATTTATCCTTTTCAAAACTAAAATCACGTCTTACCTGATATTTGATTAACTTCAAACTATAAGGGCTTTCGTTGTTTAACATCCAATCATCTGTGACATATTGAGACTTCCAATTGTCAAGCATCCAATCAACCTTGACTTACTACAGCTTTTTCACCAAGTATTCGGTCCTCCTTGATCCACTTGGACTTTCATTTACCAACTTTCCATTGGGCATCCGATCACCAAGTGTCTAGTCAACTTTTGACCACTTGGACTTTCTCACCAAGTATCCATCTCCTTAACCTACTTAAATTTGTTGGTGCAATCAGCCTCTAGGATTTTGATATTTGAAAATGCACCTAAATTTGGTCAGTTTGACTAAGGATTGATCTAAATAGGACATGATGTTTGGATGTAAGTGAAGTTGACCAGATGACTAGTAAAGAGAAGTCTAGTTAGGACCAGATAACTAGCAAGGAAAAATCCTAACTGGAGGTTAGGTGGGTATGAAATCGATCGAATGACTAGTCCTAACTGAAGGTTAAGAAAGGAAAAGTTCTAATTGAAGGTTAGGTGGATGAGAAGTCTACCGAGTGACTAGTCCTAACTAGAGGTTAGGAAAGGAAAAGTTCTAACTGGAGGATAAGTGAGTGAATAGTCCTAACTGAAGGTTAGATAATGGAAAGTCCTAATTGGAGGTTAGGAGGGTGAGAAGTCTATAGAATGACTAGTCTTAACTGGAGGTTAGGCAAGGGAAGTCTTAATTGAAGATTAGATGGGTGAGAAATCTATTGAGTGACTAGTCATAACTAGAGATTAGGCAAGGGTAAGTACAAGAAGGTTTAGAGGACTAGAGGCTTGGCAAAGAGAAATCCTAGAGGAGTGAACCTTAGATGGTCAAATCCTAATGAGTAGATTTTAGGTGGTAAAGTCCTGGAGGAGTTAACTCCAAGTAAAAGGTAAGCTTAATAGGTCAAGTAGAGTTACAAGATTAGGCTAGGTTGTTTTATTGTATTTTATATTACTGTTTTGTAGAAACCTAGAGCTAGAAGCAAAATAAAGATTAGAAAAATGCAAACGGACGCAACTGGACCAAGTTTGGGGTGAACTAGACTTTACTCGTGTTTAACCGGATCTAAACCAATTTGGTTGACTAAACCAGTAGTTTAGTAGACTAAATGGGTTTGATAAGTCAATCCAAAGGATTGATAGACCAATCAAGTTCAATTGATTGGTTTCGAGTTCGGACTCAGATCGGTGACTTGTCTTGGTTCAATCAATAAAAAAATCAATTTGGTCAACCAATTGGGTTAGGTTCACCAGATTGCTAAGTTGCCAAAGAAGCTGACATGTCAAGTTCGATTGACCGGGTTCAAGTGTGAACTCAGATCAGTGACTTGGCTTAGTTCAATCGAAAAAAAATCAATTTGGTCAACCAACTGGGTTAGGTTGACCAGGTTGCTAAGTTGTCAAAGAAGTTGACATGGAAGCTAATGTGGAAAAAGATCAAGTTTAGATTGAAGGTCCTAGTGTGGTCGGCTATAAGGGGATGAATAACCCTAAAATCAGAGTTAGAAAAATATCTCTTACTTTGCTTTAGCAAGGACACACAATTAATTAAACATAAATAATTAAAATAAACAATAACATAAACTAAAAAAGGTTAAAGAATTTACTTAGTTACAACATAGGTAGTTGTTAATCCAAGACAAGTGAAATGCTCTAAAAATCTCCTTCATTGAAGGTGGAGAAGCCCCTTACACTCCTTGATAATTCAAAAATTAACTAGAAATTTATTACAAAAGTTGTTGTTGAATTCCTAGCTTCAGAGGGCTTTTTATAGCTTACTGGAAAAAGTTATCATTGGTTGGTGCTCCAAGGCGCCTCCAAGTGGATAAAACTTTATCCACACTTCAATGGTCAGCCAACGGCTAACCAACAACTTTTTTTGTTTGAGGGCGCCTTCAGCTTCCTTGAGAGTGCCTCCATCAACCAACAACTTTTTGTGTTTGAGGGTGCCTTTAGCTTCCTTGAGAGTGCCTCCATCAAGAGGCACGAGGACACCTCCAATCTACTTCAGGGTGCCTCCCTTAAATAGGCATGAGGGCACTTTCATGCTCCTCCTAGGCGACTTGGGCCGCGAAAGCAGCAGCTCTGCTACCGACGCTCGAGGCACCTCCAAAACCCTTGGAGGCACCTTCACTTTAGGCTGGTAGCTCCCAAGTCCTTTCTTCGCGTTGGTGATGCTCAAATCATCTGAAGTTGAGCTCACCCGAACTCAACTCTGACTTTATCCTCGAGTAGTCTTCCTCCCAGGTTTCTTGTCCCTCAAACGTTGTGCACATCCTTCTCATCTACCGGTGTACTCTTCTACAACTTCTCATCCCTCGGATGCATAAAGCATGTCGGCTCCCTTCCCATGTCATCCTTCTCACTTACTATATCTTTTTCTCAAATTCTTGTATTTCTAAGTTCCTACACACTTAGACATAAGAAATCAAACACAACAAGACCTAACTTGACTTAATTGACCATATCAAAACTAACCCAGGGTACTTACACAAATAAAAATAATGATAAGCCAGATGTTGTAGATAAGGATAAGGCTTAATCTAGATATGGCTTCTTCTAAATAAGAGTTGATCCAAATAAGGATCTGATCCAACTTTATAAAAGGAGATGAAGGCTCTAGGTTCAAGTATAGCAATTTCATACTTCTCTTCTACTCTATATTTGAAGAAAATCTATTGTAAAGCTCTGTGACCAAGGAAGCTCTAGGAGTGATGCGCTATGCTCAGGACTTCTGGACCATGACTATGAGTTTGCTTTTATTTATTATATCTATGCTTTAATTTATTATCTTTGTGTTTGATACAAATCTGTACATAGTTTCTCTACCTCTAAAAAAGTTTTTAAAATGAGATAAGCTAGTGGGCGGGCACCTCTCTTACTTAGGCCTTGGATGTATTGACCTTGGGGTTTGGGAACTAAGAAAACACTTGTGTCTTTTGTTATTGTTTTTATATTTCCACTGCTAACTCGTGTGATAGAACAAACACACGACGAAATGAAAGGAAAGCAACGAATCAAGATTCAACCCCCCCCCCCCCCCCACCACCCCTCTCTTGACCATACTGATCCTATAGGATTTTCCTCCTATGTCAACCTTCACGTTGGATTTCCCTTGTCTAACCTCCAATTAGGACTAGTCACCCGGTAAACTTCTTACCCTTATCTAACCTCTAGTAAGGAATTCTCATTTCCTAATCTTAGTTAGAACTTTCCATTGCTTAACCTTCAATTAGGGTTTTTCCTTACTTAACCTCTAGTTAGGGCTTTCTTTTGCCTAACCTCTAGTTAGAATTTTCCCAGTTAAGTATCTGGTCCTCCATTGACCTACTTGACTTCTCTCTTACATATTATCAAATATCAAAACACAAGCTCATACAAACCTTTCATGTTTGATAATATGATTAAGTTAGGCTAACCCATATTAGCCCAACTTCCTTCTTCATCTCATGTCAAAGTATAAATGATTCATAACTTAAATCCTACATTCTCCCCTTTTAACACATCAAAAATCTTCTTCGAGATTCATGACTCTTTTCACAATGAAGGTTCTCAACCTTTCATTATTTCCAATGCTCTACGTTGAGCAGTTGTTCATCTATAAATTTATAGATCTCATTTCTTATCCAAATCATGATTTTAAGGTAAAACTCCCCCTAAAGCATACTTCAACTTCTATCATTACAACGATAATGATTTAGAGTTCCTAAACCTTTAGGAAATCCCAAAATTGAAGTCATGAGGTTAAAGAATTCAACCTTTAATCTAAACCTCCTCTTTAACTCTATATTAGTTTCCTTTAATCATTTCTTTCTCATTTTTATCAAAAACAATTACCATTAAATACTTTTAAAAGCATTTCATAGGGTTAGAAATATTTAAATTGACTAAACGTGACTTAATAGACTAAAATCAGACCATTTCAACCAAACACGACATTATTAATCAATTAGTTTCAGTTACCAATCAATTATGGTCTGTGCCATTCAATTGGCATGAGCTAGCAATCGTGTACCACATGTGCCAATTGATTGACAACAGTTACCAATCGATTGGGGTTTCTGATTTTCAATTCAAATTTAGATCAAATTTTAGAAACTCATAAATAATTCTACAATATTCAAAAAATTATGAAATTTTATATAGACATTACTTATGTCATATACAATTATAAAAAAAATTTCTATGAAAATATATCCCATTTTCAAAAAATAACAAAATATTAGAAATATTAAAAACTTTAATGTTTACTTTAACTTTATATCTAGCTAGTCATTGGTGATTCCTATCAACAAATAGACTTTATCAAGGTTTTCTAAAATAATTTTAAAATTATTTCCAGAAATAATTTCTAACCATGATCTATGGGCTAAATGCACAAGACTTATACATTAGTCTTTCCCATGATTGGATTTCATATAATATATGTGTTTTGATGATACTAAAACTCAAATAGATACATTAAATCAACATCTTGAGTTTTGTTCATCCTCCTAAAATCTCATTTGTATCTAATGTATCTCAATATACATACAAGTCAACTCTATGATCCTTGTGAGATGTAAAATTGGTTTTCCCTAAACTAGGGATCATGTATCTCTATCTAGCATTTTAACTTTGATCATCGTACCTAGGATGTCAATTAATGTCAATGTCCTTAATTATAAGAAATTTAAAATAATACATAATAATGACTATGACATACATCACATGTGTATTTTTCAAAAGAGAAACTATCATAACTTAATGATGCATGTATGATATGACATATCGCAAAATAGCAATATGAGTGTATGATGTCATGGCATGTGATAGGACACACAAACAAGGTAGTTATAGCGCATAAGAAAACTAGTTAGATTTTTTTATCTAAGTATTATCAAATAATTACTAAGTCAAGATAAGCATAAGTTACTCCATCTCCCTATAAAATATCAAAAATCTCAACTTGGCATTTCTTTGAATTATATCCTATTTGTGCCAATTTGATTAATTTCAATACCTCAAATTTTTATTGGCACACTTTAAACTCTTCAAGAGTAAGACTCAACTTCTCATTTTCAAGGTATCCCAATACCTTGAACATGCCCTAAATTGACAACTTCATCATAGTTAGGTTAACTACCCTTTCAATTAGAATTGATACACTCTAAACTCATTTAGTATGAAGAGATCACACTTTTTGGAACCCAATACATATTGGTGTTCCTTGGGTATAATAAGTACTCACTAGGGATAACTTTCCTAGAAACATTTCTAAAGACTTTTCTAGACTTCTTAGAAGCCTTAGTCATGCCCTTCTAACCTTAACTTGCCTTCTAGACTTGTGAGTAGTTCCATAGCTATATGGAACTTTGTGATATGGGACCACACTTTTATTGGACTTAGGTTTGTATCCCAAACCCCTCTTATCCATAGATGACTCTTGTTTTCTTAAACCTAGGTTTTGTTTTTCTGACCCTTTAACACTATGTGTCATTTCATTTAGAGTCTTCTCTAATTATCAAGTCTTGATCTCAAAACTTGATTTTCAATCATTAAATCCTCAAATTTTGATTTTTTTTATCTTGGATTTTCCTTTTTCAAGACATATTTCTAAATTACTTAGTATTTTTACCTAGATCATTTTCTACCTTTCTATCTTTAGGTAAGGTTGTTCTAACATGATATTATTGAGATATGCTCGATACAGTGTGTGCTAAAAATATATTTGGTAAACATGCACAGTGGAAGACTTAATGATAAATAAACTAATTTCTTACATCACACACACCACATGCATGCAAGATACAATCGCGCAGACAAGATCATTAAACAAAAGAAATCGAATAACAATTATTCTAGGTATACCTTACGGATGACCTATAATGAGAAGGGCATTAACTTTTTGCGATGTTATCGAACCTCGCCTCTATTCATATCCACGCTGAGCTCTTTAAGATAAACCACACCTCTAATCATAGTTGATCTCAAAACTAATTCTGAACCCTTCTACAGCAATGTGAGTCGTGTCTCGTTCCTTTCACTTGTCTTATACCTATTTGGTTTAGGAAATAGTCTATATGTTTACCCCCACTAGGATGACTACATCACACTTAGTCCAACTAATACTTCCTCATTCTACGGATTCAAATTACTGACACATGTGTACAAGAGTCTCATAGTCTTAACATGTGATACTTTGGTCAAACATTTTGAGTAATAATCCTAATGAGTGGCCATAAGGTATATGTCTCCTCGCATGGAGCGGTGAATCCTCTGTGGGCTATCCAATACCTTCAGGCACTTTAACTTATACTCAATCATCTTGGGTCCACACCTCCAAAAAATATTTGCTCAAGATGTTAAAGTATAAGTCTCCATGACCAAGATGATTTGTATACCTCAAGTCAAAGGAAAACTTACACTCGAGCTACAATAAAAACTTTACAGACATATCCATACATGTAGAGAACCATATGGAGTCTTACAATAAGTCACTCCAATAAACTAGTTATCATAACTAGCATTCACATTTAACTCTTGACATCCCAATGTCTTCAGCTTGTGAGAAACAGCTACTTGGCTGAACCGAGGAGTATAAATTGTGCTAATATTACAGAATTGATGATGTCCAAATGTATCAATTCAACAACTAGGGAAATTCTAATATATTCATAATTGCACATGTAGAGATAATTTTAAATTGTGATCCAATCACAAATTCTCTCATGCTATGAATTGTATTATGGGCATTCAGTAAATGAATTTAAGACTATTCAAGCATATAATATGTACTCAAATAATAAATCTATATGTATCAAATATAGTAAAATTATAAGACGTTTGCCTTAGAACATCCATCAAAATCTAATACTCCCACTTGGCCTAATGCCAATCACCACAATGTCCTAAACCATAAGTATGGGTGTGACACTCAAAGTTGCTTTATGGTAGAACCTTTGTTAAAGGATCTGCTAGGTTCCTTTCAGTAAGAATTTTCTCGAGTTATATTTCTTTCCTACTAATGATCTCCCTGATCAGATGATAGCGGCGAAGCACATGTTTAGATAGCTGATAAGACTTAGGTTCTTTTGCTTGCGCAATGGCTCCAGTGTTGTCGTAGTAAACAGGTAATGTTTTAATAGTGGATGGAACCACACCAAGTTCGGTAATGAACTTTTTGATCCAAACTGCTTCCTTTGCTACTTCCGAAGCTGCAATGCATTCCGCCTCACAGGTAGAATTTGCACTAGTGTCTTGCTTGAAACTCTTCCAACTAACTGTGCCTCCATTTAATATGAATATGAATCCAGACTGGGACTTAGAGTCATCCTTGTCCTTCTGAAAACTAGCATCCATATAACTGCGTATGATCATATCACTATCTCCATACTCCAAGAACATATCCTTAGTTTTCTCAAGTACTTAAGGATTATCTTGACAGCCGCCAAATGATCCATTCCTAGATTTGACTGGTATTTACTCAATAGGTTTGTAATCAGTAGATTTATCATCCTCAATGAGTAACACATCATTTGATTCTCTTACATAAGTATCTTTTAGGAATATTATGTGTCCTACCTGATCTACGAGGAGGTTGTGAAATAATCAGTTGTGGTTCTTGACTAGCCATCTCATTAGTGTATATTGGAGTCTCTTTAACTTCATCAAGTTCAACTATACTCCCACTTACTTCCTGCAAGAGAAATTCTTTCTCTAGGAATGTAGTATGTCTTAAAACAAACACCTTTTGTTCTAAGAGGTGATAGAATTGGTAACCCTTAGTTTCCTTAGGATATCCAATAAATAAGCACTTATCAGACTTAGCATCCAACTTATCTGATATAGTCCTCTTCACATAAAGAGGACATCTTCATATCTTCAAATAAGATATGAGGGGTTTCTTACTAGTTCATACCTCATATGGAGTAGTTAAGATTGCTTTCGTCGGGACTATGTTTAGCAAGTAAACAGCTTTCATGAGTGTATAACCACAAAATGTTTTGGAAAGATTTGCACGATCCATCATTGACCTAATCATGTCTAACAGGGTTCGGTTACGCCTTTCTGATACACTATTATGTTATGGCGTATAAGGTGGTGTCCATTGAGACAGTATACCATTGTCCCTTAGATAATCTTAAAACTCTTGGCTTAAATACTTACCACTCGATTGAATTGAAGTATCTTAATACTTTTACCAAGTTGTTTCTCTACTTCATTTCTAAATTCCCTAAACTTTTCAAATGCTTTAGACTTGTGTTTCATTAGATACACATACTCATAATGAGAGTGATAATTAATAAAAGTAATGAAGTAGCTATAACCTCTTAGTGCATGAATTAACATTAGTCCACATACATCAGTATGTATGACCCAAGTAACTCATCAATTTGTTCACTCTTTCCAAAAAAAGGTAACTTTGTCATCTTACCTTTTAAACATGAATCACATGTATCAAATGTATCTAATTTAAATTATTCGAGAACTACAATATTTTGTAATTCGGGCATGTGTTTCTTGCTTATATGGCCAAGACGACAATGTCACGAGTAAGAGGTTAATTGATTATCTATTCGAGCCGTTTATTGTTCATTTTGATATTAAATATGTCACCAGATATATCTAACGCATAAATGTCATTGCATAAAGTTCTTGTGGCATAAACATCATTCAATGTTATATAACAACAATTGATACTAAAAGTCAAATGGAAATAGTTTCTATTTAAGAAAGAAATAGAAATAATATTCTTTATTAATACAGGAACAAAATAACAATTATCCAGTTCTAAGACAAGTTCATTAAAAAGCTTTTTAATAAGTATGTTCCAATGGTGACTGCAGCAACCTTTACTCCATTCCCAACTTGCAAACTTGATTCTCCCTTGATGAGTCTTTTGCTATTCCTTAGCCCCTGTATGTCATTACATATATGTGAGTCACACCTAGTATCCAATATCCAAGTGTCTGAGGAAATAGTATGACAATCAATAATGGAAATACTTGAAGAGGATGGGGCAATGGATGCCTTATTCTTCTTCACAGACTCAAGATAAATCTTACAGTTTCTTTGCCAGTATCCCATCTTGCCACAATGATGGCATGAGCCTTTCGTGTCGGTTCTACTATCTTGGCCTTTTTACTCTTCCCCTTAGCTTGATAGTTTAGGTTCCTCTTAGAACCTTTCTTAGAAAATTCTACTAATATCACAGTTTTCTATTTACCTTTAATAGAAGGTTCCACAGTCTTGAGTATATTAATCATCTCGAGGATGGTTAATTCCAAATTATTCATTCGATAGTTTATCAAAAATTATGAATGACTTTTTGGCAAATTATATAGAATTAAGTCAAAACTTAACTCATGACCATCTCAAAACCGTGTGATGCTAAACGTTCTATGTAACTATTCATCTTTAGTACAAATTGTATTGTAGACGAACCCTCCTACATCTTTGAGAAAAAGAGAAGCTTGGAGACCTTGAGCCTTTCATATCTAGCTTATTCATCAAATAGATCACAAAGATGATAGACAATATCATAAGCATCCAAATGCTCATGTTGTTTCTGTAGTTCAGGAGTCCTAGCGGCTAGCATGATGCTACTTGTAAGTACAGAATCATCCTTATGTTTCTGATGGACCAACAATTGGTCCACAATTGCATCGGCATCAAGACTTGTGGGAAGAGGCTCATCAAGGGTATAAGCTAGCTTCTTAACTTTGAGAATAATTTTCAAACTTTGAAACCAGTCTAAGAAGTTCGGGTTAGTCAGTTTGTTTGAGTCCAAAATTGAACGCAGATTAACAAAAAATCATAATTAATTGATTAACCTAAAAATACAAAAATGAGAATATATTAGATACATGATTTTATTTATATAAACAATTTACATATAACAAAAGCCCGCTTATTTATCAAATTCAAATACTCTTATTTTGAATTCGGAAGATGCTAGGTTTTCTCCAAGTGGTTGATATCCATCATAGATAAGAACAACCTTGACTTTGGCCAACAAGACATTTTTAGTTAAAGTGGTAGGTAACAAGTTTACCGATTGTATATCGCTTATATGTAACTATCACATTATGCTAGTAACTATTGATTTTCACATAAACATTGGGTTGTTAACACATTAATAAGTATACATCAAATACATATCACCCAACTTAACCTCTATCCACATTGATCATGGCTTGGCACAACAAATCAATGTTTCAAGTTTAAAACTAGTTTGTTAATCATAAGATTGCATCTCCCTGGTTTGAACATATTTAATTTCAAGTTGAGCTTGACTTTCGCCAATAACTCAAACAAGAACTTAAACTTTGGTTCTTACTATATTAACGGAAAATGTAGGTTTTAATATTATGTAAGAGATTAGGTCTCATCTATATCATGCAAATATTCTATCTATATTACATTATACGCATGGCATAAATGATGACATGACACATCGCACGCATGACATAGATGATGGCATGACACATCGCGCGTGCGGCATAGTATAACACATCACACATACAGCAAAATCTAATCACATCGGACACATGGCAAAAACTAATCATATCATAATTAATACATCTACATGGCATACAATATGACATGAATATGATATAAATTTAAATATGTTATAATTCTATTTTGGAAATAAAAATATGTTATAAATCTGATTTTAATAAATCATGATTTATCTAATCAAATTAGGAAACTAATTTCAAATTTTAATTAATATATCTCATCTAGAATCTTTCTTTCAATCAAGAATCTTTAATTATTTTGAAAATAAAATTTTAAATTAATTTCTTAACAATTTAGGAAATAAATAATTAATATTTCTTAATATATTACAGAATAATTCAAATTTAGATTTTTTTTATAATTTTCTAAATCTTGCCAAATTTGATACTTCCTAACAATTTAGAAAACTTTCTAAAAATAGAATATTTTTAATAAATCTGAAAATTTCATGAAAGACTAATTTTATAATTTAATTTAGAATATCTCAAATCTAGATTTTAAAAGAATTTCAGAATTTTTCTAAATTTGGTATTAGCTGATAAATTAAGAAATTTTTAAAAATAGAATATTTCTTAAAATTCTAGAAATAATAATTTCTAAATTAACATAATATTTCTAAATTTAATTTTTTAAAATTATTTTAGAAACTTTTCAAAAATAAAATTTTCTAATAATTTAGCAAACTTCCAAAAATGAAAAAGTCTTAATCATTCAGAAAAATCTCAAAAATTAATTACAACACTAATTATGGACCGTAAAATAATTTTACGATCATGTTGAACCATGATCGGGCTCTGATACCACTAGTGGGATATGTCCGATGTGATCTATGCTAAAAACACGTTTCATAAACATGCATAGCGGAAGTCTTAATGATAAATAAACTAATTTATTACATCACACACACCATGCGTATGCAAGTTACAATCGTGTAGACAAGATCATAAAACAAAAAAAATAAAATAATAATTATTTTAGGTATACCTTACGGATGACCTGTAACGAGAATGGCATCAACCTTTTGTAAAGTTATCAAATCTCGCCTCTATTCGTATCCACGCCAAGCTCTTCAACACAACTCCAAGAGAACAAGCTTCATCTTCAGAAGGTACTAGCCACAAGCGAATAAGAAGGATCAAGAAGAGGAAGAAGAAGCAAAAGGAAGATCTTCTTCCTTTAGGTGGCTAACGGCAACAAGAGGAGAACCTCTTGTTGTGGCTGGCGGCAAGAGAGAAGGAGAGGGAGAGAGGTATTGGGTTTAGGTTTCCAAAACCTAATCAAGCTAATAATGAATTGTGTATTAATTCTCTCTTAACTATATCAATATATAGTCCTCTTTAATTAGTTGGATTAGAAAGCCCAAATATAACTCATTATGCTTTAACCAAAAATTAGCACATTAACCCCTTGGTTTGGTTCACAACTAAATCAAGTTGGTTCATGGCTAAACCAAATTGATTCATAACTAAATCAAATAGGGTCTAACTCTTTCATAACAGAAATGGCACAGCCGCGCTTCCGTTTTGACAAATATTTTCATATTTGTCTTATGTGTGGTCTAACCAAACATTTATCTCTTGATCTGAGAATTCTATTCTCTAACTTGTTTTATGTCTTTTAGAGACTTGTAGTGCCTGTGACCCATTAGGTTCCCAGTTTATCTTGATCATCCATAATTAAATACTTAATTATGGAATGATCATGAGTCACACTTAGTAGTATATCATGATCCCCAATTAACCAGAAAATCACAGTTGATCTCAAAACTAATTCTGAACCCTTTAGCAGTTATAGTGAGTCATGTCTCATTCCTTTCACTTGTCTTATACCTACTTGGTTCAGGACATAGTCTATGTATTTACCCCCATTAGGATGACTACATCATTCCTAGCCCAAGTAATATTTCCTCGTTCTACGGATTCAAATTACTCGTGTATATTATAAGAGTCTCATACTCTTAACATGTGATGTTTTGGCTAAAGACTTTGAGTAATAGTCCTAATGAGTGGTCATAGGGTATACGTTTCCTCGCAAAGAGTGGTGAATCCTTTGTGGGCTATCCAAATACCTTTGTGCACTTTGACTTATACCCAATCATCTCGGGTTCATACCTCCAAGAAATATTTGCTTAAGATGTAAAAGTATAAGTTTTCATAACCAAGATGATTTGTATACCTCAAGTCAAAGAAAAACTTGCACTCGAGCTGCAATAACACAGACATATCCATATATGTAGAAAGTCATATGAAGTCTTACAATAAGTCACTCCAATGAACTAATTATCATAACTAGCATTCATGTTTAACTCTTGACATTCCAATATCTCCAGCTAGTGAGAAATAGTTACTTGGTCGAACCAAGGAGTATAACTCGTGCTAATTTTACAGAATTGATGATGTTCAAATGCACCAATTCAACAACTAGGGAAATTTCAATACGTTCATAATTATACATGTATAGAAAATCACAAGTTGTGATCCAATCATAAATTCTTTTATGCTATGAATTATATTGCGGGCATTCAGTAAATGAATTTAAGACTATTCAAACATATTATATGCACTCAAATAGAGAATATATATTTATCAAATAAATAGTAAAACTATAAAACGATTGCTTTTGGACATCCCTCAAAATCTAACAGATATAACTTATAATTTTCCTTAGCATTACCATGCTTCATATTTTCATAATAAATAGCACTAAAATGATAATATTTATTTCTAACATGCTCTTTATCATGGCATAAAAAATTTCATTAACTAATGGTACCTTAAGTTTATTTTTAGAAGCCCCCCCCCCCCCCCTTGATTTGAGTTTTCTCCTTTGTTCTTACTTGAAGTATCCTCTTTGGACATTAATTTTGATTGTGCCCCCTTGTGATTGCATAAAAACACACACAATATGCTCTTTGCTATTTCATATCAAAGTTTTGGCCACTTTTGATTTTTCCTTTGCCCTTGGTGCCATTTGAACCTTATTCTTCATTAATTTGGAGCACTTGCTTTTATATTGTCCTTCCTTACACTCAAGGCAAATGATATGACTTTTGTTTTTTAAAATTGAAATTTTATACCTTCTTAACTTGTAGGGGTGGCACATGATTCTTTCGCATTGGCTTCGGATGTAAAGACTTCTTCTCGTTCCTGTGTCAATGAGCTCTCCCCTTAATCCTTGAGATGGATGCTTTCTCAATTTCTTTCTCGGATGTTGTGCACCTCTCAACCTCTGAAATCTCATGTTCTTGAATCAAAAAGTCTCCCTCTTTGAATTTGTCTTCACTTTACATTGAGGTTGGATTTTCATGGAGCTTGGCCAACTTACTCCATAACTCCTTGGCATCTTTGTATTCACCTATCTTACACAAAATATTATTAGGCAAAATATTAACTAGTAATCTAGTTACCTTATCATTAGCCTCAAATTTTGAACTTGCTCCTCGGTCCATTTCTTTTTCTTGAGGAGTTTTACTTTGCTATCCGTTGAAACTTCAAATCCCTCCATTAGAGTAACCTATTATTTATGTCCATCATCAAGAAGTCCTCCTTCCTTAATTTTCAAAGATTGAAGCTTCCCATTTCTAATGATGGAGGCACTCAGATGTCAAATTTGAATCTATCTGGTGATCCATTTGCACACTTGAGCACCTTTAAAGATTAGACCAATGACTTGTTGAAATTTAGAGTTCTTCTTTTTTGTCTAGCTCTTTGCTCCTTCCGGCGATTAGTCCGGTGAAGAGATGTCTTGCTCTAATTCCACTTGTTATGACGCGTATGAGCTAAAGGGAGTGAATAGCTTGCTTTGTTTCGCTTCTTCAAACTTGATTTGTAGCAGAAACTTGAAGTGAAGAATCTTCACAATGTTAATGCTTGGATTTTACTTGGTATATATATCCTTGAGGTGACTAATCCAATGGTCCACTCCTCACTCACATCTTCACTATGAAAATCTCCTTTCCGGAGGCGAAAAAGTCTCGTTCAATCTCAAACATGAGAATACAACGAGAAAATATAATAAGAAATGCCAACAAGATTACAAATGTAATCGAAAATGACTTTACAACAAAAAACTTCCCTTTGTTTGCTCTTTTTTTACTTTGGTTAGCCTCTTGATGCTTGGATTTTACTTGATATTCATCTCCTTGAGATGTCTAATCAACGATCCACTCCTCACTCATAGCTTCACTATGAAAACCTCCTTCCCGGAGATGAAAAAACCTTGTATAATCTCGAACATGGGAATACAATAAAAATCATAAACAAGATTACAAATGAAATTGAAAATGACTTTACAACAATGAACCTTACTTTGCTTGCTCTTTTCTTACTTTTGTTAGCCTCTTGATGCTTGGAAAGTGCAGCAACACTTGTCGCCAAAACCTCAAGAACTGGCTCCTTCGAATGTCCATGAAAACTCTTTTTCTAGGATTCTTTCAATTCGATCATTCAAAACCTATGGAATGGCTCTTTTTCGCTCATCTAATCTATTAGTGAGTCATATCAATCGATTCAGCGACTTCCAATTAATTGTCCCAATCAATTTGAAGCTTTTTTGTTCTTTGCAAAGAGCCTCCAATAGATTACCCCAATCGATTGATCTCTTCTGAATTGATTATCCAATCGATTCCAACACCTTATGTACTCTTTGAGAAAACATCTCAATTGATTGCCCCAATCGATTCAGAAACTTTGGTCCGTGGAGAAAACAATGCTAATTGATTAGACCATGCTAAATCGATTACCCCAATCGATTGGCAATCATCGTCAATTGATTAGCAATCCTCGCCAATTGATTGTCGTTGATCAATCGATTAAGCCAATCAATTTGAGCAACAAGACCCGAACTTTCGGGTTTAGGATTTTTCAATCGATTTGTGAATCCCATCAATCGATTACTAACCCTAATTTCAGCCTTTTCAAGACTGAAATCATGCCATACCTAATATCTAGTTGACCTCAACCTATCAGGACTTTCATTGCCCATCATTCAGTCATCCGTGACCTATTGGGACTTTCCTTTGCCAACTTCCCGTGGACTTCTGATCACCCGGTCAATGTTTGATCCACTTGAATTTTCTCACCAAATATCCAGTCTTCTTGACCTACTTGGATTTTTTTCTTGCTAACATTTCCGTTAGACTTTCCTTGCTTAACCTCTAGTTAAGACTTCCTCTTTTCTAATCTTAGTTAGGATTTTCCATTGTCTAACCTCCAATTAGGATTTTTCCTTGTCTAATGTCAATTAGGACTTTTCATTGTCTAATCTTCAATTAGGATTTTTCATTGTTTAACATTTAGTTAGAGCTTTTCCAGTCAAGTATTCAGTCCTTTCTTGATCTACTTGACTTATCTCTTATATATTATCAAATATCAAAACTCAAACTCACACTAAATTAAATTTAATCAAATTGATCAACTTTAACCGAAGAACAATTACACCAATATATACCAAATATCCTAAACCCATTCGCATAAATATGTATAAGAATACACCATATTAACATATCTATCATTCCACGTAAATTTGTCGCATGTCCATTTTCGAATCTAAATTTTTTAAACAGATTTGATAGTTATGTCCACAAAAAAAAAGTGAGTCTATCAGTGCCCCTAAAAGTCAAGAGAACTTAAAAAAAAAAGCATGTATTTCATGATTAATTTTCTTTTTTAATTTCATTGTGTGTCTTGAATATGAAATTCATTATTGCTACTGTAGATTATTATTCTTTGACCTAGAATGTATTGTGATTATTATGTTAAGTGGAACAATTCTTATTCTTAATAAAGTTATATATTATCGATTCATAATATTTTTTATATTTTCAAGTTTTTTTAGAAATGTTGTTTAAGTGATTATGTTTACATAGGACTTTATCTAATATTTGGACATTATGAATACTCCATGAATTTTCTATCTCTAATATGAAATGTAGATTCTAGATGAATTAAAGTCCTACCACAATTAGTACACGCCTTCAAAAAATAATCTCTTGCAATGTCATACAAATAGTTTGATGGTTCCATCATTACTTTCAATTAGAAAGAAGAATAGGTCGATATCAAGTTGTCCAAAGTGTCTCTCATTGTCACACTTTTAATATTTATTTAGGCACAAAATGACCAATATTGAGTCATCTAAAATGCTTTTGCTGTTGCTCACTTGGCATCCGTATTGATAAAACTCTTAAGAATTACATTTTTGCTAAGTGTTCTCTTTTACTTTTTTTTTTTATATTTTTTTTTCTACGACAAGAAACTTCAACTACAAGATTTGTCCCTTTGGCTAAATAATTGATAGGTGTCTTCACAAAATTGTACACTAGCAACATCTTGATCGAATTGCAATATGAACGAAAGCTCGCTTCTACCAACTCACCTTGAATATATTTTGAATGTTAAATAAAGTTATTCTAAAATTTTATATATATATATATATATATATATTTAGTTAGACTAAGTTTTAGTAGAATTATTGTTGAGAGACTATATCTATATAACACTGTCTAAATTCACACATTATAGATACTCCATGCATAAGATCAAATCATATCTCATTGGCTTATAAACACACAAATATTGTTCCTAAAATACAGCGATTGAACTAATTGACCACGTCAAACTATAATATATGAAATTGTTAAAGCTACAAAGATAGCTCAATTCAAATCAAAATATCAAAGCATTTAGATTAGACTTTTTTGAATTTAAGCATATGTTAAGATCTTTCAATTAGAGACGTTAGAGTTTATTCTCTATTTTAATGTGTCCTTTCAAATCCTACAGTTTAGGGGATTGAGAGGTTACCAAATCTATGTATCTTTGTCAATTAACTAATTTTTTAATATTGGAGTTGATCCTAAAGGAATATCACTTTCCTATGAATCTATCTTAAATTCTAACCTTTTGACTCAATTTTATCCTGGTTTTGCCGGGGGCCATCCTTTTTCACATTAAATTGATCAAAATATAAAAATTTTGATTTTTCATGGAGGATCAGACCAATGATTGTTACGGCCTATACGAGCTATATCACTTCTCTCTTGATCATGTATTCGTCATTTGAATGTGCAGTAGAAATTTGAATCAATATCTATATCACATGTATAATTTTGAAATTTATTTGGTATCCATCTCATATGCGATTAATCCAAGGTCTACTCTTAGTGATCCCTTCCACTATAAACTTCTCATTTTTGGATACCTTTCAAAGGCGGAAAAGTCTCTTATAACATATTCTTATAAAAACACAACAAGAAAACGAATATAAAGACAAATAAAATTGAAAATAAATTTACAATGAGGAACTTGCTTTGAATGTTTCTTATTTCTTGAAAATGTCTCTTGTTGATCCAGAAATGCACCAGCACTTCACCTCAAAATCTCCAAGATCTAGTGCCAAGAAACCTCCTTGAAATCCTGTTTATAAGGTTGTTGTTCGGACTGATTTTGTTAATATTAACCTTAGTACCAATTATGAGATGATTGACAAGGAAATTTTTTGTATCATATTTCACTTATTAATAAAAGGTAAAGTTGGTTATTATATTTACTTCAGTTCAGTGTTGAATGAATAAATATAATAATGTCCTAGGGTAGTAGGTTCTAATCTACAACATATCAATTGGTTGAATTGATGGTGGGATGTTGTGGATATATAGAATACTACTCTTAACTATTCCTAGTCAAGCATTAATATACAAAGATAATATTAATGCGTTGAGACTAGCATGTAGGTCAACGGATGACTTAATCTCACAAGTCATAAATATAAGATATCAGGTTGACACATAGGTATATATTAGAAAATATGTACTGAATGACCCACCATGAGAATGTTTCATGAATCGTTATATGAGTGTCAAAAATATTCTCATGTGGCTATTAGTATGAATAGTCCTTAGACCTAAAGTCACTACGGTTCCCTACATAAGGAGTTGTATATTTTAGTATCGATAAACGTCACCTGTAACAGGGTGGATCATAAAGTCGATCACTGGGTATGCAATAAGTTATGCAGAGGGATGCGAGTGAGATAGATGGGATCTATCCCTTACATATAATGGAAGTGATATCTGTGGGCCCCTTGATTAGTATAACGCAAGAATACATAGTCATGCTTAAATGAATCAATATGTGATATTAAGTTTATTTGATTGAGTGTGTCTACTTAGAGATCAAGAAACACAAAGATTGATAAGAGAATAACATGGTCTATGCCTCATTGATCAATATAGATATCAAGAATAGAAGGATTGAGTCATACAAGATAATAGACACGGAAAGATTAGGTCGAATCTTGACATTCTCATCACTTGGGTAGTAATTATGTCTTGCTAGATGTCACTCATTGTTTATGCATCTAAAATAGTTTTAGGGATATTGCCAACATTATAATAACCTATTGGGTCGCACACAAAGAATAAGTTGATTTGGAGATAGGTTCATATGATGGGGTATTGGATTAAGTCTAATTCAAATTGGACTCATTGAGTTAGACTCAATTGGATCCAACTATTGGATTGAGCCCAATTCAAATTAGGCCATTGAGTCAATTTGGATTGATGATTAATGAGTTAGACTCATTAATTGATTTGATGAAAATAAATTCATGAAAGAAGAGGAGTGTTCAATTTAAAATTGATCATGCATTGGATGAATAGTGGTCAATTTTGAATTGCTCATGTATTAGATGCATTGGATACATTGGATAAAGACAAATATTAATGTCAGTTAAGGCAATTGACATTTAGGTAATTTCATGAATGAGTACAAAAGGGGTTTTGGATTCATTTTCAAGAAGAGAATTTTGTTCTTGCTCTTCTTCTTCCTCTCTTCCCTCTCTTGGCCGAAACCCCCTAGTGTGGTTGCTAGCACAACCTTAAGTAGTTTTTCTTCTCTACATCTTGAGTTCGTGAGACAGACAGAAGGCTTGTTCGTGTGGATACCGAAAGAGGCATGAACATTTGATCATTCTGAGATCCTAGCTATCGGGAGTTCGTGTTCACGTACCAAAGGTATAACTCCCTTTAACAAATACTTAGTATATGATTTTCCTTTGCATGGATCTTCTGAAAAGGAACTTATTTTTCCATTCCACTTTCTGCGTGTTTAGCGCTATAATTCCTTACAGATTTTTACCTAGTAATCGATTGCTAGACTTCACCAATCAATTTCCATCGAATCTAATCATTTAAACCTATAGAATGACTCATTTTTTTACTTTATCAATCAATTGATGAGACTCACCAATCGATTGTTTTCCTCCAATCGAATCAGTCAATAAACTTGGAAGCATTCTCTTCACTACTTTAGTGCCACCAATCGATTATTGAAACTCACCAATCTATTAATACGGTAGCAAAAACATTGTAGAAACAAATCCTAAACTCAATTACTACAGCAACCCCTAAAGTTATTGTAGCAACCCCTAAAGTTACTGTAACAACTCCTAAAGTTATTGCAGCAACCCCTAAAGTTACTATAGCAACTCTAATTTTTGAGGTTTAAGGTTTGCCATGAACTCTAGCTACCGCAGTAATCCTAATTCTAGCTACTGCAGTAATCCTGATTATTATAGCAAAAACTATAATTACTATAACAACCCCTAAAAATACCTCAAAACCTCAATTTCAGGATTTAGAGTCCATTGGTTGATTGATACGCTCTATCAATCGAATAATACTCCTATTTCAACCTTACTATGTTAAATTATTATCGTACTTAGTATTCGGTTGACCTCAACCTACCGAGACTTTCTTTACTCAGCATTCGATTAACCTTGACTTGCTGAGACTTCACATTGTCTAGCATCCAGTCAATCTTGATCTACTGGCACTTCTTTATTGCCTAGCATCCAATCAACCTTGACCTATCAGGACTTCTATCATCATCCTAGTATTAGGTTGACCTTAACTTACCAAAACTTCCTTTACTTAGCATCCGGTCAACCTTAACCTACCGAGACTTCTCATTGTCTAACATTTGGTCAACCTTAATCTTCCAAGATTTCATCATTGTCTAACATTCAATCAACCTTGACCTATCAGAACTTCATCATTGCCTAGCATCTAATCAACAATGACTTGCTAGGACTTTCATCGGCACTAAGTGTCTGATTCTCTATGACCCATTTAGACTTTTTGTCTCATGTCAACTTCATGTTAAACTTTCGACCATCAAGTGTCCGATCACCCATGATCTACTTAGACTTTTTATATCTTGTTAAGTATCCAGTTAACCTTGACCTATTTGACTTTTCGCTCAACCAACTTAACTTATTGATCAAACATCAAAACTCTGACTCAAGTCAACTCTAGCTTAGTCAACCTGATCAATCTTGACCAAAGGTCAATTGCACCAACAATAACAAGTTGTCAATTGTCTATGACTAATCGATATTGCACACCATCATTTAACTATTATTGTAGCAAATATGATTATGCTCACTCCAAGTTCCATTATTTAATTATTATTATTATTAGAACATGTAGATAGTTTTGTTCGCTTCTTTGATGATGATTTGTAGCGGAAACTCAAAATGAAGAATCTTCACAATGCTAACGCTTGGATTTTACTTGGTATCCACCTCCTTAAGGTGATTAATCCAAGGATCCACTCCTCACTCACAACTGCACTATAAAAATCTCCTTCTTGGAGGCAGAGAAGTTTTGTACGAGCTCAAGCACGAGAATACAACAAAAAAACACAAATAAAATTACAAATAAAATTGAAAATGACTTTACAATAATGAACTTTGCTTTGTTTTTCCTTTTCTTACTTTGGTCAGCCTCTTGATGCTTGGAAAGTGTAGCAACACTTGTTGCCAAAACCTCAAAAATTAGTCGCAACAAGTATACTTTCAAATCTTCATGAAACCCCTTTTCTCGGGTTACTTCGACGCCTCTTAATCAATTGGCTTACCCTCGATCAATTTTTGAGTCAGCTTGACCATTTAAAACCTGTAGAATGACTCTTTTCACTCATTTAATCGATTAGTGAAGCATACCAATTGATTTGGCAGCTTCTAATCGATTGCCCCAATCGATTTAGAAGCTTTCTATTCTCATGAGAATCTCTTAATCGATTACCCAATCAATTCCAGCACTTACTGTGCTCTCACAAACAAGCTTAAATCGATTACCCTAATCAATTAGTGAAGCTTGAATTGATTACCACTATCAATTCCAAACCCTTCTATTCTCATGCAAAAACACTCTTAATTGATTATCCCAATCGATTCAGAGGCTTACTATGTTTCATGAAAACCTTCCAATCAATTAGGTAATCAGCTTAATTAATTGGAGTAGGTCTCAATCGATTAGCTTAATCAATTAACACTGCCTTAATCGATTGAACTAATCGATCAGGCGATTTTCTGTGTTGTCACAAAAACACGTCCAATCGATAACCCTTATCAATTGGTGAAAGCTTGAATTGATTCCTCAATTGATTACAAGCCCTTCTACTCTCGGGGAAACCTCTCTCAATCGATTACCCTAATTGATTACCTGAGTCAATTGATTATCCAACCCTAACTCCCTTAATCTAAGTTTTGGATTCTTTTGCCCAATCTTTAATCAATCTTGACTTGTCAGGGCTTCTTCACCAAATGTTTAGTCGACCCTTGACCCAGTTGGACTTTCCATCTCATGCTAACTTCTCGTTGGATATTTAATCACCAAATGTCCGGTTAACCTTTGACCCACTTAGACTTTTCTATTGTCTAGTTCCGTTAGGACTTCCATTGTTTAGTTCCTAACTAAGTCTTTACTGCCTAACCTCACTAGGACTTCAATTGCCTAGTTCCTAACTAGGTTTTCATTATTTAACCCCGTTGAGACTGTTGGTGCGAGAACCATCAGACGATCGAACCTATGTTTTTATAATGCCAAAGGATTAAAAGTTAAGGTTACTTGTTGTCTAACAAGTCTGAATGAGCTTGCAGGAAAGTTTAAAGTGTTTTTAGGCAAAAGTCCTAGATATAGTTAGGAAGGTAGAAAATCCTAGGAGGTGGTAACCCTAGGTCGTAGGGGGTGGTAACCCTAGGTGGAAAGTCTTAGCAGGTCGAGCACTTTGGGCGAAATCCTAGAGTCGAGGACTCTAGGTGAAAATCCTGGTGGTCGCGGACCAGGTGAAAGATTGGACGGGTTGAAGATTGAATGCCCAATGGGAAAATCTTGAAGTCTCAGGCACTGAGCAACAGTCCAATCAGTCTAGAGGACCGATTTGGCAAAAGGTAAACTCTCCTAAGAGGAGTAGTGAGGGTGTGTTCCTCGAAGAGGGAACAGTAGGCATCAGTTTGACATAGAATTTTAGCGAAACTCAAAATCAGAATCGAATAGTTCGAAGACTGTCAAAATAATTTATTATTCATATTTTATTGTGCTAACTTTGTTTTACAGGATATACTTTATTTATAGACTAATATGCCTTATAGGAAGGGAGTTTCACAAGGAAAAGCTCGGATGAACAGTGTCTGAGGCGCCTACGAGGCTGTTGGAGGAACCTCGAGTGCCTTGGTCGAAGGCCTCGCACAGCAAAGCACGAAGGAGCCTTCAAGGAGCTTGAATGCACCTTGGATATTGGATGGAAGGCGCCTTCCATGGAGCTTAAAGGTTCCTTCGAATAGATGAAGTTCGCAGAAAGTGGAGCTTATCAGCACGGCAGAGTTAGGGATAGAATATAAGCTGGAGGAGACTTTCATGGAGGTTGAAGGCACCTTCAACAACCTATAAAAGGTAGACTCTACCAGATGCTTAACAACAACATTCCAAACAACTTTCGCTTCTTAGCACTGCTGTGAAAAATGCTTCCTCGACACTCAAAAACTGCCCCGACGACCACCGTGCTAAAGATCTTTATTTTCGAGTCGTTGGTATACTTCATGTTTTATAATTATTTGTAATCATTGTACTTGTACTTCTTGCAATTGATTAGTGATTTTCCATCAAAAGCACTCTCACGTGTGGGCCTTGGAGTAGGAGTCGTCATAGACTCCGAACCAAGTAACTCTTAGTGTTTGAGATTGTTTTGTTGTGTCTTTATTCCGCTACCTATCTCCGATTTTTGTTTTTAAAATGAGCGCTATTCCCATCTTCCCCCCCCCCCCCCCCCCCCCCCCCTCTAGCGCTTCTCGATCCTGCAATTGCTATCAGAGCTAGGCCGCTTTGAATTGGTGAAATCACCAATCAAACAAAGGGGGTTCCTTTTGAAAGAAAAATAGATATCATTCATGTTCAAAAATTATCGTTACGCCTTTCGTTTTTTTCCTTCCAAAATTTTTTGAAAATTTTCTTTGTCAAATTTTTACCATAAGTCAGGATTTGTCTAATAACCTCTCCTGATAAATTTGTCAATTCGTCAATTTTTTCTCGAAATTAGTGCAACACCATCGAGCGGATTTTTTTTGCTCTATTCTCCTACCACACTACTAATCCAAGGCTAAGTCTCGGAACAAGGTTTCTTATTTTGTCTGTGTGAGATTCTTCAATGGCCCACCAAGAAGGTTACTACACAGTACGCCCGCCTCTTTTCTCCAACGAAGATTTCAATTACTGGAAGGGGCAAATGGAATACCACCTGAAGACACAAGTCAAGATGTGGATGATCATTCAAACCGACCTCGTACTCCCACATGACAACACTGGAAAACTAGTATCATGTGAGAACTGGGATGCAAGCCTGATGAAGAAGATCGAAGCCGATGTCAAAGTAACATGCACTCTTCAATACAGCTTAACCAAAGAAGAATTGAACCGAGTCGGCCCATTCTCAAGTGCCAAAGATTTGTGGGAAAAGTTAAGCGAGTTACACGAAGGGACCTCTAATACTAAGGTAAACAAAAGGGATTTAATTTTAAATAAACTATATAACATAAAAAAATGTAGGATGGAGAATCAACAAGCCAACTTCATTCTCAGATTTAGGACCTTCTCAATGGCTTCTACGCAATTGGTCAAAGGTAGAGAATTGTGACGTCATTAGGTATGCACTAAATGCATTCCCTAGGAATACCTTGTGGCCATCAATGGTAGATGCTTACAAGGTATCTAAGGACCTTTCCTCAATTAGACTAGACGAACTGTTCTCTGAATTTGAATTACATGAACAGACTAATACACCTTTGGTCAAGAAAAGTATTGCTCTTATTGCAGGTACAAACAAGCAAAGGAACCAAAAGTCAAGCGCTGAACCGAACCTAATTAAGCCTGAAGATGAATCAGACTCAGAGGATGATGATAGATCACCGCCAAACTCGTCAACCTTGTACAAAAGCTATGCAAGAAAAAGAAGGGTTTCACAAAATGGGAGATAAAAAAGGTGATCCAATCAAAGACGACACAACCAAGCCCAAGCTCCAAAGCGAAGTTTGAAGTCACCTGCTATAGCTACAACAAAAAGGGACACATCAAGGAAAATTGTCAAAATCAGAAGGAAGTGAAGAAACAATGAAGAAAGAAGGTGCTACAAGCAACATAGGTTGAATCATCATCGAAAGACTTCGATGAAGATATCTAACAAACAAGTTTCCTCGCACTTCCGGCCCGAGAGCAAGTCGTCGAATCCGAGTCCGAGACAGGATCGGAAACTGAGTCTGAGCAAAGCCACGGATCCGTATCCAGTTCATAAGGTTCCCAAACCAATGTAAGTATTTCTTTAATTAGATCGCACAATTTGATTTCTTACTTGTCAAAAAAATAGCCAAGTCCAACTTCCGGGTCAAGTCACTCCAAGAGGAGGTCAAAGCTCTCAAGGAAGTGACTATCCCAAGCTCCTTGATAGAATCAGTTTAGACTGGAACTTTAACTCAAGCCTAAAAGCTTGAGAAAGAAAATTTCAACCTGAAAAGTCAAGGAACTAAAGGCTACATTGGAATGGTTCACCTTAGATTCCAAGAATCTTGATCTGATTTTTGGAAAACAAAGAGTCATATACAATCGATCAGGACTTAGATACAAGGCTAGACAAAAATTTAAATCTTATTTATCACTTGTTAATCGAGCTAATAGAAGAATAGTCCAAGCATGGGTCCCCAAGCCCAACTTGATTAATCAAGTTAGAGTTAGACAATATTGGATCCCCAAGGATCAAATCCATTACCTTGATAGACCCTATCGAGGCATCCAGGGGAGCCAATAGAAAGATTATATTTATTAGATAAATTTGTTTGATGTATGCTTTACTGCTTTCTATTATTCATGCATAGAATAGGGTAGATAAGGACTTAGATTTGATTCATAATTGACTAGTTAGACATAGGAGTTTTAGAAAGGAAATTGAATATTTTTAATTTTTTTAAAAGGCTTTGTTTAGAAGTGGTTGATTATCTAATACCCAAGAAAGCATAGTGCATCGCTACAGCCTAGAAGCCAATTATTGAAATAAAATATTTAATTAACTAATTGTTAAACCTAAGTGTTCGGGTTCAATAAAAGTTCTACATTGGAAAGATTTAGTAAAGATCATGGGGTTAAAAGGATGCATGATATCTCCATTGGCATGAGACTTTTTGGGGAGAGTCCAAGAGCAAAGTCATGAGTGCCTAGGCCCAAAGTAGACAATATCATGTCATTGTGGAGATATGTGGACATCTTTTGGGCACAATAAATGGTATCAAAGACATGGTCCAGACCAGATGCCATATGGGGTGGCCTTGAACGAAGTTGAGGGTAGGCCCGGAGCTGGTCATGAGTGACCGGATGCTCGTGGGGAGGCTCGGAGTAGGTCAAGGTGACCGGATTCTTATGGGGGGCTCAGACCAGGTCAGAGTAACTGGATACTTGCAAGGGGTGAGTAGGTCAGGGGGTGATTGGATGCTCATGGGGAGACCCAAAGTATGTCAGGGTGACTGAATACTCGCGGGGAGGTACGGAGCATGTCAGGATGACTGGATGCTTGTGAGGAGGCCTAGAGCAGATCAGGGTGATTAGATACTTGCAGGGACGCAAGTAGGTCAGGGTGACCAGATGCTCACAGGGAGGCCCGAAGTAGGTCAAGGTGATCGGATACTCGCGGGTAGGCCCGAAGAAGGTCAAGATTAACCAGATCCAGCTTCTTACGGGGAGACCCGGAATAGGTCAAGATGACCGGATGCTTGTGGAAAAGGCCCTGAAGTAAGCAGGTCAGGGCGATCGGATACTCGCGGGGAGGCCCGGAGCAGGTCAGGATGATTGGATACTCGCGGGGAGGCCTGGAGCATGTTAGGGTGACTAGATGCTTGCGAGGAGGCCTGGAGCAGGTTAGGGTGACCAGATTCTTGTGGGGAGGCGAGTAGGTCAGGGTGACCAGATACTCGCAGGGAGGCCCGAAGCATGTCAAGGTGACCGAATGCTTGCGGGGAAGCCTGGAGTAGGTCAAGGTGACCGGGTGCGGATGCTTTCGAGGAGGCGCAGAGCAGGTCAGGGTGACCAGATGTTGGCGGGGAGGCCCAGACCATAAGAGTAATTGTGGTCCTTCGTTTGAGGAGAGGATTGTTATGGTTCAATCAAAGTCCCACATTGAAAAGATTTGGTAAAGATCATGGGGTTAAAATGATACATGATATCTTCATTGGCATGAGGCTTTTTGGGGAGAGCCCAAGAGTAAAGCTATGAGGGACTAGGCCCAAAGTGGAAATATCATGTCATTGTGGAGATATGTGGGCATCCTTTGGCACAACACTAAGTCTAACTCAAATGTGAATCAACTCTTAGATGATAATCTAAATTGAAGATAAAAATAATCATCTCACAAAATATATAAGGTTCCCTGATTGATAATCTAGAAGAAGGGTGAGATGGATTTAGGTTTAAATTAGTCCAATAAACTCTAACTCAATCAATTAAACATTAACTTAAATTAAAATTAAACTTAATTAAATTAAACTTACATAAAAATTTTACTAAATTAAACTTACTTAAACTTAAACTAAATTAAACTTAATTAAATTAAACTTACTTAAACTTAAACCAAATTAAACTTACTTAAACTTAATTAAATTAAACTAACTTAAACTTAAATTTTAACTAACTCAATTTAAAATTAAACTTAAATTCAAATCAAATCAACTTAAAATAAATCATCTCACAATCACCCATAGGTATAACATGTTTTACAATCTAAACTGGATTAGATGGTAAATTAAGGGATTGAACTCAATCAAACTATCTTTTAATTCATCAAATTGGATCCAAATAAATTAAAATATTTTATGTGTAAGAACATAATGATTTGGACTAATGGATGTTGAATAGTGGATGTTCCAGACATATGACTGGAGACAGATTGAAGTTCACTAAGCTGAAACTCAAGAACTTAGGGTCAGTTGTGTTCCACAATGACGAAAAACTTAAGGTAATCGAAACAAGTAATATTGAACTATGTTCCGATTTTATTATTCAAAAAGTACTATTAGTTGATAAATTCAACATTAACTTACTTAGCATAAGTCAACTATGTAACTCTAGTTATTTAGTTACCTTTTCCAACTCTGAATGTATATTTAGAAATGTTGAAAATCAAGAAATTACACTTAAGGGAATTAGAAAAAATAATGTTTACACTATTGATCTACCAACCTCCTCACTAAAGTGTCTCCTGATACAACAAGAGAAAACTAAGTTATGGTATAGAAGACTGGGTCACACTTACATAAGACTCATTTCAAAAATGAGTCAAAATGGTCTAGTTAGAGGTTTACCCAAATTAAAAAATTTAGAAAATACAATCTTTAATGCTTGCCAACAAGGTAAACAAACTAAGTCAACTCATAAATCAACAAACCTAAATCAAACCAACTCAATACTTGAGCTCCTACATTTAGACCTATTTGATTCACACGGAGCTAAGTCACTAAGCAGAAACCAATACTGCTTAGTTATAATTGATGATTACTCAAAATTTACTTGGGTAAAATTTCTAAAAACTAAAGATGAAACTTTTAAAATCTTTAAGAATTTTTATAAATTAATAGAAAATGAAAAATATACTAAAATTAAAAGAATTAAAAGTGATCATGGAGGAGAATTTGAAAACCATAAATTTACTAAATTTTATAAAATTAATGGATATAATCATGAATTTTCATACCCTAGAACTCCCTAACAAAATGGTCTAGTAGAACGAAAGAATATAACATTACAAGAAGGTGTTAGAACTATGTTGAACTAATATAATCTTAGTAACCAATTTTGGGTTGAAGTAATAAATACAGCAAGTTATATTCAAAATAGAATATTAATAAATAAATTTTACAACAAAACCCCTTATGAAATGTATTACAATAAAATACCCAATCTAAATTACCTAAAAGTTTTTGGATGTAAAGTACACATATTAAACACTAAAGACTATTTAGGTAAATTTACATCAAAATCTACAACTAGCATATTTTTAGGGTACTCCACGACTAGTAGGGCCTATAGAGTCTTTAACAAAAATCCTCAAAAAATTGAAGAGACAACTAATGTAATTTTTGATGAAGAAAATAACATACCTAGTTTAATCAATGAAAGTAATCATCAGAATATAAGAAAAATAGATGATGAAGAAGATAATTAACTTAGACCTAAACCTAGTTGATCAGAAGAACCAAGTCTTGACCCTATCACAAGACAATCTAGGATAAGATCCAACCACCCATCTAACCAAATTTTGGGTGACCCAATCCTAGGAGTACGAACTAGATCATCCTATAAAATCTAAGTCAAACAGCTCTAATTTTTAAAATAAAACCCAAAACAATAGAAGAAGTCTTACCTGACTTAGATTGGATAATCGCAATACAAGAAGAATTAGCCCAATTTGAAAGAAACCAGGTCTAGGAACTTGTACCTAAACTCACAAATAAATCTATAATTAACACTAAGTGGGTATTCAGAAATAAACTAGATGATAAAGGTGAAATAGTAAGAAATAAGGCTAGACTAGTAGCAAAGGGGTTCAACCAAGTAGAAGGGTTAGATTTTGATGAAACCTATGCACCCGTAGCCAGACTTAAATCCATAAGGATGTTGCTAGCCTATGTAGCACATAAAAGATTCAAGTTATACCAAATGGATGTAAAATCTGCATTCCTAAATGAGTTCATTAAAGAAGAATTTTATGTAAATCAACCCCCAGAATTTGAAGATTTAGACCACCCAAACCATGTCCTTAAGTTAAAGAAAGTTGTATATGAAGTAAAATAAGCACCTAGGGCATGATATGAATGACTTTCAACATACCTAATATCTAAGGGATTTAACCAAGATCAAATAGACCAAACTCTATTTGTTAAAACCTTAGAAAAAAATATCTTTATAGCTCAAATTTATGTAGATGACATCATCTTTGGCTCAACAAATACTAAATTCCTAAAAGAATTTACTAAAGTAATGGAAAATAAATTTGAAATGAGTCTAGTAGGAGAACTTAATTTTTTTCTTAAGTTTACAGATAAAACAAACAAAAGAAGGAATTTATATTTTTCAAACCAAGTACACTAAGGAATTAATTAAAAAGTTTGCAATGGAAAATTTTAAAAATATAAATACCCCAATGGTAACTAATATTAAAATTGACTCTGACTTAGAATGAAAACTTGTAGATTTGAAATATCATAGGAGTGCAATAGGAAGTCTATTATACCTAATTGTAAGTCAACCTGATATTTTATTTGTAGTAGGTATGTGTGCTAGGTACCAATTGTGTGCAAAAGAATCACACTTAACCAATATAAAAAGAATACTCAAATACATTAAGGGAACCCTAGATGTAAGACTTTTGGGTATTCTGACTAGCACGTTTGACCTAGTTGGGTATTCTGACTCAGACTATGGTAGATGCAAACTAGATAGAAAAAGTACAAGTGCTGTCAACTTCTAGATCAGTGCCTAGTAAGTTGGTACAGCAGGAAGCAACACTGTATTGCCTTATCCACTACTGAAATAGAATACATAGTCATAAGGGAATGTGCATCTCAACTATTATGAATGATGCATCCTTTAAAAGATTATCAACTAGAATATAAAAATACCAAAATTTTAATTGATAAGATAACTTCAATAAACTTAACCAAAAATCCAATACCCCACTTAAGGACTAAACACATAGAAGTTAAGCATCACTTTATAAGGGCTCATGTAGCTAGGGGTGATATTGTTAGATCGAGAAGCACTAGAGGGGGGGTGAATAGCGCTCATGGCTTTCAGTCATTTCAGATTCGTAAAACACTCAAGAAGTAGCAGAAAAAATAGATAAAATAACAAACACACAGAAGACTCCAAGATTTACTTGGTTCGGAGTCTAGGGCGACTCTTACTCCAAGGTCCGCAATCGTTGATCGCTTTCGATGGGCAACAAATATAATATCGCAAATCTTTTACAAGCAAATATGTACAAGTATTAAACTTTAAAAGATTATACCGACAAATATAAAGATGAACGAAGTGGTTGTCGATTGTCGGAGTAGTAGAGTTTGGTTGAAGCTTTCGGAGCAGCGTACAAGATCACAAGTTCTTCTGTTCGAGTTCTGTCCTGAAGCTGCGCCCCAAGGCTTCTTTTTATAGCCTCTACAAGACTGATACAGATCCTCTAACCTTGAGATCAGATTTGACCCAAAGTGGATCAGTCGACCGATCCCCGGTTCGGTCGACCGATCAGATGACCTCCACCTCATCTGATCCACTCGCTCCACTTCGATCTGGTCAACTTCTATCCCATGTTTAGTCGACTGATAAACAAGTTCGGTCGATCGATCAGCTGCTCTGACTCAGTCCAGCTGGCCTGATCCAGTCGACACCCAACCTTGGTTCGGTCGACCGATCCCTAGGTCCAGTCGACCGATCCCCTGGTCGAGCCCGGTCCAACATCTGGAAATCTATTCTGCTGGCTTGGGGGTTTGGTCGACCGATCCCAAGGTTCGGTCTACCGATCCCGGTCAGTCCTAACCCTACATAAAAATATTAGTTTTCTGTAAAATAGAGTTAGAACACAAACGATAATATATAGAAATAAATTTAACAGTCTCCAGACTGTCCGGTTCTGACTTTGGATTTCCTCCCGGAAATCCTAGGTCGAACCGACGCCTACTGTTCCCTCTTCCGGGAAACGCGTCCTCACCTACTCCACTCAAGAGACTTTACCTTTGCTCAGCGTCCAGTCTGATGCTTCCGGTCTTCATGCTGGACGTCCGGTCCACGACCCGTCCAGACTTCTACCCGGTTCGCGTCACCAGGATCAACCTAGAGTTACCACCCCTAGGATTTTTGCCCGAAGCTCCGACCCGCCAAGACTTTCCGCATAGGGTTACCACCCCCTATGACTTAGGGTTACCACCCCTTAGGATTTTCCCCTTGCCTAATCACAACTAGGACTTTCTTGAAACACTCAAACATACACATTAGATAACAATTAAACTTAACTTTGAATCCCTTTTACCATTATCAAAACTTGAGTTCGATCGTCGGATGCTCCCCGCACCAATAGATATTGTACTTGACTATGTTCAGTACAAATCAAACCTAGCAAATATTTTCACAAAACCCTTGCCTAAACTGGAGTTCAGCACACTTAGGAGACAATTAGGTATGTGCATAGTAGAATAGATTTTAAATTTTTTTCAAAATCACTCCTTTTATTAAGTTTTTTCACAACCATGTTTTAAAATTCTAGGAAAATTATTTTCAAAACTCCCAGTTTTACTAGTATTTTCTAAGTTTGGAAATAGTTTAGGACTCCCCCTAGAAAACATGTACCCCCAAGTTTCAGCCAAAGCATCTCGCAAGCACACTAGGATTACCTGCTTGTGTATGAAAAATATTTAGAATAGTGTAAGATACATAGGGTACTATCTGGACTTCAGAATACTTATGTTCCTGCATCGACATAAGTCTGAGTAATAAATACCAAAATTAAATTAATCAAGTTAAGTTATCAATGCTTAGTCAAACTAACTAGAACACCAACTTAATTTGACTAACCAAGTGAAAGTTACTACTTCATCGTAAAATAGTTAGTAGTTAAAGGTTAGACATTTTGTTAGAAAAGGGTGATGTTTATGTTAAAGTTTTTTTACTTTAAACATTCATGATTGGACTCTAGGATACTAAAAAATTTTTTGTCATTAATCCAGGGGGAGTGAAAATTTAAAAAAAAATAAAAAGTTAAAGTTTTTTTAAAGTTAAACTCTTTTCTCTAAAAAGTTAAAGTTTTTAAATTTAAAAATTATTTGAAAAGTTAAAGTTTTTTTAAATTTTTAAAGTTAAAACTCCTCTCCTTTTGAAAATTTAAAATTTTTTTAAAGTTAAACCTTTTTTTTTTGAAAAGTTAAAGTTTTTTTATTTCAAAATTGTTTGAAAAATTAATTTTTTTTATTTTCAAAGTTAAAACTCCTTTTAGAAAATTCAAAATTTTTTAATTTCAAAATTATTTCTCTCTTCTTTAAAAAGTTCAAACTAAGCTTCTCCATCTTTTTAAAGCTAAGTACTTAACTAAGTTTTTAGCAAAATCTTTTTTAAGCTAAGTATTATAAAGCTTAATATAGACTAAGTGTTTTATTCTTCAAAACTTAGTGTTTTTCAAAACTTTCAAAATCTTAGTCTATTTAAAAGTATTTTCAACTCTCTCGAAAGTGTTTTTGATATTTGTCAAAGGGGGAGAGAAGCTAAAGTTAAGAAAAAGAGAAAATTAAGGGGGAGCTAAGAGCAAATTAAGGAGAAACTTAAAGGGGAGCTAACAAATAAAATTAAATTGTTCTTAATTTATTCTATATTCTGCATGTCTTTATTATTGCATTTTCTTTCATATTTATTGTTATATATTTGACTTAACTTTTAATTATATTGTCATAATTAAAAAGGAGGAGATTGTTGGTGTGGGAAGCATTAGATGATCGAACGTATGTTTTGATGATTGTAAAGGGTTTAAAGTTAAGGTTACTTATTATCTAACAAGTCTGAATGAGCTTGTAGGAAAGTCTTAAGTGTTCTTAGGCAAAATTTCTAGCTGTAGTTAGGTAGGTGGAAAACTCTAGGAGGTGGTAACTCTAGGTGAAAAGTCATGGCAGGTCGAGCACTTTAAGTGAAATCCTAGAGTCGAGGACTCTAGGTGAAAATCCTGGTGGTCGCGGACCAGGTGAAAGACTAGACGGGTCGGAGATCAGACGTCCAGCGATAAAGTCCTAAAGTCTTAGGAGCTGAGCAAAAGTCCAGTCGATCTAGAGGACCAGTTTGGAAAAAGGTAAACTCTCCTGAGAGGAGTAGGTGAGGACGCGTTCCTCGAAGAGGGAACGGTAGGCGTTAGTTTGACCTAGAGTTTCAGCGAAACTCAAAGTCAGAACTAGACAGTCCAGAGACTATTAAAATAATTTGTTATTCATATTTTATTGTGGTAACTTTGTTTTACAGGGTATACTTTATTTGTAGACTAATATGCCTTGCAAGAAGGGAGTTTCACAAGGAAAAGCTCAGATGAACAGTGTCTGAGGCGCCTCCGGGCCTATTGGAGGCACCTCGGGTGGCTTGGTCGAAGACCTTGCTCAGCAAGGCACCTTGGATGTTGAATGGAAGGCACCTTCGAATAAATGAAGTTTGCATAGAGCAGAGCTTATTAGCACCATAAAGTTAGGGATAGAATATAAGCTGGAGGTATCTTCCATGGAGGTTGAAGGTACCTTCAACAGCCTATAAAAGGCAGACTCAACCAGATGCTTAACAACAACATTCCAAGCAACTTTTTCTTCTTAGCACAGCTGTGAAAAATGCTTCCTCAACGCTCAAAAACTGCCCCGCTGACCACCGTGCTAAAGATCTTTATTTTTGAGTTGTTGGTATACTTTAAGTTTTATAATTACTTGTAATCATTGTACTTGTACTTCTTTCAATTGATTAGTGATTGCCCATCGAAAGCACTCTCATGTGTGGGCCTTGGAGTAGGAGTCGCCATAAGCTCCGAACCAACTAACTCTTGGTGTTTGCGATTATTTTGTTGTGTCTTTATTCTGCTGCCTATCTTCGATTTCTGTTTTCAAAATGAGTGCTATTCACCCCCCCCCCCCTCTAGCACTTCTCGATCCTACAGAGACTTCTGTTGGTAACTTGAGGTAGTTTTGCTGTGATCAACCAAGTTAAGTTAGGTACTGTGTATTTGATCCTTGTGTCTAAGTATGCATGAGCTTAGGAACATAAAAAGTCAAACAGATGATGCAGCTAGCGAGAAGGATGGCACGGGAAGAGAGTCGATGGGCTCGGTGCATCCGAGGGATAAGGAGCTGTGGAAGAATACACCAGCAAACAAGAAGGAAGTGCATGGTGGTCCGAGGGATGAGAAGCCAGGGAGGAAGACTACTCGAGGAGAAGGCCGGAAAATAGGTTCAAGTGAGCCCTATTCTAGTTGGCCAAAATCACTCAAGCAAGCGGAGCAGCGGAAGAGCCAAAGGAGAAGAGTTCGAGCTCGGTAGTAGCTGCTGAAGGCGCCTTCAAGTGGATTAAAGGCGCTTCAAGCTATTGAAGGCGCCTTCAACCCTTTATGGAAGGCGCCTTCAATCACTTGAAGGAGCCTTCGACTGGGCAAAATTGTCGTTGGCAAAGGATAAAGTTGTATCCCTTCGTGCCTTGTTGGAGGCGCCTTCCAGCTTGTTGGAGGATCCTTCCAGCCCCGGATAAGATTTTCTAGGGGCTATAAGAAAACCCCTAGACCTAGGAATTAATTATCAACTCTTGAATTCATTTTCTAGCAACTATCTAAGCATTCAATGAGTTTAAGAGGCTTCTCCACCTTCGTCGAAGGAGACTTTTAAAAGCTTTTCATTTGTCTTGGATTAACAACTACCTAGGTTATAACCAAGTAAATCTTTGGCCTCTTCTTTCATTTTTGTCTTGGAAACATAGGATGAGTCATCATCCTCTGAGTATGAGATCAAGGCCTATGCCAGACTAGCTCTTATGGCAGATCACTAGAGGGGCATTGAAAGTTCCTCAAAGATAAGCATCGATGAAAGGGGAGGATCCTCTGAAGAAAGCAGCGATGAAGGAGGAGCATCAGAACACAAGGTAAGTGACGTATGTGTCTTACCTCCTAAAAAATTATTTCAATTTATTAAAATACTTTCTAAGGATCCAGTAAATCTAGAAAAAGAAAATGGTAGGTTAAAATTAAACTTAGCAAAGTCATGTCCCCTAGAAATATATGATTGCTTAAAAATAGAAAATGAAAAATTAAAGATTCAAATAGAAAAATTAGAAAATGACTATGCATGCTCAACTCAAAAAGGATTTCAAAATTTAAATTACATATAGCTAAGTTGATATATCAGGAACCATAGGGATCAAATTAAAAAAAAAAATCTTTAGAAATTATGTACCCCCAAATTTTAGTAAATTCAGTAGGAAGGAACCTATACTAGGTCCTAAGATCATGCTTAGATTAAATTATACTCAAAAAATAAAATTAAATATTTCTTTTCTTTAAGATGCTTTGTCTAGAAGTGGTTGTTGTTCTAATATCCAAGAACGTCTAGTGTCTCACCACAGCCTACAAGTCAATTACTGAAATGAATGTTTAATTGTCTAAAAGGTTAACTATTATAAAATTATTTTTAAACATTTTTTTAAATTCTTAATGACTGTTTAGCCAAATTTTTCTGAAATTTGTGTAACACTTTATTGTATTTTTTCCCCTTTTTTTGATGTGATCAAAGGGGGAGATATGTAAAAATTCAGGGAGATTAAGGGGGAGTTAGGATTTTTTTAATTTTGAATTTTGCAACTAATTTGTGTAAATTTATTGTAACTTTATACTTATACATTCATCATGTTATCATGCTATATTTAAAAAAAAAACTAACTTGAACTTGGGTTAATGCACATCAAAAAGTGGGAGATTGTTAGTATCCCGTGGTAGTTTTGATGTGATCAACCAAGTTAAGTTAGGTCATATGTATTTGATCCTTGTGTCTAAATGTGCAGGAGCTTAGGAACACAAGATGTCGAGTGGAAGACATGGCTAGCGAGAAGGATGGCTGATGTGCATAGATTTTATACACTTGTTTAGCATGGTTTGATGCACATTACTATATTTTACGCATGCTTTATTTATGCATTTTCATACTCCTTGCTTACTTTTAGCATATTTACTCTTTTTTGTTCGGATATCTGCTCTTGTGTGTCTTTCTGTCTACAGGAGTCGAATTTGGAGAAGAAATGAACAATTGAAGGAACATAGCGCTGGCCATGTGTGCCACACGGCCATGCCAAAGGAACAGGAAGGAAAATGACCTTAGCCGTGTGGAGCAGACCGGGTGTGCAACATCAGCAGAAGAGGGGGTTGACATGGCTGTGTGGTTTCACACGACCATGTCACCTTTGAAGCAAAACCAGCACACGGTCATGTAGATCTACATGGTCATTCAACATTTCCAGAGGTCAAGCATTGTCGGGTCGTGTGTGCCACACAGCCGTGTAGCATTTCCAGAGGCTGAGATTGGCACGACCGTGTGAGCCACACGGCCGTGTGAGCTGTCCAGAGAAGAAGATTGGCACGGCTGTGTGAATCTCACACGGTCGTATGACCCTGGCCACGAGCAAAATAGCCGAGGCCGTGTGAGATCCACATGCCATGTGGCACCCAACCCCCCTCTCTATATAAAGAGTTCTTCTCCTTTGAAAAAGGGAGAGGTTCTCCCTTTGGGGAGATCCAATCTTGAAGCTTTCTTCAACCTTTGGGTGTTGATTCCGGCGATTAAGAGACGTTTCCATCCAAGATTCGACTCCGGTAGCAAGGATTGGTTCCGAAGATCACTCGTCTTCTTTAGATAAGCATTTCTTCTCTATCTTCTTGATTAGGATCGAAATGTTTATAATCATCTTGTCTTCGATTCTTTTCTTTTGTTTCATGGAGTAGATCTTCTTGTTCTAGGATGGAGGGAGTATTTGTGATGTGAGTTGATGTAAGATTTCAAGGATTTGTCATCTTCTTGTTTCAATGATTTTGTTATGTTTTGTATCAATTCAATCTTGTATGGATTGTTGTGTTTTGAATCTAATTACCATTCTAGATTGGTTGTTTGTATTTCTTATGGATCTTGTAGAGAAATTCTCTAGATTGTATGATCGAGGGGCGTCGTGGCAAGGCTGCCCCGTTAACGGACATTTAGGGGATCACCTTGAAGGGTGATGCAAGAATATACAAAGAAGAGGGATAGATAAATGTGTTGTACTCTATATCTTGATGTGAATTAATTAGTGATGAGTTTCTATGTTGTATGACCAAGGGACGTCGTGACAGGGCTGCCTCGTTAACGGGATTCATAGGGATCATTTCTATTTAGTTGCTTAAGGTGTAGATTAATGTCCCTTATCGGTGTTTTCTGCAGAAGATAACCGACTACTTCTTGCAAACGCATAACAATTGAGGATAGGGTTGGTAGACCATATTACATTGATAAGTATCACAAAGAAATCAAATCTCCTAAAACTTTCATAAAACCTAGTTTCTACATTACTTTTCTATTTTTATTTTCTAATGGTTCCTTAGTTCGTGTAATTCCTAGTTGATTGTTTAGCTAATTCACTTTGAGATATCTTTAGTGGTTATAACCAGTCCATGTGGATATGATATCTTTTTATATTACTGATGACATAACCGTACACTTGCGGTCATGTAACAAGTTTTTGGCGTCGTTGCTGGGGACTGCGTCTATAACATTAGAGATTATCATTTGAGTTAGACTAAACTTTTCTTTTCTTATCTTTTCTTACATCTAACTTGTAACTAGTTTTCTAATTATGTTCTGAAATTCTTCTTTGCATTCTTTATTCTTTTTGTTTGTGAATCAAATTCTTTGTGTTCTTTATTCTTTTCTTTGTAAATCAAATTCTATAATCTTGTTCTTGTGTATGTGAAGATCTAACTTTGCATGAGATTTATTTTCTCTTGATCATGAAATTGATAGAACCTTTTATAGAAGGAAAACCTCGCAAAGACAATAAGAAGACCAAGAACACTTAAACATGGTGAATAAACCACTTAAAGATTATGCAGCACCATATGCTAGAGGACTTCATTCAAGTATTATTAGACCATCTATTGAAGTCAATAATTTTGAGATAAAGCCTGCAATAATCACTATGGTGCAATAGAATCAATTTGGTGGAGGACCGCATGAAGATTCTAATCAACACTTGGAAATTTTCTATAAAATATGCGGTACCATGAAGATGAATGGTGTTCCTTCAAAAGCAGTGAGATTATTATTGTTTGTATTTTCTTTACGAGATAGAGCAAAATAATGGTTAAATTCTTACCTCCAAATAGCATCACCACTTGGGAGTAATGTCAGCAACAATTCTTAGATAAATTTTATCCACCATGCAAGACTGCTCATATGAGAAATCTTATTGCAAGCTTCAGATAATCTGACTCAGAATCTTTATTTTAAGCATGAGATAGATATAACAATATGCTCAGACAATGTCCACACCATGGATTGGAGAAATGGTTAGTGTTGCATACATTTTATAATGGCATCAATTATCATACTAAAGTGTCCCTATATTCTACTACTGGAGGGGCACTTATGAATAAAAGTTTGAATGAAGTCGAAGATATTATTGAAAGTGTAGCATAAAACCATCATCAGTGGGCAACAGAAAGAAGTGGAGGCTATTCTTTTTCAAACTCAACTAAAGCATCAGGAAAATTTGATGTAGATGCAATCACTATGATGTCTGCAAAACTAGATGCTCTTACAAAGAAGCTGGAAAATATGGGAACAAGTACTAGTACAGTCAATGCCATTGTATGTTGTTGTGAAACATGTGGGAGTTCTGATCATGCTCAAGACTCATGTCCTTTAGGAGCTATCTCAGCACAAATTAATCAATTAGAACAATGTGATGCTATCATGAGCTATAATCAGAAATAGAACAATCCATATTCAAACACATACAAACCTGGGTGGAAGAATTATCTTAATTTTTCCTATAGAAACAATCAAGAACAAGGACCATCTATGGGGGCAAGACCAAGTTTCCAGCCTGGGCAACAAAATTTCTAACAACAACAATCTTCTCAAGGCTATCAATTCTCAAAAATTGAGAAAATGCTTGAGGAAATTATTTCCAATCAAAATGAAATGAAGCAAGAACTTAAGGTGCTAACTCAAAGAATGGATAATTCAGATAAGCACCAGAAAATTTTAGATAGCCAAATTGGCCAGTTAGCTTCATTATCTTCAAGAGCACCAGGATAATTTCCTGGAAAACCTGATGTTAATCCAATGGAGCACTGCAATCGAATTGAACTTAGGAGCGGACGGACCTTGGGGGATCCTTAAGTGACTGCTCCAAAAGGGATGAAAACTGAAGAAGAGCTCTCTCCTCTAGCACTTGAACCTATTCAGATTCAAGATGAAGAGGAGAGTACCAATAAGGTTGAAGAGACTCTTCCACTTAACCCACAAAATCAAGTAGTTCTTTTTCCTCAAAGATTAGTTATGCTGAAAAAAGATGAAGAGTTTGGCAAATTTTGGGAAAAAGTTAAGAAAATTTGTGTTGAAGTTCCTTTAATTGATGCAATCCTACAAATGCCAAAGTTTGCCAAATTTTTGAAGGGCATCATATCAAATAAAAGAAGAAGGGGAGACATCGAGACCATAACACTTACCGAGGAATGTAGCACTTTGTTTGAAAAGAACACTTCCCCAAAGCTTAAAGATCTAGGAAGCTTTTATATTCCTTGTAATATAGGAGCTAAATTTATAGAAAAATCTTTTTGTGATTTAGGGGCAAGTGTCAGCCTCATTCCATATTCAATCTGTAATACATTAGGTCTCAAAAATTTTAAACTTACTACCATGACACTACAATTAGCTAACCATTCTTGCAGGTATCCTATGGGTATTATAGAGGATGTGCCGGTAGAAGTTGGTGGGATCATAATTCCCACAGATTTTGTGGTACTCAACATGGTTGAAGACCCAAAGATCCCAATCATATTAGGAAGACCTTTCCTTGCAACAGTTGGAACAATAATTGATATTAAAAATCATAAACTTTCATTGGTAATTGGTAAAGAAAGGCTGGAATATGATTTATCTAACTCTTCTAATCATGTTTCTTCTCTCTTAGTAAGTGTTTGCAGTGGGGTGGACACTTACTAGAGGATTGGAATTTCCATCCTCATAGAAGGCCACCGGATGAGGAACATGATCCAGCAAGTGATGTTGGGAGAAGGCCTCCCAATAAAAATAAAAAATACATCTGTCCTCCGAAGGCAAGAAAACAAAAAGAAAACGGGGATCGGTCGAGCTAAAGACCTTAAACAAACGCTTCTTGGGAGGCAACCCAAGGGTTTCTTTAGTTAGTTTCAATTCGAGTTTTCTTTTTCATTAGTTAGTGTTTTTATTCCGTTGTCATTTTTGTTTCAGGTTGGAAATTGTTTCCATGAGCTAGTTATGAGCATTTCAGGGGCATGGAAGCAATGGAGAAGGTGGAAAGGAAGAAATATAGAATTTTGGGTTTTGAAAGAGCTCGGCTATGTGACATACACGGTCGTGTAAGACTTATAGAGAAGGAGAATGCATTGCCCGTGTACCAAACACGAGTCGTGAGATTTTACCCGAGAAGGAGAAAGGCAAGGTTGTGTCCCATACACGTCTGTGCAGGAATTCGCGAGAAGAAGAATGACTCGACTGTGTCTCACACACGGTCGTGTGAGGCTAGCTTAAGAAGGAAAGGAATTAGACCATGTACCATACACGACCATGCAAAAGAAGCCGAGAGGGAGCCTGCATCGCCCGTGTCAATTGACACGGCCGTGTGGACTTACCCAAGAAGGAGAAGGCTTGGGCCATGTAGATCTACACGGCTGTGTGGAGCAACTTAACCTTGGTCGTGTCTATAAGACACGGTCGTTCCTAGGCCGTATCGGCCACACCCCCAAGCTACTTCTCTCTCCCAAACTCTTCTCATCTTCAATCTTTCTTCTCAACCTCTCAGATCTAGATCTCAAACTTCTTTTCCTAAACATCATCAAGATCTAGATCTCAACAACAATTCTCCTCTCCTATTTTCAAGATCTATAATTTCCTTTCCTAAAGATCTTACTTTTTAAGATATATTCTTGCAAGATCAATCTTCTCCAACAAAACAACACCTTTCCCTATTTGAGCTTGACAATATGTCTAATCTTTTAAAGAAACTTCGTAAGGGAAGCAGAGAATCAAGCGGAGGAAGGGAGCCAACAAAGGAAAAAGGAAAGGAAAAGGTCACAAAGGGCAAAGGAAAGAGGATTTCACGCGACGAAGGTAACGACAATGAATTCAATATTATTTTTAGAAATGAAGATCATAAATCTAGATTTGATATTCTTGTCAATAGAAAGATTGTGTGTACACGTTATATGGACCCAACTATTTTAAATATTCTAGGAATTAGAGATGATGTAGATTGGATGATTGGGTCTCTTGATTGGTATGATATCATATATACGCATCTACCTACATATCCTCATATCATACTGGAGTTTTTGAGTTCACTAGATGTTCACTTTGCTAATAAAGATGATTACATTAGAAAAATAACTTTTAGATTAATGAATCAAGAATTTCAGTGGACATTTAGTGACTTCAATAATTGTTTTGGATTGTCCACCGATAGCTCTCATAGGTTTGACTCAAGATTCAATTGGAATCATTTTTGGAATTCGATTATTGGATTGGATCAATCTTATGAGCCCTCTATTGCTAAAGCTTCCCATATGCAAAACCCCATTTTTAGGTACTTACATCGAGTTATGAGTAAAACTATTTTTGGTAGAGGGGAAAGCGATGGAGTTGTTAGAAAAGTGGAACTTTATGCTTTGTGGGCTATGTTATATAAGGTTGATTTTGATTCCGGTTTCCATTTTTTGCAAACCTTGGTGAGAGCTGGGAAGGCATCCTCAGGATCGATTATTTTTTGTGGTTTGATTACTCAAGTAGCTATAAATTTGGGTTGTGATATAGATGAACTAGAGATCATTCATGGCAATAATATGATTGATATTGATGCATGTCTTGCTATGAAAATGATTTGTCGGGATGAGAATGATTTTGCTTTTCGTAGGAGGGATGGTTTTTCACTACCCCTTCTGTATCCCGAGCAGACTTCTGTTCGCAACCCTTCTAATTGGGTGATCACTGATGTAGATCCTGAGAATGCTCCTTCTTTATTCGAAGACATTGAGCCCCACCTTGAGCCCTCATCATCTAGACACCCGAAGCCCTCCAGACATTCGAAACCTGCTAGGCATTCTTTCTCCTATGGTGAACTTGCTAGGCATTCTTTCGCCTATGGTACGGGTCATTCCAGATTTGATTTTTCTGATTTTTGTGCATCTCTAGACTCGCTTCATGAGAAGCAGGAAGCCCAACGAGTAATGTTGGAGGGTCGCTTTACTTTATCAGATAATCAATTTAGAGAGGTGCAAGATCATTTTCAGTTTATGAGGAATTTTCAGGGTCAAGTGGTCGAGTTTGTTCAGGACTATGATATTGATCAAGCTAGGATGAGAGAATTCATGCAGGGCATGAGTATTACTAGTCAACAAATGGATGCCCTCTATGAATATCTTAAGTTCCTAAGTGAGACTCCAAGTTTCCTAGTTTTCCTATCGGTCGTCCACGTAGACCTCCACCACCATATTGATTTCATCGGGACGATGAAAAATTTAAGTCGGAGGAGGTGGGGGGGTTTGCAACCTGAATTTTTTTGCATTTCTAGTTTTTAGTTTTCTGCATTTTGTTTGTTTTTGTCTTGCATTTTTTATGCTTGTTTGGTTTGTTTTTTACTGTCTTTTGAAGTGTTTTGTGGCATTCATTTTGGAAACATCAATCCTCACTTATATTCTTACTTGTCTAAAAGTAAAAATTGTTAGCACGTTTTTATCTTGATTCATGATATTGTAAATGATGCTAGTATGTTTAGTGTACATCTTTTCTCTATCTTAAGTAGCATGATGTGAGCTAAGTATCGTATGGAGATAAGTTTGAGTTTTGGCTTAACCTTAAGGATCTTACCCTCACTTACTTGGGCTTGAATAGTTGATATTATTGAAATAGTCATGATTCATCCTATTTGTTTAGTACTTGGTTTCCATGGTGATTTCTCAAACTTCATTTTGGTTACTGGATGAGGCTCGAATCATGTAAGCTCATTTGGAAATATCAAAATATCCCAACATTTGTGCTTATGTATATATGTGTTAAGTGTTGCACCTTGAAATCACTTAGAAAAAATGAAAAAAAAATGAAAAGGAAATGAAAAAAAAATGTTGAATAAGGGATATAAAAAATAGTTGTCGTGAGTGGAAACTAGCAAGTTACCCCTTTGAGACCGAGTTAGGTTACTGGGGAAATAACTGCTATGATTCTCTTGATATCGAGCATGCCTTTGAGACCTTGGGTTGATTGAGAAATATGAACCAAGTGTGTGGCAGGTAAGTGTCTATCACCGAAAATATTAGGAACTCAATTGGATGACTACTTGACTAGGATGAAGATTGAAACTTGAAGGGTTTGGGTCACTTATTTGTACTGTGCACAAGAGACTTATGCTTAAGCCATACTTGGGTTATTTCTATGATCATGCTTATCAATGAAACTTGTAGATAGAGTTAGGAAAGTGCATTAGGGATTATGATGCATTATTGAGCATGTGAGTCTAGATTGCGACATTTTGCTTGAGGACAAGCAAAAGTTTAAGTCTAGGGGTGTGATGTACGTAGATTCTATACACTTGTTTAGCATGTTTTGACACATTACTATATTTTTTGCGCATGCTTTATCTATGCATTTTCATACTCCTTGCTTACTTTTAGAATATTTACTCTTCTTTGTTCACAGATATGCTCTTGTGTGTTTTCTGTCTACAGGAGTCGAATTTGGAAAAGAAATGAACAATTGAAGGAAGATAGCGCCGGCCATGTGTGCCACACGGCTCTGCCAAAGGAACAAGAAGGAAAATGATCTTGGTCGTGTGGAGCAGACCAGGTGTGCAACATCAGCAGAAGAGGGGGTTGACATGGTCATGTGGTTTCACACGGTCGTGTCACCTTTGAAGCAAAATCAGCACACTGCCATGTACATCTACACGGTCGTGCAACATTTCCAGAGGCCAAGCATTGCCAGGGCGTGTGTGTCATACGGCCGTGTAGCATTTCCAAAAGCTGAGATTGGCACGGCCATGTGAGCCACACGACCATGTGAGCTGTCCAAAGAAGAAGATTGGCACGACCGTGTGAATCTCACATGGCCGTATGACCCTGGCCAAGAGCAAAACGTCGAGGCCGTGTGAGATCCACACGGCCGTGACACGGGTCGTGGGGTGCCCAAGCCCCCCTCTCTATATAAAGAGTTCTTCTCCTTTGAAAAAGGGAGAAGCTCTTCCTTTGGGGAGATCCAATCTTAAAGCTTTCTTCGACCTTTGGGTGTTGATTTCGGCGATCAAGAGACGTTTCCATCCAAGATTCGACTCTAGTAGCAAGGATTAGTTCCAAAGATCACTCGTCTTCTTTAGATAAGCATTTCTTCTCTATCTTCTTGATTGGGATCGAAATGTTTATAATCATCTTATCTTGGTTTTTTTTCTTTTGTTTCATGGAGTAGATCTTCTTGTTCTAGGACAGAGGGAGTATTTGTGATGTGAGTTGATGTAAGATTTCAAGGATTTGTCATCTTCTTGTTTGAATGATGTTGTTATGTTTTGTATCAACTTAATCTTATATGGATTGTTGTGTTTTGAATCTAATTACCATTCTAGATTGATTGTTTGTATTTCTTATGGATCTTGTAGACAAATTCTCTAGATTGTATGACTGAGGGGCGTTGTGGCAAGGCTGCCCCGTTAACGGACATTTAGGGGATCACCTTGAAGGGTGATGCAAGAATATGCAAAGAAGAGAGATAGATAAATGTGTTGTACTCTATATCTTGATGTGAATTAATTAGTGATGAGTTTCTATGTTGTATGACCGGGGGGCGTCGTGACAGGGTTTCCCCGTTAACGGACTTCATAGGGATCATTTCTATTTAGTTGCTTAAGGTGTAGATTAATGTCCCTTGCCGATGTTTTCTGCAGAAGATAACCGACTACTTCTTGCAAACGCATAACAATTAAGGATAGGATTGGTAGACCATATTACATTGATAAGTATCACAAAGAAACCAAATCTCCTAAAACTTTCATAAAACCTAGTTTCTGCATTACTTTTCTATTTCCATTTTCTAATTGTTCCTTAGTTCGTGTAATTCTTAGTTGATTGTTTAGCTAATTCGCTTTGAGATATCTTTAGTGGTTATAACCAGCCCCTGTGGATACGATATCTTTTTATATTACTGACGACGTAATCGTACACTTGTGGTGACGTAACAATGGCACGGGAAGAGAGTCAACAGATTCGGTGTATCCGAGGGACGAGGAGTTGCGGAAGAGTACACCAGCAGACGAGAAGGACGCGCATGGCTGCCCGAGGGACGAGAAGTCAGGTAGGAAGACTACTCGAGGAGAAGGCCAGAAAATGGTTTCGGGTGAGTTCTATTCCGGTTGACCGAAATCACTCAAGCGATTGGAGCAGCGGAAGATCCAAAGGAGAAGACTTGGAGCTTGGTAATAGCTGTTGAAGGCACCTTCAAGTGGATTGAAGGCGCCTTCACACCTTTTTGGTGGAAGGCGCCTTCAAGCTATTGAAGGCGCCTTCAACCCTTCATGTAAGGTGCCTTCAATCACTTGAAGGCGCCTTCGACTGGGTAAAACTGCCGTTGGCAATAGATAAAGTTTTATCCCTTCGTACCTTACTGGAGGTGCCTTCCAGCTTGTTGGAGGCACCTTCCATCTTGTTGGAGGCGACTTCCAGCCCCTGATAAGATTTTATAGGGGTTATAAAATGACCCCTGGACCTAGGAATTAATTATCAAATCTTGAATTCATTTTCTAGCAACTGTCTGAGCATTCAACCAGTGTAAGATGCTTCTCCGCCTTCATCGAATGAGACTTTTAAGAGTTTTTTATTTGTTTTGGATTAACAACCACCTACCTAGGTTGTAACTAAGCAAATCTTATGTCTCTTCTTTCATTTTGTAGTTGTTTAATTTAATTTTTATAATTATACTATTGCTACTAATCTGAGTTGAAAGAACGAGAAAGACATTTAGTTTTACAAGCAATACACCTCCTTTTGTCGGCCCTGCTGCGCCAATAACTTCCACTGCTTAACTTCATTCACTAGAGATTTTTCATTGCCTAGTTCCCAACTAAGTCTTCACTACTTAGTCTCGCTAGAACTTTCACTGCCTAACTTCACCCGCTAGACTTTTCTTTTATCTAACCTCTAGTTAAGACTTCTCGTTGCCTAACTTCCAGTTAGGACTTTCCGTTACTTAACCTTCGGTTAGGATTTCTCTAGATAAGTATCTGGCCCTCCCTTAACCTACTTGACTTTTCCTTTTATATATTATTAAACATTAAAATTTTCAAGCTCGAGTCAACTTAAACTTAGTTAAACTGATGAAGCTTGATCCAAGGACGGTGATACCAAGAGTTATTTTTCGGAATGTGAATTATATAATTTGTCTTGTTTTCTATTCTTTTAATATTCCTCCCATATTCAATATCATTTAAATGGAGGTAAGAGTTTACTTTAGTACTATGTCAAAGTTGAAAGGGAGAATGCCTCTTATGACTTACATATATTCTTAAATTACTTAATTAAACATGTGAAACTAAAAGGTGAAGTTTATCTCTTTGTCTAATAAAACTCACCCCTTTTCCCTCCTCCAAGGAACACACTCCTCTATCTATCTATCTATCTATATCTATATCTATATCTATCTATATATATATATATATATAACCAAACACATATATGTAGTCGAAGTTTAAATCTTTTAGTATTTCTTTTATTATAATCCATCCATCCATTAATATTGTATTCAAGCCTAACATCAAATTTTATTAATGTTATTTAAATCTAAACGAAAGAATTAATATTAATAATTTTAGCATACATTCCTAATAATATGTTTATTATGTGATAATTATCTATTTAATTTTTGTATTAAATTAACATAATATTTTGATTAAAACGCTAATTATGGATTCAATATTTTTTAAAAAAAAATGAATTTCATAATTTATAGTCATCATTGTTAATTTTGGCAATCTTCTAATTAGATTGTTTTTACTAATTTTAATTTACTTTATATTTTAATTTTTAGAAAATGCAAACATATCCAAAAAATAACTAAATATTAGATAAAATTTCAATTAATCAATTCTAATGTTTTTTATTGAACAAAGTTCATGATCATTTTTAAAAATAATTTTTATATTTTCTTATTATTATTTTATATTTAATGCATGACCTGCACAAGCTTATGCTAACATGAATCACTATTGAATGATACCATAATTAGGAATAGTTCATAATTGTTGTCAGCTTTTATTTATTGAAAAAGATTAAAAGAATGAACTACTCTTTGTTTTTTAAGTTGTTTATCTATTAGAAAATAATACAAGACCAAACTAACTTTCTTTTTTGAAATATTTTATTAAATATTTTTTATCCGTCAAGTCAGACAGAAACGAATTTTCTTTCCTCCTTGTTTTTATTTTTTTCTGCTCGCGAACGAGACGCAGCCTTTCATGGTCCCGCAGACCTGCACGGCCGCCCGACAGCCCTGTGCCTGGTCTTGTGCGACTGCCCCGGCGACCCTTCGTAGGCGCCGTGATAATGCAGTCAACCTTACGTGAGTCTAATCGCATATTTTTTTCCTACCTATTTTATTTATTTTCTTTTTCTTTGATTACTTTCTCTTCCTTTCATTTTCTTTTATTTTATTTATTTGTCTTTTTAATATAAAAATCCAATCATTCTAACGGACTAATTCGGTAGGCGATCTACCATCATTCATTCAGCGTCGAAAGTTCACTCTATAATTCCACTATAGAGTGAACTTTCATCATTCATTCATCATTTATTTTAGTGACCTATAAAATTTTTTTTATAATATTAAATCGATATTTTTCGTAAATTGAAACAATTTAAAGAATAGTTTGATAGCATGTTATTGTTAAGATAAAAGAAATAATAAATACATATTTTTAATAAAGTAACGAGAGTAAATTCTATTTTGCTCCCATAAATTAAAGTTTTATTTTATTTTCAAAATGTATTTTATGTCACTACTATTTAAGTGTGTGAGAAATCTTGATTAAGTTGAAATAATCAATCCAATCTTTTTAATTCAGAAATTCGATCTCATGAATCCAAAAATTTAATTTTTTATATTGAGTATTTTAATATATTCAGTTCCGTCTCAAATTTTAAATTTAGAATTTGATTAAATTAATTAAATTGAATGGGTTTAACGTATTAGTCGAATGATATCAGTAGAATGACTTGGTAGGATTAATCGATTGTCGATGTAAATAAAAAAAAATCCATCTAAAATTCTCTAAATCAGTCCACTACTAGTCGGATAGTAAATTTAGTAGTCGAATGACTGTCCACATATAAATGGGGTGCAAATGAATCACGGTGGTTTACAAATTTTTTATGTCGATTCTAAAAATATTTGATCCGTATTTGAAAAATTATCAAATTCGAACATAACTCTAACTATTCCAATATTTTTTCAATTCGAACTTATACTATTTTATTTTATTATTCAGAACCGAACTCAAATCAAATTTTAATTATTTTTACATAATTTTAACTTAAATATATTTAAATTAAGATTAAAATAATTATAATCGAATTCAAATTTAAGGCATTTTGAATTATAATTTAAATATACTCGAATCAAGGTTCGAACAATTCGAATCGAACTCAAGCTCGAATTTTATTTCAAATTAAGCTCAAGCCAAAGCTATTTGTATTTTCGAGCTCGAACTCAAATATCAATATTTTCATATTATTCGACTCAATTCAATTCATTTGCACCTCTAAAATCAACTATTGTTGAAGGATAAATTGAATTCAATTGATTACTAAATTATGTTAGGACATGTAGAGAGCTAGGATGAATAACTTCGTTCACTTCTTCGATGATAATTTGTGGTAAATACTCGAAGTGAAGATCTTCATAATGCTAACACCCTTAATTTTACTTAATATCTATCTCCTTGAGATGACTAATCTAAGGATCCACTCCCGACTCACATATACACTTTAAAAACCTCCTTCGAGGGGACGAAGTTTCGTACAAGCGCAAACACTAGAAATACAAATAAGAAACTCAAACTAAGTTACAATGGAATCAAAAATGACTTTACAAAATAAACCTTGCTTTGCTTGCTCTTTTTTTGCTTTGATTAGTCTCTTGATGCTTGGAAAGTGCAGCAACACTTGTTGCCTAAAACTCAAGAACGGGTGGTAACTCTTATCATTCAAAAATGTCCATGAAAACTCTTTTCTAGGGTTCTTCGGCATCTCTCAATCAATTAGGCTTACCCTTAATTGACTGTCACGTAGGATATGCTCGTTCAAACCTACAAAACATCTCTTTTTTAAATATTTAATCAATTGATGAGGTATACCAATCGATTCAGCAGCTTCTAATCAATTGCCCCAATAGATTCAGAAACTTTTTGTTCACAAGAGAGAGCACCTAATTGATTGTCCAATTGATTCTCAAACTTTATGTTCTCTTGCGAAAAAAGTCTCAATCAATTGGAGAAGGTTTAATCTATTGTCTCAATCGGTTCACAGCTTTTTTGTGCTCTCGTGAAAACAGACCGATCAATTATCTCAATTGATTAAACTTTAACCAAATTAATTGACCAATTGATTCCCAACCTCACTGAGCCCTTGCAAAAACCTCTCAATTGATTGCCTTAGGGCCAATCGATTATCCTAATCGACTGACCAACTCTAACTCACTTAATCTGAATCTAGGGTTTCCTTATCCAATATTCGGTCAACCGTGACCTGTTTGGACTTCCCATTGCCTAGCATCCGGTCAACCTTGACTTGCTAAAATTTCTTCACCAAGTATCTGGTCCTCCGTGACCCACTTAGACTTGCCCCTTGCCAACTCTCGTTGGACTTCCAATCATCAAGTGTCCAGTCAACTTTTGACCACTTGGACTTTCTATTTGTTAACTTTTTATTGGACTTTCGATTACCAAGTGTAGTCTTCCTTGACCCACTTGGATTTTCCTCTTATCTAATCTCCAGTTAGGACTAATCACTCAGTACACTTCTACCCCATCTAATCTCAGTTAGGATTTTCAGTTGCCTAACTGCAGTTAGGATTTTCCTTTGCCAACATGTGATCCTCCTTGGCCCACTTCGACTTTCCTTTACCTAATCCTAGTTAGGACTAGCCACTGGGTAGATTTTTACCCTGCCTAACCTTAGTTAGTGATACGGATATGATAGGGGGGTAGAGAAGAAATAAGGGGAAAGAAGGAGGGTATTTGGGTCTTTTCACTAACTAGGGCTTTAAAGGAGGATGCACTGTAGCATGCAAGGGGGTTCGGGTTTTTTCCGCTTCCGCCGCCAGGGAGAATCTGCTCCCCTTCTCGCCGGAGACGACGCCAACGTCAACGCCAGCCTTCCTCCCTCCTCCTCTCTATCTCTCATTCGTACCCAGACCACAGCACAAGCAAGAGGAAGCGTCTCCCCTTTATTGTGCCGCCGCCATCACTGAATCAGCCTCGTCGCCGTGGTGAACGAAGCACCACCTTCGTGACAGCTGGCAACGGTAGCCACACCACCACGCTTCTCCTTTTCCTCCTCCTTGTGACGCCACCGTCGGACAGATTCGTCCCTACGATTCTCCTCTTCTGCCTCCTCGCAGTGCCGCCTCTCTCCTCCCTCTTTTTCTTCTCCTACCGCCGGAATCACTGCCCCTCTCCTCCTCACGCTCCATTCTTCGTCGACGCTTGCCACAGCCTCTTCTCGTCCTCCTACTCTCATCGAAGCCGGCCAAGGAGGCACCACCTCCCTTTACATGGTCAGCCGAAACTTCCTCTCCGATCGCTGTTTCCCAAGCACATCATCTACCATGGGCGTAGGCCGTGTGTCGGTTGATCTGGTGGCATTCCCTTTTTGTCGTGCCTTGGCCTTCGTGCCAATTTGTGTGTGTGTCATGTCCCGATATTTGCACGGATCTGATTGGTGGGTCGTGTCCCGGCTTGTATAACGATAGTGTATTATTTCAGCTTGTGCGTCGATCTTGGGTCCCGACCTGCGTGCCGGTGTCATATCCCGATTTGCGTACCGGTGTTATATCCCGGCCTGCGTGCCGATATTAGTGCTCGGTCTGCGTACCGATATTAGTGCCCGACCTGCGTGTCGATATTAGTGCTCGACCTACGTGCCAATCTCATTTCCCGGTCTGTATGCTGACTTCGTGTTCAGGCCTACGTGCCGCTAGTACCCCCGGTCTGCGTGCCGATGTTTTATCCCGACCTGCAGCTCGTCTTCCAAGTTCGTGTCGCGTTCAGCTCCTCGTCGTCAGATCCAGCTATACAGCCTGATCGGAGTCATCCACTCTTCCGGGTCGCGACAACTCGAGCCGCGTCCCATCCGAGGGCGCCCCCCTGGGCCAGGGTACGTTTTCCGTTCATATTTCATACGCATTTCATTATTTTATGGTTTAGTTTGGTACTCATATATTCGTTGGACTTGCCTTGAGCATCGGGATACCGGGGGTCGGGTCAACCCGGTCGCTGGATGCAGGTAGCGTTGACCAGAGGACTTTTGGATACTTGGTCAACACGGAAGCCATCTCAGCACACACCCCCTCCAGGACGTCGTGACTTTGTCAACATTTCATCCACCTCACCCGACGATCCGCCTAACTCAGTTTCTGGACGGGATCAATTTGGCGCCGTCTGTGGGAACATCCTTCACCTGTTCTGGAACGTGAAGATGGACGACGTCGAGAGGTTCTTTGCTATTATCTCAATCTCGGAGGATCTCGACGCATATATTATATTCTATCCTCACTCCACCGCTATTCGGGAGTTGAGGGATCGAGTGGAGCTTCAGCTGGCCGACAGGTTAGTTTTTCCATTATGTTTTTTCCCTAACTCCACGGGTATTCGGGAGTTTAGGGATTGAGACCAACCCTTAGCCGGTTGGCGCGGCTCCCCGATTAGGTACGATTACATGCTCTGCTCTCTTTTTACGGTTATAGGAGTTGTTATATCTTCCTAATAAAAGAGTAAGATACTAGTTCCTTGATCAAAGACTAGGGCCTTCGATTTTTGATCGGACACTAGGGGCCCAACTCCCCGCACATACATTTGGGACACAGCTCCCCGCTCATGCACTTGGGACACAGCTCCCCGCTCATGCACTAGGGACACTGTGGTGCAGCGGAGACCGGCAAGAGGGGGGTGAATTGCTGAAAACAAAAACAAACTATACCCTCCTCGGATTTTAACTCAGAATTTAAAACAGCAATAATAATAACAACTAAATTAATGAAACAGAAAAAGAAACAGGAATAGAAAATAGACTCAGGGATTTAACCTGGTTACAACCAAGGAGGTTGTTAATCCAGGACAGTAGAAAAGAGCACAGTAAGAAAATTCTCCTTCTCTGAAGGCGGAGAAGTCTTTTACACTTTTGTAGCTCACTAGTTTCTTAGGAATTGCTAACAGATTGATTGCTTAAGTTGTTTTTTCATTCCTAGCTCCAGGGGCCTTTATATAGCTCCTGAAAAGTCTATCCCGAGGGTCCAAGGCACCTCCAACAAGGTTTAAGGCGCCTCCAGCTCGGTCAGCGGATAAAACTTTATCTGCAACGCAAACGGTCAAATCTGACCTGTTGAAGGCGCCTCTAATCAGGCTGAAGGTGCCTCCAGCCTGGCTGAAGGCGCCTTCAAGCTGGAGGCGCCTCCAAGCTGGCAGCTCAGCTCCTTTGACTTTGTTTCCAGCTTGTTGCGACTTCCGATGCTCCGATCTTTTGGGTGATTGTGGCCAACCGAAATAGGGCTCACCCGAACCCGATTTCCGGCCTTCCTCGAGCAGCCTTCCGTCCCAGCTTAACGTCCCTCGAACGTCGCGCACGCTCTTCACGCCCACCGAAGTACTCTTCCGCAGCTCTCTCGTCCTTCGGACGCACCGAGCCCGTCGGCTCCCTTCCCGTGTCGTCCTTCTCGCTAGCTGCGTCTTCCGCTCGACTTCCTGTGTTCCTAAGCTCCTACACACTCAGACATAGGGATCAAATACAACGCAGGACTTAACCAACTTGGTTGATCACATCAAAACTACCACGGGGTCCAACAATCTCCCCCTTTTTGATGTGCATCAACCCAAGTTCAAGTTAGGGACAACATAGACATAAATAGTAATTTTAAAGGTAAATTACTAAACTTGACAAGTTAAACATAATTTTTGCAATTAGTAAAATTGCAACACTTTTTATAAAAATAATAACAGAAATTTTAAATTTTTTCTAACTCCCCCTAAACTTGTACTTTTCTCTCCCCCTTTGATCACAGCAAAAATGGGGTTAAGAAAATATGAAACAAATAACTTAAGTTAAGTGAAATGTATAGAATTTTTTTTTAAAAAAAAAAAATTCTAAGTTAAAAATGAATTCCAAAAAAAAATTCTAAGTTATTCAAAAAAATAATCTTCTAAGTCGAAATTAAGTCAAAACGAATTTTTCCAAACAAAATTTCTAAGTCAACTTTTTTTTTTGAATTTTCAGAAAAAATTTTTTAAGTCAATAAAAAATTTCTATGTCAAATTTTTTTTTTAATTTTCACAATCTGACTTTTTAGAAATTTAAAAAGATTTAAAAACTTTTAAAGCATTATTTGATTCTAGTTTAATGCTTTTTCAAAAAAGTTAATTAAACATTTTCTTCCAATATTTTAGCTTCCAGGTCGTGGCGAGGCACTAGACCTTCTTGGTTATTGGAGCAACAACCACTTCCTTAGACAAAGCTTCCATAAAGAATTTCAATGTTTAATTCTCTCACTTTAAGCTTTTAATTTTTGAAAAATTAATTAAGCACAGATTTTGGAACCCAATAGAGGTTCCTTCCTACAGGATTATTCAAAAATCTAGGGGGTACATAGTTTCTTGGTATTTTTCTAAGTTGACCTTGATGCTTCCTTATATACCAATTTAATTTACCATAAGTTCTAATTTTTGACTTTGGAAATTTCTTTAAGCATGCATCATTTTTCAATTTCTAATTTTCAATGTTCATTTTCTGATTTTAGATGATCATACATTTCTAACGGGCATGCTCTTGCTAAGTTCAACTTTAGTTCAGCATTCTCTTTTTCTAATTGATCTAACTCTTTAGAAAGAGACTTGATAAATTTGAAAGATTGAGTTGGGATTAGATTGCGTACCTTACTTACCTGGTCTGGTGACGCTCCCCCTTCACTGCTACTTTCTTCTTCTGATGTTCCTCCCCCTTCATCGATGCTCATCTCTGAGCTGGACGTTTCTTCTTTCTGATGGTTGGCCATCAGTGCTAGTCCCGAGAATTCTTCGACTTCCGATTCGGAGGATGACGAATCATCCCACGTTGCCTTTAGGTTCTTGTGTTTGGAGGGTTCTAGCTTCTTGTATTTTGGCTTTTCCCTTTCTTTCTCCTTTCTCTTTAGCTTTGGGCAGTCATCTTTGATGTGCCCCTCTTCGTTGCAGTTGTAACAGTGAACAATCCTCTTCTTTCGATGATGCTTCTGCGATTTAAATTTGTTAGTACTAAAAAATTTATTGAAGCGTCTTACCTGTAGTGCCGCTTCGGATTCGTCGACTGAGGCTTCGGAGTCAGAATTGTTCATCTTTGCCTTTAAGGCAATGTTCTGACTTGTCTTCTCTGCTCCGTTGGGTTCTGAAACTCGAGATTCGTGAAGTTCAAAAGTGGAAAATAATTGTTCTAACGTACTTACCTCGAGGTCCTTAGAGATGTAATACGCATCTACTGAGGCCCACTCTGGAGTTCTCGGGAAGGCATTGAGCGCGTATCGGATGGAATCCCGGTTGGTTACCTCTTCTCCAAGGTTCGTTAGTTGCGTTATCAGCTCCTTGATTCTCGCTTGGAGTTGTGCTACCTTCTCGCCTTGGTTCATCCGGAGGTTCGTTAACTGGTTCCGGAGGATATCGCGCTTCGCTAGCTTCGCTTCGGAAGTACCTTCGTGAAGCTCCAGGAATTTCTCCCAGAGATCTTTCGCTGAGTCGTAGCTTCCGATTCGATTTACCTCCTGCGGCGACAGCACACTGAGCAGGTGGAACTCTGCCTTTCCGTTGGCGACGAAATTGGCTTGCTCCTTCTTGCTCCATGTGTTTTCTTCTTTGTCTTTCGGTGCTGCAAAACCATATTTCATTGTAATAACAATATCAAAATCCGTTTTAAAAAATACCTCCATTTTGCGCTTCCAAGTGGCGAAGTCTCCGTCGAATTTCGAGGGATGGATGTTAGCTCCGGCCATCGTCTTGATCGTAGTGCTTCAGTTGGCGGTTAGTCCGTCTGAGGCGATCAGGCTCTGATACCACTTGTTGGTGGAGCGGAGACCGGCAAGAGGGGGGTGAATTGCTGAAAACAAAAACAAACTATACCCTCCTCGGATTTTAACTCAGAATTTAAAACAGCAATAATAGTAGCAACTAAATTAATGAAACAGAAAAAGAAACAGGAACAGAAAATAGACTCAGGGATTTAACCTGGTTACAACCAAGGAGGTTGTTAATCCAGAATAGTAGAAAATAGCACAGTAAGAAAATTCTCCTTCTCTGAAGGCGGAGAAGCCTTTTACACTTTTGTAGCTCACTAGTTGCTTAGGAATTGCTAACAGATTGATTGCTTAAGTTGTTTTTTCATTCCTAGCTCCAGGGGCCTTTATATAGCTCCTAAAAAGTCTATCCCGAGGGTCCAAGGTGCCTCCAACAAGGTTTAAGTCGCCTCCAGCTCGGTCAGCGGATAAAACTTTATCCGCAACGCAAACGGTCAAATCTGACCTGTTAAAGGCGCCTCCAATCAGGCTGAAAGCGCCTCTAGCCTGGCTGAAGGTGCCTTCAACCTGGTTGAAGGCGCCTTCAAGCTGGAGGCGCCTCCAGTCAGGTTGGAGGCGCCTCCAAGCTGGCAGCTCAGCTCCTTTGACTTCGTTTCCAGCTTGTTGCGACTTCCGATGCTCCGATCTTTTGGGTGATTATGGCCAACCGAAATAGGGTTCACCCGAACCCGATTTCCGGCCTTCCTTGAGCAGCCTTCCGTCCCGGCTTAATGTCCCTCGAACGTCGCGCACGCTCTTCATGCCCACTGAAGTACTCTTCCGCAGCTCTCTCGTCCTTCGGACGCACCGAGCCCGTCGGCTCCCTTCCCGTGCCATCCTTCTCGCTAGCTGCGTCTTCCGCTCGACTTCCTGTGTTCCTAAGCTCCTGCACACTAAGACACAGGGATCAAATACAACGCAGGACCTAACCAACTTGGTTGATCACATCAAAACTACCACGGGGTCCAACAGCTCCCCGATCATTGACTCGCAGTACGACTTCCCGATCAGGATCTAAGGGCCTCGCTCTTTGATTACAGGCTAGGGGTCTTACTCTCTAATCAGGGACCAAAGGCCCAGCTCCCCGATCAGGTGTGCTACAGGCTCTGCACCCTTCACCATGAGGCTCTGCATCCTCTTACTGCTACAGGCTCTGCACCCTTCACCATGAGGCTCTGCATCCTCTTATTGCTACAGGCTCTATACACTTCACCATGGGGCTCAGCATTCTCTTGCTACTATAGGCGCTTCATTCTATTATTAGTATATGCTTTGCATCCTTCACTTGTTTTGCAACCTCTTACATCTACAGGTGTTGCTCTCCTCACCTACGGCGCTCTGCTTCCTTCTATGGTTATGGGATCTACTCCCTTATATCGGCTTCACGCCCTTTATCTTCTCCCCTCGCTCCACGGGTATTTGGGAGTTGAGGGACCGAGACAGATCCTCAGTCGGTTGACATCACTTCGCGATCAGGTATGATAAAATCTCTATCTCTTCATGTCGTTATGGGCTCCGCTTCTATGGGCTTCAAGGCTTATCCTCCCCCGTTCGGGGTCGAGATATCGCGACTGGTCTCAGACCAGAGTATCATCGCCAATCTCAGATCGGGGTATCGCTAACGATCTCTTTGTCGAGCCTCCAGACCAATTCCCAGTCGGGCTTCCAGACCAATTCCTGGTCGGGATCTCAGATCAATTCTCGGTCGGTCTCTCAGACCAACTCTCGGTCAATCTTCCAGACTAATTCCCGGTCGGGCTTCAAGACCAATTCCCAGTTAGGCCTCCAGATCAATTCCGGGTCAGGCCTTCAGATTGCTTTTTTGTCAGGCATTCAGAATGTTTCCCGGTCAGGTCTCCAGGTCGGGTCTTGGTCAGACCTTCAGATCAATTTCTGGTCAGACCTCCAGATCAATGCCTGGTCAGACCTCCAGCTCAATGCCCGGTCAGACCTTCAAATTGCTTTTTTGTCAGGCATTCAGAATGTTTCCCGGTCAGGTCTCCAAGTCGGGTCTTGGTCAGACCTTCAAATCAATTTCTGGTCAGACCTCCAGATCAATGCCTGGTCAGACCTCCATCTCAATGCCTGGTCAGACCTCCAGATTGCTTCTTTGTCAGGCATTCAGAATGTTTCCCGGTCAGGTCTCCAGGTCGGGTCTTGGTCAGACCTTCAGATCAATTTCTGGTCAGACCTCCAGATCAATGCCTGGTCAAACCTCCAGCTCAATGCCTGGTCAGACCTTCAGATTGCTTTTTTGTCAGGCATTCAGAATGTTTCCCGGTTAGGTCTCCAGTGTTGGTGCAACCTTAGGTCAAGGTTGACCTGGTTGACCTGACTCGAGTTGACCTGACTCGAGTTGTATTTTGATGTTTGACTTAGGAAGATTGTTGGTGCAACCTTAGGTCAAGGTTGACCTAGTTGAGTTGTATTTTGATGTTTGACACTCGTGGAAGAGTTGTATTCTTGATATGGGGCAAATATTTGGGAGATTATTGGTGCAACGTAGGTCAAGGTTGACCTGGTTAACCTGATCCGGGAAAGAGTCCAAGTATAGAGACTTAGCAACGGAAAAAGTCCGAGCAGGGAACTTGGCACTGGAAAAGTCCAAGTATGGAGACTTGGCACGGAGAAGTCCTAACTGGGATGTTAGGCAGGTGGAAAGTCCTGGTGAGTGAAGTTAGGCAGTGGGAAAGTCCTAACTGGGATGTTAGGCAGTGGGGAAAGTCCTGGTGAGTGAAGCCAGGCAGTGGGAAAGTCCTAACTGGGATGTTAGGCAGTGTGGAAGTCCTGATGAGTGAAGTCAGGCAGTGGGAAAGTCCTAACCGGGATGTTAGGCAGTTGGAAAGTCCTGGTGAGTGAAGCCAGGCAGTGAGAAAGTCCTAACTGGGATGTTAGGCAGGTGAAGTCCGGTGATTGAAGCACGGGGAAAGTCCTAACTGGGATGTTAGGCAGTTGGAAAGTCCTGGTAAGTGAAGCCAGGCAGTGAGAAAGTCCTAATTAGGATGTAAGGCAGTGTGGAAATCCTGGTGAGTGAAGCCAGGTGGAAGTCCTGGTGAGTGAAGCCAGGCAAGGGAAATCCAGATGGGTCAAGGTTGACCAGACATCTGGTGAAAAGTCCAAGCAGTGAGCTTGGCACGGGAAAAGTCCAAGTATGGAGACTTGGCACGGAGAAGACCAAGTTGGAGACTTGACACGGGAAGTCGGAGAGAGCTCGGTAGCTCGGTAGCTTGGAAGCTCGGTAGCTCAGTAGCTCGGGAGCTCGGTAGCTCGGTAGCTCGGTCTCCGGACAAAGTCGGAGAGAGCTCGGTAGCTCGAGAGCTCGGTAGCTCGGGAGCTCGGTAGCTCGGTAGCTCGGGAGCTCGGTAGCTCGGTAGCTCGGGAGCTCGGGAGCTCGTAGCTCGGTAGCTCGGGAGCTCGGTAGCTCGGTAGCTCGGTAGCTCGGTCTCAGGACCAGGTAGGATTTAGGGCTGGGAGCTCTAAACCTGGATCAGTCTGGTGACCGATCAGGTGTCGATCAGAAGCCGAACAGGAGCAAGGCGCAAGAGGGGCTGATCGGTCTGGGGACCGATCAGCACAAAGCCTGATCGGTCCCCCGGACCGATCAGGAAGTTCCCTGATCGGTCTGTGGACCGATCAGTAGGTTCCCTGATCGGTCCACAGACCGATCAGGGCACTAGCCGTTGCGACGCAACGGCTAGATTTCTTCTATGCTTCTTTCTCCGCAGGTATAAAAGGAGGCTGAGAGCTTCTACATTGGGCACTACTTCTTCTTCCTTGGATTGAAGCTTCTGCTTCTGTGCTCTGAGGTTCTGAGCTTTGTTGAGCTCGCTTCCGAAGCTTCGCGTGAGCTTCCAGTCGACGGTCAGCTGCTGCTGTTGTCCGAGAAGTTGTTGCTTCACAGGCAGTCGACGAGAAGGCGAGTTAGTGTTTGTACATTGTTCTTGTCTTTCTACTTGTATTTCTTGTACTCCTTCTTGTTGTTGCAAGTTTTGTGGCGAGGTTTCTCCACCCAGAAGGAGTTCATATTAGCCGGTTTTCCCGGGACTCATCCACCGACGGATTGACTAGACTCGTCCACCTTACGGACACGTCGAGGAGTAGGAGCCCTAATCTCCGAACCTCGTTACATCGGTTTGTTTATCTTCTCCTCAGTTTCTTCCTTGTATTTCTGCTGTGACTAACCCTAACTATAGGAAGAACGCGAGAATTTGGGGCGGCTATTCACACCCCCCCCTCTCTAGCCGAGTACGAACGATCCTAACAAGTGGTATCAGAGCAAGGCCGCTCTTCGACGGATCAACACCCGGGGGAGCACGGGCTAGAGATGGATCTCTATGGAGAAGATGTCACGATTCAACCCTTCTACGAGTCTCACGACAACTTCACATATTGGAAGGTAAGGATGATGTATTGTCTTAGGACTAATATGTTAAATTGGTTTTGTGTACAAGAAGGGTTTTCCCCTCCGATGGATGAGGAAGGAAAACCTATCAAGAAGAAGGAGTGGACGAAAGAGCAAATCCGACAATCCGAAATCAATGACGAGGTAACAAAAATTATTGAATTTGCTTTACCTAATAATGTTTTGTGCAAGATAGATAGGTACAACAACGCCAAGGAATTGTGGAACAATTTGGCAAAATTCCATGAAGAGGAGCCTAGTGAGCCAAGTAGCTCACATCATGGAGGAAGCAAATTGGGAGTTGAGGGCTACTCAACATCCAAGGAAGAAGAGGAGGAGAGCTCTTGTTCAAGATCGGAGCAAGAAGAGGCATCTACCTCCGGAAGGGATGAAGAAGAAAGCTCATCTACATCCACAACCCTAGGTAACTCAAACACTATGATTTCAAGCAAATTACACATAATGTGTTTTGAGTGTAGGAAGTTTGGGCACTACAAGAGTAAGTGTCCAAAGAGGGTTAGAAAGACTCCACCGGCACCAAAGGTCAAGGAAGCCGGAGTCCCGACATGCAAGAGCAAGAAGCACGTGGTGTGCTTCCAATGCAAGCAACGGGGACACTATAGGAGTCAATGTCCAAGGGGGAGGCAACCTCACAAGGACAAGAGGCCAAACACGTGTAAAGGGGGAGCTAAGGCAAACCCTAAGGTAACATTTAAAGCTCATTCTTGCAATTCTAGTAGGATGCATGCTAGTAGTCTTATTGCCATTGTCAAAAATGATAAGCATGTTAACACTAGAAATCGATACATGTGCTTAGGAGCCAAGCATGTTGGCCTTGATAAGAACAATTCTAGAAATGCTAACCCTAGAATTAACTCATCTAAGGCTAAGGAAAATCTAGGTAGAAACCCCAAGACAACTAGACATATGCCTAGGAACACCTCAAGAAAGAATGATAAGTTAAAACTTGAGGTTTTAGAGAAAGAAAATCAAGTCTTGAGGTCAAGACTTAACACTCTAGAAAAGGCCCTAAAGAATTTAGAGAAGTCAACTCTAGGGTCTAAAGGTCAAATTTCAAAGCTCAAGGACAAGAAAGGTTTGGGTCACAAACCTAAGTCCCAAATGGTCAAGCCCACCTATCATAATGTTCCATTCGATTATGGAACAAAAACTAGGGCTAGGGAGACCACCACCAAGGTCACAAGGGGAGTCACCCCTAGAGTTGATCTTGATGAGTCCCAAATGATCAAGGCTTTAAAGCCTAGGAGGGTCATTAGGAGGGTTGCTAGGGAAGTTATCCCTAGTGAATATTTAGTGAACCCAACGAGCTCTAATAGGTATTGGGTTCCTAGGAGCATCTTCTCTACCCCATAGATGGGTTAGAGAGTGTCAACTCCGATTAGAAGGGTAGTTAACCCAACTTTGAGGAAATTGACACTCAAGGAGCATTTTCAAGGTTTTGAGAACTTTTGAAAATGAAATGGAATTATCATTTACTCCTTTGAAGAGTTAAATGTGCCTAAAGATTGGAAATTTCATTTTTAATCTCAATTGGCACAATTTGGGAAAATCTAGAGAACTCTCGAAAAAAAAATGAAACATGCCAAGTTTTGAGGATAAATTTGATCTTTAAGTGGCATGAATTAATCTAGAGTTCAAGAAGTGTCAAAATTAGGTTTTTGGCATTTTGGAGCAATCTAGGATTAAATTTGAAGTTAGCCAAGTGGTTAAGGATACTTAGATAGGTAATCTAGGTATATTTATTTATGCTAAATCTTGCCATGATTGTTTGCCCTCACATGTCATGACATCATGTTTAGTTTTATTATCATTTGAAATGTCATGATAATGCTTAGGCTAGTTTTTATGTCATGTTTATTTAAGTTTCAAACTTTATGTCATGACATCATGACATTGACACATGTTTTCATTTATGATACCATTTTATGCCATGTCATCATCTCTTGCATTAATAATCAATTGAATTGATTTAAGGATGAAAAACACATTTTGATATTGAGATCAAATTTGTGTTTAGAAAATGCATGAGACCTTAGTCTAAGATACCTAAACCCATATCTCACATTAAAATTGCCATGGATGTGTTTGATACACTTTAGATGTGTATGAGATATTAGGATCAAGGTGCATAGTTCTTATACCTAGATGAGCCTAATTCAAGAAATGGAGGATCATAGGGAAAGCTTGTGTACAAGTCATGTACATTTAGTCCTAAGATTATGGTCCTAAATTAAAAGGTTTAAAATCATTTTGAAATTGATTTGGAAAACCTTGATGAAGCCATCTTAGTGATTGCATTCATCATTGAACATTGTGATACAAAGTTGAGTTAAACTTGAACTATTTCAAAGTTTTTGAACTTTGTATCAAGATTGAAAAATGGAAGTTATTTTCATAGAAAACTATTTTTCCATGATAGTATATGTTATGAGGAATGTATCCTCAAAATTTCACAATTTTTCGAATTTTCTGAAATTTTCTAGGGAGTTTCTGAATTTCGGGAAGGAAATTTCAGAAATCTCCTGTCAGAGTCTGGATCGGTCTGGGGACCGATCCAGGGAAGTCCTGATCGGTCTGCGGACCGATCCAGTGAAGCATGGATCGGTCTGCGGACCGATCCAGTGAAGCATGGATCGGTCTGCAGACCGATCCAGTAAGATCCAGAGAGCTTGGTGCGATCTGGTGAAGGCCTGATCGGTCTGGTGACCGATCAGTGACGATCCAGTGCGATCAATGAAGCATGGATCGGTCTGGGGACCGATCCAGGGGGTTTTTGATCGGTCTTAGGACCGATCAGTGCGTGCCAGTTTCTGATTTTCAGCAGGTGTCTGAAATTTCAGCTTTTGGGAGTTGAGTTTCGAGTTTCTAAAGGTTTGAAACTCTCCAAGACATTGTTGGTGCAATGGTCAAGGGGGAGTTGACCTTTAGGGGGAGTTTTTACCTAATTGTCAAGCGGAGTTGACTCTTAGGGGGAGTTTTTACTCCTTAAGACTTTTGAGGATTAGTGACATAGGATTGTCACTAAGTTGATTGTTGAGTTTAGTATCAAGGGGGAAATTAAGAGTTTCAATGAAAGGTATGGGACTTTCATTAGGAGGAAACTCTTGACCTTGATTCTCTCTTTTTTATGTGTGTCAAAAAGGGGGAGAGTGTTGGAGAATGGAAGAATGTTCTAGATAATGTTCAAGGAAGAACATTGAAGAACATTGGGAAACCTAAGTTAGGTTATCGGATTAACCTAACTTGATTATGGTTTTGTCAAACATCAAAAAGGGGGAGATTGTTGGTGCAACCTTAGGTCAAGGTTGACCTGGTTGACCTGACTGAAGTTGACCTGACTCGAGTTGTATTTTGATGTTTGACTTAGGAAGATTGTTGGTGCAACCTTAGGTCAAGGTTGACCTAGTTGAGTTGTATTTTGATGTTTGACACTCGTGGAAGAGTTGTATTCTTGATATGGGACAAATGTTTGGGAGATTATTGGTGCAACGTAGGTCAAGGTTGACCTGGTTAACCTGATCCGGGAAAGAGTCCGAGTATAGAGACTTAGCAACGGAAAAAGTCCGAGCAGGGAACTTGGCACTAGAAAAGTCCAAGTATGGAGACTTGGCACGGAGAAGTCCTAACTGGGATGTTAGGCAGGTGGAAAGTCCTGGTGAGTGAAGCCAGGCAGTGGGAAAGTCCTAAATGGGATGTTAGGCAGTGGGGAAAGTCCTGATGAGTGAAGCCAGGCAGTGGGAAAGTCCTAACTGGGATGTTAGGCAGTGTGGAAGTCCTGATGAGTGAAGTCAGGCAGTGGGAAAGTCCTAACTGGGATGTTAGGCAGTTGGAAAGTCCTGGTGAGTGAAGCCAGGCAGTGAGAAAGTCCTAACTGGGATGTTAGGCAGTATGGAAGTCCTGGTGAGTGAAGCCAGGCAGTGGTAAAGTCCTAACTGGGATGTTAGGCAGTTGGAAAGTCCTGGTGAGTGAAGCCAGGCAGTGAGAAAGTCCTAACTGGGATGTTAGGCAGTGTGGAAATCCTGGTGAGTGAAGCCAGGTGGAAGTCCTGGTGAGTGAAGCCAGGCAAGGGAAATCCAGATGGGTCAAGGTTGACCAGACATCTGGTGAAAAGTCCAAGCCGGGAGCTTGGCACGGGAAAAGTCTAAGTATGGAGACTTGGCACGGAGAAGACCAAGTTGGAGACTTGGCACGGGAAGTCGGAGAGAGCTCGGTAGCTCGGTAGCTCGGAAGCTTGGTAGCTCAGTAGCTCGGGAGCTCGGTAGCTCGGTAGCTCGATCTCCGGACGAAGTCGGAGAGAGCTCGAGAGCTCGGTAGCTCGGTAGCTCGGTAGCTCGGTAGCTCGGTAGCTCGGGAGCTCGTAGCTCGGTAGCTCGGTAGCTCGGTCTCCGGACGAAGTCGGAGAGAGCTCGGTAGCTCGGTAGCTCAGGAGCTCGGTAGCTCGGTAGCTCGGTCTCAGGACCAGGTAGGATTTAGGGCTGGGAGCTCTAAACCTGGATCAGTCTGGTGACCGATCAGAAGCCGAACAGGAGCGAGGCGCAAGAGGGCGTGGTCGGTCTGGGGACGGACCAGCACAAAGCCTGATCGGTCCCCCGGACCGATCAGGAAGTTCCCTGATCGGTCTGTGGACCGATCAGTAGGTTCCCTGATCGGTCCACAGACCGATCAGGGCACTAGCCGTTGCGACGCAACGGCTAGATTTCTTCTGTGCTTCTTTCTCCGCAGGTATAAAAGGAGGCTGAGAGCTTCTACATTGGGCACTACTTCTTCTTCCTTGGATTGAAGCTTCTGCTTCTGTGCTCTGAGGTTCTGAGCTTTGTTGAGCTCGCTTCCGAAGCTTCGCGTGAGCTTCCAGTCGACGGTCAGCTGCTGCTGTTGTCCGAGAAGTTGTTGCTTCACAGGCAGTCGACGAGAAGGCGAGTTAGTGTTTGTACATTGTTCTTGTCTTTCTACTTGTATTTCTTGTACTCCTTCTTGTTGTTGCAAGTTTTGTGGCGAGGTTTCTCCACCCAGAAGGAGTTCATATTAGCCGGTTTTCCGGGGACTCATCCACCGACGGATTGACTGGACTCGTCCACCTTACGGACACGTCGAGGAGTAGGAGCCCTAATCTCCGAACCTCGTTACATCGGTTTGTTTTTCTTCTCCTCAGTTTCTTCCTTGTATTTCCGCTGCGACTAACCCTAACTGTAGGAAGAACGCGAGAATTTGGGGCGGCTATTCACACCCCCCCTCTCTAGCCGAGTACGAACGATCCTAACATCCAGGTCGAGTCTTGGTCTGACCTTCAGATCAATTTCTGGTCAGACCTCCAGATCAATGCCTGGTCAGACCTCCAGCTCAATGCCTGGTCAAACCTCCAGATTGCTTCTTTGTCAGGTATTCAGAATGTTTCCCGGTCAAATCTCCAGGTCAGGTCCTGGTCAGACCTTCAGATCAATTCTTGGCCAGGTCTCCAGATCAAGTACTGGTCAGTCCTCCAGATCACCTTTCGGTCAGGATTCCAGACTCTCGCCCCAGTGCGAGTTATAAGTGAGCACTGCTCTCACGCTCAACCCCCCCAACGAGCTGCTCGGTTGCGATCTTGCTGTGCGTAAGTATCTAGACTCTCGCCAATCAGCCAAGTTAAAGTGAGCTGCTCTCACGCTATCAGACTCCCAATCGACCGAGTTATAAGTGAGCTCGATCTCACGCCCAACTCTCGAGCTAATTGGTTGAGTTATAAGTGAGCTCAGCTCTCACACCAAGTGTCCGGACCCTCGCAACGACCGGCAGTCGGATGTCCCAGACTCTCGCCCAAGTGCGAGTTATAAGTGAGCTCTGCTCTCACGCCCAACGACCGAGCTGCTCGGTCGGCTGTCCCAGACTCTCGCCCCAGTGCGAGTTATAAGTGAGCTATGCTCTCACGCCCAACGACCGAGCTGCTCGGTCGGCTGTCCCAGACTCTCGCCCCAGTGCGAGTTATAAGTGAGCTCTGCTCTCACGCCCAACGACCGAGCTGCTCGGTCGGCTGTCCCAGACTCTCGCCCCAGTGCGAGTTATAAGTGAGCTCTGCTCTCATGCCCAACGACCGAGCTGCTCGGTCCGCTGTCCCAGACTCTCGCCCCAGTGCAAGTTATAAGTGAGCATGCTCTCACGCCTAACGACCTCTCGGTCGACGCTCATCACTCACTCGCAGTTCTGCATGACACTCGTCATACTCGCTTTACTCGCCGCTCTACTCAGCACTCATCATGCACGCTTCGCCGCTCTGCTCGGCACTCATCATGCACGCTTCGCCGCTCTGCTTAGCACTCATCCTTAGCGTTTCACTCATCGTTGTTGCTCGATCGGCACTCATCGCTTCACTTGCCGCTCTGGTCAGCACTCATCATCCGCGTTTCACTCATCGTTGTTGCCCGATCGGCACTCATCGCTTCACTCGTCGCTCTGCCCGGCACTCAGCATTCGCATTTCGCTCATCGCTGGCGCTCGGTCGGCATTCACCGCTTCACTCGCTGCTCTGCCCAGCACTCATCGCACTCGCTTCACTCGTTGCTCTGCCCGGCGCTCAGCATTCGCATTTCTCTCGCCCCGTTCATATTTTGCTCGATGGGTATTCTCTCTATTTCTGGATCGACATTATTCGATTGCCTGATCGGGATTCACTGTCGCTCGGTCGGCGTTGGCTCGGTCGCGCGTTTGATATCGCTCATTCACCGTCTTGCGACCCGCTCAGCATTTTCTGATGGTCAGGTTACCATTATTCGAGTGCCCGATCGGGATTCATTGTCGCTAGGTCGACACTCGCTCAGTAGCGCTCACGACTTTGTGCGTCTATCCTTCTCTTCATTGTCAGGTCGCGATTTATTGTCGCTCGGTCGGCGCTCGCTCGGTAGGCACTCGCTCGGTCGACACTCGCTCGGTCGACACTCGCTCGGTCGACACTCGCTCGGTCGGCACTCGCTCGGTCGACACTCGCTCGGTCGACGCTCGCTCGGTCGGCACTCACTCGATCGGAACGTTCCCGGTCGCACTTACGGCTTTTACTCGTCCTTGTCACGATTTATTTGGACAACATTTTCTCGGTCATGCATTCAACATCGCTCGTCCATCGCCTTTCGCCTCACTCAGTAATCGCTCGATCGCTCTGTTCGGCCTCGTCCGAGCGTCTTCGCGATATCACTCGATCTCCCTCAGCATCTGATCGATCATTTGCTTGTCGTGCATTTCGAATTATTTCTCGTCGCTCGCTCGATTCTGTTTGAGTCACATGCTTAACATTGCCACAGCTACTCGTTCGACGTTATATGACAGACCTGCGATATGACTCTGCATTCAGTAGCGATTCTGTTTTTTGTTCGGATGGGTCTAGTCAGTCAGACTTGCGCCTCCTTTGACTAAACTTGAGGGGGAGGCTTGTGATATGGATATGATAGGGGGGGTAGAGAAGAAATAAGGGGAAAGAAGGAGCGTATTTGGGTCTTTTTGCTAACTAGGGCTTTAAAGGAGGATGCACTGTAGCATGCAAGGGGGTTCGGGTTTTTCCACTTCTGCCGCCAGGGAGAATCTGCTCCCCTTCTCGCCGGAGACGACGCCAACGTCGGCCTTCTTGTAAATCCCCGCCCCTTCCTGCTCAAGCTGACGGGGGTTACTTATCTTTTTCTTCTTGTCTTATCTTACTTACTTGCTTGTTAATAATCTTTTCTACTTAAAACAGCAGAAGTCTTGTTTATAGTATATTTTTTTTCTTTTTAAAACTTTTCTTTTACTTTTCAAATCATCATCACTAACTACCTATCATATAAGTCACATAGCATGCTTAACATGAATTTAAGCCATAATACTAATAAGCATGATGAAATGTCATGGAGTCATGCAATAACGACATAAACAAAATTCTTATTAAATAAAAGCAGGTCTTTCACTTTTAGCCGAGCCACTACTACACACATCCTTCTTGCCCCTCCTGCTACTCCCTTAGTACATTCATTCCTTGCCTTTATATGTGGTACAAGGAAAGTAAGCTATGAGCACACAAGGCTCAGTAAGATCCTTCCTACTCACAAAAACCGTAAAGCATAGCATATTCATAAGGCATAAAGCATAAAGACAACTCATCATATCATGTATAGAAGCATCATATCGTAACATAATCGTAAGGTATCATGGCATATCATGACAAAATCATAAAGTGCATCCTAGCATAACATAACATAATCATAAGTATCATGACATATCATGGCATAATCATAAAGTGCATCCTAGCATAACATAACATAATCATAAGTATCATAGCATATCATGGCATAATCATAAAGTGAATCCTAGCATAACATAACATAATCATATGTATCATGGCATATCATGGCATAATCATAAAGTGCATCCTAGCATAACATAACATAATCATAAGTATCATGGCATATCATGACATAATCATAAAGTGCATCCTGGCATATTATAACATAGTCATAAGTATTATGCGAGATGACTTTCAAAACACGTATCATGAAAAATATATGCAACATGTCTTTTAAAAACTTATTACATACATACTTAAACATAATCTCAACATGATTAGGGCCCCGGCTTGTACCACATACATAAATACGCGCGTCCTATGTAGGTCCAAGGTAGCAAGTCTTGAACCCTACAAGGCATACATACTAGGCCCGTTTCTTAGTCCATCGACCTAGGAGCACTTAGGAGCTCATCCCTAACGAGGCCCGTTTCTTAGTCCATCGACCCCGGGGCGCTTATGGAGCCCACCCTTGGTACAAGCCATATAAAGTAAAGTAGCATGTCATACATATCATGGTTCTTATTATTTCATGCATATCATATTTCTTAACGTATCATATCATACAAAATTTGGGCACACAGCTCATCATAATAGCATGCATAATTTGGGCACACAGCACATCATAAATACATGCATAGTTTGGGTACACAGCTCATCATAAAAGCATGCATAATTTGGGCACACAGCTCATCATAAATAGCATGCATAATTTGGGCACACAGCACATCATAAGGGTTATCAACATGCATAGATCATAAGCATACATAAATAAACATAGAAGCATAGCAAGCTCTTATCACATCATGAAACATTGCATGTGAAGTACATGGAAATCATAATTAGGTCTCCACCCTAGTATCATATAGTGGCCGAAACACATGGTTGTAAATTAGGTTAACAATCAACATACAAGCATGTGAACCATAAACCATTATCATATCAAGTATCATAAAGAGCATCATGAGCATGTTTAGTTTAGGTTCTAGGTTTTCGAAGCTTGTAAACTCATCATGGCCGAATATCATCAAGCATCCCATTTGCTAGAAAATCAATATACAAGCATGTGAACTCTAAACCAACATCATATCATACATCATGAGAAACAACATAAGCATGTTTAGTTTAGGTTCTAGGTTTTCTTAAGTCTATAACTTGTTATGGCCGAATATCATCAAGCATCATATTTGCTAGAAAATCAATATGCAAGCATGTGAACTCTAAACCAAAAATCATATCATACATCATGAGAAACAACATAAGCTTGTTTAGTTTAGGTTCTAGGTTTTCTAAGTCTATAAACTTGTTATGGCCGAATATCATCAAGCATCATATTTGCTAGAAAAATCAATATACAAGTATGTGAACTCTAAACCAAAATCATATCATACATCATGAGGAATAACATAAGCATGTTTAGTTTAGGTTCTAGGTGTCCTAAGATTATTAACTTACCATAGCCGAAACTTGTGAACCATGAAACTAGGTTTCATGTGGCATAAAAGCATGGAAACCCTAAACCATTTTCATAGTATTTATTGCCAAGAACATCATGAGCATGTTTAGTTCAAGTTCTAGGTTTCCTAGGCTTATAGAATTGTTGTGGCCGAAAGTTCATGGAGCATGAAAACAAGTTCTAACCACACTACAAACATGAGCATGTCATATTAATTTCATATCTTGTCCTAAGGAGGATCATGGCATGATTAGTTTAGGTTTAACAATTTTCTAGGCCCCTAATCCTATCATGGCCGAATGCTTATGAGCATGGAATTAAGTTCAACCCAACATATAAACATGAGCATATCATATCAACTTCATATCTTATCTTAAGGAAGATCATGGCATGATTAGTTTAGGTTTAACAATTTCCTAGGCCCCTAATCCTATCATGGCCGAATGCTTATGAGCATGGAATTAAGTTCAACCCAACATATAAACATGAGCATATCATATCAACTTCATATCTTATCTTAAGGAAGATCATGGCATGCTTAATTTAGGTTTTAAAATTTCCTAGGCCCTTTAACCTGTTGGTGCAGGAAGCATCCGACGATCGAACCTAAGTTTTGATAATGGCAAAGGGATTCAAAGTTAAGATTCTCTGTTATCTAACATATTGAATGAGTGTTTCAGGAAAGTCCTAACTGCGGTTAGGCAGGTGAAAACCCTAGGGGGTGGTAACCCTAGGCCCTAGGGGGTGGTAACCCTAGGTGGAGGAAAGTCCTAGCTGCGGTTAGGCAAAGGGAAAACCCTAGGGGGTGGTAACCCTAGGTCATAGGGGGTGGTAACCCTATGCGGAAAGTCTTGGCAGGTCGATGGCTTCAGGCAAAAGTCCTAGGGGTGGTAACCCTAGGTGGAAAGTCCTGGTGTCGCGAACCAGGTGAAAGACTGGACTAGCCGGGAAGCGGATGTCCAGAAGAAAGTTCGGAAGCGTCGAGTGCTGACCAAAAGTCCAGTCGATCTGGAGGATCGACTGACAACAGGTAAATCTCCTGAGTGGAGTAGGTGAGGACGCGTTCCCCGTAGAGGGAACAGTAGGCGTCGGGTCAACCTAGGGTTTCCGGTCGGAAATCCGGAGTCAGACCCGGACAGTCCGGAGACTGTCTATACTTCATTTATCATATTTATTGTGCTAACTTTATGTTGCAGGATAGTGTTTGGGACTAACGTATCTTGCAGGTGCAAAGGAGCAACCTAAAGTCTCGGATGAACAGTGTCCGAGGCGCCTCCATGGAGCTTGGAGGTGCCTCGGGTGCAAAAGCTGACCTGGCTGCGAAGCTTCATTGGAGGCGCCTTCATGGGAGTATAAGGCGCCTTGGAAGGCGCCTTGAGCAGGTTATAAGGCACCTTAAAGGGATGAAGTTCGACCAGATCAGATTTGATCCACGCGGAAGACTCGGCAGCATGGAGGCACCTTGAACAGCCTTCAAGGAGTCTTGAACACCCTTTATAAGGGGGTTTCGACCAGCACTTCAGAATATCAAGTTTCAAGTGATTCCAGTGCTATGTGCTGCTCAAAACAACGTTTCGAAGTGCTGCTACTTGTGCCCGACGACCAGGAGCTCCGGATCTTCATTTCTTTATCGTCGGTATAATGAATTATTGTCATTTATTCTACTTCAATTTGTAATTCTTATCGAGCTTATAGTTGTTGCCCACCGGAAGCGATCAAGGATCGCGGGCCTTCGAGTAGGAGTCGCCTTAGGCTCCGAACGAAGTAAATCCTCCGTGTTCTTCTGTTTGTGTTTGTCTTTTCTATTTCCGCTGCATTTACTTGTACGTTTTAAATCGAACGATTCCGGTAATTCAAACAATTTAGCCGCGAGAGCTATTCACCCCCCCCCTCTAGCGCGGTCTCGATCCAACAATTGGTATCAGAGCGGGGTCGCTTTGAACTGGTGCAACCACCATTCAAGCATTTTTTTCGTGGCTTTATCGTTTGTATAGGTTAAAAATAAAACCTTACGCCTTTCGTTTTTTCCCTCCAAAATTATTTTCGAAAAATTCATTTTCATCCTTTCACGGTTTATTAGTATTGATAAAATATTGAATTTGGCAAAATTTGAAATAATATTTTTTAAATATTTTTTAATAATATTTTATTATTATTTTGTTATTTTTTCTCGAAACTGGTGAACTTCTATTTCTATCCTTCAATACTGCACTGCTAATCTATGATCAAGTCCTGGTACATTTTTTTTGCTTTTTTTATGTGCAAGATTCTTTTAAAATGGCATTCCAAGAAGGATTCTGCACCGTCCGACCGTCGCTCTTTTCTGGCGAGAACTTTGGATACTGGAAGAACCGGATGGAATACCACCTCAAGACGCAAGTCGAGATGTGGATCATCATCCAGATCGGACTCGAACTTCCACGTGACGACACCGGAGAACTTATCTCATGCATCAACTGGGATTCTAGCACAATGAAAAAAATTGAAGTCGATGCCAAAGCAACCTGCATGCTACAATGTGGCCTAACCAATGAAGAACTGAACCGCATCGGCCCCTTCGCAAGTACAAAAGAGTTGTGGCAAAAGTTGAAGAAACTACACGAGTGCACTTCCGACGCTCAAGTAAGTAAGCATAATTTAATAAATGATTTATTTGAATTAGATGAGCAGAATAATACTACTTCGGCCGAGGAAGGTATTACGATGGTTGCAGGTACAAGTAAGACAGAGGAAAAGATATGGTCCGAGTCTTCAGATGAATCCCGGTTCGACGTAGAAGAACCGACGAGCTTCCTCGCTCTACCAGTACTAGCAACCGTGGCGGAAACTGAGTCCGAGTATGAGTCAGAAACCGAGAGCGAATCCGAGACTGAGTCTGATCGAAGCCACGAATCCGCATTCGTTTCCGAAGGACCAAAACCCACTGTAAGTTCACTACTCGCAGAATTCCAATTAGATAACTTGCATGAATTATTACCTTACTTAGTAAAAAAGTTGGCTAAATCCAACGTCTAGGTTAAGTCGCTTCAAAAGGAGGTAACAGCCCTTAAGGAAGCGACTGACTCGAGCTCTTTAACTAAGTCAGTTCAAATTGGAAGTTCAACTCAAGTCCAACAACTTGAGGAAGAAAATTCCAATTTGAAAGCTCAAATTAAAGAACTCAAGGACACGTTGGAACGTTTCACCTTGGGCTCCAAGAATCTGGATCTGATTCTTGGAAAACAGCGAGCCGTTTACAACAAAACTATACTTGGATTTAAAACTAAAATAAAATACAAATCATATTTATCGCTAGTTAATAGAAATAATAGAAAAATTGTCCAAGCATGGGTGCCAAAATCCAACTTGGTTAATCAAGTTGGAACTGGTCACTATTGGGTCCCCAAGGATCAAGTCTATTACCTTGATAGACCATATCGAGGCTATGATCCAGGGGGAGCTAATAGAAAAACAATATTAAGAACATAATTCAAATTAATATTCAAATTAAATTTGAAATTAAAAATTCAATTAAAAATTCAAAATTAAATTCAAAATTTAAAAATCAATTAAAAATGTGAAATTAAATTAAATTCAAAATTAATTCAAAATTAAAAGTAAATTTCAACTTAAGTTAAATAAAAATAGATGGAGGATCCAGACTCGCTGGCACCCCCAACTGAACTACCCGACAGGGTAACTGAACCTAATCTACCCGAAATAGGTAAAACAAGAGTAGATTACCCGGCAGGGTAATTATGGTTAGATCAAAACGGGCTAGGTTTAACTTGACCCACAGTACTGGTGAAGTTTTTGGATGATAGTACGTTAGGGAAGCTTGGGCATCACATGTCTAGGAAGATATGACTTCGACCTGGTGCATTTGACCAAGTGGAACTGACCGAAGCTACCCTTAAATGGATCCTAACTAGTTAGACCAAGGTTTAGTATTAAGCTCAATGGGTAGGACTATTTGGGAAACCTCGAAGGCATGGTTACTTTAATGAGTACCTTGTGACTCACCATAGCCCAGAAGCCTATCCAAAGAATGCTTACTTGTTGAACCCAAAGCTAAACCTGAATCTAACACAAAGTTAAACCAAACTCTTAAATTGAACCTCAATTCATCTCACAACAATTATAGGATTACCTGATTGAAAACTTAGATCGGGTGAGATGACTAAGAAACTTAAAATTTCAAAATTAAATTCATTACTATAATTCTATAATTAAATTCTTAATTAATATTATTCTTTTAAAAAAAAAACTAAATTTCAAACTTCATTTTAAAAATCTTTTCAAAATTTAATTTCAAAATCATTTTAAAATCAAATCCTTTTAAAAATCATTTTAAATTCTTTCAAAATCCTTTTAAAAATCATTTCAAAATCCTTTTAAAAATCATTTCAAAATTCTTTTTAAAAATTCTTTTAAAAATCATTTTAAATTCTTTCAAAATCCTTTTAAAAATCATTTTAAATTCTCTTTAAAAATCCTTTTAAAAATCATTTCAAAATTCTTTTTAAAAATCCTTTTAAAATCATTTCAAAATTCTTTTAAAAATCCTTTTAAAAATTATTTAAAAATCTTTTTAAAATCAATTTCAAAATTATTTAAAAAACATTTTAAAATATTTTTCAAAACTTAATTTATCCTTTCAAAACTTAAATTTCAAAATCATTTCAAAATCTTTTCAAAACTTAATTTCAAAATCATTTTAAAATCTTTTTTAAAACTTAATTTCAAAATCTTTTTAAAGTTAATTTCAAAATCTTTTTAATTTCAAAATTCTTTTAAAAGTTAATTTAAAAACTTAATTTCAAAATCTCTTCAAAACTTAATTTCAAAATTCTTTTAAAACTTAAATTCAAAATCTCTTCAAAACTTAATTTCAAAGTTTTAAAATTAAGTACCTCTTAAATTGAACCTACATTCTCAAAATTCATTGTTTGCAAAAGGCTTAGCTAAAGTGACTCATATAGCAACCTTCAAACTTTCTCAAACTTAGCCACCTTATAAATTTTAACTCTAAATGCTAAAATACTTTTCTAAGTTAAAAGTATTAAAAAGCATATCTCTTTACTTGCAAAATTTAACTAATGGCTTTCAAAAGACTTTTGCTTACAAACAATTTGGCTCCAAAATAAAAAAAAAATCTAGCTAAGTTTTTCTAACGTTAGTTAGGTATGTCTCTCTAAAAACAACTAAGTCTCAAAAGTGGCTAAAGGCATCATTCGAAATCATCCATATATTAGCCTTTTAAACTTAGGTGAAAAATATTCCGTTTAACTAAGTTTCACAAGCCTTCTTCTTCCTTCTATCAAGAAGATTGTTTTCTTAAAATCTTAAAACTTGCTTTCAACTGATTTTTGATATATGGCAAAGGGGGAGAGTAGAATAAAATTCAAAGAATTAAAGAAAATTGAAAGAAATTCAAATTTTAAAAAGTGAGCTTTTATTAAGGGGGAGTCTTTATATTAAGGGGGAGCTCTGCACTTAATTTAGCTTTGCACTTAACTATCATTATGCTTGTATTTTCATGCTTATCTTTTAATGGCATTATTTTCTTAACTTTGAATTTTTGTTGCCATAATCAAAAAGGGAGAGATTGTTGGTGCAAGAAGCATCCGACGATCGAACCTAAGTTTTGATAATGACAAAGGGATTCAAAGTTAAGATTCTCTGTTATCTAACATATTGAATGAGTGTTTCAGGAAAGTCCTAACTGCGGTTAGGCAGGTGAAAACCCTAGGGGGTGGTAACCCTAGGTCCTAGGGGGTGGTAACCCTAGGTGGAGGAAAGTCCTAGCTGCGGTTAGGCAAAGGGAAAACCCTAGGGGGTGGTAACCCTAGGTCATAGGGGGTGGTAACCCTATGCGGAAAGTCTTGGCAGGTCGATGGCTTCAGGCAAAAGTCCTAGGGGGTGGTAACCCTAGGTGGAAAGTCCTGGTGTCGCGAACCAGGTGAAAGACTGGACTAGCCGGGAAGCGGATATCCAGCAGAAAGTCCGGAAGCGTCGAGTGCTGAGCAAAAGTCCAGTCGATCTGGAGGATCGACTGACAACAGGTAAATCTCCTGAGTGGAGTAGGTGAGGACGCGTTCCCCGTAGAGGGAACAGTAGGCGTCGGGTCAACCTAGGGTTTCCGGTCGAAAATCCGAAGTCAGACCCAGACAGTCCGGAGACTGTCTATACTTCATTTATCATATTTATTGTGCTAACTTTGTGTTACAAGATAGTGTTTGGGACTAACGTATCTTGCAGGTGCAAAGGAGCAACCTAAAGTCTCGGATGAACAGTGTCTGAGGCGCCTCCATGGAGCTTGGAGGCGCCTCGGGTGCAAAAGTTGACCTGGCTGCGAAGCTTCATTGGAGGCGCCTTCATGGGAGTATAAGGTGCCTTGGAAGGCACCTTGAGCAGGTTATAAGGCGCCTTAAAGGGATGAAGTTCGACCAGATCAAATTTGATCCACGCGGAAGACTCGGCAGCATGGAGGCGCCTTGAACAGCCTTCAAGGCGCCTTGAACACCCTTTATAAGGGGGTTTCGACCAACACTTCAGAATATCAAGTTTCAAGTGATTCCAGTGCTACGTGCTGCTCAAAATAACGTTTCGAAGTGGTGCTACTTGTGCCCGACGACCAGGAGCTCCGGATCTTCATTTCTTTGTCGTCGGTATAATTAATTATTGTCATTTATTGTACTTCAATTTGTAATTCTTATCGAGCTTATAGTTGTTGCCCACTGGAAGCGATCAAGGATCGTGGGCCTTCGAGTAGGAGTCGCCTTAGGCTCCGAACGAAGTAAATCCTCCATGTTCTTCTGTCTGTGTTTGTCTTTTCTATTTCCGCTGCATTTACTCATACGTTTTAAATCGAACGATTCCGGTAATTCAAACAATTTAGCCGCGAGCGCTATTCACCCCCCCCCCCCCTCTAGCGCGGTCTCGATCCAACATAACCTACCATGGCCGAATGTTTATGATCATGGAATAAAGTTCAATCAACATATAGGCATGAGCATATTATGTTAACAACTCTCTCATCATAAGGTACATATCATAAAACAAAAAGGAGCATACTTGGTTTGAGTCTTAACTTACCTATTTCCTTTATTCATGCTTGGCCGAGAGTCTAGGGACATGACTCTAAGTTCTAACCAAACATTCTAACATATAAACATTAGATAAATCCCCTACCATAAGATACATGTTACAAGAAACATATTGAGCATGTCAAATTTGGATCTTTACATTTCCTAGGTCCTTCTTTTCCTTCTTTTTTTTTTTTTTGTCTTGGCCGAAAATTCCATGAAGGTACCTAGGTTTTTAGGCAACCTAATCTCATAGAAAATACATAAGCTATTGTACCATAGGTGAGGGGAAACTTACTTAGTTTTTCGCTTGTTGTTCCTTAAGAAAAATAATACCCTTGTGAGGAGGAAGAAGAACTTCTCTTCCTAGTTTTCCCTTTTTGTTTTCTTCTTCTTGTAAGAGGTAAACCTTGAGATTCCTTCCTGCAAATAAGGTTTTCTTAGAGAGGAAACCCTAACTTGACCCTTGAGAATGAGAAGGAAAAGCTCCAAGTTTCGGTGGAGAAGGAAAGAGGAGGAAGAAGAAGAATTGGAAATTTTCTTTCTCTTTTCTCCTCTAAATCCTATTTATTCATCATGAGAGTGAATTATGTCTTCATTAATCCCTCCCTTAACTCTTCTATCCTTTCCCTCTTTGATTCCCACGAAAATGAGAAGAAGAAAAGGGGAGGAAGGCAATTTGCCTTCTTCTTGCTCCCTCTCTTAACCAAGAGGAAGAGGAGGTAAGCAACTTGGTTTTCTCTTGCTCTTTTGCTTAGTTTTTTTTTCTTCTCACCTTTAACTACAATTTTCATTCCTTTCTATCCATATATTATTCATTATTCTACTGGTTATCATACATCAATTTATCTCTATTATTTGTGGGAGGTTCAAGGTTCAAACTTTCACCTCTCTCTCTTTTTATTTCTATTATTCCTTTTTGATTTCTCTTACTTTTATGCTCTAAAGAAAATAACACTCATATACTTATCTTATAATTTCGTGGGTGTTACACTTCCTCCCTCCTCCTCTCTATCTCTCATTCGTACCCAGACCACAGCACAAGCAAGAGGAAGTGTCTCCCCTTTGTTTCGCCGCCGCCATCACTGAATCAGCCTCGTCGCCGTGGCGAACGAAGCGCCACCTTCGTGGCAGCTGGCAACGGCAGCCACACCACCGCGCTTCTCCTTTTCCTCCTCCTTGTGACGCCACTGCCGGACAGATTCGTCCCTGCGATTCTCCTCTTTTGCCTCCTCGCAATGCCGCCTCTCTCCTCCCTCTTTTTCTTCTCCTGCCGCCGGAATCACTGCCCCTCTCCTCCTCACGCTCCATTCTTCGTCGACGCTTGCCACAGCCTCTTCTCGTCCTCCTACTCTCATCGAAGCCGGCCAAGGAGGCACCACCTCCCTTTACATGGTCAGTCGGAACTTCCTCTCCGGTCGCTGTTTCCCAAGCACAAGTTCATCTACCATGGGCGTAGGCCGTGTGTCGGTTGATCTGGTGGCGTTCCCTTTTTGTCGTGCCTTGTCCTTCGTGCCAATTTGTGTGTGTGTCATGTCCCGATATTTGCACGGATCTGATTGGTGGGTCGTGTCCCGGCTTGTATAACGATAGTGTATTATTTCGGCCTGCGCGTCGATCTTAGGTCCCAGCCTACGTGCAGGTGTCGTATCCCGGTCTGTGTACCGGTGTTATATCCCGGCCTGCGTGCCGATATTAGTGCTCGGTCTGCGTACCGATATTAGTGCCCGACCTGCGTGCCGATATTAGTGCTCGACCTGCGTGTCAATCTCATTTCCCGGTCTATATGCTGACTTCGTGTTCAGGCCTGCGTGCCGCTAGTACCCCCGGCCTGCATGCCGGTGTTTTATCCCAACCTGCAGCTCGTCTTCCGAGCCCGTGCTGCGTTCAGCTCCTCGTCGTCAGATCCAGCTATACAGCCTGATCGGAGTCATCCACTCTTCCGGGTCGTGACAACTCGAGCCGCGTCCCATCCGAGGGCGCCCCCTAGGCCAGGGTACGTTTTCCGTTCATATTTCATACACATTTCATTATTTTATGGTTTAGTCTGGTACTCATATATTCGTTGGATCTGCCTCGAACATCGGGGTACCGGGGGCCGGGTCAACCCGGTCGCTGGATGCAGGTAACGTTGACCAGAGGACTTTTGGAGACTTGGTCAACACGGAAGCCATCTCAGCACACACCCCTTCCGGGACGTCGCGACTTCGTCAACATTTCATCCACCTCACCCGACGATCCGTCTGACTCAGTTTCCGGACGGGATCAGTTAGGGTTTTCCCTTGTCTAACCACAGTTAGGACTTTTCTTTACCAACGTGTTATCCTCCTTGACCCACTTAGACTTTTCTTTTCCTAACCTTAATTATGATTAGTCACTCGGTAGACTTTCACCCTGCCTAATCTTAATTAGGACTTCCATTGGATAAGTATTTGGTCCTCCCTTGACCTACTTGATTTCTCTCACACATATTATGAAATATCAAAATTTAAATTCGAGCCAACTTGAATTTTATTAAACTGGTCAACCTTTATCTGAGAACAATTGCACTAATAAATTATTTGATTTTATATTGATTTAATTTATTCAATTTTAATATATGGATGAATTTAGTTGGTAAAAAAATTAATTAGTTCAATTTTGGTTAGTTTGATTTGATTTTAATCAATACTCAGCTCTACTCGATCCAAATGAATTTAGATAAATTTCAATATGGCTGAAGCCAATTAGAGAACTCGAGGAGGTGAAATGATTTTCTTTTAAAAACCATGGAAGCTAGTGTGAAAAATATCAATTTTTGTGAGAGACGTATTTATTTTTATTTTTCAGTTTTTTTTTTCAAAATAAAACCACATTGATCTGGATGTTTTAAGTTTGTTCACTTTACTCCATCCATCATTTTTTAGCAAACTTTATTCTACTTCTGATATTTTCAAAAAGCATTACTGTCACATGACAATGACGCATTCAATAGAGAAATTTTATGCATTGCACAAACTAATTCTGTTACATAATTGTCGTTAATTGGGCAACTTTAAGCCCTACATAATTGATACTATAACATAATTTCATTTATCAGACCTGTTCCCGAAGCTACATGACATCAAATTATTATTAGTCCTCTTGGATGGGTCTAGTGATTAACACATGAGGTGTTATCATAATAACATATGAGATTCGAATCTCAATAAAATCGAGATAAATACCTCCCTTATGTGCTAGTCACTATTCCAAAAGCTATTAGCTGTCTGTGATTTACCTCCTCCGTGTTGACCCTGGGACGAGTTGACGGGGGCACTGGGGGCGAGCGTATTCGTCTTTTGCCACAATGACATCAAATTATTAACCAGATATTTTATTTTGACGACTTAAAAAAAAATAATTATAGGACTGAATCGGTAATCTCAAATTCGATATTAGTATAGTCATCCATTTTTTTTAATATACTAGTGATCGTGCACATGCATCGCATGTGTAATATAATACATTGAAATCACATTGACCATTTATAATAAAATTATATTAATTAAAGTATTTTAACATTAAAATACTAAAGTAGAGTCATTAGTAGAGTCATTAGGGTAAATTACCTGATTTTTGAAAATCTGAATTATTTGGATCTTTGAAAATCCAAATTATTTGGATTTTCGAATGTCACCTTTGCAGCTTCTCTATGAAAAAAATTAATTTAATTTAATATTATACTTATCTTAGTAAAAAAAATTAAGAAAAGTATATTTTTTAACATTGTCGGCCTAAAATATTTATAGAAGTATTTTTAATGATAGTATTGTCAATTCTAAGATGTGAGACTAAAGAAAATTATATTTTTTTAATATAAAATAATCAAAGAAAATTAATGATAAGAAAAAATTCATAATAATATGTCGCAGCTGAGTTTCGAACTTTAAATCATTGATGGTTTCGCTTGTGGAATTACTAATAAATCTTGGAATTATTTTTAGTATGAATAGAAAAAAAGATATTAACGTAAATTCATTTAGACTTCATCAAAAATAATTAGTAAAGAGGAGAGATTTTTAATAAAATAGTAAGATATCAGAAATTAGTTGATCATTCAGTTAAAAAAAAACAAGTTAATATTTGGTCATAAAATAAATAAACATTTATTTATAAAAATGCAAAACAACATAATTACCTAGCTCTATGAATGGATAGAATGATATAATTTCAAAACTATAATAGTCTAAACACTAAGTGATGAAGTCAAAGCATGTTTACAATAGGATTCATTTGTCTCGTAATAATCTACGATTAAGGAGTTGGAATAGCCCAAGATGCTAAGGCATATAGCTAGACCTACTAAGGTCTGATCGAAAGGAAAAGGACTGAAAGAGGATATTGGGATCGGTACTCGGTCCTCAGGTGGAAGAGTGCTCAGGAGCGTACGGTGTTTGACACTCGAATTCCGGAACGTGTATTGCTTTTCGCTTGGGACTGGGCTTAGAAACATATAGTGCTTGGCATCTAAGATCTGGACTAGAGACAAAGTAAAATGAGTTGAGCGAAGATTTAACTTGAAGGAGAATAATTTTAGGAAGAAGCGATGGACAATAAAGATGACCAATGATGACTAACATTAATCGTTATGGGAGGAGATGATCTTGAGACTGTTATCAAACAGACGATTGAAAGGGAAATCATAGTGTCATAGTTAATACGTTATGAATCGATGAAGACTATAACAGTGGGTGAGTAATTGAAGGGAAAAGGAGATTTTTTTTCTCACCAATATTTTCATATATATATATATATGAAAAAAACATGAACAGACGGTGGGCCAAGACCGCGCAAGCACCGCCGCCATTTTCATTCTCGACGTCAGTCATTACTTCTCCTCCCTTGGCCTATAAATGGGATAAATGGCGACCGATGGAGAGGCCGTAACACACGGTTTGCAAGCTCACCTCACTCTCACCTACGTGCGTTACCCATCCCTTCTTGTTCTCTTCCTTCACCTCCCGCAGACGACAAAAAATTTCAGCTTTGGATTACGTATCCAGCAGAGGAACCCCGCTCTGTCGAGATGGTGGTGGTGGTGGCGCCGGAGGAGGAGGAGGAGAGAGCCGCAGGACTGGCGGTGATGATCAGAGAGTATGAGGCAGGGCGCGACCGGGAAGTGGTGGAGAACTTAGAGCGGATGTGCGAGGTCGGGCCAAGCGGCGGCGACAGTAGCGGCATGTCCCTCTTCACCGACCTCCTCGGCGACCCTCTCTGCCGCGTCCGACACTCGCCGAACTTTCTCATGCTCGTCCGTCCTTCCCCTTCTTCTGTTTCCCCTGTTTTGCTCGTGTTTGTGATCGAGTTGCATTGGTCTGTACAGGTGGCGGAGATTGCGATTGGGCCGGAGAGCAGAGAAATAGTTGGCGTCATCCGCGGTTGCGTCAAATTTGTAACTTGCGGAACCAAGAATCCTCGTTGCGCCGCTGGCGATCTCGACGGCGCTTCCCCTGTTCCCATTTATGCTAAGGTCGCCTACCTCCTAGGCCTCCGTGTCTCCCCCTTTCACCGGTAACGCTCACGCCTGTTGATCTCGTACGTGATTTAGAGTAGTTTTGGAACTAATTGACTGTGTTGATTGATTGATCGCGATAGGCGAAAGGGGATTGGGCTGAAATTGGTGGAGAGAATGGAAGAATGGTGCAAGGAGAAAGGTGCGGAATACGCGTACATGGCGACGGAAAAGGACAACGAGCCGTCGATCCAGTTATTCACGGGGCGGTGCGGGTATTCCAAGTTCCGCACACCGGCAATCCTCGTGCAACCCGTTTTCGCGCACCGCCTCCCACTCCCCGGCGCCTCCGTCGTCCTCCCCCTCCCCACCGCCGACGCGGAAGCGCTCTATCGCCGCTGGTTCGCTGGCATCGAGTTCTTCCCTCGCGACATCGACGCCGTGCTCCGTAATCCTCTTTCTCTCGGCACCTTCCTGGCCGTTCCCGGCGGCTGCGCTGCCGCGGGGAGGTGGCAGGGCGTGGAGGCTTTCCTCGCAGCCCCGCCGCCGGCGTGGGCGGTGGCGAGCGTGTGGAACTCCAAGGCGCTATTCCGGCTGGAGGTACGTGGGGCGGCGAGGTGGCGACGGGCGCTTGCGCAGGCGACCCGCACCATTGACCGGGCCCTACCCTGGCTCCGCATCCCGTCCGTGCCGGACCTCTTTTCCCCCTTCGGGCTCTACCTCGTCTACGGCCTCGCCGGCGATGGCCCCGCAGCGCCATCACTGACGCGGGCACTCTTCCATCACGCGCACAACATGGCACGCGCCGACGCCGGCTGCCGCGTGGTAGCGGCGGAGGTGGCCGCGTGCGAGCCGCTCCGCCGCGGGATCCCTCACTGGCGCCGCCTCTCCTGCGCCGAGGACCTCTGGTGCGTCAAGCGACTCGCCGGAGAGTACGGCGAAGGCGGAGCTCTCGGCGACTGGACCAAAGCGCCGCCGCCGGCGTCCATCTTCGTAGACCCCCGGGAATTCTAATCCCATAATGTAACGGTGGACCCACAACACGGGGGATATCCGTTATGTAAAGCGACCCGAAACGACCTTTTACATAACGCTTTTTTTTTAAAAATATATTCTCTCTTTAGATTATGATTGTAACGGTTGGGAAGGGGAGAGAAAGATACACATTCCATGGAAATGAAAAGAAAGATCACAAAAGAAAGATTTGAAAGAAATACAACTTGTCCTTTTGTAATCTAATGTGAGGCGTTGAGGAGATGTAATCTTCTTTTTTTCTCCTTCCCTTTTTAATCATCAACTTTTGACAAGGGATTTGGGTACATGATGTCTACATATCTTATGGCCTCTTTTTGGATTAGGAATATAATCTCTTTGTTCTTTGTTCTTTGTTCCTTGTTCCCCTCTCTTTCTAGTTCCTAATGGTTTCTTGGTCCTTTGGAATTGAGGTCGAAATTTCTCCATTTTATCGTTGAGATTGATGTTGCACTTATATCTTTGCAATTTTTTAAAAAAGAAATTTAAAATGTTACCTCAAATAATTTTTATACCATAGGGAAAAAAAAGTTGGCACCTCCTCAATAGAGATTTTAGCATGTGCCTATGCTTAAAAAATATCTCAAAAAACACTAAGCAATAAACAGATGATCATAACAATAAAGGGCCCTGATTAAGATATTGTAGATATCCACAAATAGTCAAGTTCATTAAAATCTATCAATCAATTTTTATCAAATAGAGTTATACAAAGCTATGTTACACTTATATAAACTATTGGAATTTAATAAGCATCAAACTAATTATGCGAAAGGAAACAAATTCATGAGCAAAGTTTAACGTCTCGATTATTTAAAATTAATTATCTCCCCTTTTTTTTTTTTTTTCATATTTAGCTCCATCTCACAATGCCATTTTGCCCGATAAAACATATACCATACCTAGAAATAGTAATAGTAAATTGATTCGATGAAAATTAAAGAATCTCATTATCTATAGATAATTTTTCATAATATATCTGTTGACGCCACTTTAGAGTTACCTTGTCATTATCATTTTGTTCTATTCATCATTCTCTTATTGCATTCTGGTTAATGAAGGATACTTTCAAAAGATACCTCTAACTTTTAGATTTTTTTTTTAATTTTCTATTTTATCCCTCTTGCTAGCCATGTGATATTACATTCAAATAATAACGCCATTGTAGTATTGAATTTCAAAAAATATCACTATTGTTGTGTTATATTTTAAAAATAAGTACGGGCATAAACCTAAAATTAACACCATTGTATCGGAAATATTTTATTTTGATTATGAATTTTTTCCTTATTAAGTGACACATAATTATTAAGATTTTATTTATGTATATTTTTTTTAAAATGTACATAATTAATTAAATACTTATAGATATCATATATTTTAATATGGTATGATTATTTTATCATATCTTATAATATGACATGATTATTTAGTCATAAATTAACATAATATTAAAAATTGATTCAATGATGGTAAAGAGTCCTATAAATAATAATCTTTAGGGCCCCTAAATATATACACTTTTTAAAAATAACAACATCATCTATAGAAGAGGTTTGGAGTGTTTAGAAGGCTCTAAAGCATTAAACATCAAAAGGAGTCTCAAGTGATTTTCAAATATCAATGGCTAGAGGTAACAATTAATTTATTTTTTCATATTCAATTATCATATTTATTTAAAAATAAGTATGATATATTATTTCTAATAGTTGGTATCAGAACAATTTTTACTTTGGTCTTGTTATAATTATCAATTAAGCAAATTTTTTTTATGTAATTTTCTATTTCAAATTTTTTTAAATGAAAAAAAATAGAATTTAAAATTTGGAAAATTTGCATGTATATATTCAGTTTAAAAAAAGTCATAATTTAGAATTATGAAAAATTTACATGCACAAAATTCAGATTAAAAAATATATATATCCTTCCAAGATTATGAATATTAATTTTCTTAGTATAAATTTACATATGATATATTTTCTTATTATACATGTGATTTGGTGTTACATTTGAAAGTTTTACATGTAAATTAAGTAGAATTTTTGGTTAATGAAGATTCATAATAATGGAGTCTAAATAGCAATTATAAAATGACATAAGAAGACACCAAAAGAGTTATTCATAGACTAGTCTTGTTGATGGTCATGCCATAGGCTAACGCCTTGGCCATTAGTCGGCTTGGCAATGTTGTTCTGTGTAAGAAGGTTGGTTTTTAAAGAAATCTTGTCCTATCAATTTTTCATGGGAGCACTCTTGGAAAGTGTTGATTGTGTTTCTAAATAATTACTATATAAAGATTAAAAAAGGGGTCCAGTGAACCGTATAATTTTAAATAATTGAGGTTTAACCACAGCATCCTTAATTATTTAAAATTATACATTAAGTGGATTAGGATCACATAACGGATATAAATTGTAATTAATTATATAAACATAACAAAATTTATCCCACAAAGATCTTTGTTATATTTATACGATTAACTAGAATAAAACATCAAATTATATTTTCTTAATTTACACACGAGAGTCGCAGAAAATATAATTAGATAGTTTTATTATAAAGTTATAGTAAAATCTAATTGAATTAAACTTTAGTTCATAGGCAAGTTTTATGTCACTAGATATTTTTCTCTAAATATAATTTACATTGGTAAACATGATATTTTCCATAATTTTTTTAATAAGCATATATTTAATTTATGCAGCACAGTATTCAAATTTCTATAATATGCATTGTGAAACCCCTAAACTCAAGGATGATAACTATAAAGTCTGGAAGGAAAGAGTTCTTCATTTCAGGTGGTTGGACATTGACTATGCCATAAGGAAAGATGAACCACTTGCTATTTGATATGGTGAGTAGATGATGTTGGTACCCCCAATGTTGTTTTGATATGATCAAACAAGTTAGGTTAGGTTCTATTGTGTTTAATCATGTGTCTAAGTGTGCAGAAACTTAGGAGAACAAGATATCAAGCAAAAGATGTAGCTAGCGCGAAGGACGACACGGGAGAGAGCAGACAGGCTCGATGCGTCTGAGGGACGAGGTGCTGCAGAAGAGTACGCAGGTGGATGAGAAGGAGGCGCGCGACATTTCGAGGGATGAGAAGCCAGGAGCGGAATCTTGCTCGAGAAGATCGGAAGTTGGGTTTGGATGAGCTCTATTCCGGATGGCCGAGATCACCCAAGCAAGAGGAACTGGAGCGGAAGACCCGGATCGAGGCGAACGAAATCGGAGCGGAAGGCCCGGATTGGAAAAAGTCAACTTGGTTGACTTTCTTGGTCCGGGCGCCCGGAACCCTTCCAGGCACCTGGAATCTCATTTTATCCGAATCGCGTTTGACCGCGATCCGTTGCGAAGGGGATAAAGTTTTATCCCCCTCCAGGCGCTTGGAACCCTTCTAGGCGGCCCGAGCAAGGCTATATAAGTAGTCTTGCTCCCAAAGCTAAACATCAACGAGAAATACAAAGAAACAACACTTGTGCGCTCTTAGTTTTTTGTTTAGCTTCTTTTCTGTGCGTTCATTACTGTAAGAGGCTTCTCCGCCTGAAGGAGATTTTTTAGTGTACTTTTTCACCTTGGATTAACAACCTCTCCAGTTATAACTAAGTAATTCGCCGTGTCTCTTTCTTTCCAGTTTCTTTATTATTCTTTTATGCAAGTGTTATATTAAGTTATAAGTTCGAGGAAGGTTCGTTTTGCTTGTTTTGTACAGGGGCTATTCACCCCCCCTCTAGTCGACTACCAAGGGTCATAACAGATGAGGTGGCAGGAGGACATAAGGGCATTTTGGGGATTGGCCTTTTTAGCTGTTGGAGGGTTCGCAGAAAAGGAGGAGGATTGATCACAAGGAAAAAAAGGTGTCGCCTTATGCTATCGGAACCCTCAACGTCCCTCCTCCTCATCGTCTCCGGTACCAGCCATCTCCGGCTAGTGAGACCGCCTCTACTCTTCTCTCCCTTTGCGTCCTCTTCGATCCAGGCTATTTTACACCGTGAGAGCCCTACTTCCCCTCTTCAACGCTTTTGGAGCTTGAGGCTTGCTATCCACCCTCAACGTCGACCACCTCCAGCGAAAGCACCACTGCCCCTGCTCTCTATTATCTCCCCTTTCCTCTCACACGCATCACCTTCCCCTCTTCTAGATAGCGTTGGCGCCAGCCAAGGAGGCACCGCCTCTTCTCCTCACACCGACAGCCTCATTGCCTCCGGCCACCACCGCTGTCACCTCCAGCCCCCCTCTCTTCCTCTTGCACTCCCCGTCGACCTCCTCTTCATCTCCGTTGTTGGCGCCACTGTTATCGCTATCAGCACACCCATGACCACTGTTAGCGCCCCTGCTATCGTTGTTGATGCCTTCTTCTCCACTGCAGTCATGTTGGCAGTAGATCTAGGCCACCGTCGCCTCCCTTGACACCTTCTCCCTTGCTGGCAGCCATGTCAGTGCTGATCTGACATAGATCTACAGTGCCATACACTTTCGGTGTAGGTCTGACCGTCTTCAGCATAGATCCACTGTTGTCACATATCGGACCTTTGAGCCCTTGTCATACGCTATTGTTCTATTCCGGCTATAGAAGTGCTACTTTATTCTGGCTCTGTATCGTTGCTATGTTCCAACCTTCATGCCGATATGGTGTTTTAGCCTTCGCATCATTGTTATATTTCGGCATGTGTGTCACTATCATATTCTAGCTCGTGTGCCACTATTATATTCCGGTTTGTGTGCCTCTGTCATAGTTTGGCCTGTGTGTCATTTTCTGAATCCATGTCGCATCTAGCTACGCGTCATCAGATCCAACTCATCTGGTTCACATTTATCTACTCTTCCAGGTCATGATGACTCGATGAGCATCACGACCAACTCACCAGTTTACTAAGGGCGTCCCCTGGGCTATGGTATGTCACCATACTCATTCTTTATTCATTTTATTATTCTACCATTATCATATTCCTTATATATTCAAGGAATTTGCCTCAAGCATCGGGGTTCCAGGGATTGGGGTAACTTGGTCGCTATCTGCAAGTAGCGTTGACCAGAGGCTTTTAGACGACTCGGTCAACATAGAAGATAGTGTTGGGACATTGACGTTCGCTAGAGGGGGGGGGGGGTGAATAGCGTCTCACCCAAATTGTCGCTTCCTACACTTGTTAGTGTTGGTGCAATTTCCAGTAGGTCAAGGTTGACCTAGTTGACCAAGTGTAAACCTTGGACATGGTTTCGATGTTTGACAATACAGAAAGACATGTAGACATGGACAATGCAGGTGCAGTTGTCCATGCGGAGAGATACTGATCAGGGTCTGATCAGGGTGGATGAAGAAGAGTCAAGTAGGTCAAGGTTGACCGGATACTTGACTGGGGAGTCCTAACTGTGAAGCCAGGCAGACGGATAAGTCCTGGTGAGTGAAGCCAGGCAGTGGGAAAGTCCTGGTGAGTGAAGGCAGGCAGTGGGAAAGTCCTGGTGAGTGAAGCCAGGCAGTTGGAAAGTCCTGGTGAGTGAAGCCGGGCAGATTGGAAATCCTGGTGAGTGAAGCCAGGTGAAAATCCTAGTGAGTGAAGCTAGGTGAAAGTCCTGGTGAGTGAAGCTGGGCAAGGAAAAATCCAGATTGATCAAGGATGATCGGACATCTGGTGTTGAGAAGGTCAAGTAAGTCAAGGGAGTGACCGGATACTTGACACGAAGAGAAAAGTCCAAGTGGGTCAAAGGGATTGACCGGACACTTGGCGGGGAGTCTTAGCAGGTCAAGGGAGTGACCGGATGCTAAGCATGATGTACCAACAGGTCAAGGTTGACCGGATGTTAGTGTGGGAGACTTGGGACTTGGTATTGGGAAAAACCAAGCTCTGGATCGATCTGGGGACCGATCCAGTGATACGGTTGATCGATCTGGTGACCGATCAGTAACCAAACAGAATGGTTCTGTGGATTATCTGATCGGTCTGAAGACCGATCAGGAAGCAAATAGAAGAGAAGAAGGAGAAAGGCTGATCGGTCCAAGGACCGATCAGACTCCTCCTGGACCGATCAGGACATAGCCTGATCGGTCCAGGCTTAGACTGATCGGTCCCTAAGACCGATCAGGGAGGTCTCGGACCGATCAGGGTGGAGCCTGATCGGTCCAGGTATATCCGTTGAGATTCAACGGCTATCTCCGTCTTCTTTGCTGTCTTCTTTGCAGTGCAGGTTATAAAAGGAGATCGAGGGCTTCTACAGAAATACTTCTTCTTCTGGTCCGAAGCTTCTGATTCTTCTTGTTCCTGCCTCTTCTTCTTGTTGCTGCAAGTTCTTCTGCGAGCTTTGCTGAGCTCTTCGTTCCTGAAGCTTTTTGTGAGCTTCCACTCGGCTGGGACCAACTGATCAGTTGTTGTTGCTGTTGTGGTTGGATCCGAGAAGCTGCTGCTTCATCCAGTCGAAGAGAAGGCAAGTAAGCGAAGGTGTTTCATACATTTGTATTGTATTTTGCTTCTTGCTGCTTTCTACTCCTGTATTGCTTTTGCAAAACATTGTGGCGAGGTTTCTCCACCCAGAAGGAGTGTTACATTAGCCGGTTCTCCGGGGACTCATCCACCGACGGATTGATAGGCTTCGTCCACCTTACGGACACGCCGAGGAGTAGGAGTATATCTCCGAACCTCGTTACATCGACGCGTGTTGAGGTTTGATTTCTCCGCTTTCGTTTCTATTATTTTTATTTCTGCTGCGCTAACCTTGATTTGTAGAAAGAAACGAAGATTTGGGGTCGGCTATTCACACCCCCCCTCTCTAGCCGCAATCCATCGACCCTAACAGTTAGTGCACAGCGGAAACAAAAATACTAACAAACAAAAGCAAAACTAACCCTAGAAAGCAATAAACAAGAAGCAAACCCAATGACACGTTGTTTAACGTGGTTCAGAGATGAAGCTCCTACTCCACGGCTGTCCATAAGGTGGACGATCCCGATCCTGTTGGGTTTTTCGAGCCGCGAAAACCGCTTTTTCACGTCGCGGAAACCCCGAATCACCCTAGCCAATGGATCTGTGCGAAGAGTATAGAACAAAATTTACGAGTACGAGTTTACAACTTAGATCTACTCCTAGATCTACATAAAGAAAGAATATACCCTTGATGTGAAGCCCTTCGCAATCCCGCTTGTCCTCAATTCGCCGGATCTCGAAAGTGTCAAAGTAGACACTTCTCTATGTGTATCCACATAAGCAAGAGATGGAGAAAAATCTCTAACGATGTGCTAGCAACCTTAGAGATCAGTAGGGAGGAGAGGGAGAGCAAGAAGAAAACTCAAGAGGAAGAAGAAGATGGAGTTACAACCACTTGAATGAAAAATCAATTTTTCATTCCACTTAAAAGTGGCCGGCCACTTCAAGGCATGTAACCCCCATGGAATATCAAGAGTCAAGTCTCTTGATCTCCTCCATGAGGTGGCATTTGGTCAAGTCAAACTTGACCAAATGAAGAAGCCTTGATGATGTGGCATTGGTCAAGTCAAAGTCAAGTCAAAACTTGACTCTTCATCTTCCTACTTAAGTCAAGTCAAACTTGACCACTTCTCTCCCTTGGTTGATCTAATCTAACCATTGGTTCAAGTTAATTTTAATTTAATGAATCTCTATTCATTGAATTAAATTAATTAAATGAGTCTAAGTCCAAATTAGACCCACTTAACACATGAACCAAATTGAGTCCAACTCAATTAGCCTACTTTGGATTACTCTTAATCCAATTTGGTTCATCATATGAACGTAATCATTTAGGTTCATCTAATGAACCTAATCTCCATCTAATTATCCTTAGTGTGTGACCCTATAGGTTCTTGTAATGTTGACAATGCCCCTAAACCCATTTAGGAGCATAAGTAATGAGCGGTATCTAGCAATACATCATTACTACCCAAAGTACAAGAATGTTGAGATCCAACATCACCTTGTGACTACTAATTGTGACTCCTCACAAAATATGACAAGTGTCCTTCTATCCTAGACATCTAGATTGATCAATGTGAGGCATAGACCGTGTCATCCTCTAATCAATCTAAATCTTGAACTCTAAGTAGATTCACTCAATCAAATGAGCTCAATATCCTATATTGACTCATTTGGGCATGGTCATGCACTTCGTGGTCTCACTCTATCAAGAATATCGATGTCGCTCTCGTCATATAGGAGGGATAGATCCCATCTACATCACTCACATCCCTCTGCATAATTTGTTACATACCCAGTAATCGCCTTTATAGTCCACCCAGTTACGGGTGACGTTTGACGAAACCAAAGTACATAACTCCTTATGTAGGGATCCATGGTGACTTCAGGTCTAAGGACTAGTAGTCATACTAATAGCCACATGAGAAAGTATATGACACTCATATAACGATCTATGATACTTTCTCATGGCGGGTCATTCAGTATACATTCTCCAATGCATACCCATGTGTCAACTTGATATCTCTATATCCATGACTTGTGAGATCAAGTCATCGAGTTGACCTACATGCTAGTCTTATTGCATTAACATTGTCCCTGAATGTTAATACTCGACTAGGAATGATTAAGAGTAGTGTTCCCTATATCATCTCACTATCGGTTCAACTAACCGATTGATATAGGTGAGAACCGTCTACTCAAGGACGTTATTATACTTAGTTTATTTGGCACCAATACAAGTAAGTATAATAACCAAAAACCAAATGCCTTTATTTATATAGAATATGATACAACAAGTCCAAAATACAATCATCAAATGATTGGCTCTAGGGCTCTAGCTAACAGATCCATCGGTGGATGACTCCCCGGAAAGCCTCCGGCTAACTCGTGTAGCTCCTTGTGGGTGGAGAAACATTGCCACAAACTCTCACCAAGGACTCTTGAGAAGCTAGGGCACTGGTAGACTACTAATAGGGGTTAACCACCTCTATTTCGTCAACCTTAACCAAGCTTCCAATGCTTGGTTATATAGGACACAAGTTAGAAAACCCCGCCTACCACTCGACTGGCAAAACATGCAGTCGACTGCACTTCGTGGAAATTCGACCGTTGCAGCCCAACGGCTCGATACCAACTCTCTGTTTGCTCCCAGTCGACTGCCCCAGTTGACTGATGAAACCACCAGTCGACTGCTACAGTACTGCTACAGTAAACCCTAATTCTAGGATTTTACCCCGAATACATTCACTCAGCACTCGTTCTCGCCTGACCAACCTAGACCTAGCCTTCTAGCCTCCTTCATCAGCCTTGCGTCCCTCGGATGCCTCCCCATCCTTCACGTCTTGCCTTCTGGAGCTTCCATCGGCCTTGTCATTGTTGTCGGGTCTTCCTTTGCCAAGAGGAGGCGCCTCTAGGACTTCATCCATTGCCAAGTCACACTTGGACTTACGTTGCCAAGACTACATGCTTGGACTTACACCGCCAAGACTCATCCTTGGACTTTCCTCCTTTGCCAAGATCACACTTGGACTTTCCTTATTGTACCTGTATCCTGCACACTCACAATGCATATCAAATACAACAATAATCCAAACTTAAACCTTTGCCCAAACATCAAAACTTAGGGTACCCAGATTGCTCCAACAATCTCTCCCTTTTTGATGTTTGGCAACCCGTTTAAGTTAGGGAAACAATATAGCAATAATAATGCAAATAAATATACAATCTACACATGCATAAATCATGGAACCTAATCCTAGGCTCCCCCTTTACCTAAACTCCTCCTTGAGCTAGGATTTCTTGCAAAGATAAACTTCTCCCCCTTTGCTAATAAATGAGCAATCACTCCCCCTTCACCTAAGCTCCCCCTTGAGTTAGGATTTCTTGCAAAGGTATGTAAGTTTCCCACTTAAACCTAAATTTCTCCCCCTTTGCCATACATCAAAAAGAGCTCCAACAATATCCCAATTATTGGACTCTTTGACCTCTAATGATCATAAACATCATGTATTAATCTCCCATAAGATTACATACATGTTCACCACTCTTTTGGTCATTTTCTAATGCTGAAAAATATTTTCAGACTGTATCAGTCGACTGCTATAAGTACCAGTCGACTGACATCATTAAAACGAGCTTACAGAGACATTTTGTGCTTATGAACAATGCTACCAGTCGACTGGTAAAATCATCAGTCGGCTGGGCTCGTCAAAATGAGCTTACAGAGGTCCTCTGTGCTGAAAATTACTGTTACCAGTCGACTGATAACTGTACCAGTCGACTGGCACTCTTTTTGGGAAAAAATCAACCTTTTTTACCCACTTTCAGAAATGCACCAAAAATTCTACAGACCTCCAAAAAATCCCAAATTTTGTGGAGAGGTCTATTTTATCCATGTCTACTTGGGAAAAATATATATAAAAATATATTTATCACAGATCCCAAGAGTGACACAAAATTTAAAACTAGCTAAATGGTTCAATTGAATCTTAACCTAAAGTCCTAGTTTTGGCTTCCTCTTGATGTATCTACCCATACTAAACCATAATACATTCCTAACATTAGTTTATATGGAATCTATACATCAAAAACTAATTTTCATGCAATATGAACCCAATTGTGTCAACCCACTATGTTAGAGACTTAAGTCTGTCTCTTAACCAATTGGTACATTTGATAACCCATCTACTATGGGTCCCAAAGGCTCTTCCTAACCTTAGGAATCTTAACCTTAGTCACCTCCCTTGGTGACTCATCAACTATGGCTAGGCCACTTCGGTGCACCTCGGGTGACACTTGACCTACAAAACTCACCTTCTTAACCTTAGACACATTGTCTTTGGTTAATTTCTTCCTGTCCTTAACCTTGGACATCCCATCCTTGCCATAATTATATGCCACCCTAGCATATTCCTTCTTATTGGCCTTGGATGACTCTCCCTTGTCCTTGGTCACACCTCCCTTACCAATGTCGTGTGCTACCTTAGCACTTGACCTCCTTTTGGTCTCGGAGGGACCTAATTTGACTTTTTTGGATCTTTGACCACCCAAATACATGTCAAGTCCTTTAGGTCCAATAATGAACCTCTCTAGGACTTTCTCCATTTCCTCAAACTTTGTCTTCAAGGCTTGATTTTCCAGTTCTAGGGTTCTAACCCTAGAATCAACATGTCCATCATGGATATTCCTAGACCTACCCTTCCTAGGCATGTGTCTCCCCTTCTTGGGATTAATGCTTAGGTTTTCACCCACTTTCCTTCCCTTAGGCAAAGTGGTTTGAGTCTTATTAGGTCTACCCTTAGTGTATGATTTCTTAGGGTTATCTACCATGTTAACCCTATTTCTATCATTATACCTAAATCCATGATTATGTTTAGGTAAATAATCTACATTATTTCTAACAAGCATATAAGAATTGGAGATTGGATTAAACTTCAAAATAGGGATTACCTTCCCTTTTACCTTTGAAGCTCCCCCTTGACTTGTGCTCCTCTTCTTTTCCCATTTCTTCAAGTGGGTCAATTTCTTGAGCTCTCCTCTCCTTGGGCACTTTGTGTGGTAGTGACCCCACTCACCACATGTAAAGAACCTAATGTGCTTCTTTTCCTTCTTCTTTCTACAACTCACATTAGTTTCTAAATTAACTTTAGTGAGTTTAGGGTTTACCTCCTTTACCTTCTTGAGCGAAGGACACCTACTCTTGTAGTGCCCCATCTTACCACACTCAAAGCATTTGATGTGATCTTTTGTGCTCTTCTTGGTAGTTGAGGTGGAGGGTTGAGCTTCCAAGATCTCCTCTTCCTTGGATTGCTCTTCTTCCTCTTCACTTGAAGATGTGGACGGTTTCACTTCTTCCTCCCTTGAAGATGTGGATGATACCTCCTCATCTTCCTTCTCCTCCTCGGATGTTGAGCTCGTGTCAACATTCGATTGGTCCTTCTCTTCTTGGACCAATGAGTCCTTCTTCTTGGGTTTCTTCTCTTCTTGGATTTGTGTAGGACTCTCATGAAGTGCAATTACCTTTTTCCAAAGGTCACTTGCATTCTCGTATTCATCTACATTCAATATCGCATTAGGAGGTAATAAATTAATTAAAACTTTAGTTACCTCCTTGTCCATCTCCGATTGCTCCTTTTGCTCATCGGTCCAATATCGACGTCGGAGACGCTTTCCCTTCTTATCCGTTGGAGCTTTAAACGGTTCCTCCAACGCAATCCATTGGTTCCAATTCATTTGGAACCACATCTCCATGCGCTTCCTCCAATAGTCGAAGTCCTCGCGCTCGTATGGAGGTGGGATTCGGATGCCCCATCCGAGAGGTCCCTCCGACTCCATCTTCTTCCTCTAGCCGTTCTCTTGGCGATTAGTCCAACAAGAGCTAACCTGGCTCTGATACCACTTGTTGGGACCTTGACGTTCGCTAGAGGGGGGGGGGATAGCATCTCACCCAAATCGTCTCTTCCTACGCTTGTTAGTGCACAGCGGAAACAAAAATACTAACAAACAAAAGCAAAGCTAACCCTAGAAAATAATAAACAAGAAGTAAACCCAATGACACGTTGTTTAACGTGGTTCAGAGATGAAGCTCCTACTCCACGGTTGTCCGTAAGGTGGGCGATCCCGATCCGTCGGTGGATGACTCCCCGGAAAGCCTCTGGCTAACTCGTGTAGCTCCTTGTGGGTGGAGAAACCTTGCCACAAACTCTCACCAAGGACTCTTGAGAAGCTAGGGCATTGGTAGACTACTAATAGGGGTTAACCACCTCTATTTCGTCAACCTTAACCAAGCTTCCAATGCTTGGTTATATAGGACACAAGTTAGAAAATCCCGGCTACCAGTCGACTGGCAAAATATGCAGTCGACTGCCCTTCGTGGAAATTCGACCGTTGCAGCCCAACGGCTTGATACCAACTCTCTGTTTGCTCCCAGTCGACTGCCCCAGTCGACTGCACCAGTTGGCTGATGAAACCACCAGTCGACTGCTACAGTACTGCTACAATACTACTACAGGTACTGCTACAGTAACCCCTAATTCTAGGATTTTACCCCGAATACATTCACTCAGCACTCGTTCTCGCCTGACCAACCTAGACCTAGCCTTCTAGCCTCCTTCATCAGCCTTACGTCCCTCGGATGCCTCCCCATCCTTCACGTCTTGCCTTCTGGAGCTTCCATCGGCCTTGTCATTGTTGTCGGATCTTCCTTTGCCAAGAGGTCGTGCCTCCGGGACTTCATCCATTGCCAAGTCACACTTGGACTTACGTTGCCAAGACTACATGCTTGGACTTACACCGCCAAGACTCATCCTTGGACTTTCCTCCTTTGCCAAGATCACACTTGGACTTTCCTTGTTGTACCTGTATCCTGCACACTCACAATGCATATCAAATACAACAATAATCCTAACTTAAACCTTTGCCCAAACATCAAAACTTAGGGTACCCAGATTGCTCCAACAGATAGCTCATCACACCCTCCCCCTCTAGGTCATGATGATTCGGTCAACATTCCAGCCACATCATTTCGACTGTTTTGTCTTCTCAACTTTTAGGCAGGATCATATTTGGTGGCGTCTGTGGGAACTCCGCCTGATTTGGAACATGAAGATGGATGACGCCGGGAAACTCTATCATTGTTATGGTCTCGAAGGATTTAGACGAATATCTTATATTCTAACCACACTCCATGAGTATTCAGGAGTCGAGGGATTAACTTGGAGCCTCAGTTGGTCGATATGTTAGTTTTTCTATTATATTTTTCCTTGACTCCATTGATATTCGGGAGTCAAGAAACCAAGGCAGATCGTTAGCCGATCGGTACGACTCCATGATCAGGGCTCATATTATTCTCTCCTTGACTTTGTGGACATTTGGGGATCAAGGGATCAATACTATTTCTCTCTCCAACTCCATGGGTATTCAGGAGTAAAGGGACCGAGTCAGATCCTTAGTCGATCAACGGGCTATTTTTCTATTATATTCCCCCTCACCCCACGAGTATTTGGGAGTCAAGAGACTGAGTCAGATCCTTAGCCAATTAGCTGGCTATTTTTCTATTATATTCCCTCACTCCATAGGTATTCGGGAGTCAAAGGACTGAGTCAAATTCTCAGTTGATCAGCAGGTTAGTTTGTCTATTATATTTTATCTTCTAATCATAGGATCTATTATATTTTCTGGGGTTCAAACCTGGGCCTGTCTAGACTCTCGAGCCATTGGTCGGGTTATAACTGAGCATGTTCTTGCGCCTCAAAATTATAGCCCCTGAGTTTTAAATCGGGCCTGTCCCAAACTCTCGAGCCACAGATCAGGTTATAAGCAAGCATGCTCTTGTGCCTCAAAATTATAGCCCCTGAGTTTCAGACCGGGCCTGTCCCAGACTTCTGACCAATGGCTGGGTTCTAAGCAAGCATTCTCTCGCACCTCAAAATTATAGCCCCCGGATTTCAAACCGAGCCTATCCCAAACTCCCAAGTAGCCAACCAGGTTATAAGCGAACATGCTCTCGTGCCATGTCCTAAACACCTGAGCAGCCCACAGGGTTATAAGTGAGTATGTTCTCCAACCAGAGTATCACCATCGATCTCGGACTAGAGCATCTCCGTTGGTCTCTGGCCAGAGTATCGTCACTGCTCTCAAACCAGAGTGTCCCACAAGCTCCTATTTGTGTTTGACTCATGGGCTCCATGTTCACTTAGCTCACGGGCCCCGTTCTTGTTCACATTAAATTTCACAACTTCGCTCCCACTCCGTGTATAGGCCTTGCTCTCACTCTTGTGTGACTCAAGAGCTCCTTTCCCACTCAAGATCACTCGATCACCCACTAGGCATTTAACTGATTGTTGGCTCGACATTTGCTCAATCGCTCCACTTGGTATCCATTTGTCACTCCGCTCGGCATTGATTACGTTGCTTAGCTCAACATTTCTACGCCACTCAGCTCGACATTCTTTACGTCACTCTGCTCGGTGCAACTTTATTTGCTCGGTTGCTTGCTCTACATTCGCTCGATCGCCCGATCAACATCCACTTAGTTATTGACTCGATATTATTTTTCATCGCTCGCTCGACACCGCTACCTTCCCTCATGCGACACCACTACTATCATGATCACTTATGTGGCATTATACGATGGGTTCAACGATTTGACTCTGTTATCGGGAGTGATTCAGCCTTTGTTACAGCCGAACGGTGACTATAAACTCTTATACAGTAAACATCACAGTCGAGCGATGGCTATAAACCCTTATGTAGTAAACATGACAGCCAAGTGGCAGCTATAAACCCTTGTGGAGTAAACATAACAGCCGAGCAGCGACACCCTTATGCAGTAAACATCATAGCCAAGCAATGACTATAAACCTCTGTGTAGTAAACGTCATAGTCTAGCGGCGGCTATAAACCCTTGTGCAGTAAACATCATAGTCAAGTGACGGATATAAACCCTTATGCAGTAAACATCATAGGTCAGCGATGGCTATAATGTGCAGTAAACATCATAGCCAAGTGACGGCTATAAACCCTTGTGCAGTGAACATCGTAGGCGAGCGACGACATAAACCCTTTACAATAAACATAACAGTCGAGCGGTAACTATAAACCTTTATACAGTAAATATCACAATCAGATGGTGGCTATAAAATCCTTGTACAATAAAGATCATAGTCGAGCAGCAACTATAAACCATTGTGCAGTAAACATAACAGTTGAGCGACGGCTATAAACTCTTGTGCAGTGAACATCACAACTGAGCGGTGACTATAAATCCTTGTACAATGAATATCATAGCTGAGCGACAACTTTAAAACTTAGAATGCTCGATCAGGGTGAAAAGTTGATGAAAATACTACTTGTCTAGTCAGTCAGACTTGCACCTCCTTCGATTAGACTTGAAGAGAAGGCTTGTGATACGATGAGTAGATGAGGTGGCAGGTGGACATAAGGGCATTTTGGGGATTGGGCTTTTTTAGGTTTTGGAGGGTTCGTAGAAAAGGAGGAGGAATGTTCACAAGGAAAAAAAGGTGTCGTCTCACGCTATCGGAACCCTCGACGCCCCTCCTCCTCATTGTCTCCGGTGCTGGCCACCTCCGACTAGCGAGGCCACCTCTACTCTTCTCTCTCTTCATCTCCTCTTCGATCCAAGCTGTTTTACGCCACTAGAGCCCCTGTTTCCCCTCTTCGGTGCTTTTGGGGCTTGAGGCTCACTGACCACCCTTAACACCGGCCACCTCCGGCGAAAGCACCGCTGCCCCCTAATCTCTGTTCTGTCCCCTTTCCTCTCACGTTCATTGCCTTCCCCTCTTCCGAATAGCGTCGGTGCCAACCAAGGAGGCACTGCCTCCTCCCCTCACACCGACAACCTCGTTGCCTTCAGCCACCACCGTTGTCGCTTCCAGCTCCCCTCTCTTCCTCTAGTACTCCCCATTGACCTCCACTTCATCTTTGTTGTCGGCGCCACCATCATCACTATTGGAACCACCTTTACCACTGTCAGCACCCCTCGCTATCACTACTAAAGCCTTCTCCTCCATTGCCAGCCATGCCGGCAGCAGATCTAAGCCATCGTCGCCTCCCTTGACAGCTTCTCCCTCGATAGTGGCCACGTCAATGCTGATCTGACATAGATTTGCGATGTCGTACACTTCCGCCATAGGTATGACAATCTTTGACATAGATCCACCGTTGTCGCATATCAAACTCTGAGCCCTTGTCGTACGCTATTGTTCTGTACCAGCCATCGAGCCGCTACTCTGTTTCATCTTCGTATCGTTGTTGTGTTCCGGCCTTTGTGCCGAAGTGGTGTTTCAGTCTTCACACCATTGTTATATTTCAGCTTGCGTACCGCTGTCATATTCTGGCCTGTGTGCGACTATTATATTTCAGCTTGTGTGCCTCTATCATATTTCAGCCTACGTGTCATCTTTTAGATCCATGTTGCATTGAGCTACGTGCTATCAGATTCAGTTCCTCATTTGATTTACATTCGTCTACTCTTTCGAGTCATGACGATTCGATCATCATCATGACTAGTTCACCGATTTACTGAGGGAGCCCCTAGGCCAGGTACGTCACCGTACTCATTCTTTATTCATTTCATTATTCTACCATTATCCCGTTCCTTATATATTCATAGGATCTACCTTGAGCATCGAGGTGCCAGGGACAGGGGCAACTCAGTCGCTGTCTACAGGTAGTGTTGACCAGAGGCCTTCAGAAAACTCGGTCAACATAGAAGATAACTAATCACACCCTGCCCCCTTCAGGTCATGATGATTTGGTCAACATTCTAGCCACATCATTTTGATCATTCTGTCTTCTCAACTTTCAGACGAGATCACTATAAATGATTTTAGCATTCTTGATGAGATTGACCTTTATGAAAAATGGGAGTGATCTAATCGTCTCTGCGTAATGTTCATAAAGACCAAAATCTCTACTAATATTCGTGATTCGATTAAGGAGCATCGAAATGTCAAAGACCTACTTAATACAATTGATGAACAATTTGCAACTTCAGATAAGACCCTTGCTAGCACCCTAATAATAAAATCCTCATCATTAAGGCTCACCAACATGAAAGGTGTGCGAGAGCACATCATGAAGATAAAAAATATAGAGGCTCGATTAAAGACACTCAAGGTGAAAATATCTGAAACATTCCTTATGCACTACATCTTATGCAGTCTTCCTTATCAATATGGTCCTTTCAAAATCTCCTACAATACACATAAGGATAAGTGGTCAATCAATGAGTTAATGACCATGTGTGTACAAGAGAAAGGAAGGCTATTAATGGAAATAAGTGATAATGTTCTTATGACTACACAAGAGAAGCCAAAAAAATAAGCCACAGCCAAGGGGAAAGAGAAAGGGAAGATTCCATCCCAACCTGATATCAAGAAGGAGTCCAAGTGTTTCTTCTATAAAAATAAGGGGCATATAAAGAAGAATTGTACCAAATTTAAGGATTGGTTTGAAAAGAAAGGTATTTTTATCTCATTTGTCTGTTATGAATCTAATATGATTAGTATGATTTATAACACTTGGTGGATTGATTCTAGTTCTACAATCCATGTAACAAATACCTTATAGGGTATGCAAAGTCTAAGGAAGCCAATAGGAAGTGAGCGGAGCATCTATTCTGGAAACAATATGTGCTCACATGTGGAGGCAATTGGAACATACACTTTAATTTTAAATAGTGGTTTTGTTTTAAAGTTGAAAAAGATATTTTATGTTCCTGATTTTATAAGAAATTTAATTTCTATTTCAAAGCTTGTACCTTATGGATACTCTTTTAAATTTTTAAATAACTCTGTGAGTTTATTTTATAAATCCAATCCTGTTGGAAATTGTACAATGATTGATAACTTTTATTCTATGTCTTTGCAAAATAATAGCAAAACCAGTATACATGTTCAAGCGGGCATTAAAAGATGTGTTATAAATGAGGATTCCTCTACTTTGTAGTACCAGAGAATGGAACAGATCTCCATAGAGAGAATAAAAAGATTAGGAAATGAAGGAGTACTTGTTACTTTAGATTTTACTAATTTTAAGACTTGTGTAGTCTACATTAAGGAAAAACGGACCAATAAATCTAAAGGGGTACCAAGAGGAGTACTAAAATATTGGAGATCATACATTCAGATATATGTTGTCCAGATATGGATATGTATAATCTGTAATACTTCTTCTCTTTCATTGATGATTACTCACGATATATGTATATCTACCTGGTTTATAATAAGAATGAAGCATTAAGTGTCTTTAAGATATTTAAGGAGGAGGTAGAAAAATAATGTGAAAATAAATTAAGATTGTAAGAACAAATAGAGGTGAAGAATACTATGATAAATATACTGAGAGTGGACAAGCACTTGGTCCATTTGCAAAGTTTCTCAAGAAAATAAGATTGTTGCCCAATACACCATGCCTGGTTCACCAAACCAGAATAGTGTGGCTGAAAGAAGAAATCTAACTTTAGTGGACATGATTAGGAGTATGCACAGCAACTCCAAAGTTCCTAAATCCTTGTGAACCGAAACTTTTAAAATGATAGTGTATATATTAAACTGAGTTCCAACTAAGGTTGTTTCAAAGACGTCATTTGAGTTATGGAAAGGTTGGAAACTGAGTTTGCTATATATATGTATATGGGGATGTAAGTCCGAAGTAAGACTTTATAACCCACAAGAAAAGAAACTTGACTCAAGAACTATAAGTGGGTATTTCATTGGATATGCCAAAAAGTCCAAGGGATATAGATTTTATTATCCATCTCATAGCAATAGAATTATGAAATTAAGAAATGCAAAATTTCTTGAGAATGACTTGACTAGTGAGAGTGATCATTCTCAAAACATAGTTTTTGAGAAAAATCACATTAATAATCAACCACCTTGTTCAAGTTATGGATAGGTTGTCACTCACACCCCTCAAGTATAAATGGACATTAGACAACCAATTGAGGATATCTCACAAAATATTGATGAAAATCTAGTCGATCAAATTGTTAATGAGGAACAACAAGGAATTGCTCAACTGATTGAACAACAAGTTCCTCAAGAGGATAACTTAATAAGATCTACCAGAATAAGGAATCAACAATACCTAGTGATTATGTTATGTATCTACAAGAATCAGATTTTAATATTGGAGTAAAAAATGACCATGAAATATTTTCACAAACTATGAGTTGTAGTGAATCAAAGTTTTGGTATGATGCTATGAAAGAAGAATTGAATTATATGGCATCTAATGGAGTGTAACGCCCCACCTCCTACTAACTAGGCTGTGAGGCTGATCGTCACATTATGCTGTGCTAAACTATTCCCTGACCATCTCTAAGACTAGATGCGGAAGCTGTACTAATTTGAAATTTTGCTAAGCTATTAACATTTTCTTGGTTCTACGTATACTAAGGGTGTAATCCAAAGTATACCTAACATACACTACATCCCCTATGGTCAAGGAACTGAAATAACCCTTTTCTGGCTGTTATCAGACCTCCCAATCGATCCACGGATCGATCGGAATGTCGGATCGATCCAGTGATCGATCCAGCACGCTACTGTGCTCGAGCAATAATCTGGATCGATCGGCTGATCGATCCCAGGGCTCTCTGTTCGCGACAGAAATGGCTGGATCGATCGGCTAATCGATCCGGAAGCCTACTGTTCGCGGAACAGATTGCCCAATCGATCAGCTGATCGATTGGACACCCCCAATCGATCCACCGATCGATTGAGGTTTCTGATTTTGCAGTTAAGCTCTGATTTCAGCACTGTTTCATGCCTCAATCATATTACAAGTTCTAAATGACTAGGAAACACTCTAACAATAACAAATAACATTCTAACCTCATAAAGAAATGTTCTAAGCATAATAGAGTGCATGGTTAACTAATTCATGACGATTAACATACTAAAGTGCAAAATACTAAAACACTGAAAAGTTCTAATGTTTAAACAAGCTTGCTAAAGTTCCCCTAAGATCTCTATTTCAAGTTCCTGCCCACACACATCTTTGAAGCATTGTCCTCCAGCCTCCACTAGTCCATCTTTCCTTTACCTTTATCTGCAGTATAAGGAAAAGAAAGTATCTATAAGCTTTCACTTAGTAAGAAACCATCTACCTCACAAAACATGCATTCGATGCAATATGCTTTTAAAACATGCTATTTGGAATAAGTACTGATTAGACTAAAACATGGCATGCTATCAAACATGGAAATCAAAGCTAGTCATGGCATACTAAACATGGAAGTAAGAAACTGGCATGTTATAAAAGCTAACCACAACTATCATGTGTATCAACAGAACTAAACTGATATCAAGCTGAACTGAGCTAATTCTAATAAATGCTAAAGCTGTAGAGTTCACCTAGCTGTTTTGCGAGAGTTTGAAAACTATATACATATAATAGGTGAAAATACTAGTCATGCTGCTGTTTGGGCCCGGTAACTGTACGTGCTATGCGCGCACCCCTAACTAAGCCCGGGTTTGCAAGTCCCGAATTTAGTAGGGTTACTAGGTTATCTGAACCTAGGGACGACTGTGGGAGCCCAACCCAATGGATATCTAATCCAGTACAGTGCCACTGAAAAGTAAAATACTGTACATAAACTAATAAATCTTTGTCTTGTTTTTACTAGGTTGTCTGAACCTAGAACTAGGTTATTTAAACCTAGAGGCGACTGTGGGAGCCCACCCATTGGACATCTAGTCCTGTAAAAGCTAGAGCAAGACTACCTAAACTATAAAATGCTACTATTGCATTTATCTAAGCTGCTAAAATGCCTAAGTTGCATTCTTCTATGCTAAATCATTTAATCGAACACTTAGTATGCGCTAATTCGCATTCTTTGTGTCGATAGTCTACATATTACTAAACTAATACATGGAATTCACACGGAAGCTACTTATACTGCATGTGAGGGGTTTCTTACCTCCTGCTCGTAATTTCTTACGAGTCTAATCGCTAGGTTTCACGGAGGAGACGATCCTTTCGACGATCTTCTCACGTCTATGTGTTCTTCTCGCGGAGGGGAGCGTCCTCGTGCCCTTGATGTTGCCGGGAGGTGTCCTTGGGCCGAACCTTAGCCTTCCTTGTGGTTGGCGCCGAGAGAGGGAGAGGAGGGGTGGGCGGCGGAATTAGGTTGGGGTGGAGAAAGCTACGATCCAAGAAAATAACTCTTCACCTAATTATTTCCTATTTATATTAAGTGATAATTCCGACCCAACTCCAACTTAAATAAAATTGTTTCCCTTTCCTTTCAACACGACCCTGCTGGGTTCACTTGGTTACTAAGGTTCACCATAAATCATAGGACCCATAGGTCTCGGGTTCAATTCCCGCTTAAGCTATTTTCATTTTCTATTTATTTTTGCTACTTCCGCTAATCTAAAAATTCCATAAAAATATTCTAAAATTCCAGAAAAATCATAGAATATTTCTAAAAATAGTTTTGAGAATTTTTGGGCGTTACATGGAGTCTAGGATCTTGTCAAGTTGCCCGTTAATGCAAAAATCGTAGGATGTAAATGGGTTTTCAAAAATAAAGGACTCATTGGGCAACATTGAGAGATATAAAGCAAAACTCGTGGCTAAAGGATTCACTCAAAGAGAAGGAATTGACTACAAAGAGACATTTTCTCTTATTTCTAAGAAAGATTCCTTTTGCATTATTATGGTATTGGTTGCACATTTTGACTTAGAATTGCAACAAATGGATGTGAGCAGTTGGTGTGCAAGCACAGAAATTATATGGATTGAAACAAGTATTCTGTCAATGGTATTTGAAATTTTATGATGTCATCTCTTCATTTAATTTTTTGGAGAATACCATGGATCAATGTATATACTAGAAGGTCAATGGAGCAAGATTTATTTCCTTATTCTCTATGTGGATGATATTTTATTTATAACCAATGATAATATTTATAACCAATGATAAGGATTTACTATATGAGGTAAAATAATTTCTCTCTAAGAACTTTGATATGAAAGATATGCGTGATGCTTCTTATGTCATTGACATTAAGATATATAGAGACAGATTTTAAGGAATCTTAGGCATATCTCAAGAAACCTATATCAACAAAATTTTAGATAGATTTAAGATAAAAAATTGTCCACCAAATATAACTTCCATCATGAGAAGTGACAAATTCAATATAGATCAATGTCGATAAACGAAAAATATTCCTTATACTTCTACTGTCGAAAGCTTGATGCATGCTCAAGTCTACACTAGACCTGACATTGCATTTGTTGTTGGTATGTTGGGAAGATATCAAAGTAATCTGGGTATAGACCACTGGAAAGCTGTAAAGAAAGTGATGAGATACCTTCAAGGGACTAAAATACTACATGCTTGTATTTGGACGAGTTGAGAATTTAGACATGATTGGATACTCTGATTTAGACTACACTGTGTTGGATTTTGAGGGATATCCTAAGGCAATCACTATATAGTGCACATTCTTTATGTGTATGATTGGATCTTAAACTCACGTACTGAATGTCCGCGATATAATTCATAGCATGAGAGAAATTGTGATTGGATCACAACTTGTGTGTATATTTACATGTGCAATTATGAATGTATTGGAATATTCCTTAATCGATGAATTGATGAGTTCAAACATCATCGATTCTAATAGAATAGCACGGGTTATACTCCTTGGTTCGGCCAAGCAGCTGTTTTCTCATAGGATGGAGACATTGGGATATCGAGAGTTAAACGTGGATGCTAGTTATGGTAACTAGTTCATTGAAGTGACCTGCTGTAAGATTTCATATGATTCTCTACATATATAGATATATCAATGAAGCTCTTACTGCAGCTCGAGTGCAAGTTTCCTTTGACTTGAGGTATACAAGTCACCTTGGTCATGGAGGCTTATACATTGACATCTAAAGCAAATATCTCATTAAGGTGTGGACTCGGGATGATTAGGTAAAAGTCGAAGTGCCTGAAGGTGTTTAGATAGTTCACAGAGGGTTCACCGTTGCTTGCGAGAAGACGTATACCCTATGACCACTCGTTAGGATTATTACTCAAAGTCTTTGGCCAAAGCATCACATGTTAAGAGTACGAACACTACAACAAAAATGACTTTCCGCAGCGCATCATCAACGACGCGCAGTTAAAGCACGCTGTTAATAATAGTTTTTACGACACACCTAATTATGTGCGTTGCGGATAGTATAATTTTTATACAAATGACGGCATACAAAAAAAGTACGTTGTCAATATACTTTTCAACGATGTGCATAGTGCGCTATTAAAACATAATATTAACGGTGTGCGACGCACGCTGTTAATAATTATTATACATATATAAATGACGGTGTAAAAAAAACACGCTGCCAATAAATATTTTAAAATTTTAATAACGTGTAATCTTTTTGCCAAAATTATTCATGCGAAAACCTCTCACAATTATTTTTCACTTACTCCCCTCACATACCAAACTCACCAAAACCAATTGCGCTCACCACTCTCACGCAAAAAAACCTAAACACGCGACCTCTCTCTCAAGCAAACTCCTCCGCCTTTGAAGCCCTCTCACGCGAAGCCCTCTCACGCGAAGCCCTCCGCCGAAGCCCTCTCACATGAACTCCTCCGCCGAAGCCCTCTCTGTCGAAGCCATAAACCCTAAGTCCTCCACGCCAAAACCCTCTCCGCCGAAGCCCTCCACTGACTTGAACATCTTCGTCGGGATCTTTTTTAGGTTAGATTTCTTTTATTTGCTTTTATTTTCATATATTATGTTGTCGTTGAAAGCACTCTACTCCCCAAACCATAGCATAGAGAGTCCTCTGGTTTGATGGATTGGTGAAGGCAGGAAGGATTAGCCAAGCAATGGAAGTTAAACCTAGATTGAACACGAGATCTGTTCGAGCAAATGTTAAGGAGTCAGATAAATGGTACTTCTGACTTCAGTGCCTTACTATCAGAAGCTTTGGAAAAAGTAGGACGAAGCCAGGAGATAAAAGGTCTACTTGGTGGTGGCGGTGGCAGTTCAAGCATTGTTGTTCCTCAAGCATAGCAGGTAACTGTTTGAATCAAACATTTCTTTACCACTCAAAAATTAAAGGAGAATTTGACTTTCAATTTATTGGATGGAGTTTTGGTTGAAGGTGTTCTTGTTTGGATATTCTTGTGCTGTTTTGCTAAAGATAATGCCACTGGGCATGCTCACTTACCTAATAGAATAGCAGGTCAAAAATTTAAGAGTTATACACTTAAGAAATTAGATTAAGCTATTGACAGGATCTAAAATAAAATGGACGAAATCTCTTTTTATACCAAGATCTAAGCATTGATTAATATGGTAAAGTATTCGGATAGATTAGTTTTATGATTCTTCAGTAGATTTTATTAACTGAATTATGCTATTTGCTATCTAGTAACGGGTAATTAATATTATTAATATCATTTTTAATTATTTTTTTAGTGAATTGTATGCATTGATTATGTGTCTAGTTTTCATTAGAATCTCATTGCCATTGAACCTAATAAGGAGATTGTTTACTTATTGGAATCCCTAAGTCATCGCATGTTAAGTAACATTAACTTGCTCATTTGCACATACTTGTTTTTTTAATTTTATTAGCCCACATACTTTCTCTTATTTGAGAAAGTATGACCATTTATAATATTTAGAACTTGCTTTCCAAAATAAGCTTTACTCTATTCCGATATCTCTATATCTCAACTTTTCTGAGCTAGTCTTGCATTTCAACTAACATCATTTAATTTAGTTTAGTTTATCATTGTGCTAAGGGTGATAAGCATTTATAGAATTTGAATTTTTTATGAGCAAATAAGTTATGTTCAATTAAGATGTGTTGCACCACTAAGAGATCAAAATTACTTGTGTAGTATCTACATTATAATAATTTTAATTATATGTACTGCAATGTGGATACTCAATGTAAAGTTTGAGATTTTGCATCATTGTGCTTTATTAGTTATATGTTTACCTTGTACATTGTTCTTACTACCATGATGTGAGTTGCACCATTGAGAAATATTACTAAAACCACTTCAGCATTATTCACACTATAATAGGTTTTCTATATATTGTATCAGTTTTATTGAAAATTAAAGTCATTTTAAGTCGTACTAATATGGTTCGTTTGGGGTTGTGCCCTAGTGATTATCATTTTAAGCAGTATCAATAGTTTGGAGTTATGCCCTAGTGATTGTATCAAAACATTTTTCTATTATGTTATCAATGTGTTTCCAACTCCCTTTATTTCAGAATAAGAAAATTATCGTTTGATTCTTTTCAGGCACATGAATCAGTGGTTGGTTAATACTAATTTATGTCATTTGATTCTTGTAGAACTAGTCTCATGAATGTTACCTTGTGAGAACCGAGTGCTCAATTAATGTTATGACTATTTTATGTATTCCAATGCAAGAGAGTTAGAAGAACCAACGCAGCAATCAGAAATCAATGTGGACTTTGAACTACTTGCACTACTTCAGGGAGACATAGAAGGAAAGGAATTTGTGTCATATACATTAGATGAATGGAATGATATTGATGAAGAAGTGAAGGATAGGATGTGGAAGCATGGTCGCATGATGAAATGCAGTTTATCGATGATGCAATAGGAAGCACGGTCGCATGGTTATCAAAATTTATAGTATTGTGTGATTGATACATATTATACAAATTTGTGTGGATTGTAAGTTTAATTGATGTTATGTAATTGCTAGTTTGTTAGAGATTTCATGTCTTGTTTTAGATCTTTAGAGTCTTTTGGTATAATGAAAAACTATGACTTTTATTAATTTTGTATGGATTTGATTTGAATTAAATTTGTTGTAAAATTTTGGTTTATTATTTTCGTTAAATTATTTTTTTAATATAGTTAAGACCATCAACAACGTACATTTACACACTGCAGAAAATATTATCCGCAGCGCGCAAAGCACGCTGCGTAAAATATTATCCGCAGCGTGCTTTGCGTGCTGCGGAAAATATTATCCGCAGCGTGCAATGCACGCCGTGGATAATATTTTAAGCAGCATGCTTTGCGCACTGCGGATAATATTTTCCGCGGCGTGCAAAGCACGCCGTAGATAATTTATGACTTTTAACAGCTTTTAACTATGCAGCACGCAATGCGCGCTGCGAAAAGCAAATTTGCGCGCTGCGAAAGATCATTTTTGTTGTAGTGGAAACTCTTAGACACATGTTGGAGTAATTTGAATCCGTAGAATGAGGAAGTATTACTTGGACTAGGTGTGACGTAGTCAGCCTAGTGGGGACTGATATATAGACCATGTTCTGAACCAAGTGGGCATAAGATGAGTGAAAGGAACATGACATGACTTATTGTAGCTGCTGAAAGGTTTGGAAGTAGTTTCGAGATCAACTTATGATTTTCTGATTAATTGGGGATCATAATGCACTACTAGGTGCCACTCATGATCGTTCCATAATTAATGATTAATTATGGACGACCAACATAAACGAGAACCTATAGGGTCACACACACTACGAGTTTATCTAAGAGACATAAAATGAGTTTGAGAATTGGATTATCAGATCGAGAGAGATTAAGTCTGGTTGGACTAGACAAAGGGCAAATATAGAATCAAAATGATGCAATGGAAGTGCGAAGGAGTCACGTCTTTTGAAGACGAGTTGGATGCTCTTTAGTTTAATTAATGAACTAAATTGATTTGGTTTTTTAATTAAAAGAGGTATGGTCATTGAACCATGAGGTTTGGTTTTGAACCAAACTTAATACTATTAGTATGGATTGTGGGTTAAAGGATAAGGATTTGGATTTGATCCAAACCCAATAAGAGAGAGATATATATTTTGATATATATATATATATATATTTTAAGAGAGAATTATATATATATATAAAAGAAAAAAAATGAAAAAGGTTTTTTTGTTTTTGCTCTCTCTCCTCTCTGTTTTGCTCACGCCGACAAAAATGAAAAGGTTTCGTTCTCTTCCTTTTCCTGTTTTCTATCGCTGCCGAACACAAGGAAAAAGGTTCATTGTTTTTTTGTGTACCGCCATCGACGAAGAGGAGGCCAGCCCCGCCGGCAAGTATCCGACGCTGGTTGAAGTCACAGACGCTGCCCAAACCAGAAGAGGCACTGCCTCTTTGCTTATTGCCTCCGCATGCCTATGAGCAGCACCTGCTGCTGCTATTCCGGGGGCTTCCATTGCTATTGGTAAGCAGATCTGACCGACAGACGCCCGACGCCCGCCGGTCAGCTGTTATCCAGCGCGAACGACAACAAACTGCTACTGTTCATGCCGCCACCGTCGTTGTGTCGTCGGCCAACATCGACGTTGGCCATCTGTTTCCTCCCGGTGGTCACCTTGTTGACCCCGGACACTCTTGCAGTCAACTATAGCCACCGGCAGCGACTCTGTCGCCGCCGGACAACAACTTTGTGATAGTTGCTTACCGATTGATTTGTATTGTCGGGTTGCTTCAACCCTGAATACAAATCAGACCGTGATCCCTCACTCGGATTGAACCGTCTCCCACCTTTGGCTAGTACCGAAGCAGAGACACGATTTAGACTTATTGAAGTCGTCTCAAAGATAGCTCGGTGTGGATACAAGTAGAGGCGAGACTTCCGAGTGTCACTTGGTTGATCTCCTTCACTCCAGATCATCTAATAGAATCTTCTACGCATCATCCGACAAATATACCTAGCGTAAATTTACTTTTCATAAAATTTTTATTATGCGATCATGTCTGGTATGTTGTATCCTTGTTTGCATGTGGTGCGTGTGATGTAATAATTAAGAATTATTATTATTTTTATTTTCTGCTGCGTATGTTTATGAAACGTATTTTAATACGCACCCGCATCGAGCTACCTAACAATGGTATTAGAGTGTGATTGTGCTTCGACATGATTGTAAAATTATTTTACGGTTTATAATTAGTGTTGTAATTAATTTTAGAATTTTTCTAAAATTATTAAGAATTTTCTATTTTTGGAAGTTTCCTAAATTGTTAAGAAATATCATTTTTAAAAAGTTTCTGAAATAATTTTAGAAAAATTAAATTTAGAAATATTCTGTTAATTTATAAATTATCATTTCTAGAATTTTTTAAAATTTTTAGAAAATTTTCCTAATTTGTTAGATAACACCAAATTTAGAAAGATTTTGAAATTCCTTAAAAATCTAGATTTGATATATTCTAAATTAAATTATAGAATTAATCTTTTTTGAATTTTTAGATTTATTAAAATATTCTATTTTTGGAAAGTTTCCTAAATTGTTAGGAAATATCAAATTTAGAAAGATTTGAAAATCATAAAATATCTAGAGTTAAATTATTTTATAATAACTCAAGAAATATTAATTATTTATTTCCTAAATTGTTAGAAAATTAATTAAAAATTTGTTTCCAAAATAATTAAAGATTCTTGATTGATAGAAAGATTTTAGATAAAATATGTTAATTAAATTTAGAAATTAGTTTCCTAATTTAATTAGATAAATCTTGATTTATTAAAATCAGGTTTATAACATATTTTTATTTCCAGAATAGAATTATAACATATATAAATTTATGTCATGTTCAAATCATATTGTATGCCATGTAGATGCATTAATTATGATATGATTATATTTTGTCATGCATGCGATGTAATTAAATCTTGCTATTTGTGTAATGTGTCATGTTATGTCATGCGTGTAATGTGTCATGTCATCATTTATGTCATGTGTACGATGTGTCATGTCATTATTTATGTCATGCGTGTGATGTCATGTAATTAGTAGATTTGTATAATGATGATGAGACCTAAATCCCTTACTTTGAAATATTAAAATCTACACCTTCCGTTAATATGGTAAGAATCAGAGTTTAAGTTCTTGTTTGAGTTTTTGGCCAAAATCAAGCTCAACTTGAAATTAAATATGTTCAAACCATAGAGATACATTCTCATGATTAACGAGTCAGTTTTAAACTTGAAGCGTTGATTTATTGTGCCAAAGCCATGATCAATGTGGATAGAGGTGAAGTTGGGTGATATGCATTTGATGTATACTTGTTAATATGTTAATAACCCAATGTTTATTCGAAAATCAAACAGTTGCTAGCATAATGTGATAATTGTGTATAAGTGATATGCAATAGGTAAACTTGTTACCTACCGCTATAGCTAAGAATGACTTGTTGGTTAAAGTCAACGTTATTCTTATCTATAGTGGATATCAACCACTTGGAGAAAACCTATCATCTCCCGAATTCATAGTAAGGGTTGTTGAATTCGAAAAGTAAGTGGATTTCATATTTATATGTAAATTATTTATATTTATGAAATAAAATCATCTTTCTTAAACATGCTCAATTGTGTATTTTTAGATTATTAGAGTTAGAATGTTTTTCTTTAATTTTGCGCTCAACTATGGAAACGAATAAACTGACCGGGCTAACTCCAAAGGACTCATATTACCATTGTGGTAAGATGTGACATTGGAGAAGAAACGACAAGATTTATTTAGAGTCAATGAAGAAGAGAAAAAAACATCTGATGTTCTATCTCCTATCTTCGAGATTGGATCTTATACTATTTATTTAAACACTTAGGTATTGGATATCGAATGTGCTTAATATATATGTAATGACGTAAGTGAGCTAAAGAATAATAACGATTAGATAATCAATTAGCTTCCTAAACGTGGCATTGCCATCTTGGTCATATAAGTAAGAAACATGTATCCAACTTACACTAGTATGTAATATTTGGAATTATTTGAATTAGATTCATTTGATATATGTGTTTCATGCTTAAAAGGTAAAATGACATAGTTACCTTTTATTTGAAAAGGATGAACAAGAGTATGCCATATTGAGTCTTATACATACCAATGTATGTGGATAAATGTCAACTCATGCACAAGGAAGTTATAACTACTTCATCACCTTCATCGATGATCACTCATGATTTGGGTACGTATATTTATTGAAATACAAGTATGAGGCTTTTGAAAAGTTCAGAAGGATTCAGAAATGAAATAGAGAAACAACTTAGCAAAAGTATTAAGATACTTCAATTCGATCCAAGTAGTGAATATTAAAGTCAAGAGTTTTAAGATTATCTAAGAGACAATTGAATATTGACTCAATGGACTCCGCCTTACATACCACATGTGATGGTATATTTAAAGGCGAACTCGAACCTTGTTGGACATGGTTAGGTTGATAGTAAATCATGTAAATCTTCCCAAAGCTTTTTGAGGTTACATTGTAAAATATCGAAAATAGGCGAATATTAATAAGGGAATTTTCCGGAATTTTTGGAAATTTTTCGGGAATTTTTCGGAGCTCGTACGGACGACTTAGTGGGGATAAATACGGGGCCGGGAAAAACCTGTTTAGGCTACCCCATTTAAGCGAAGAAAAGTTTGCTTTTCTTTTATATCTTTTCTTTATTTGTTTATTTTTCTTTTCCTCCGGAATCTATTTGTCGTCGTTCCCTCTTCTCCTGCCGAGCCCTCGTCGCGCGCCGATTGCTCCATGCCCTAACCGCCGGCCACTCGGCGGTTCTCTCCTCTCCTCTCCCACGCGTGCATAAGCCTCGGACCAAGGGAGAAGCCGACGCTTTCTCCTCTCTGTGCTTGTGCCCGCGCGAAGCCTCATCCGAGCCTCCACTTGGCTGTGCCCTAGATCCGCCGCCGGTCGAGTTTTCTTTCCGCACGAAGCCAGCCGATTGTCGATCTCTTCTTCTGTGCTCAGCCCGCGACTTCCATCTCCCGGACGCACCTCGGCAGAGCACCCCTTCACTGATCTCTCTGTCAGTTTGATCGAGCCGGCACCGAGTGTTCATTTCACGTGCCCTAATCGATCTTGGGAGGTAAGTTAGTTGGAATTAGGTTAATTCTTGGCAGGATTCTCCAATCCTGATAGTGATCTTCTCTTTGCTACTAACTTAGGTCACGGAATTGGTGAGGAAGTGGGCTGTGGCGTTATTTGATCAACAACAGTAGACTTAGTCCACATAAGTGAGGGTTGTGAATTGAAGGAAGAATTACAACGGGTTTCTGTGTGCTATGGATCAACAAACAATTGCTTGTTCAAATTTCAGCAGCAAGCAACCTTCACCATAATCTTTTGGATTGTGAATTAGGGTAAGGATTAGGTGTATTTGAGTTCTGTTGTAGATCATGTTCTGTATTGGAGGATTTAGTTAGACGATCATGTGTATATTGATTATGTTTATGTGTTTTTGGTTTAGGGTTTTGCCCTAAATAGTTTTAGGAATTTTGTTTAGCTATTTATGTAATCGTAGCTAAATAAAATATATTTATTTATATGTGACACAGGACTTTGACGCGAGACGAGTATCTCGGAGTCAGATTTGCACCATTTTATCGGAGGCGGGTACTTTGACTTATGTCTTTGATATGCATAATAATATGTTTAACATATAGCAGTGATTGTGTAATCATTTTGTTCGGTTGGTCACTACATGATAGTTACATGGTTACTTGTTTATTTATTCTGCCCTGCATATTATTTACCTGATCATATATGCTTTAGGTAGTGACCCAGCCACATGCTATGTTATCTTCTAGATCTAGGGTTTATTTGATACCCTATCTGATTTGTGTACCTTCTATCTGATACATTTTCTAGTGATACACACTTTGTATTATTTATATGGTCATTACTATGTTATTCATGAGATTGCCATGTTTAGTGTCATGCATCATGATTGCATGCTGTGCGATTGTCGGCTCCACTATGTTTGAGCCCATCGTCAGTTACATGTACTACACACACCACCACCCATGGATAGTGGTATATCGGACAGGTGTGTGGCGGTTCTGCTGTTTGGCTCCGTTGGTCTGAGGACTCAGCGTGGTAGCCGGCAGTCAGTTCCGCTCTGTTTGGCTCCGCTGGCATTTAGTGTAGCAGCGTAGTAGCCGGCAGATGGTGGACTCTGTTTGGCTCCGTTGGTCAGATGACTCAGCGTGGTAGCCGGCAGAGATATCCTTCCCGTCATCGTGTACCGGGAGATGAGAGCATTGAGCTCCCCCATTTATGATTTGGGGTCAGAGGACAGGAGTACTCCGACAGCATCCCGTCCACTCGGTCGCTCTGCAGGAGCAGTGATGTCAGAGTGCACGGTTACCATATGCATTTATTGCATTTATTGTTTGTGATTGCTGCATTTACTTGCTGTATTTATATGGATGCATATGATTGACATGCATACAGGATTATGACTTCCCCGTTCTAACGACCCTGTTACCTTTGTACTTTGATCCCGGTTAGTACAGTTATCTCCTGATTTCGTTTCAGTTGCATTTATCCTTCTCGTATTCAGGAGACTGTACGCATGATTAGTGTTGTCTGTTATTTGTTTTATTATGCATATCAGTTGAACCTGCTGAGTGTTGGACTCACCCCGCCTCCATTGTTGATATATTTTTAGGTTGAGGCTGTCCGGAGCAGTTCCAGTCGCTGGTCCCCACAGCACGTAGTGCTAGTCCATCTGCTGGTCTTTGACTTGTTATTTTATTTTAGCTTTTCTCTACCAGACTTTGTTTTAGTCTTGTTTTGGATTTTACATATGGATATTGTATGAAATCCTTCCGTTTGATGGACTTTTGATATGATTTGGATTTTTATTCTACTATATGCCTGCCTGGACGGCAGAAGAGGTGAGTTCGTCGGATTTGAGCTTTACGAGTGTAGTTGAGTAGGGTGGATTTCGAGTCAGAGTACTTTTGTTTGTGATTACTATTATTAACTGCGTGGTTGTGACAGCCAGAGGCTGAATGTCTATATAAACTGCGTGGTGATTGTTTTATTTGTGTTATTATTCCAGCCGCATGTGGCTGAGGTATATAGTGCTTGTAGAAAAGTTTCAGATTGTCCGCCGTACAGGGGAGATGCTGCCGAAATTTCTTCGGTCAGAGACTCCTCTGGGGCGTGACAATTTAGTGGTATCAGAGCTTATGTTTTACGATCGTTGTTTTCGTATTTTGGATATTTGGGATAACATGATACCTATTGATATGGTATCAGAGCGCCAAAGTTTGGCGATACTTGTTTGGTTTTCGTGTGTTGGATTTTTCGAGATTTATCTGATACCAATTTATTGGTATAAGAGCAGGGTGTGATACCTGCTTTTAGTATTCTGGATATGTTATACTAGCCCTAGTTGCGAGACATATTGGTCTAGGCAGTTATTTTGGGTTGCACGGATTTTTCCGTTTCGATTATGTTATGGACTTCCGTTTTGGATTTATTTGGATTTCCGGCGATATTCTCGTTCGGAATTTTGAGGTCAAAATTTGGGGACTGGACAACGACGGAACATCTCCAGACAGCAAATAGGTATGATGTCTACTTTATAATTGTTATACCGGTAGTAATATCTGTGATATAATTTAACAGATATGAGGCGATCTACACGTATTGCCGCGAGACGTGGCGCTGGACGACCACGTACGAGGACCGCGGGATCTCTGGATATGGCAGAGATGCCTTCTGTTGATGAGCCTGTCAGTCAGGGACAGACTCAGCTTACTGTGGGTGCGTCGGGCTCTTAGACCCCGATGGCTTCCTTAGAGGTACCTACTTCAGCGGCACCGACAGTATCCACTGCTGCTGTATTTCCGATACCACCAGGGGTACCATTAGCATTCCCGACACCAGCTCCAGCCCAGCCTACGGTGTATCCGGCACCACTGTCACCTGGACCCACCGTATATCCGGCACCAGCAGCCCCTGTGCCCCCAGTACATACAGTGTACCCACATCCAGCTGCGGCCACCTATGTTCACCCTACAGTGCCACCGACAGCATATGCTCCTGTTTACCCAGCAGCACCGAGAGTACCTCCTCCGGTTTATGCACCGGTACCACCTGTAGCACCAGCTCCAGTGTTTCCGCCAGTCCCGACAGCCATTCCGACACACCTCACTGACTTTACCGCGGCACGAGCCAGGATTCCAGTGTTGGCAGAATCGATGAAGAGTCGATTCACACTCTTCCGGGGAGACAGAGATCCGAGTGTGGCCTTGTCTTGGATTGAGACTATGGAGTGGACTTTCTTTTATATTGCTTGCTCCGAGTGGGAGAAAGCAGAGCTGACTGCTTTTCATTTACGGGACGCGGTCGACACCTGGTGGATTACTCAACGTTCCATCATCGGTGAGCAGGATATCACTTGGGCCAGATTCAGGGAGGCTTTTGAGAGCCGTTTCTTTCCACGAGCTTATCAGATGGCTCGCCGACAGGATTTCCTGAGTTTGCGACAGAATAATCGGACAGTGACTGAGTATATTGCAGAGTTTGATAGATTGGCCAGATTTTGTCCAGAGCTAGTTGCTGAGGACAGTTCACGTATGCAGCAGTTCGTTCAGGGGCTGGATGGACATTTGCAACTAAGACTTGTCGGTCTTGGTATCACATCTTATGCAGAGATGTTGGACAGAGCCCTCATTATTGAGTCAGCTCAGCAGAGAGTTTTTCCGGATATGAAAAGGAAGCAGCCGAGTCAGACATCTGGACAGATCCAGCAGCCTCAGGCTACACCACAGCAGAGCAGTAAACCTCAGAAATCAGGGCAGTCTTCTTCAGGACGTTTCCGGTCTTCCCAGCAGAGCCGGAAACAACCCGCCAGCGACATTCGCTGTTTCAGATGTGGGTCCAGAGATCATGTCACTTCAGCCTGTGCTCTGGGACAGTCAGTTTGCTTTCATTGCAAACTGCCTGGGCACCAGAGTCGAGATTGTCCGCAGAAGACTGACTCCCGGAGGGTCTGATCATGGAGGACAGTCCAGTCAGTCCGGAACTTATCGAGGAGGGCGAAGAGCCCAACCTTCACATGGCCAGCAGCGGAGTGCTTCACCTGCAGCAGCGGCATTTGGCATGCTTGGACAGGAGTACTCCAGTGCTTCCATAGCACCTCAGAGTTCTCCCTCCTCACGTGATCCGGCAGGTGCAGTCGGTGCCGGTCCACCTCCTCTCCTTCATGACCCGTCGAGTGCCATCTCCGGTACTCGATCGGATGACTTTGGCCGGCCTCCAAATCCGGCTCCTCCTCCTCCGCGACCGGCCTAGCCGGGGGAGACAGCGAGCCGATGGATCCGTTTTCCGTGGTATGATTTCTATTTATGCCTTATCTGCAGATATACTGATAGATACTGGTAGCTCGCATTCATTTATATCTCGCACTTTTATGCGGGAGGTTGGTAGATTACCCACTTTCGGACCCCAGCGATTGACCGTCTCCTTACCGTCCGTGATTCATTGGACGTCACCAGGAGGTCGAGGTTGCCCGTTAGATTTTGGCAACCTAATACTTTCGATGGATCTTTTAGTATTAGAAATGGTCGATTTTGATATTATTCTTGGCATGGACTGTTTGTCAGCATATGCCTCCGAACCAACCCTCGTGGGATTTCACCGGCATCGAGACGACGGCTTATCGATCATTTCGGCGATTCAGGCTCGAAGCTTCTGTCACATGGCTGTCGGGGTTTTCTGTTATCTTTGATCAAGACTGAGGACAGCGAGTTCGCAGCTCTCCGACGTTCCTGTAGTCCGGGAGTACCCAGATGTATTTCCAGAGGAGCTGCCAGGTTTGCCTCCCAGAAGGTCAGTGGAGTTCGCTATTGAGTTGATTCCGGGAACCGCACCGGCATCGAAAGCTCCTTATCGTATGGCACCAAAAGAGTTGAACGAGCTGAAGGTTCAACTCCAGGAGCTTTTAGACAGGGGATTCATTCGCCCTAGTGTTTCCCCATGGGGTTCTCCGGTATTATTTGTCAAGAAAAAGGACGGCACCATGAGGTTATGTATTGACTATAGACAACTGAATGCAGTGACCGTCAGAAATAAATATCCTTTACCACGGATCGAGGATTTGTTTGATCAGCTGAGAGGTACATCAGTGTATTCTAAGATTGATCTGCGATCCGGATATCATCAGCTGAGAGTCAGAGACTCAGATATTCAGAAGACAGCTTTTCGTACTTGATACGGTCATTATGAGTTTTTGGTAATGCCATTTGGGCTTACCAATGCTCCAGCGGTGTTTATGGATTTGATGAACCGCATATTTCTGGAGTATCTTGATCAGTTTGTTATCGTTTTCATTGATGACATATTGGTCTACTCGCATTCCGAGGAGGAGCACGCACAACATCTTCGCACAGTTTTGGAGATTCTTCGACGACATCAGCTGTACGCGAAGTTCAGCAAGTGTGCGTTCTGGCTATCCTCAGTCGGTTTTCTGGGACACGTGGTTTCTAGTAGAGGTATTTCAGTTGATCCTCAGAAGATCGAGGCTGTCACCAGTTGGGAGCAACCGAAGTCAGTTCAGGAGATCCGCAGTTTTCTGGAATTGGCCGGATATTACCGACGTTTGTCGAGGGTTTCTCGCGTATTGCTATGCCGCTAACACGCCTTACCAGGAAAGGCGTGAAGTTTACGTGGACAGAGGATTGCGAGACCAGCTTTCAGGAGCTGAAGCGGAGATTAGTGTCGGCTCTAGTTTTGGTTTTACCTTCTGGAGAGGATGGATTTGTACTCTACACCGACGCGTCACTTCAGGTTTGGGTCTGTTCGATGCAAGGCATGACGAGTAGTCTCTTATGCATCCCGTCAGCTGAAGGAGCATGAGAAGAACTACCCAGTTCATGACTTGGAGTTAGCTGCCATCATTTTTGCTCTGAAGCTTTGGCGACATCATTTATACGGTATCACATTTGAGATTCTCACTGATCATAAGAGTCTCAAATACATTTTCACTCAGAAGGAGCTTAATCTCCGACAGAGGAGATGGATGGAGTTCCTGAAGGACTACGATTGTACCATTAGCTACCACCCAGGGAAAGCTAATGTGGTTGCCGATGCACTCAGCAGAAAGTCCAAAGCGACTTTGGCTTGCCACCGGACTTCAGTCACAGATTTGATTCAGAGTTTCTCTGAGTTAGACCTTGAGGAGCAGGGACCGACAGAGCAGGGTATTCTTGTTACTATGGTTGCTCAGTCGTCGATCAGGACGAGGATCCGAGAGGCCCAGGCTGGCAGTCAGATAGCTTCTGGGCAGCAGACCGAGTTTACACGAGACGAGGAGGGTATCATATACTTCCAAGGCAGATTATGCATACCTCAGTCTCATCCGGTCTTACAAGAGCTACTTCAGGAGGCACACCGCTCTCGATTTACGATCCATCCAGGTGGGACCCGTATGTATCGAGACTTGAGGCGTTCTTATTGGTGGAACGGTATGAAGAAAGACATCGCGGATTTCGTAGCTAGATGTCTTGTTTGTCAGCAGGTGAAGGCTGAGCACCAGAGACCTGCAGGGTTACTTCAGCGGATTCCTATTCCTGAGTGGAAGTGGGATCATATTACCATGGACTTTGTGGTAGGGTTACCGAAGACACGACGAGGCCATGACGCGATTTGGGTAATCGTTGATTGATTAACCAAATCCACCACTTCTTAGCGATCCGAAGGACTGATTCCCTGGATCGATTAGCAGATCTATATTGTCGGGAGATTATCAGACTACATGGTGTTCCGTTGAGTATCATTTTGGATAGAGATCCACGGTTTACGTCTCGTTTCTGGCAGAGTCTGCAGCAGGCCTTGGGCACACAGCTCCATTTCAGTACAACCTTCCATCCACAGACAGATGGACAGTCAGAGCGGACCATTCAGACTTTAGAGGATCTGCTAAGATCGTGTGTTATGGATTTCGGAGGCAGTTGGGAGGACCATCTGCCGTTAGTAGAGTTTGCCTATAACAACAGCTTTCATTCGACTATTCAGATGGCACCGTTTGAGGCGTTGTATGGTAGACCTTGTCGGACACTCGTCCTCTGGGATGAGGTTGGAGAGGCCCAGTTGTTGGGACCTCATAGAGTTCAGCAGGATGCAGAGTTGGTCCTTACTATCAGACGGAGGATGTCAGAGGCGCAGGACCGCCAGAAGAGTTACGCTGATCGGAGACGCAGACCACTAGAGTTCTCTGTTGGTGACCATGTATTTCTACGAGTTTCGCCCATGAAAGGGGTGAAGAGATTTGGCATCAGAGGTAAGCTAGCTCCGCGGTATATTAGTCCATTCGAGATCTTGGAGAGGATCGGAGCAGTAGCTTATCGATTGGCACTACCACCGTCCCTGTCAGGCGTCCACGATGTATTTCACGTGTCTATGATGAGGAGATACGTACCTGACCCGACGCATGTACTGGCTGATATTCCAGTTCCAGTTCAGCCTGATATTACATATGAGGAGATTCCGGTACGGATACTCGACCGGAAAGAGCGTCAGTTGCGGAACAAGACTATCCGGCTGGTTAAAGTCAGATGGCAGCATCATTCAGACGAGGAGGCTACTTGAGAGCTCGAGGATACTATCCGAGCTCGATACCCCCATCTTTTTACTTGAGGTATGTGATTTGTTTACCGTTCAGCATTTATACTTTCTGTCTATTGTTAGTACTTGCTGATGGTAGATAACAAAATTTGGGGACCAAATTTTTATTTGTGGGGGAGAATGTAAAATATCGAAAATAGGCGAATATTAATAAGGGAATTTTCCGGAATTTTTGGAAATTTTTCGGGAATTTTTCGGAGCTCGTACGGACGAGTTAGTGGGGATAAATACGGGGCCGGGAAAAGCCTGTTTAGGCTACCCCATTTAAGCGAGGAAAAGTTTGCTTTTCTTTTATTTCTTTTCTTTATTTGTTTTTTTTTCTTTTCCTCCGGTTTCTATTTGTCGTCGTTCCCTCTTCTCCTGCCGAGCCCTCGTCGCGCGCCGATTGCTCCATGCCCTAACCGCCGGCCACTCGGCGGTTCTCTCCTCTCCTCTCCCACGCGTGCATAAGCCTCGGACCAAGGGAGAAGCCGACGCTTTCTCCTCTCTGTGCTTGTGCCCGCGCGAAGCCTCATCCGAGCCTCCACTTGGCTGTGCCCTAGATCCGCCGCCGGTCGAGTTTTCTTTCCGCACGAAGCCAGCCGATTGTCGATCTCTTCTTCTGTGCTCAGCCCGCGACTTCCATCTCCCGGACGCACCTCGGCAGAGCACCCCTTCACTGATCTCTCTGTCAGTTTGATCGAGCCGGCACCGAGTGTTCATTTCACGTGCCCTAATCGATCTTGGGAGGTAAGTTAGTTGGAATTAGGTTAATTCTTGGCAGGATTCTCCAATCCTGATAGTGATCTTCTCTTTGCTACTAACTTAGGTCACGGAATTGGTGAGGAAGTGGGCTGTGGCGTTATTTGATCAACAACAGTAGACTTAGTCCACAGAAGTGAGGGTTGTGAATTGAAGGAAGAATTACAACGGGTTTCTGTGTGCTATGGATCAACAAACAATTGCTTGTTCAAATTTCAGAAGAAGCAACCTTCACCATAATCTTTTGGATTGTGAATTAGGGTAAGGATTAGGTGTATTTGAGTTCTGTTGTAGATCATGTTCTGTATTGGAGGATTTAGTTAGACGATCATGTGTATATTGATTATGTTTATGTGTTTTTGGTTTAGGGTTTTGCCCTAAATAGTTTTAGGAATTTTGTTTAGCTATTTATGTAATCGTAGCTAAATAAAATATATTTATTTATATGTGACACAGGACTTTGACGCGAGACGAGTATCTCGGAGTCAGATTTGCACCATTTTATCGGAGGCGGGTACTTTGACTTATGTCTTTGATATGCATAATAATATGTTTAACATATAGCAGTGATTGTGTAATCATTTTGTTCGGTTGGTCACTACATGATAGTTACATGGTTACTTGTTTATTTATTCTGCCCTGCATATTATTTACCTGATCATATATGCTTTAGGTAGTGACCCAGCCACATGCTATGTTATCTTCTAGATCTAGGGTTTATTTGATACCCTATCTGATTTGTGTACCTTCTATCTGATACATTTTCTAGTGATACACACTTTGTATTATTTATATGGTCATTACTATGTTATTCATGAGATTGCCATGTTTAGTGTCATGCATCATGATTGCATGCTGTGCGATTGTCGGCTCCACTATGTTTGAGCCCATCGTCAGTTACATGTACTACACACACCACCACCCATGGATAGTGGTATATCGGACAGGTGTGTGGCGGTTCTGCTGTTTGGCTCCGTTGGTCTGAGGACTCAGCGTGGTAGCCGGCAGTCAGTTCCGCTCTGTTTGGCTCCGCTGGCATTTAGTGTAGCAGCGTAGTAGCCGGCAGATGGTGGACTCTGTTTGGCTCCGTTGGTCAGATGACTCAGTGTGGTAGCCGACAGAGATATCCTTCCCGTCATCGTGTACCGGGAGATGAGAGCATTGAGCTCCCACATTTATGATTTGGGGTCAGAGGATAGGAGTACTCCGACAGCATCCCGTCCACTCGGTCGCTCTGCAGGAGCAGTGATGTCAGAGTGCACGGTTACCATATGCATTTATTATTTGTGATTGCTGCATTTATATGGATGCATATGATTGACATGCATACAGGATTATGACTTCCCCAGTCTGACGACCCTGTTACCTTTGTACTTTGATCCCGGTTAGTACAGTTATCTCCTGATTTCGTTTCAGTTGCATTTATCCTTCTCGTATTCAAGACACTGTACGCATGATTAGTGTTGTCTGTTATTTGTTTTATTATACATATCAGTTGTACCTGCTGAGTGTTGGACTCACCCCGCCTCCATTGTTGATATATTTTCAGGTTGAGGCTGTCCGGAGCAGTTCCAGTCGCTGGTCCCCACAGCACGTAGTGCTAGTTCATCTGCTGGTCTTTGACTTGTTATTTTATTTTAGCTTTTCTCTACCAGACTTTGTTTTACTCTTATTTTGGATTTTACATATGGATATTGTATGAAATCCTTCCGTTTGATGGACTTTTGATATGATTTGGATTTTTATTCTACTATATGCCTACCTGGACGGCAGAAGAAGTGAGTTCGTCGTATTTGAGTTTTACGAGTGTAGTTGAGTAGGGTGGATTTCGAGTCAGAGTACTTTTGTTTGTGATTACTATTATTAACTGCGTGGTTGTGACAGCCAGAGGCTAAATGTCTATATAAACTGCGTGGTGATTGTTTTATTTGTGTTATTATTCCAGCCGCATGTGGCTGAGGTATATAGTGCTTGTAGAAAAGTTTCAGATTGTCCGCCGTACAGGGGAGATGCTGCCGAAATTTCTTCGGTCAGAGACTCCTCTGGGGCGTGACATACATACTTGTGACAGTTGTTTACTTGTTAAAGTCACAACTAAGGCAGTCTCGACTAATCCATTTGAGATATGGACTACTTAAACCCTCAGTTATCTTTTTGAAAATATGAGGTTGTCCCTCTTATGTGAAAAGGACTGTATCAGAGTAGCTAGATGCTAAGTCTAATAAATGTCTATTAATTGGATTACCCTAAGGAAATTATGGGTTACCAATTCTATGATCCGTTGAAACAAAAGATGTTCATTTCAAGACATATTGAATTTTCTAGAGAAATGGTTTCTCTGGCAATAAAACAAGTGGGATTGAGGTTAAACTAAGTGTAGTTCAAGTGACTCCAATATACACTAAAGAGATGCCTAAATAAGACCCACAGCTGATTCCTCATTAGGATGGGGTAACAGTTGAACCTGTTAATGCACTGCTACTTCATAGATCTAGTAGGGCACATCTAATTCCAGAGAAATGTGCATTTATCATAAGTGAATCGAGAGGCTTGTCACTCATTGTGGATGAGAAGTATACTAGTTATGAAGAAGTTCTAAAAAGTTCAGAAAGGGACTCGTGGTTAAGAACCATGAAATCCAAAAATGGATTCCATGTATAACCAAGTTTGGAACTTGGTGTATTCACCCGAAGATATAGTACCTATTGGATGCACATGAGTTTTTAAGATGAAAAACTGACATGGATGAGAATTTGATATCTCATAAAAATCCATACGAATCTTGTGTGTATATAAAGGTTAGTGGGAGTGTAATCATGTTCCTAGTATTATATGTTGTTGACATATTACTTATAGGAAATGATGTGCCCATTATATAGTTAGTTAAAGTTTGGTTATCCAAGACATTTTTCATGAAAGACATGACAGAAGTAACCTATATCCTTTGGATTTAGATCTATAGAGATTGATCGAACATGTTGCTTAGTCTTTCACAGTCTACATATATAGACTGAGTGCTAAAACGATTTAGCATGTCAAAATCCAAGAAAGGTCGAGATTCACCTTTCGAAGTCTATTTGTCTGAACACATATGATGAGAGGGTTCACATGAATTAGATCCATATGCACAAGCTATAGTATCAATCATGTGTGTTATGTTATGTATGAAACCCAGTATATCGTATGCTCTGAATGTCATGACCAGATATCAATCGGATCTATGTATGGATCGTTGGGTGGTTGTCATGACAATCCTTGTAAACTAAGGATTTAGTCTTGGTATATGGAAAAGGTGATATGATTATACATAGGTATACTCATACTAGTTTCCAGATGGACAAGGATGACTCCAAATCCAAGCATGGGCATGTATTCACCATAAAATGTAATCGCAATAAATTAGAAAGGTTCTAAGCAAGAAACGATCTAAAGATGTGCTTCGTCGCTATCATATGATAAAGAGATCATGAGTAGGAATGAAATACAAATTGAGAGAAATTTCCATTGAAAGGAATCTAGTGGATCCTTTCATACCTCAAAATGAGTTTTGAGAGTCATGTAGAGACTTATGGTGTTGGACACCATAACGATTGACATTAGGTCAAGTGGGAGTATTGGATTTTGAGGGATGTTCTAAGGCAATCACCTTATGATTTTTACTATTTAGTTGAAATATATATATATATATTCACTATTTGAGTGCACATTCTCTATATGTATGATTGGATCTTAAACTCACGTACTGAATGTCCGCGATATAATTCATAACATAAGAGAACTTGTGATTGGATCACAACTTATGAGTATCTTTATATGTGCAATTATAAATGTATTCACTACAACAAAAACCCTCATAGGCATCGGTGGAACAACAATAATTTTAAGCAAAAACCGATGTCTTTGAGTATTTTACACCGGTTTTTCCAAAAACCGATGTCTATGAGCGCAGATTTTCGCTCATAGACATCCGTTTTTTTGGCGATGTCTATGAGCGCCTTTTTTTTTCGTTAATAGACATCAATTTTAACAGCGATTTTTAAAACCCGGTGTTAATGAACCAAAATAAAATATTTTAATTTTCCTACCAACCAAAATTTGCAACACTGTGAAGTTCCCTCCAAACCTAAACCTATATCGCGCCCCTTCCTCCAACCATCTCTCTCAGCCTAAACCTAAACCTAAACCTCCGACCATCTCTCTTAACCTCATCTCCTTCTTCCCCTTCCTAGATCGACGCCCCTTCCTCTCCCGATCAGGATCAAGAGACGACGCCCTTGCTTGTCCGTCCAACCACACCGTATCTCCTCCAACTCCTCCCTTTGAGTGAGAAGAGGAGGCCTTCTTCGCATTTCGGTAGTTTTTCCTTCATCCATCTCCGGTCCAGCATTCATTATCATCGTTGGAGTCCTTCTTTACATTTCGATAATTTTTTCTTTATCCATTGTCGCTACTGAAGTTCTTCCTCGTCTTCAATAGTTTAGCAAGTGGGTTAAGTCAAAATGGGTCGGCGCCACAATTATCAAGGTTGTAGATAATACGCTACCTTCGTCCTCGAGCGTTCGATGAACGTGCCTACCACAAGAGCAGGAGCCTTGTATCTCCCTCTCTCCTAATTCATCAGAGTAAAAGAACAAGAAAAAGGGGAATATTTAAAGACAATGCAATCTTTACAGTAAAAGGTGTCGGAGTGGAGCGAAGTGGCAGTGAGCGACGCCTCGCCATTGACGAGACCAACCTCTTCGAAACCCTAGGTGGAATCCAGCCCTTCATCGATCTCTCAACCAATTTCTACAACAGGTGAGCCGATCTACCTACCTCTTCCTCCGTGGCCCTCTCCGTCCGTTGTAGATGATCGATTGATTATGACCATCTCTGATTTTGTTAACACAGATGGTTGGTAGGGTTTTCGCTGATGAGGAAGAGTGGGGTTCCGATCTATCTTTTCAAAGTCGAAGAAGGAGGACGCGATTTGGAACCAGTACGAGTTCTTCGTTCAGAGGATGGGAGGCTCTAATCTGTATTCCCAGAGGAAAGGTGAAGGGAACTTGTTCTTTTGATGTCTGATAGTTTCTTTCTGACACTTGCACTATTTGTTTCACCTTTTAAAGCAGCAAAATCATTTGGCATCTGCCAAATTTATCATTTTATATTTGTTTTATATGACCAGAATTTACACAAATTGATTATTGTGATGATATTCGTATAATTGTAATTTCATATGACCTCTTAAATATTCTATTCTCTTTTGTAATCACCTTGTGTTCAGGATTTGTTCATTGAGCCTTTAGGAGAATGGTGGTTAGGAAGTACAAGAATGGTTGGTGTCCTACTTTGATGCATACTGAGATATTGTTATAACGATCATATCTCTGGTGTTTCGGTTATGTGATTATATCAAAAATAGTCACATAACTGAAACACTTGAGTTCGTGCATTTGAATTTATTATGAACAATTAATTTTAGTTTGTGGATATGCTGCTATATTTAGACCAGTATTATGGAGTTTGATGCAACAAAAGGCATGTTTTATTCATTTGGTAAGGAAACCATAAGAACAATTTGGTCTCTGGACTCAGCTGATACAGAAGAAAAAATCTGAAAAATATACAAGAAATTGATACATCCATCTCTCTCTATAGATTCCAGTTCTAAGTTTGCTTCTGTAATGAAGGGAAACCTTTGGCTGAATTGTTGCAACACGGTTTCGTTTGAATCAATCATTATTGCAGGTCATCTAGCTCTGATCGGACGACATGCACCATTCCCTGTTACTCACCAAGCTGCTGAGAGGTGGTTGCACCACATGCAACAAGCACTCGATAGCACCACGAGCATCGATCCTAATTCAAAAGTCAAAATGATGAATTTTTTCAGGCACATATCAACCCACACTGTGTCTTCCTTGGTTGATGATATGAATACTATTATTATTTTTATTATTTAGGCTAGCTTTCAGGCACACTGCTTACTTTCTCATGGGTGGGAATGAGATGACAAGGCAAAGGCAACAAGTTCTCAATGTAAGCATGCAACAAATGGACCATCAACATCTATTTGAGATTCAACTTGCTCGTCAATTGACACAGTTACTTGATATCATAATTCCCTTTTGTGTTTGGCATGGAGCGCACAGTCTATGTTAACTGCGATGACATAATTCCCTTTTGTGAATTGAAGCCAATCACAGACACTTGCATAGTTGTGTATATGTGGTAAGCTTTCGATCGAATTGGACTTTATTTGTGTTTCATTAATTTAGATTTTATCATTTTTTGAGGATATTTTCCAATTGTAGGTATCTATATAGAAAGATGCAGGAAAAGATGTTGCTGCAGGATTTCAGATTGGTGGATCCAGTGCCTATGGAGTATGTACCATCAAGAAATCAGAATAGAGATTTCATCCAAGAACAGTTGAATAAAAGGGCTTGTTACTTAAGCAGTAGGCTAATTTGGGGATTCCTCGTAAGGTTTTCTTCGTTTTTTACTCTTGATTGTGCTTTTTTGCTTCTCACATCTCATTTTCCTAGCTCATTCGTAGTTGGATGTTTATCGCATTCTCGAGTCGTTTCCTCTTGCCGGTTTTAGGGTTCAACCATTTTTTTCTGTGATTCTTAGAACAAAGGATTGTTGGTCCGGGAATTTATAAGACGACTGACATATTCATTGTACTTGCTCTTTTCTTGTAAATTAAAGAAGGGATTTTGGAACAGTTCTCAGTTTGCTAGGGCACACTTGGGAAAGTGAAAATATTGAGTTTTTTTCCCTTGTTCAATTGATTTTTATTCACACATTTAGACCTGTATTTTATTTTATTTTTGGTTGTTTTTTTTCATGGTGTTCCAAGGGGTTCAGTTTCCGTGGATAATGGCGTCTCTTGAAGACTCCGATGATGAGGAGGTTGCGCCGCAGTCCGTTGCAAATTACTTTTTTGTAGATGACGATGAGTCACCTATTTCGTTCTCAGTTTTACCTCTCCATTTTGATGACGGGCTGAAGCAGGAAGTTGCGGACAATGCTGTTTTCTTGCACGGAACAACTGACGGTGGCCTTCAGAAAGTCTACAAACAAGTTATTGGCTGGAAGCTAGTATTTGAAGATGTGGAACCCAAGATTATGGTCCTTTCCAAAGACAAAAAGTGGATAAGTCTTGTGAAACCTAGAAACAGTTACTATGAGGGCACCATTAGGACAATAATGATCACTGTGCATTTGCTTCATTTTCTGAGGAAAAACCCACAAGCTACGGAAAGGAGCCTTTGGGAACATTTACGCACTGTTTTCAGGTAGTTTTTTTTTTTTTCCAAATTCAATTAAATGTTGTTAACCATGTTGTTTTTTCTCATTTTTCCTGAGATTTTTGTATTATGCAGCACGTTTGAGGTTAGGCCTTCTCACAATGATGTTAGGGAACATGTTTTTCTAATGAAACTATTTAATGAGCGGGATGAAACTTTAGCAAATTCACAGGTACAAATTATATATTAGTCTTTTATCTATGTATTGATTTTGTAATGAGAGCATCCACTGTCTCTGATGATAGCACCTTTTTATGGTAGAAGATAATGACTAATATAGGTGGATGGCAAGGATTGGGTAATCATAGATCCATTGACAGAGCATATTCAATGTCAGCTAATAAATTCTATAGTCAAAAATGTTGAATTGAGTAGAATGAAAGGTGTAAAAGGTTGAGAGAGACAAAATAAACTTTAGTAAAGGTAATAAAAAATGACGTATATGATCTGGATATTATCAGTGATATAACAAATCTTAATTGACAGAAAGAATTCACATATTTAACCCTAAATTAGGGCAAACATATATTCATATCAGTGATAATCCTATGTCTGATTTGTTATATGATGCTCTTGGTCCTTCCATGATTTTTGAATTCAATCATTATCATGCCTAGTAATTTGTTGTTTGATGCTGTCGGTTCTTATCAATCTCTACACTTTAATTAGAAGGAGCAAATTATTTATGTTATATTCTAAGCAGCATATACTAAGTGTCATATATGAAAGTTTTAGATTTTACAATGATTTTTTTGTGCTAAATTGCATATGTATATGTGTATCGGTGTGTATGCGCATGCGCGCAATTATCCTTCAATGAATTAAGCATTATGAACAATAGTCTTCCACAGCAGCCTTTAAAAACTTAGTATTCTATTTTATTTGATACATGTACACATTTGTTTTAGTTATTTGACATATGGTGGATTATTGGTTCCTGATCATGAATTAACTTTGTATAAAGTATTGTCCTTTCTCTTTGTTGCAAGTATCAATTAGAAAGGGACTTTGTTTGGTTTAGATATTTTGCATTCCAAATTTAGTTTGTTGGTAGTTCTCATTGCAAAACCAGACTGAAAAGCTTTCAAAATGCTTGATTTGAAGTGTTAGAAGGATAGAGATTAGAAAAACTAGACTGGCCTCGTTAGAGGTAGAGGAGATATTTGGAAAAAAAATAAATCAATCAAAATTGCATCTTTACCATTTCCGCTCTCATTGCATTACAAGTGCAATAGGAAACCAGGTTAATCTTTTAGCATGCCCACTATCTTATAAAAAAATTTAAAAATGCAATAGGAAACCAGGTTATGATTAACTTCATTGCAATAATTTCTGGTTTGGATTATATTAAGTTCCCAGGAATGATAGATCTATCACTATATGATGTGGTTGAGATAATTGATGAATGTTTATCTTTTTAAGCATTCCAATTAGTCATCTTGTTACCTGGTGCTCTTATTATATTTTCAACTATGATTTTTGGTCTTGGTTTACTAATATATTATTTGTGTTTTTACAGTTTACAAATCTCAAGTACTCCATAGTTGAAATTGATGAAGTGCGGTTCGAGTGGGCTGAATGCATGCTAGATTACATTTAAGTAGGAAAGGTATTTGATTTTTGAAAACTTTGTATGATGCATGCATTTACATGGAATGTAAATTGCGTATATTGTCTCATGTCAATTTCTTTCTGATGGTGATATTCTAGGACTTCTGTAGCATGTATAATTCTTCTGTTTTTGTTCTTTGCTGTAGTTAAGTAGAGCAAATGATACTTTTGTTTGACAGATTAGAACAATGGATGTTTTAACTCAGAAAATTAGGCATTTGAAGGTGAAAAGCGGTGAGATTAGGGAAATGAAAGACGCAAGAAGAATAGAGCAGTATAGCAAGTTGAACAGATTCTGATTCTCATAATTTAATGTAGCCTCAGCTTGATTTTTGACTCATGATGTTCTACCTTGATGTGTTGTTAAAAGAATGTTCTACCTTGATTCTGATATCTATTAGCTTTTGATGTAAAAAGAATATTTGTGTATTTTATGGATACTATTGTAAGAAGAATATTTATGTAATTTGTGAATATTTGTGTATTTTATGGATATTGTTGAATGAAGAATATTTGTGTAATTTGTGAATATTTGTGTATTTTTTTGGTTACGGTCGATTTTTCACTGTTTCGGAAATCAAATTTGTGCTGTTAAAAAATACTGATATTACATCGGTTTTCCACCGCTGCAAAACCGGTGTCATTAACTAATATTACATCGATCATATACCGCTGCCAAAACTGGTGTTATTAACATATAATATTACATCGGTTTTACATCGTTGATGAAACAGTGTCGTTAAGTGATACTACATCGGTTAATAACCGATTCGAACACCGGTGCCGTTAAGTGATACTAAATCGGTTTTAACCCGATGTCTAAAATGACAGACCTTTTACATCGCCTTCATAGACATCGGTCGAAAATGTAATAGACACCGGTGGAAAACCGATGTCTATGAGGGTTTTTGTTGTAGTGATTGAAATATTCCCTAGTCGATGAATTGATGAGTTTGGACATCATCGATTTTGATAGACTAGCATGGGTTATACTGCTTGGTCCGTCCAAGCAGCTGTTTTCTCACAGGATGGAGACATTGGGATGCTGAGAGTTAAACGTGGGTGCTAGTTATGGTAACTAGTTCATTGGAGTGACCTACTGTAAGAGTTCATATGATTCTCTACATATATAGATATGTCAATGAAGCTCTTATTGCAGCTCGAGTACAAGTTTTCTTAGACTTGAGGTATACAAGTCACTATGGTCATGGAGGCTTATACTTTGACATCTTAAGTAAGAATCTCATTGAGGTGTGTACCCGGGATGATTAGGTAGAGGTCGAAGTGCCCGAAGGTGTTTGGATAGTCCATCGAGGATTCATCACTTATTGCGAGGAGACGTATACCCTATGATCACTTGTTAGGATTATTACTCAAAGCCTTTGGCCAAAACATCACATGTTAAGAGTACGAGACTCTTAGACACATGTCAGAGTAATTTGAATCTGCAGAATGAGAAAGTATTACTTGAGCTAGGTGTGACGTAGTCAGCCTAGTGGGGACTGATATATAGACCATGTCCTGAACCAAGTAGGTATAAGATGAGTGAAAAGAACATGACATGACTTATTGTAGCTGCTGAAAGGTTTGGAAGTGGTTCCGAGGTCAACCTATGATTTTCTGGTTAATTGGAGATCATGATGTACTACTAGGTGCCACTCATGATCGTTCCATAATTAATGGCTAATTATGGACGACCAACATAATTGGGAACCTATAAGGTCACACGCACTACGAGTTTATCTAAGAGACATAAAATAAGTTTGAGACTTGAATTTTCAGATCGAGAGAGATTAAGTCTGGTTGGACCAAATGAAGGGTAAATATGGAATTAGAATGGTGTAACGGAAGTGTAAAGGAGTCACATCTTTTGAAGACGAGTTGGACACTCTTTAGTTTAATTAATGAACTGAATTGATTTGATTCTTTAATTAAAAGAGGTTTGGTTATTGAACCATGAGATTTAATTTTGAACTAAACTTAATACTATTAGTATAGATTGTGGGTTAAAGAATATGGATTTGGATTTGATCCAAACTCAATAAGATATATATATATATATTAAGAGAAAATTATCCGACATCGGTTGAAGTCACAGGCGCTGCCCAAACCAAAAGAGGCGCTGCCTCTTTGCTTATTGTCGCCACATTCCGATGAGCAGCACCTGTTGTTGCTGTTTCGGGGGCTTCCGTCGCCGTTGGTAAGCATATCTGATCGACAGATGTCCGACACTCGCTGGTTAGCCGCCTTCCAGTGCAAACAACAACAAACTACTGTTGTTCGTGTGCACCACCACCGTTGTGTCGTCGGTCAGCATCGACGCTAGACATATGTTTCCTCCCGATAGTCACCTGTTGACCCCGGACACTCTTGTCGTCGACTACAGCCACTGGCAGTGACTTTGTCACTGCTGGACAACAACTTTGTGATAGTTGCTTGCCGATTGATTTGTATTGTCGGGTTGCTTCAGCCCCGAATACAAATCATACCGGGATCCCTCTCTCGGATCAAACCGTCTCTCACCTTTAGCTAGTACTGAAGTGGAGACATGACTTGGACTTAATGAAGTCGTCTCGAAGATAACTCGGCGTGGATATAAGTAGAGGCAAGACTTCCAAGTGTTGCTTGGTTGATCTCCTTCCCACTCCGGATCATCCAATGGAATCTTCTACGCATCATTCGGTAGGTATACCTAGTGTAAATTTACTTTTCGTAAAATTTTTATTATGTAATTATGTCTGGTATGTTGTATTCTTGTATGCGTGTAGTGCGTGTGATATAATAATTAGGAATCATTATTATTTTTATTTTCTAATACGCATGTTTACGAAACGTGTTTTAGCACGCACCCGCATCGGGCTACCCAACACACTAATTGCATTGATTCACGAAAATCAACTTCTGGATATATTTTTATGTTAGTTGGTGGAGCTATGTCTTGGAGAAGTGCAAGTAGATGTTGACTGTTACTTCCACTATGGAGGCTGAGTTCATATCTTATTTTGAGGCGACCTTGCATGGCGTTTGGATGAAGAGTTTCGTTTCAGAGCTTAGATGTAGTGTCCGAAAATCCAATTGCTCAATTAAGAAGGTTATTTGAATATTTTAAATTTAATTATGAATTTATTAATCAATTATATTAAGAAAATAGTAGGATATATATATATATATAAAAAATTATTAGAGACTTATAAAATTTTATATCTAATCAATATAGAAGTTAAGTATTAAATTTATGTTGTGTACATAAAATTAAATAAAGGATTAATACATAACGTGTATAACATGTAACATATATAAGACTTAGCATTTATAAAATCTATCTAGTATGAAAATTTACATGATTTAATGGATAAGATTTAGAACAAGTCCTAATACCCCCACCTTATATAAAACCCTCACATAAAACTCCACCTTATTATTTTGATTTCTGCCGGCCCTAAGCCCCTCACCCTCACCAAGTTCCACCAGTTCTATAGCTCCAAGGGAAGACAAGAAGAGGGGGTAATAGCTAAAGATTCAAAGGCATGTTCCCTACCTTGTTAATGATTTAGTTGGTTTCTATAGTTTGTGAAATTTTGAATTCTATGTTTAATGTTCTTGGCTATTTTTTTTAGAATGATTCCCTAGTTTATGTTCCTTTCCTATGCTTCAACTGGTTTGTATGAATAGAGGGTTTCGGATTTCTTGAAGGGGGTGGGTTCCTCACTAAATGTTAAAGGTTATCCATCATATTTCTATTTTACAAGTTTGTGCATGTTATTTGTCTTCTAGATGCTCTAAATCTTACCTACAATATGAAAAATTAAGGTACTATATGGAGAACATTTATATGAATTAAAACTGAATTTAATGGCATTTAATCACGGGTGAAAATGTTAAGGTTCTTTATACTTCATTAAATCGGATCATTGTTTGTAGTTTTTACATTTTATGTAGTTTTTTTATTCTTTTGATGTATACAATGATCCTTAAAATTAGAAAACTCATGGTTACTATATGGAGAACATTTAGGTGAATTAAATATGGATTTAATGTCATTTAATCACGGGTGAAAATGTTAAGATTCTTTATACTTCATTAAATCAGATCATTGTTTGCAGTTTTAACATTTTATGTAGTTTTTTCATTCTTTTGATGCATACAATGACCCTTAAAATTAGAGAACTCATGGTTACTATATGGGGAGCATTTTGGTGAATTAAATCTGAATTTAATCACTGGTGAAAATGTTAGGATTCTTCATATTTCATTAAATTGGATCATTGGTTGTAGTCATGACATTTCATGTAGTTTCTTCACTTTTTTGATGCATACAATTGTTAGTGCAGCGGGGCCGACAAGAGGGGGTGAATTGCCTGAAAAAAGAAATAAACACCTTTCCCGTTCTTTCAACTCTAATTAAAAGTAACTATAATAATAAATAAAAATAACAACTTAAAGACGAGACACTAGATTTACTTGGTTACAACCTAGGAGATTGTTAATCCAAGACCAATAAAATCACAAAAAGAAAATCTCCTTTATTGAAAGTGGAGAAGCCTCTTACACTTGTTTGAAAAGTTCAGATAGTTGCTAGAAAATGATTACCAGAGTTGTTGTCTATTTCCTAGGTCTATGGGTCATTTTATAACTCTTAGAAAACCTTATCTGTGGCTTGAAGGCGCCTTCCATAGGGCTGGAAGGCGCCTCTAGTGAGGCGCCAAAGGATAAAGTTTTATCCTTGGGCAATGGTTAAAATCAGCCTGGTCAAAGGTGCCTTCCATAGGGCCGGAAGGCGCCTTCGTACTGTTCATCGAAGGCGCCTTCCAGCCATGGAAGATGCCTTCCACAGTGAGGCACGGAGGCGCCTTCAATTCCCTTTGAAGGCGCCTCCAGCAACATCTTCAGCCTTCTTTTGCTCTCCTACTGCTCCGATCGCCTGGGTGATATCGACCAACCAAAATAGGGCTCACCCGAACCCAATTTCCGACCTTCTCCACGAGCATTCTTCTGCTCCAGCTTCTCGTCCCTCGGAATGTTGTGCACATCATTCTTGTCCACCGGTGTACTCTTCCACAGCACCTCGTCCCTCGGATGCATCGAGCCCATCGACTCCCTTCCCGTGCCATCCTTCTCGCTACCAGCGTCTTCCGCTCAACTTTTCGTGTTCCTAAGTTCCTGCACACTTAGACACAAGGATCAAACACAACAGGATCTAACTTAACCTGGTTGATCACATCAAAACTACCACGGGATTCCAACAATCTCTCTTTTTTTGATGTACATCAACCCATGTTCAAGTTAGTGTAAAAACAAACCAAATTTCAAGTTGTAATTAAATTGCACGAATAATATTATAAAAAAAATCTCCCCCTAAACTTGTTCCTATTCCTCCCCCTTTGATCACATAAAAAAAATTAAAAAATAACATAAAAAGTTAGAAAAGTTGAAATAAATTTTAGGGGATTTAAAATTTTTTTCAATAAAGTAATACTTTGTATTTAACAAGAAAGAGTTAGAAAACATTTTGTCAATTCTAAACACTCGACTAATCCTTTTAAAAAACTTGTTAAATGATTTTAACAGTAAATCATTTAACAGTTAGTCAATTAAACATTAAATTTAATAATTGGTTTCCAAGCTGTGGCGAGGCATTAGACCTTCTTGGATATTGGAACAACAACCACTTTCTTAGACAAAGCCTTTTAAAGAAATTAATATTTAATTTCCTTTATGATATTTTGACCCTGTTTTAAAATTTTTAGTCTAAGCATGACTTTGGAACCCAATATAGGTTCCTATCTACTGAATTAATCAGAAATTTTGGGCGTACATAACTTTTAGGGATTCTTCTAATTTGTCCCTTGTGTTTTCTAATGAACTAATTGATTTTTCCATAATTTTTAAATCTTGGTTTTTGATAGGAATTAGAGCATGAATGGTTAGTTTTCATCTTTTCAATTTGTACTTGCAATTTATCATTTTCTAATTTTAAATTGTTATACATTTCTAGAGGACATGAATTAGCTAATTGTCTTTTCAAATCAGTGTTCTCTTTTTCTAACTTTACTAAATCCTTAGAAAGAACTTTAATGAACTAAAAAGATTGTTCGGGTGAAAGAGTGTGTACCTCACTTATCTTAAGTTCTGATGCTCTCCCTTCATTGCAGCTTTCCTCTAATGATCTTCCCCCTTCATCGATGCTCATTTCTGAGCTGCTTTCTTCTTCTTCTTGGTGGTTGACCATTAGGGCTAGTCTGAAGAAGGCCTCGACCTCAGACTTAGAGGGGGATGATTCATCCCATGTGACCTTCAAGTTCTTGTGCCTAACCTTGGTCCAAATATACCCAATAGTTTACAAATTATACATACATCGTGTAAATATATACCTAAATTGGAGTCAATTGTGCCTAAATTTTTTTTTTATAATGAATTTTAAATGAGCTTATTAAGTATGACAAAATCTCCATATGTAAATGAGATGGTCATATTTAGCTCCCACACACAAGAAAGAAACAAGAAACAAGTTTATGTAGAAAACAGTTACGGGTACATTCATCCAATTATTTTTATAAGAGATATATTCATCCAACTTAAACAAGTCTATTTTAACATATTTACTAACTCTTCATACATGTCAGTGATCTTAGATGCATTTTTGCAGTACTCATCAACTAACTCTAGCTGAATATTGATTAACTTTGATAGTTCTTCAATTTGCTTCTTTTTTTTACTAGAACTTGAAGAGGTAGTTGAAGTTGATGCTAAAGCTGAGCTCGAACCTTTTTTGGAATTAGGGGTGAAGGAAGCACATTGTCTCTCCATGTATGAATTAAAAGCTGTCAATACTTCCTCTTTACTTAGATACGATTTGTACAACACGCCACTATATTTGTTAACTTGAGCATGACTTTCCTCCCAACTGTTATAAACACCAGGGTTCCTTCCAACAAAAATAACATATGTTTTTCTCTATATTTACAATAAATAAACATTTTAACCATAAATGTCTTCTAAAATAGTCTATTGAAATAAAAGCTTATGGTTCACCATTTTAGCACTCAAATCTCTCTTGTCGTCATGACCTATCTTGCTTTCGCCACCTCCATTGGCATCGTCGCCGATTTTAGGATACACATCAAAGTTTGCAAGAGGGAGTTGGGAGGGAGAGGATCAATTTTAAGGAGTTGGGTGGGAGATGAGAGATGATTAGGATTTGGTAGAGTTTTACTGTCTCTACGTTAACTTTTAAGATTTTTTACCCACGCAGGATCACGTGCACAACATCTGCTAAGTATTTTTTTTAACAGTGTGGTAGAGACATATTTCAGATGAGGGGACTTTGTACCTAGATAGTCAAATCTTGTATAATTATACTCAATTAAACTACATTTATACGTAATTAAACTATATTTATACTTTATTTAGGATAATTTGTACCTAATTAACTATACCTAATTTGTACATATTGATGATTGATTAACCTATTGTAGATAATACTCAATTGGATAGAAAATGTACTTGATTTAATTTAAATTGTGCTGAATTAAGGTGGAATTATACCTCCTTTTAGACTTTTTATACCTAATTAAATTGCATTTATATGATCAATGACATATAAATTTAGACATTTAATTATACTAAATTAACATACAATTATACTTAATTTTGAAAAATTTGTACCTAATAAAGTGGAGCAATAGTGTCATTAATCCTAATCCACATTTTATGATCAAGTATGTACACAAGATGATATGACCAAAATAACTCACAAATATTAGCCTCTCTAGAATTTGGATATGGGTGTATATCACATCATGTGAATATCACCTACATTTTCCTCTTCTACTTATGAAGTATTGACTCTCATATTAGTTTGCCCATATTTATGTTAATATGACTTTTGTCCTACCGATAGAGATAATCATCCCTAGTGATGCTATTGACCACACTAAATGCGAAGTAGTATGTTCCACAACATCCTAATTAATGTCTATATTGGGTCCAATTATAACTGATATTTTACAAATTGTACAATAATTATGTACATAGATACTTTATTCTAGTTAAATTATACCTAATAAAGTGGATTATGTAACTTATACTACATTTATATGTGAATTTAGATATTTTGTGAATTTATATATACCTTATACTAATAAAGTGGATTTATACATGAATTTCTACAAGGAATAATTTGAATCCATATTATATGATCAAGTATGTACACAAGATGATATAGTCAAAACAACTCACAAACATTAACCTCTTCTAAAATTTGATTATGGGTGTATATCACATCATGTGAATATCATATACATTTTCCTCTTCTACTTATAAAGTATTGACTCTCATATTAGCGCGTCCATATTTATGTTAATATTTTAGTTAAATTGTACATAATAAAGTGGATTATGCACCTTATGCTACATTTATACATGAATTTAGTTATTTTGTGGATTTACACGTACCTTATACTAATAAAGTGGATTTATACATGAATTTCTACCAGAAATAAGTAATATATAGTACTCATGTTGATAGAAATTGACTCTAAAAAGTTTTGATAGTCCTATTGTAGATGGTGCTCATTGTGATAGAATTATACTAGATTTAGCAAATATTGTACTAGATTTAGAGGCAAGTATACCTAATTTTGGACTTTTTGTACCTATATATTGTCACACGACTAACAAATTTTGATAGTCCTATTATAGATAGTGCTCATTTTGATAAGAATTATACTATATTTAGTAAACATTGTGCTGGATTTAGAGGGAAGTATACTTAATTTTAGACTTTTATACCTATATTTTATCACATAGCTCTAACAAGTTTTGATAGTCCTATTATAGATAGGGCTCATTTTGATAGGAACTATACTAGATTTAGTAAACATTGTGCTAGATTTAGAGGGAAGTATACTTGATTTTGGACTTTTCGTACCTATATTTTGTCACACGGTTCTAACAACTTTTGATTGCCCTATTATAGATAGTGTTCATTTTGATAGGAATTATACTAGATTTAGTTATAATTGTGCTAACTTTAGAAGAAAGTATACCTCATATTAGGCTTTTTGTACCGATATTTCATACCTAATTAATAGTGTCATCATTGACCATTATGTACCATTATGATCAATAATGTCTCTTAAAAATATTTTGAGTAATAGTACCTCAGGTTATTGATCGACTTATTGTAGATAGTGCTAAATTGACTACAAAATATACTAGATTTTAGTATAATTTATCCTAAATTTTAGAGGAGGTATACCTAATTTTTGACCTTTTGTATCTATATATTGTGTGCTCAAGTTGTCATCAATCAACATAATTTCTATAGAATAAAAACCATATGTCCATCATCATTACAGCATAAAATCAACAATACGAGAAAAATTAGTCATCACATTTATTTTTCCATAAACAATTAGAAGGACGAGAAAAATTAGCCAAATATTCTTTCCAACAATCTATTATCATCTGATAATATCGTTGATGCAACACGTGCCTGATAATTGTTCATCTTTACGTCATTAGCAAACCTCTAGAAATTATCAGTGTCACAGGATAGACACTCGACCTACATGTAGGCATTAATACCGCAATCAAGATTGGCAGCTTGATGATGACAATCTACTCTGATCACCTCCTGATTGCCTATGATGAAACTTGAAAAATGAGCAATGCAACCAGCCAAAAATCGTACCAACAAAATAGGGAATGCTTTAATACTCGATCTTATGACTTATTGGAGTAGAATATTGTCAAACTCACATGTACTCTGGCTATCCCAACTGAAAAGGAATCATGGTTTGAATTCCATAGTTTGAATTTTCCTTCAGATACTTCAAAAACCAATAGATACTAATTCCATGTGTCATTAATAGGGAAAATTATATATCTGCATCTTGTATATATATCTTTATTTAGATCCTATAGTCTTCCCCTGGTGGTCAATGTCAACCTGGCAAGAAAAGGTTTGTATTCCATATTCTGTAACTACCTATATTTGCCATATACCTCCAAATGCAGCAACAATTCTTACTAGATATTTAAAACAAGAGTACAAATATTATCTTAATTCATCTTAATCTAATAAGAAGTAGAATCAAATATTAATTATGCTACGAACCTGCATAGTAGTGTCCATATAATATATCTCAAATCCATAAGTCGGACTCTATTTTTTCATAATCCTCATGTAAACGTTTATGATTTGACTATAAATAGGCTTACCAAATAAAAAAGGACAGAATAAAGGTACAGTCAAACTTAGGAAATCATCTTGCCAAATGATAATACTAGACAGAGAGAAAAATGATTTCCATTACAAATATTGAGAAAGAAGAATATTGAGAAAGAAGTGTTAAGACAAAATTTAATATATTCAAATTAAACTTACTCTAATTCATCCCTAGGCAGAAATTATATCAACATCTTTCTCTTTTCTTCTGATCCTTCTTCATGGCCACAGAAATCACCTCTCCATTTATATGCATCCATTTTATTCTTGGCAAGACTCTTGCCATCCTTCTCAACGTCGCCAATAGATTTTATCTATGTGGCAACATGTTTAGTAATATAAGTTAAAATCCATACATGTTTAGCAACAATATATAATAACACACCAAAACTATTAAACTTTAAAATAACCATTCTAGGTTATGCTCCATTTACCTATTTTATTCCCTTCCTCCTGCGTTTTGGTGCTGAGTTAGGAGGAGTCACAAACATTGACGCCTTTCTTTTCACCACACGATCAACCCTATTCCTTACAGTATCCGCAATAGAAGATTGAAAAAGACTAATCTTCTATGTTTTTGAAGTAGCAACGTCACTACCTAAAACATGTTCTTCACTTGAACCACTATTCTTTTCTACTTCCAATCCATCACCATAAGATCCTACCAATCCAGTGTCTTCTTTATTCAATTGAGATATAACATATTTTACCATCAAATCAACATTGTCATCCAAGTTAGGAGTTAGATCTTCATTCACTTCCACATTCAACTCAAATAACTCCACAAGTTCAGTCTCACAACTGACTTTGACTTCAACATTCTTATTCTCTTCAAAATTAAATTTTTTTTTCTCACCACCTATTTTTTCACTAACTGATTCTGCCTTCACATCATCATTACTCTTTTCTTCATTGCTTGGTTCAGTTATCATCTTTTTATTAACTAATCTATAACATCTCATGCAATGCTTTTATAATTAAAATAAGAGTAATGTAGCCCAAAAATGTCTTATCATCATTATTTAATATAAATAATTTCATTATTTCTATATTTACTAAAGAACTTCCTTGTTTGCTGCTTAACAGAATCTCCTCATCTTGAAATGGTACTACATCCAACACTTTTTCATAATTATAAACAAAGCATCACTTTTGTAATCATATTTAGAAAAAATATACTAAAAGCATAGCAACTTACCCTGCTGAAATCAATGCCGGTAAATATTATCTTGGCAGCATCATGTAAGATGGAAATCTTACTCCTTCCCAACGAAACAACCGAAAAAAACACCATAAAGACCATGCATGTCCAAATGAAGATATTCTTTCATATAACCAAACCTGAATACATAAAGATATTATTAAAATAATATGAAATATAACACAATCACACTTTAAAAGTTAAAAATTCACCATTAGGCCAACAGTATAACTATCTAAATAATGTTTGCTTTCTTCTAGCCTATTGTCATTATTGGCAGTATGTAAAATAAGTTGGTAACATAAAAATCTGTATGTTTCATCTCCCCATGAGTAATCAAAGAATCTCGTCAGGTTATCAATGTAGCACATAATAAATCGAGGAGTGGAATAGTTACCAACAGGAAAAATAACACAGTTAAATAGAAGACAAATAAATAGCCCAACAAAATCATTGACTTCAGAATCCTTCTCTGATCCAGCTAATACAAGTATTTTATCATGAATTGTAGTCCTATTTACGTTGCCAACTTTTCCTCCAAATAATTGAGCCACAAATTTGGACTCCATGTTGGCATCCAAATCAATAGGTTGCCCCACATGGGCCAAACCAAGGATGATGCAAAACTCGGTTATTGTGAATTGAACTACAATGTTGTCACCAAACAAGAAAGAACACAAAGACTACTAGAATCTGTTTAATACTAAATCTATTCTGGTACTACTAATTGACATCTTAAGAATCTCAAGCTATGGAGCAAGTGGAGTGCGTTTGATCCTCTCTTTTTGCTTATTACCCAAATTGGGTAACACTCCATCCAACATAGCTTTGAAATATGTTGGCGAACAACATGAACATGATTGTTTGCTATTTCTACTCTTGCTCTTCTCCACATATCCCTTAACCTCATTTATTTTAATAGCTTTGGTTTTCTTTTCCATTTCTGCATAAAAATAAATTACTTAACAATTCATACCATAAACTATAATCCATGGAAAATATGAGCATCAAAGTGCTTAAATTAAGTATATTATTCAGTTTATTGATAATCACTGCACAATAGCCACATATCTCATTCAATCATTCAATTGAAGAAGATAAAACACAAATACATTCATAAAATAGGTTGCAATTAGAATAATCCAGAACTCATTTTTATTCAAATACTCAAACAACAAGAACAATTTATAATTCATACCATAAATTACAAGTCACGAAAATATGGGCATCAAAGCGCTTAAATTTACTATATTATTCAGTTTTTTGCTAATTATGTAAAATACCGAAAAAGGGAGAATAACCATAAGGGAATTTTTCGAAATTTTTAAAAAATTTCTGGGAAGTTTTGAGAGACCGTATGGTGTAGGTTACGAAGATAAATATTGGGCCCTGGGAAAGCCTGTTTAGACTACCCCATTTAAGCGAGGAAATATTTATTTTTTCTCTTTTTTTTATTTTTTTATTTTCTTTTCCCTTCGTTTCCGCTTCCTTACTCGCCGAACCCATCCCGAGCTCTTCTCTTCTTCCCCTAAGCCGCCGAAACTGTGGCGTGCCCTAACCATCCTTTACCACCCCAAACCGCACGCGACAGTTTCTTCCCTCCCGCGCGTATAAGTCATCGGCTAAGGAAAGCTCCGAGGCCTTACCGTCACCTTCCCCTCACCCTCCTCTGCCCATCGCCTCATCGTCGTAGAGATCCCAGACACCGCACGATTGCCGACCACCGTTGCTCTCGGTTCCCAATTGCGTCGATTAGCAAACACTGGGCATCATCACCAATGGATCTTTCCTCACACTACTGCCTCCACTCGGCCAATCCACCTCCGCCAGCATGCGAGCCCTCATTCTAACGGTGCCCTAGCACTTGATCTGCCGTCGCCGACCCCCGATCCAATGTCAGCTGAGGGTTTCTACTCTCCTCCTCTATCCACATCTCGTTTCTTTCAAGCCACCTCACGCAGGGGAGTCGTCGGCCAAGGATGGGGAGTCATCGACCTGTAGTCGCTGTCTCTGTACGCCGTGGCCCCGACCTCAGACCCCTTCGGCTAACCCTCTACCACTCGCATCACACCCTCTGCTCAGAAGTGAAGTTCTTGGCCAGAATCCTAATACTGACTAAGCAACATAGTTTCCGTCAGGATCGGTACAGATGTGAGCGATCTGAACACAAAACAAAGATCAATTGAAGGTAAGATCCTTTATTTAAGAGTGGTGGATTTAGGTTTGGGACTAATGCAGATACAAATGTGTTGATGGTTATGTAGGGTATTTGATTTAGAGGGCAGCACCATTTACCTCACTTCGGCCAGGTTTACTGGCAGCAAGTTGTCTCCGACTGTGGATCACCGGCCGAGGTTTCAGAGTTGGGTAAGTTATGCTCAGTATTAGGTTTAAGTATGGATGGGATACATTCTATATTGGAATTGAGTTGGTTATTTGAATTATGGTATAGTGTATCCAATATGGAATTTCTTAATTTGATTAGGATTTAGTTTAGTTAATGGATGCATGATAGAATTATCTAAACTAAACATTGTGATGCAGGACTTTGATTCAAGACGGTGTCTCGACAAGGGATCTATTTCCGATACGATCCTCTTATTGGAGGCAGGTACCTTGACTTATCCATTTTGATATGTCATTTGATATACATAGTAGTTTTTAACAAGTAGTAATGATTATATTTCATATCTGCATCAGTTTGTCACTATCGGATACATGTTACATGCTTGTTTTTACTTATCTATTTTGCATTACATGTTAGTACCCACCTGATTATATATGCTTATAGGGGTAGTGACATAACCATGCCTTATTATGTTCAGGACCTAGGTTTTTATATCATATCTGCCCTGAGTACCTAGACCATTGATTGGATCTATTTATCCTATGGTACACATTATGTATAGATGGACAAGATCAGGATATTTCCATGCTTAGTGTCATGCACCATCTCGCATGATTGCATGCTGTGCGATAGTCGGCTCCATTATTGTTGAGCACATCGCCAGTTTCATAGATTTGCACATACCACCACTCATGGATTAGTGGCATGTTAGGTAGGGTGTGTGGCAGTTCTGCTGTCAGGCTCCGCTGGTCTGGTAACTCAGCGTGGTAGCCGGCAGATAGTTTTGCTCTGTTAGGCTCCGCTGGTCTGGTGACGCAGCGTGGTAGCCGACAGATAGTTTTGCTTTGTTTGGCTCCGTTGATTCGCTTATGGGTAGTGTGATGCAACGTGGTAGCCGATAGGGATCCCTCCTCTAGACTGGCTCAGGGAGATGAGAGCATTGAGCTCCCCCACTTATGATTTGGGGTAAGGAGGATAGGTGTACTCCGACAGCATCCCATCCACTTTGTCACTCAGAAGCAGTGATAGCAGAGTGCACGGTTGTCACATCCCTACCCATTCGATCTCACCATCGTGTGTGAGATGACTAACTGGTAGTAGGGGTGACCAGGACATGTCATTGGCATTATACGCATTGATGCATTTATTGTTTGTGTTTGTTGCACTTATTTGCTGTATATTTGGTGGATGCATATGTTTGACATGCATACAGGATTTATGATACTCTTGGTCTGATGACCTTGTTATCTCTATACCAGGTCCCGGTTAGTACAGTTTCTCTCCTATTTATTTCAGTTTGCATTTATCATTCATATATCAGGAGATTGTATGCATAATTATTGCTATTAGTTATTTCTTAGTATGCATGTCAGTAGTTACCCGCTGAGGAGTTGACTCACCCCGTTGATATTACTATTTCAGGTTTAGGTTGTCCGGAGAGTTCCAATCGCTAGTGCTCCTACAGATTGCGAGGATATTTATTTGGTCATTTGGTTTTTCTTATGATGCTATATAGACTACGTTTTAGACTTGTACTAGTTTTGTTCTATGGATTACTATATGGTCTTTTATTTGTCGATGAGTTTTCTTTTTATATTTATTTGGATATGTTCTGCTACATGCCTGCCTGGATGGCAGAAGAGGTGAGTTGATTTTATTTGCGTCGTTGTGATTTGTGTTTTATGGATGTAGTTGAGTAGGATATAAGTTTTGAGCTTTATGGGTGTAGTTGAGTAGGATTTTTGAGATGGTTTCTTTATCATTGTTTTAGTGGATTGTGATACTAATCTGCATGGTATGTTATTATATTTTATTGTTATTGTTCCAGTCATGTTGGTCGAGGTATATGTGGCCCTGAGGGCATTGTAGGGAGTTTCATATTATCACCCGTACAGGGGAGATGCTGCCAAAATTTCTTCCGGCAGGGACTACTTGGGGCGTGACAATTTATTTAGTATTAGAGCCATATTTTTGGTATTAGAGCCTGGTTTGCAAGTCAAACTGGGTACTTTTGGATTTGTACAGATTTCCATTATGATTATGTTTCAAAATTCCATTTTGGATTTGTATGGATTTTCGTCGATTTTTTCATTCCGGAGTTTCGAGGTTATATATAGGGGATGGACAGCGACGGAATATCTCCTAACGACAAATAGGTAAAAAGGTAATTTTATAATTTTGTTACTTGTAGTAATATATGAGTTATAACTTAACAGATATGAGGAGATCTACACGTGCAACTGTGTTGAGACGTGGTGATGGACGGCCACGTAAGAGGACTTTGGAATCTCTGGAGTTGCCAGAGATGCCTACTGGGGTTGAGCCTGTCGGTCAGGGACAGACTCAGGATACTGTGGGCGCGTCGGGCTCTCAGACCCCGATGGCTCCTTTAGAGGTACCTACCTCGGCTGCACCCGCTGTACCCAATCCTACCGTATTTACGGTCGAGCCTACGGTGTACCAGGCACCACCGCCACCTGGACCTATCATGTACCGGCACCAGCGGCACTCGTGGCCCCAGTGCCTACAGTGTACCCAGCACCCACACCAGCGGTACCGCTTGCTCCATTTCCGATACCATCACCTACTGTACCTCCAGCCGCGGCCACCTATATCGACCATACAGTACCACCAGTGGTACATGCTCCAGCGTATGCAGCAGCACTGGGAGTACCTCTCCCGGTCTATCCAGTGGTACTACCTGTAGCACCAGCTCCAGGGATTCCGACAGCTCTCGCGTCGATCCCTACCCACCTCACAGATATTGTCGCGACACAAGGCCAGATCCCAATATTGGCAGATTCGATGAAGAGTCGATTCACACTCTTACGAGGAGAGATTGATCCGAGTGTGGCCCAGTCCTGGATAGAAACCATGGAGCGGACCTTCTTCTATATGGCTTCCTCCGAGTGGGAGAAAGTAGAGCTGGCTACTTTCCATTTACGGGATGAGGCCGACACCTGGTGGGTTTCGTAGCGTTCCATCATAGGCGAGTAGAACATCACCTGGGCCAGATTTAGAGAGGCTTTTGAGAGCCACTACTTCCCATGGGCATATCAGATGACTCGCTGTCAGGATTTTCTGAGTCTGCGACAGAACAATCACTCGATTACATAGTACAATACCGAGTTTAATCAGTTGGCCAGATTTTGTCCAAAACTAGTTGCTGAGGACAGTTCCCGTATCTAGCACCGCCTCAGTGGTTGGCTCCTGCTCAGATGCAACCGCTGCTGGCAGCGCTACCACCTCCACCTCCGCCAGAGACTGGATGGATACACGCGATTACCAGAGAGGATGTGAAGTGGGCCGACGGATCCATTTTCCATGGTATGATTTCCATTTATGCCTTATCTGCTGATATGCTGATAGATACTGCTAGCTCACATTCTTTTATATCCCGTACCTTTATGAGGGAGATTGGTAGATTACCCACTATTAGACCGCAGCGACTGACCGTCTCTCTACCATCCGGTGATGTTTTGGACGTCACCCAGGAGGTCAGAGGTTGCCTGTTAGACTTTGGCAACATGATACTTATGATACATCTTTTAGTACTGGAAATGGTAGACTTTGATATTATTCTTGTCATGGATTGTTTGTCAGCATATCATGCCACTGTTGATTGCCAAACGAGGGTGGTCACATTCCGGCCTCCGAACCAACCCTTGTGGGATTTCACTAGCATCAGAGACAACGACATATCGACTATTTTGGCGATTCAGGCTCAGAAGTTGCTGTCACATGGTTGTCAGGATTTTCTGTTATCTTTGATTCGTATTGAATACGACAGTATTTCTCAACTCTCTGACGTTCCAGTAGTCCGAGAGTATCCGGATGTATTTCCAGAGGAGCTACCAGGTTTGCCTCCCAGAAGGCAAGTGGAGTTTGCTATTGAGTTGATTCCGGGAACCACGCCAACATCGAAAGCTCCTTATCATATGACACCAAAAGAGTTGAACGAACTGAAGGTTCAACTCCAGGAGCTTTTGGACAGGGGATTTATACGCCCTAGTGCTTCTCCGTGGGGTTCTCCGGTATTATTTGTCAAGAAAAAGGATGGTACTCTGAGGTTGTGCATAGATTATAGACAGCTGAATGCAGTGACCGTCAGAAATAAGTACCCCTTATCTCAGATCAAAGATTTATTTGATCAGCTCAGAGGTACGTCAATGTATTCTAAGATTGATCTCTGGTCCAGATATCATCAGCTGAGAGTCAAAGAATCTAATATTTAGAAGACAATATTCCGTACCAGATATGACCATTACGAGTTTTTGGTAATGCCATTTGGGCTTACCAATGCTCCAACGGTATTTATGGATTTGATGAACCGTGTCTTCCTGAAGTATCTTGATCAGTTTGTTATCATTTTTATCGATGACATATTGGTCTACTTGTATTCCGAGGAGGAACATGCACAACATCTTCGCACAGTCTTGGAGACTCTTCGACGACATCAGCTATATGCGAAGTTCAGCATGTGTACCTTCTGGCTATCTTCAGTCAGTTTTCTGGGTCACGTCGTTTCTAGCCGAGGTATTTCAGTAGACCCTCAGAAGATAGAGGTTGTCACCAGTTGGGAGCAGCCAAAATCAGTACAGGAGATCCGTAATTTTCTGGGACTAGTTGGATATTGCAGACGGTTCGTCAAGGGTTTCTCTCGGATTGCTATGCCGCTGACATGCCTGACTAAGAAAGACGTGAAGTTCACTTAAACAGAAGATTATGAGACCAGCTTCCAGGAGCTGAAGCGGAGATTAGTGTCGTCTCTGGTTTTGTTTTTACCCTCCGGAGAAGACAGATTCGTTCTCTACTCACTTGGCTACCAGGATTCATAAACTCTAGTACTTAGCTTGGAGGTCTAGAGTTTGAATCCTGGGAAAGGCAAAAATCCACTGGCCAGGGGTGGGAAGACCTAGTGAGTAATGGCACGGTTGAGGGTCGTCGGTCGACGACATAAGGGGTCACCAGTTGCGCCTCCCAAGGGACTGCCAAAGGGCCGCCAAATGGGCCGCCAGTTGGGCCGCCCAAGAGGCCGAGGGGCCGGGTCGTTACAATAAAAAAAAGGCACCTTTTTTATAATGTAAAATACCAAAAAATGGCAAATAATGATAAGGAAATTTTTTAGAATTTTTAGAAATTTTCTAGAAATTTTTTGGAGACCGTATGACTTCGTTTACGGGGATAATATTGGGTCCCGGGAAGGCCTGTTTAAGGTACCCAATTTAAACGAGGAAAAGTTAAATTTCCTTTTCCTTTTTCTTTCCTTTTTCTATTTCTTTTTCTTTATTTTCTCTTCCCCTGCGTGCCCTAGCCTCCCACTCTGCTCGCGCCGTCTCCTCCTCTTCTAACCGGCGCTACACGCGACGATTTCCACACGCCTCGCGATTTAAGCCTCACCGATCTTTCTTCTTCTCCTTCTTCCTCCCCGAGTCGAACCTTTCTTCCTCCTTCCTCGCGACGCCCCATCCCCACTGCCGCCAGTGAAGCCAAGCACCTCTGCACAGCGCCGCTGCCGCACGGAAGTGCCGTCGGCATCCCCTGTGCCCTACCGCCGGCAGATGGCCACCCCCTCTGCTGCGATTTAGAAGCACCACTGACACCCTGATTCCTCTTCCTCCTTGTTCTTCTCGACACTGATCAACGCTCGAGAGCCGGCAGCCGGTCTCCTCTTCGTCACTACCGCTCTCCCTTCTTCCCTCTGTGCCTCTGTCGACCACTGGATTGGGCGACTCCAGCCTCTGTCTTGATCTCTGCTCTATTTCCCTCTGTGCCCTAGACCGCGGACTCTTGGTGTCTTTTCCTTGCGACACCAGCCGGTCTTCTATTGTTGCTGCTCCCTCTGCCTTGTTCATCACTACTGCAGCAACTAGGTTTCATCAGAGAGGAAACCTTGAGTCAGATTTGAGGTAAGTCCTGTTTCGAATCTTTCTGGCTGACGGCGAGAGGTAAGAGGTCACCCTAGCAGTGATCTGGGAGGTAAGTGTTCTACCCTAACTAGTAAATTGGGTAGTTGATTTCTGGGTAGTATGGTTGGGTGTTGATAAGTGAATCTCCTCTTCTTGTTTTCGAGCAGTGAAGTTTCCAGTAAGTATTATGTGCTGTGGATTGCTCTTGGATTTGGCAGTCACTCCTTCCAGCAACCAACAACCCTAATTGGGCAGCAACTCTTTGATTCTAGCAGCGAAAGTGGCTGTGAATTGAGGTGAGGTGTAGGAGTTAGATATATTTTGGTAGTTTGATTGCTAATTGTGTTAGCAATAATTGTTAACCTAGGGTCATGTGTAGGTTTTAATGTAATTGAATAGTGTGATGTTGATTAGGGTTTTACCCTAATTTAGGGTTAGAGATTTTATTTAGCTATTTATGAGAATTGTAACTAAATTATATATATATATATATATATATATATATATATATATATATATATATATATATATATATGTTGGTGACACAGGCCTTTGACGCGAGACGAGCATCTCGAAGTGGGATTTGGACCGGATTGGACTTTTCTATTGGAGGCGGGTACCTTAACCTATCTATTTTGATATATCTTATTGATATGTTTAGTAGATTTTAGCAAGTAGCAATAATTATGTTTATATCTGCATCGACATGTCACTATTTATTTTCGAGCATGATTTGTTTGTTACTTGTTTAGCGTTCATGCCCTGTTTATTATTTATGTTATGGAGGTAGTGACATGCCATGCTTTATGATATACCGGACTGGTTAGATACCATACTTGACATGTGTACCTGTATCATATTATTTGATCCACGTATATGGTACATGTTTTTATGGAGGCAGATAAGATCAGGATATTTCTATGCTTAGTGTCATGCACCATCTCGCATGATTGCATTGCTGCGCGATAGTCGGCTCCATTATTGTTGAGCGCATCGTCAGTTACATGGATCTACACACACCACCACTCACGGGTTAGTGGTATATCAGACAGGGTGTAGTGCTGGCTTTGTCAGTGCTCCGCTGGTCCACTCATGGGTAGTGTGACGTAGCGTGGTAGCACGTCAGGGGTCCTTCCACTAGATTGTCTCAGGGAGATGAGAGCATTGAGCTCCCCCACTTATGATTTAGGGTAGGAGGATAGGTGTACTCCGACAGCATCCCGTCCACTTGGTCACTCATCAGGAGCAGTGATGGCAGAGTGCACGGTTGTCACAGCCCTACCCACTCAGTCTCACCATCGTGTGTGAGATGGTTGACTGGCGTCAGGGGTGACCAAGACATGTTATTGGCATCATATGCATTATTTGCATTTATTGCTTGTGGTTGTTGCACTTTATATGCTGCATATTGGATGGATGCATTATTTGACATGCATACAGGATTTATGATACTTTGGGTCTGACGGCCTTGATATCCCTATACCCAGGTTCTGGTTAGTACAGTTACTCCTTATCTTACGGGTTTTCACTTTCTATATGTTATATCAGGAGACTGTATGCATAGTTATTGCTATTTGTTATAGTTTACTATGCATGTCAACTAGGTATTCGCCAAGTGTTGGACTCACACCCCGTTATTACTATTTTCAGGTTGAGGTTGTTCAGGAGGTTCCAGTCGCTAGTCCCCCACCACTGCGCGTCGCGACGAGTTCACACATTTTGGTTTACTTATTGTGTTAGACTATGTTTTTTCAGACTTATAGCTTGACATTTGGATCTTGTACGTTTTGTTATTTGACGATGGGTTTTCATTCGGATGTATGCTGGAGTTTTATGTTTTATGGGTGTAGTTGAGTAGGATATCGGTTTTGTGCTTTATGGGTGTAGTTGAGTAGGATTTTTACGATGTTTTCCTTATCTTTGCTTATGTTTAGTTTTTATTATAAAACTGCATGGATGTTTGCTTATTGTACTTTTATTTTTATTGTTCCGGCCATGTTGGCCGATGTATATGTGGCCCTGAGGGCATTGTAGAAATTTTCAAATTGTCACCCGTACAGGGGGATGCTGCCGAAATTTCTTCTGGCAGGGACTACCTGGGGCGTGACAATTTATTTGGTATCAGAGCCAAGTTTGTGAGTCAAACTGGTATTTTCGGATTTGTACGGATTTTTGTTATGATTATGTTTCGGACTTCCATTTTGGATTTGTACGGATTTTCATCGATTTTCTTGTACGGGATTCCGAGGTTATGTATGGGGGCTTGACAACGACGGAACATCTCCAGACAACAATTAGGTAAAAAGTAATTTTCTTGTAGTAGTATTTGAGTTATAATTGAACATATATGAGGCGAGGTGCACGTGCTCCCACACCGAGACGTGGCGCAGGACGGCCACGTAAGAGGACGTTGGAGCCCCTGGTAGTAGAGTCGCCAGAGACGTCTACTGGGGTCGAGCCTGTCGGTCAGGGACAGACTCCGCATGGTATTGCGGGCGCGTCGGGTTCTCAGACTTCGATGGTTTCAGAGGTACCTACCCCGATCGTACCCGTCGTACCCACTTCTACAGTATTTACGATACCACCAACGATACCACTGACACATCCGGTACCACCACCAGTGCCTACGGCGTACCAGGCACAACCTCCACCAGTGCCTACTGCACACTCGACACTCGCACCAGCAACAGTAGTTGCTCCACATTCGATACCACCCACCGTACCTCCAGCCACGGCCACCTATGCTAACCATACGGTGCCACCAGCGACACCTGTTCCGGCTTATGCAATTGCACAAGGAGTACCTCCCCCGGTCTATCCAGCGGTACTACCTGTAGCACCAGCTCCAGTGGTCCCGCCAATTCTTGCAGCCGTCCCTACTCACCACACTGATATTGTTGCGGCATAGGCCTGGATCCCAGCACTGGCAGAATCGATGAAGAGTCGATTCACACTCTTCCGAGGAGAGACTGATCCGAGTGTGACCCAATCCTGGTTAGAGACCATGGAGCGGACCTTCTTCTACATGGCATGCTCCGAGTGGGAGAAAGCAGAGTTGGTTGTTTCCATTTAAGGGATGAGGCCGACACCTGTGGGTTACGCAACGTTCCATCATAGGCGAGCAGGACATCACCTGGGCCAAATTCAGAGAGGCTTTTGAGAGCTGCTACTTCCCATGGGCATATCAGAGGACTCGCCGACAGGATTTTCTGAGTCTGCGGCAGAACAACCGCTCGGTGACAGAGTACAATGCCGAGTTTAATCGGTTGGCCAAATTTTGTCCAGAATTTGTTGCTGAGGGTAGTTCCCGTATGCAGCAGTTTATTCAGGGATTGGATGGACATCTACAAGTAAAGCTTGCCAGTTTTGGGAACGCATCTTACATAGAGACACTGGACAGAGCCCTGATGATAGAGTCAGCTCACCAGAGAGCGTATCCAGACAAGAAAAGGAAGCAGACGGGTTAGACATCAGGGCAGATCCAGCAGGCACAGGCGATCGGACAGCAGCAGAGTGGTCGCAGTCGGCCAGGTCAAGGTACTTCTGGGTTTTCTAGTCAGCCTCAGAAATTAGGGCGATCTTCATCAGGACGTTCCCGGTCTTCTCAGCAGAATCGGAAACAGCCCGCCAGCGACACTCACTGCACCAGATGTGGATCCAGAGACCACGTCACCACAGCCTGCTCCTTGGGACAGTCGGTTTGCTATTATTACAAACTGCCCGGGCACCTGAGCCAAGATTGTTCATTGAAGGCTCAGCATATCGCTTCCGGAGTGTCTGGCCAGCAGAGGATAACTCCCCCGGCAGCAGCTGCATATGGCATGCATGGACAGGAGCACTCCGGTGCCCTCATAGTACCACAGATCTTTGTTCTGGGACCACAGTATCTGACTCAGGGGCAGTATCAGCCACTGGTCCAGTACCAGTCACAGCCCCAGCCGCTGGTCCAGTATCAGTTGCAGCCTACCTATCCGTCTCTGGCTCAGTACCCGACACCATCACAGTGGCAGGCTCAGACTCAGGCGTAGCAGCCTTTGGCAGCACTATCACCTCCACCACCACCAGAGACTAGACATATTCATGCGGTTACCAGAGAGGATGCACAGCGGGCCGATAAATCTGTTTTCTGCAGTATAATTTTACTTTATGCATTATCCACTGATATGCTGATAGATACTGATAGCTCGCATTCTTTTATTTCCCGTGCCTTTATGAGGGACATAGGTAGACTACCTACTCTTAGACCACAACGACTGACTGTCTCCCTACCGTCCAGTGATACATTGGACGTCACTCAGGAGGTCATAGGTTTCCCGTTAGACTTTGGCAACATGATACTTACGGTAGATCTTTTAGTACTGGAAATGATCGACTTTGATATTATTCTTGGCATGGATTGTTTGTCAGCATATCATGCCACTGTTGATTGCCAGATGAGGGTGGTCACATTCCGTCCATTATGAGTTTTTGGTAATGCCATTTGGGCTTACCAATGCTCCAGCGGTATTATGGATTGTTGTGGTGGAGTGTTACTCTCACATGTTATGGATTGTTGTGGTGGAGCATTGCTCCCACATATTATGGATTGTTGTGGTGGAGTGTTGCTCCCACATGTTTTGGATTGTTGTGGTGGAGAGTTACTCCCACATATTGTAGATTGCTTGTAGAGGAGCGTTGCTCTCACATTCGATGATCTATTTCTTTGGTGATTTGTAGCTAGTGATCAGATTTTAGACTTGTTGTCGGGGATCTTATAGTTGAGTATGCCTGTTCTACGGGCATTATGAGTTATAGGTTTTACCATTTAGGCTTACAAAGCCCTAGATGTTATCATGGACTCGATGATTTCGGTATTCCTAGGTTGTTTGGATCGGTTTCCATTATCTTTGTTAACAATATTGTAATCTATTTCTGATCTGAGGAGAATCACGTACACCCCCTTCGCATACTTCTAGAGATGTTTCGACGGAAACATCTATATTTGAAGTTCACTTGGATAGAAGACTGCGAAACCAGCTTCCAGGAGCTGAAGCGGAGATTAGTGTCGGTACCAGTTTTGGTTTTGCCTTCCGGAGAGGACGGATTCGTGCTCTACACCGATGCATCTCTACAAGGTTTGGGTGCTATTCTGATGCAGCACGGCAGGGTAATCTCCTATGCTTCTCGACAGTTGAAGGAGCATGAGAAGAACTACCCAGTACATAATCTAGAGTTGGCCGCCATTATTTTTTCTTTGAAAATTTGGTGCTATCATCTGTACGACATTACATTTGAGATTCTCACTGATCATAAGAGTCTCAAATATATTTTCACCCAGAAGGAACTTAATCTCCGACAGAGAAGATGGATGGAGTTCCTTAAGGATTATGATTGTACCATTAGCTATCACCCGGGGAAAGCTAATGTGGTTGTCGATGCACTCAGCAAGAAGTCCAGAGGGATGTTGGCTTGCCACCGAGTTTCAGTCATAGACTTGGTTCAGGGTTTCTCCGAGTTGGGCCTTTAGGAGCAGGGATAGACAGAGTAGGGTATTCTGGTTACCATGGTTGCTCAGTCGTCGATCAGGGCGAGGATCCGAGAGGCCCAGGCCAGTGATCAGCATTTACAATTTATTGGCAGCCAGATAGCTTCCGGGCAGCAGACCGAGTTCACACGAGATGAGGAGGGTATTATATACTTCTGAGGCAGATTATGCATACCTTAGTCTCACCCGGTCTTGCAGGAGCTACTTCAGGAGACTCATCACTCTCGATTTGCGATCCATCCAGGTGGGACCCGCATGTATCGAGAAGGAACTTAATCTCCGACAGAGAAGATGGATGGAGTTCTTTAAGGATTATGATTGTACCATTAGCTATTACACGGGGAAAGCTAATGTGGTTGCCGATGCACTCAGCAGGAAGTCCAGAGGGATTTTGGCTTGCCACTGAGTTTCAGTCATAGACTTGGTTCAGGGTTTCTCCGAGTTGGGCCTTTAGGAGTAGGGATAGACAGAGTAGGGTATTCTGGTTACCATGGTTGCTCAGTCGTCGATCAGGACGAGGATCCGAGAGGCCCAGGCCGGTGATCAGCATTTATAATTTATTAGCAGCCAGATAGCTTCTGGGCAGCAGACCGAGTTCACACGAGATGAGGAGGGTATTATATACTTCTGAGGCAGATTATGCATACCTTAGTCTCACCCGGTCTTGCAGGAGCTACTTCAGGAGACTCATCACTCTCGATTTGCGATCCATCCAGGTGGGAGTATTATATGAGGCAATTCAAGAGACATACTTCAATATACCATGCACGAAACATTTCACAACTGAACCTAAAGAAGGCAAATCCTAAGTTATCAAGTGGCAGTTTTCATAAAAATAGAATTCAATCATCAAATAAACAAAAGCATAAAATGAGAGTAACCAATTCACAAATTATCCTAATCTATACTCCTGAATTATGTCAAATCCTAGGACTGCATGTTCATAGAAATTAGTGAATTACAACCTGAGTATACACATCAAGTAAATTTACTAATTTAGCATGGATCACCACCCGTGCCAATACAATAAATGAGCAAGAAATTGATGGTTGATATTAAACTACCCACAATAACAATTAATAACGAACAAGATGCTTCCAATAAAATGTTTGTCCCTAGTTCACTGGCTGTCACGTGTTTTGTCTTTCAATGTTTTCAATTAACATAGTATTCTTGTGTCTATCATTGACCAATTCAAGTTGATGCTGCCATTAGTTTCATATTACCTCTTGGGCTTTCCATAATGCCCAGGCATCCATGTTTAGTTATGCAAATCTATTGAAGTTGGGTGACAAAGTAACAGAATGAGGCTTCATGGGCATAAACGGGAGGTTTAAATTACTGAATTTCCATAAAAAAAGGGGATAGTGACGAGGTTAGAAGATGAATTGGTACAACAGGGTTAGAAGGATCAAAATGATAAGATTAAGAGGAATTAATTAGGGGAAACAAATATTGATTAAATGGTTATACCTACCTAAATTGACACTCATTAGGGAAACAAATAAGGGTACATTAGCCACCCTCACCTAAGTTAATAACCTAAGTTATTGCCAACTTAATAACCCTAGGTATAAAGAGTCCTAATCTTCGCATCACCCGGCACCCCACAGCTCAACCCTCCGTCTCCTCACGCGCCATCAACCCCTCGGTGGAGCTACTTCTTCGGCTGTGGAAGCTGGGGCAGCGCTGGATTTGGAAGCCGATCGCCACCGTGAGGAGCAGATCGGACGGGGGAAAATGAGGACGCGCAGTGGAAGTCGCGGGGGTCTCGGGGAGGACAGGGAAGCGCAAGAGCAGGCAAGTATATCTTACGGTGATAGCATAAGATCTGTGAGGTATAGAGGGGTGGAAACTCGAAATGGAAAGGTTGTCTATGTGTGATCGTTTCTGTTAAGGCTTCTTCTCTGTTGGGTTTTGATTTGGTCAATTGGTTTGCATATGTTTCGGATTTCTGATCGGTGAAGTCTGCATTGATAATGTTCGATTTATTTGGAGTGTTTTTTTTGTGTTTCTACTGGCATCCGTCGAGCTGTGATTGTGTTGAGGTTTGGTTTCTTTCGTGATATCGAGGTTTCAATTTTTGTGTGATGGCTACTCGCTTAAATGCCTGCTTGAGGTGTTGGTTTTGAATGTGTGCCGGATGGAGCTCTAGTTACCGTTTGGTTGAATGGAATTCTATGTAGATTTCCGGCGATGTTTTCTTTGGATTTAACAGAGGATTTCGAGTTCTTTCAATCCAATTTGAGGTTTCAATTAACTCTTGTTTGGATCGTATGGTTTCTGGTTTCCTCTCGTCGGAACAATCTATTATTGATGGTGCGGATCTGCTAGGGGATTGTTCTGTTCGGAATTTATGGGTTTTGTTGGCTGAAGATGGGCTTGAACTCCGATTTTTCCTCCAGGATTGTTGATGCTGTGAGTTTAATGTAGGATGACTGTTTGATTAAATGTCAGCTTGTGATGTTTGAGATGAGTGAGCTGCGTCTAGGTTTCCTTTTGGGGATCTCTGGATTTGAAGGTAGTTTTCCTCGTTGCCGACAGACTTACGTATTGTTGGATGACTTGGTTTTGAACTTGGTTTTGTGATTTGTGGTTTCCATGAAGGTTACTTTGAAATTTTGGTGAAGTTCTACTTGATATGTTAATTCTGTGGTTTGGCGTGTCACACGGATTATTGGGAATCCTAGCTGACCTTGTAATGAATTCATTCTTCGTATGGTTTTGGGATTCAGTAGGTAAGTTGGAAAGTTCTATTGGGGATTTATTGCTGCTGTATTTTCTTTGGATGGACAAGGTTTTGTAGAGGATCTATAGAACTAAATTGTGAACTTGCTAGTTACATCTAGTACTGGGAATTGAGTTGGTTACTTCTGGGTCGTTATTGCTAAATGAATTGATTTCTATCTTGAAAGCTTATGGTTGTATTACAAGTTTTAAATACTAATCATGCACAGATTTCCCCTTCTTTACAGCATGCGGTTTGTGTTGTAAATTAGATGCTAATGATCAGTTATTTTGTTGCATATGAAATTTTGTACTTACTTATGGATCTACTTAGGTTATGTTAGACTGAATGCAGATAGGTATGGTAAAATGATATGGCTACTGGAACTTGACCGATTGAATTAGTGTTATGATAAACTATGAGTATATAAGTTTTTATGTAGCTAGTTGGTTGAATATGTGCATATGTGGTAGCAGTACGGGATGGGTGACCCGGGATGAGCTCCGGGGAGGGCCCATCCAAACTCGACTGATACTGGAATTTATGTTAGCTTCGGCTATATGACTGGATGCATGTTCTCTATGAGGTACCTCTAGGTTCATGGGACTGTTGACTGGCTCTAATTGTGGTTACCGGATATGTGACATATTCATCTTATTTAGCTGTGTAGGAATTTTACTTACCACATCTTCCTTCACTGATATGCAATATTCTAGGTATGTTTCTATTGTTTAGTCTCCTATCTCTACTACTTTATGGATGTCATGCTTTATCACATGAGATAATACTTGCTGGGTTGTAGACTCATGATGCCTACATTTTAGGTGAGGATGTGTCTCCGGGCACGATGGAGAGTCTACAGATGGAGTAGGCGAGGAGGCGAGATGGACGCATGACATTGTCCGGATACTAGGAGTGTTGAGCTTATGTTCTTCACGGGAAGGGTTTTGCCTTGGTGGTGTCAAGAGTATCGAGTTTTCTTTGCTATACTTTGTGGGGAATGATAACTTTTACGTTTGATGAAATAATATTCTTTTGGGATTGGTATCACGTTATAAGTGTATGCTAGTTTGTGCTTTGTGGATGGTGTAAAAAAAAAAAAGTTGGTTACAGGACGTTTCAGTTGGTATCAGAGCCACACTCCTAAGGGACATCATGCGCTAGCCATCTCGTCAGGAACTCGACTACTCCAGCCATCAGTTTGTAAGATCTACATTATTTTAATTCTGTATTTAATGCGATAACTTAGTCATATTATGATGGATATACTGATATGTAATTATGGGATATGAATGAGATTAAATCGGAAATTGTACAGGATATGGCTGGTAGAAGGAACAACAACAACGGAGAGATGGGCGGTCAGAACAACCAGTTTCTAGAAGGACTTACTGCACTTCTACATGAGCAGAACCGCATTCATGGGGAACAGATTCAACAAATATTGCAGGCTAGGGAGCAGGGGAGCACCCCCAGACGTTCTACACCTAGTACGCAACCAGTCTACAAGCAGTTTCGGGAGCTTGGACCGACGGAGTTTAAAGGCACCACAGACCCAATCGCTGCAGAGGGATAGATTCGGTCTCTGGAAACGATATTTGACTTCATGCAGCTCACAGATGTGGACAAGGTCAGGTGTGCAATATTCATGCTCCGGGATGATGCTCGAGTATGGTGGGAGGGTGCGCGGCTGACTATAGATCTGACTATTTTGACTTGGGCTGATTTTAAGGAGGTATTCTATGGGAAGTATTTCACAGTTGACAACAGGACACGACTGGCACGGGAATTCTTGGAGATTCGTAAGGGAGATATGACGGTGGCGGAGTATGTCAGGAGGTTCGAGAGAGGACGTTATTTCGTACCTATGATTACCAGCCAACCAGTCGAAGAATTGAAGCACTTCATCGAAGGGTTGAGGTCGGCTATTCGCCATGAAGTCAGGCTGAGTCGTGTCACCACATTCAGAGGGGCGGTTGACCAAGCACTGATGTCCGAAAGAGACAGAAATGACATGGTCAAGGAAGCTCAGAACAAGAGATTGAGTTATCAGGGACGGGATCAGCAGGAGCCGGGAAAGAAGAGGTCAGTTCCTGGTCAGAATCCAGGAAAGCAGTCATTTAAGCAGGCGCAGCCGCGGCAACAAATTTAGAAGACACAAGCAGCTGAAGGCACTGGTGTCAGGGCTGAAAACAAGGTTCGTTGCTCCAAGTGCGAGAAGATTCACGCTGGGCAGTGTTTGACGGGTACAGATGCTTGCTATATGTGTAAGAAGTCAGGACACTTCGCAAGAGAATGTCCACTGCTCACGGAGCCAACCAAAGGGAGAATATTTGCGATGACTCAAGAGCAGGTGGACCTGGACACAGCTATTATCACAGGTATGATTTATATCGCCAATATTCCAGCCCGTGTATTAATAGATTCCGGAGCTACACATTCCTTTATATCTGAGGCTTACCTCACAAAACTGGGCGTTATACCTGAACGAATGGTTGCGGGATATAGTGTTTCATTACCGTCAGGGGAGGAATTGCATAGCAACAGGATGGTAAAGAACTGTCAGATGATGATGCAAGATCATATGGTGGGGGCGAGGTTCATCGTGTTGGAAATGACAGAGTTTGATGTGATCCTTGGCATGGATTGGCTGGTTCAGCACGAGGCAGTCATCGATTGTAAACAACGGACGGTTAAGTTGAAGCTACCAAATGAAAAACTCCTCATTTTTCAAGCAGCTTCACAGATAGGTGTTCCCCACATGATCTCCATGTGCAAAGCTCGACGAATGCTAAGCAAGGGATGTGAGGGGCTTTTAGTTCACATCTCGGTTAAGTCGGGGACACAACGACCAAGTTTGGAGGAAGTGGAAATAGCCCGAGACTTCTCAGAGGTGTTTCCAGAGGATGTTACGGGTCTACCCCCGACTCGGGAGGTGGAATTCGGAATAGAACTAGTACCGGGGACTACGCCGGTGTCAAAAGCACCCTACCGGTTGGCGCCTACCAAAATGAAAGAGTTGAAGGGGCAGTTGCAGGAATTGCTGGACAAGGGTTTTATAATACCGAGCGTGTCACCATGGGGAGCCCCGGTGTTATTCGTAGGCAAGAAAGATGGAACCATGCGACTGTGCATCGATTACCGAGAGCTGAATCGAGTGACAATCAAGAACAAGTACCCATTGCCCAGGATCGATGACCTGTTCGACCAGTTACAGGGAGCAACAGTGCTTTCAAAAATTGATTTGCGATCAGGGTATCATCAGATGAAGGTAAAGGAGGAAGATGTGCACAAAACAGCATTTAGAACCCGATACGAGCATTACGAGTTCCTGGTTATGCCATTCGGACTCACAAATGCCCCAGCAACATTTATGGACTTAATGAATCGGGTATTTCACTCCTACTTGGACCAGTTTGTTATTGTCTTCATTGACGATATATTAATTTACTCTCGAAATTGCCAAGAACATCGTCTGCATTTAACCACGGTGCTACAGACGTTGAAGGATCATCGTTTGTATGCCAAATTTAGCAAGTGTGACTTTTGGCTGAATCAGATTCCATTTCTAGGGCACATTGTCTCAGGGAACGGGATAGAAGTGGATCCGGCTAAAGTTGAGGCAATCCGGAATTGGGATACGCCAAAGAATGCTTCTGAGATACGGAGTTTCTTGGGGTTGGCAGGTTACTATCGAAGGTTCATCCAGAAATTTTCCCAGATTGCCTTGCCGCTGACCTCGCTGACTAAGAAGGGGGTAAGATATGAATGGGCAGATCGGTGCAAGAAAAGCTTTGAGGAGTTGAAAGGAAGATTGACGACGTCACCAATGCTTACGATCCCGGATGGTTCTGGACGGTTTGTGGTGTACACTGACGCCTCCAAAACTGGACTGGGAGCTGTGCTAATGCAGAACGGGAAGGTCATTGCGTATGCCTCACGTCAGTTGAAGGTACACGAGCAAAACTATCCCACCCATGATTTGGAGCTATCGGCGGTTATATTTGCTCTAAAGATCTGGAGGCACTACCTTTACGGGGAACGATGTGAGATCTACACAGACCACAAGAGTTTGAAATATTTCTTCGCACAGAAGGAATTAAATATGAGACAGAGACGGTGGCTGGAGTTAGTGAAGGATTACGACTGTAACATCAACTATCATCCGGGTAAGGCTAACGTGGTAGCTGATGCTTTGAGCCGCAAATCCGCTATGTTGTCGCAACTAACCAGCCAACAACAGTTGATATCAGAATTTCAACGATTGAATTTGGAGGTGGTAGCGTCAAGGGAGCAGCTTAAATTGTCATCATTGATCGTAAAGTCAAATTTACTAGATCAGATCCGGGAAGGACAGATGGTGGATCAACAGTTAACAGAGTGGAAGCGGAAAGATGAAGAAAAAGAGCAGGCTATTTACTCTACTGTGGGTGGAGTCGTGCGATACAAGGACCGCATCTGGGTACCTAAGACGGGTACACTTCGAGAGGATCTCATGAATGAAGCGCATAACACCCCATATTCCACACATCCTGGGAGCACAAAAATGTACAGGGATATGAAGTTATTGTATTGGTGGCCAGGTATGAAAAAGGACATAGTCAAGGTAGTGCACGAATGCCTCACATGTCAACAAGTAAAGACTGAGCATCAGAGACCAGCAGGACTGCTAGAGCCACTTCCGATCCCTGTCTGGAAGTGGGAAGAAGTTGCCATGGATTTCGTGTTGGGTCTACCAACCACTCCTAAGGGATCAAACGCTGTATGGGTTATTGTGGACCGATTGACCAAGTCAGCACATTTCCTACCGGTAAAAACCACCTTCACAATGACTCAATATGCAGAGCTATACATAAGAGAAGTAGTGAGGCTACATGGGATCCAAGTTCGAATTGTGTCAGACAGAGATCCAAAATTTACCTCGGGATTCTGGGAAAGTCTACATAGGGGAATGGGTACCAGGCTGACATTTAGTACCGCCTTCCATCCCCAGACGGATGGTCAGTCTGAACGGGTGATTCAGATTTTGGAGGACCTGCTACGAGCATGTATGATGGATTTCAAGGGAAATTGGGAGTCAAAGCTTCCTCTGATAGAATTCACTTATAATAACAGTTATCAGGCAACCATAGGTATGCCCCCATATGAGGCGTTGTATGGAAGGAAGTGCAGAACACCGTTATATTGGGATGAGGTCGGCGAGAGGACAGTTCTGGGCCCAGACATAGTGACCCAAACAGTGGAGCTAGTGGAGAAGATTCGGAATAGAATGCAAGCAGCGCAAAGTCGTCAAAAGAATTATGCTGATCAGCGACGAAGAGATTTGGAATTTTCAGTTGGAGATCATGTATTTCTTAAAGTGTCACTAATGAAAGGAACAAGGAGATCAAGATGGTGAAGATTTTATGGGGAAACCAGTAGATGGAGGAGGCCACTTGGGAAATGGAACGAGATATGCGCGACCGCTATCCGGATTTATTTGGTAAGTCAATTTCGAGGACGAAATTCTTATAAGGAGGGGAGAATTGTAAGGCTCCCTAAGCCCCAGATAGGGAGGTTATTAAATAAAGTAACAGAATGAGGCTTCATGGGCATAAACGGGCGGTTTAAATTACTGAATTTCCATAAAAAAAGGGGATAGTGACGAGGTTAGAAGATGAATTGGTACAACAAGGTTAGAAGGATCAAAATGATAAGATTAAGAGGAATTAATTAGGGGAAACAAATATAGATTAAATGGTTATACTACCTAAATTGACACTCATTAGGGAAACAAATAAGGGTACATTAGCCACCCTCACCTAAGTTAATAACCTAAGCTATTGCCAACTTAATAACCCTAGGTATAAAGAGTCCTAATCTTCGCATCACCCGGCACCCCACAGCTCAACCCTCCGTCTCCTCACGCGCCGTCAACCCCTCGGCGGAGCTACTTCTTCGGATGTGGAAGCTGAGGGCGGCGCTGGATTTGGAAGCCGATCGCCACCGTGAGGAGCAGATCGGACGGGGGAAAACGAGGATGCGCAGTGGAAGTCGCGGGGGTCTCGGTGAGGACAGGGAAGCGCAAGAGCAGGCAATTATATCTTACGGTGATAGCATAAGATCTGTGAGGTATAGAGGGGTGGAAACTCGAAATGGAAAGGTTGTCTGTGTGTGATCGTTTTTGTTAAGGCTTCTTCTCTATTGGGTTTTGATTTGGTCAATTGGTTTGCATATGTTTCGGATTTATGATCGGTGAAGTCTGTATTGATAATGCTCGATTTCTTTGGAGTGTTTTTTTTGTGTTTCTACTGGCATCCGTCGAGCTGTGATTGTGTTGAGGTTTGGTTTCTTTCGTGATATCGAGGTTTCAATTTTTGTGTGATGACTGCTCGCTTAAATGCCTGCTTGAGGTGCTGGTTTTGAATGTGTGCCGGATGGAGCTCTGGTTACCGTTTGGTTGAATGGAATTCTATGTAGATTTTCGGCGATGTTTTCTTTGGATTTAACAGAGGATTTCGAGTTCTTTCAATCCAATTTGAGGTTTCAATTAACTCTTGTTTGGATCGTATGGTTTCTGGTTTCCTCTCATCAGAACAATCTATTATTGATGGTGCGGATCTACTAGGGGATTGTTCTGTTCGGAATTTATGGGTTTTGTTGGCTGAAGATGGGCTTGAACTCCGATTTTTCCTCCAGGATTGTTGATGCTGTGAGTTTAATGTAGGATGACTATTTGATTAAATGTCGGCTTGTGATGTTTGAGATGAGTGAGCTACGTCTTGGTTTCCTTTTGGGGATCTCTGGATTTGAAGGTAGTTTTCCTCGTTGCTGACAGACTTACTTCTCGTTGGATGACTTGGTTTTGAACTTGGTTTTGTGATTTGTGGTTTCCATGAAGGTTGCTTTGAAATTTTGGTGAAGTTCTACTTGATATGTTAATTCTGTGGTTTGGCGTGGCACACGGATTATTGGGAATCCTAGCTGACCTTGTAATGAATTCATTCTTCGTTTGGTTTTGGGATTCAGTAGGTAAGTTGGGAAGTTCTATGTAACACCCACAAAATTATAAGATAAGTATATGGGTGTTAGTTGCTTTAGAGCATAAAGGTTAGAAGAATCAAAAAGAAAAAAAAAAAAGAAATAAGAGAAGTAAAAGAAGAGGTGAAGGTTTGAACCTTGAACCTCTCACAAAGGATAGAAACAAAATTATGTATGATAACCACTAGGATATTGAATAACATGTGAATGGGAAATGATGGAAATTGTAGTTAAAAGTAAAGATATAATTAAGTGAGGGAACAAGAGAAAATCAAGTAACTTTCTTCCCCTTGGTTACCTCTTGGTTAAGAAAAAGGAGTAGCAAAAGACAAGTTGTCTTTCTTCCTTTTTCTTCTCTATTTTCGTGGAATTTAAGAGAACAATGAAGAAAAGAGTTAAGGGGAAAGAATGAGGACATATTCTCATTAGAAAGATACATGCATGAATTAAGGAGGAAAGGAAGCAAAGTTCATCTTTGTAACTTCCACCCACTTAGCATAAAACGGAAAGGAACTAAAGGATTTCATTTTTTTTTCCTTCTCCCTCACCCTTGCCGAAACTAGAAGCCTCCTCCCTCATTTCCACAAGCCAAGTTTAGGTTTCTCCCTAAGAGAAAACTAAACTACAAGAAGGAGCCTTCAAGGTGTACCCTTCCAAGCAAGAGAAATCAAAAGGAGTGCTAGAAGAAGAAGCTCCCTTCTTCCTCTTCACCAAGGGTACCAATTCTTTAAAGATTTACAAGTGAACACTATGTAAGCTTCCCCTCACCTGTGGTACAATAGTTTATATGGTTTTCCATGAAGATAGATCGCTTAAAAACCTAGGACTTGCTTTATGAAAAATTCGGCCAAAACAAGAAGAAGAGCCTAAGAAATTTGTAACTAGATATGCTCATTATTTTTCTTTGTGACATGTATTTTTATGTAAGAGGTTAATCTAAGGTTTCCACACTAGAATAAAAATGAAAACTTAGATCCATAAGCCTTAGACTCTTGGCTAAGCATGAACAAGAAGACTAGGTAAGTTTAAGACTCAAACTAAGCATGTTTCCTTATTCTTGTGTTATGTACCCTATGATAATGAGGTTGTTAACTTTTTCTCTTACTTGTATGTTGTTTGAAACTCCATTTCCATGCTCATGAATATTCGGCCATGGAAGAAGTAAAGGCCTAGGAGAGTTTTAAACCTAAAACTAAGCATGCTAAGATTTCTCCTAAGACAAGACATGAAGCTAAAATGTTATGCCATGATTGTATGTTAGTTATGAATCTTATTTCATGCTTATGAAGATTCGGATATGATGAGATTTGAAGTCTAGAAAAGTTTAAACCAAGGCTAGGAGGCTCATGACCTTCTTGATAAATGATATGAAACTAGTTGATGTTTTTATGGTTGCTTGTTATATAGAATTTTGGTTACATGTAACTTTCGGCCACACTAAGTTTTAAAGCTAGGATGTGTAGATTTTTAACTAAGTTTACTCATGTTGTTCCTTGTTATGATGCCATGAGAATTGGGTAGGGTTTCCATGCTTTTAGGCCATATGAAAAACAAAACCAAGCTCACATGTTTCGGCCACCTTTGGATTAAAGGCCTAGGAAAACTTAGAACCCAACTTACATATGTTCATGATGTTTCTTGTGATAAGTACTATGAAATGTAGTTGTGGTTTCCATGCTCTTATGCCACTAGAAACTTAGTTTCATGCTTGATAGGTTTCGGCCAATACTAGTGTAAAGGTCTAGAGAAATTTTGAAACCAACTTATATATGTTCCTGATGTTTCTTGTGATAAGTACTATGAAATGTAGTTGTGGTTTCCATGCTCTTATGCCACTAGAAACTTAGTCCCATGCTTGATGTGTTTGGCCACTACAAGTTTAAAGGCCTAGAGAAAATTTAGAACCCAACTTATATATATGCTTATGATGTCTTGTGATGCATACTATGAAATGTAGTTGTGTTTTCCATGCTCTTATGCCACTAAAAACCTAGTTCCATGATAGGTATGGTTCGGCCACTACAAGTTAATGGGTCTAGGAAGTTTGAAATTTAAAACAAATGTGCTTATGTTGTTCCTCATGAAATGTATAAGATATTGGCTTAAGGTTCAACACTTCCATGCTACTTGTAACCTAGAATGAGACATGTTAGGGTTCGGCCATGATAAGATTAGGAGCTTAAGGAACTTAGAACCCAAACTAAATATGCTTAAGTAGTTCCTTATGAAATATGATATGATATGGGTTAGGGTTTACATGTTTGCATGTTGCTTAGAACTTGATTTCTCTTCATGAAAGGTTTCGGCCATGAAAGAATTGGAAATCTAGAAGGGCTTAAAAATTTAGGTTAACATGCTTATGACCTTTCTTATGCTAGTATGTGAAGATAGCATGAGATTTTTATGTTTGTATGTTGTCTAGAGATCATGCCTCTACTCATGACTTTCGGCCATATGGGTTTAGTGACCTAGATGTACCTCACATGCTATGAATGAATCAAGAGATGTTATTTAATGATTCCATGAATGATTATGTCTTTTTATGATAAGTGATATGCTCTTTTATGTATGCTTATGATCCATGTATGTGCTATGTGTTCAATCATGCATGCTTTAGGATATGATAAAATGATATGTTCATTATGCAAGCTTATGATTCATGCATGTGCTGTGTGCCCAAATATGCATGCTTTATGATATGATAAGTGATATGTTCATGTTGTATGCTATGATTCATGCATGTGCTGTGTGCCCAAAAAAATGCATGTTTTATGATATGTCAAGAAACATGATATGCATGAAAGAATAAGAACTATGATATGTATGACATGCTACTTTACTTTATGTATGACTTGTACCAAGAGTGGGCTCCATAAGCGCCCCGGGGTCGATGAACTAAGAAACGGGCCTCGTTAGGGATGGGCTCCTAAGTGCCCCTAGGTCGATGGACTAAAAAACATGCCTAGTATGTATGCCTTGTAGGGTTCAAGACTTGCTACCTTGGACCTACATAGGACGCGCACATTTATGTATGTGGTACAAGCCGGGGCCCCAATCATGTTGAGATTATGTTTAAGTATGTATTGTATAAGTTTTCAAAAGACATGTTGCATATGTTGCATGATATATGTTAGGAGTTTACCATGCTTATACTTTATGATTATGCCATGATAGTTATGATGATGTTATGCTATGACAGGATACGTTTGATGATTATGTTATGTTTTTCCATGATATGCTCTTGACATGATACATTTGTCTTTATGCCTTATGACTTGTGATTTTAATATGCTTTACGATTTTTGTGAGTAGGAAAGGAACTTACTGAGTCATGAGTGCTCACAGCTTACTTTCTTGTACCACAGATAAAGGCAAGGAATGGATGTACTAGGGGAGCAGCAGGAGGGGCTAGAAGGATGTGTGCGGTAGTGGACTGGCTAAAGGAAAAGACCTGCTTTTGTTTAATAAGAAATATGCCATGTGGATGTTTTCATTTTATGACTGCATGACCTTAAGTATGTGTTGGGTATTAAGACTCAAAAAAAAAATTATGATAGGTATGCTATGTGGTTCCTTTATGTCTATGGTGATTTTTAAGTAAGAAAATGTTTTTAAATTCTCTAAGTAAGACTTCCGCTGTGTTAAGTATGTATGTGTCGCAAGTAACCCCCGTCGCCTTAGCAGGAGGGGCGGGGCGTTACATTCTATTGGGGATTTATTACTGCTGTATTTTCTTTGGATGGACAAGGTTTTGTAGAGGATCTATAGAACTAAATTGTGAACTTGCTAGTTACATCTAGTACTGGGAATTGAGTTGGTTACTTCTGGGTCGTTATTGCTAAATGAATTGATTTCTATCTTGAAAGCTTATGGTTGTATTACAAGTTTTAAATACTAATCATGCACAGATTTCCCCTTCTTTACAGCATGCGGTTTGTGTTGTAAATTAGATGCTAATGATCAGTTATTTTGTTGCATATGAAATTTTGTACTTGCTTATGGATCTACTTAGGTTATGATTAGACTGAATGCAGATAGGTATGGTAAAATGATATGGCTACTGGAACTTGACCGATTGAATTAGTGTTATGATAAACTATGAGTATATAAGTTTTTATGTAGCTAGTTGGTTGAATATGTGCATATGTGGTAGCAGTACGGGATGGGTGACCCGGGATGAGCTCCGGGGAGGGCCCATCCAAACTTGACTGATATGTTAGCTTCGGCTATATGACTGGATGCATGTTCTCTATGAGGTACCTCTAGGTTCATGGGACTGTTGACTGGCTCTAATTGTGGTTACCGGATATGTGACATATTCATCTTATTTAGCTGTGTAAGAACTTTACTTACCACATCTTCCTTCACTGATATGCAATATTCTAGGTATGTTTCTATTGTTTAGTCTCCTATCTCTACTACTTTATGGATGTCATGCTTTATCACATGAGATAATACTTGCTGGGTTGTAGACTCATGATGCCTACATTTCAGGTGAGGATGTGTCTCCGGGCACGATGGAGAGTCTACAGACAGAGTAGGAGAGGAGGCGAGATGGACGCATGACATTGTCCGGATACTAGGAGTGTTGAGCTTATGTTCTTCACGGGAAGGGTTTTTCCTTGGTGGTGTCAAGAGTATCGAGTTTTCTTTGCTATACTTTGTGGGGAATGATGACTTTTACGTTTGATGAAATAATATTCTTTTGGGATTGGTATCACATTATAAGTGTATGCTAGTTTGTTCTTTGTGGATGGTGTAAAAAAAAAAAGGTTGGTTACAGGACGTTTCAGGAACGGTATGAAGAAAGACATCACGGAATTTGTAGCAAGATGTCTTATCTGTCAGCAGGTGAGGCGGAGCACCAGAGACCTGCCGGATTACTTCAGCGGATTCCTATTCCAGAGTGGAAATGGGATCACATATTACCATGGATTTTGTGATGGGTTTGCCTAGGACACGATGAGACCATGACGCGATTTGGGTAATCGTTGATCGATTAACCAAATCCGCGCACTTCTTAGCAATCCGGAAGACTGATTCCCTAAATCGATTGGCATATCTGTATTGACGGAAGATCATCAGATTACATGGTGTTCCTTCGAGTATTATTTCGGATAGAGACCCACGGTTCACATCTCGATTCTAGCAGAGTCTGCAGCAGACCTTGGGCACTCAGCTATGTTTCAGTACAGCTTTCCATCCGCAGACAGATGGACAGTCAAAGCAGACCATTCAGACTCTAGAGGACTTGCTGAGGTCTTGTGTGTTGGATTTTTGAGGCAGTTGGAAGGACCATTTGCCATTGGTAGAGTTCGCCTACAACAACATCTTTCATTTAGCTATTCAGATGGCACCGTTTGAAGCGTTGTATGGTAGGCATTGTCGGACACCCACCCTCTGGGATGAGGTTGGGAAGGCCCAGTTGCTAGGGCCTCATAGAGCTCAGCATGAGGCAGAGTTGGTCCGTACTATCAAACGGAGGATGTCAGAGGCGCAGGACCACCATAAGTGTTATGCTGATCAGAGATGGAGACCCTTGGAGTTCTCTACTGGCGACCATGTTTTTCTGCGTGTTTCACTCACGAAAGGGGTGAAGAGATTTGGCCTCAGAGGTAAGTTAGCTCCGCGCTACCTTGGACCTTTCCAGATCCAGGAAAGGATTGGAGCAATAGCTTATCGCCTGGCGCTACCACCGTCTCTGGCAGGCGTGCACGACGTATTTCATGTATCTATACTGAGGAGATACATAGCCGACCCAGCTCATGTGCTGCTTGATATACCAGGTTTTCTTAAGCCTGACGGCACCTACGAAGAGGTTCCGATACGGATTCTAGACAAGAAGGAGCGTCAGCTACGGAACAAGACGATCCGGCTGGTTAAAGTCGGATGACAACATCATTCTGACGAGGAGGCTACCTGGGAGCTCAAGGATACTATCTGAGTTTGATACCCCCATCTTTTCACATGAGGTATGTGGATTAATTTACCGTTTGATATGGGTAAGGTTTTACAGGTCCCTGATAAGGAGAAAAAAGGAGGAAACTAAGAAGATAGGCTAATATCGACCGGGGCATACCTCCCGGGCAAAGTTAGGTATAATACCGACCGATATATACCTCCAGGGCGAAGTTAGGTATAATATCGACCGATATATACCTCCAGGACGAAGTTAGGTATACTGCCGACCGATATATACCTCCAGGACGAAGTTAGGTATAATATCGATCGGGACACACCTCTAGGGTACAGTTAAGCCTAATATCTACCGGGACATATCTCCAGGACAAAGTTAGGTCTAATACCGACCGATACATACCTCCCGGGCGAAGTTAGGTATAATATCGACCGATATACACCTCCAGGACGAAGTTAGGTATAATATCGATCGGGACACACCTCTAGGGTACAGTTAAGCCTAATATCTACCGGGACATACCTCCAGGACAAAGTTAGGTCTAATACCGACCGATACATACCCCCAGGCAAGGTTAATCTAACATCGACCGGGACATACCTCCCGGGCAAAGTTAGGTTAATATCGACCGGGACATACCACCCAGGCAAGGATAGTCTAATATCGACCGGGATATACCTCCCGGGCAAAATTAGGTATAGTATCAACTGGTGCATATCGCTCAGGAAGAGTCAAGTTAATATTTGCTAAGACATGCCTTCCAAGAGGAAACAAGACCGGTCGATTGTCCTATGATGGGGAAATACATTTGATAGAATATAATGACTCCGATCGATATAAGAAATGTTGGTGTATTGAATTAATTATAGCAAGAAAGGTAAGATATCTACAGTGTGTAACTGTCTGACAGAAAATATATATTGTCTTGGCGGGAAATGCGTTTTCATACTATGTTGCAGGTACTAAACGACAAAGAAGGTACATCTGGGGTACGAAAAAGATTCCTTAAAAATCATCTATCACAAGTACGCAACTGAAGTCATCTCATAACGAACTCTAACAAATCGGGGTCCACTTCATGACTACGGAGGTTATATGAAGTGGTATAAAAGGGGGAATCCTCTCCGTTGGCAGAGGAGGTTGACAAGTTCATATCATTGCACACATTGAGAACCCTATTTTCCGGCTACTGTTCATGATTCTTCCTCTTTCTTCCACAATAAGAGAGATCACTGACTTGAGCGTCGGAGGGCCTAGCTAGGGATTCCCACCCCGGTCTTAGGTCACTGACGATAGTGTTGGTTGGTCTCTTGTGCGCAGGAAGTCTTGGAAGCTTTGGATCTGGGTTTCTTCTCTTCAGATCTGGTTTCTTTCTTCGTCATCAGGTCTTCATACAAGGAAAGCCTCTAGTGATTCTACTTTTTCCCGGTCCGCTTTGGGTTTCTCGGATTGGTATTCGGCAGACTTTACTCTTCATCAGCACGGTGGTTTTCTTTCTTCCAGATCTCCGTCATGTCCAGCTTCTCAGACATGATCAAATTTGGCGCCGTCTGTGGGAAATCTCACCTGAATCTGAGACTACATGATGGAAGAGGTCGGGAAATCAAACCTACTTACTATCAGTCGGGAGGATTTGGATTTTCTCATCAACTCCCATGTCCAGAAGGCCTTGCAGCAACAGCAGCAACAACTTCAAGCTCATACTGGAGTTACTCTGCCGACGGGCTCATAATCCGGCAATATCTACTACTGAGCAGCGGAAAGGAAAGGAACTAGAAGAAGAGGAACATGCGTATTTTCCTCCAATTGCTGTTTCTCCGATGAGGCATCCCCGAGCCTTCCTTCGTACTCCTATGGAGCAGGGGGGTAGAAGGCATGTGTTCCAAGAATCCTCTGGTGAAGCACCCGATAAAGAAAAACGTAAGATCAAAATGATAACTAGTGATAGTTCACCTGAGAAGGTCATCTCCCCATTTTCTCAAAGTGTATTGGATGATCCGCTTCCTAAGCGGTATCAAAATCTGTAAATCGGGGAATATACTGGAACAACAGATCCAGAAGATCATCTGCTGAAATTTGAGAACGTAGCATTATTACAACAATTCTCTGATGGAGTGAAGTGTCGGATGTTTCTCACTACCCTCGGAGGAGCTGCACAACGTTGGTTCAAGAGATTACCAGAAAAATCTATTCGAAAGTTCAAGGACTTCAATAAAGTCTTTCTGCACCATTTCTCTAGCAACAATAGGTATCATAAGACTCCTTGGAGTTTGTTTTCAATCAAACAGTCGTCTAAAGAATCTATTCGAGCATACATCAAAAGGTTCAATCAGGTAGCTATTGATGTGCCTAATGCTACTACTGAGATATTAGTAAGTGCTTTCTCTCAAGGTCTGAATGATAATGATTTCTTTAAAGATTTGGTGAGAAATCCCCCTGTTAATTTTGATTCCTTGATTGAGCGGGCTACTGAGTTTATTAATGTAGAAGAAGCTCAAGCTGCTTGTAGAAAGGAGGGTGTCACCTCTTCTCCTACCCAAATTAAAGAGAAAGCTCCAGCTCCTGTGCCCCCACCAAGAGGTCCTAGAATAACTCATCCACCCCATCGACAACCCGAGTATTGCCCACAAGCTGTACAGCATGTGGAGATACAGCCAGAGGCACCCAGGAGGTGGTGCACTTATCATAAAACTAGCAGTCATCATGCAGAAGACTGTTTTGTTTTAAGAAATAGACGGGTCAATAGAGAGCGATATCAAAGACAGAACTACTATCGACTACAATACCCCAGGCAGCAAAGTCCACCCAAATTGGAATATCGTCCGGTCGAGACTCGGCAGGAGGCAATACCAGTCCCGGCCGGTACTAGTCAAGTAGTAGAAAAAGCACCTTCTGAAATTGTGATGACTCGACAGGAAGAAAACAGAAACAATGCTGCTCGAGGCAATATCAATATGATTGCGGGCGGACCCACTGATGGGGATTCTAATAGAGCCAGAAAAGTGCATGCCCGAAGATTGGAGATTCATGCAGTAGGGTGCAGCATGGAACGAGCAGCCGACCCTGAAATAAGTTTCGGGCCCAGAGATCTTGAGGGGGTAGAAATACCTCATGATGATGCTCTGATCATCAAAGCTGTGATAGCCAATTACGCCATTGCTCGTACCTTCATAGACACGGGTAGCTCCGTCAATATTATATTCAAGAAGGCTTTCGATCAGCTACAAATTGATCCAAGTGAACTTCAACAAATCGTTACTCCTCTGTATGGATTCACGGGCAATGAGGTACAACCTTTAGGTCAAATAAAGTTGGCCATCTCACTGGGAGAAGAACCTCTGATGAGAACCAGAAGATCTTATTTTATGGTGGTAGACGTTCCATCCTCTTACAATGTGATATTGGGTCGACCTGCCTTAAACGAGTTTAGGGCGGTCGTTTCTAATTTTTGTCAGAAGATCAAATTTCCTGTGGATGATCAAGTTGGAGAAGTACGAGGTGATCAGAAGATAGCCCAAAAATGTTATGTAGAGATAATTCGAGCTGAAGCTAACACCGCCCGAAAGATTCAAAGAATGGAAGTTAACGCCATTAGGGAAAAGCAGCCCGCCCTGGTTTATGAGGAGAAGGAAGAAATTCAGATCCAGGCCGGTCGACCTGAAGCTACTACATATATCACGGCCGATCTTGAGCCTACTCTGAAGGCTGCATTAGTACAATGTTTGAAGAAGAATAATGATGTATTTGCATGGACTTCCAAAGAAGTCTCGGGCGTTTCTCCTACCGTCATGGAACATTCCTTGCATGTCTTCCCAGATGCCCGCCCGGTCATGCAAAGAAAAAGAAGTTTTAGTGCAGAACAAAATCAAATCATCAAAGAAGAAATAACCAAACTTATGGATGCAGGATACATTAGAGAAGTACAGTTCCCAAGCTGGTTGGCTAATGTGGTGTTAGTCTCTAAACCAGGAAATAAATGGCGAGTCTGCATTGACTTTCGGGATCTCAACAAAGCTTGCCCGAAGGATTATTATCCGTTACCCAGGATTGATCAGCTTGTTGATTCCACCGCCGGATGTGAATATATCTCTATGTTGGACGCTTATCAAGGTTATCATCAAGTTCCTTTGGCCAAAGAGGATCAGAAAAAGGTCAGTTTTATAACATCTGAAGGTACTTATTGCTATAATGTTATGCCCTTTGGACTAAAAAATGCAGGAGCAACTTATCAAAGACTTATGAATAAGGTTTTCCAGAAGCAGATTGGTAGAAATATGGAAGTATATGTTGATGACATCTTAATTAAATCTCTTCAAGCTGCTGATCTATGCAGGGATATAGAGGAAACTTGCGAGACTTTAAGACAATATGGGCTCAAGTTGAATCCAAGTAAATGTTTATTCGGCGCAAAGGGAGGAAAATTCCTGGGATATATGGTGTCCGAACGGGGGATAGAGACCAACCCGAGCAAGGTCAAGGCATTGCAGAACATGGAGCCACCGCGCAACATGAGGGAAGCTCAAAGATTGACAGGCCGAATCACAGCCTTGTCTAGATTTATTTCTAGATCGTCTGATCGTAGTTTTCACTTCTTTAAAATACTCAGAAAGGCTAATAAGTTTCAATGGAATGAGGAGTGTGATAAGGCTTTCCAAGAATTGAAAGATTATTTAGCTACTCTCCCCGTGTTGGCTAAACCTATAGTAGGAGAAACTCTGTGGGTATACTTGTCGGCTAATGAGAATGTCGTAGGCTCTGTACTAGTTAGACAAGAGGGAAAGGAGCAACAACCTGTATATTTTTCTAGCCATTTATTAAAAGGAGCTGAGTGTAGATACACTACATTAGAAAAATTGGCTTATGCCTTAGCATTGACTGCTCGGAGGTTGTGCCCATATTTTTTAGCAGATGAGATTATTGTATTAACTAACAGCACTCTTGGGTGAGTGTTACTCAACCCAGAGGCATCAGGATGACTGATTAAGTGGACAACTGAACTTGGGGAATATGACATCCAGTATCAACCTCGCTCGGCCATCAAGGCACAAGCTCTAGCAGACTTCATCATAAAAGTTCAAGGCCCCGAGGAAGAAAACACCTGGAAGGTTTATGTAGATGGTTCTTCAACTAGACAAGGTAGCGGGATTGGTGTTCTTCTTATATCACCAAGGGAAGACAGACTACAACTCTCTATCAGGTTGAACTATAGAGCTACCAACAACGAAGCAGAATATGAAGCCTTAATAGCCGGCTTGCAAGCTGCTCGGCATATAGGGGCAGCTCGAGTCCTTATCTATTCCGATTCTCAATTAGCAGCTCAACAACTATCGGGTAATTTTGAAATCAATAATGATAGGCTTAAGTTATATGCTGAAGCGTTTGATAAGTTGAAGTCTCAGTTTCAAGAAGTAAATATACAAAAGGTTCCCAGATCTGAAAATCAAGTAGCAGATGAATTGGCTAAATTGGCTTCTGCTATAGTACCGTGGAGTTTAGATAGACCCGTGGAACAAACTCTGTTAGTATCTTGTATTGAAAGACATGCTGAAGCAGAGATTCAAAGCGATTGGAGGGCTCAGATCATATTATACTTGCAGCAAGGTATTCTTCCTAGTGATGTAGAACCGGCAAGAGTATTTAAGAAGAGGGCCACTCAATACACTATGGTAGGAGAACAGTTATATAAAAGGGCTTTTTCCAGACCTTTGCTTAAATGTATTGGCACAGAAGATATACAATTTATTTTACGAGAAGTTCATCAAGGTTCATGTGGTAGTCATATAGGGGGAAGATCTTTGGCTCGTAAAATTCTGTTAGCAGGATATTTTTGGCCCACTTTACATGAAGATGCTAACAAGCTGGTGAGAACTTGTGTTTCTTGTCAAAAACATCAAAATATCTCACATCATCCTATACAGTTATTGAGAACCTCTATAGTTGCATGTCCTTTTGATCAGTGAGGCATGGACATAATAGGACCGTTTCCTATGGCAGCTGCACAGAGAAAATTCTTATTGATAGCAGTGGATTATTTTTCTAAATGGGTGGAGGCAGAACCACTTGCTCGAATTACTGAAGATGTAGTTATTAAATTCTTATGGAAAAATATAATCTGCAGGTTTGCCATTCCTCATAAATTGGTCTCTGATAATGGAAGGCAATTCCAAGGGGATAGGATTTTAGACTAGTGCAACAGTTACGGCATTATTCAGGCCTTCACTTCTTTAGCTTACTCACAAAGCAATGGCCAAGCAGAAGTAACTAATAGGGAGATTATTAGAGGTCTAAAAACCAAATTGGATCATGTTGGAGGTAGCTGGGTAGATGAATTACCCAGTGTTCTTTGGGCTTACCGTACTACACCCCGGGAAGCTACAGGAATCACGCCTTTTCAGTTAGTTTATGGAGGAGAAGCAATAATTCCCATCGAAGTGGGGTAGAGTCTGATAGACGGCGATTATATGATGAGGACAATGAAGGTCGACGACTTATGGAGCTAGATTTGATAGAGGAAATAAGAGATAAAACTGCTACCCGTCTTGTATCATATCGACAGCGGATGAGGCAAAACTATAACAAGAGAGTGATACCCAGATTTTTCCAAGTAGGGGATTTGGTATGGAAACGAATTAAACCTGTTGGGGATGTCAGTAAGCTGGCACCACAATGGGGAGGACCTTACAAAGTGGTAGAAAAGCTCGCATCAGGTTCATATTATCTTCAAGATGCTGAAGGGAGAATTTTGGAACGCCCTTGGAGCGCTAATCATTTACAGCCTTATCAAACCTGACCAGATCATACTATTTAAGTCACAGTTTATGTACCCTATTTCTTTTAATGAAAACCAGGCAAGACAAATATCATCACTGGAAATAAGTATGGTTCATACAGATTGACAAATATCAAGAGAATCTTCATTTTCTATTTTGGGCAATCAATAGGAGGAAATCCTAACCGGCCTATTTAGCTCCTCGCAAGGTCAAGAAAAACTGTAAGGAGGTTAGTACAATAGTCATATTTTTGCATAGAGCAAAAGTCGATCGGGAAATTCTATGAAGTAACTCGGTCGGGTCTTCATAGGAGGAACCGGAGACTCTAAACTATTCCAGAGCAAAAGTCGATCGGGAAATTCTATGAAGTAACTCGGTCGGGTCTTCATAGGAGGAACCGGAGACTCTAAACTATTCCAGAGCAAAAGTCGATCGGGAAATTCTATGAAGTAACTCGGTCGGGTCTTCATAGGAGGAACCGGAGACTCTAAACTATTTCAGAGCCAAAGTCGATCGGGAAATTCTATGAAGTAACTCGGTCGGGTTTTCATAGGAGGAACCGGAGACTCTAAACTATTCCAGAGAAAAAGTCGATCGGGAAATTCTATGAAGTAACTCGGTCGGGTCTTCATAGGAGGAACCAGAGACTCTAAACTATTTCAGAGACAAAGTCGATCGGTAAATTCTATGAAGTAACTCGGTCGGGTTTTCATAGGAGGAACCGGAGACTCTAAACTATTTCAGAGCCAAAGTCGATCGGGAAATTCTATGAAGTAACTCGGTCGGGTCTTCATAGGAGGAACCGGAGACTCTAAACTATTTCAGAGCCAAAGTCGACCGGGAAATTCTATGAAGTAACTCGGTCGGGTATTCATAGGAGGAACCGGAGACTCTAAACTATTCCAGAGCAAAAGTCGATCGGAAAATTCTATGAAGTAACTCGGTCGGGTCTTCATAGGAGGAACCGGAGACTCTAAACTATCTCTGAGCAAAAGGGATGATTGTCTGCAACTCGAACGAGTCTTCTAAACCATCACAAATCACAAGTAAGCGAACTTATAATTTCAAGACCTAATCAACCGAGATTACATGGACGTGAGGCTGGAATTCAAAAGGGATGCTATACATATGATACATTATTCATTTGGAGGCCTATCCATTTAGAAGTCTTTATTTAAAATTCGCCTGGAATAATATATTCAGCTCGGAACTCAGAAATCTTACACAGCTTTCTATCCAGAGATCAGTTGAAATTATGCATTCTTTTGGAATTATGAAATATACCAGATGTTGTCTGCAAAAGAATTCATCAGGACAAGGCTTAACTTCACGAGACAACCCAGGAATTCTCGAATAAAGTCTATACTCCATGATCAAAAAATATTTCAGAAGGGATATTCTCAAATCAGCATGATGAAGAAGCAAGTAAGTATCAAAATTTTCTTATACACTGCAAGTACTTAATTACACAAGCTTTAATTATACTTGTTTTTTCATTAGTAGCTCCTATAGTACAGGTCTTTTATAAATAATCTCTTTAAACATTCGGAAAGGGGCCTTTTAAATTTGCGGGTAGCTCTTCATTAAGCCTGCGGCGATTTATGAAAGAAAGGGGAGGTTCTTGGGGTAAATAACCACCCTCTCTTAATTGTTGAAGAACTCCCGATATAGAATGGTTTAGAGCACCTACTATCCCACGAACAAATTCTCGAGCAAAGGCTGAAGACTTCAAATAAGTCTGACGCCATTCCTCCCACCGGTTCTTCTCTTGCTCCTTGTAACTTTGAAAATCAGCTTGCAGCTTGGCGTTCTGATCTTTCAAAACGTTCTTCTCTTATTTAAGCTGCTCCAATTCCTTTTGAAGCAATGACAATTCAACCTCTTGAGCTTTCCTGTGCTCTTGTTCCTGTAGGAGAGTGAAATCATGAGAGGCTAAGTCCTGAGCTTGGTCATAAAGACAAGCATTATGGAGCTTCTCTACTTTCTCTAAAATAAGGCTTTTTTGAGAAGCATTTGAAAGAGCTTTCTCTTTCAAAGCAATCTCTAGTCGAAGACCAGAATGTAACCTCTCCACCTGTAATTCTAACGTCTTTCTGGCAAGCTCTTTGTCTTTCAACAGTTGTTGACATTCCTCTAATTCTTGTTTCAAGGTTCCCAGTTGTTGATTTTGCAAGGTCACCTTCTCTTGCAACTGAGCTATATCACTACTAGAAGAAGGCAAAGCAGCCTTCAATGTCTCCAGTTGAGCTTTCAACTTATTGTTCTCATGATCTTTAGCTGTAAGTAGTTGATCGATATGTAGACTTGTGGCAAGGAACTAAACAAGAGGATAATGTAAGTTAAAGATGAAGATACAAAGTTAATAACATATAACTAGGAATACTTACAGCCACTGCTTGACGACTATGGCGATCAGCTCGATGTGGGAGACTAAGGCCTCGTAGTTGCTCATAACCCTGCATCCAAGATTCCGCCAATAAACCTTGCAGTTGCAAAGTGCCATAGTCAGGTGGACTAGAAGGCTATCCCAATTGAGAAGGTAAGCCTGCAGCCAGTTTAAATAAAGGAGGGAGAATAGAGGAAGCCGGAGACGGAGAAGAAGAGGAGGCAATAGAAGGAAAAGGGATAGTAGAAGCAGGAGGAGCAGGGTAGGAACTAGAAGGAATAGAAGGTAGTAGTGTAGGAGGGGTTGTTGCAATTGTGGAAACACTAACAGTTGAAGAGCTGACACTGGGAGAAGATCTCCGGCAAGGTGTTCGCTTTGCTCGAGGCCTATAAGCCAAAGGAGGCAAGGCCAATGCCAAGGATGTAGAAGACATAGGAGGGATAACGGCCATCTCAGAGGCAGAAGCAGGAGGAGCTGAAATAATAGAAGAAGAAGGGATAAGTAGACCGGGCCTCATCATCCGAAGAGCAGGATTGGAGATAATATTGGTGGGAGTCATCGGTGCCTTACCTCTCTCAAAAGAAATAGGCGCCTGAACAAGAGGAGCTTGCACAAAAGTACCAAAAAAATCGCCAAAGGGAGAGTCCTTGGTGAGATTTGGCTTTTTAACTAAAGTAACAAAAGGCTCTTCTTCCTCCTCTTCCATGAGTGCGACACCCTCTGCTCGTCGTTCTTCTTCAGAAAGCAAGCCCAAAGTAGAGGGATTAAGATCGGATCGGCGAGCAAACAACCATTTCTCTCCAAGATTATTGATAAAGGACTTGGTCATAGCAGAATTTCTGTACATAAAAGCCGGAAGAATAGCATCGGCTGAAATACAGAGGATAAACATCATTATCAAAGAGATATGCTAATCAGCAAAAGCGAAGTAAAATAATTATACTAGCTAAAGGAACTATCCAAAGGAGTGTCAATGTTGCCTATCTCGAAGGGAAACATCAAGCCCTCTTCGATTAGATGTGACAAACTGAATTTCGCTCCTCGCGGTTTAGGTAAAGCAGAAGCAACAGAGGGATCGTTAAGAAGATCATGGGTGTCAGGAAGTGGAGGTAAATCATGTATCCATTGGATAGGAAACGGAGGGGGAGAAGGGAGACGCATGTAGAAAAATTTACGATACCATTCACCTTGAGGAGGAATACGGTTAAATAGAATGGCCTTGGGACGAGACTGAAACTTGAAAATGCCAACATCTACTCGGCGAGGAATGAAGAAGTGATGAAAAAGACGGGGAGACAAGGGGAAATCCAACAGTTTTGATACTCCAATGAAACCCATTAGAATAGAAAAAGATTGAGGGACGAGTTGGTTTAGCGGGATATCAAAATAGTGGCTGACATTGCAGAAAAAAGGATGAAGGGGAAATCTAAAACCTTGCAAAACTTGGTCCCTGAAGATGGAAATACATCCTAGGGGGAAAGATGTGGACCCTCATGAGGAGCGGGACGAATGATATAGGAAGGAAAACCATAGGTTGCCTGTAAGTCCACTTCTTCTGTATCAGTGAGGTCAGAAGAGCATGAGAGAAACCACGCAGGAGAAGAAACCGCCATAGGGAGAAGCAATCATAGAAAAAGGAATCAAGGAAGAAGGCGAAAGATGAAGAAAAACAGGAGAAAACTTCGTAAACCCTTATCTTTCTTTTTGCCTTGTGTTAAAACCCTTAAGATGAAATAGCAAAAGAGAAAAAGGTGCTTTGAGTATCTATCGTCATAAATGGGTGATAATATTAAAGAATATAATCAAGAGAAAGAAGTAAAGTTAAAAGAGCTACCTCAGAAAAAGGTATAGTTTCCTCATAAGTATTCTTAGGAAACCCTGACAAGGACAGATAAAAATTAGTACAATAAACTATAAATTTGAGGCGTGGATATAATAAAATGGAAGTTATGCGTCGGATAGTAGTTAATAGACGAGATCTGTAGATAAAAATAGGACGGTTTTGATAAATCGACCGAGATAAAGATCACTTAAAATATATCGACCAAAAGGCTTATTATAATAAGGCAAATAACATACGTGAGACTCAATTACTATGCGGAAAAAGACATATGAAGATACAATGGTAAATCGGTCGAGTAAAATAAATCGACCAATATTAAGGATAGCATGATGAAGCTATGTTAAATCGTGCGAGACGTAACTAAGCTATAAAATATCGGGTGGTATTTATCAATCTTAATATATACCGGTCGATCATTAGGAAAAGACTCATAGGGAAATATCGCGTTATGGTAAATCAAATAGCATTAAATACATTTACAAAAAACAGATAGTTATCCTGAGAAAGAGTAAGATTTACAACCCAAGAGGAGTAATCAAAGTCACACGAGCTTATCATTACAGAATCGTAGTAATTCGAATCTAAGTTAGAGTCAACTTAGGGTACAGATCGGGAGGTTTGTTTTCAATTAGTTTGCGTTTGTTTAAGAAATTAGGAGGAGGGTCGCGAGATAAATAACGCTCTTCTTTTAATTGCTGAATCGCCCCTTGAGCTCCTGCAGTAAAAGCAGATAGGATGGACCTCACGATCGGTCTGTTGAACTCGAGCGATTCAATCATGGCCGTGGCTCGCTCCTTGTAACGAACATCCTCGTCCCCTTTGTAGACTACCAACGCCATATGAGAGGTTTTTAATTCATCTTCTTTGGCAGAAGCCTCAGCTTTAGCCGAGTCAAGGGAGGTGGTCAGAGAGGCTACCTCATCCTCTTTCAGTTGTAAGGCTTTGAGCTTCTCAGTCAATTCCGCTTCATAATTATCCTTTAGCTCTCCAAGTTTGGAAGTCAATTCTCGATTGAGGTCCGTAACCGATTTAAATTTTGCCTGAAGGTTTTCAATTTGTGCTTCAAATTGTTCCTTGGCGGCAGCAGAAAACGCAGTAGAAGATAATTCAACAACCTCTTGCTTTAGCTTATCATTCTCCGATCTCAACCTCTGGTTCTCAGTATATAGGTTGTGTAGTAGGCGAGAGTGTTGGGTTTTTCGGGCCGCGAAAACCGCTTTTCGCATCGCGGAAACCCCGAATCACCCAAAGTCGTAGATCCGTGCAAGGAAAAATCGAATGAAGTACAAGTACGAGTTTCAAAATTTTAGATCTACTCTTAGATCTATGTGTTGAGAACTTTTACCTTTGAAGCGTGCCCTCACAAAGTTCCCGCTCATCCAAGGTACGTGTCGGATCTCCAAAGTATTAAGGTAGATACTTCTCTAGTGATATCCACACGAACAAGGAGTGCTCTCTAGCACTCAAGGATGGAGAAGAGAGACCCCAAGTGTGCTAGCACTCTCTCTAGGGCTCTCGGATGGGAATGGAAGAAGAAAGGAAAGCAAAGAAGAGAATACAATACACTCCTCTAAAATATTACCTTTCTTCTTGGACTTCTTGGATTAATTCACTCATTCACCTTCTTCCACCATGAAAAAGTACACGGCAACCTCTAGAGAAGGAGAAAGAAGAGACCAAGGAAGAAGAAGAATCAAACATTCAACACACATAATTACCACAAAATAAAAAACTCCTCTCATAAAGTGTGTGGCCGGCCACACAATGAAAACCTCCCTCATTAATGTGGTCGGCCACATTAATGCAAAGAGGAAGGTGTAACCTCCATGAGGTGGCACACCTCATGAGGTGGAGGTGATGTGGCAACTATGTGTCATGCCATGTAGGATGAGTCAACCTACATGATGTGGCAATGCATCAAGTCAAACTTGATGTTTCAACATCCATTTGGTCAAGTCAAAATTGACCAATTTTCTTCCTTGTTGAGTTAAATCCAACCTTTGATTCAAGTCAATTTCAATTTAATGAATCTCAATTCATTAATATAAATTGACTCAATGAATCAAATTTAAATTAAACTCATTCAACAATTGAATCTAATTGAGTCTAACTCAATAAGTCTAACTTGAATCCAATCTTTGGTGCATCGTATGAACCTAATCCAATTTGTTCATCATATGAACCTAATCTCCATCCACTTGTTCTTTGTGTGTGACCCAATAGGTTCTTGTAACGTTGGCAATGTTTCTAAACTCCTTTATAAACATAAGCAATGAGCGGCATCTAGCAATACATCATTGCTACCCAAGTTACAAGAATGTTGAGATCCAACATCACCTTGTGACTACTAATTGTGACTCCTCACAATATGTGACATTGTCCTTCTATCCTAGACATCTAGATTGATCAATGTGAGGCATAGACCGTGTCATCCTCTAATCAATCTAAATCTTGAACTCTAAGTAGACTCACTCGATCAAATGAGGTCAACATCTAATGTTGACTCATTTGGGCATGGCCATGCACTTCGTGGTCTAACTCTATCAAGAATATTGATGTCGCTCCCGTCATATGGGAGGGATAGATCCCATCTACATCACTCACATCCCTCTGCATAATTTGTTACATACCCAGTAATCGCCTTTATAGTCCACCCTGTTACGGGTGACGTTTGACGAAACCAAAGTACATAACTCCTTATGTAGGGATCCATGGTGACTTCAGGTCTAAGGACTAATAGTCATACTAATAGCCACATGAGAAAGTATATGACACTCATATAACGATCCATGATACTTTCTCATGGCGGGTCATTCAGTATACATTCTCTAATGCATACTCATGTGTCAGCTTGATATCTCTATATCCATGACTTGTGAGATCAAGTCATCGAGCTGACCTACATGCTAGTCTTATTGTATTAACATTGTCCCTGAATGTTAATACTCGACTAGGAATGATTTAGAGTAGTGTTCCCTATATCATCTCACTATCGATTCAACCAATCGATTGATATAGGTAAGAACCTTCTACTCAAGGACGTTACTATACTTATTTTATCTGACACTAATACAAATAAGCATAATAACCAAAACCAAATGCCTTAATATATATACAAGAATATGATATACATGAGTCCATACAATCATCAAATGATTGGCTCTAGGGCTCTAACTAACAGAGAGATACCCATATTTTCTAGCCATCGCTGGAAATGTAATGAAAAGTCATAAGATAATAGTTGAGAAATAGAAAATAGGCGTTAATAAGCATACCTGATTCTCCTTGTGAGAGAAGCGATCAATTGCCTTAGCAATAGAGAGCTCTTCAAAAAGGGGACGAACTTCATCCCAAGAGCTGGCAAAAAAAACCCCTAATAATATAGGAAGAACAGGAATGGTAGAGGAACCGGCCGAGAAGGAAGAAGTAGGAATAGAGGGGGGAGCAAAGACTAAGTAAGAAGAAGGCGAGGAAGGCAAAGACCCAGAAGTTGGTATAGATAAAGGAAAAGTAAAAGAAACATCTCCAGAGGCGCTGGCACTGGAGAAAGGCGAGGCAGGAAAGTTGAGAGAAGGATAGAGCTCCGCCAGCGTCGGCTCATCAGAAGGAAGGCTACCCGAAGCAAAGCCTTCTGAAACCAACTCGTCAGCAGGAAGAATGAGCCTCCTTTTTGAGGGAGGAGCCCTGGTTAGTTTGCGTCCTGGACGCTTGCCCGTGGAAACTTCAGCTATCAATTTACCAGAGCTACCCGGAGACGTGAGCTCAATTAAAGGAAGAGAGGTAGATAAGGAGACAGCAGCAACCACTGGAGAGGTAACAGTGGGTATAGGATTGGTAATGATCTCTACAGCAAGATCCTCAGGAGAACCTTTAGGAACCTCACGAGCCCCTGAAGAGCTAGGTACTTTGGCTAAGGAAGCCGGCTCTTCAATTGAGGGTGGAGGGGCGATAGCAGCCAGAAATTCGGCCTCCTTGGCGCGCAGCAATTCTTCGTCAATCAAAGCATCATAAAAACTTTCCACTGTATAGAAAAGAGAAACAGTTTAGGCAGTTATAAGCAAAAAGAAAGGAACAAGAGATTACCTAAGGAAATGTGGGTATCAGGTTTGACGGGGCTTAAACCAAATAGGTATAGAAGCTCGACCTTCAACCATTTCGGGATTGAGAGTCGGTGACCTAATAACTTCTCACAATAAATAGGAAAAGAGGGAAGAAGATGAAACTCTTTAACATCGGGCAAGGTAGGCAAGAAAGATTTCCAAGTATGAGACCAAGGAATAGGTCCCAGAAACTTTAAAAAGAAAAAACGAGATTTCCAGGCTTTGAGAGACGACGACATATCTCTAAAAAGGACCATTTTAGTTCGCGACTGGAATAAGAAGACACCAGGTTTCGAGTACTTGGGATAGGAAAACATGAAGAAATTTTGAGTAGGAGGAATATCTCGTAGACGAAACAACATGTAAGTACCGCATAGATAACGAAACGCATTAGGGGCGAATTGTTGCAAAGGAATATCAAAATATCGACTTATCTCAATCAAGAAAGGAGGAATGGGGAATTTTAAGCCCCCTATCAACTGATCCCTGAAAAAAGTCACGCAGTTATCAGGGAGACGATGAGGTCGATCATTCGGTGTTGGGATTATGATTCTATATTCCTTAGGAATTTCATATTGACGACGAATGGATAATCTAGCATTCTTATCAAAGATAGAAGACATATGGACATACCAAGGAGCAATTGCTTCCTCAGCCATGGACAAATGTATAGGCTAGGGAAACAATAGATTACTTACTGGAGCCAAGAAAGAGGAGCGTCGAGAAACAGTGAGCACAAGGTCTGGTTGAAGACAGCAACAGGAAAAGAACTCTAGAGAAGAAAAAAGGAAGGACAAGGTTTAAAAAGGAGACGAAGGGTTTAGGGTTTGAAAAACGCACGACGGTCGTTAGATCAGGACGTTGGTAGCTCAGCAGACGCTGAGGATCGCAATAGAAAGGCAAAAGACCTATGTGACGTGGTGATCAGAAAAAGTGTGAGCCATACCATCACGAAAACATTCACATCGGACGTGATAGGTCGGATCACGCTGGGGTTAGTAGCGTCTTGGAGTACGTTTCTAACACTCTCTCACCCGGAGAAGAACCAATCACTAGCCAAGAAGCTTCGAAAGAAGATGTACATAACTGGGTATAATAAAATAAAAGGGATTAAAACTTTTGGCTAAGCTCAGGCTAAAAACAAAAGTATTTAAGGGCGAAGATTTAGACGAATGATAGATTTCAAATTAACGCCCTTATGAAATACAAACTAATATTTGATCGAAATAATATTATATTAGCCAATATGATTTTAAAATTAGTCGTGATATAAATACGCCCATAGTTAAGACAACCTCGGTCATGATTTCAGCATTACATTTACTCTTGTAAATTACAGAAGGGTTCCATAGAATCATTTAAATTCAATACAAGAGTCCATTGTTACATTTAGAATCTAATCAAATACATAATGATACATTTTCCCTTAGAACAGTAAGCCTCAGACAAATAACCAAGTTCACAAACACAAAGTTCTCACAACACTTAGAAAATCTCAATCCCACTAGATTCAAACTTACCATGGAGCAGAGAGGGAAATAGCCCACTTCATCCGAGCTTGTCAAGGCTCATAAGAGGCAATATTCTGCCCAAGACGAAGAAAGCAACAAAAAACAAAAGCTCAAGGGCGATGAGACGGGGAAACATTGATTCATTCCATAACGGAAAAATAAATGTAGAAACCACTTGCCCTCTCAAGCCGTATGAGCTCAGCAAGTGGAGCAACCAATTTTAGCCCAAGGGTAACATGTGATGTGCCCTTCACACAACACCCATGGGTCATTTGGCTGCCCCTCTATAAGTAGTAAAAATTTCTCTGAAGTTTCTTGGGTCCTTCAGAGCACCTGCATCTTTGGATAGAAGATCTAAACTGTGAAACTTCCTCTCTTAAGACGATCCCTTGAACCCCAGAGGAAGCTGAAGCAAAAATCCCAATAAACTCATATATAGACCTCACCTTGTCCAACAAAAGTTGCCCCCAAAGAGAAAGATCCATGACCATGGCCCTAGCAATACAAGGTGGCGAGGAAAGGAAAGAACTGAGATGGGTTGTGGGTGAAGAGAAGGTTGTAACCCTATTTAAAGAAGAAAAAAGGATCACAGAAGTGCTATACTTGAGTCAGCAGGATAGCTGTACCCAAAATCTGTGAGGTCATTTCAATATCTGGGGCAAAGTCACGGGTAGGAAAAGATAAAACCAGACTTATGTCTAGTCAGTCGTCTACACCTCCTTCGACTAGACTTGAAGGGAAGGCTAGTGATATGGGTAAGGTTTTACAAGTCCCTGATAAGGAGAAAAAAGGAGGAAACTAAGAAGATAGGCTAATATCGACCGGGACATACCTCCCGGGCAAAGTTAGGTATAATACTGACTGATATATACCTCCAGGGCGAAGTTAGGTATAATATCGACCGATATATACCTCCAGGACGAAGTTAGGTATACTGCCGACCGATATATACCTCCAGGACGAAGTTAGGTATAATATCGATCGGGACACACCTCTAGGGTATAGTTAAGCCTAATATCTACCGGGACATACCTCCAGGACAAAGTTAGGTCTAATACCGACCGATACATACCTCCCGGGCGAAGTTAGGTATAATATCGACTGATATACACCTCCAGGATGAAGTTAGGTATAATATCGATCGGGACACACCTCTAGGGTACAATTAAGCCTAATATCTACCGGGACATACCTCCAGGACAAAGTTAGGTCTAATACCGACCGATACATACCCCCAGGCAAGGTTAATCTAACATCGATCGGGACATACCTCCCGGGCAAAGTTAGGTTAATATCGGCCGGGACATACCACCCAGGCAAGGATAGTCTAATATCGACCGGGATATACCTCCCGGGCAAAATTAGGTATAGTATCAACTGGTGCATATCGCTCAGGAAGAGTCAAGTTAATATCTGCTAAGACATGCCTTCCAAGAGGAAACAAGACCGGTCGATTGTCCTATGATGGGGAAATACATTTGATAGAATATAATGACTCTGATCGATATAAGAAATGTTGGTGTATTGAATTAATTATAGCAAGAAAAGTAAGATATCTACAGTGTGTAACTGTCTGACAGAAAATATATATTGTCTTGGCGGGAAATGCGTTTTCATACTATGTTGCAGGTACTAAACGACAAAGAAGGTACATCTGGGGTACGAAAAAGATTCCTTAAAAATCATCTATCACAAGTACGCAACTGAAGTCATCTCATAACGAACTCTAACAAACCGGGGTCCACTTCATGACTACGGAGGTTATATGAAGTGGTATAAAAGGGGGAATCCTCTCCGTTGGCAGAGGAGGTTGACAAGTTTATATCATTGCACACATTGAGAACCCTATTTTCCGGCTACTGTTCATGATTCTTCCTCTTTCTTCCACAATAAGAGAGATCACTGACTTGAGCGTCGGAGGGTCTAGCCAGGGATTCCCACCCCGGTCTTAGGTCACTGACGATAGTGTTGGTTGGGCTCTTATGCGCAGGAAGTCTTGGAAGCTTTGGATCTGAGTTTCTTCTCTTCAGATCTGGTTTCTTTCTTCGTCATCAGGTCTTCATACAAGGAAAGCCTCTAGTGATTCTACTTTTTCCCGGTCCGCTTTGGATTTCTCGGATTGGTATTCGGCAAACTTTACTCTTCATCAGCACGGTGGGTTTCTTTCTTCCAGATCTCCGTCGTGTCCAGCTTCTCAGACATGATCACCATTTAACATTGATACTTTCTATCTATTGTTAGTACTTGCTGATGGTAGATAACGAAATTTGGTGACCAAATTTTTATTAGTGGAGGAGAATGTAAAATATCGAAAAATAGTGAATAATGATAAGGGATTTTTTTGAAATTTTTAGAAATTTTTTGAGAATTTTTCGGAGACCGTATGACTTCGTTTACGGGGATAATATTGGGCCCCAGGAAGGCCTGTTTAAGGTACCCAATTTAAACGAGGAAAAGTTAAATTTCCTTTCCTTTTTCTATTTCTTTTTCTTTATTTTCTCTTCCCCCACGTGCCCTAGCCTCCCACTTTGCTCGCGCCATCTCCTCCTCTTCTAATCGGCGCCGCACGCGACGGTTTTCACACACCTCGCGATTTAAGCCTCACCGATCTTTCTTCTTCTCCTTCTCCCTCCCCGAGCCGAACCCTTCTTCCTCCTTCCTTGCGACGCCCCATCTCCACTGTCGCCAGCGACGCCAAGCACCTCTTCACAGCGCCGCTGTCGCACGAAAGTGCCACCGGCATCCCCTATGCCCTAGCGTCGGCAAATGGCCGCCCCCTCTGCTACGATTTAGAAGCACCACTGACACCCCGATTCCTCTTCCTCCTTGTTCTTCTCGACACTGATCAACGCTCGAGAGCCGAAAGTCGGTCTCCTCTTCGTCACTACCGCTCTCCCTTCTTCCCTCTGTGCCTCTGTCGACCACTAGATTGGGCGACTCCAGCCTCTACCCTGATCTCTGCTCCATTTCCCTCTGTGCCCTAGACCGCGGACTCTTGGTGTCTTCTCCTTGTGACACCAGCCGGTCTTCTCTCATTGTTGCTCCCTCTGCCTTGTTCATCACTACTGCAGCAACTAGGTTTCATCAGAGAGGAAACCTTGAGTCAGATTTGAGGTAAGTCCTGTTTCCGATCTTTCTGGCAGACGACGAGAGGTAAGAGGTCACCCTAGCAGTGATCTGGGAGGTAAGTGTTCCACCCTAACTGGTAAATTGGGTAGTTGATTTCTGGGTAGTATGGTTGGGTGTTGATAAGTGAATCTCCTCTTCTTGTTTTCGAGCAATGAAGTTTCCAGCAAGTATTGTGTGTTGTGGGTTGCTCTTGGATTCGGCAGTCACTCCTTCCAGCAACCAACAACCCTAATTGGCCAGCAACTCTTTGATTCCAGCAACGAAAGTGGCTGTGAATTGAGGTGAGGTGTAGGAGTTAGATATATTTTGGTAGTTTGATTGCTAATTGTGTTAGCAATAATTGTTAACCTAGGGTCATGTGTAGGTTTTAATGTAATTGAATAGTGTGATGTTGATTAGGGTTTTACCCTAATTTAGGGTTAGAGATTTTATTTAGCTATTTAGGAGAATTGTAGCTAAATAAAAAATATATATGTTGGTGACACAGGCCTTTGACGCGAGACGAGCATCTCGACGTCGGATTTGGACCGGATTGGACTTTTCTATTGGAGGCGGGTATCTTGGCATATCTATTTTGATATGTCTTGTTGATATGTTTAGTAGATTTTAGCAAGTAGCAATAATTATGTTTATATCTGCATCGACATGTCACTATTTATTTTCGAGCATGATTTGTTTGTTACTTGTTTAGCGTTCATGCCCTGTTTATTATTTATATTATGGAGGTAGTGACATGTCATGCTTTATGATATACCGGACTGGTTAGATACCATACCTGACATGTGTACCTGTATCATATTATTTGATCCACGTATATGGTACATGTTTTTATGGAGGCGGATAGGATCAGGATATTTCTATGCTTAGTGTCATGCACCATCTCGCATAATTACATTGCTGCGCGATAGTCGGCTCCATTATTGTTGAGCGCATCGTCAGTTACATGGATCTGCACACACCACCACTCACGGGTTAGTAGTATATCAGACAGGGTGTAGTGCTGGCTTTGTCAGTGCTCTGCTGGTCCACTCATTGGTAGCGTGACGTAGCGTGGTAGCACGTTAGGGGTCCCTCCACTGGATTGTCTCAGGGAGATGAGAGCATTGAGCTCCCCCACTTATGATTTGGAGTAGGAGAATAGGTGTACTCCGACAGCATCCCGCCCACTCGGTCACTCATCAGGAGCAGTGATGCCAGAGTGCACGGTTGTCACAACCCTACCCACTCGGTCTCACCATCGTGTGTGAGATGGTTGACTCGTGTCAGGGGTGACCAGGACATGTTATTGGCATCATGTGTATTATTTGCATTTATTGCTTGTGGTTGTTGCACTTTATATGCTGCATATTGGATGGATGCATTGTTTGACATGCATACATGATTTATGATACTTTGGGTCTGACGGCCTTGACATCCCTATACTCAGGTTTTGGTTAGTACAGTTACTCCTTATCTTACGGTTTTGCACTTTCTATATATTATATCAGGAGATTGTACGCATAGTTATTGCTATTTGTTATAGTTTACTATGCATGTCAACTAGGTATTCGCTGAGTATTGGACTCACACCCCGTTATTACTATTTTCAGGTTGAGGCTGTTCAGGAGGTTCCAGTCGCTAGTCCCCCACCACTGCGCGTGGGGACGAGTTCGCACATTTTGGTTTACTTATTGTGTTAGACTATGTTTTTTTCAGACTTATAGCTTGACATTTGGATCTTATAGGTTTTGTTATTTGAGGATGGGTTTTCATTTGGATGTATGTTGGAGTTTTATGTTTTATGGGTGTAGTTGACTAAGATATCAGTTTTGTGCTTTATGGGTGTAGTTGAGTAGGATTTTTGCGATGTTTTCCTTATCTTTGCTTATGTTTAGTTTTTATTATAAAACTGTGTGGATGCTTGCTTATTGTACTTTTATTTTTATTGTTATTGTTCCGGCCGTGTTGGCCGATGTATATATGTCCCTGAGGGCATTGTAGAAAGTTTCAGATTGTCACCCGTACAGTGGGGATGCTGCCGAAATTTCTTTTGGCAGGGACTACTTGGGGCGTGACAATTTATTACGCTCACTTGGCTACCAGGATTCATAAACTCTAATACTTATCCTAGAGGTCTAAAGTTCGAATCCTGGGGAAGACAAAAATCCACTGGCCAGGGGTGGGAATACCTAGTGAGTAACGGCACAGCCGAAGGTCGTCAGTCGATGACATAAGGAGTCGCCAGTTGGGCCGCCCAAGGGGCCGGGTCATTACAACTTTGGCTTGCCATCGAGCTTCAGTCACGGACTTGATTTAGGGTTTCTCCAAGTTGGGCCTTGAGGAGCAGGAACAGACAGAGCAAGGTGTTTTGGTTACTATGGTTGCTCAATCATCGTTCAGGACAAGGATCCAAGAGGCCCAGGCCAGTGATAAGCATTTTGAGTTCATTGGCAGCCAGATAGCTTCCGGGTAGTAGTCAGAGTTCACCCGAGATGATGCGGGTATTATATATTTCCGAGGCAGGTTATGCGTACCTCCATCTCACCCGATCAGGGAGGAGTTACTTCAGGAGGCTCATAGCTCCCGATTTGCTATCCAACCAGGTGGAACCTGCATGTATCAATATTTGAGGTGTTCCTATTGGTGGAATGGCATGAAGAAAGACATCGCGAAATTTGTAGCTAGATGTCTTGTCTGTCAGTAGGTAAAGGCGGAGCACCGGAGACCTGTCAGATTACTTCAGCGGATTCCTATTCCTGAGTGGAAATAGGAACATATTACCATGGATTTTGTGGTGGGTTTGCCTAGGACACGACGAGGCCATGACGTGATTTGGGTAATCATTGATCGATTAACCAAATCCGCGCACTTCTTAGCAAATCGGAAGACTGATTCCCTGGATCGATTGACAGATCTATATTGCCGAAAGATCATCATATTACATGGAGTTCCTTTGAGTATTATTTTGGATAGAGACCCACGGTTCACATCCCGGTTCTAGCAGAGTCTATAGCAGGCCTTGGGAACTTAGCTCCGTTTCAGTACATCTTTCCATCCGCAGATAGATGGACAGTCAGAGAAGACCATTCAGACTCTAGAGGACTTGCTGAAGTCTTGTGTATTGGATTTCAGAGGCAGTTGGGAGGACCATTTGCCATTGGTAGAGTTTGCCTACAACAACAGCTTTCATTTGGCTATCCAGATGGCACCGTTTAAAGCGTTGTATGGTAGGCCTTGTCGGACACCCACCCTCTGGGAGGAGGTTGGGGAGGCCCAGTTGCTAGGGCCTCATAGAGCTCAGCATAAGGCAGAGTTGGTCCGTACTATCAGACGGAGGATGTCAGAGGCGCAGGACCACCAGAAGCGTGTTATGCTGATCGAAGACGGAGACCCTTGGAGTTCTCTACGGCGACCATGTTTTTCTGCGTATTTCACCCATGAAAGGGGTAAAGAGATTTGGCCTCAGAGGTAAGCTAGCTCCGCGATACATTGGACCTTTCTAGATCTTGGAGAGGATTGGAGCGGTAGTTTATCATCTGACACTACCACCGCCCCTGGCAGGCGTTCATGACATATTCCATGTGTCTATGCTGAGGAGATATATATCCGACCCGACACATGTGCTGACAGATATCTCAGTTCCCATTCATCCTGACGTTACTTATATGGAGGTTCCGGTACGGATCCTAGACCGGAAAGAGCGTCAGTTGCGGAACAAGACTATCCTGCTGGTTAAAGTCAGATAGCGACATCATACGGACGAGGAGGCTACCTAGGAGCTTGAGGATACGATCCAAGCTCGATACCCCCATCTTTTCACATGAGGTATGTGGGTTAATTTACCGTTCAACATTTATACTCTTTATTATTATTAGTACTTGTTGATGGTAGATAATGAAAATTTGGGAACTAAATTTTTATTAGTGAGGGAGAATGTAAAATATCGAAAAAGGGAGAATAACCATAAGGAAATTTTCTGGAATTTTTAGAAATTTTCTGAGAATTTTTCGGAAATTGTATGGTATAGGTTACGGAGACAAATATTGGGCCCCGGGAAAGCCTATTTAGGCTACCCCATTTAAGTGAGCAAATGTTTGTTTTTTCTCTTATTTTTCTTTTTCTTTATTTTCATTTTCCTTTGTTTCCTCCTCCTTACTCGCCGAACCCATCCCGAGCTCTTCTCTTCTTCCCCTAAGCCGCACGCGACGGTTTCTTCCCTCCCGCGTGTACAAGTCATCGGCCAAGGAAAGCTCCGAGGCCTTACCGTCACCTTCCCCTCCTCTGCCCGTCGCCTCGTCATCGCAGAGATCCCAAACACCACACGATTGCCGCCCACCGTTGCTCTTGGTCCCCCATCACGCCGATCAGCATACACTGGGCATCATCACCGACGGATCTTTCCTCGCGCTACTGCCTCCTCTCGGCCAATCCACCTCCGTCGGCATGCGAGCCCTCATTCCAGCGGTGCCCTAGCACCTGATCTACCGTCGCCGACCCTCGATCCACTGTCGGCTGAGGGTTTCTACTCTCCTCCTCCATCCACATCTCGTTTCTTTCAAGCCACCTCACACAGGGGAGTCGTCGGCCAAGGGTGGGGAGTCGTTGACCTATAGTCGTTGTCTCTTTACGTCGCGGCCCCGACCTCAGACCCCTTCAGCTAACCCTCTACCACTCGCATCACACCCTCTACTCAGAAGTGAAGTTCTTGGTCGGAATCCTAATACCCACTAAGCAACACAGTTTCTATTAGGATCGGTACAAATGTGAGCAATTTGAACACAAATCAAAGATCAATTGAAGGTAAGATCCCTTATTTAAGAGTGGTGGATTTAGGTTTGGGACTAATGCAGATACAAATGTGTTGATGGTGATGTAGGGTATTTGATTTAGAGGGCAGCATCATTTACCTCGCTTCGGTCAGGTTTACTGGCAGCAAGTTGTCTCCGACTATGGATCACCGGCTGAGGTTTTAGAGTTGGGTAAGTTATGCTCAGTATTAGGTTAAGTATGGATGGGATACATTCTATATTGGAATTGAGTTGGTTATTTGAATTATGGTATAGTGTATCCAATTTGCACTACAAGAAAAAAGCCTAACAACAACGATTTTTCACCGTTGTCGTAGCCCATTTTGAACTGTTGTTAAAGGTCATGTTGTTAAAAGGGGTGCCCAAAGACAACAGTTTTTAACTGTTGTCTTTGAAGGCAAAGACAACATTTTTACAACGGTGAAAAACTATTGTCTTTTTCTTCAAAGACAACAGTTTTTCACCGTTGTCTTTGAACGTCTACCTTTAATAACAGGGTCTTCAACAACAGTTTTAAACTATCTACGACAACGGTGAAAAACTGTTGTCTTTTTTAGATAAAAAATAAAAAAAATTAATACACAATTTTCCAATATTATAAATCATTCAAAATACTAAATTTTAAAATAAAATTTAATATACAATTTTCTAACATTCAAAAATAATATCTATAACATTCTGAAGAAATTTCATAAACAACCAAAAAAATGATAACACTATTAAAACAAAGGTAGAACAATATAACACGAGATTTTCTACTTAGATGTCGGTGAAGAGGAGGGACTGCAGCTCCTAGTGCTCCTTAATTTGTTAAAGTCTCTCCATTTTTTTAGTTTGTCGGCATTCTTCCCAGTACTCTTGAGGGTACCTATTCGAATAAAGATATATATTACAAATTAGAAACTAAACTGTACGCGTGATTCTAATTGCACTGCATAAATGTTACATAACCATAAAAATCATTTAATCTAGTCATCTAACAGAAGTGCAAAAAGTGTTATCTATGTAACATAAATGGTAACCTCTTGAAACAATATGGTGGCTCTTAAATTTCTTATTAAGCAGAATTTTCAATTTATGTCACTGCATACAAAGCTTCTATTATAAACCATGCAAACATTATTTTTCCCAGTGAGCAAGCAGCATTAATTCTAAAAGGTACAATTTAATGCAAACGTTCCCACACACTCCATATGATGCTAAGGAGTAAGTCATACATTAAATTCTAAAAGGGACCATTAAAGGAAAGAATGCCTTAAATAAAAATGAATTCAGAAAGTATCATTCTATATGCACTAATAGAAATCTCCGTTTATAGCCAACTGCAAATACATTTCATATTTATTTAAAATTTTAATAACATAATAAATCTAAAAAATTTATAATATTTCACTGAAAGATTAATTAAAATCACACCAGATGATAAGGTCAAGCTATCATTCCTCCAAGTGTATCCTAGAATCTTTGAGGTGTTGGAATCAGATGAAACATCTACAAAAATAAGAACCATTGATTAATAAGTCATTGATTAATTAGATAATGGAATATACAAATAGAGATTAATTAAAATAAATAAAGGATCTAACAATTACCACTATAATTGACTAAAATTAACAATCAAGAGCTAGGTTGAAGAATGTTTTAAAACATTCTTCAATGTATAAGGAAGCAACTAGAAGTGTTTAACATCTCAGGAATTGAAAATAATACAAATGCAAACAAATTCATAGATCAAATAAACAAAAACGGGACAACTCTTCAATAAATTTCTATAATCAAGTGATATAAACAAACTGCAGAATTTCATGCGTGGGTAAATCTCGAGTCAAATGTCAATTGAAAGATCAATGTAAAACATGGCATAGACAGAGAAAGGAACATAGGAATACAGAGCAGTAGGTAAAAACATGTCTATTGAACTGAAGAAAAGCCATCATATCGTGTATGCTAACAATCACCAAATGGTTACTAATTATATAATTACCTGATGCTTTGTGGCAAGCAAGTGCAGTTCAAAAGCCAGCACCTACATCCAAAAATAAATGCTGAAAACATCAAAATTATTGAATCTATATTTTGCCAAATATAATCTTAGATGAGTGAACTACCATATAGTTTGGGTTTAAATATTTCCAAACACTAGTCGGACTTGACAATCAATTTCACATACAACAATCACAGAAGAGTTGAACTTACTTTTGTATCGCACTCCAATGCAGCTTTTGCTTATCTCATTCCACCTCCGTATCTGCAAGTTGATGCAAGAACTAAACAAGTATTCCAAATTATAAACTTTAATAAACAAGGGAAAAGGTTATACCCTGGGATTGCCCTTTCGGAAGCTATGTATGTCAAAGATATTGAAGCACCGCTTGTCATGTTTAACGGAGACATCCAAAACAAAGTGAAGATGAGATATAAAATCTATGAGCCAACAAGAAAAGGAATTGTTTGATAACTTTATTTTGGGTTTTATTATAACTACTAGCATTGCTTTATTCTGTCCATAAAGAAGAAGATATAATGATGGATTGATAATGATGTTCTTGTCAGGATCTCAAGTTGAAATATACATACAAATGGAACATGCAATTGTTTTGTTTTCATGGAATCGAAAGAAACCTGGATTCATTATTGGAAGAAAGTACCGAAGCAGGGAGACAAAAGAGTAACTCGAAGCTGAAATTGTAGCAAGATACCCTCTTCTAGATGTCTCCAAGAGTGGCTTCGTTACCTATTTATGAAAACCATAATTTAGAACTAAAGTAAAAAAAAACATCATGATTATATGATGGTGTAAGGTAGTACCTCTAGTCCATTGGCAAGAGAATGCACGAGGATGTCAATCCTTCCAAAATCTTTCGTCACAGCCTCTGCCATTTCCTGCACCAAGCAGAAGAAGGCATCAGTAACACAAGAGCGTGTGAAAAATAAAATGAATTATCATTCCAGGCTTTAGTTCTGTTTACACAGTCTCTTGGAAAAAAAATGTTTAATTAGCGTACAGAAAAGGGAATTCAAGTTTTGGTGAAAACAAGGAGTTGGTGTCTACCTTAACAGTCCAATTTGAGAATCCAGCATAGCGTTTGTTTGTCTTGACCTAAAATAAACACCATACAAGCTGCTATTTATGATCATAAATTGGAATAAGTGCCAGGAACCAATTTTATCAAAAGTTTCTTTTACATACATCTTCAGGAACATCATCAGGTGTATCGCAAACGGCATCAAGAGGATATACTTTGACAATATCCATCAGTGAGCCATTTGGCAATATGTAAATACAATATGAGAAAGATTACTACTGAACATGAAAGAGAAAAATAAATAAATCCAACCATGTATGCTCCTGATAATAGAGGAAGGCATACTTCCGTGACTTATCAAATTTGTCACACCTTAAGCTTGTCTCAAATATGTTCAGTGCCTATTGATGAATGATCCAACAGAAGGCTTATATTCCAGTGTTTATCTAATTACATAATGACAGAATAAACATGACTTCGGAAGCACCTACAGGCACCCATGTACCAACAAGTATTTCTGCCCCAGTAGCGGTAAGAGCCTTTGTGATTGCCCAGCCATAACCATTATCATCAACAACTCCAGCAATAAATGCCCTTTTGCCTAAATAAGAACACATTATCATCAGTATTCCTAGCAACCAAAATGTCATAAAATTTAGGAATCAAGCACATAATCTAAATTACAAACATCACAAGCGTCATGAATAATTACCAACAACAAACACAACTAATTAACTTCTCTACTATATTCACAGTCAACAAAATCAACCAATTTATGATTAAAATTCCTATAGTTATTCAACCAAAATAGATCAAATTAATTAGGAAAAAAGAAAAGGGTGAGAGTTTCAAAAGCAGGTAGTGATGTCGCTGCCTCACGACAGGACACTACCCGACAAGGAATTGACCCCTTCGTGTGCGATCGTTTGTGAACCGACTGCCTGGCGAGGCATGGCCCCCTCGTGTGCCTCCATTTACAAACTAGTCGTAAGTGAACTAGCAGCCTGGCGAGGTTGTGGCCCTCTTGAGTGCGGCCACAGGTGAAGCGATCGCTCGTCGCCTGGCGAGGTAGCGCGCGGTGCTGCGGAGAGGGAAGAAATAAGAAATAGGTTACCTTTGAGCTCATCTTGGTTGCTACGGAGAGGGAAGAAACCTGTTTGCGCTGAAGGAAAGAAGGGGGTGGGAGAGGGAAGAAAATGGGCGGCGCTGCAAGGAGGAAACGAAAGGATCAGGAGGATCGGGTGGGTGGAAAGAGATTGCTCGTCGCCTGGCGAGGCAGCGCGCGGTGCTGCGGAGAGGGAAGAAATAAGAAATAGGTTACCTTTGAGCTCATCTTGGTTGCTGCAGAGAGGGAAGAAACCTGTCTGCGCTGAAGGAAAGAAGGGGGTGGGAGAGGGAAGAAAACGGGCGCCGCTGCAAGGAGGAAACGAAAGGATCAGGAGGATCGGGTGGGTGGACAGAGATTTGGAATAGGTCTAATATGATTATAATTATAATGGCACTTACAAAATGTGTCATCATACACCATCTAATATGATATTTTTCTAAAAATTTAATTAGTTTTTATAAGTGTCATTATAATTTATTTATATTGACACTTTTTAATAGGTGTCATGAAGAAAGTGTTATAATAAATCATTTTTCTAGTAGTGGAGAAGCGTCTTTCGCGGAGGAGTCGCGAAGGAGGGGTCGGAGATTGGTTTTTGTTCGTTGAAGAGTCACAGAGAAGTGGATTTTTAGATTTTTTTTTCATGAAGTTAAAAAAAATGTTGTGTTTTTAGGATTCAACAACATTCAATAGACAAAAGTTTAATAAAACTGTTGTATATTATTACATAAGCAACACTAAAAGACAATAGTTTTTTAAAACCGTTATCTTTGACACACATTAGACAACGGTTTTTTGAAAAACTGTTGTTATTTAAAAACCATTATGGTGAACAACAACAGTTTTCAATAAAACTGTTGTTAAATGGAAAAAAGACAACAATTTCTTGAAAAACTGTTGTCTATTAGGTGTGGTTAAATCCAGAAATTCTTGTAGTGTTGGAATTTCTTAATTTGATTAGGATTTAGTTTAGTTAATGGATGCATGATACAATGAGCTAAACTAAACATTATGATACAGGACTTTGATTCGAGACGGTGTCTCGACGAGGGATATATTTCGGATACGATCCTCTTATTGGAGGCGGGTACCTTGACTTATCCATTTTGATATGTCATTTGATATGTATAGTAGTTTTTAATAAGTAGTAATGATTATGTTTCATATCTGCATTGGTTTGTCACTACCGGATACCTGTTACATGCTTGTTTTTTCTTATCTGTTTTACATTTCATGTTAGTACCCACCTGATTATATATGATTATAGGGGTAGTGACATAACCATGTCTTATTATGTTCAGGACCTAGGGTTTTATACCATATCTAACCTGTGTACCTAGACCATTGATTGGATCTATTTATCCTATGGTACATATTATGTAGAGATGGACAGAATCAGGATATTTCCATGCTTAGTGTCATGCAATATCTCGCATGATTGCATGCTGTACGATAGTCGGCTCTATTATTGTCAGGCACATCGCCAGTTACATAGATCTGCACACACCACCACTCATAGGTTAGTGGTATGTTAGGCAGAGTGTGTGGCAGTTCTGCTATTAGGCTCCGCTGGTCCGGTGACTCAATGTGGTAGCCAGCAGAGAGTTCTGCTCTGTTAGGCTCCGCTAGTCTGGTGACACAGCGTGGTAGCCGGCAGACAGTTTTGCTCTGTTTGGCTCCATTGGTTCGTTCATGGGTAGTGTGACGCAATGTGGTAGCCGACAGGGATCCCTCCTCTGGACTGGCTCAGGGAAATGAGAGCATTGAGCTCCCTCACTTATGATTTGGGGTAAGGAGGATAGGTGTACTCCGACAGCATCCCACCCATTCGGTCACTCAGGAGCAGTGATGGTAGAGTGCACGGTTGTCATACCCCCCTACCCACTCGGTCTCACCATCGTGTGTGAGACGGCTAACTGGCAGTAGGGGTGACCAGGACATGTCATTGGCATCATACGCATTAATGCATTTATTGCTTGTGTTTGCTGCACTTATTTGCTGTATATTTGGTGGATGCATATGTTTGACATGCATGCAAGATTTATGATACTCTCGGTAAGATGACCTTGTTATCTCTATACCAGGTCCTGATTAGTACAGTTTTTCTCCTGTTTATTTCAGTTCCCATTTATCATTCCTATATTAGGAGACTGTACGCATAATTATTGCTATTAGTTATTTCTTACTATGCATGTCAGTAATTACCTGCTGAGGAGTTGACTCACCCTGTTGATATTAGTATTTCAGGTTGAGGTTGTCCGGAGAGTTCCAATCGCTAGTCCCCCTGCAGATCGCGAGGATATTTATTTGGTCATTTGGTTTTTCTTATGATGCTATATAGACTACGTTTTAGACTTCTACTAGTTTTGTTCTATGGATTACTGTATCGTCTTTTATTTGTCGATGAGTTTTCTTTTTATATTTATTTGGATATATTCTGCTACATGCATGCCTGGACGACAGAAGAGGTGAGTTGATTTTATTTTTGTCATTGTGATTTGTATTTTATGGGTGTAGTTGAGTAGGATATAAGTTTTGAGCTTTATGGGTGTAGTTGAGTAGGATTTTTTATAAAGTTTTCCTTATCGTTGATTTAGTGGATTGTGATACTAAACTACGTGGTATGTTATTATATTTTATTGTTATTGTTTCGACCGTGTTGGCCGAGGTATATGTGGCCCTGAGGGCATTGTAAGAAGTTTCATATTGTCATCCGTACAGGGGAGATGCTGCCGAAATTTCTTCTGACAGAGACTACTTGGGGCATGACAAATTAATACACAAAAATAATATGTATTTTTCAATTCTTCAATTGAAGAAGATAAAACACAAACACAGTCATAAAATTGCAATTCGAACATCAAAATAAATTTTATTCTATCTACTAGATTGGACAACATCAAAATTTAAACTATTTACTCATTCATACGCTAAAGTACAAATCCTAAATATTTTGGGCATCAAAGCGCTTAAATTAATTATATTATTCAGTTTATTGATAATTAATACCTAAAAGTAGCATATATCTTTAAATTTTTTAATTGAAGAAGATAAAACACAAATACATTCATAAAATGTAATGTAAACATCAAAACTAATATTATTCGAGCCAGCGGAATGAGCAACATCAATAATTAAATAAGTTACCTATTCATATCCTAAAGTAGAATTTTACAGATTTTGAACATCAAAGTGCTTAAATTGAGTAAGTACATTACTTAGTTTATTAATAATCACTACAAAATTTGCACATATCTCACATTTCTTGAATTGAAGAAGATGCAATACAAATTCATTTATAAAATTGCACTGCAGACACCTAAACCTAATTTAATTGAACTTCAACCTCACAAAATCAAAAACACCCATGAACTAAAACTTTATTTTTTTCACAAAGGAATAACAAATTAGTCGAAATCTAGGACACATAAATTTTATTTACCGATGATTCAAGGGGTTAAGATGGTTTAGTCAGGTTCTGCCACCTCTTTGATTTTTGCTTTCAACGTCGATGGAGATGGTTTAAGGATGAAGCTGGGGAGTGCGCCGCTAATGGGCAGAGGCGGAGTGCATCGTTAAGTTTTGGAGTCGCGGAGAAGGAGTACGTCGCTAAGGTTTGGAGTCGCGAAGTGATGCGTCGGACATTGGGAGAAAAAGGAGTAGTTGTGCGTTTTAAATTCAAACGAGGGCAATATAATAATTTTATCAGAGTTAGAGAGCTGAAACAAATAAACTAGTTTGGTCAGGTATTAAAAATAAATTTATATTGATACAAAAACTAAATGCAAATGTTTAAGTTTGCATGGAGATTAAAGGTAATTTCCGGCTAATATAATCATACTTTTATTTATTTAAAATGAAAAATCTTAACCATCAACCAATTTAAAAAAGGAAAAAATCAAGGGTATTTTGGGTAAACAGGAAGAAAAAATTTGCATTTTGTGAAAAACTTTAGATTAGAGGGTGTGATTTGAAATACTGCCAAGAAAAAAGATATTTAATTTCCATTTTTGGATAATTCCAGCCATATCCGCCCGATTATTCTCCAGAGGAGCATTCCTAGGGTTTTGTGTTCTGCTTCAATCCGGCGACGATGGTTTTGGCTCCTTCGCGGGTGGAGGTGCTCTCGCTGTTCCGCTCGCTCCTCCGCACGGCGAGCAAGTTCGCAGACTACAACATACGAGAATACGCTAAGAGGCGGACGATTGACGGGTTCCGCGACAACCGCGGACTTTCTGACCCGTCTTCGGTCGCCTTGGCCTTCGCCGACGGGAAGTCTCAGTTCGAGGTCGTGAAGAGGCAGGTGACTGTTTACTCTCTCTACGCCCCCAAAGTAAAGAGCGTCATGGAGGTGACGAGCCTGTGATGTACCTAGTTCGAAGGTACGGCTTTTATGCTGGGTAATCTAGGGTTATTGTTCGATATGAATGAGCAACACAATGGACAATGGTATAGCCGACTGCTTTAAAGATGAGCGTTGTGCATTGTATACTCCTATAATCCCCATCTAATGCTATGTTAGAGTATCACTCGAGTCGGAATAATACAAATTCAATATCGTGGCATGCCGTCACTCAACACACTTTACATATATCCAAGATCAACTTGAATGGGTTTTAATGTTATAATGTCCTTCCACTTAATTATTTTATCTTCAAATATAAGTTTATAGCAATTGTAAAGTCAATTGACTTACCATTTATAGAAACAAGTTGTAAAAACAAACATCTGTCTCGACTAACAATTATATCCTCTTGATACCAAGATGAGCATTCTGCATTGTATAAAAGCATTAGTTTTTGTAGCACTCTACAGAGATTAATTTTATAATTTTTAAGATTTGCATTATATAATGCTCCTAGGCATCTGGTATAGGAATTGATTTCTCCATATGCCATTAATATATCTCAATTAATGACTGAGAGTTAGATATAGATTGACACAACTAAAATTGGAACAGGCATAGGTGTAAGATATGTATATCTCTTGGCTTCACCAACTCTAGGATCTCTTCTGTTCTAATTGATGCATTTGCATTTCCTATCAGTGCTCTTTTTAGTGTTTCATTTTCTTTCCAAGAGTAAAGTCAAAATTAAAAGATAAATCATGGGAAGATTTTTTTAATGTCTCGGTTAGTACCATTTGTTGCCACTTCAATTCTCTTCCTCTCTTTTTATTGTTTCATCTCCTCCTTATGGCTTATATTTGACAGAGGACAAAATGAAAAGTATGTGTCATGGGAAGAGAATCTTCTTGTCTTAGGTATAATTGGTATTAGTTAAGACTAACCCTATCTCTATTGGTATTCGTGAAATTATGCCGGCATAGGTTGCACAATAGCATTTATTGCATTGGCTAAGTATCTATATTGATCGTTGTTGGGAATTGTTTTGTCAAACAATACAGATTGACACTTGAAAGTATGGCTAAAATTATATTTCATATAATTCATTTTTGGATCTACGTATCATAAATTAAAGTTTTTTCACTACAATTCAACCTTCTAATTTAATCTAGGTACACTTTTATCAATTATGAAACTATTTTTATATCAAAATAGTCAATACAGAACAATGAAAGAATTTATTTTGGTAAGATAGTTGATATTGTTTCAGAGGCATAAGTGGCATAATTTAACACAAAGGAATCTTGCTTTAAGTTTTAATAAAAAAACTAGGCTAGAATTAACGTCTCCTTGGAGCAAGAATAGGTCTTTTTGAAATCTCACATACGCTAAAGGTCTTCAAAATTTGAGTTTCACCTCTTTGTGCATAATGGTGAAACTAAACCTTAAAATTTTCCTTGATTTTTTGTATTCCTAGTGATGGGAAATTAAGGAGCTTCCTTTATCTGTTAATCTCTCAATTTATTTGGAATGCATAAGCAAAATTTATGACTCTTGCAAGTCTTTGTTAGAAGCCCTATTAAGTAAAGAACTGTTCCCCTGTCATAAAATGGTGCCAAAATTGCTTTTGTCGAAATAACTTCAGTGATTATGATCGTGATATTGGAAATTCCAAACTAGATAATATATTTTTAAAAAAAAATCCTGTGAACAAACACAAATTAAATAAGATGGCTAGTATCTTGTGTAGTTTGGACATGGAAACAAGTTTATGTTTTATTGCATCCTTATCAAGATTGCAATTCACAACTTGGGTTTCATTATTCGACAGCTCAAGTTGGGCTAGATGATTCAGCTCCCAAGTAGGATATAAACTCGTTTGGTATTTTACAAATCTATGATCTGATCTTATTTTTAATTAATTTTTTAAGCATTGTTTTAAGAACCCTTGCATAAGCGCATAAACTTATGATGTGAAACAGACAAGTATCCTTTTATGGTTAATTAGACAGTTAAACTAATCTGTATCTTTTTTAAATTCCTAATCTTGTTCAACTTAATATTTTTCTAAATTAAGCTACTACAAGAAAATTTTATATACTGCTTAGCTAACTAAATTTTCTTTTTTATGCACTGCGTCAGTTGGGTACATGATTGCTAAGTGATATCTGTTTCGAATATTGGTTAAATTTTGTATTAAAAATTCCGTTTGAAAATATGAATTGCTGATAGTGAATAATTCAAGTAGTAAATGATATATTTGGTATTTTTATATTGATTTGACTATTGTTAGTGATAGCTTGCCATAGATTTCAATAGAGTGGTAATAAAATTTATATTGTTGAACCCAAATAGTTGGGAGAAACATGTTATTTGTGTTTTTATTTACCTGTGAGGCTATAAGTTTAACTAAGGTTGGTTTCAAGAATTGAAGACTGCATATGCACCTGCATATTTGTTTGTATACTTCATTTTGCAATGGCTCGATTGCTTGCTATTCGCTTACATATTTGAGACCTTGCTTTTGAGTACGATCTTGATCTTGGCATACTGCTAATGGAATATGGTTGCATTATATTTACATACATTTTAAATCTTGTCACAAAAGAACATCTTTATGTCATGCCATCTTAGATGATCATTGATTATGGGAACTCTTTTTAAACATCTACGAAAGTATATTTTCTTTTACAAAAATTGTGCTAATCTCAGTGTTCTAAAAATCGGCCTAGGCGGCCGCCTAGACGCTAGGCGTCGATTAGCTGCACCGAAAACATACTAGTCGGCCAGCCTAGGCGTCCTTAGCGCCTAAGTGGGATTAGGCGGCCCTAGGTGCCCGCCTAGGTGGGATTAAGCGGCCCTAGGCGTCCACTAATCGATCGAATTGTCCTCGGAAATAGTGCAGGATTTTTATTTTTTTTTAGTTTGGGCTATTTAAAGACAATTAAAAAAACTGAAATGTAACCTTTTTTTGTGTTGGACTTAAGTTTTATAAGTTCTAAACTTTGGTCCAATAAGAAAAGAAATAAGTTGGATGTTAAAATGTTGAATAATTTAGCATTTGTCCAATTTAATGCTAGATTGTTGAACAAACAAAAAAGAGAGAGAAAGGACAATCGATGTTCTTCTTGTAAAAGATGCTTCAAATGCACAAGGTTGGATTATGGATGGTGGATGGTGGGGAAGATGATAAAGTTAACCAGATTTTGGGATCACTTGGCAAATGGTTGATGAAGCAATGGGAGCAGATGAAAATCTACAATCCGAAGAAGCTCTAGAGTGAGAGAACTTCACGATGATGATTTTGCATCTGAAGAAGAAGAGGATTACATGATGATATTGAGTTTGTGTTCGATGAAGAATAAGTTGTTAAAAATTATGAAGAAGTAGAATAATTTTATAATATTTTATTAGTTGTGTAATTTTGCAATCATTTTAAATTTAATGTTATTGTGTTAGAGTTATAGAATGTGATTTATTATGTAATTTATGTTAATACCGTAGAATCCGTCTAGCGGCGCCTCGCCCCCGCCTAGGCATTAGGCATTGGTTTGATGCTCGAGTAGCGCCTAGTGAATTTTAGAACCTTGGCTAATCTTATAAAAGTTGCTCTTTGCTACTATAAAAAAAAATGGAATACTAATAGTTAAATGATATTGTTTATATATCTCTCAAATGACCCTTTTTTCACGCTTTATGTTAATTGTGGGATCATGAATTTTAAAATCTAAGACAGTACAATGTTTGGATCTTTAATAAAATGGAGGGCCAACACTCTTCCATATTTCTTGCCCAAATCATGTACCAAGATATTCCTTAGCTGTTACAGAATTTATCAATTAACTGTAACTTTCATTGACAGTTAAGCATAATTTCTCTACTTTCAAATTGCAAACACTCTAAACTTGCAGCATGACTGGATGTATTTCTAAATTTTAACTTTGACATTTCATCGACTTCATAATTGAGGATTTTTTTTTTTGGCAGGTTTTATCCGACCATTTTCTTTGATGGCATCTCTTAGCTTTTTGGCAATCAACGAGAGTACAACTGCCATAGCAAACCAACTATTTGTGCACCTTGAGTTAGAACTTAAACATATGCTATACATGCAATAAACAGTTGTGATTTCTTTCTCTATTCACATAGTCTTTTGTTGGATAGATTTAATAATGTTTTATCAGTGTACTGTCCTTTTTGTTCCTTGGCACTTTCTGTGTTTTCAAATGCCCCTTCGTTAAATGGGTGGGAGATGTTTTTGTGTTATTTGATAATCTTGATCGACTTGACAAGAAACAATGAAAAAATAGAGTAGATATCAAAGTTATGGAATAACGAGATCTAAAGTATAAAAAAAATCATTCTGCATAGTCTGGAATTCTTGCAAGCTGGGAAACACGATTATGCTAAGATGGTGCCACAGGCTTTCATATCATAACTATAGAGATTGTGACATGATCTCACTGAGAAGTAACTCGGTTGAGACGTTGGCATCGTTTTTTCATTCTCAATCTATTTTCAAAATGCAGCCCTAAATTACTAGTCTTTTGGAGAAGTCAAATGTCTCTGGCTTGCCAATTTAGATGAGCTTGCGATGGTAATAAACGAACTAACAAATGAGCTTGCTATGGCCATACTGTGTCCCTAGCGCATAGCTGAGTCGATCATTAGATGGTAGCAAGGGGTAGATTTTCGATGAAGTCCTGAAAATATCTTTCCATGTGTGGTTTATTTCAGTTTTTTAATTTATTCTATTCCAATGGTACGAGACAGTTGTGTTGTAGTTCGGATCCTCTGTCCCGAATCCTCTCCTTGAGATGTAATCTGGAGCGTCCGATCGGCAATGGGACATGGGGACAGAGAGGATTCGGGACAGAGAATCCGAACTGGTTGTGTTGTGGTGGAGCCATTAGTATGATGATTTTTTTTTTCCTACGGAATCAAATTGTCATCATTCGAAAAGGCTAAGCTACCATATGCCTGATTGAATTACATGGCTTGATTGTCATGGTTTTATTCATCTTATCGCCTACGAGCAACTACACTTGTATAAACCTATATATGCTCCCAACACTTAAACAACAAACCTCTTATTATGGTTTTAACGGTTAAGCTCTATGGTTTCACAATAATTTACACAATTATTACTTCAATTGAAACAATGCAAGTAGATTGATCAGATAATAAAAGGGAAGATAACGTGGGTTTGATGGAGAAATATTATGGAAAATGTGTAGGGTATTAGTGCCATTTGATATATTATTATAGATTTATCTGTTATAATAACATCATTTTTATTATTTTTGAGGTACTATAAAATTAACTATATAGAAAGGATCCAAAAACACCTCATGGTACTTGCTACCTTTTTTCAAGAATTTTTAAATGGATAGAGTTAAATCATATAGGTACGTTAGGTTAGATAGAGTTAAAATTTTCCATTTCCTTTTTTTCAGAAAGAAAAACCTTATCTTCTACCAGGCATGATTATTATGCCACAAATATATGGCCTAGTCAATTTCAATTTTTTTAAAAAATATTAATTTAATTTTTTTTAACGTTCATCCAAGGTTATTCCCGAAACGGAAAAAATCTAAACAGAATCATGACGGGATTATATATACGCTTATCTTTACCTGAATCGAAAACTAACTGATGCATCGCAGCCTTCCTTCTTGCACAGCCCCCAACGCCCTCTGCTTTAAATTTAAGCCTTCGAGTCCGAGTTGCACCGGCGACGACACGATGGCGATCTGTTGGGAGGAGATGGAGATCACTCGAATGCGGCGGAAGATCATGAAGGAGGCGAGGAGGTCGATGCCGGAGCTCGGCGCCGGCCGAGTCATGTACTTGGTCAGGGCCTTCGAGAGGCTCCTCTCCCTTTCGCAGCAGATCAAGACGGCCGGCGTCGGCGTCGGAGCCGGGAAGAAGAAGGGCATGCTGACGCTGACGACGATGGACCTCGTGAATTGGGCTCTGTTTCAATCGCCAGAAGAAATCTTCAGCGAGGAGGACTACAACTATCCCTTCTCCCCTGTTTCCCCTGAACTTGAGTCCCACGAAGCAAATTTTGCTGCAAGGTTTGATTTTTATCGTATTTTTCTAGAGATTTGATCGAATTTGTATCAAAAAATCTTATTAATTACTTCTTCTTTTTTTTTTCCAGATTTAGCTTTGCGAGTGTTGGTGAATCTGATGCAGCAGAAAGGAAGACTGGTTTATCAAAAAAGCGCTGGATCAAAAAGCTGAAGGTGAGGAAGCAGAAGACATTCAAGAAGAGAATTGAGGTACTAAACAAATCAATATAGTTTTGTTTGATTATGTTATTACTGGGAGATCATCTTCCAATTCACCTTCCGATTTCATCTTAACAATTTAACAAATATTCATTTTCTTTCACGTTTTCTTCTATTTGCTATAAAACTAAATAGATTAACAAGTTTTCTTTGGTAGAAGAGAGGAGGATTGAAAGAAGAACACTCCAATAATAAAATAAGTGAGCTGCTTTTGGAGGAGCTCAAGGATCTCATTCATTCTTATATACAAGTATCTGAGGTTTGACATCTATTAATTCCTCACTATAAATTGCATACTATCACACAGAAAACCTTAATGAAGGATAAATTTCAAGATACTTGATCACCAACTTGAGCATTTATCTATTTTCAAGCTTTTGATTCATTTTGGTTTATCCCATATTGTAAACAGATGAAGCTATACTTTCTGAAAAGATCTCGAATGGCCTGTGGCTTGGCGCGCATGAATTCGAACTGGAGGAGACTCAACCTTGGCGGTGTATTATCGCAATGTTCATTCGACCGCGACCACAACATTCCACTTGCCACTGCTGATGATGAGAAGACCAACTCTGTGCAACCTGATTTGAACACCAAACTCGCTTCCTGCAAGGAAGACTCATCTGATAAACCTAACAATGCCTCATCGTGTAACCCTGAATCCGATCATGCTACATCTTCGCGTAAATCTAACAAATGGATCTACTATATCAAAGGAGGATATCATAGGTTTGTCAGCAAACTCAACAAGATCAAATTCAAAACCTCAAGATGGAGTTGTTGTTGCACATGTGGTAAAGAGAGGTACCCATGAGTAATTGTAATGCAGAAATGAATCAATCTCTCATATTCAACCACAAAGAAACTCGAAGAAACACAATGCTCCTGCTATTCCATCAAACCGGCTTGTGAGATTGAATCAGTTACTTGCTTAGTTTTAAGTCTCATCACTCTTCTGCTCTATCCAAGACAAGTAGCTTGCTTGAGATAGTTAATGGCTTACTCTTTGTAGGAGAGTACCAAAACTAGAGTAAGTTAGTAAAGTGAGAGAGCATGTAAATTCTCAATGATTTGCCAAATTCTATCATCATTCGAGCAGTTTTGGAAGGCTTAAACCTGTCTGTTAACCTTCTTCTAGAAGATTGGTTCACGTAAATGCTAGTGCTAGAACCATCACCATTCTTTGTTCTTCCAAGAACAAACCGACTAGAGTCAAAGTGGTTACAGGCCAAACAAAAACAATTTTAGGTGGTGTTTGATGCCTGTATATAGTGAATGGATTTGTGGCTGAATCATGTAATAATTTGATTTATTACCTTAACTTTGCAACTATATGGATGTCAAATGATGTGCATTAATTGTAGTCTAGCATATTGATCCTGTCTGAGAGCTGCAAAGATGGCGCGTTGTTTGACTGGAGCAAGGCTTTTTCCTTTTTGGTGAAGCTTCCTTGCGATCCTGCGCACATGCCAACGATCCAACAGAGAGTTAGTGACCAAAGACTATGGAAGGAGATCCCTGTTAAGGCTCTTCAACACTCAAGTTAATATAGTCTTGGACAGAGGAATCAAGAACAGAGAGGTGCTCGCCCGAGAATAGAGCTCAAATGATGTAGATTGCGTACCTTATCAAAAGAGAGGACCCCTTTTTATACCACCTCTCATACTTCTGTGATCATGAGGTGGCATCATGTATAGGAGTTTGTTAGTTTATTGTGTAATAAGTATTTGAGGAATCTTTTATCTACCCATAGATGTACCTCTTTTGTCATTTCTGGCTTAGACCTTTGATAAAGCTGTTACAAGAGTATGGTGCCATAAATGGTTGCCCAATAAGAAACATGATAGCTTCTGAAGGAGGTTCTAAAGGAATATTCCCCGACAACTCGGACAGGTTGTTAAAAGGTTGTCTGCTGCTTGTCTACTGAATATATCTCGACCGACCAACAAGGCTAACCGTCCTTATGCTTATCCTTGCATTGAGCTGCTCTATTATGTATTGAATGTTGTCATAAATCCGATCAGAGATTCATATGATACGTTAAGCATGCTAGAAATATGCTTAGGTAACACTCTGACAAACTGCAGGTATTGAAGATTCATTCAACAATAAGTATGCATTTAAGTTTCTTAACTCCCGTCGGTCTTATGACCGACTATACATGAAGTGCCTTATGAGGTTAACCGCCTCGAATCTGACCGACCTTATCCGTTGGAACATATATGAAAAGATTTGGGTCGGATGTACACGGAGAGATTTATGATGCTGACTGTTTTAGGCTCGGTCGGTCTTTCATCCGGTCTGACACACACAGAGATTTATGATGCCGACTACTTTAGGCCCGATCAGTCTTTCATCCGGTCGGGCGCACATAGAGCTTTATGATGATGAGTACTTTAAGCACGACCGGTATGTAAATCGGACAACCGTACATATAGATTTATGATGTTGAGTGCTTTAGGCCTGGCCGGTCTTTCATCTGGTCAGGCGTATATAGAGATTTATGATGTTGAGTGCTTTAGGTCTGGCTGATCTTTTATCCGATCAAGCGTACATAGAGATTTATGATGTTGAGTGCTTTAGGCCCGGTCGGTATTTCATCATGACCAATTAGCCCTTTCCCATATGGCTTGTTATTCAATTAAGCTAGACCCAAGAGCCTTAATGCTGGGCCACTCATGAAGCTAACTAGGAAGTATGCTCCTATCCTGATATTGACTGTCACGTCGTCCTGACTTTGACTGTCATGCCACCTTAATTTTGACTGCCATATCACCTTAACTTTGTCCGCCTATTACACACCGTATCACATATGATTCTATTTCTTTCCCTTAATATTTCGATTCAAGAAATGGCGAACTATGAGTTTCATGTTTGCTTTTTCTCTCATCCAACATTAGGAATGTTATGCTTCCTTTGCCTCTATATTTGTTACTTTTTATGTGTTTACTAAAAAGAATGACTTTTTACTAAAAGGAGCGGTCACGTTTCTTTACTTACCCGAAAGAGCACCCTAGTTTTAAAACTATCAAAAAGAGTACAAAAAATAGTATTATTCCCTTCCTACCCCTCCCGCCAACCTTTTAAATCCCCCTCTCTCGCAGTTTTTCAATGCATCCCCTCTCTCTAGGATTAAAAAGGGTCTGATATGTTTCCATATCAGGCCCACCGTTGGGCCTGATATGATCCCATATCAGGCCCACAGTGGACCTGATATGGTCCAATATGAAGCCAACATGGGACTGATATTTTCTATATCAGGTCCACACTGGGCCTAATATTTTCCCATATCAGGCCCATGCATTGAAAAACAGCATGGGATTTAGGAGGTTGGCGGGAGTGGTAGGAAGAGAATAATACTTTTTTGTACTCCTTTTGGTAGTTTTAAAACTAGAGTGCTTCTTTTGGTAAATAAGGAAACATTGCTGCTCTTTTTTGGTAAAAAGTCATAAAAAGAATGATTAATTATAATTGGGAAAAAAATATATGATATGGGTTATAATAAGTCGGCTCCTCGAAATGGAGGACAAGGATGAGAAGAAGTAGGGGGTACCCATAGCTGGTCGAAAATATATAGGGCAAAGGCCGACCGAATAAAGGGATCTCTGAATGCGCTCAGTTGAGCAAAGTCTAATCGAACTTAAAGACACTTAGCCTTATATAACTTTTAGTGTATTACCGACCAAGTGAAGGCCGAGCAAGCACCAATGTATTTATATGCGCTTAGCCGAGCAAAACTCGATCGAGTTTAAAGGCACTTAGCCTTATATATTTTATAGTATATTATCGGCCGAGTAAAGGCTGAGAGAACGCAAGTGTGCTTATATGCGCTCGGCCGAGCAAAGCTCGACTTAGCTTATAGGCACTTAGCTTTATATAGCTTTTAGTGTACTATTGGCCGAGTGAAGGCTGAGTGAGCGCAAGTGTGCTTATATGCGCTCGGCCGGGCAAAGCCAACCGAGCTTACAGGTACTTAGCCTTATATATCTTATAGTATACTATCGGTCGAGTGAAGGCTGAGTGAACGCAAGTGTGCTTATATGAGCTCGGCCAAGCAAAGTCTGACCGAGCTTAAAGGCACTTAGACTTATATAGCTTATAGTATATTACCGGCAGAGTGAAGGCTGAATGAACACAAGTGTGCTTATATGCGCTCGGCCTGGCAAAGCTCGATTGAATTTATAGGCACTTAGCCTTATATAGCTTTTAGTGTACTACCGGCTGAGTGAAGGCTGAACGAGAACAAGTGTGCTTATATGCACTCGGCTTGGGAAAGCCCGACCGAGCTTACAGGCACTTAGCCTTATATAGCTTTTAGTGTACTACCGGCCGAGTGAAAGCTGAGTGAGCACAAGTGTGCTTATATGTGCTCGTTCGGGTAAAGCCCGACCGAGCTTAAAGGTACTTAGCTTTATATAGCTTGCAGTATATTTCCAACTGAGTGAAGGTTAAGCGAGCATAAGTATGCCCATATGCGTTCGGATGAACAAAGCCCGACCGAAGCTTAAAGGCACTCAGCCTTATAAAACTTATAGTATATTATTGGTCGAAACATGCTCAACAGAAGATATTCTTAATATATATACGACCAGCTTGAAGGACCGGCCGAGACATATTTAACAGAAGATAGCGTACAAGTAGTGAACAACTTTATGACAGCTTGGCAAATTTGATGGAAAATATTCTCTAAAAACTTCTTCAGTTACGGGGACATATTCCTATTCATATTTTATCATGAATATGAGTCATAAACACTAAAAAAGGTACATCTGGGGTACAAAAAAGATTTCTTGAAGGATTATTGCATGAAACCTAAAGTGGTACTTCATCTTCTAATAAACTCTAATAAACCAGGGACCACCTCACGATTGCGGAGGTTATGTGAGGTAGTATAAGAAGGGGAATCCTCTCCGTTGGTGAGGTAGGCTAAGGCTCACAAACTCTAGCATCTAAAACTCTACCTTTTCGTACTTTCATTACTGTACTTCTTCTTCTTCTTCCACCTTTAAGAGAGAGAACTGACATGAGCGTCAGAGGGCCTAGCCAAGGATTCCCACCCCGGTCTTACGTCACTAACGCTTTGTTGGCTCATCTCGTTGTGCGCAGGATCATTGAGAAGCTCTTCCGGATCTTTAGGAGTTCATCTTCCTCGAAACCACCATTCATCAGAACTAGCACAACTTCTCGCATATTTCAGACATGATCAAATTTGGCGTCGTCTATGGAAACATTCACCTAGATTTGAAGCTACGAGATGGAAGAAGTTGGAAAACTTAACACCATAACCTTGACGTAGGAAGATCTGGATCTGCTCATTAACGCCAAAGTGCAGAAGCTATTGCAACAACAACAACAAGCTAATACCGGCGGTACATTGCCAATGGCCCCAAATCTGGCAATATCGACAACTGCTTACCAAAAGGAAAAAGGAGGTGAGAAGGATGATCCTTCTTGCTTGCTTCCTACTCCTCTCTCCCCAACCTAACGTCCTTGAGTATTTCTTCATGCACCTTTTGAACAAGGGGGATGAGAGGAAGCTCCCCAAGAATTTTTTGGAGAAGCACCTATACGGGATAAGTGTAAAGGGAATATCGTAGCTAGCGATAGCTCTTTTGAGAGGATCGTTACTCCATTCTCTCAACGAGTGTTGGATGATCCTCTGCAGAAGCATTATCAAAATTTAAATATTGGAGAATACTCGGGGACGACCAATCCCGAGAATCATCTTCTCAAATTTAAAAATGTTGTTCTCCTTCAACAATTTATTGATGATATCAAGTGCAGGATATTCCTCACTACATTCGAAGGAGCAGCTCAGAGATGGTTTAAGCGGTTGCTAAGCAACTTTATCTGCCGCTTTAAGGATTTTTGTAAGATATTTTTTCATCATTTCTCTAGTAATCGACGGTACCATAAAACCCCTTGGAGTCTCTTTTCAATCAAATAGGGGCCTAAAGAAAGCATCAGAGCGTATATTAAGAGATTTAATCAAGTAGCCATATATGTTCCTATGGCTACTACAGAGATCTTGTTAAGTGCCTTTTCTCAAGAACTTAATGATAACGATTTTTTTAAAGATCTGATCAAAAATCCTCCCACTAACTTCATTCTATTGATTGAATGAGTAACTGAGTTCATTAATGTGGAATAAGCCCAAGTCGCTCGAAGGAAGGAAGTTGTTACTTCTATTCCTGCTCCCAATACGGAGCATACAATAGTGCCTATTCAGCCACCCAGAGGGCCTTGTGTAGGTCCTCGACATCGTCAGCTTGAACCACGACCTCAAGCTATGCAACATGTGGGAGTTCCTCAGGAAGGTTCACAAAGATGGTGCACATATCATCAAACAAATACTCATAGCACAGAAAATTGTTATACGTACTCTGAGAAATGAGCAGGCCGGTAACTTTTGATATTGCTAACATTCCCCAACCCCAAATCGCTGACAGTATTCATGGCAAAATAGTCCACTCAAGCTTGAATACAGAGACGCCAGGCCACAGTCAAGAGTATTACCGCTCCCGGTCGGGCAAGCACAAGTGTCCAGTTAGATGCAACAAGAAACAACATTTGTTAGACAAAAAGAAAATCGTAGTAATATTGCTTGGGGTAATATTAACATGATACTTAGATGACCAATGGATAGTGACTCTAACCATGCAAGGAAGTCGCATGTTTGGCGTCTAGAATTCACGCTGTTGGATGTAGTGCAGAGAAGGTCGCCGTGCTAGAAATTAGTTTTGGGCCCAGAGATTTGAAGGGGATAGAAATGCCCCCATGATGATGCATTAATAATCAAGGTTGTTATAGCCAACTACAACATTTCTCATACCTTTATCGATATTGGTAGTTCAGTTAATATTATTTTCAAACAAGCTTTTGATCAATTGCACATAGATCCGAGCGAGCTTCAACCCATGGTAACTCCTCTATATGGGTTTACAGTAAATGAAGTTCAACCATTATGTCAAATAAAATTGGCTATATCTCTAGGGGAGGAGCCCCTAATGAGGATGCGCCGGTCATATTTTATGGTGGTGGGCGCGCCCTCTACATATAATGTCATCCTGGGTCAACCGACCTTAAATGAGTTCAGGGTAGTCGTTTCAACTTTTTGCCAGAAGATAAAATTTCTTGTAGATGATCAAGTAGGGGAGGTTAAAGGAGATCAATTAGTAGCACGCAAGTGCTATGTGGAGATGGTCAAGGCAGAGATCAATACCGCCCGAAAAATCTAGAGAATAGAAGTCATTACCATTCAGGAAGGGCCTCCCACCCTGGTGTATGAAGAAAAGGAGGAGGTGCAGATTCAAGCTGGCCTATCGGAAGCTGTTACTCACATAGCGTCGGATCTGGAACCTGAACTCAAGACCAAGCTGATACAATATTTGATACGCAATAGTGATGTGTTCACCTGGACACCCAAGGAAGTGATGAGAGTGTCCCCTGTAGTTATGGAGCACACACTTCTTGTATATCCTGATGCCCAACCAGTCAAGCAAAAGAAGAGGTGGATAAGCTACTGGAGGTAGGTTACATTCGAGAGGTGCAATTCCCTAGCTGGTTGCCAATGTTGTCCTGGTCTCCAAGTCTGGAAACAAATGGCGAGTATGCATAGACTTCCGAGATCTCAATAAAGCTTTCCCAAAGGATTATTATCCCTTATCTCGCATCGACCAAGTGGTGGATTCTACTGCTGGATGTGAGTTTATTTGCATGCTGGATGCTTAACAAGGATATCATCAAGTCCCGCTCACTAAAGAGGATCAAGAAAAGGTTAGTTTTATAACTGCCGAGGGTACTTATTGTTATAATGTCATACCTTTTGGACTAAAGAATGCAGGGGTTACTTATCAAAGGCTTATGGATAAAGTCTTTCAAAAGCAGATCGGGAGAAATTTAGAAGTTTATGTAGATGATATACTTATCAAATCTCTGCGAGCCTCGGATTTATGTACGGGTATAGAAGAAACTTGTAGAACTCTGAGGTAGTATGAACTTAAGCTCAACCCCTATAAGTGTTTATTTGGAACTAAAAATGGAAAATTCTTGGGATACATGGTGACTAGTATGAGCGCTCCAAGATATGGGTCCATCATGCAATATGAAGGAGGCGCAAAGGTTTGTAGGTGCAACGGGGCCGGCAAGAGGGGAGGGGTGAATTGCCTGCAAATAAAGAATACACTCCTCAAGGCTTTTCAACTCAAAAAATAATAGCAACAATAAAATCTAAAATAGCAGTAATAAAAGAGAGACGGGAATTTTAACTTAGTTACAACCCAGGGGGTTGTTAATCCAAGGCAATCGAATAGCTCCACTAGAATGTCTCTTTCACTGTAGGCAGAGAAGTCTTTTTACACACTAAGAGTGCTTAGAAGTTGCTAGAAAATTGTTACAGAGTTGAATATCTATTTCCTAGCTCCAGGGGCCTTTATATAGCTCCTGGAAAACTTATCTTAAGCCTTGAGGGCGCCTCCAGCCGAGGTGAGCGGATAAAACTTTATTCACGCGTAAACGGTCGAGTTGACTAGGCTGAAGGCGCCTTCAACAACATTGAAGGTGCCTTCAATGTTGGAGGCGCCTTCATTAGTGTTGAAGGCGCCTTCAACATTTAGGGTGCCTTCAACACTATTGAGGGCGCCTCCAATGGCTTCTTCAGCTTTTCTTCATCTTCATGAAGGCTTTCGAAGTTTCGATCGCTTGGGTGATTGCGGCCAACGAAAATAGGGCTCACCCAAACCCAATTTCCGGACTTCTCCTCGAGCAGGCTTCCAACCCGGCTTCTCGTCCCTCAAACGCTGCACACGTTCTTCTCGTCCACCGGTGTACTCTTCCGCGGCTCTCTCGTCCTTCGGACGCACCAAGCCCGTCGGCTCCTTTCCCGTGTCATCCTTCTCGCTAGCTGCATTTTCCACTCGACTTTCTGCGCTCCTAAGCTCCTGCACACTTAGATACAGAGATTAGATAACAAGCAAGATCTAACCCAACTTGGTTGATCACCTCAAAACAACCATGGGGTCTAACAATCTCCTCCTTTTTGAGTTAGGGAAAAATCAACAAATAGTAATTTATAGAAATTACTAAACTAACAGTTTAAGCATAAAGATTGCAATTATAGAATTTATAACAATAAAAGGAATTTTTAATTCTTAACTCTCCCTACACTTGTTTCTATCTCTCCCCCTTTGATCACAGCAAAAAAATTGGGTCATAATTTTCAAGTAGAAGTTTTCTAAGGAAAAGTTCAAGTTTTATAAGAAATCATTTTCAAAATAATTTCTAAGTAAAAAAGTTTTAAATAAGATTTAAAATAAATCAATTTCAAAATAATTGCTAAAATTTTTTTTTAAAGATTTTGCAAACATAACTATTTTTGAAATATTTCTAAGTAGAAGAAAATTTTAACTTAGGTAATTTCTAAACAATTTTGAGAATTTTTCTAAGTATTTAATTCTAATTTTAATGTTTTACCAGAAAGTTAATTAAACATTTTATTTCAATATTTTGGCTTTCAAGTTGTGGCGAGGCACTAGGCCTTCTTGGTTATTGGAGCAACAATCACTTCCTTAGATAAAGCATCATAAAGAAATTTTAACGTTTAATTTTCTCGCTGAAAGCTTTAACTCAAAAAAAATTAGTCTAGAAAAGATTTTGGAACCTAGTAAAGGTTCCTTCCTACTGGATTAATCAAGAACTTAGGGGGTACATAACTTTCGGAAACTTTCCTAAGTTGTCCCTAATATTTTCTAATGTACCAGTTTAATTTTCCATATAACTTGAGTTTTGATTTTGGAAATTTATTTAAGCATGCATAATCATTTTTCAATTTTTCAATTTCATTTTTCAATTTCTCATTCTCTAATTTTAAATTATCGTACATTTCTAGTGGGTATGCTTTTGCTAAGTTTAACTTCAACTCATTATTCTCCTTTTCTAATTTAACTAAGTCTTTAGTGAGAATTTTTATGAATTGAAAGGACTGCTTGGGAGTCAGATTACGTACCTTACTTACCTCTATTTCTGATACTCCTTTTCATCGCAGCTTTCTTCTTTTGATGATCCTCCCCTTTCATCTATGCTCATTTCTTAGCTGGTCTCATCTTCTACTATTTGATGGTTGGCCATCAGTGCTAATCCCGAGAAGATTTCCACTTCAGACTCGGAGGATGAAGATTCATCCAATGTAGCCTTTAGACTCTTACGTTTAGAGGATGTCAGTTTTTGAGATTTGTCCTTTTTCTTTAATTTGAGGTAGTCATCCTTGATGTGCCCTTCCTCGTTGCAGTTGTAACATCGAACTATCCTTTTGTTGCGTTGATGTTTTCTTGACTGCGATCTAAATTTGTTAGTTTTAATAAACTTATTTAACTTCCTTACCAATAGCGCCGCTTCAGTTTCATCGATCGACGCTTCAGAGTCGGGATCGTCCTTTTCAGCTTGTAGGGAAATATTGAGATTTGGCTTCTCTACGTGTTTATGTTGGAACCCTAGGGTGTTTTGATGTGATCAAACAAGTTAAGCTAGGTCCTGTTTTGTCTAACCCTTGTGTCTAAGTGTGCAGGAGCTTAGGAACAAAGGAAGTCGGGCGGAAGAAGCGGCTAGCAAGAAGGACGACACGGGGAGAGAATTGACGAGCTCGGTGCGTCCGAGGGACGAGGTGACTGAGGAAGAGTACACCGGTGGACGAGAAGAACGTACGTGATATTCGAGGGACGAGAAACTGGGAAGGAAGGCTGTGTTGGAATGTATACTGAAAGCCTAAGCTTTGTAAACATTTATTATGAATAAAGAATCACATTTGGTCTAATTGTCTACATTTGTTTGTAGTTGTTCATTTAATTTATATTGTAGATAACATAGTATGTGGTGTCACATACAGAAGATGATGTTATCAGTACCTTATAAATTATAAACAGTAGCTCACGACCAAAATGGAAAAGGAACAAACCATTAGAAGGTCGTAGTGTAATTAGGTATTAGTTTATCTTGACTATATAATTACACTAGTACACTCAGAGTGTATTGAGTAGGACCATTTGAGGTCGTTTCTTTTATACTGACTTTATAAAGAAACAAAGACCTCAGTTATTATGGAAGTGTGTGCTCTTAATCCTAATATAATAACAAGCACATATATTTGATATTTATTTCTTTAATTTATCAATGGGTGAGATTTAGTTCGTTGAATCAATAAACCCGATAAGTTGGGAAATGGTATTACTTATAGTGTGTGTTGTTGATTATAGAAGGAAACCGTGTACTAGAGATACTAGGTTGATCATGTCCTCAAGAGGAGATCATAAAGATTGTCATGTTAAACCCTGCAGTGGACTTAGTCCGACATGACAATAAGGTTGAGTAGTACTACTCTTGGACTTAGATATTAATTAAATGAGTTGTCGAACTCACTTAATTAGTGGACATTCGATATCTTAAACACGGGAGACTAACACACTCATAATAAGAAGGAGCCCAAAATGTAATTTGGGATTGGCGGTAGTTCAATGATAGTTCTCTAGTGGAATGAATTATCTTTGATAAAATTAAGTTGTGTTCGGGGCGAACACGGATGCTTAATTTTATCGAGACCAAAACCAATTCCTCCTCTCGGTCCCTATCGTAGCCTCTTATTTATAGAGTTCTATACCCACCTATACCCACCTTCTATACCCACTCAATAGGGTAGCTTGGGAACCAAGCTAGGGCCGGCCTAGGTATATTATTGGGTGGCCGGCCCTAGCTTGAACCCAAGCTAGTGGGGGCCGGCCAAATTAAATTAAAAAGGGATTTTAATTTTAATTTTTATTATAATGTGGAAGATATAATTTAAAGAGAATTAGAATTAAAATATCTCTCTTGTAAAAGATTTACAAAAGATTAAAGAAAGAGATTAGATCTCTTTCCTTATTTGTAGATTGGAGAGATATTTTATTTTCTCTTTAAAATTATTCACATGATTAATAAAATTAAAATATTTCCTTTTATTAACTATGAAGAGATTTTAAAGAGAAATTTTATTTTTTAAAATTTCCGGAAACAAATTAGGAAGTTTTAATTGTTGATTAAAACTTGTCCTCTTTTGTTTTCCAATGATGTGGCCGGCCACTTGAAATTGATTTGGGAAATTTTATTTTATTTCTCTCAATTAAATTAAGTCAAGGAAATTAAGAAAAATTTATTGTAATTAAATTTCCTAATTTGCCTAGGCCAAGGAATATAAAAGAAGGGGTGAGGGTGCCTTCATGGGACACAACCTCTATTGTTTTCTCTCCCTTTTTCCTTGGTGTTGTGGCCGGCCATTACCCTCTCCCTCTCTTCCTCTTGTGGTGGCCGAATACTTCATCTCTCTTGGAGTTCTTGTGGTGGCCGGATACTACTTGGAGAAGAAGAAGAAGAAGGAGAGAAAGTTAGCATCTCTTGGAGCTTGGTTAGTATTTTGATTTTCTTCTTTGGTAAAGTTCTTCCTTTGTGGCCGAACCTTGCTTGGAGGAGAAGAAGGTGGTTGGTGGTTTCTCATCTTGGTAGATCGTTGCCCACACAACGTCCGAGGTTAGAAGAGGAATACGGTAGAAGATCAAGAGGTTTTTCTACAAGGTATAATTAGTAATTTTTATTTCCGCATCATGCTAGTTATTTATGGAAATAATACCAAATACAAGAGGCTTATGATCTAGTATTTCAATATGTTTTTCGATGTTGTGTTCTTTTATTTTCTTTCTTTTCCTTGTGATTTGATTGTTCTCTTTGGTTAACCTAAAGTTATTTTAGGAAATTAAATATTAGCTTTCTATTAAAGGTTTTGTCTAGTCGGTGGTGGTTGCTCCCATATCCAAGAAGGTCATGTGCCTCGCCACGTCAAGACTGGGAACCTTTTATGGAAATTAGTATTTAATGGAATTAATAACTTAGGAGACTTGGATCGAACGTTCTGCAGGAGATCCAAGTTAAAACCTAAAAGAACAAATAGATTAAGTTTTGGATCAAACGTGTTAAGTTCCGCAGCGATCCAAAATTTAATTTAAAAGAACACATGGTAGCTAGGAAAAGGTTCGACCTTTGTACAAAATTTTTGCATGGAGCCTCTAGGTTTTCCGAGTAGCAACCAACAATTGGTATCGAGCTAGGGTTTTCTCTGTATTTGGTATTTAGTTTAATTATGCACATGTCATATAATTTAGCGTGATAATAGTAGGATGTGCTAACTTTGTGGATGCAGGATCCAACTATTATGGCTTTTAGTTAATTATGTGTGTGATTGGACCCTGGACATGTCAAGGGCAATTTATATGTGTGTGCATGATTGTATTAAAATACAGCAGAGTCGTATTTAGTTTTATTAGGATTTTATTTTGATCTAGATACATGTACATTCCTTTTATGGAATATAGGATCAAAATGTAAATTTTATTTATGTCGCGGATCGAATCTTGCAAAGCGTGGAACCTTCTAAGGACCAGAGGCGCAGCGGAGCAAGATGGATGCGACAATTAGACCCGGTGGCGGTGGCCAAATTTGGCAGAGTTTGGGATGACAACACACGGAGGACAATTAGAGATAAAAGCCATAATAGTTGAAAATTAAATTTTCTATTTATTTATATTATATTGTGTGTGCATGTTAGTTTACAAGTAAAGTAGGCTAGCATAGTTAAAATTCCTCATTTATAAATAACTAAGTGGGAGAGGGATTTTTAAATAAATCCCATGGTCTCCATTACTGGTTTGTAAGTGATACAAACAAGCTTGCGCGTTGGCTCTGAGTGCCTTCCTCCATAACGGATGAGCTTGTTTGCGGATCACTAGAACAGACTTCCATTTTTGGATGACTATAGGAAGTTAATTAAGAGCGTATGATCTTCCCCAACGGAAGGGGCATAATCTTATTAATGGACTTAGTGTCAAGTAATGGTATACACTTAGACACATCTAATAGTATCCTCCCCAACGGAGTCACTGCTATTATTTGTGTGACCAAATGATATCAACTATTAATTTTATTTGTCAAAAAGTTAGGTTGACAAGATAATAAAATTAATGGGTTAAAATCCTCCTTTTACAAATGTTGAATTTGTATACGTCCACACTAACGTGGCATACAATATTCACGGTGTTTTGAGGTGTTGGTTAATTTAAAATAGTATTGTTTGAGGAATCAATATTATTCTAAATTTAGAGTTCTGACCAAAAGTTATTTGTGATTCTTAGGATGTCTTTCAACCCACTGTCCATCATACTTCAACAGAATAGACTTACTGGACCAAACTACATAGATTGGAAAAGAAACCTGGACATTGTTCTTACTGCTGAAAGCTATAAATATGTACTGACTGAGCAGTGCCCTGATGCACCTACTGGTGAATCTACCTAAGAGGAGATTGAATATCATAGGAAATGGGTAAAAGCAGATGAGATGGCGCGGTGTTACATTTTGGCTTCAATGTCAAATGTATTGCAACATCAGCATCAAGATTTACCAACAGCCTATGATATTATGAACAATCTCAAGGAACTCTTTGGTCATCAAGATAGGGCTTCTAGGCAAGAAGCCATGAGAAAGATAATGACAGCCACCATGCAAGAGGGTACTCCTGTAAGGGATCATATCCTAAAGATGATGGCTTATCTGAACGAGATACAGATCCTTGGAGGAGAAATTGATGGGGAAACCCAGATCGATATGATCCTCCAAACGCTACCTAGAAGTTTTGAGCGGACTGAACTATAATATGAATAAGAGGGTTTATTCATTAGCGAAACTACTGACTTCAAGCGGCAGAATGATTATTTCGTCACAATGCTCAAATTCACTATGTCGAAAATGGTTCTACTTCTAAACCGAAGGAAAGAAGAAGAAGAAACAAGTCGGTTCAAGAAAGAAAGTGAATAAATCTCGAGTACGGATTTAAAGTCGGAATGAAGAAGTCAAGGGCAAGTGCTTCATCCGAAGGTGCGGTGACATCGAAGGCTGATCCGTCTCGTAGGAACCAAAACAAAGGTATATCTCATACTCTAGTTGTTGAAACATGTTTAGCGGTGTTATCTACAGTGGTGTGTAGATACGGAGCCATCGATCATGTCTGCAATTCCTTGCAGGGGTTCCAGAAACCCGACGACTATCTGAAGGAGAAATTACCGTCTACATGGGCAATGCTACTAAGGTGGCATCTGTTGAGACGTCTACTTATCTTTTAGTAGAAATAGGAATTTGGTTTTAAGAAATTGTCTTTATGTACCCGCTTTTAGAAAGAATTTAATTTCGGTTTCTAAACTGCTTTTAGATGGATATTCGCTTTTAGTAACGATGTAGTTATTAAAAGAAATAAAGTGATTATCTGCTCGTGCATTAGTTGGCAATTTATATACTTTAAATCCAATTTCTTCCACAAAGTAAAACATGGAAATTTATAACTCATCTTCTAATTCTAATAAGAGAAAAGAACCTTCGGAAATGAACCAAGCATATCTTTGGCATCTAAGGCTTGGTCATATTAACTTAAGTAGGATTCGAAGGCTTATAGCCGATGGACTTTTGGTTCATTAGAGTTGGAAAATTTTCCAACTTGTGAATCCTCGCTTGGAAGGTAAATGACCAAGAGGCCGCTCAAGGCCAAGGGTATAGAGCCAAAGAAGTGTTAGAGTTGGTTCACTCGATTTGTGTGGTCCTATGTCCGTCCATGCAAGAGGAGGTTTTGAATATTTTGTCTCTTTCATAGACGATTATTCAAGATATGGATACATTTACCTAATGCGCCGAAGTCCGAGTGCTTTGATAAGTTCAAAGAATACAAGGTCGATGTGGAGAAACGACTAGGTAAAAGTATCAAGACACTACGATCGATCGTGGGCGAATACCTCTTGGAGAGTTTAGGAATTACTTATCGAGGTGGGATTCAATCCCAATTGTCTACACCGGAACACCTCAACAGAATGGTGTAGCAGAACGAAGGAATAGGACTCTTATGGAAATGGTTAGATCGATGATGAGTTATTCGAAATTACCAAATTCGTTTTGGGGATACAGCAGATACGTTCTGAACTTAGTACCTTCTAAATTAGTTTCTTCTACTCCCATAGAATTGTGGAATGGGCGAAACCCGCCTAAGACATATTCGATTTGGTAGTCCACATGTGCCGAAACCAGATGTCGATAAGTTAGAATCTCGCAGAAGTCGTGTTTGTAGGATATCCCAAAGGAACGAAAGGTGGTTTATTTTATAGTCCTAAGACCGAAGGTCATTGTTAGCACCAATGCCCGCTTTTAGAAGAAGACTATATAATGGATCACAAGCCCAGAGTAAAGTTGTTTTAGAAGAACATAGAGAGGACATGTCTACTTACCAACAGGACAAGATGAAGTACCACAAGAGACCGCAACACGTGTCACACATGATACACAACCACAGATAGTGCCTCGTCATAGTGGGAGGTGTGAGGCAACTGAAAGATTCATGTTTTGGGAGAGTCTTCGACTTGATCCTGGTAAACATGAACCCGATCATATGAGAAAGCACTCCAAGATATAGATGCAGATCTTGGCAAAAGGCAATGAATTCAAATAGAGTCCATGTACTCTAATAAGGTTTGGGAGCTTGTAGAACCACCGATGGTGTAAAAGCTTGGATGCAAGTGGATCTACAAAAGGAAAAGAGGGATGGACGGAAGGTAGAAACCTTCAAAGCTAGGCTTGTTGCAAAAGGGTACACTCAAAAGAGGGAATCGATTATGAGGAGACCTTTTCACCGGTAGCCATGCTTAAGTCTATCCGGATACTCTTATCCATTCCGCTCATATGGATTATGAGATTTGGCAAATGGATGTCAAGACAGCTTTCCTTAATGGAAGTCTTGAAGAGAACATCCATATGAAGCAATCAGAAGGGTTCATTGAAAAGGCAAAGAGCATCTAGTGTGCAAGCTCAATCGGTCCATTTATGGATCAAGCAAGTTGGAACATCCGGTTTAATGAAGTAATCCAGTCGTACGGATTTATTCAGTGTCCGGATGAGTCTTGTGTATACAAGAAGTGTAACGGAAACGTGGTGGTATTTCTTGTACTATACGTAGATGATATTTTGTTAATTGGCAACAATGTCAAGGTATTATCAGATGTAAGGGTATGGTTGTCCAAACAATTTGATATGAAGGACTTAAGAGAATGTGCACACATTCTTGGGATCAAAGTTATAAGGGATCGTAAGAAAAGAATGTTGTGTCTATCCCAAGCTTCATATATAGATACAATCCTTGCTCGTTTTAGCATGCAGGATTCCAAGAAAGGTTTCTTACCTTTTAGACATGGAGTAGCTTTATCTAAAGAGATGTCTCCAAAGACATCAAAAGAGATAGAGGACATGAAAGCAGTTCCTTATGCTTCAGCTGTAGGAAAGACCTGATATCTGTTTTGCCGTGGGCATGGTCAGCAGATATCAGAGTAACCCTGGACAAGGACATTGGACTGCGGTAAAGCATATATTGAAGTACCTGAGAAGGACTAGAGATTATATACTAGTTTACCAAGCAAACGATCTGCTCCCTGTGGGTTACACGGATTCAGATTTCCAATCAGATAGGGATAACAGTAAGTCTACATCAGGCTATGTGTTTACTTTAGGAGGTGGAGCCATTTCATGGAGGAGTGTTAAGCAAAAATTCGGACTCAACCATGGAAGTTGAATATGTAGCAGCCTCTGAGGCAGCGAATATGGCTCAGGAGCTTAATGGACTTAGATGTGATTCTGGTTTGCCCAAAATCATCGCAATTTATTGTGATAATAGTGGTGCAATAACTCAAGGAACCACGAGCTCATAAGGCAAGTAAACATATAGAGCGCAAGTACCACCGATACGAGATATTGTGAAGCGAGGAGAAGTTGTCATCACCAAGATTGCATCAGCGGATAACCGATCCTTTCACTAAGGCCCTTCCGGCGAAAGCTTTCGATCGGCATGTGGAGGGAATGGGAATCAGATGTATGGTAGAAGATATGGCAGCTTAGTCATTAGTATAAGTGGGAGATTGTTGGAATGTATACTGAAAGCCTAAGCTTTGTAAACATTTATTATGAATAAAGAATCACATTTGGTCTAATTGTCTACATTTGTTTGTAGTTGTTCATTTAATTTATATTGTAGATAACATAGTATGTGGTGTCACATACAGAAGATGATGTTATCAGTACCTTATAAATTATAAACAGTAGCTCACGACCAAAATGGAAAAGGAACAAACCATTAGAAGGTCGTAGTGTAATTAGGTATTAGTTTATCTTGACTATATAATTACACTAGTACACTCAGAGTGTATTGAGTAGGACCATTTGAGGTCGTTTCTTTTATACTGACTTTATAAAGGAACAAAGACCTCGCTTATTATGGAAGTGTGTGCTCTTAATCCTAATATAATAACAAGCACATATATTTGATATTTATTTCTTTAATTTATCAATGGGTGAGATTTAGTTCGTTGAATCAATAAACCCGATAAGTTGGGAAATGGTATTACTTATAGTGTGTGTTGTTGATTATAGAAGGAAACCGTGTCCTAGAGATACTAGGTTGATAATGTCCTCAAGAGGAGTTTCATAAAGATTGTCATGTTAAACCCCGCAGTGGACTTAGTCCGACATGACAATAAGGTTGAGTGGTACTACTTTGGACTTAGATATTAATTAAATGAGTTGTCAGAACTCACTTAATTAGTGGACATTCGATATCTTAAACACAGGGAGACTAACACACTCATAATAAGAAGGAGCCCAAAATGTAATTTGGGATTGGTGCGGTAGTTCAATGATAGTTCTCTAGTGGAATGAATTATCATTGATAAAATTAAGTTGTGTTCGGGGCGAACACGGATGCTTAATTTTATCGAGACCAAAACCAATTCCTCCTCTCGGTCCCTATCGTAGCCTCTTATTTATAGAGTTCTATACCCACCTATACCCACCTTCTATACCCACTAATAGGGGTCGACCAAGCTAGCTTGGGAACCAAGCTAGGGCCGCCTAGGTATAATATTGGGTGGCCCTAGCTTGAACCCAAGCTAGTGGGGCCGGCCAAATTAAATTAAAAGGGATTTTAATTTTAATTTTATTATAATGTGGAAGATATAATTTAAAGAGAATTAGAATTAAAATATCTCTCTTGTAAAAGATACTAAAGATTAAAGAAAGAGATTAGATCTCTTTCCTTATTTGTAGATTGAGAGATATTTTATTTTCTCTTTAAAATTATTCACATGATTAATAAAATTAAAATATTTCCTTTTATTAACTCTGACGAGATTTTAAAGAGAAATTTTCTTTTTTAAAATTCCCGGAAACAAATTAGGAAGTTTTAATTTTTGATTAAAACTTGTCCTCTTTTGTTTTCCAATGATGTGGCCGGCCACTTGAAATTGATTTGGGAAATTTTATTTTATTTCTCTCAATTAAATTAAGTCAAGGAAATTAAGAAAAATTTATTGTAATTAAATTTCCTAATTTGCCTAGGCCAAGGAATATAAAAGAAGGGGTGAGGGTGCCTTCATGGGACAACCCTTATTGTTTTCTCCTCTTTTCCTTGGTGTGGTGGCCATTACCCTTCCCTCTCTTCCTCTTGTGGTGGCCGAACTTCATCTCTCTCTTGGAGTTCTTGTGGTGGCCGGATACTACTTGGAGAAGAAGAAGAAGAAGGAGAGAAAGTTAGCATCTCTTGGAGCTTGGTTAGTATTTTGATTTTCTTCTTTGGTAAAGTTCTTCCTTTGTGGCCGAACCTTGCTTGGAGGAAAAGAAGGTGGTTGGTGGTTTCTCATCTTGGTAGATCGTTGCCCACACAACGTCCGAGGTTAGAAGAGGAATACGGTAGAAGATCAAGAGGTTTTTCTACAAGGTATAATTAGTAATTTTTATTTCCGCATCATGCTAGTTATTTATGGAAATAATACCAAATACAAGAGGCTTATGATCTAGTATTTCGAATATGTTTTTCGATGTTGTGTTCTTTTGTTTTCTTTCTTTTCCTTGTGATTTGATTGTTCTCTTTGGTTAACCTAAAGTTATTTTAGGAAATTAAATATTAGCTTTCTATTAAAGGTTTTGTCTAGTCGGTGGTGGTTGCTCCCATATCCAAGAAGGCCATGTGCCTCGCCACGTCAGTACTGGGAACCTTTTATGGAAATTAGTATTTAATGGAATTAATAACTTAAGGAGACTTGGGTCGAACGTGTTAAGTTCCGCAGGAGATCCAAGTTAAAACCTAAAAGAACAAA